>NC_142288.1:23300114-24612859 GCF_965620075.1 Prunus avium | reverse complement strand
AACTCTAGGAGGATTATCTATGTAGCTATAAATAATAAAAGTTACCTTAGATGTAGTTGTTAGGTCTTTCATATGATCTAAGTACAAGAAGGATGATAAATAACAAAACATTCAACAGAACAGATTTTAAAAAGGATCTCATAAAAAAAAAAAACTTTGAAACATAGTTATTTTCACCCTAGCAGCCTAGCTTAGGCAAAAGGCCCCTCATATCTCAAAAACCATTTTCAACACAGCAGTCCAGCCCGGGCAGATGGTGGGCTCTACCAAGTCTGGATAGGCCTGAAGGCAAGAACAACTCGAGTTGTTGCTTGAGGGTGATGACGTCAGCGCTAACGTATAAATAAATAATTTTTATTATTATTAATCTTATACATATAAATAAAATTAATCCCATATGAATAGTAATTACCTTTAGGTTGCCATGGTAACTGGTGGAAAAGCAAGATAAAAAAAGGTATGGCAATCACTATTCACATGAATAGTGCTGCCCTTACTTGCCCTTACCCTTTGCCATAGCACCGTGGGTGGAAGTGCTCTAAAAGAAATGCGTACAATTACACATTCCATTTACAAGCACATTCGATATTATCATTGTGGTATATTAGTAAAAACAGTTAAATATAGCTAACTTTTGAAACATCAGTACACAAAGATCCTAAATAATACTCATCCATATAACCGTCTCCGTTCTAAGTTCTAACCTACAAGTACATAAAACCCACTAGTTCATTTCCTCAAATTCTCTCTTTCTTCAAACTCATATCGAGGGGCATGCACTTTGATCAATAGGGTAGGTGATCACCGCCACCACCGGAGGCAGAACTAGAGGCTGTGGCATTGTTGCGCTCGGTGTGACAAAGCTGACGGATCTTGGTGGGAACATACCAAACGGAGAGGCGGGGATGAGAATTGAAGATGGCATCAATGTCCCAGCCTTGGCCTGCTGCAATGGCTACAAGAGGCTTGTAACATGCATGTCTCCAGGCCCCCACATTTTCACCTCTCTCCTTAAAAACTCTCCTCAGTGCATTGGAGGCCTCCTCGTCCAAGCAATGCAGCGCATAGCAATGCACGTAGTGTCGCATCTTGGGCTTGTTGATGTAGCTTGCCCCTGCCTTTTTGGCAAACCTAAACACTTGGTTTGTTACCTGCACAATATTCATGTCCACACAACCAAAATACAACAATTCACTTGTCAAGTTCACAAGATAAATTATTCATTATTAACAAATATCGGATACCTAAGGGTGGCGACTTTCACACTCCGATTTTATCGGTTTGCACTTTTCTATTGTTTTTCTACCTTGGGAAATAAAAGTAGATGATAGATCATCAAAATATAATAAAGATCGGAGTGCAAACGAACAAAACGGGAGTGTGAAAATCTCTACCTTTATTAAGCCAACCAATTATCCAATTCTACGTCATACTAACATCATTATGGGAATCACTATATATTTCTAACAAATCAGATCAAATTTTTACCAAAGTAGGATTAAAATGTGATCTTATTCACAAACCCAATTTTTTTTTATACAAATTATTGTGAACTTACTCTCCGACATAATCAATGAAAAATTCAGACCCGGTCCAGAGTTAGTTCAAACATTATATTGATGCTGTCAGCAGGCCTTTCCAATTGAAACTGTCGGCCCACTAGATTGTAATTGTTTGTACTTGCGGAAATGGGCCCACATTGACCAGGTATGCGACAGGTTACTATTAGTATTTACTATTTACCACAGTATAAATCAGCGTATGCAACTAGGTTATGAAGACGGGAGGTTGGGTAAACTCCGTACCTTGGTTGGACATTTTTCACCGCGCTCCTTTGCAATGTTTTGGACCTGGATCAAGAAATCACGGCACTGCTCGTAGAGATGGAAGAGGTAATCTAGGCCGTTCTTTTTGCCACGTGCCACCTCCCCAGGCTCAGTCACAATGAACGGGTGCTCCCTCACTCTCTCGCTCGGCAACCCCCCTCCTCCACCGTTCCCGTGCCCATTCATGTCGTCCATGTCGTTGTCGTCCTCGTCGTCCACACCCTCATTATGATCATTATTATTATGCCCCCTTCCGATGCCATTGAAATTCCTATATTGCCCCTTTTTCGTCCTTCGCTGCTTCTTCCGCTTCTCCCCTGCAGACGCCACCACTTCCCACGCGGCCCCTCCGCCGGTCCCCACCATCTCCTTCTCTTGTTGCACCGGCTCCTCTGACAACCCTACAATCCCATGCACCCCATGTCATATACATACATATTAAAAATGTTTTATGATGAAATATGGTAACAATTAAATAGTTTGACATGTTATATTATTAAATAAAAATTAGTTTTTTTGTTCGATTCGTATAAAAAAAAATGTTTTATGATGAAATATTGTAACAAATTAAGATTAAATAATTTTGCATCTTATGATGAAATATTGCGTGTATAATTTTATGCTAACATGTAAATTGTCATTCTAGGTATTCATGTAAATAGTGACTAACGAACCTTCTTGGGAGAGAGCATCTAGGGCATTGGTGGTGGTGTCGCCGGAGACGGGGCGGCGCCTCGAGTCCTCGTCATCGAGGCGGCGACGCTCGGCTCTGACGGCCGCTTTGATACCGTACCTCTCACCCACAAGCAAATCCCACCTGAATATCTGAGAGAGGCTACTCATCATGTCGTCAAGCTCACCGTCCCTCATATCCAAAAGGGTGTTCACAGTAAAGCCGAGCTCGGCTATCTTCGCCGCCGTGTAGTATCTGACCCCATAAGCCTGGAACAAGTCCTCAAGCCCTCCAAGCTCTCTCGGCGGCCTCACGGCAGCGTAAGCCGCAGCTGCAGCGGCAGCTTGAGGCGTCACGGAGGCTTCTAGCTGAGCCCGGGTGGGCGGAACAACCATGCCTCGTAGGTCCCACTTGAAGAGGTTCGCTGAGAAGGCGTCTGGATCCATATTTTCCCAGAGTGTGAAAACCGCACACAGATGAAGACCACAGCTTCTTCTCTAGCTTTGTTTTTAGTCTTTGGCACTGTGGTTGGTGTGTGTAGTGTTCTGTTCCTATAAAAACAAGACCATTTTAGTTTATTCCGAAACTGCCCTCTTACATATGGGATGTTTCCCGAGGAACTAAGCAAACTGGGGTTGATGGTTTCAAACTCGACATTTCGAAATCGAACCGGATTAAAACAATCAGAATGAAACTCTCTTTAGGGTTCTTCTTCTAATTGGTCCCACCACCCAATGAACTTTTTAACTTGTTATGTTATGTTATGTTAGCCCCAGAGTTGACCCTTGAGGTTGCCATTTTTCTTTTTTCTTTTAATAAACATAATTATTTTAATAATTAAACTCATGCGTGTAGGAGTAGCTCCTCAGAGTGCTAAAACTGCTAATAAGAAGTAAAGTTTTCCAAACTTTCTTGCTTCTTTCTTGTTGTCTACTTGTCTGCGTGGTCTCCTAGTTTATGACACAAAATCAACATGATTTTGTTGAAGGGCCCAAAATCTATGACGTGATTTTTGTTGGTTACATTGGAGTTCGAACGGGGGTTACCAATGCCATAAGGAAAGGGGGAAGCGATCACCGCTGCGGTGGGAACCCATTGACTCTATAACGTGATTTTGGAGATGCAAACACACCTTTTTGTTTTGTTTTTTGGTAGTAGGTGGTAACAAGAAATCTTTGACGGTGAAATTGATGGGGGCAAAGCTTAGTAAAATTGGCATAATGGAATGTGGAGATTAAGATTGGCGTTTGTGTAATAGATGGTAATTTTCACAATCACCATCATCATCATCTCTTCCTCGGACAACGTGACGAAAACCCATATCTCTGTAGAGATTCTCAACCTTCAATTACCCGAAAGAGCCAAGCATGCAAGAGGGGCAAACACGTCATTCCACCACATGTCATAATAACGAGTGAAATTTACTGTTCCCGTTGGCGATATAAGAAGTGGCAGGGAAGTACAGGGTTGGGCAGGTGTTCTGAAAGGCTGCTTTTCTGTACTTCCCCAAGACAAACGAAACCCATATCCATCTTCTTCTTCTTAGGCTAGTGTCACGATCAGCTGCATCTCCCCCTACGTGTTCCCGTTTATACACCGACACGTGGCCCTGACGAATACGATGTTGTTGCGGCTCCCACCCACGTGTCGCGCGGAGGACGGCGGAGGATCAGGTGCGGTGGTGGTGGTCCACGAGCCGTGCCCAAGGCAGACGGTTCTGATGATGAATGATGAACGATGAAGTGGCGATGTGATATGGGGGAGAGAAAATGGAGATGAAACACGAGAGGGTTCACAAGTTAGTGACTTTATCTTCTTTTCAGAATTAATAGTAAAATATTAGGGTTAACAGAGGGTACTTGGAGGGGGAGGGCCAATGGGGAGGCGACACGCAGTGTACTGGGTTCTGGGCAGTGGATGGATGCTACCAAAGCTGAGCAAGAAGACCTGACTGGGATGAGTCAGTGGCTCAGGGCGCTCAGTCTCAGGGGCAGTCAGGGCAGTCAGGCTGGCTGGAGGGAGCCCTGGCTTTCGCATTGAGTCATTAACAGTGGTCTTCCTTTTACCTTCTTTTATTTTTTGGATTTATTTGTTTGGTTTTTGTTTGTTACGATTTTTTAATTGTTACATGTGATCTTTTAAGGATCCAATGCACTGTTCACTTGGTGATGTGATCTGTTCCACTTTTTTTTTCTTTTTGTTGTTGTTGTAGTTTGTACCAAAAACAAAAAAAATCCACATGTGATGCATGCTGTGAATTATATACTGTAGAAGGTGGAAGTTGATTTTTGGTCCATCCAAAGTTGGTCGCTTTGAAGAATTATTCTGAATTATTGATTTTCAAATGATAGTAAGTTTAAAAAGGAGTTTTAATTTGAATGAATGTTTACTTACATTGGAATGAGTATTCCTCACTTTTCCGATTCATTAACGTCTCAGAATTCTAAGTAAGTAAACATAAAGAAGTCATGAATCAGGGAATTCAAGAATAATTCAAATATCAAATTCAAAGTTTTTAATTTTAAAAACTTTTCTTTTAACCAAGGATAGAAAAGAAAAGAAGATAATGGGTGAACTAAGCAAATTTGGGTTCCAATGGAACCATCCAAATGGAGATGGGCCCAACTCTGCAGGGCTCAAATAGTTGACTACAATAGAATGATATGGGTCGGGCATGGACCATGGATATCCATCATTCCGCTGAGACATATGGAGGTTCTGATTCTGAATGCCTCCTCCTATGGCATTAAGTCATATAATTCAGCTGGAGGTAGAGGCCTCTTTGCGTTTTTTGCCCCTCATGTTTTTCCAAAACCAATATAATGGGATTTAAAGAAATCATGCTTTACCAACATGGTCTAATCCAATGAAAAATGGTATTGATTTGTAGACTGAGGTTTGATCCCCTCGGCACCTTGGTATGTGTGTGTGAGAAACCCCTCCTCTTGTCTTATATTCAAAAAAACAAAAAAAATGGATCGTTTTGTTTTCGTTTTGCTTGAAGCACCAAAAGGACTTATCATTCATTCATTTAGTTGGGTGTTTGCTTGTTACTCTCTCAGCTTTTTATTTATTTATGATAAATGAGTTCATGGTCTTACAAACACGTATGGTACAACAAGATAGTGAATGACTGCATAATAACTTCAATTCAGCTACAAGCTGTGCACAAATATGAGCTTTTGCTCACTTCCTAGATGGGAACCAACGGCAGTTGGCCTCCGTATATCTCCGGAAGTTGGCTTTCGTCGATCTCTTCGAGCAGGGTTGATTTCAGCATTTTGTTCTCCACAAATACTATCTGCACACAGAGAAACCCAGATGATGCATATAATTAACTATTATATAACAGGCAGGTCAAGTTAATTTATAATTTTACATCAATGTGAGTCGATTTTACCTTCTTCTTAGTTTTGTTGTCAATGAAAGGGTAAACGATTTTCCAAACTGTCATAAATACCAGCGGCGCATGGACGATAAACATCTTCCCTAGTCGTTCTGGATAGTAATCCTGCAAATATTTAGTAAACAGTTAAAGAAAAGCTTTCTGAAAATTATTTGGTAAACTGTTTGTTTATCTTGTTTGTAACAGAGAAATGAAAATGGTGTAGAGCAGAACAGACACCTGCAAAATCGATAGAGCTCCAAGGTACCCTCGGATGTCACTGTTTGAATATCCCCATCCTTCAAGGTCTCCTATGGCTATAAACTTCTCCTGTCCTGGTGGGATCCTGGTACATCATGTTCAAAATCGTCACATAAAACATATCGTCGCCGGTCTACCGCTTCGTCACGTTATAATTCCAGGAGAAAATTAGCTGAAATTAAAGTCGAGGATAAATTGAAGTTCAGGGTGAAAACGGCAAATTACCTTGCACATGTCTTGTCGAGGCCATAAACAACAAAACCTGTACAACATTAGAAACTATACTAGTAGCATTAGTAGTTTCAAGCTTTAAATCTCTTAAACGATCCAGTGATTTTGCAGCAAGACTTTTTATTTGCTCATTTAGAATTGACAAAATGTGTGGAAAAAAAACGTACGCTTGAATTCCTTAAGGCCGTCTTGAAAGTGTCTATTGCCAAGGACAACCGCTATTGGACGTCCTTTCTTGTCTGATCCCTGCAAAAACATCTTGTTCTGTGCAATTTGGTTTGGCACCTCTGAAGCAGAAATGAAACCGTTGGGAACAAAAGTTCGTCTCCATTTCAAGTACTTGAGGAACATGGCAGATGCCTGGCTTATATCGAAATCGCGCGCACGCAGGAACCTTCTGATAGTCGGATCATCCACTTCCTGCACACAAATATTGCAGCTCCACATTACCAAAACATCAGATCGGTGATTAAGAACTTGGTGCAGGCATAGCTTCTGATCTGAATTTTTTTTAAAAGACTAGAAGGGTTGAAGTTCACTTGTGTTGACTACAGATTTAGTAATATTTGTACCAATTATAAATGTAGCACCTTGGAGGAAGGATCTTTCCTTTCAACAAGTGCTCTTACAAGACGATTTCGGGTCAGCTCCTCCTTTGATTCAGTGCTGCTTTCCATTATGTTAAAATCCATGATACTCTTCTCTCTCTCTCTCTCTCTCTCTCTCTCTCTCTCTCTCTCTCTCTCTCTCTCTCTCTCTCTCACACACACACACACACACACGAAACAAGAACTTGACAGAGATAGAGCTAAATTGCAAGTTACTGCTGAGGAATATAATATGTATGTGTTTTGAAATTTGAAGTAGGTGGAACTGTAAGCACCATATGCAATGCATGGCAGATCTCTCTCTCTCTCTCTCTCTGTGAATTTGGGTTGGCAGAGGCTCATGCAAAGTGCCAGTGTTGTAAGAATTGGCCAAAAACAGGTTTTGTTACAAATGCTTGTATCAGAAACAACTTTATTTGATAATTCTATATATGTGTCATTCCATGGGTCCCTTGGTGGTATCATGTACGTTTAACATGAGAATTTCATGACTATTACATATAGTTATATTTATTTATTTGTTTGTTTACTTTTTCTAATTCAAGTGAAATTGTAAGCTACTCTAAATTACAGAAAAGGGGAGATTGAAGTCGATAATTTAACATGAAAATTTTACGACAATGGACATATAGTTATTAGATGGTGACTTTTGTTACTATAATTTTACTTTATTTTGTATTTCTCAAAGTGGGGACTCATATTATTGTAGAGTTTCAAATCTCCACCTCAAATTGTCTCTTTTTATACAGAAAAATATATTTTCAAAAAAGAATATAAAATGGGACTTATTTTTGACTCAGATACATCTTGTTTCCTTGCTAGCCCTAAGTCATCTTGTGTACTACAACAAAACAGTAAATAAGTGTTATATATATATATATTCAAAGGTGACTGGATATTTTGATGGCGAGCAGTGCAAGGTTTTTTCTTTTTCCCATCAAGGTGTAATTCAAAGGTGACTGGATATTTACAGCCGGGCTAAATACTCTTTTTTTGAGAATAAAATGGCAAATGTACACCGAAGAACTAGAACAAAATATATATGCAAATTTCTTGGAAGCCCGTAAGCCTCAAAGATAAAAGAAGAAACACTTAAATGATACACCTTCTCCAGCCAAAAACAAATAAAGAAACAAGCTATAATATTAACAAAATTAATTAGATATTAATGAAAAGATTAAGGTTAGGATTAGGAACACTCACCTTGGAGGAAGGATCCTGGGCTTCAACAAATGCTCTCATGAGACGAATTTTGGGAAGCTCCTCCAACTCACTGCTACTTTCTTGAATATCATTATTATCTGCATGTGAAGCTTCTACGAGCAGTGCTTCTTCTTTTCTGTCCATGCTTCTTTCCTCCTTGTAATGATCGTTTACATTTGAACTCAACACCACCATAGTGCTCATCTCTCCCTCTCTCTCTCTCTCTCTCTCTCTCTCTCTCTCTCTCACAAATGCAGAAAACGAGAGATCTAAGATCTTTGACAATAAATAACAAGATTACTGGTGCTGATAGATTCAGCAGAAAAATATGCCAAAGATGACTTGAACAATGACTTTTTTGTGAAGAAAAAGGCAGAAGAGTTGAAGCCAGAGGCCCCCACATCAATTAATTTTTTCCCTATTATTAGTTGAGCCTACATTTAATGGCCTTCCAAAGTCTATAGCTAGCCTTTGCATTTTGTATGCATACATTCATATTAAATCACCAGCAATATTAATTTTATTTCGACAGAACACTATTCGAATCCGCATAAATAAAATTCAAACTCAAGTACAATCTGCATAAATAAAATTCGAACTCAAGTACAAATTCTATTTTTTATTTTTTATTTTTCAAGTTATTGAATCACCACCATAGACCATAGTTATTAATTGCTTAAACCTAACACCTTGTTTGAAGGCCAAGAAAAGCTGACCTACTTCTCCTTTTTGAAGGCCAAGAAAAGCTTACCCACATAGAAACCCTTTTACGAAATTTTAAGAAGATAATATATATATGTTAAGAAGGAAGATTAGTAATTAGGGTTTACTAATAGAACATGTAGGGCTTAAAATTTAATCAACGGTTTGAAAACCAAATAATTCTAATTTTTAACGACTAATTGCAGAGTTAATCAATCGGTACAAAAGATTAGGTGACTGACGGTGATGGGTGGAGAAGAGTCAGTGTCGATTTGTGCATGAGGCCATCATATATATGCACACCTGTCCAATTTATTACGTATCACTATTCCAACAGTTTGCATTTATTTAGAAGAACATGGTCATTGGTCACAACAATAATTTGTGTATTTTTGCAACTGGAATTAATCTCATAATAAATGGAAAATACGTGTCTTGTTTCTTTCATTAACTCGTGAAATGACTAAATACCTTGTGAGAAATGGAAGCCATTGCAACCATACATTTGTAATTTGCCATCTCATTAACTTAACAAATGGAGGAGACCAATGAGTGTTATAGATACAGTTGTCTCATCACTCCGTTACAAATAAGTTTTCTCTTATGATGTGTTTACTAATCAGAAATTGGATTTCTCATCAAGAATTGAATTCCGCTTGTAAAGAATTCCTATGTTTACTTCACATCAATAAATTGAAAAGTAAGTGGGGCCCACACAAAATTAGGAATTGAATTCCTGATTTTGGAGGAATTCAATTCTTGGGTGAGATGTGGTATTCTAATTCATTGAGAATTCACCAATTAGGAATTCATCTTTTTTACCCATTATATCCTCACACAATTTTCAAAATTCCAAATATGCCATCTACTTTAACCCAACAATGAGGACATTTTAGTAATTAGTACAACTTCTTCCCCAATTCCATATGGTTTAGTAAACAACTTCAATAGGAATCCAGAATCTAACTCCCCTCAATCTATATGGTTTAGTAAACAATTTCATTAGGAATTCGGAATATAATTCTCCTCAATTCAATTCATCCTCAATTCAATTCATCCTAATCCAATTAGGGATTAGTAAATATGCCATTAATGATACTGATAAGTCGGAATGTCTCCGGGCATGTTTGGTATCTTACTCAAAAAAGTAAATTCAAAAATTATGATTCTTTTTAAAAACATGAGTTTTCAAAGAGTGATTTTAAGATCTAAAAACTTGTTTGCTATTGAACTCCAAACAATTTTTAAGATCTAAAAAATTAAAAAAATAATAAGAAAATCAGAAACCCTAGATTCCCAAATTTACAAATTGAAATGAGAGAGAGAGAAGAGAGAGAGCGAGAGAGAGAAGAGAGAGAGAGAGAGGAGAGAAAAAAACACTATAAAACTTCACTTCTTTTGTTTTTAATAATTGAGGTGTTTTTGAGTTTTCAAAAATGGGTCTACTAAACGGATTTTTATGACTTTGGATTTAAAATATGTTTTTGAATTTATAAAATTGAATCTAAATAGGATACCTTAATTTCTTCAATTGACTTTCATGAAAAAAATTTCAATCTAAAAAAAAGATATTCAGACAATAATCACAAGTATTATTGAGTCTACATGCCAAGTTGCCAAATTATTAGCACATCTAGCAGTATTTATTTTGAACAAAAATATCTAGCAGTGTTTAGCTAATAACTTCCAAGTCAACATGTTTTTTTTCTTTTTGGAAAATAACAATATTTTTTTTTTTATAACGAAAATAAGATGGGCTCTAATTTTTTTCCCGGGAAAAATAAGGTGGACTTTTTTCTTTTCAATTTATGGTTAAAATTTAAAACCACGCCATTTATTATTTTATTAACCAAAAAGTAGAAATATTTGGTATTCCTAATCAGAAAAGAGCAGGTTGAGGCTTGGTCTTTGGTGTCGGGGACTGAGATGGATTTGCCACCAGACCACAATGGGGGCTGAATAAAATACAAAAACAACAGCCCAGAGATCCGCGTACCTCTTGGTTTCCTTGTTTCTTCAGACCAAATTTACTTTTTCATTCCAGCTCTTCTGCTGCTGAAGCCAGAGACTAGACTAAGAAAAAAGCCCAACAAATTTGAAGGAATCTTTCCACCGATTCTGCTTTTGACGTCCCAACTATCATCTTCTTCAGATTGCTGAAGAACCCACCTGTTTCCTTTGGCTCATATATCCTCCACTACCCTTCTTTTTTTGTGGGGTTACTGATTTTTTAGCTGAGGAAGCAAAAGGATTGGGCAGAAAGATGAGAATTTGGAAGTTGGGTTTTGCTGGGCTTCTTTGTGCTGCCTTTCTGCTGGGGATTGGCTCAGGGGAGCAGGCCCGCACTGAGAGAATTTCAGGTACGGAGAAAGACTTCATCTTTGTCGATTTACATGATTTGATCCTTTTGGGGTTTGCCATTTTTTGATTTCAAGTTTCATTTTGCTGTCCTTTACTGCCAAATCAGTTCTGATCACTTGAAAGTTTGGGTTTTGATTGATGGGGTGCTTTGGAATGTTCGTAGGTTTTGATATTTTAGGGATCTGTTATCTAAAATTAGTGTTCAACTGTTTCTATGCCTTGGTGGGTGCTGATTTAGCTCTTATTGTTCTTACTTTTGATTTGACAATAAACAGGTTAGTCTGGGAATTAATCCCGGTCTCTAAATTTTAGTGTGATGCTTGCTATTTTTCAAGTTAGGTATGAAGGCTTTGATTTTGATCCTCTAATAGTTGAAGTTATATGTTGTAAAGCTGGTTTATTTAACTGGAGTTGTAGCTCCCAGAAGGGTAGCAAAGACATAATGCCATTGTGTCCGTGCTTATGAACTCCAAGAATTATGTTTTTTTTTTTATCCTTTTGCATTTGTTGGAGTTTTCGTTGAGAAGTCTGTAGACTGGGTATAGATTCAGAATCTACTGAGAAGTTAAAGGGTATTAACTTAAGTTTGGTTTGTTTGCACACAATGCAGGTAGTGCTGGTGATGTCTTGGACGATGACCCAGTGGGGAGGTTGAAAGTTTTTGTGTATGAGCTTCCAAGCAAATACAACAAGAAGATTCTGCAGAAGGACCCTAGATGCCTGAACCACATGTTTGCAGCTGAGATCTATATGCATCGGTTTCTCCTATCCAGCCCCGTCCGAACCCTTAATCCTGAGGAAGCTGATTGGTTTTATACTCCTGTATACACTACTTGTGACCTGACGCCCAATGGCCTTCCTTTGCCTTTTAAGTCACCACGGATGATGAGAAGTGCGATACAACTGATATCTTCAAATTGGCCTTATTGGAACCGGACAGAAGGGGCAGATCACTTTTTTGTAGTGCCTCATGATTTTGGAGCATGCTTTCATTATCAGGTTAAAAGCTTGGTTTGCTTCTTCTTGTGCCCCGTCATATCTGACAGACTGAATGAATATTTGAATCAATTGGCCTACTTTTGTTAGCTTGTTCCTCATAAGCCTGTAGATATTCATTCCTTCATGATGTACTGCTGTCATTATGTGATGTTAATTTATTTTATCTGGCATGCCAATTATCTCTTTTCCCTATGCATAATGATTGATTATATTATTGCAGGAAGAAAAGGCGATTGAAAGAGGAATTCTTCCCATGCTCCAGCGCGCAACTTTGGTTCAGACTTTTGGGCAACAGAATCATGTTTGCTTGAAAGAGGGCTCAATTACAGTTCCTCCTTATGCACCTCCGCAGAAAATGCAAACCCACCTAATTCCTGAGAAAACTCCTAGATCCATCTTTGTTTACTTCCGTGGATTGTTTTATGATGTGGGAAATGACCCAGAAGGTGGTTATTATGCAAGGTAATGCTTACAAAGCTTATAGCATTTGAGGGTGCCCAAAGCATCCTTCCATTGTTGTTGCCGGTGAAAAAGGATTATGTTAAACATATTTGAAAAGAGAAGTCATGCCATTTTATGAAGTTAAAACATGACAGCATTTATTAAACAAGATATAAACCTCTGATGGGTATTTAAAAATAGTCAAAAGAGGGCAGAAATATAGAATGCAACTTTCTCGTATTGCTATCTTTAGAAGACAGAGTTTAGGGTTCCTTGGTTTGCTAGATAACACTATGATGGATTGAACTGAAGATAGGAGATGTCTGAGTCTAACTTTACAACTTTGCAGAGGCGCACGAGCAGCAGTGTGGGAGAACTTTAAAGACAATCCTCTTTTTGACATTTCCACTGAGCACCCCACCACATACTATGAGGACATGCAACGAGCAGTCTTTTGTTTGTGTCCACTCGGCTGGGCTCCTTGGAGTCCAAGATTGGTTGAAGCAGTGATTTTCGGCTGCATTCCTGTTATCATAGCAGATGACATTGTTCTACCCTTTGCTGATGCAATCCCTTGGGAAGAAATTGGCGTGTTTGTAGCTGAGGAAGATGTCCCCAACTTGGACACCATACTCACTTCAATCCCACCAGAACTGATATTGAGGAAGCAGCGATTGCTTGCCAATCCTTCAATGAAGCAAGCAATGTTGTTCCCACAACCTGCTGAAGCAGGAGATGCTTTTCATCAAGTACTGAACGGGCTTGCGCGTAAATTGCCGCATGGCCCTGGTGTTTACTTGAAGCCAGGTGAAAAGATCCTAAACTGGACCGCAGGGCCAGTGGGTGACCTGAAACCTTGGTAGCAGCTATTTCTCTTGCCTCCTCCGCAGCCTCTGAATTTTACAGTAGTAGCTTTGTTGTTGTAGTTGAGATACTAATCGTCATCACCGTGTAAAAATTTCGATGTCGTAAAAATTTATCAGATTACAAATTCTTCTTTTTTACTTTGACTTGGGATTGATAACAATGTCATTGAAAGCCATGATGGTGATTGTTCCATCGTTTAATATCTGAGGTGACTTATGAACCCAGAACTCTTGTTTCAATTCAATTAACTACTCAAACTGCAGATAGCGATTAGAAGAGGACCGTCCGTACAATGGTCCAACCAAGAGCAAGATTGGGACTGTTATGGGGAGTGGTTCGTTTTAGGGGCAAAATGGTAATTTCAGTCATGTTGGTGGAGCATGAAAATTAGAAAGGGATGTTCACATAAATTTTTTTTGAAAATAAACCAAAAAAAGAAGACTCGGGAGGCAGCTGGTGTTTGTTGGTTTGTGGGGATTACGGAGGCCACGCGACTCCCAATGGGAGACTCGCATACTTCCAATTCATCTTTTTATACCCACCACTCTCTTATCTCTTCATATCTTCCTTTCATTCCTACTACACTGCTACACTCCCACGGTACTATCCTTAGTAGAAGATGGCCCTGCAATTGCAGGCACCCTCAACACGATGCCATCTAGCACCACCATCTCCATTAGCAGCTCCGAAGGGCAATGCCGGCCTACGGCGGCCGTCGGATCGTTTTGCTCTAAAGTCCTCCTTCTTCTCATCACATAGCCTATTGCTGCTTTCTCCTAAGCAACAGCAAAAGTCTCTTGCTTCTTCTGCCGCACCCAAGTTCTCCATGCGTGTTGCCTCCAAGCAAGCCTATATTTGTCGCGATTGCGGGTACCATATATAACTCCTTCCTTGCTTTGTTTGTGTTGTTTTGGTTATATAAAACGTTATTTGAATTGGGTTCTTGTTGTTCTTGTTGTTCTTGTTGTTCTTGTTGTGTTGATGCAGGTATATATACAATGACAGAACTCCTTTTGAGAAGTTGCCTGACAAGTACTTCTGCCCTGGTAATTTACTTCGTCTTACATACGGCATCCATTTCACCATCAAATTTACAGCCTTTAAGCCCCTTTATGTACAAATTTGTTTGGTTTGAGGACTTTATCAATACAGACACCAACAAACAACCCTTGTAACTTTATCATGATGGAAATCTGTGACTTGCAGTCTGTGGTGCTCCCAAACGGAGGTTTAGGGCATACCAGCCTCCGGTGACCAAAGATGCAAACAGCAAAGATGTCCGAAAGCAACGAAAGGCGGAGTTGCAGAGAGAAGAAGCAATTGGGTAAGCCTTGATATTCCTTTCAGTATGAACTCAAATATTTTTCTTCCATGTGACGAATTGGACACTTACATGCTCTGCTTAACCTGGAACAGGAAGGCACTGCCTATTGCTATTGTAGTGGGAGTTGTGGCACTTGTTGGATTATACTTCTACATTAACATCGGCTTTCAGGGATAGATAGTTTCATAGCAGCTGCTAGGCTTTCAGGGATAGATAGTTTCATAGTAGCTGCTACTGTAACATCAAATGGATTGGGCACAATCATTTGTATAATTTCATTTGATACACAGAACCATATCTTTCTCTTCAATTTGCTTTGATCACACCTGCAATTCAATGCATAATAAGGATTAAGATATACCATTTGAGTTTGATAAGCGGCATGCATGAGTTTGTTTTGGACCAAAAAACTTGTTCCAGAAAAGAACTCACAAGAAGTTACCTTGACCTGCACAAGTAGAAGGTTGAAACAAAAACAGGCCCAAAGTAACAATTGAAGAAATTGCAGATACAAATATTTTGATAGCAAAACTCAACATATATGGAGTTTCCAGAAAGAAAGCTGATCTCATGGGCATCATAACAACGCAGTCATGAGTTCCTGCAAATATCCATTGCAGTAAGAATTCACTTCAAATAAAAACACTCTCACTTCCAATGGTTAGGGATGCATTCCTGAGCATGTTGGCAACTTTTCCATGTACTACACCAACCTTTCATACACTCGGCAGAGTGGAAGATACTAAATTTTGCTTGTAACATAAAGTAGGATATTAAAGAAAACAAGACCAGTGGGAAAAATAGGATAACTGACAGGAAAGACAAATAAATAGACTTGAGATACCAAAAAAATTTGAACATTTACATAGGATGGTAATATGTAACAAATGATTATTCTTGCAATACAAATGAACCCTCTATTCTTTTCTCCAAAGACTGCTGAATAGGAAAATTTAAAGAAGAAAACATGTCATTGGTACTAGAGGCTGGTGCAGGCTTGAATTCATATGGACCTTCCTTTGGTCCCCAAACCTGTAACAATACAAAGAAGTTCGATTTATTCCTGGAAAAACTACAACATTAAAACATCCAATAAGGTGATTAGAGTGATTGAGTAAGAGTAGAAAAACTGACTTGATTTCCATCGCCATCATATCCCCTATCCCAGGCATGTATCTCATTATTTTTAAGAATTGAAAGTTCTGAAGTACAGTACGCTGCTCCATTCTGTTATACAAGGGAAAAATGATATCACTTAATAGTAATAATTTGATTCATTGCAGTTTCAAGTAACCCAACTCTTATCCATGGGCGCAAAACAAGGTCTTCATGTGATCAGCTCACATTAGAGGGGAAATTAAAAAGACAGAGGAACAAACAATTACCCATAGATTAGGGAAACTGTCAGGCGCAGTTGAACCTTCATATAGGCAGCGTTTCCCACGCTCACAACGTTTCAGATGTATTGTTGTCAAATGCTCTGCAATATCCTGCAGACAGATACTAAATTTGAATAAATACTTGAAATTATGTCTGTAAACGTAAATGTTTAAAAATCAGAGAATCTGATGCCTGGGAAAAAGAACAACTCCAAAGCATAAATATGATTTTAAGTTCTTACTCACAAGACCTCAGACCTCATAGGCAAGGTTAGCATAGAGAAAAAATAAGATCAAGGGACCCATGGTACTAATGACTTTACCCAAATTATAGCATTTAAAAACAATTCAGCCTTGTGAAATTCTGAAGTTTTCAATAAGTCCATCTTAGATTAAATTTTGAAGTAACATCCTTTCTCTGAAAGGTTTGATGTAATAACTTCTATCAGGTTGAAGCTAGCCAGTTGAAAATCAGCTATAAACTCATCTAACATTTTCTACACCTGAACTTTAAACTGCATTTGTAAGCCACAATAATACATAATATGTCTGATACCAGAGAACCTAAAAGTATGCATTGACAAGCTAAGATCGTGAGTTTAATGTGCTTATGTGACTTAAAACTAACCCCGATAACTTCTTCAGGCAACGGGCGCTGGTCCTTTGAGCGATCACAGAAATTCTTGTACTCCTCTGCATCTCTAATTGCATATGAGCTTAGCTGCTCATTAATGAGAAGTTCAAAATATTAGAATGTTACTGAATCCCAAGATACATCTCACATTCTAGTCACATGCTAGTCTGTATGAAGTAAAAGAGAGCTAGTAATGATTTACTCAATGAATAAATCTAAGATAGACATCGTAAATGTAGGCTCCCCAAAAAGGGTTGGGAGGGGTGGAATTTTAGTCTTTTAATGAAATAAGAGAAGTTCAAATTACACATAATACATTACAATATCATTAACAACATGCTCTTCAAATTAAACTGCAAACGAGATTAAAAAGCTCACCTCAACATCACATTTCAACTCTTTGGAGCAAGGCTTCACCATATAAAATCTCTGCAAACAGAGAGCACTAAGAATCACTAAAGAGAAAAAGAAAAAGAAAAAACCCAGGCAAGTAGGTAAGAATTGAAGGCAACAACATACCTGACGAAAGGGCTTCTGAGGAGTCCTCCAGAAAGCCTAACAAAACACACATATTTAAGCTTAGATTTGCCACAAATAACAAAGTCTACAGCAAAGAAAAAAGTTACTGGCTTTGGTGTAGAACTATGCTTACTTGTTCAAAATACAAGACCTTAGAACCATCCACCATTTCAGCTGCTGGGCAAGTAACCATCCTGCAACAGAAGCCAAAATATCATCCAATAATCAACTACAAACAACTCAAACCAAAACCCAATTGAACTGAATTGAATTGAACAAGAAATGAAGGAACAATTGGCCCAATTGGGTAGTTGGAAAACTGGATTTTTGGACCAACCTGATGTTAAAGTAATGGTCAGGATCTCTAGCTGCTTGGTCTTTGGAGAACTTCTCGCCGGAAATAGAACGAGAAACAAGGCGGGCATGGTCCCAGCGGGTGGTGGACTTTGTAAGCCGCTTCAGCACAAGAGCTCCACCTATCAGCACCAGCGTCTTCACCACTAACCCACGAGCCACGCTCCATCCGCCTGAGGAATCGGAGCTCCCACCACCCGGCTCCGACCCGATAACCATTCCCTTGATTTTATTGCAATCTCACTGCCTCTCTGTGTTTACTACAACTGCAACTCGTACCATTTCAATTGCACTGCCTATAGAGACTCGGCCACGGCCCAGATCTCCAGAATTTTGCGTATAAAACCTACTTCTTTTTTCTCTAATGATCAATTATGGAGACGGGAAATTGATCAAATGGGTTGAGTTGGATTTGTTTGGTTCATCGAGACCATTTATCTGGATTTCAAAGAGAAGTGTCGAGCTATTCTCGGCCGTCGGCTTGTATCATATTGGCGCTGTAGTATATCACTCAACAAAAGAAAAAAGAAAAAGAAAAAGAAAGGAAGAAGATAAGTTGGGTTGTGTTGTGTTGTGATAAACAGCCCATAATTGCTTGGGCTATGGGCCAACACATATACATTTTCAAGATCTTTCAAAAGCCCGGCCGATAATAGTTTTCGGATCACGATGATCCAAATATTGTTATATGAACAACGATTTTTATTGATAGTCTGACATATTATGACATATTATGTTAGCAGATGAAGTGAGTTTTTTAAACCTGTGATAATAGATCGAAAATTTGATGACATACCCTATGCAACATGGCATTACATCATGATGTTTCTTTTGCACTATTGGCACCAATGGTCATGGTTAGAATTTTTGCTTTGCAAGTAGCACAGACGAGAAGCTTGGTTCACATGCGAAACATATCATATTGCAAGTGTTTGCTAGAATGCCAACTAAAATTATAAACGAGAATCACTTTGCTACATCTCAAAAGCTATTTCAAACATGTCACAAGAAAACCAGCTTTCTCCAGAGAAATGGCCATTGGCTAATTCTAATGGCATTCAGGTTGCACGAAAACCAGCTCTCATCAAACTCCCATGAGAATGATGACTTGCCATAGATTCAAGCACAGAGCTCCTGCTCCTTTCTGCCTCAGCCTCCTCCCCAAAACAGTAAACAGGAGCCTCCCACTTGGCATCCTCAAGCACAGCTCCCACCTCAAATGTCATCACATGAGCATTAAACCCTGCATATTCCATAAACCATTATCATCAAAGAAAATGAAAAACACCCTACTAGAGAACACAATTCCCATTTAATGAGAACACAATCTAATAGAGAATGTTGAACCCGTCAATCTAACAGCTACAAATACGTTACCATCAAATGCGAAATTCAGCCTTCAACAGGGGTTATAAAATTATCCCAATAAGCAACAACAAAAAGCTGAAATTGGTAAAGGGTGATGTTCTATGATCATATACCTGTGTAGAAGACCCAGTGGACAGGTCTCTTAGTGAGGACATCTTCATAGTACCAGATGAAGTCAACCTTCTCCCACACATTACACAGGAAACCATCCACGTGGCGCTGACCCAGATAAGTAGCACCATCAAGCCAGTTGGGCCGGAGAATGCCAACAGGGAAATGCAGGGTCTTGCATTCTTTGTTGGCGTCCAAGGTGTAGATGAAGGAGGTGCCATTGTCCCACTCCAGGTCGTAGGTTAGCTTCCCCAGCTGGCTCTGGATTATGTTGAAGTTTCGGCCTTTGGGCCAGTCGTACCAGAGGTCCACGATTTGCAAAGCTCCCTTGCTGTTGTTCATGAACAGGACAGAGTGGAATTGGTGGGGCCATGCTGCTGGTGCTGGGTCATCAGAGGCTGATTCTACCAATGTCTTCGTCATCAAAGGGAAATTGAGGGGGATCACAAGGAGGAGGAGGAAGAAGAGGAAAGACAGGGACTTGGGTTGAGTTGCAGAGGCCATTGTTGATGATGCTTCTCTTGGGTTCGTCTGTTAGTGCCACAAAGAAACGAGAGCCGTGAGGTTGTGGATTTTAATCCATTCAGAAAGCTATCCCCATTGAATATGATACTTTCTCATATGTAGCCAGCTAGAATGCAAAATTTCCATTTCCACCCACAAATTCTTTCGGGTATTTATAGTTGTACCACAAACCATTGATGGGTTACATTTTAGACTTCAATCCATGAACTATGCCTACGGAGGAGAAGAACACAACATATGTAAACAACACCATCTGAAAATTACCAAACTTTATTTTCTTTCATTATGAATACTGAAAAGTATGCAGATCCAAGACTGAGAATCTCAGATCAAGTGTATGAACTATATACTATTTTACAATCTAAAATGAGAACCATGGGGCATATTTCATGAGACGATATAGAAGACACTCATACCTTTTTGTTTTATTGTATTGCCAATGTTATTTAAATTAAGACTAGGCATTAAAACTTTTACATTTTTCGTTGCAAACTCATTACAAATGAACGCACTATTTGGAATTTAGCTTGAAAAGGTGACGGCAGAACTACTGGTTCCCGGTTATAGGGCCGCCCTGGCCTTTCTTTATATCATCCCATCCTCTAACCCATGGCTGCCCAGGTGTTGCCCGTGTCTCTGGAGCAGCGTAGCTGTTCAGGTTGCTCGAGACCTTGTTGCGCAAAGCAGTAAAAACCTACAAAAACAGATCATTTGAATGAAAACTGAATCCATGAAGAATATCGCAAGAACTGGAATTTTAAATTTTAGATTATATCACACGAATAATATAGCAATAAATGGAATCTAAACTTTTTGATCATATCTCACAGGATTAGTCTTGAGTGCCTCAGGGGGTTGCTCCTGGCCACTTAACCACTTCCACAGATCTGGGTTTTCCTGCATAAGGGAAACATGATATCAGAAAAGAACATGAAAAGTTGAGCAAACGTCTCTCTCTCCCCATTCAACTAAGGCAACACCTTGCATCTTACCTCCAACTTGGCTTACATGTTATTTCAACTAGGATGAATTTGTTTTGTTTGAGAAGCTGTTGGATGATGAAAATCAAATGATTTAAAACATTGTATGTTTCTTACCAAACTGTTTGATTTCAAGTGCTTGAAAACTCCTGATGGTATACATACAATTCAACCCAAAAAAACCAAGTCATTTATCTAATTCTCTTATTCAAAAGTGTAATAAACAGACTGAGAAACAGTGACAAGAAAGTGTAATTCAAAAACTGAAGAGCTAGAACCACGCCTACTCTCAAAAGCACTGGATCCCTTAAGCTGTTGTGAGTTAAATGCTCAGATCAGATTAATAAAAATCCTAAATTAAAAACGAAGGACCTTAAATGCTGTGCTAACATATGCTGGGAATCACCATGAACAAGCACATCTGAGCTTATCTTCTATATGGAACATAAACTCACACCAGGCATTACTAGAATCCAGTAGATGTTAGGACACGTAAATATTAGCAGCAAAGCTTGTTTAAAATATATTAACAAACTTGCTATTTAAATTCCAAAGAACAAATGTTGAATGCGGCACATGATTCTCTGTATTTGTTACAGAATAACTAAAAATCATTTGAAAGGAAAGCACATCAAAAAAACAAAAAGGCAGCAAACTTTGCAAGGTATGAGATGATCAAAGCAATGGAAAGAAATTTACCAGGTCAAGGACGTCCACAAGAGATTTAATTCCATTTTCATCCATGGAATGGATATGCTCCTCCACCCATTTGCCCAGAACCAAATCCAGCTCCAAGAACCCTCTCTGCTTGCTCCTATATATTAGTCTGTTTCGCAACAAAAACCATGTTTGTTTCAGAAACACAAAAAGAAAAAAAAGAAAAAAAAAGAAAAAAAAGAGGCAGAACACCAAAAGGAAGAAGATGAAGATAGAGTTAGAGACCTGTTAAACAAGCGCCTCTTGCTCTCCTGGTTCGAGAGGTCGATATCGAGATTGCTGGTGGTGCTGATGGAATAAGAACGCTGAACCAAACCATACCCATATTGAGGCCTGGAAACGAAATCAAATTACCCATCAACAAAATCAAAGCCAATTTACAAAAAAGCCAACGGCTTTACGAATTATTATTAACAACGACGGCTGAAAACAAAAAAACAGAGAAATACCTGAGAAGGGTTTCAGTAGGCGAGATTGAATTGCTGGATTTGAGGGCTCGGTGCAGGCTGATCAAGCTTCTTCTCAAGCTCCCCATATTTTCTTTTCTTGTTTTCAGAATGCTGTTGTGTTCCGTGTTGTGTGTTTAATCACGGAGCGCAAAGAAAAGAGAGAGAGAATAGAAATTATAGTGGTGGGCTTAATGACACCAACAATGCAAGGGCCTGTGCCCCGAATGGCGTCGTGGCCTTTCTCCGTCCATATGGTTATGGCATCAAAAATCAATTCATGTGCAGCGTGACCGAAACTTTTTATGTTTGTCCTCAGTCTTTTTCCTTTCTCTAACCAAAAAGAAAACTTTGGTTGATCTTGTATTTTATTACTGATTGTCGTAATTAATTTTTGGGAACATGATAAACATTGCAATCCAAGGAGTAAACAAAGTGAACTTCAAGTATGATTCATCTGATCTGAGTTTGTTGAATTTCTTGTATTTTGGCTCCACCAAGACATAATTCTAGTATGATTAGCTAGTATGATTAGATTTTGCTACGTTTCTTTGGTGGCTAGCTAGGCATACAATCTTTTTATTTGTCGCATACGTATAATCAGCAATGCGTCATAACCCCCCCAAAAGATCTCAAACACCAAGAAAATTCAAATGTTCTTGGAAGCAAGGACTGGTAGAGCAGAATTGGACCAAAATAATAGATAAGAAGTGTTATTTCCTAACACAACACCAATTTTGTTTATAGATGCAACAAGGAAAATCACTTGAATTAACATGTAACCCTAAATGAAAGAAACAGAGGCATAACAATCACTAGAGTGAAGACTTCCCCAACTTAATCTAGTCTTAGTCCCAATTAGTAAACAAGATTGGGAACAAAACGGTGCTTAAAAGATTCGAGCTCCGGATGATACAGAAGAACGTGGCATACCCTTGTCGACATCACTCACATTGGATCGTCCATCCTATCCATCTACATCCTACAGTGAGTTGATGGCTCTGTTCTTCAACTGAATTCATGAGGTATTCCCTCATGGCGTATTGTAGTGCTGAAGATATATTTTGCATTAAAACTTTCACTTTCATTTTGGCTGTAGCGGAAAGGAAGTCCATAATGAAGCAATTGAAGTATTTCACAAAATCTGTTAGTCTTTAGCCAGACTACCTTAGAAACTTATCTCCCGTCTCTCAGCGAAAAATTTCCCTGTTACTGCTTGGTCTGGAAGCAAGGCAAGCCATACTGCAGTGTCAGCTCCATCTTCAGCTGAAATATTCCCAGCATAACCTGTCATAGCAGTCTTGACCCAACCTGGGCAGTAACAGTTGATATAAATTTTCTCACCCTCTGGTCTCTCTGAAAATATCCTCGCCATTAGCCTGGTATAAGTGTTGACTGCAAGCTTTGATACTGAGTAGTCAGTGAACGTTTTAGGCCACCCACCTGATTCCCAAGTGCCCTCTTGTACTTGTTGTAGAAAAGTCGAAACTGTTTGATCAATCATTTCTTCTGTGAGTGTGTCAATATTGCTAAGTTTCTCTCTCAAATTCGCATCTTCAAGTTTCTGCCAATTAAATAATAGTCTGACATGGTCAGGGAAACATGTATAAATTTTGTTAAGCTTCTGGTACATTCTCAATACATAGCATTTGAATGATATCATTCAGTAGGGGTTTAAATCATACTCAAAGCACTTATTCACAAATGGTTGTGACCTTGGACAAATATCCTAACCAAGAACAAATTAAGTAAAAAAAATAATGGCTGGAGTATAAAATGAAATTCAAAGTAAAGTACAAACAGAAGAAAAAACAGAACTACAAGACTGAATATACATAAGCAAAGTAATCAAACTTAGAAATAAGAGGAGAGAGAACGAACGAAAAAATCTTAATAAAACTGCAGCAAATCAAGGTTGTTTGTGTGATATCTGGAGAGTTGTTCCTCTAACATTAGTTGGAGACTATGCCAAAATGGGCAAATATGTCTGATAAAAAAAGGAAGTGGAAAACTCTGTATCCATATTTGGTTTTAACTAATTTGAAAATTTAGTAAAATGCATCATTTTGCAGTTGAAAGTAAGCTGTGATTTCCCTCTGAGGAATTGGAGTTGGATAAGAAAAAACATGGACAGCTGGAAGGCTAGCAAGCCTCTTACAGACGCTTATTCTAGCAGCTAGTCAGCTAATGTCTTGACCTTATCTGTTACTAATCCACCTCATATCATATGCACCCATGGTTTGCCAACAGTCTTCATGCCATTGGGACAAACACAATGGCAGGTTCTCAAACGTTTCGTCAAAAGGGGATCTTAACACTGCTAGCGGGTAGACAAGCACGAAGTCCTCTTCCTAACTTCTATTATCCAAATGGGACATTTTGAAATCCATCTAAGTTTAAGCCTTTCAGGCAATACAACGGATCATGTCTTTCCCCTCATGCATGCAACCAAAGATTTCATTGACCAAGGAAAAGTAGTGAGCTAGTCATCCCCAAGCACAGAAACATTTTCCAAGCCCCCCTCCCGCCACATTCATGGGCATACATAAAAGGATGAATTTTTATGACTACAAAAGAAAGCAAAAAAACAAATTCACTTACATTTCGTTTGCCATTTATTCTACCCAATCTGGAGCTCACATTAACAATTCGACCTCCAGGAGCTGAATGTTTCATCAAGGGGATCATAGCTTGGATCATATTTTTGATGCCATAATAATTTGTAGTAATAACCTGAGAGGCATACTCGACAGAATTATCAGACCCTTGATTGAAATTAACAGCTGCATTATTTATCTGCAAGCACAAAAGAGTTGCAAAAGAATTGCATAAAATTAGAACCCACACACCAAACAATAAAGTACTGCTGGGCAGTGAAACTGTTCATATTATGACGGGAAATTATATGAGCAACTCACCAGAATATCCAAGCCACCATAATTTTGTTTCAACCAGTCACAAAACTCGTTGATGGACAAAGTGTCTAACACATCGAGCTGATGGAAAAACACATTCAGACCACCCTCTTGGAAGACCTTAGCTGCTTCAAGCCCCACACTGTGGTCTCTGGATGTGAGAATAACAGTCACCCCCTGTGCCGCAAGCTGCCTTGAAATCTCAAACCCAATCCCCCTATTGCCCCCAGTAACCACTGCAACGGTCTCTGCTGACCACCACCTACACACCCATGCATGCATTCCCAAATGCACAAATCACAACTGGAGTTTCTGTTATGTTGCATTTAATTCTTGAAATATATTGCATAACTAACACAGATCATAACAGCTAGAGTCTATGACAAGACAATTTATTCCCAACTGGGCTCTTTGTTTTGTTGTGTTTTTGATTCATGAACATGAAGAAATTGCAAACTCACAAAATAAACTTCAAACTTCATGAAATAAACTGCTTAATTAACAAAGATGATACCAGCTAGAGTCTATGACAAGACAATGTGTTCCCAAATGCACAAATCACAACTGGGTTTTTTGTTTTGTTGTGTTTTTAATTCATGAACATGAAGAAATTTCTGAACTCATAAAGATCATTACAGCTAGAGTCTATGACAAGACCATGTATTCCCAATCCAAATGCACAAATCACAACTGGGCTTTTTGTTTTGCTGTGTTTTTAATTCATGAGCATGAAGAAATTTCAAAACTCACAAAGATCATAACAGCTAGAGTCTATGACAAGATCATGTACCGTCATCTTCTACTCTATCAGAAATGGAAATGAGAGCAAAGCAAATAAGAAGTAAAAAGTAAAAGCAAGCCAACCTCTGGTGATCAGAATAAGGAATGGTTCTGAGAAGTGATATTTCTTGGAGTCTCTTCTCTCTTCTCTCTTTGGCCCTTTCAGCTTTGTCAGATTTTCCCATATCTCCTCTGTTTGTTTAGAAATTCAGAGTTGGAGTGTATTGAGAGACGGAGCAGAGAAAGCAAAGCTTTCATCAACATTTTATCACATCCGCCGTGGCCCTAGGGACAAGAGGGCCCCACAACATGCCACGTGTTGGCTTTCGCGCCTGTCGTGGACTCTCTTGCTGGTCAAGTGCCGATGTTCTTTCGTCAAAGGACACCCGAAAATTCGGATTCCGTCTCGGTCCCATTCCCTCAAATAGTAGGCCCAACTTACGGCCCTCAGAAAGCCCATTTTTAAACCCATTAGTGATAATTTTTTTCAATTACAGGCCTTGCCCATTTAAGCCACCAACTGAATTAGATATTAAATTCAGTTCTGGATTGTTTATCCCCAAGCCCAAACATCAAATGTGTTACTCAACTTTACAGATTTGAGAAGGGAGATTCTACAATAAGGAGTCTAAAGTGAGGACGTTATTTGAGGAGGTCAATCTCACCATTAATAAATGTAAAGAAATTATGGGACTTAAACATTTTAAATATTTTGATGTTGAGATTGGCCTCCTCACTTTAAACTCCTTGTTATAACCTCCCCGGATTTGAGAATGGTATCAATTTTATGGCATGTTTACTAATATGTAATTGGATTAGGGGGAATTCAATTGAGGATGAATTGAATTGAGGGGGAATTCAATTGAGGGGGAATTCAATTGAGGAGAATTAGATTCTGAATTCCTATTGAAGTTGTTTACTAAATCATATGGAATTAGGGTAAAAGAGGTATTAATTACTCAAATGTCCTCGTTGTTAGGTTAAAGTATATGTCAAATTTGAAAATTTGAATATTGTGTGAGGATATAATGGGTAAAAAAGATGAATTTCTAATGAGTTCGTTCTCCATAAATTAGAATACCACCTCCTACTCAAGAATTGAATTCCTCCAAAATTGGGCTCCACTTATTTTTCAATTTCTCGATGTGAAGTAAACGCAAGAATCCTCCATATGCGGAATTCAACTCCTAATAAGAATTCCAATGCCAGATAAGAATTCTAATTTCTGATTAATAAACATACCATTAAAGTATTTTATTTTTTGTCATTTTGGGCTTGTTTAGTTGTTCTCTGTTATGGGAGAAAACCTTCCTTATATACCACCGCGACATTGTCCCATTATTTCTATACGTCTTCATGTCAATTCAAAGCATGAGCGATGAAGAAAGACGATAACAATGCGACGGAAATATATAAATATTTTTTCTCTGAGTTTGGTCTTTTTATGAGGGCTCCTTATCTTTTGTTGAGTTGGTTAACCCGAACCATTCATTTACTAGGGTCCAAATTTATGTAATATGGAAAGAGATGCAAATGGTCTAGTTAATAAATATGGACGGCATGCGTATCAAAGTTTGCTTTCTTAAAATAAAAGAAAATAACAAACATCACTTAAATTGTCTTTTCTGTCTTGTTGATGAAAACTATAACAATGTTACATTTTAATTTTTGGTCAATTCTTATGCGTCATGGCTGAGGCCACATATTTTGGTGTGAAAGTGAAAAATGGTAAAAGGTCCCAAGTTCTATCGACCACAGACTACACGACACGACGTACATTTCACAAATCGTCATCTCTTTCGTAAGCTGTCGTCCTTGACACAGCAAAAGGACACGCATTAATTCAACACCAACATATTTCCAGTCACTCTCTTCAGAGTTTATTATTTTTTCTCCTTTTCTTGCTGAATAATCTGTCTACAGTTTGAACGGGTGCACACTCGCCCATCACGCATAAATAATGCATATAAAATTAATGATTTATATCCAACACACCCTGAAAGTCTCCAACTTTATCATCAAACGCAGACCAGACTCTTGCTGTGGCTCTCAGACACTACTTCCATTTTGGTACGCTCTCTTCAGTCTTTCCTCTGTATGACTCTGATTTTGATAATTTGATTGGACTATTTGTTGATTTCTGCATAACCCATTTGCCAAATTCACCTGTCAATCCATAACTGATTCAAGAAATGCTAAAATTCCATAACCCATATCCATAATTCTAATAAAATTATAAAACAGCACCAAAGAAACCGATTCTGTACCTCACAAGTTCATGTTTGATGTTTCTTTATGATACAGAGTGCAAAACTTGAGCTTGTGTTAGAGTATCTTTGTTGTTTGACTAGAGGTTATCTTGATATTGCAGAGAGAAAAAAAAATGGAACGTTTTCAAGGTTGGGTGGTTTTGTTAGCTATGCTAGTATTGGCAATAAGTATGCCATGTTCACATGCTATTCGGTTAACCAAAACTAAGACCAGGTCTGGCGTTTATGTTTCTCCTAAGTTTGTGTTGGCGCCAGGATCAGTTGCAGACAAATATTACTATGATATCCCCTTTCCAAAAGGTCATATTGGCATCAAGAGTTTCAATGCTGAAGTAATTGATGAAGAGGGGAATCCCATCCCCCTTCATGAAACTTATCTCCATCATTGGGTTGTTGGTAGATATTATGCCCGGACAGGTTTTGTGGAGCCAGAGCAGACTGGTTTTCAGGAGCTTAACAAATCAGATTTTACTTTCGTGAGAAACACTGGAATTTGCCAGAATAATGTTCTTGGACAGTATTTTGGACTTGGGTCGGAAACACGAAACACATCCACTCATGTTCCAGATCCCTATGGAATAGAAGTTGGGAATCCTGCAGAGGTTCCTGCTGGGTATGAGGAGAGATGGATGCTCAATGTGCACGCCATTGATACACGGGGTGCGGAAAATGGTTTGGGGTGCACTGAATGCAGGTGTGATCTGTATAATGTCTCGACGGATTCACGTGGTCAGCCTTTGAGGCCAGGTTACAAAGGAGGTTTATATTGTTGTTATGATGGTGTACAGTGCAGAGTAAAACAGGGCTTTAATGGTGCCAAGAGAAGCCTATACTTGAGATATACTGTGAAGTGGGTTGATTGGTCTGATGCAGTTGTGCCTGTCAAGATTTATATCTTTGATGTCACTGATAGGATGAATCATTCAGCAGGACCTTCTATTGTACATGAGTGCAGGGTACGTTTTACGATTTACCCCACCCTATGATATGTTATAGTATTCTCTCTAATGATGATAATGTATCAATATTCTGGTGTTTGCAGTTTTTATGAATTTAGTTCCTTTTGTGATTGAGTCTATATCTTTCTTCGGTGCAGGTCGAATATAATGTTGAAGAGTCTTGCAGTGCCACTAGTACAGCTAGTGATAGGTGCTTAGACAACCAATGGGCAATGGCTACTATGCCAACTGGTGGTTATGTCGTCTATGGTGTAGCCCATCAGCACACAGGGGGGCTTGGTTCAACTCTATATGGAGAGGTGTTTTTTTTCTTCCACTCAAAATAATTTGGTTTCTGCTAGGCCTTGCAATATTGTCTTGCAGCATTGGTAGAACTCGAAATTCTTAGTTAATCGTCTCTACTTACTGGCATATGGCCTTACCATATTCCTGTATGAACTGAGGCTGCATTCATTACCAAGTAAAGTTTTTGCAACCAGACTGCAACAATTCACAACAATTCACATCTTTCTTTAAGCACTGCATCATGATCTCTTCCTGCACTATATTTCTAGTCAAGATTTTTCATTGTATGCCAGGCTAAATTGGACTGTTCCTTGTCTCGCTTTCATGTTTGCCTTCATGCATGTGTGAAAAGCATGTCTGACATTTCTATACGGCTATATAATATTGTACTACAAGGCATTTGAACTTTTGGTAGTCTGTTGTGTTAAATCAATCTGCTTTTTTGTGGTGAATTTTTTTCTAGGATGGAAGGATTCTATGTTCTTCAATACCAATTTATGGAAAGGGAAAGGAAGCTGGAAATGAAGCCGGTTATATTGTAGGAATGTCCACTTGTTATCCTCAACCAGGCTCTGTCAAAATAAATGATGGGGAGACTCTGATTGTGTTATCTAACTACAGCAGCACACAGACTCACACAGGAGTTATGGGTCTCTTCTACATTTTGGTTGCAGACACCCTGCCAAAGTCCTCCTTGCTTAGCTTGGACGCTCCACTTTGAGTAATCTAAAGTTAAAAGTAAGGTTAGTTGATCCAAATAAGCGTTTAAGATTGCGTATCACCGAAACACCAAATTCGTTAGTCTACTTACATGGTTTTGTTCTTGCAGATTTTGCAGTGGTATTAGCTGAAGCTGCTGGTGTCCGCCATCAAGAGCAATGAGGAAGTATTTGGCAATGGCTATAGGTTAATTTTGGTGTCAACTTTTATGTACCAAAAAATGTAAAGCGTCTTGAATCTACATCTCACTCAGCACTGTGATATGTAGACATATGTATAACTTATGTAGCCTTTTGGTATATCAATAATTATTAGCTTCGTGTTCATGTGTTTGGTCAAATGTAATGAATTAAAGCTCAGATTCAGTCGGTTCAATATAGAGCCTCCTACCCCTCAGCCTCTCATTTTTGTCATTTTTGGGTAGATTTTATCAAAACCAAGAGCCCCTATTTTGGTAAGAACAAACAATATACTTTGAATACATACGTTAGTATTTTCATACTATTACAAATTACTACATTGAATACATGCGTTAGTATTTTCATAATTCCATGGAAATACCTCAAAATGTGACACAATAATATTCCAAAATTGGGAACTAAGAAATATTATAAATTCCAAAATTTCCCCAACCCTTTCCTTTCACATTGAAATCCATTTGAGTTTCAGAGTGTCTTTTTTTTACAATATTATTTTCTAAACTACTCTATAAAAAATGGAATTAAACTCAGTGCAAACATCTTTCAGACTCCACACTACATCTCTGACAAAAAAAGAAGACTCACAGTATATCTAAAAATACAAAAAATAAAGTTGGGATTCTTCTATGTGATATGTCAGCGGTGTTGAATTGAAAAATTATAGAAAAAAGAGACAGAAAGTAAGAAATCTCACCATCCTTATGGAAAAAGAAAACTGAAAAATCATAACAAATAAAGAAAATAAAACGTGGAGGAGTGAAAGGCGACCAGACACGAGGAAGAATATCCACGTCCATTACAGAGCGATCCTTCTCCGTCTCTCGTATATCTTTGGCTCTTCCCCACTTCACCTCCTCCTCCAATTTCCACTGCAGATAATATATTATGGGCACTGGGCAGTTATAATCTGTGTTACTACGCTCTTAATTACCATTAAATCCAATCCAACCCAACCACCCAACATTGAAGAAGATGAGGCCCCATCTCTCCCAACCCTCATTTCATCGTCTTGTTTCTATCTTCTGTGAACGGTGAGGACTGAATTGTTGCGAATTTATGATCCATACCCGAAAACCCATCAACCCATTAGCCCAAAACCAGCATCTCCTTTCTTCCCTGTGCCTGGTGATTGATTTGGTTCCCATTGAAGGTTGAAGAAGACGAAGAATTTGAAAAAAAGGAGAATTGGGTTCTTATGTCAGGGGCAAAGCCGGCCTCTGAGCATGTCGGCTTCCCCACCGGGGACGCAAACAAGCACAGTGCTGACGGCTGCTGCAACCCAGTGAAGAAAAGCGGACCCATTTCCATGGATCACGTTCTTCTGGCCTTGCGCGAGACCAAGGAGGAGAGAGAGATCAGACTTCGAAGCCTTTTCAATTTCTTCGATGCTACGAATCTAGGGTACTTGGACTATCCCCAGATCGAGGCCGGTTTATCGGCGCTTCAGATTCCGCCGGAGTACAAGTACGCCAAGGATCTTCTGAAGGTTTGCGATGCCAACAGAGATGGAAGGGTCGATTATCTCGAGTTCCGAAGGTATATGGATGACAAGGAGCTCGAGCTGTATCGAATTTTTCAGGCCATTGATGTTGAGCACAATGGCTGCATTCTGCCTGAAGAGCTTTGGGATGCTCTTGTCAAGGCTGGTATGCCCAACCAACCATACTTTCTCCTTCTAAATTACTCATAATCTCTAACTCTGTTATGCTAGTTTCTATGTTAATAATGAGGGTATATTCATTGGCCTGGACCCATGTAGACTGTAGAGCATTGATTTCCTAGGATCTTTTTCTGTCAAATGGTTAGAGGATATTGTTGCTGCTGCTGCTTTGAGGCATTATTTATAGTATTGCTATGGCTGTGGTATGAATTACACTAGGGAACATTTTTACCTTTGTGTTCTGCATTGAGCTTGATGGGAATGTATAGATGTGAGCGTAATATAAATTTGCACATATGTCTAAGAGAATGAGAAAGTGGGAGCATTCCCTTTTCATAGCCTTCAATTGGGCAGCTTTTTCATTTTCCATCTTATAAGCCCTGGCAGTTTTTGTTTTGTAGGGATTGAAATGGATGACGAGGAACTCGCCCGTTTTGTTGAGCATGTTGATAAGGATAACAATGGAATTATAACTTTTGAAGAATGGAGAGATTTTCTTCTACTTTATCCACATGAAGCAACGATTGAGAACATATATCATCACTGGGAAAGGGTATGCCTTGTGGATATAGGAGAGCAGGCTGTCATTCCAGAAGGAATTAGTAGGCATGTTCATAGGAGCAGATACTTTATTGCAGGGGCTATAGCAGGTGCCGCTTCTCGTACTGCTACTGCTCCTCTTGATCGCTTGAAGGTGGTTTTGCAAGTTCAGACAGTACGTGCTTCTGTAGTTCCCGCTATAAAGAAGATATTGAAGGAAGATGGTATCCTAGGGTTTTTCCGAGGTAACGGAATAAATGTTGTGAAGGTAGCACCTGAAAGTGCTATCAAGTTCTATACTTATGAAATGTTAAAAAAGGTCATTGGAGATAGTATGGGGGCAGACTCAGGAGATATTGGTACTTCGGGTAGACTTTTGGCTGGTGGTATAGCAGGTGCAGTGGCACAAACTTCTATCTATCCGTTGGATCTTGTGAAAACTCGATTACAGACTTGCACTTCAGAAGCTGGAAAGAGTCCTCAGTTGAAGACACTAACTAAGGAAATATGGATTCATGAGGGACCCCGGGCCTTCTATAAAGGTCTGATTCCGTCTCTTCTTGGGATTATCCCCTATGCTGGCATCGACCTCGCGGCCTATGAGACCTTAAAAGATATGTCAAGGACATATATTCTTCAAGATAGTGGTACAATTCTCTGGTTTTCCATTTTTTGTTTTAAATTTTCACTCTCCTTTCTTTATCTTTTTCCTCTATGGAATATTTTTTGTACCTTTAGTTTGTAGAATTGCGTTTTAAAATCTTCACTTTGGTGCAGAACCTGGTCCTCTAATCCAGCTGGGCTGTGGGACAATATCTGGAGCTCTAGGAGCAACATGTGTTTATCCATTGCAGGTTATCCGAACCAGGTACAATTTCATGGCTGAAGCCTACTACTGTGGTTATTTATTCTTTTTAGTGAGGGGTGCCTATCCAAATTACTTGATTTTTTCACTTCATCTTAAGTTTTGCTATTTCCTTTTGCGGTTGTGTTTAATATATTATTCTTTCCAGATTGCAAGCTCAACGTTCTAATACAGCTGCTGCTTATAAAGGAATGTCTGATGTATTCTGGAGAACCCTTCAGAATGAAGGCTATACAGGTTTCTACAAGGGATTGTTTCCAAATCTTCTCAAAGTTGTGCCAGCCGCAAGCATTACATATATGGTATATGAAGCCATGAAAAAAAAACTAGATCTGTAGTGAGTTGGTAACTACATTGATCTTGTAGTTAGAAATTGTAACGGAGTTGATGATGAAGAAAAAGAAAATGATATTACTAGTTAAGTAGGCAATATGATTGTTATATGACAGATGGTTTCCCCCTTCAGGATATGGGGCAAAGGATTTTCAATTTTGTAGTCAGAAAGTCTTTTCCGGGATTTATGGAAACTTACTATTGAGAAACCAGGTTACAGCCCATTTTGATTTTCATAGCAAAGGTGGTAGGTATTATCTTGTTCCTTTTTCCTCCGTGTTTGTTGACTATATCATTAATGAATACTGAAAATTTATAAGTTTCTGTTCTTTCTCCTTTGTTTTATTGTTGCTTTGCCATCAGGATCTTTTTACACGATTTACAGCGAGATTTGAGTGGAACATGAGGCTATTTTTCCATACTAATCCATATGTGGTGAGAATTAACTGAGTTTTCATATGTGATCAGTAGATATTGCAGCTGTAATATCTAGTTTGCCTCGTACCGTACCTCTGCATGATGCAGTTACAGGATAAGCATATGACTGTACACGGTATGCCCCAAGGCGCTGTGCTTGCTTGCGTTCATAATGCATGTAGTATCTATGTTTCATTTAGCCACCACTAGTGATACTTGCCTTGAAAGCAGATTCTTATCATGTTTAGGTAATTGATAAGATTTGGAATTTGTGATCCCAAGTCATATATAAAAGGATTTGATATTGATGCTGAAAGATCAGCCTTGATTTTATTTAGGTTGATACTTCTGTGTGCGAAAATGTTTTTAAAAGGTATCTTAGATGATTTGAAATGTGTTCATGAGTGTCTACAATTCTTTTGATTAGCTGTTTACCTGTGTTTCACAGTAAATTTGTGATGTGTAGTGCAAAAAGAAACTCAGAGGAACAGATGAAAGATAAAGAAGAAAACAATGCAAAACCAACAAACTGGAGTTTATTCAATTCTTTCCAAATTGATTTCTCTGAACAGAGATACAGCAATTGGCCTTGAAGAGCAGCCATCAATTGGCACATGAGACCCAGAAAAGCCAGAAACAAATCTAACCCAATTGCACAATTGCTTCTTTTAGCTACTGGAAAGAATTTGAGTAATCAAAATAGTTAACAGAGAGCAGAAGTGAGGAAGCTGCACTAACATAACCTACGATTACATAAAAGAGTTTGACATGTGAAATAACAAATCCGGAAGAAAGGCTTGACCTTCCCTTTGCCTCAATGACTTGCCTTTGACCCCTTCGCATCCCACTAAGGGAGGAAGAGGCTGATATTGTTGACCAAACGTGTAGAAATTCTACTCAAATTCATCATCGTCTTCCTCTTTTTCCTCCACATTTTGCGTGTCTGTGCTAGAGAGAGCTTGTTAGGTTAAAATGGCAGTGAAGTGTTTTTAGCTGTTGCTTCAAGTTTATGTATATATAGAGGTATAAACTTCCCAACCAGGTGACTTCGGCGGTGGCATCCTGAATATTTAAATTATAATGGAGAAGGAGGAAAAGGAAAAGAAGACAAAAGCAAACAGATCAGCAGGGAGAATCATATGTGGAATGTACATTTTCTAATGGCCCCCCCTAAGCATTATTCTCTTATTGGGTAAGTGCTTATCTTTTGCTAAGAATATTATCATTCATCATCTGCTTTACATCAATCAGAACATTAGTCTTTCAACACTCAAGACGAGAGACAGACAGAGAGAGACTCATTCCATGCCGGGAAATGCTGAGGAAAATGAATATTAAGACCAATAGGTGGAAGTATTTTGCTAATATCAGTCATTCACACGCAAATACATGGTTTTTGACTATGAATTAAATGTGAATCTCACAGTGATCTACACCCACATACGTGTAGACGACTTTTGAGTGGAAATATGAGATAATATGTGGAGGAATCCTTCTCGAAAGAAGAGATTTGAATGATAAACTAATGGGAAAAAGTAGTTAAAGCAGTTATAAACTAGGCAGCAAAAATAGAGGAGAATTTGGAAGTAGATTTGCACCGTCCATATTCTTGCCCCAATACTAATGCTTGTGAGAATCTATGTGTCCAAAGCCACTAATTCACTTAGTGGGAGACCCAAATGTTGGAAAAAACTCCATTTCACTAACTAAACAATAAACCTCATAGAGATAAGCAATAGGGAACAACTAGACTTTGGATTTACTTTTTAGCCACTAGATCCTTCATAGATTTGTAATTGCTCCCCTCTACATTTGTGCTCTCTGCAATAATTGAGGGCATTACAACTATGTAAAGACACACCTTTTTTTTTTTTTTTTTGCAGGATTGTGTAAGCCTTGCCTTGTATGCAAATAGAAAGTTCACATAACATAATAGAAATTCATACGAAAATAACACATGAGTTCATGTTGTGCACCATTTTTCAACATTTGCTTTATTGAAAATCAGGGTTTTCTTCAACTTGAAGTCGGGTCATACTCGGATGTTTGTCTTATTATCGAGAATGAGATTATTGTAAGTCTAACAAAAAAACAATCGAAACATAAACTAATATGAAAAAATTATTATATAGCATTGAAATATCCATTTATATTATACCACTTGACCATACTACAAAACATCAAAGAGCAACCCTATTTCTTCAATTTTTTGTTTTCTTTCTTCAGTTTCCTTTCCCTCTTAAATAAATTCAAAAGAAAATGATTTGAACAATTTTTAATAACTTATTTGTTCTGAGCTAGATTGGACGACGAAGCCCAAGAGTGTGAGCTCTGTTTACAACATAAGTATTGTATAGTGAATTGTCTCCTATATTATCCTTTTTCTCTATTTAAGTAACAAGCAAGGTGGACGTGCCGGAGTGGTTATCGGGCATGACTAGAAATCATGTGGGCTTTGCCCGCGCAGGTTCGAATCCTGCCGTCCACGTTTTTGTGATCCAATTAATTTAATTAATTACACGTTTATTTTTATATCTCCGGCCAATTTTACCGCCAATCTTTTCTTTCTTTTTTCTTCATCAACCACTGAGAGTTGTAGCCTATGAGAGAACCAGAGCAAATCGAAGTGAATGAAATCCACCAATGCGAACAAAATCACCACCATAATCAAACAATGGAAAGGCCCCAAGTTAGTTCAAATTCTCCCTCCAAACCCTCTCCAGCTAAATGATCAAATTAAAATCACAGGGACCTTCGTTGTTACCGCCTTTCGTTTCTTTCTCTTTTCTTGATCAAATGAAAGCCACCAATGCGAACAACATCACCGCCGTAATCAAACGCTGCAAGACCCCAAACCAACTCTTCCAACTCCATGCTCTCACCATCACCAATCCCACACTCACCAAAACGACTTGTCGTGATATTATCACCGCCAGCATCCTCCACGCCTTCATCTCTCTGATCCCTTCTTCCTCTTCAACCACTTCACTCAGCTATGCCATCTCTCTCTTCAACCTCATCACAAACCCATCAACCTTTTGTTTCAATAACATTATTAGAGCCCACACCCTTCTTTCTTCCCCTCTCTCTGCTCTCGGCTTCTTTGTCCGTATGCGCCGGTTTTCTCTCCCCCCGGACTTCCACACCTTCCCTTTTGTTCTCAAGGCCTGTGCCCAACTTGGGTTTTCTTCGTTTTTCATCTCTCAGGCCCTTCACTCGCAGGCCCTCAAGTTCGGTTTCGCTTCCCATTTGTTTGTTTCTAACACCCTCATTCATGTCTACTCGATTTGTCGTCACCTGAACCGTGCGTGTAAGGTGTTTGATGAAAGTTCTCACCGGGATGTGGTCTCCTACAACGCCATGCTCGACGCCTTTGTTAAGGCCGGTGAGGTTTCTAGAGCGCGTCAACTGTTTGACGAAATGCCTGTGCGGGACTCCGTCTCGTGGGGTACCGTTTTAGTTGGGTATGCTCAGATGAATCAGTGCGAAGAAGCGATTCAACTGTTTGATCAGATGCTTGGTTTGCGAGTTATCCCTGATGATATCTGCTTGGTTTCTGCTCTTTCTGCTTGTGCGCAGCTGGGAGATTTGGAACGAGGTAAAAACATTCACGATTACATCAAACGGAACAGGGTTCGACTCAGTTCCTACTTCTTAACAGCGTTAGTGGACTTGTATGCCAAGTGTGGGTGCATTGAGACTGCCCTGGAGATCTTCGAGGCAAGCCCAGATAAGAATGTGTTCACATGGAACGCCATGCTTGTTGGGCTTGCAATGCATGGCCACGGCAAGCTGTCACTGAATTACTTCTGCAGAATGATAGAGGCCCGAGTTAAACCAGATGGGGTGAGCGTCTTAGGGGTTTTAGTGGGGTGTAGCCATGTGGGTTTTGTACATCAAGCCCAGAAGCTTTTCGACGACATGGAAACAGTTTATGGGGTCCCTCGAGAGCTCAAGCATTATGGATGCATGGCTGATCTGCTTGGGAGAGCAGGTTTGATCAAAGAAGCAATGGAGATGATAGACAAGATGCCAATGGGTGGTGATGTGTTTGTGTGGGGTGGGTTGCTAGGAGGGTGTAGGATACATGGTGATGTTGAGATGGCAAAGAAAGCAGCAGAACATGTAATGGAGTTGGACCCTGAAGATGGTGGAGTTTATTCAATCATGGCCAACGTTTATGCAAATGCAGGGAAATGGGATGATGTGGTGAAGATTAGAAAATCCATAAAAGATGCTAAAAGGGTGAAGAAGATCAGTGGTTGTAGTTTAATTAACTTGAATGGAAGCATCCACAAGTTTATTGCAGGTGATAGCTTGCATCCTCAATCAGAAGCAATATATTGGGTTTTGGATGGACTTTGGAAGCATCAATTCGAAGCATGCTAAGCAAGTTTTGATTTTGATTTTTGTTATCATACTTCTACAAATCTTACAGAGGAGAGAAGTTGAAATTGGGTATGTGGCTTTGATGTTTGCTACTCTGAAGTAATAAGTATTTTATTAAGCTTTTGTCCCTAGTATAGGATAAGAATGATGCTGACGTGCTGCTTCAGGAGGGTTCTACTGGCACTGTGCAGTGTTGGTTCTTGGACACGTGTCCCATTGGGTTCTGCACTGTGATACGTGGCTCCAGAACACTCTACTCTTTTTTCTTGATTAGGAGAACTCTCTATTCTTTTCAATATTCATCTTATAAGTAAGATCTAGCAGCTCTTGCTTCAAGTTAAGAATCGCTTTTATTTTCATCAAGTTTGTGTTTAGCGGAGACTTGCTACTCTTACTGTGGAAGCATCTATTGTCTGATTTCTATATTTCTCTGCGTAAGATCATGGCTTTTAGATCAAGGGTATGTGAGCTCATTTCCTCTTAAATTTCTCATGTAAATTTTTTAGTTCTTCTTGTAAATTTCTGGGTTTTTCTTTTACTTACCATGTACAGAAAATTGTGCAGAACCACTGGGAACAAATGGCGAATGGGTTAAGACAATATGCAACCTCAACCTCACCCAAGATGAAAGCCTACACCCCAAGTGCTGGTGTCACTGCACAAAGCCAGCAGGGCTACAAAAGGTTCTTGAGGGGTGACTTCGTGCCTGTCTATGTAGTTCTTGGGATGATAACAGTGTCACTCGGGTTGGGGCTCCACACCGCGATGCATCAGCTGAAGCACAACCCCCATGTCTACGTGAAGAAGCAGCGACGCGAGACGCTGCCGGAGGTGGTGGAGCCGGAGCATGTGGTGGAGGAGGCCGAGAAGTTCATCACGAACTCGTTTTTCAGGAAGGTGGCTCATGTTCAGGAGTATGACGACTACAATCACGCCGTTAAAGATCCTACCCGTAGAGATGCTTTTGCTTACAAACCCTCCAACCCGCGAGAGCGTACCGTGACTCTCAAGGACGTTGGAGCAGACCCTGTCCAACCCAAGGCTTCATCCTAGTTTCCTTTTTGGATTTTTTAGTCTCTGTTTTTCGTTTGCTGAATTTCTCTGTTTTTTTTTTCCTTGTTCACTGCTATGGCTTTCTAGTAACTCCCATTTGAGTTGTACTTTTTGGGGTTAGAGGAAGAGAGCCATTTCTACTACTACTGGTGATGGTTGTTTACTGTACTGTAACTTCACTCTGACATTGTATATATTCCAAAAGGCAATAGACTTGAAATTTTAAATTTAAATGCTTTTACTAACAGAAATAAAATGCTTCCTTAGATAAAGTTCTATCACATCACCACCTTGATAGATTAGGGTTTAGGGCACACGATTGATAATAACTAGCTAGAAGAGTTTAGAGGAGTGTATAGGGCACACGATTGTGATCGTCTTTCAACTTCGAATGCATGTCAATCAAAGTGTACTTAACCGAGAGGTAGGTATGCACCCACCTTTCATGGTCCAATGCACCTGAGTAACCGCAAGCAGATTAACACAAACCACCATTGTTGCGTCTCCTTCAACTCCATCGAATTGTCCCGAAACCGTTTTGATCGCATCCTTGTAAGAGCGTGACTGCGCGAACTTCCTCCATACACCCGCACTTCGCATATTCGCATATTGTTGGATATTGGTGGAGGAGGACTTCAGGTGTAAGAGTAACTTTTGATTGCTAGAACTTCAAGTGTAAGAGTGACTTTTGATTGCTAAATTGACGAGGACGACAACAAAAGAAGTGACATTTGCATTTGCAGCCATTTGTTATGCTTTTCATTTTTTCCCCCTAAGTATGATTTATGAGTTTGTAGATAAATTTGTTGTGGTATCATTGTTAACAAATGTATGACAACTTTGGAAAGTCCCAGGCCAAATGAAAAAGCAAAAAGGAATGAAAGAAGAAAATCTTTTGCTTCTTCTTCTTTGATTAGGGGTGGCCTCTTTTCTTATTGTTCACTTTTATGCGCTTTTCCAAGTCCAAAGAATTGAATTGGGGTTAACGTTACAATTTAGAACAAAAATTAATTCAAAAAATTTCAACCTTAGGTGCTAAGTTTGTTAATTTATGTAAAAGATGCCCACTATATGAAGAGTAAAGAAAAATGCCCCAAAATTTTTAGAATAAAGTCCAAAACGCATCAATTACACACATAAAAGTGCAACTATAACTCTTGGGCTAAAAGATTTTATAGGAGGCTCATTTTTTCGGGGGCCCTGTGCTATCGCTTAGCCCGCACACCCTGTGGCCGGGCCTCATTGATGATGACAAGAGTTTGGAACATTCTGAGGATGCTAATGTCTCTTTCATTCCAGGAATAGCTCATTTATTAAATGCTCGACTTGAAAAACTAATATAAATGCTTTTACTAACAGAAATAAAATGCTGCTTTTGACAAAGTTCTATCAGATGCTATTATTAAGGAGTACTTTGCCTTGTAAAAACTTTGCATATTGTCATCTATCAAGTAAGAATTGCTTGTTGCACTGCCTGAGAGTTGAACAAAATTTTAGCTCACATTGTTGCTGAAAATCCAAAATCCCTAAGCAAATATTTCTGATCGTATAACTTTATTAATTCCTCTTACAGTCTCATATATAGAATGAGTTTGACTATGTAAACAATCTGCAACAGTGAATTCATGAACAAGGCCATCTACTTCTATGAGAGAGCAGCCAGGCTGCTTCTGGATGCCCTGAAGAGGCATACCTTTCCTCAGCTTGTTCACATCATACCACCTTGATGTTGAAGCATATAAGTTGGATAATAAAACACGTGACTCAAACCTTCTTGGTTCCAAATTCTCAACATTTTTGGCAGCAAATTCTGCCAACTCTGTGTTCCCATAAGTCCTGCATGCAAAAAGCAGAGATCGCCATATGACCACATCAGGCTGAATGGGCATAGCTCTTATGAACTTCTCAGCCTCATTTAACAAATTAGCACGACCAAGAAGATCCACCATGCACCCATAGTGTTCAATGCGAGGAACGAGTTTATAAATTTCAGACATGGCTTTGAAATACCGAAAACCCTTTTCCACAAAACCGCCATGGCTACATGCAGACAGGACCCCGAGGAATGTGACCTCATTTCGCCTGACATTACTTGACGCTTCCATTTGTGAAAACATTTCCAATGCCCTAACAGAATCCCCATTCATAGCAAGACCTGTAATCATGGCAGTCCATGTAAACACATCTCTTGAGCTCATGCCATGAAAAATTTCAAGAGCCCTTTCAATGTCTCCACACTTGGAGTACATGTCAATCAAAGCATTCTTCACTGACATGTTCATGTCAATGCCGCTTCTTTCGCAGTACGTATGCACCCACCTTCCATGGTCCAATGCACCCGAATGCCCACATGCAGATATAACACAAGCAACCATTGCCGCATCTACTTCAACTCCTTCTAATTGCATCTCACGAAACAATTCTATCGCGTCCTTGAACGAGCCTGACTGCGTATAGCCTGCAATCATAGAAGTCCAAGACACCACATTTCTGTGTGGAACCCTGTCGAAAATCTTTCGAGCATCATCCATGCGCCCGCACTTCGCATACATGTCAATCAAAGACGAACCCAGGAAGACATCCAATGCAAACCCGCTTCCAAGCACCAACCCATGAATTTTCCTCCCCAAACCAAGAGAACCCAACCTCGCAGACGCAGTGAGAGCACTGACCAAAGTCACCTTATCGGGCCTCATAGACCCATCACTGAGCATTTCGTCAAACACCTGGAGGGCATCCCAGTTGCGATGGCTCTGTAAATACCCAGAAATAACGCTATTCCAAGACACCACGTCGCGAACCAGACCCGGTACCAAGTCGAAGACCTTACGAGCAGAGTCAAGTAGGCCACACGCAGAATACATAGAGACGAGGCCATTTTGAACGAAAACGTCGTCATGCAGTCCGAGAATGAGTGTCAAAGCGTGAAGCTCTTGGCCTTTGTGGGGAAGCTGGAGACGACTGCACGCTTTGAAGAGGAAAGGGAAGGTGTAGTTGTCCGGTAGGAGATGGGGAAAACGACGACGTATGAAGTTGTAGAGATAAAGAGCTTCTTGCGGGGAGGAGCTGTGAGAGTAGGCTTTGAAGATGAAGTTGCAGGCGAAGACATTTGGGTTTTGAATCTGAGAGAAAAGGGCGCGAGAAAAGCCGAGACCGTGAGGGAGAGAGCGAAGGAGGAGCTTGCTTGAGACGAACGAGTCGTGGGCTAAGACACCTGAAGTAATGGCGTGGGACAAAAGCTCGTAAAACTGCCTGCCCTTGAGCTCTCCGTTGCACTTTTCTAACAGAGCAGGCCATTTTGATTTTATTGTGAGCTGTCGAATTAACATTTTGCCATTGAAGGCTCGTTCTTGATGTACTTATAAATTATAAATTATACTGAGCTTACCACAAAAAAAAAATTATAATGTTACATAATCACTCATTTTATTTAAATATAGATAATATTGAGAGATGAGGACATAGAAGGGTTATTTGCAGCAATGGTCCCTCAGTTATACCCCAAGTTACACTTTGGTCACTCAACTTAAATATTAGTTGCAGATGTCACTCAATTAGGTGTTTTGTTGCACCGTTAGTCCTACCATCAAGTCTGTTACTTTTTCTGTTTAAAATGATGATGTGGCAAGCATCTCTTAGATTATTGATGGGCAAATGTGACTTTTCAGTTAAGTAATGATCCCTCAACTATACTCGGAGTTACATTTTGGTCACTCAATTAGGTGTTGTGTTGCACCATTAATCCCTACCGTTAGAGAGACTTGACGGTAGGACTAACGATGCAATAAAACACCTAATTGAGTGACCTTTGCAACTAATATTTGAGTTGAGTGACCAAAGTGTAACTTGGGGTATAGTTGAGGGACCATTGCTGCGAATAATCCGAACATAGAATATAGGACCTTGAGTGTAAGAATAAATGTCACTTTTAATACTAAATGCTAAACCATGCATAAACTATGATAAACTCCCCAGTGAGCAAATTTTTATGGAAACATCATCAATGCCAAGAGCCCTGATATATGTTCATAATAAAATTAGTCCACCTTTAAGGAAAATTGTATGATGTACGTAATTATCTTAATAAGTTCTTTATTTGGTAAATACCACGACGTGTCTCCACATCCAAAGGGTTGGATTAATCTCCGCTCGGATTCGGCTTGCTCCTGTTCAACCACACCTGCGTCTAAATTTGAAATGAGATAGAACTCCGGGTGATACACTCTCAGAGCTCATTGTTGATTGTGCAACCACAGACAGACACCATATAGCAAGCAAATCAAACATCGACGAATCCCATATACAATTCCACACAAAGGTGAATGATCACTCAACAATTATTTACTGTCATACATTACAAGAAGGGAAATCTTCTTTTCTTTTATGATCTCATTTCAGGGAGTTTTCAACATCGATTACAAACTGGAATTTCACAATTTTTTTTTTAACTACCCTCTGGAGAGCTTCAGTTGCATATTGAATCCATGAGCAGCATAGAAATCTATCATTTCTTGCGTATCCTTCATTCCACCTGTCACGCTGCCCGAAACGGTTTTCATACTTGCCGTGTAAATGCATATGTTCATTATTCTTCATATTCTCTCCACTGCAGCCTCTCTAAACATTTATATCGTGAATAAACTCCAAAAACTCAAGGAAGAATTTCCTCATGTCTTCATCTAGTTGTTCGATCTTGATCGGAGAGTAATAGTGTTGATTCAAGTTGCGAATAAACCATCATAGCGTGAATACAATCCAAAAACTCTAGGAAGAACTCCCTCACGTCCTCATCCATTGATTTAGTCGTGGTTGTAGAGCGGTAGTGTTGCTTTAATTTGCAAATAAACCTCAACAAATCAATAGTAGTACCTCCACTATAGTCAGAATTTTTGTAAGCATAAATGCACCTCATATAATACTTCCACTTCTTCATTTTGCTATTTTCATTCCAATTCAATAACCTATCAAAATGGGAAGACTCAACATCAACTTTTTCGAACGAACAGTACGTCGATGTATGCAATTGTGAAGATCTTCAACATACGTCATCATATCCACAACATCCATAAAAAACGGATGGCCTTTAATTCTGTCCATATAATCATCATACCTAAAACAAAACAAACAAAAAAAATGTCAAAAACAGATATTAATGCAGTTATAACATAAAACAAACTTACAACAAATGCACAAGACTGACAAAACTTTAGATGAAACTTATGACAAATGCGCTACACTAACAAAACAATAGATGAACCTTCCTTCTCTGCCCAGCAACCAATGGAATTGGGATGACTGTGCCTCTGCAATTCAAAAAACAAAGAATCCAACATTGTTTGCAAATTACGAAAGTCCTTAACCTTGTTCCTCATAAGGATCAAGGATGGGAGATGCTGATGAGGTTGGGAGAAGCACAACCTATCAAATTTGTTTTGGTTGGGAGATGCTACTTATTTAAAAGCAGAGAATGTGTATTTGTTGTCTTTTTGGTTTTGTCATGATCGGTATCTCGTCCCTTGATATTTGTGCAGTGTGACAAGGTGGGTTCCTTGCGAGAAGAGTGGGCTGCTGTCTGCTATCCGAATTTTGAATCCACGTTGGAAGAGTGACTGAGTGTATGTTTTGGCAGGGGTGAATGTTCCTCAGACATGCCAGTAAGGCGACAAACAACCCTTACTAGCAATTAACCTTATTTTCTGAGGAACATTCACCCTGCCAAAACATACATCACTCAGCCACTCTTCCAATGTGGATTCAAAATTCAGATAGCAGATAACAGCCCACCCTTCCCGCAAGGAACCCACCTTATCATACCTCACAAACATCAAGGGACGAGATACCGATCATGACAAAACCAAAAATATGACAAATACACATTCTCTGCTTTTAAATAAGCAGCATCTCCCGACCACAACAAATTTGACAGGTTGTGCTTCTCCCAACCTCAGCAGCATCTCCCATCCCTGATCCTTATGAGGAACAAGGTTAAGGACTTTCAGAGCTCATTGTTGACTGTGCAACCATAGACAGACACAATATAGCAAGTAAATCAAACATCGGTGAATCCTAGATACAATTCCACACAAAGGGGAATTATCACCCAACAATTATCGACTGTCAGTAGATGCTTTGAGTTCCAATACCAACAGTTCCCTATGAAGTTATTAATATGTACATTACAAGAAGGGAAATCTTCTTTTTTATTATGGTCTCATTTCAGGGAGTTTTCAACATCAATTATAAATTAGAATTTCACATCCTTTTTTTTTTACTAGTCTCTGGAGAGCTTCAGTTGCATATTGAATCCACGAGCAGCATAGAAATCTATCATTTCTTGGGTATCCTTCGTTTCACCTGTCACGCTGCCAGAAACGGTTTTCATACTTGCCGCGCAAATGCACATGTTCATTATTCTTCATATTCTCTCCACTACAGCCACCCCAAACCCCAAACCACAGACATCCTCAAGTATACTCTCCAGCAACCTCTCTAAACATTTATATCGTGAATAATCTTCAAAAACTCTGGGAAGAATTTCCTCATGTCTTTACCTAGTTGTTTGATCTTGATCGTAGAGCAATAGTGTTGATTCAAGTTGCGAATAAACCATCATAGCGTGAATACAATCCAAAAACTATGGGAAGAACTCCCTCACGTCTTCATCCATTGATTTAATCGTGGTTGGAGAGCGGTAGTGTTGCTTTAAGTTGCAAATAAACCTCAACAAATTAATAGCAATACCTTCACTATAGTTAGAATTTTTGTAAGCATAAATGCACCTCATATAATACTTCCACTTCTTCATTTTGCTATTTTCATTCCAATTCAATAACCTATCAAAATGGGAAGACTCAACATCAACTTTTTCGAACGAACAGTACGTCGATGTATGCAATTGTGAAGATCTTCAACATACGTCATCATATCCACAACATCCATAAAAAAATGGATGGCCTTTAATTATGTCCACATAATCATCATACCAAAAACAAAGCAAACAAAAAAAATGTTAAAAACAGATATTAAGGCAATTATAACACAAAACAAACTTACAATAAATGCACAAGACTGACAAAATTTTACATGAAACTTACGAAAAATGCGCTACACTGACAAAACAATAGATGAACCATCCTTCTCTGCCCAGCAACCAATGGAATTGGGATAACTATGCCTCTGCAATTCAAAAAACAAAGAATCCAACATTGTTTGCAAATTACGAAAGTCCTTAATCTTGTTCCTCAGAAGGATCAGGGATGGGAGATGCTGCTAAGGTTGAGAGAAGCACAACCTGTCAAATTTGTTTTGGTTGGGAGATGCTGCTTATTTAAAAGCAAAGAATGTGTATTTTTCGTCTTTTTGGTTTTGTCATGATCGGTATCTCATCCCCTGATGTTTGTGCAGTGTGACAAGGTGGGTTCCTTGTGAGAAGGGTGGGCTGCTATCTGCTATCCAAATTTTGAATCCACGTTGGAAGAGTGACTGAGTGTATTGTTAAGCTCATAATTTCATACATATACATGCCCAATTTACTTACTTCTTTTGCTTAGTTCCTATAATTCTAAGTTATTTCCCTCCCTTTGTGTGTTTTGTAGGCCAATAGAGCAAGAGAGCATAATTCATGCAATTCAAGCATGTTAAGGCCTAATTTGGATGAATGGAAGAAGAGCTTAAAAGACAAACTCATTTTGGCTACAGCCCCCTGCCAGTCCAGTTCCGTAGGTCATATTGCAAGCTTTGTTTCAGCAACCTACACAGCTCGGATGAGGCAGCATTCTTCATGAAAGTTGTTCCAATGGGTGTGTACTATAACATATCCAACATTCAGCCCCATTGGATAAATATGGAGTCTGTTACCTAGCAAACACAGAGCCATGCTCAGGATGGATTTTATCAGCGCGCAAAATGAGTTAGAAATTTGTTTTGGCCTTAACTTCCTCCTCCGACCTTGGATTGGCCCAAATGATATATGGCTGGAAAGAAGACATTCTGAACTTCAATTTAGAGTGCTTAAAGTCCTAATTTGATTAAGAGAAGCCCAAGTTGTAAGCCCTTGAAGTTGCTGGTTATGCTGACCTCAGCATGTGCTGGTTGGATGCTTGGTCATGGTGAGCTAGGTATGAGCTATCATTTCTGGTTGGAAGCTTGGTCATGGTGACATGAAGATGAGCTAGGGCTGCTGGTGGGATCTATTGGTGAAGTGCATCAACCAATTCAGATTTTATAATGCAAGTGTTGTATGCATTAGTGAAGTGCATCAACCAATTCATCTTTTATAATGCAAGTGTTGTATGCATTAGCCATATTGAATTCAGATTTGTCACTCCCCTCTCCCTATAAATACCACATCCATTCCACATTCAAGACACAACAAATCCTGAGATTCACAACCCCCACAATTCACTCCAACCATCCTCAAACACTCTCAAAATCCCAAACACTCCAACAATCACCAAAACAACTCCAGCAAACCTCTCTTTCATTTCCCTACGAATTTCATCTTCCTTAGCCATCACCACTCACTCAAACTCATCCCAAATCACCTCCATATCCTTCATACATCTTTCTAGAAGTGGGGAAGCTCTTGGAGAAGCATTAGAAGTGGAGAAGCACTTGGAGAAGCATTAGAAGTGGAGAAGCACTTGGAGAAGCCTTGGACACCACAAGAACTTCAGAAAAAGGGTTTTTCTACTCTTATTGTATTCATTATGTTTTCTCATTTCTGTTCAAGTCTCTTTTCCATTATGAGTAGCTAAATCCATAACTAGGGCTTCGATGTAACCTAACATGAATATTCTGGGTTTATAAGTTTGGAGTTTCAAGTTTGATTCATGATTCATGTTCTTATTCATTATGCTTATAAGTTAACATGCTTGTTTGAATGATTGATCACCATTAGAACTTGTTTGTTAACTATCTTGGTTTGAATTAAGAGTATACACCATGCTTTAATTCGAATTGAACTATGAATAGGAAGAGTATGTATGGACATTCGACAACAGGGATTAGATACATACTTGGTTGTTTAAAATGTTCTTCTATGCTTAATGGGTTCCTAATGCTTAATTTTAGGTTAGACAACAAATGATCAAATTAGGGAATTAGGAACACAAGGTTAGGACCAAACACCATGGCCTAATCATACTTTAGCTAGAATCAATCTTTGAATCTGAATTAGACTTGTTACTTGAATCTTTATAACCCAGAATTGAATTGTTATGGTGATTCGAATGCCCTAGTCTCAAAATCTGTTTTCCAACTCTTAAAACCACTCTTTGTTACATTTGTTTACTTGTTTTTGTTTGCAATTTCATTTTGCTTCTTTTGTTCAACAATCACAACCACTCTTGTTTTAAATTCTGTTTTAGACATAACCTCCTACTTTCTTGAATTTGGTAATCTAAGTACATAACTAGTTTTAACTTCTCAGTCTTCGTGGGTACGACCTCGTACTTGTCTTGCTATACTACTAATTGCCCCGTACAATTGCGAGTTAACATAATATTAACAACAAATTTTGGCGCCGTTGCCGGGGACTGAACGAAAGTTCTTCCCTGGTTATGTGCCCAAGGTTACCCTATTCTTTTTAGTGTTTCTAATTAATCTAATTTTCTGTTTCAGGTAGTTTATGTCTAAAAATCCATTACTTGAACAAGTTAGGTCTTCGTTCCAACGTTCTAGATCTTTGAACGCAGGACCATCATTGCAACCCAGACGAGTGACCTCTGAAATTCAGAATCGTCTAGAAAGGGAGTTGTCAACTGCAAAAGAGCAAGCTCTTGCTACATTTACAAGTCTTGCTCTCCACACTGAACTTCCCGGTTCTTCACTTTCAAATTCGGAAGCAAGTTCAGACCAAGAAGAAGAAGAAATGATGGCTGCCATTGAGTTCATGGGAGAACTTGATATCCCAACAATTCCAGCATCTCCTTCAAGCATTTTGCTGCCCACTGTAGCTCGAAATTATGAGCTTAAATCTTCTCATCTTAATATGCTGCCTTCCTTTTATGGTTTACCTAATGAAGATCCATTGACTCATATAAAGGATATTTTTAATGTTGTGAGTTCTTTTCCCTTGACAGGTGTGACAGAAGATCAACTTCGAATGAGAGTGTTTCCATACACTTTAAAGGATAAGGCGAAGTATTGGTTGAATTCTTTGAAGCCTGGTTCACTCACTACATGGTCTGCCATTCAAAAGAAGTTCCTGGAAAAATACTTCTCCACGCAAAAGACCGACATGCTTAGGGACAAGATCTTGTTATTTGCACAGCAAGATGATGAATCGTTTTGTGAAGCATGGGAGAAATTCAATGGGTTGCTCAACCAATGTCCTCATCATGGGATTCCATTGAAGCTTCAAATGCGTATGTTTTATAAAGGACTAACCCCTTCTAGTCATAATATAGTCACCAATTTTGCAGGTGGTTCTTTTAAAACCAAAACTCCAGAAGAAACGTACGAACTCTTTGAGGAGATAGCAATGGAGACCCAACATACGGATACAAGAGGTAAACGTGTTATTAGTGGTTCTAATGATGCTTCTAGTGTGCAGATTTCAAAACTGGAACAAAAGCTAGATGCTCTTCTTGCATTAAACTCAAGAAGCCCTCCGAAGGAAGTGTGTAGCATTTGTGAATCTCATGACCATGCTACCACAGCTTGTCCACTTGGGGCTGGATATCCAGAATTTGTGCAAGAGCAAGCTAAGTTGGTAAATTCCTACAACCAAGGTCCAAGAAATGATCCATACTCTCAAAGTTATAATCCAGGTTGGAGGAATCATCCAAACTTTTCATGGAGAAATACCCAGAATCAAGCAAATCCCCCTTCATTCCAAAGGCCACAACAATCATCATCATCATTGGAAGATATAGTGAAGCAGATGTCAATCAACCAATCCAATTTTCAGCAAACTACACAAGCTGCCATCTCCAAATTGGAAGTCCAATTAGGCCAAATAGCTGCTGAAATAACTCAAAGAGTGCCTGGGAAATGGCCAAGCCAAACTGAGATCAATCCAAAGAACCCAGAAGCCAAGGCCATTCATGTGCTCAGATCAGGTAAGATCATTGATAATAAAGATGATTCTAATCTTTCAAATGATGTTGTGATTGTAGAAAATGAAGAGGAGGAGACCATGGCCACGGAAGGAGAACAACTCAAAACTTCTCAATCTGCTCCTAAGGCCAAATCAGATTCTCAGAAATCCGATCAATTCCAATTGCATAAAAGGGATGACAAATTTGTGCCACCACATCTTCAAGAAGATAGATACGTGCCACCCGCTCCATATGTTCCACAGATTCCATTTCCAGGCCGTCTTAAGAAAGCAAAGCAAGATAAGGCTTTTAAAGAGATTTATGATATTTTGAGTAAAGTTAATATCAATTTGCCTTTGCTTGATCTTATTGAACAGATTCCTGCATATGGAAAATTCATCAAGGACTTGAAAACTCACAAGCTCAATTTCGCTCCAAATGAAGGAGTAAAGCTCGACCAGAATGTAAGTGCTGTATTGCAAAGGAAGCTTCCACCAAAACTAGATGATCCTGGCAGCTTTGACATTCCCATTAACATTGGAGGCAAGAAGATTGGAAGAGCCATGTTGGACTTGGGAGCAAGCATCAATGTTTTGCCATATTCAGTTTATCAAGAGCTTGGCTTAGAAGGGATGAAGAAGACTTCAATGCGACTTGAACTAGCTGATCATTCTATAAAATATCCAAAAGGTATTGTAGAAGATATTCTAGTTCAAGTTAATACACTAATTCTCCCTGCTGATTTTGTAGTGATGGACATGGAAGACAATCCAAATGGAGATCGTATTGATCCCATTCTCCTAGGCAGGCCATTCATGGCCACTGCAGACACAATCATCAAAGTGAAAGATAGCACTCTCTCCATGACTGTTTTGGGTGAAACTGTTGAATTTAAAATGCTTAATGCTCTATCTCAACCTTCTATCTCTCTTGATTCTTGCTTTTCAATTGATGTTGTGGATCATGAGGTTTCTTCCAAAATTTTGCAGAGAAAGTCTAATGATGCTCTAGAAGCTGTCTTAACACAAGAAGAGGAAGATCTTTGTGAACCGGAGTTCCAAGAAGTGGTGGCTGCCTTAGAAGTGTTTCCGCCATACCCACCATCCTTTAGGCCACCAATCGAGCCTCTTGGACCATCATCCACGAAATTGGAGCCATCCATTGTCATCCCACCAAAGCTAGAACTTAAACCTCTTCCCAATAATCTTAAATATACATATTTGGGTGCTAACGAAACTCTCCCTGTTATAATTGCTGCAGGTCTCTCCTCACATGAAGAAGAGAGCTTAATTAAAGTTCTAAAAGAGCATAAAACAGCCATTGGGTGGACCATAGCAGACATCAAAGGAATTAGTCCAAGCATGTGCATGCACCGGATTTTAATGGAAGAAGACAGCAAACCATCTCGTGATGCCCAAAGGAGGCTAAATCCCAACATGAAAGAGGTGGTTAGAGCTGAAGTTTTAAAGCTACTCGATGTAGGAATCATCTACCCAATTTCAGATTCTAAGTGGGTGAGCCCTGTGCAAGTTGTTCCAAAGAAGTCCGGAATCACCGTTGTGAAGAATGAGAAGAATGAGCTAGTTCCTACACGAACTGTCACTGGTTGGAGAGTTTGCATTGATTACAGGAAGTTGAACACATCCACTAGAAAAGATCATTTCCCCTTACCTTTTATTGATCAAATGCTTGAACGTTTATCTGGCCATGCTTACTATTGTTTTCTTGATGGTTTTTCAGGTTATAATCAAATTCCCATTGCTCCGGAAGACCAAGAGAAAACCACATTCACATGCCCATTTGGTACGTTTGCTTATAGAAGGATGCCATTCGGTTTATGCAATGCCCCAGCAACTTTCCAAAGATGCATGATGTCAATCTTTTCAGATATGGTGGAACGATTCATTGAGGTATTTATGGATGATTTTTCAGTTTTTGGTTCCTCTTTTGATAATTGTCTTCACCACTTGTCTCTAGTGCTTAAAAGATGCCAGGAAACAAATCTGATTTTGAATTGGGAGAAGTGTCACTTCATGGTGAGACAAGGCATTGTACTAGGCCATGTGATTTCAAGCAAGGGAATCGAAGTGGATAAAGCCAAGATCGACCTCATCTCAAATCTTCCACCCCCTACCTCTGTTAAAGGAATTAGAAGCTTTCTAGGTCATGCTGGATTCTATAGAAGGTTCATCAAAAATTTCTCAAGCATTACAAGGCCATTGTGTAATCTCCTTGCTAAGGATGCTGTTTTTGAGTTTAATGAAGCTTGCATGGAAGCTTTTTCTACCTTGAAGAGGGAGCTAACTTCAGCCCCTATTATCATAGCTCCGGATTGGTCTTTACCATTTGAAATAATGTGTGATGCCTCTGACTTTGCTATTGGTGCAGTTTTAGGTCAAAAGAAGAACAAGCTGCCCCATGTGATTCATTATGCTAGCCGGACCTTGAATGATGCTCAAATCAACTACTCCACAACAGAGAAGGAGTTGCTTGCTGTGGTTTTTGCTTTAGAAAAATTTCGTTCTTACCTTGTTGGTTCTAAAGTAATTGTTTATTCTGACCATGCAGCCCTTAGATACTTGCTCACTAAGAAGGATGCCAAACCACGCTTGATTAGATGGATTCTCTTGCTGCAAGAATTCGATTTGGAGATTCGAGATAAGAAGGGATGTGAGAATGTGGTAGCTGATCATTTGAGCAGAATTGTGGTTGAAGAAAAAGGAGGAGCTGTGCTACCCTTGAATGAGACTTTCCCTGATGAACAACTATATGCTGCCCAAGTCAAAGAGCCATGGTATGCTGATTTTGTTAATTATCTTGCTTGTGGTGTTCTTAGAAATGATCTAACTTCTCAGGATAAGAAGAAGTTCTTTTCCATGGTGAAACATTATGTATGGGATGAACCTTTCTTATTCAAGCATTGCCCGGATCAACTCATCAGAAGATGTGTTCCAGAAGAAGAGCAAGAAAGCATACTTAGGCATAGCCACGAATTGGCCTGTGGAGGTCACTTTGGAGCTAAGAAAACAGCACTTAAAATTCTGCAATCTGGTTTCTTTTGGCCCACTCTATTTAAAGATGCATTTAATTTTTGTGTTAAGTGTGATAGGTGCCAAAGGATGGGGAACATAAGTCGCAGGAATGAAATGCCATTGAATAACATACTTGTTGTGGAGCTCTTCGATGTGTGGGGTATTGATTTCATGGGACCATTCCCATCTTCCTTTGGTTATACTTACATACTTGTTGCTGTTGATTATGTGTCTAAATGGGTGGAAGCCATAGCCACCAAAACCAATGATTATAAGGTGGTGCTGAAGTTCTTGAAGGATAATATTTTCACAAGGTTTGGTACTCCAAGGGCTGTCATTAGTGATGGAGGCAGCCACTTCTGTAACAAGCCATTCGAAGCACTCATGAAGAAGTACAACATCACCCATCGAGTCTCTACACCATATCATCCGCAAACTTCTGGTCAAGTGGAAATAAGCAATAGAGAAATTAAGCACATCCTGGAGAAGGTGGTGAACAATACAAGGAAAGATTGGGTAGCCAAGCTCAATGATGCATTATGGGCTTATAGGACAGCATATAAGACTCCCATTGGAATGAGCCCTTATCGTCTTGTGTTTGGGAAAGCTTGTCACCTGCCAATGGAGCTTGAACACAATGCTTTTTGGGCCATCAAGAAGTTAAATTTTGATCTAGACAAGGCAGGCCATGCAAGAAAGTTTCAGCTGAATGAATTGGAAGAAATTAGACATGAGTCTTATGAGAATGCAAAGCTTTACAAAGAACGAACCAAGAGTTACCATGACAGAAACATTCAACGGAAAGAGTTCTCCAAAGGTATGTCAGTTCTTTTGTTTAACTCACGTTTGCGTCTCTTTCCAGGAAAATTGAAGTCTAGATGGCAAGGCCCATTCACCGTGGTCAATGTTTCTCCCTATGGAGCTGTGGAGATTCAAAACCCTAAAGATGGCTCGACTTTCAAAGTAAATGGACAACGTTTAAAGCCATTCTATGAGGGAGTTTCAGCTGGCATCCAAACTGGCCATGTGGTAGATCAACTTCCCTTCGTACCATCAACTTAGCTGATTGCACAATGTCTTGCCAAGACAGTAACTAAGGCGCTTCTTGGGAGGCAACCCATGTGTTCAAGAAGAAGGTGCTTGGTAGCAATCGACCTAATCGCATCAAGGGGGAGCATTTCAATCCTTTCTCTTTACTTGTTATTATTTTAAATTTCTGTTTTTTTTTTTATAAAAATTTAAAAAAAATAAAAAAATTTAAAAATTTAAAAAGATTTTTCATATGAGCTAACTTATGGTAACTCCAGTGAGCACTTCCGTCAATACAGTGTCTAGGAGTTCTTTAGGCGACACCTTCGGTGTCTAAGAAGTTTGGGTTTTAAGCGGGACCATTGTGACCCCTCCAACCTTCCCGGATCCCCCGGCTGTGTTTTCTGAGGCCCTTAACTGGTCATCCATGAGTTGCTTATATATTCATTTTTTTTATTTTTTATTTTTCCTAAACCTTCTTCTAAACTTTTCCCTTTATCATTTGTTTGTTCTCAATCATCTTTTGTATGCTTTCACATTGAGGACAATGTTCAATTCAGGTCTAGGGGGAAGGTTTTCAATTTCAATTTTCTTATCCATTTGTGTTTTCAATTTTCGTTCTCTTGTCACTATTTTTTTTTTTATTTTTTATTTTTTATATTTTTAATTTATTTAATTTTTTTAAAGAATGTCATACAATCAATGCTATGGAGCTGCTATTTGAGGTTTTCATATTAGAATTTTGCACTTCACAAAGCTTTTGCTCTTAGAATTCTGGTGGCTAAAGTACCACGCTCAAATTCTTGAAGGAAAATAGTGGAGACTACCCTAGTGAGCTATATCGAGCCTAATTGCTTTCTTGAGAGGGTTTAAAGTGTTCTATTTCTCATCCATACTTATTTTCTTCAATTCACTCTAATTGATCTCATTATTCCATTTTGATTGAATACTAAGGATGATTCTCTTTTGCAGATATCATGTGCTTGCTCTCATTCATGAATGAACTCATTGAAGTGATGCTAGGCTATGTGTGCATAACCATTCTATGTGCTTTCTTTTCACCCTACCTATATGTGTGTTCCATCAACCCTCTTGAAGCCAAACACTTAAAGCCTTTTCTTCTATCACCCTCATCATTTCCCTACCTTTGTATCTCAATCTGAGATACTTGACCTATTGTAGCCATACCCTATAGCTTAGAAATATACCAAGGTGTGCCAAGATAAAGTTTGAAGCAAGGAAGTTGCAGCCATGTACCTAAATAAAGATGATGTGAATCTGTGCAATGAAGTTAATGAAGATGCAGATCAAATCAACGAAGATGAAAGTGTTTCGATTTGATCTAAGTGTGAAAAATAAAGTCTATGCCAGGAGATACCATGAAGTTTGCTGCCATGCCAATCTAAATCAATGATGCCTTGCAGATTAATGAAGCATGCAACCTTGGTATGTTCTTAAGTTATTTGTTTTTCCTTCCAATTCTTCCATTTCCCCTAAACCTTAGCCTTTCATTACAACATTGTGAAAGACCTAGCTGATCTTTGAGGATGTATTCATGGGTGCTGGTAAGTATGTGTGTATCTCTATTCTTAGTATTTAATTCCTTTCATGAGATCTAACCAAATTTGTGCTTCTATTTCATACACTCACTTATGCTTTCTTGAGAGAATTAAAACATAGGTTCTGAGTGATTGAGTGTTATCTGTGAGAATTAGAGTCGAAGCATGTTCTCTATTCAAGGTTTGAGTGTGCTTGCTTTGAAACTGTGTGCCTTTGAGCTATAGCTTCCACTTGTACACACTGATTGATGACCTATCTTGGCAACTCTATGGTGTTGGAGGTATGACTAAAACTTTCTTTCATTTTCATTAGTTGATTTCAAAGTTGTTTTTCTAACCATTTTGTTTTGTAGAGTTAGAAAAACGTTTGTGGGTATCGTATCTGTTAAACCCTCAGGAGACACAACTCCTCCTACTAGGGATGCCTAGAGGTTTAAAGGCTTGTTGCATACGCTCAATGCAATCGAGTTACCTACGAAAGTGGTCTAGTTAACTTCTTGTTTTGTTTTTATCTTTGTTTCTCTTTTGTTTTGCTCGAGGACTAGCAAAATCTAAGTTTGGGGGTGTGTTAAGCTCATAATTTCATACATATACATGCCCAATTTACTTACTTCTTTTGCTTAGTTCATATAATTCTAAGTTATTTCCCTCCCTTTGTGTGTTTTGTAGGCCAATAGAGCAAGAGAGCATAATTCATGCAATTCAAGCATGTTAAGGCCTAATTTGGATGAATGGAAGAAGAGCTTAAAAGACAAACTCATTTTGGCTACAGCCCCCTGCCAGTCCAGTTCCGTAGGTCATATTGCAAGCTTTGTTTCAGCAACCTACACAGCTCGGATGAGGCAGCATTCTTCATGAAAGTTGTTCCAATGGGTGTGTACTATAACATATCCAACATTCAGCCCCATTGGATAAATATGGAGTCTGTTACCTAGCAAACACAGAGCCATGCTCAGGATGGATTTTATCAGCGCGCAAAATGAGTTAGAAATTTGTTTTGGCCTTAACTTCCTCCTCCGACCTTGGATTGGCCCAAATGATATATGGCTGGAAAGAAGACATTCTGAACTTCAATTTAGAGTGCTTAAAGTCCTAATTTGATTAAGAGAAGCCCAAGTTGTAAGCCCTTGAAGTTGCTGGTTATGCTGACCTCAGCATGTGCTGGTTGGATGCTTGGTCATGGTGAGCTAGGTATGAGCTATCATTTCTGGTTGGAAGCTTGGTCATGGTGACATGAAGATGAGCTAGGGCTGCTGGTGGGATCTATTGGTGAAGTGCATCAACCAATTCAGATTTTATAATGCAAGTGTTGTATGCATTAGTGAAGTGCATCAACCAATTCATCTTTTATAATGCAAGTGTTGTATGCATTAGCCATATTGAATTCAGATTTGTCACTCCCCTCTCCCTATAAATACCACATCCATTCCACATTCAAGACACAACAAATCCTGAGATTCACAACCCCCACAATTCACTCCAACCATCCTCAAACACTCTCAAAATCCCAAACACTCCAACAATCACCAAAACAACTCCAGCAAACCTCTCTTTCATTTCCCTACGAATTTCATCTTCCTTAGCCATCACCACTCACTCAAACTCATCCCAAATCACCTCCATATCCTTCATACATCTTTCTAGAAGTGGGGAAGCTCTTGGAGAAGCATTAGAAGTGGAGAAGCACTTGGAGAAGCATTAGAAGTGGAGAAGCACTTGGAGAAGCCTTGGACACCACAAGAACTTCAGAAAAAGGGTTTTTCTACTCTTATTGTATTCATTATGTTTTCTCATTTCTGTTCAAGTCTCTTTTCCATTATGAGTAGCTAAATCCATAACTAGGGCTTCGATGTAACCTAACATGAATATTCTGGGTTTATAAGTTTGGAGTTTCAAGTTTGATTCATGATTCATGTTCTTATTCATTATGCTTATAAGTTAACATGCTTGTTTGAATGATTGATCACCATTAGAACTTGTTTGTTAACTATCTTGGTTTGAATTAAGAGTATACACCATGCTTTAATTCGAATTGAACTATGAATAGGAAGAGTATGTATGGACATTCGACAACAGGGATTAGATACATACTTGGTTGTTTAAAATGTTCTTCTATGCTTAATGGGTTCCTAATGCTTAATTTTAGGTTAGACAACAAATGATCAAATTAGGGAATTAGGAACACAAGGTTAGGACCAAACACCATGGCCTAATCATACTTTAGCTAGAATCAATCTTTGAATCTGAATTAGACTTGTTACTTGAATCTTTATAACCCAGAATTGAATTGTTATGGTGATTCGAATGCCCTAGTCTCAAAATCTGTTTTCCAACTCTTAAAACCACTCTTTGTTACATTTGTTTACTTGTTTTTGTTTGCAATTTCATTTTGCTTCTTTTGTTCAACAATCACAACCACTCTTGTTTTAAATTCTGTTTTAGACATAACCTCCTACTTTCTTGAATTTGGTAATCTAAGTACATAACTAGTTTTAACTTCTCAGTCTTCGTGGGTACGACCTCGTACTTGTCTTGCTATACTACTAATTGCCCCGTACAATTGCGAGTTAACATAATATTAACAACATGTATGTTTTGGCAGGGGTGAATGTTCCTCAGACACGCCAGTAACGCGACAAACAACCCTTACTAGCAATTAACCTTATTTTCTGAGGAACATTCACCCTGCCAAAACATACATCACTCAGCCACTCTTCCAATGTGGTTTCAAAATTCGGATAGCAGACAACAGCCCACTCTTCCCGCAAGGAACCCACCTTGTCATACCTCACAAACATCAAGGGACGAGATACCGATCATGACAAAATCAAAAAGACGACAAATACACATTCTCTGCTTTTAAATAAGCAGCATCTCCCGACCACAACAAATTTGACAGGTTGTGCTTCTCCCAACCTCAGCAGCATTTCCCATCCCTGATCCTTATGAGGAACAAGGTTAAGGACTTTCAGAGCTCATTGTTGACTGTGCAACCATAAACAGACACAATATAGCAAGCAAATCAAACATCGGTGATTCCTAGATACAATTCCACACAAAGGGGAATGATCACCCAACAATTATTGACTGTCGGTAGATGCTTTGAATTCCAATACCAACAGTTCCCTATGAAGTTATTAATATGTACATTACAAGAAGGGAAATCTTCTTTTCTATTATGGTCTCATTTCGGGGAGTTTTCAACAACAATTACAAACTAGAATTTCACATCTTTTTTTTTACTAACCTCTGGAGAGCTTCAATTGCATATTGAATCCACGAGCAGCATAGAAATCTATCATTTCTTGCGTATCCTTTGTTCCACCTGTCACACTGCCAGAAACAGTTTTCATATTTGCCATGTAAATGCACATGTTCATTATTCTTCATATTCTCTCCACTGCAGCCACTCCAAACCCCTGAACCACAGACATCTTCAAGTATACTTTCCATAGCAGCCTCTCTAAACATTTATATCGTGAATAAACTCCAAAAACTCAGGGAAGAATTTCCTCATGTCTTCATCTAGTTGTTCAATCTTGATCGGAGAGCAATAGTGTTGAATCAAGCTGCGAATAAACCATCATAGCGTGAATACAATCCAAAAACTCTGGGAAGAACTCCCTCACATCTTCATCCAGTGATTTAATCGTGGTTGGAGAGCAGTAGTGTTGCTTTAAGTTGCAAATAAACCTCAACAAATTAATAGCAGTACCTCTACTATAGTCAGAATTTTTGTAAGCATAAATGCACCTCATATAATACTTCTACTTTTTTATTTTGCTATTTTCATTCCAATTCAACAACCTATCAAAATTAGGAGAACTCAACACCAACTTTTTCGAACGAACAGTACGTCGATGTATGCAATTGTGAAGATCTTCAACATACGTCATCATATCCACAACATCCATAAAAAACGGATGGCCTTTAATTCTGTCCACATAATCATCATACCTAAAACAAAAAAAGCAAAAAAAAAAAGTCAAAAACAGATATTAATGTAGTTATAACACAAAACAAACTTACAACAAATGCACAGGACTGACAAAACTTTAAATGAAACTTACGACAAATGCGCTACACTGACAAAATAATAGATGAACCTTCGTTCTCTGCCCAGCAAGCAATGGAATTGGGATGATTGTGTCTCTGCAATTAAAAAAACAAAGAATCCAACATTGTTTGCAAATCACGAAAGTCCTTAACCTTGTTCCTCAGAAGGATCAGGGATAAGAGATGCTTCTGAGGTTGGGAGAAGCACAACTTGTCAAATTTGTTTTGGTTGGGAGATGCTGCTTATTTAAAAGCAGAGAATGTGTATTTGTTGTCTTTTTGGTTTTGTCATGATCGATATCTCGTCCCTTGATGTTTGTGCAGTGTGACAAGGTGGGTTCCTTACGGGAATGGTGGGCTGATGTCTGCTATCCGAATTTTGAATCCAAGTTGGAAGAGTGGCTGAATGGTGTTTGTTCTGGCAGGGTGAATGTTCCTTAGACACGTCAGTAAGGCGACAAACAACCCTTACTTGCAATTAACCTTATTTTCTGAGGAACATTCACCCTGCCAGAACATACACTACTCAGTCACTCTTCCAACGTGGATTCAAAATTCGGATAGCAGACAGTAGCCCACCCTTCTAGCAAGGAGCCCACCTTTTCACGCCGCACAAATATCAAAGGATGATATATCCGATCATGACAAAACAACAAAGACGCCAAATACACATTCTCTGCTTTTAAATAAGTTGCATCACCCATCCCAACCAAAACAAATTTGGCGGGTCGTAGTTCTCCTCTGAACTTCAACATAACCATGCCATTACAGTATGTGTCCACAGAAGTACCAGGGAAAGAATACCTATTCTACTAAGCACCCATAACTAGATCCTTAGCTTGTATCTCAAAATGGCCCAGAAAATATCCCCTCTCTTGTATTGTGTTCTCAAATACATGTTGCTACTGTAGGGGTCTTTTCTTCCAGCAGCCAGACGAATGGGCTTGGGCTGCTGTAAAGGATGAACAGATGTGTGAAATTGCCCCTTGTGTCTAAGTTCAAGAATTAGGCCCCGAGAATGCTTCGAAAGGGTAGTAGAACCTTAGGAAACACCCTAGTTATCTTCACCAACATAAATAACGATGGCTTGCAGGTAGATTCTTAGCTTAGCATGAGAAACTTGTGGCGTGGGAGCAAAACCATCATGAGTTTAGCATAACAGAGATAGGGCTGTGAATTCCTATGAGAAACAGAGGTTCTAAGGAAAGGGAAGTGATTCTAAGAAGGTTGGCTAAGGGGGGGAGAGATGGGAATGAACGATGGGTGGTTAAGTAATTTCCAGCAGCTTGATGAAAAGTTTGTCAAGATCTGGAATAACTTGCCACAAGAGGGAAAATGAGGGAGAATGGTGAATAGAGCACGAATTTGCTGGGTTTTGCAGGTGAGAGAGGAAGCTTGCTCTCCAGATGTGGGTTGATCTTTGTTGGGTAGAAGATGCCTCATTTTTTAGCCGATGGGAGCTATCTTTTCCCAAGAAACCCTAATGGTTTCTATCCAATTTGGCCAAGCTTCTTCCTTTCTTTCTCCTCCCTACCCTTGACTTATCCTATCCTGGTAAAAATCCCCTCTGCCCAATCTCACGAAATCAGGGATTTTGGGGAGCTCAATGCTCTTCCCGCAGCTGCCTCAGTGGAGGACTCCCATTTTCAGCCATCTTCCTTCCTTCTTTTCTCCTTTCTTCCGTGGCTAGATCTGATGGGGGGAAAAGAAATGGGTATGTACACTGGTCTTGGTTTTTTTGATGGCTTGCGTTGGGTTTGTCTTCGGACACGTGCTGGAGCCTCACACCTATGGATAGCTTTGGTTTCTGTCGTTGTTTTTGTCTCCAGCCATGTGCTGGAGGCTTGTAGATATTTTCTTGGTTTGCTTGGGCTTTCTTAAGGTGATAGGTAAGCCTACTAAGCGAATGGGCCAATCTTTTCAAGTGATGGGCTATTTTATTAAGGTGATGGGCTAATTTTTTTAGAGTATTGGGCTTCCTTTTTCTCTCTCTTTTATGCTTACCCACATATTTGGACTCAAGAAATTAGCTTGAGTTTTGGGCTCCCAAGAAACCCGAAACTTCCATTTCTCGGCTCATCAATGGGCCTCATGAAAGCTCGTTACCATCCATACCACAACCCACTCAGCAAGCCCCGGGCATTTGCGTGGCTTGGGCCTACTTAAGCTTGTGTGTGGCTAGGTGTAAAATAATGATCTTCCGCTTGGCATGGCATGTCGATTGGCGTGCTAGAATTTTATCCCCTTTAAAAAGGGACATGAGGCTTGACAGATAATTAGCATGGGCTCGTAGAGCTAGTGCATTTTATTGGCTCATCTCAATTCTTAGCGTGACGGATTATTTATTTGGCATGACACGTGGACTGTGGCTCGTGCTAGCGTGTATGACAAACTCTTGCGTGCTCCAAACCGAGTCTTTTCTTAATAAGGTGTTGTACTAGGCTGAGAATTTATTTGGGCCCAACTGTGGATTTTTTGTGCCTCAACAGCTACTCTTTCAATGCGTTAGCAAAAACAAGTTGCCTTATAGCATTGCATTTTAAAAAACAAGTTGTTACTGCAATACCTGCTTGTCCATAATCTGAAACCACTCACAGAAAATTGACATAATTTCAAGATGTTAGCTAAGGATTTTAACAAAAGTTGAACCAAAAAATTGGGAGAGTTACATCTATTTTAAACATAAATCTAAGAGTCTAAACATATATAAATTAAAAAACAAGATTAGGGCATTGGTTACATAAATAAAAGTTCAAACAAAATTAGGGAGAGTTAAGTCTAAAAATGGAGTGAAATCACAAAATATATATGAGTGTAAAAATATCAATGAAAATCACAGAATGCAAAACATACGATTAGGGCATTAGTCATACAAATAAAAGTCTAAACAAATACATATATAATTATAATTGTTGGCGCTAAAACTAGATGGGTTGTAGTAAGTAGGCCAACTTAAAGATGAGGTGGATGCTGAAGGTGAGGACCCTCAGTATGTAAGAGCATTCGGTAAGTAAATGGACATGCATACATAAGACAAATGTACGTGGTTCACCCGAATGATGGGCTACGTCCACGGAGAAGTATGTTTTCATTATGATAATGTGTGTATACATTGTACATAGGGTTAGACCCAAGGGGAAGAGGAAGAATACCGAAGGTTGAAGGCAGATGCTGAAGGCCGAAGGCTGAGGATCTGGCTGATGGCCGATGATCCGTGGGCTTGTAAATGGGCTCATGGGTAAACCCATGGGGCCCCAGTAGCCTGCCCAACTCCTCTTTTTTCCCCCCCTTTCTTGAAGGGGAGAGGTCTCCTTTTATAAAGAAGGGAGAGTCCCCTCCTCTTGTGTTTTGTCGATGTGGGACTCCCTTCCCTTTGGCTTGGGAGTGTTTGGGAGTGCTTGGCCAGATATTGTACAAACAGGAGTCCCCCAAGTTCCCGATTAAGGAGGTATTTCTTGATTGGGGACTTGTAGTCATCAATGCACTGGCCAAGTAATGTTTCAGCTCATTCTTCCCTTTGAATTGTATGCAGCATAAATGTGGAGTTGTTGAGTCAGTTCTTCATTGGTGCCGTTTGGCATGTAAACTAGGCGCCGTAAAGGAGAAGTGTCTCCTGTGGGGTGCCGTTCGGCAAGGTGGTGTAGAAGCTGCCAGAAGCTTGGAAGCTGATGCCGGAAGCTTGGAAGCTTGGAAGCTGATGTCGGAAGCTTGGAAGCTGATGCCGGAAGCTTGGAAGCTTGGAAGCTGCCGTAAAGGAAAAATGTCTCCAGGGATGCCGTTCAACATGTGGGCTTGGCGCCGTAAAAGAGAAGTATCTCCTAAGGGGTGCCGTTCGGCAAGGTGGGGCAGAAGCTGCCGGAAGCTTGGAAGCTGATGCCGGAAGCATGGAAGCTGATGCCGGAAGCATGGAAGCTGATGCCGGAAGCTTGGAAGCTGCCGTAAAGGAAAAATGTCTCCAGGGATGCCGTGCATGTGGGCTTGGCGCCGTAAAGGAGAAGTATCTCCTAGGGGGTGCCGTTCGGCAAGGTGGGGCAGAAGCTGTCGGAAGCCTGGAAGCTGATGCCGGAAGCTAATGCCGGAAGCATGGAAGCTAATGCCGGAAGCTTGGAAGCTGCCGTAAAGGAAATATGTCTACAGGGATGCCGTTCAGCATGTGGGCTTGGCGCTGTAAATGAGAAGTATCTCCTAGGGGGTGCCGTTCGGCAAGGTGGGGCAGAAGCTGTCGGAAGCCTGGAAGCTGATGCCGGAAGCTTGGAAGCTGATGCCGGAAGCTTGGAAGCTGATGCCGGAAGCATGGAAGCTGCCGTAAAGGAAAAATGTCTCCAGGGATGCCGTTCAGCATGTGGGCTTGGCGCCGTAAAGGAGAAGTATCTCCTAGGGGGTGCCGTTCGGCATGGCTTTGAGAAAAGGCCGAAAGCTGATGGCCGATGCCGAATCATTGGGGAGATGTGAAGACATCGTACGCCGAATGTTGCAAGGGTGCCGAAGGCAGAAGGCAGATGGCGAATCATTGGGGGGATGTGAAGACATCGCACGCGCCGAATGATGCAAGGGTGCCGAAGGCCGAAGGCAGATGCCGAATCATTGGGGGGATGTGAAGACATCGCACGTGCCGAATGATGCAAGGGTGCCGAAGGGGCACTTGTTGTAGGCTGCCGAGAGCACTCGAAAAGGAGAACGACATAGCATTTTGTGTCGTTTCCCACAGACGGCGCCAATCTGTTGGCGCTAAAACTAGATGGGTTGTAGTAAGTAGGCCAACTTAAAGATGAGGTGGATGCTGAAGGTGAGGACCCTCAGTATGTAAAAGCATTCGGTAAGTAAATGGACATGCATACAGAAGACAAATGTACGTGGTTCACCCGAATGATGGGCTACGTCCACGGAGAAGTATGTTTTCATTATGATAATGTGTGTATACATTGTACATAGGGTTAGACCCAAGGGGAAGAGGAAGAATACCGAAGGTTGAAGGCAGATGCTGAAGGCCGAAGGCTGAGGATCTGGCTGATGGCCGATGATCCGTGGGCTTGTAAATGGGCTCATGGGTAAACCCATGGGGCCCCAGTAGCCTGCCCAACTCCTCTTTTTTCCCCCCCTTTCTTGAAGGGGAGAGGTCTCCTTTTATAAAGAAGGGAGAGTCCCCTCCTCTTGTGTTTTGTCGATGTGGGACTCCCTTCCCTTTGGCTTGGGAGTGTTTGGGAGTGCTTGGCCAGATATTGTACAAACAATAATAATGAAAGTCACATAATATATATACGAGTCTGAACATATCAACGAAAATCGCAGAATTTTACATATGTTTGGATAAGCTAAGGCACATAATTTAACAATGACAATATGAGATTTGACTTGCCAAATCCTCATTTCCTTATAAAATTATAGCATCTAAATTCAAATTTTCATTTCCTTGTAAAGTTATAGTATTTAAAGTCAGGCATTTTGTCCTTCTCGTTGTAATTCTTTGTTTTATTAATAAAGTTTCCCTCTCTCGTTCCATCGAGGTTCCCTCGTTTCTCGTTCCATCGAGGGAGTCTCATCTTCGTACCCATCCCATTAAGGCGAAGTCCCATGGAGCTAGCCAGGATTGGGAAAATTATCATCCTCTATGAATAGTTTTCTCTTATCTAGGGTTTAGTATATTATGTTATGAGAATGAATCAAAAGTGTTAGTTAAGCGGAGTCTTGTATAAAATATGTGATCTTAATTCATGAAGCAACATATATAACATGGCACTTATGTTTAACAAACGCTTATGTATCTATACGACATTACAATTAACGTGTGATTTTAAGGAGCCAAAGCATAATGTTTTTCCCCCTTAAACCATATATGGTTATGGACATGCAGCTTAATTAACATCATAAAAAACACATAAAAGATATTTTATGAAATAATAATAACATGAGTGTTGTTTACGCAGACATGTTATGAAATAATAATAACAATGATAAAGATGTCATAATACCAATAATGAAATTAATTATGTCAATTAAGGAATCTTTTGATGCGATTTTCATCACACTAAGACCAAGTATTAAACTACATGAATACAATATCATCCCCGGGTCGATTCCGGCTCCGCTCCTATTCCCGGTATAAAAAAAAAAAATTGGGGAATCTCCCTCCTCGTCAGGAGGCTACCTCTTAAAAAAATATTCATCCTACATTATAACACCTAAATTTCATCTTAAAGTATCATCCAACTCAATTATATTCAATTGAATTATTAAATTCAACTCAAAATCATCTCAATTTAATTTGATAAAATGAAATAAATATTATAGTATATCATAATTATACATGGCTATATTATATATTAATTACAAATAAATATATTACTTATCAGGATGAGTATGGTGATAACAATACCATCCCCAATTGAGGATTTTTAAAATTCAGGAATTCCTGTACCAACTCCCGATTTTCCTCTTAAATCTTCTCCCATTAGGATCGGAGATCCGATGAGAATTGAGCTGAACAAGGATTTATGTCATCCCTATTTGAAGGAGATGTTTTACATAGGATAAGATATTCAGCTGCAATCAGCTTTTAAATATCATAATATAAATTGGTGATAAAAAAAATGGAATAAAAGGAGCATGTTATTGGTGAGGTTGGATGGTAATAAAACTATAAAGCAAGTTTAAATGCATATAAATAGGAAAAGAATCCCAGTTTATAGGAAAATGTTTTATAGCAGAATCCGCAAAGGTGCTATATCTCCTAACCCAACCACACATGGGTTCGAATCTCACAATTCACAATTACTTTTTCGCTATTTTGGGGTATCTCAATTAGTTATTAAATTTAGCCTCTCATGTTCCTATTCGCCCCTCTTTTAATATTACTTGTAGAAAAATTAAAAAAAAAAAACCATATGCAATATAAGAGAAGAATATCAAAAGATATTATTAATCGATATTCTATTTATTACATCAATTATTATGATGAACTTCAAATAATGCAAATTTTGTAATCAGAAAATGCAATATCTCTCTGACGTTTCTCATATATCATTTGTTGAAATAATATTCATACCATAGCCATCGTTACTCCAAACACAAAATACAAAATGTGGGAAAAAAAATTGTTTATATTTGCATAAAAATAAATATAGACACAAAACGTGAATTGAGTTGGTCCAATACTCATTTTGGGCTTTGACGTGGCCCAATCCTTAGAAAGAACAGAACCGAAAAGTTGGTCGCAAACTCGCGAGAGACGCAACGATGCGTCAAGTTTGTGACGTGGCGAGACGCCATTGGCCCATTGAACGTGGCACGTGATTTGATTGGTGGAAGCAAGTCGAAGGCAGCGTTGTAGAGATCTATATGTAGAAGAACTAGAACTCAGTATCGAGAAAGGAGTTGTCAAGGAACTCGGAAGCAAGAGAGAGAGAGAGAGAGAAACAGAGAGATAAAGATGGTTAGGGTTCGCGTTCCAGTGCTGTTTCTGCTCGTAGCTTGCTTTTCATTTCAGCAGTTATTTGCTTCCGACGATACGGTAATGAATCTGAGTCTTCTCCTTCCTTTGCAGTTGTTAGAGTTCTAAGCTTTAAGTCTCAGATTCAATCCCAATTGCTAATGAATTTTGATTGATTTGGCGTTTTAGGTCTTTTACGACTCATTTGATGAAACATTTGAAGGTCGCTGGACCGTTTCTAGCAAAGATGACTACCAAGGTTAGTCCTTTCTTCCATTTTTATGCAAAAAGCTGATATCTTTATGTTAATGAATGCGTATGTGTTTGTAGATATTGGATCGTTTTGCGATCGATCTGAATTGTATTAAAAAGGTTGCCATGTATGCCAAACTTAGATCGTTGTGCTTAGCTATCAGCTCTAGGTGGACTTAGACAACCATACAAATAGTTCGATGGGAAAACTTGTAGATTTTTTCTTTTTACATTCATGAGTATATACATGATAGGATTTTCAAGATGTGTAATGAAGATTTATCAGTACTCCTGTTATGATGGGATTGTTTATTGTGTGCTTGGATTTTGTTCTTGTGCGATCACATGGTTTCTGTAAATCATAGTGGTCCCATAACAGAAATAAAGTTTTTTTTTTTTATGTTCCCTGCTTAACCAATCTGAAAATTGTAGCTCATACATCATGATTTTGGCATATTCCTTTCCATTTTGTGTGTTGGAAACTTATTTTATTTTCTAATTTGCATTTAGGTGTGTGGACTCATTCAAAGAGTGAGGGACATGAGGATTATGGCCTTCTTGTGAGTGAGAAGGCTAAGAAGTACGCAATAGTGAAGGAGCTTGAGAAGCCAGCGAGTCTGAAGGATGGAACTGTCGTCCTTCAATTTGAGACTCGTCTCCAGAACGGGCTTGAATGTGGTGGTGCCTATCTGAAATACCTTCGACCGCAGGAGGCTGGATGGGAACCTAAGATATTCGACAATGAGTCTCCGTATTCGATCATGTTTGGACCTGACAAATGTGGACTCACAAACAAGGTTCACTTTATTTTTAAGCATAAGAATCCCAAGAGCGGAGAGTACGTTGAGCACCATCTGACGACCCCTCCCTCTGTTCCATCTGACAAACTTTCTCATGTGTACACTGCCATTCTGAAACCCGATAATGAGTTGCGAATTCTAGTTGATGGGGAGGAGAAGAGGAAGGCGAATTTCCTATCAGCTGATGATTTTATGCCTCCTCTTATTCCTACCAAGACAATTCCTGATCCAGAAGATAAGAAGCCCGAGGATTGGGATGAGAGAGCCAAAATTCCAGACCCTAATGCTGTAAAGCCAGAGGACTGGGATGAGGAGGCACCCCTTGAAATTGTAGATGAAGAAGCAGAGAAACCTGAAGGATGGTTGGACGATGAGCCTGAGGAGATAGATGATCCTGATGCCACAAAACCAGAAGATTGGGATGATGAGGAGGATGGTGAATTTGAAGCCCCAAAGATCGAAAACCCAAAGTGTGTGACAGCTCCTGGTTGTGGTGAATGGAAGAGGCCAATGAAGAGAAATCCAGCTTACAAGGGAAAATGGCATGCCCCACTCATCGACAACCCTAATTACAAGGGTATCTGGAAGCCTCAGGAGATTCCAAACCCCAGTTACTTTGAAGCCGACCAACCAGACTTTGAGCCTGTAGCTGCTGTTGGCATTGAGATTTGGACAATGCAAGATGGTATATTGTTCGACAACATTTTGATCACAAAAGATGAGAAAGTTGCAGAAACATACCGGGAAACCACCTGGAAACCAAAATTTGAAGTTGAGAAAGAGAAACAAAAGGATGAGGAAGATGTTCAGGGTTCAGAAGGGTTCCTCTCCAGCTTCCAGGTAAAGCTTTCTGCAATATCAGTTCTATTTGGTTTTATGGCATTTATATGGTGGTTACTTGGCACGGTTATTGAATGTATTTTCAATTCCTGCAGAAGAAAGTATTCGACGTCCTATACACCGTAGCTGATATTCCCTTCTTAAGTGCCCACAAGTCTAAGATAATTGTAAGTCATCAGTATTTTGTTCATTATCTGTTTTGAGGGTGATTTTTGTGGAATGCACCCTAAAATCCAAGCTTGTCTTGCAGGATCTCATTGAAAAGGCAGAGCAACAACCGAATCTCACCGTTGGCATCATTGTCTCCATTGCGGTGATCATCTTCACAGTATTTATCAAGCTACTCTTTGGTGGGAAGAAACCTGTAAGTGTTGAAGGCCCTTTAGAAGAACTAAAGAAATACTTGTTATTGCTGTTGCTAAATGTTGCTATGTCTTTGTGTTGTGCAGGCAAGAGTTGAGAAGAAAACCACTGGAACGGCCGATGCTTCAAGCAGCGAGGAAAAGGAAGAAGAGAAGGAGAAGGAAGGTACTTCGGCTGAGAACGAGAACGAAACAGCTGCTGCTCCCCGCCGAAGGACAGTAAGGCGTGAAAACTGAAGTGAGAAGAGGGAAAGCTACTGATTACAATTTTCACTTCCATTATCATCAAATTTTGAGCCTAGTTGTTTTTGTGTAGGTCATTCTTGAATGTCGGAATTTTTTTCTTTTGCCTTTTTTAGCCTTTGTGTTGAAAACAGTTAATGTATCAGGAGTGTAAATGACAGATCTATTAAGCTGTGATACTTCATTTCCAGATTTCTATGACAGCAGATGATATTGTTATTGTAGTTCCGTCCTGACTCTAATTGTTGTTGCTATACCAAATGTTACATAGCTAATCCCTCTTTCTTCGACTTTCGAAATTCCATTGAAATTTGTGTTCTCCATTTACTAAAAAACAAACCCATTTTCAGAGATTACAAAAACATTGGTTTCAAAATTTGCAAAATTAAAGATGCTTCTCAACGCGAAAAAGTCGATGTTAGTCAAAATTTGATGTTGATGGAAAATAAAATTCGGTGTTTGATTGCGAACTAACAATTCTGCTGATTGCAAAATTAATAGGAAAACTTATTTACACCATTTTTGTCTAAAATCCCACATATAATTCTTTAGGTTACGCCGTTTTGGTTCGCAGATTTTAAGAACTAGTATGAAATTGCATTTTTTTTTAATTATAAATGAACCCTTATTTCTTATTTGGTTCATGGAACGAATTTGAGGAAAAATCATTTCCTATGTCATTTCCCAAGGGATGGGAAATGGAAGATTCATTTCCCACGTTTGGTAATGTCAGGAGAGTAACCGGGAGATATTACTTTATTTTCTTTCTCATGTTTGTTTTGAGTATGAATGGAAAACAAAGTTTGTATAATTTTCCAATTATACCCATATTAAATCAAATAAAAAAAAGAATGCATATAATGATATATTGTATGATGAGGTAAAACAAAACCCAAGTTAGGAGGAGGGCTTCACTTTCTCCTTACTTTCCCATGTGTTAGACAACCATTTCTCATGCCTAGACTTTCCAAACGTAGGAAAGCAATTGATTTCCTATCCCCAAGCCTTATTTCCCATGAACCAAATGGGGCCTCAGAGTCCGTTTGGTTCACGAATTGAACTTCTTGAGAGTAAACTTTCCATGTATAATCCCACGAGATGGGAATGGAGGATGTCCATTCCCATGTTTGGGAACACTATAAAATGAGGACTAGGAAAATGTTATTTTCTCTCATTTCCATGTTTGGTTTGTGCAGTATTAGAAATGAAAAGTTGATCGGTTTTCCAACAACACCCTTAATTTTTTATTATTAAAAGTTATTAATATGAAGAGTTTCTTAAGGGTCAAAAGTGGTATTTTAAAATAATAACATGGGTAAGTTAGTCTTAAAAAATCGCATTAAATGCTTTTCCAAGTGGGGGGAAAAAGTTTCCCAAGGTGAGCCAAGGGTTTGAACTTCCCCTTATAAGGGAAGTCCATACCTATGAGTCTATAATTGCATTCCCAAGAGTGCACTTACTAAACATGGGAATGCAATTTGAAACTTATTCCCAAGCTCCTAAACCTTGAACTAAATGTGCTTTTAGACCATTTGAAAGCATGCTTTTCTGATGCCCCGAGAATGCTTTTATTGCACATTTTTATTACCAAGTAACCCCATTGTAAATTAGGGACATCTATTTTGTCCTTCAAAAATTCTTTGTATTTATTTAATAAACAGAAAAAAAAAATTGATTCCTTGTTGCACAAACGAACATTTGAATTGGAATGTGGGTTACATTCTCAAATAACTCATTCAGGCTAGGTTACGTTAAAAAGGAAAAAGAAGAAAAAAGAAAAGAAGAGAAGAAATAAAGCAGAAACAAGACCGATTCAGCAATATAATATGATAACCAGTTGAATTTCCTATTGGAGACTTGAGAGAGTTCAACTCATCAAATAGTGAAACCTCCTGTCATAGAGTCATAGGGTTAGATGGCCTTGTGTAACATCCACCGGATGGATGCATGAGAGTCGATAGTGAGATTTTGTTTTCGGTTGGAGTCAATAGCGATGTTCTTTTAGGTCTAATGATTGTCTAATATAGTATCATAAATTTAATATACGTTGTTAACCTATTCTCGAACAACTTTTAAGTCAACTTTTCTTTTAAGTGTAATGATTGTATAATATAATTTCTAAAAGGATTAACCGGTGATTTGACCCCTAAACTTGTACCTAACTTTCAATTTACCCATATCCTTTTTTTATTATAGAAAATTAAGGATATGAACTTCTTTTTTTTGTCAATTTTCCCCCTCCCTCTAAATCCACAACATTTCATCTAATTTGCCATTAAAAATGAGAGCAAAATGGTCATTTTGTACATTAAAAATAAAAAAAATAAAAAATAGAAAATAGAAATACTCTCTCTCTCTCTCTCTCTCTCTCTCTCTCTCTCGTCATTTGGCAGTGACTTGAAGAATGGCGAGTGAGTGGTCGACGAGGCTGGGTTAGTGGGTAGGGACTGGAGTTGGGGCGGGCGCGGAAAGGGGGGGGGGGGGGGGGGGGAGGGATAATAAATCGAGGGGGTTTCTGGGTTTGTGGGGAGGGGGTGAAAAACCAGAAGGGGTTTTTGGGTTTGTGGTTGCTGGCTGGGGTTTCTGGATTTGTGGGGGAGGGGTGGTAGGGGTAAGGGGTGGTCATGGGGAATTGGGGTGAAAAACTAGAAATCGATGGGGGTTTCTAGGTTTGTGGTTGCTGACTGGGGTTTCTGGGTTTGTGGGGGAGGAGTGGTAGGGGTAAGGGGTGGTCATGAGAGAATTGGGGGGAGAAAGAATTGGATGAAATGTTGAGGATTTACTCAGCCTTTCTCCCCCATCCCTCTCCCCCAACCAGCCAACCATTGATGACCAACCCCAATATTTACTCAGCCCACCCAACATGTCTATTTAGATCCCGAAACTCCAGATCTGTCGAGGAGTTCACAGCCCAACCACAATAAAAGATTCAACCACCACCGAAGCCCAAGGTCATGTGGCCGTCTTCGTCGCCTAGTTCTTTAGCCGTTGCAACGCCGACACAGTACCTCGCCAAGTTTAAATCCGAGAAAGAGGAAGATGAAGAGATATTAGGAGGCGGCGGCTTGGTTCAACGAAGTACAAGGGGGGCTGGATTTTGGGGTGTGGATGTCTTGATAAGTTTTGGAAACTTTTGCAAATGCTTGTGTTTATTTGGTCGAGTAAAAAAGTTTGAAAATAAAACCTTTTTTTTGGGCAAACATTGTCAGATTGTTTGGAGGGAGAGAGAGGTTGGCTGGGGCCTTGATGGGGGTGGGGGGTTTGGGATGTGGGCAGTGAGAAGAAATCGTCGGGGGAAGGGGAGCGCTGGTTTGGTTGAGTGGTCCTAGGATTTTTTTTATATCCTTTTCCTCAATATTTTTCCAAAAATATAAAATTTTATTCATATTCTAATCAATTTAAAATAAATAAAAATATAAAAATATAGAACCCTAATGTCAAGATTTAACAAAAACCCTAACGGCAAAACCACATTGTAACAAATTTAAAAGACCGAAGTATGTTATTGGAAAAATTGAGAATGTAGGGATTTAACATGTCTCAAGAGCATACCCACAAGTACTAAGCTGTCATTAACCCTATAAATAAATGAAAAGCACAAATTGTTAAGCTTTTTGGTCGACAGACAAAATTGTCTGTGCTGGCCTCAAAGAGAGACTGAACACATATGGTTTGAGTTTACCTTATTGGAATTGTCTAAAAAAAATTGTTCCCTCATCTAAAAAAACAATCCGGGAGACCGAAAACAAAACTTAAGCAAGTTTTTGCTGCAACATGTTCCTTTCCCTCTTACTCTAAAAAGCAGATGATACATCCCTAAAACTTAACCGCATCTTAGGCCACAGGGGATGTAACTTGGTTTATGTCCCTACTATTGTACGTTCATCGCTTGCCAGCAGCCTTTCTTAAGGGAGGAGCAATGTCCTCATCATCTGACTGGATGTCTCCATAGCGCCACATCCCCCGCCTATCAGCCCTTGCTTCTTCCTGGAACTTTTCCAAGTTCTCGATTGCCGTCTTCCGCTCCTTAGTTTCCCGTTTCTTCTGTTTCTCTAACCTAGCAAGTCCTTCCTGAAAATTTCACAAATTTGAAGAGCTGAGATTCAGAAAGAAATTCAGGAGAAAAAGCTTTAAAAGATTAAGATAAGCATTATACAATTATATATTATGAGGATTCTATTTAATTGAAAATGGGACACAGCCAGTAGGAAATCTGGCAAGCCCTCAAAACTTGGAAAGAAGCATGGCTATGACAATGTTTTAGAGTATTATTAATTACAAATAACATTACTCGTAAGTTCACAACAGATGTATTAAGTTCTTCCTTAGATTACAAGTAAAATGGATTATAGATCACATAAAAAAACCCAATATAGTCAGAAATTTGGTATGTGTATTACGTATAGGATGGTAAAAGGGACTCCCTCAAATATATTCACAAACTTGAAATAGGATGGATGGTATTATGCAATATGGATACGACTCCCTCAAATGCAACACAAGGATACCACATCAGGCTCCTCAAACAATTGAAAATAAAAGTTAGAAGTTCCAAAACTTCAAACTGCCATATGCTTTTATCTTTCCTTTTGCAGATGATGTGCATACGAAAAATTACAACAAAATAGATATTTTCGGAATGGATCAGTTCTGCTAAGTGCATATGACAAATTTAAGAGACGCAAGCTTTAAAAGCACCGCAAATAAAGCAGAGGGTTATAACTCATACCTGAAGCATGGCAGCATTTACACTGATCTCAGCATCCACAGCGACAAGAGTCACAACAAGAACCGGTCCAGTTCCCTGGCCTTTAACTTTTCCCCCTGAAAGATCCCTTTCCTCAATCATGGCCCTAAACTCTGTGGAACTATTTAATGTCTGCTCACTTAAATACTCTGCTGCTTCTTGACCAAAGTCCTCCTCCAAGCTCGGGACTTTAACATATGCAAGGCTGCATAATTGAGCAAGACCAGGTGCAGAGGAAACTGAAGGGTCAAGAGGCCGTAACTCACTGTAAGGGACAACCTCTTGATTACCATAATCAATGTAGAAGACTTCAAACTTGTCTTTAGGGGATTCCACAGCTCCTCGAGGTGCATTGACAATCTTTGCATGTGAAATACAAAAGTCAGAAATTTTGAAAATATTCAAAGACTCAGCGTAAGGAACATTCAGTGTACTCACACTCAGATGTAATTCAGTTAATGTAAACTATCATGCTAATTATAGACTTTGTTAGTGAAACTTATTATATCAGCAAGTGGCAAGTGGCAAGTGGTTATAGAACGTTCACTTTCCAGTTAAAAATAAGAAAAATCTTTTTCCTTGAAGCAAAGGACTGGAGATAAATCTTAATCAATACAATATGTTTGTCATCTCAATTTGTTCATCGGAAATATTTTCCAGACTCATTTTCTTGTAAAAAAAAAATGCTAACAATGTAAAAAATGGAACAGTTTGTTAGAAAAAATGGGAAAGGGAGGGAAGGGAAAAAAAAGTATGCTGTAATGCACTGAAATAACTCAGAAGATTAAAAAAGTTATTACAATTGGAAAATAAAACTGATTTTTCAGGTTGTAACTCACCATTGCTCGGTTCCAAGAATTATCTGCACTAAACTGAGCAAGGACAATGTCACCCTTCTTAGGATTAAAAGCACCAATCACGGGAGCTTCTTGAATACTCAAAGATGCAAGCTGTTGCTGTATAGAGGCAATTTTCTGATCACCAGCTGTCTGAACATAAAATTTACCACCGCTTCCCAAAACTTCTGTTACCACAACCTGAAAACAAAGAGCAGGACAGATGTTAATTAACATTTTACAGCACACAGAAGGGGCATTAATTGATGCAATCACATTCTAAGTACCTTTAGCACTTCTTTCTGTTTGTTGTTGTCGACAGCTGAACCATTGGAAACTTCCTCTCCTTCAACATAGTTCTCCCAAATCTGCAAAGAAAAAGAAATGAAATTAGCATATTTAACAGGAAGACAGCTGTATTATGCAGGTATTCTGTGCTTCACATACTTTCAATTTCTGCCTTTTTGCAGATTGCTCAGCTTGTTCAAGAAGGTGCCCATCTGGGATTTCACCGCCAAAGGAATTTTGAAATTTTGCCAGGCCAGCTTCAACAAGGGCAATCGCCACATTGGTCTTTGACTTTGACTCCCACAAAGATCCCAAGAAAGTTCCAGTTCTATCAACAGTCTCAACTTCAATCTGGAAAAGAGAGACAATTTTATCAAAGCAAGAACAAAACCAAGGGGAAAGCTACTAGATTTTAATGCTAAATGAGATTAACCTCAACATCTCTCTGCATTATTCTTCGTCTCATTAGCGCAATTGCTTCATCTGAATAGGGCTCCCCACGACCGGGACATCTGACACCAGAGAATGCAAAGGCAATGCTGCATGTTTCCTTGGGAATCAATAGTTTAAAACGATGGCCACTAAAGACATATTCCACAACGGCAGGAATTTTCCTCCTTTTTTGTAAGAACGGAAAGAAATCTCTGGCTTTCTTAGCTGATGCCTGGAAGAGACAATATGAACAAAGGAATGAGTGAAATTTAAATTCCGACTCTTACAACAAGAATCCATCCCTTTAATGATTATATTTTATTTCTCACCTGCATCAGGTCTGTAATGTGCATCACTGGAGGATCCTTGGCAGAATGTATTCCTTTTTTGCCAGCAATAGCACGTGATTCCGCCGAAAGAAGTGCATCATAATAGTTTGACCGCTCTTCAAAATCTCTATGTCTAATAACAGTGCCAAAGCCACGTGCAACCACCAGTTCAGCAACATTCAGCCCAGCTGGCTGGCTGCCAGGAGCAGATGAAGCAGGTGCTGGAGCATCATCACCCTCAGCCTTTACAAGGAAGACTGATCCAAAATCCATGACTCTGGAATCTGCAGGTCCAGTAGAAACTGCAGCTCCATCTGCCGTGATCTTCCTTGAATACTCCATTTGAACATTCACCTGCAAAACATGCCAAATATAAAATTAAAAATTATTTCCAACCAAGAGAGAGATTTCTATCACACAGAAATCAATGTATCAAAATTGGTTCTCATACTTGGAGTCCAATAAGGCGGGTTCTCAGGAACTCTTTTGCTTCACGGGCATATGGAGCCGGCTTTTCTTCTCTACGAGGATTGCCCATTTTCGGGCACCTAATACTTGAAAGATTAACTCGCCTCTCTGCTAGTGGACTGCCGAATGGAACAGAATCATCAGCAACAATGACACAGTCCCCGCTGACAACCTCCACAACCTGGAAGAAAGCAAAAATCAATTATGTGCGAATACATATGACTAAGCATAGTGTTGACATCAATTTAGATAATCATAGATTTAAGTAAATACTACCTTGCCAGTGAAATTCTGGTCATGAATTGCCTTTGAATTTGTAACTGGGGGTACGTAGTTTGTCCAGATCCTCAACTTGCTTTTCTTAGCTTCAAGCTCTGCAGCCTTCAGCCGCCTCTTCGCATCTTCTTCCATCATGTTAGCACTCCATTCAACGTATTTTGCATAACCCTAGACAAAAAGTTCGAGCATTGACAGCATTCCCTTTAGAGGTCTTACAACAGATAACTACAAGTCTGAGAGAGGATATAAAAGATCTGCAAACTAACATTAAAGCATGCAAGAAGCTACATGGAAAAGATTGAAAGCATGTGATAAGTATTCCAAATTTCAGTAATATGAACACATTAGTCATTGTCAATGTTAAATGTGAAATCACTGCACAGTTTAAGCTCTTACATTTTCAACAAGCTCCAGGGCCAGGTCTTTCGCTGAGTCTCCATCCGGGTAATATACTGACCCAATCAAATTGCTGAATTTGTCAACACCTTCCAGAACGATGCGGACCTATAAATCAACCACAATATTCATAAAATTGTAATAAACTCACTGTCCAAGATAACCTAAAGTAGAAATTTCCTTACATCTCTATGCAGCACGCGAGTTTCTGTAAAATGTTTAGCTTCCAGTGCAAATGGATCAGCAGCAATTTCAACAGATGATGTTGTTGAAGCTACAATTCTTTGGGCAGAAGTTAGAGGGGCTCGAGGCTCAGTAGAAACATCACCATTTGTTTTATCAGAAGTTGTTTCGGGTTCAGCAACAACTTCTGAAGCTATAGGTCTCCTTCCCACTGATGGGGCCTAATTGGAACAGAGAAAAATATGTTTTATATTCATATTAGTACTTTTGATTATGAAGTAGATAGAAACCAAATTTTGTGCACACTTGTCCAGATGCAGAAAGAATGCATACCTGAGTTCCTGCAACGAATACTTGAACAAACTGAAAATCGGGAAGCAAGTAGACCCGAACTGTGCTTCCATCACGAACTTGCTCAACAATACCTTCCATGGGCCTGCCCTTATTTGCAGCCAACAGACTCATGGCATCTAAATTGCTTGGATCACCAATGGCAGAGGGCGGTAGAGTCCTAATGGATGTGTCAGCAGCACCAGGAACCTGCAATTAAGAACAAATGATAATGCTTATGTAACAAATTTGAAGTTAACTTCTAACATGCTGTAACAAGTTATATGTACAATATAAGAAATATGGAGGGAAAATGCATACCTTGCTCCAGAGACCAAGGCCCTGGGTGTTAGCTTGTTCTTGGAGACGTAGCAGCTCTGCAATATAAGGACTAGCTTCTCCTTTCTGTTGGTTCTGTTTAACCTCCTTGACCTGCACACAAAAATAAATAAAAAATAAGATTCAGCTTACACCCATTCAGATTAAACATTAAATACAAAATTAGTGACCCATAGATGTAGAAACAAAAAAGATAAAAACCTTTGCCCAGCCTTCAGCAACAACCAGCATTGCAACATTCTTGTCACCAAGAAAAACTGAGCCAAATTCTCGCCCTATCTGTTGTACAACGTAGTCCACTCTGAAAGCCACCTCCTGTTGGGAAAATATAATGAGGTGGATGCATCATGCTTATTGTTTTTAAAATGAATACTATTATGATAACAAAGCAAAAAAAAAATATTTAAAATAAGCACCTTTCCCAGGCAGAGCTTCCTCAGAAACTCTCTGCTGTCCCATGCAAATGGCTCATCCTTGGTAGTTCTACGAGCCTAGCAATACAAAACATAACAATAACAACAAACCACCAAAACAACGTCAACAACCGGGCTAATCCACGACTAATGCAGAAAATTGAGCTAAAACAAAATCATAATACATAACAGCACAATCCTTGAATGATGCAAAAGACCAAGAATTTACAACAATGCTACGAAAACAGGAAGCTAAAAATACATGGGTGGATGGAACGCAAAGGGACGTTATTTGTTTTACCAGTTTCGGAGCCATAAGCGATGACAAAGTGATGGTTCTTTCAGGTGGGGGTCCTGCCTTGTTGGCTGTGAGGGCCATGATGACCAAGGAGTCCCCTGAAGGAACTGCCTTCACTCTCCCTCTGTACCATCCTGTGGCCGCAGCTGTTGATGATGCCATCTCAACAGCCTTCTTGTATTGATAGAGATCTACACCACCGAATCCAACAACACCAACCCAATTAAGTTTCAAACATCACATCATTATCATCAGCACTATTTATATCTTCAACCCAACATGCAAAGCCACAATCTTTACAATTACTAACAATCACATCCATATCACAACAACTTCATTCAGATCCAAAGTCCAAACCAACAACATCATGCACCAATACGACAACGACATTTTCAATATCACATGGCCAAAAAGACAGAATTGAAAAACCAATTTGATTATTGGATCTACCAACGAGTATTCAGTCAAAATCTTTGTAATTACGCTTAATGTAAACAACAGCAATCCGATTAATGATCCAAGAGAAAATTCTGAGAGAGAGAGATCTATGAATGTGAAGAAGAATACCAAGCTGGATCGGATCAGGCCCTTCGGATCTATCCGGATTGATGTGATTTTCCGGATCCTCGGTTCGTCTAACGTTCCAACGGCGTCGTCAAGCGGCGGATCAGAGCTTAAGAGAACGAAGAGAGAGATTTCGCAATGTTATTCAGAAGCTGCATATATAGACGACGATGAGCTCTGCATCCAGCAATACGTTTATTATATACCCCGCGTTTTGGCTCGAAATTACCCAACGTACCATTACGGTCTTTAAATCCTAGTTTGAATAAGATTTCCTTTTCTGGATTTATTGGGATTATTATTAAATATTAATTAGATATTGGTTATTCTTAGTGGGTGATAATTGTGAAATTACGATCCTGTCCAATCCCCCAACTCAGCTCTTATCTAAATTCTAATCCCAAAAATATTCTGACAGAGATTGGGACAAATTAAGCGGCCCACTTTATTATGTCATATTTTTGGAACCTTGATTTCCTCTCCTCCATGGAGTTATTTAACTAATTACTCAATAAAGACGTCCCCAACAAACAAGAAAATAATCTCTAATAAGTAATCACAAGGATTCTCTTTTAGACTCACAATGATAATATTATCACTAAAATAAAACGTGAAATTTAATGTAATTAATCAAATATAAAGTTCTTCTATGGTAAATCTATACACTATTGCGATTCACGTTTTAACTGTTGGCTGAAAAGATTAAAAGATCAAAATCAGACAATCGATAAAACAATGCACTTGCACATCGTATAGTACATAATTGCACTTAGATGAAACTTAAAATGCAAACTTTATATGGATAAATTGAAAATGCAAACTTTTTATCGTACGATATTTTTCCTTTGACTTTTTTAGGGATGGGTCCTATGTGGAATTTTTCTCTTGATTACATTTCCTAGATCTTCTAGTGATGGGTCCTATGTGCACCCCACAATATTTTAGATTTCTCATAATGTGAGAGAATTTAGAAAGTAAAAATAAAAAGTTGAGCTCTAAACATTTGCCTCTTCTATTCTATTACTTTACACTGGAAAAATGCTATATTAGTAAAACAAAAATTACAAAGACTAAAGTTTTTTCATGCATAAAATGGTAAAACCCTTTTTATGTGACCGTTATAATTTTGTATTATTATGAAAAATAACGATCAACTTTTCATCACCATAAATGCTTCATCCCTAATAGAATCTCATGATGCATTAAATTCTGGAAATTGCAACGGGTTTAATGAAGAAAGTTGAAGCTGAAGATCTCTTTCACTAGATTTGGATTTTATTTTTCTTTTGAAGAATTCTGAGTAATCATAGGCTTTGACAGTGCTGACGTCACCGCAGGCCTAACTTTTTTACCACTCTTGGGTAAAAATCTAGAGGGATAAATTTGGAAGAATAATTTTAAAAAAAAATTATCTGCCTGGTAAAAGAAAAGACAATCGCAGTGTGCCGTGACAGAGGCAGTGGTACTTTCCTGCCACTTCCCCAAACTGAGTTTCTTTCTGCAACTTCTTTGCTTTGCTTTGAGTGAAAGATAAGCCACCTACACATGCAATCTGGCTTTAAACATAAACAGCGCACAGAAATGGTAAAAAAAGTGCAAATTCTATTTTCTGCTAACAGTTTTGGGTTTTTTTTTCTTTTTCTTTTTCATGTGTTTGATTAGATTTAGAGGTACAATCTAAATAAGGGAAGGTTTTATTTTCATAAGACTTTGATCATGGCCCTAGAATAGTAAACATTTCCCCATATAAGATACAATTTTCAGCTTTTTTTGGAAACCCCTTTCCTGTATTCTTTTATTTTATTTTATAAAAAGTCAATAGAATTTTATTAGATCAATAGTTAAAAGGAGTACAAAAGACAGAGTCTGTGTCCGTTTCCCTTTTCTTATTTTAGACTATATAAACAAAGAAATAAAATAAATATTTAGCTTGATTTTGGTTTATATGGATGGAGCACCAAGATATTGTTTCATCATATATAGAATTACACATTAACCCATACTTATGGGCCCCTTTTTACCCATAATATGAGCTGTAAGAGCAACTCCACCGCACCCTCAAACCCGGGTAAAAGGCCCCCCTCAACAGCCCGAGAGCCCTCCAGCGCAGCAGCCTGCAGCCCAGTTTGGCGTGGGTCCCACCAGCCCGGGCAAGCCCAAGGGCAAGTTTCGCCTGGGCTTCAGCCCGAGGGCTATGACATCAGGGCTGACGTCACGCTGACGTCAGCTCGTGCTAATTCAAATTTTTTTTACCGTTGGCGCGTGAGTTACACGCGCCAACGGTAAAAAAAATTTGACTTCAGCGCATCTGCCACGTGTCGCAACCTGGGGCGCTCCGATGGGTTTTTTTCCAGAAATCCGACGATCCTCGTTTTTTGGGCTTAAAAAATTGCAAAAAAAATCGAAAAAAACCCGAATTTTTTTTTAAAAAATACCAAAAAAGTATGTATTTTTTCCCTATAAATACCTATCCATTTTTTTCACTTTCCACACCAAATCTTCATACAATTTCTTCTCCATCCAATAATTTTTTCTCTCCACTCACATTATTCACTTTCCACACCAATTCTCCATACAAACTCTTCTCCCTCCAATTTTTTTTACTCTCCACTCAAAATTTTCACCTTCCACCCCAATTATCCATACAAACTCTTCTCCTTCCAATATTTTTTACTCTCCACTCACATTTTTCTACTACTTTCCATTTGTATAAAAAAAAAAAAAAAACAAATGGCATCCTCTGTTGAAACCGGAGGCTCGTGGGCAACTCAGGAAGATATTGCGTTGTGTCAATCTTGGGTGAACGTTAGTCATGACCCTATCACGGGCAATGAGATGAAGTTCCATCATATGTGGAGCAAAATTCATGGAGAATTTTGTCAAAGATCGGGTTCCATTCGGACCGAAATGGCCTTATCTAGTAGATGGAAACTTCTAAATAAAGAGTTAGGAAAATGGAGAAATGCGTTGACAAAAGCAAGGGAGAACATTCGAAGCGGTCAAAATCTATCCGATGAGGTAAAATCTTTATAATTGCCATTTTAATCAATTTAATGTAACTTTTTTTTATTGCATATTCTATTTCTTTTTCTTGCATATTCTTTTTTTTTCTTTTTGCATTTCCAATTTGTCTATATTTTCTTGCATAATCAATTTTATTCTTGCATTTCAAAATAGTTTATATTTTCTTGCATAATAATTTTTTTTTCTTGCACTTCCAATTATTTATTTTTAATAGATCATACAAGCACAAATGTGGTTCGGTGCCATGGGGCAAGGCAAAAAAAGTTTCGTGCATTTCCAATGTTGGGAAGTTGTGAAGGATTGTTCGAGATTCAAAATTATTCCCACCGGTCCTCCGGTTGTGTTGAATGAGACGCCGCTCCACGATTCGCCATCAACCGATTCGCCATTGGACTCCCCAATGGAAACAGAGTCACCACTCCCACGTCCGCCGAGACCTATTGGGAGAAAGGCGGCAAAGGCCAAGAGAGGTGGCACTTCAAACAATGAATGTGTACAATTATTGGAGCAAATAGCTAAGAACACCTCACTAAGAATTGAGAGAGACTTGAAAAGAGATGCATTGGACATGGCACGAGAGGAAGCATACAAACTTCAACAACAGCAAGCACAAGAAAAAGACATGGATGATAAAGAGATGAAAATCATGGCCATGGATACGAGCCATATGTCTCCTGAAACAAAGGCCTATTGGAAGCTAAGACGAAGGGATGTGATGAGAAGAAAACTTTTCCAAGACGACGGACCTAGCAATACGGATTGGTTAAATGATGAAAACCATTAGGTTGTATTGAAACACCTTTGCCATATGTTGTATTGTTGTATTGTTGTATTATCCTTTAATTTGTTGTATTGTTGTATTGTTGTATTATCCTTTAATTTGTTGTATTGTTTCCTTTTTATTCAATAAACAAAGCATTAAATAATATGACTATTTATTAAAAACCTTTAAGCATCAACACAAAGATGAATTAAAAACACACCTTCATTTATTGCAAACAACACACAAAAGAAACCATACATAAGAGCATAATAATAAAAACAAACATAATTCCAAAAAACACCACACACAAAATAAAAGCATAATTAAAAACAAAGCATAATTCCAAACAAAGCACTAATCTTGACTTCATCCATTGTGATTGCCTTTCCTCTCCCACAAGTACTCGATCAAGTCCATTTGACGTCTCTCGTGAACATATGAAGATTGCATTTCTTCATAACGATCAATCATGGGGTTGTTGAATTGACCATCCCGAAGTAACGGTTCGGGCTCCATTGGTAGTCCATTTGGTCCCATCGGCCTTTCATATATTCTTGTCAACGCCGTGTTCATGGGATCGGGTTCAAACACCTCTGGAGCATCGTAGTCATACTCATCCTCAACAATCATGTTGTGGAGGATGATGCAAGTCATCATAATACTCCGCAGCACCTCCTCATCTAGCATCCGAGCAGCACCCCTGATAATTGCCCAACGAGCTTGCAAGATACCGAAACACCTCTCCACGTCTTTCATGTAACCTTCTTGAAAGGAAGCAAAGTTTCTTTCCTTCTCGGATTGGGGATTCGAAATTGTTTTCACGAATGTCGTCCACCTTGGATAAATTCCGTCGGCAAGGTAATATGCACCAGAGTATACGGTATTGTTGATTTGGTACGTGACCTGGGGGGAATGACCTCGCAATACCTCGTCGAACACCGGGGATTGACCGAGGACATTCAGATCATTCTGAGATCCGGCAACCCCGAAGAAGGCATGCCAAACCCAAGTGTCGAATGAAGCTACGGCCTCCAAAATTATACTTTTTTGCCCCTTCCGATTCCCGTACTCTCCTTGCCAAGCAGTAGGACAATTCTTCCACTGCCAGTGCATGCAATCGATGCTTCCAATCATTCCTGGGAAACCTCGATCCTCGCCTTTTTTTAGAAGCCTTTGCAGGTCCCTCGGCGTGGGTTTGCGAAGGTACTCCCGCATGTACAAATTTTCCACTGCATCACAAAATCGCACCAAGCACTCTAGGATAGTAGATTTTCCCATCCTTGCAATCTCATCCACCTGCTCTGCAGATGCCCCATACGCAAGCATCCGCAAAGCAGCTGTAAGTTTTTGCTCCGGGATAAGACCCAAAACTCCAACAGCATCATGCTTTTGAGTGAAGTATGTGTCATAATTACAAATATCATGCATGATTTTTTGGAATAAATGTGGCTGCATTCTATATCTCTCTCGAAACTTAGAAGCAGGATATAAGGAATTTGGGATAAAGTAATCCTCCAAGAGATTCTTACCCCGAGACTCCCTACGTCTGTCCATATTTGGGGCACGACGATGGTGTTGCCTTGATTGATTAAGCATACACACTGCTGCTGCAAGCATTTGTTCCTCTTCTTCATCGGCGTCTCGATCTTCATCAGCACGTCTACGCCGGATTTCTTCCCTTTCTTTTTGTTGCCTCTCCAACACCCTCCTCAAGTTTGACATTGAGAGTAGAAAGTGTTTTGTAAAATTTGAGAAATGAAGGAATAGATAAGAGATGGTGTGAGAGGTATGAGTTGATGGTGTAGTTTTATAGAGGGATTCAGAAGATAGAGATGACACGTGGCACAAATTTAGAGGGTGAAAATCTTATCTGAAATCTGAGATTATAATTTTTTAAACATATCTGAAAATCTTATCTGACATAGGACACGTGGCACAATTTTAGAGGATGAAAATCTTATCTGAAATCTGAGATTATAATATTTTTTAATGAATATCCGAAAATTTTATCTGGAATAAGACACGTGGCAACCGAGATTCTCATCCGAAAATCTTGACTTGAAAAATAATGGACACGTGACAACCAAAAATCTATTCTGAAAATTTAATTACAAAAGATTATCAAAATTAATGATTTAAAGTATAAAAAAAATAGGAAATAAAGTACAATGAATAGTATTTGCCTTAGACTTGCCCTAGACTTAGCCCTTGTGGGTGGAACCACAAATGCAAAGGCTAACACTATTCACGTGAATAGTGGCAGCCCTTGCTTGCCCTTGCCTTAGACTTAGCCCTTGTGGGTGGAGTTGCTCTAAAGCAGGCATGAAATTAAACTTGGGCTTTAAAAATGCAGCAGCCTGGGAGGATAGGAAACTATGGGTAGATTTGGAATTGAGTCATTTGGTCCAAGATGACCCTCCTTTGGTATAGCCAAAACAGATATTTGATTATAAAAAAATGAAGAAAAAAGACCTTAGCTGCATTAGTTTATACTTTACAGATATTAATTTGTTAGTTTCAACATATTAGTCTCTCTGCATGCGCTTCCGCTTTTGCGAGAGGCTTTTTAAAAGAAAAAATTAAATTTATTTTAAAATTAAAAAAGATAATATGTAGTTGTATTCCATAAAAAGAGGATCCATTATCTGATTTTTCTTTTAATTTTAAATTTTTTTAATATGAAAAAATATAAATTTACCATATTATCCTCACTTAATTAATAATTTCAATTCTCAATGTTTGCATTAACCAAGAACATTTTCTGGTATTTTGAATGTTTCACCATTCTCTGCCTTTTGCTTTATATATATAGATTCAAAACATATATTAATCGAACACTATATAATTCATTTAATTTTTTAAATATATAATATTTTTATTCAATAATATGTGAGAATTATTTGTATAATACGTTAATTTTGTGTGTCTTATTGACAATTTTGTAAAAAATATGTGTATTAAACAAGAAAAATACATGTATTTAACATGAGAAATCCATATGTACATGCACAATATACGTATTGTACGTTTGCTTTTTCAAAAACGTGAATTTTATCGAGTCTTTATGACGTGTACAGAACACGAATGTTTTATTGAAAAATAGATATATATGTGTATAATAAAATATTAAACTTTATACGGGTATTTCCATATAGAACCCTTTGTCTAGAAACAACTTCATTAGTTTTACTATATATCGGCTCTTCAGAATAAATGACATGGGTAAAAACAAAATAATTACAAAGAGAGGCCAAAAATGAAAGATAAGCAAGCACATAGAGAGGGAGAGAGTGTTACCATATTTGAGAAAGCTGGAGAAGAGAGAGAGAGAGAGAGAGAGAGATGGTTGTGGAATTACTGGAATTGGACTGTTAAAGCATACAATTAACTGAATTAAAGAACTGCACCATTGTAACCCAAAAAACAAAACTGCACCGAAATAACTGGCAGTGCCACGTAGCATGAGTTGGACACTTGTGCTTCTGCATGCCTCTCTCATCTCTTGTATTTATCTTTTGCTTTGTTTCTGGTGTGTGTCATAATTTGAAGTAGCCCCTTGTGGGTGAGTGTGTGCCATTTGATTTTTTATTTCAGAATTAAGAAAGAGAATCCAACTATAAAAAAAGAGTTTATTGAGGTGGCATGAAAGAGCTTTGAGTTTGAGCTTTGTGCAGCCATGGATATCATCACTAGCAGACTTGAGAGAATTGAGCTTGAGATTTATGAGGCAGAAAGGGAAAAGCTTCAAAGGGAGGAAACTCTGGGGGCTTTCTGGGAACACCTGCCTGCTATTGATCCAAATCTCATACGAGATCACATGCTCTCTCTCCAAAACCAAATGTGCTCACTCGAAAGCAAGAAGAAGGCCCTGCTCAAAGAACAGCAACATCTCCTTGTGCAGGCTGTTACTCTTGGAATTGAGAGAGACTGATCCAAAGTACTTGAGAAGGTGTTCCAAAAAAAAAAAAACCTAAACCCGCCTAGGCGCTAGGCGCCCGCCTAGGTCCTTTTTTTTTTTTTTTTTTTTTTGGTATTGACTTTAAAGAAAACCTACCTCTATAACGTGATGATCAGAGCATATGCGTGTACAAAAATCAGTGCAGCGGATGAAACTCTTTCTTCGTTTGGGTGGTTGATGCTGCTGTATAAGCAAATTCTCTGCGATGGCATTTCCTGTAATTGTCTCAGTTTTCCGTTCCTTGTAAAAGAATGCACGAGTAGGGTTGATGGCGGCACACAGGCCGGAGCTTCCATCCACAAGTCGTTAAGTATGATGTTTTTAGTTCAAAATTCGTTGATTGGTATGTACTCTGCATGTGGGTTTCTGAATAGTGCACGTACATTGTTTGATGAATGTTGGAAAGGGATGTTGTTCGTGGAACTCGATGATTGAGAAGTGGGAATCTTGATGAGGCATTGAATCTGTTTGGGAAGATGAACAAGTGAAACATTATTACTTGGAATTCCATGATTACTGGGTTTGTTCAAGGTGGTCGCGGCCAAAGGAGGCCTTGGAACTTTTCCATGAAATGCAGATCACCAGTGTCGTTGCAGCTTGTGCTCATCTGGGTGCAATTGATCATGGGATATGGGTGCATGGGTACCTGAGGAGAAGTGGCCTGGAGAGTGATGTGGTCATTGGGACAGAAATTCATGTCTTCCCTCAAAAGCCCTTTTTGTTAATTTGACTTGCTTGCAGAAATACATGTCTATATATATGTTAAAGAAGGAAATTCTTTCCATGATTGAACATGAGGTTTCTGTTGTAGTTTCAATTGTTCAAACACACACAAATACACATGTGGACACCCTGGTGTGGCTAGCATACCGATAACTGTTGTATATTGTATATCGTTTTAGGGTGTCAATGATAAATAATTCAACGTCAAATTTATATTACTTGCATCATAAGTTATTGTTGTTTGTTTAGCAAATTGTACATATATACTGATTTTCATGATATAATATTCTAGCTCTACTATCCACTCATCTATGATTTTTTGGGTGCAGAAAACTCAAGTAAGTTCATTCAAGTAAGTTCATTATCCTGGTCTTCCTCCCGAAAAGGCCTCCTTAGATCTAGCTCCAGAAGTTCTTCGAAACGGACTCATTTCCATGGTGGTCTTTTTTATGACAATGGAGCAATGGGATCTAGATGCCATTCGTTAACACTAGGAAAGCTATATGCTTGGGAGAAAAAACTCTATGAGGAGGTGAAGGTAAAATATGAATCTAGCAATTGTTTGCTTTATTCAGCTTTATTGATTTCTCCTACTGCACAACCCATATAATTTGAGAATAACTTGAATCATCTTTAAATTTGTATGTTCAAGGCTGGAGAGGAAACCATGAGAATATATGAGCAAAAACACTCCCAATCGAGACATGGCCTAAAGACCGGGGACAAAATTGGAGTTGGAGTTGAAGTTGAGGAGTTGCGTTCCAGAATTTTGGTTGCCATAAGAAATTCTGAATAATCAGTCTTCAAAAAAATTTGAAAGCTGAGAGATGAAGAGATGCATCCACAACTTGTTGAGTTGCTACATGGGTAAGATAGATCTCAGGAATTTGTTTGTACCATATGAGAAGCCTGACATTTTTTTTTAATTTTGTTATATGAGCTCTCTTGCCCACTTTCTGCAGGCTAATGAGAAATTGGAAGATAATGTCAGTATCTCGTGAAACCCAAAAGAAAATCGTCTGAACTGAAATTTCTCAATTGTTCATCCTATGGAAAGTTCTCTAATGAGTCACACCAGCTTGCTACTCAAAAGCTTGAAGCAGAACTTCAAAATTGGCGTGCATGCTTTGCAGAATATGTTTCTTCGCAGACGTCGTATATATTGAAGCTCTTCATGGTTGGCTACACAAATTTGTTACCCCTGAAACTGAATCCTACACAGAAGCTTGGTCTTCACTTCGACCGTGTAAAGTCAACATGATACCCTCACTTGAAATTTGTCACAATTGGTTAGTTTGCCTAGATAAGCTGCCAGATAAAGATGTGACTTGTGCCATGAAAAGTTTTGGGGAGGATGTACAAGCCTTGATGGTCCAACAAGGCAAAGAGCATCAACAAAAGAGGAAGGTTGATGGGCTTGCCAGAAAATATCCTAGGAAGGTTTTTGGCATTTGAAATAACGAAAAGTATTCTTCAGTTGAAGTTCTTTGAGAAGGAAATGAAATTGCATGCACAAAAAGGCTTGAAAAAGATGGAGAACGAGTTGCGTGGAGACGGCGAAACATCATACCAGCATGAAGGACACACAAAATATTACTGTGAACGGATTTCAGAAGGGGTTTTCGTCAGTTTTTGAATCCTTGACTGAATTTTCAAAGAGTGCTATGAAAATGTATGATGAACTTATAACATTTAGTGAGAATGCAATGAGGGTAGATGACACAAGTAGCAAACCACCTGGCAGCATCCATGTTGAAGCCGATGACAGTCGAAAAAAAATATGTTTTAAGGGATTTGAGAATGTTAGGAACTTTTTAATTTTTTATTATTACGTTTATTTTTTTAGGAAATTTTAAGAATTGATTCATATGATTGGTTGTTATATCAGCAACGTCAAGATATCCAACAGTAAGGTTTGTTAACTTATGTCAACCAAGAAAGGATCCTCAAGGGGCACGTCTCTGAATGAGAGGTCATCCGGGTCCTTTCCTCTAATAGCATCCAAAATAACAGCACAATCTGCAGCACTTCTACAGACAGGGCCAAGCTTATCGTGTTAAACAGATGAGCTTCCGATTTTATTACTCACTGCAATCCCCACCCGAATAAGAAGGATAAGATTCAGCTTATCAAAGCAAGAAGAAGGCCCTGCTCAAAGACGTCTCCTTCGGTGAAAAACTTGTGTAGGCTTTCACTTTCGGTGACAAATTTATTTAAGCTGTGAGAGAACGGACCAACACTACGTGAAAGGCGGACAGATAGGTGCAGTCTCCCCCTGCACGATCACTTTTTTGTCCAACTCTAAAATCTTAAGCTAATAGAAAATGTGACAAAATGTATATCAAGCTATGGGATTGGTTCTTTGCATGTGAGCTACATCAATTTTCTTCTTTTTTTCCTTTTTTGTTCATGTACATCTCAATGTCATTGTGCTGGCACACATTGACTATGTATGCGTGAAACTTACACCAGGTAGAGGCTGAGGCTGCAGCAACAGTTCCACTAAGACTGCGATGATGTGGGAGGACTTGGGATTGGGTCATTTGGTCCAAGATCATCAATAGGAGGCTGCTGCCTATGGTGATTGGTGACTGATTGGTAAGCCATAGCAAGTGCAAGAGCCTGCACATAAAAAAATATTTTAAAAAAAGAGAGAAGAATATTAAACAGTTAGTATTTCTGACCGAAATTAATTCCATAGGAGAAATATTAATTAAGTTGGCTTGAGCTTACAATATGGTCACGTTCAGGAGGAGCATAGATACCGGTGGTGATAGTGGTTCTTCTTCGAGTGGTGTTGTTAGGCGGTGGATTTGGTATGTTCTTAAACCCTGTTGGAACAACAATTACAGGCAAACCAACTAGATTTCCCAAGCAAACTCTTTCCCAGTCAGTTGCATTGCCAATGAACGCATCCACAGTAAAACTCTCTCTTACTTCCCGGATTAACTTTCCCCTTGCTCTTTGTGCCTGTAAATAATTATGGTTAAAAGAAGCCTACGTTTAAGTAATTTACACTTAGAAAAAAAATACTTAATTAGTTGATAATTAGAAAGTGGAGACAACATTCACCTGCACATAGTCTACTGCTGGAATTACACGTGCACGCCGGAGTTCGGTAGGCCATTGTTCTTGAGCTTCATAAACATCATCCTTCCCTGATCTCTGCCACTCATCAAAGTGAGCCAACATATCCACGTCCATTGTAAAGTTTAGGATGCCTTGAACAGAGTCAACTGTGTAGTTTAGCTTGAAAGGGATCATATTTACACCTTTTGATGCAAGAACATGAACAACCTGTAAGAAACTATCTGTATTAAGCTCTAAGAAAAAGAATCAACAATGGATAATGTTAATGATCAAAGGTTAGGATAATCTATTTTGTTAATTTCCAACTAATTAGCACTAACCTCCATCTCAGCATCTTCTAGATATCCAACAGTAAGCTTTGTAATGTCAACTAAAAATGGATCACCAAGGAGAATGTCTCTTGATGAAAGATCATCTGGGTCCTTTCCTCTAATGGCATCCAGAATAATTGCACAATCTGTGGCACTTCTACAGAAAGGCCCAAGCTTATCCTGATAAGAAAAATGAACCATAAATTTCCTATATTTACAGCAATAAAGAAAGACATGAATGGAAATTGCAAAGGGAAGACTAGCAGTACCAAGCTTTCCGATAAGCTCATTACACCAGTTCGGCCAACTGTGCCGAATGTTGGGCGCAATGCTGTCACTCCACAGCGTGCAGCTGGATAGGTCACAGAACCAGCTGTTTCTGATCCAATTGCAAATGGTACCATACCTGTGAAAGATATCTTGTTTATATACATAGCAATGGCATTGTAAAAGATTTTAAAGGAACTTCCAATGAAGTTCTATATTTCAACTCAGCCTATACGTATGTAGAAGCCATATATTTCTATTAGGATGACGAGCAACATGAAATGCATTTCAGCTAAGCACAGAGCCACCGAAACTAAGAGCAGATGGAAGGTATTAAAATGCTGAGGGCTCAACTTTGAATACTACCAGCTGATGTAGAGGCAGCAGGTCCGGCTGATGAACCTGTAGAGAACTCCTCGATATTCCAGGGGTTCCTTGTTCTACCACCAAACCAGATGTCATCATATGCCAGTGATCCAGAAACAAGCTTGGCAACAAGAACTGCCCCTGCAGACTTCAACCTAAATTGAACAGAGATCAACTAATGAGCAAAATGCAATTTAAGCTGCAATGTGTTGGTTTATGAGTGACATGTCATTTTCTTGGCACTTTACATGCCAAATTGTTCGTACCACTTTTACAAAAATCAAAGGAGATAGTATCGTATAGTAGTGTAGCTCGGAAGTCCGAGTGTCGTATCCACAGAGAGCAGTGTAAAGAAAATAACAGAGATGAAAAAGAACAAGTGTGATTGAGAGGTAGAATTATGCAAGATTTGATTTGGAGAAAATTTAATTGATTAAAACACTAAGGCATTGGGTTTCCACTTTTAACATAAGCATGCAACTCTTAATAATTTGATCCACAAAATATTTTCCATTGTAGTTGTTCAAAATAATTAAAGCTCTTTTTAATTTCCTTTAGAAGTATTCTAAACATAACTTGTACCATTGGCAACAAACTATCAAAAAAATAATCTTCATCAAAATTCTATTAATCTTTAGTAATTCTCTTCTCTTTTAAAAGCATGAAAGTTTTTACTACACTATGGGAAAAACATGATTGAACCCATGAAATAGATTATCAAACATTCATCAATTAATTAAAAAGAAAACTACAAATTCCATTTGAACAAAAACTACAAATTCACATTAAAGCTTAAGTTTGGATCAAACTAATAAAAATTACACACTTATATTAAAAGTTTCCTCCCTAGCCCTAGCTAGGGAGTTAGTTCCCCATAATAAAATAAAACTAAAAACAGAATTTAAGACTTAGAAATATGGAGGGAAAAGAGAAAAAGCTCAAGATTGTGGAGTTTGGTGTAGTTTTACAATGCCGTAGCTCCATCTATTTATAGGAGGATGGGAGCAATATTCATGATTTTAATATGTCTTCCACTTGCCATCAAACCAATTGCCAAGTTGCTTTCTTTAATTAATTCATTGTGATGATGACTCCTTATCTAAATTCTTCAAAACTTTCTTCCACTTGAACACTTTGTCATGCATTTCCATACTTTCCTTCTTCTCATTGTCGGGTATCACTCTTGAATTTCTCCACACCACTCTCCACTTGCTTCTTTACTCCAAGCTTTTATCATTTCAAATAAGTACCCATCATTTTCAAATATATTCCTTAATCTTGGCCTAGTTCCTTGACTTTGGTTTTCACAAAGATCTTTGAGTCTTCTTATCAATTGCTCCACTTGCTCATCTATCGTATCTTCTCATAAAAACTGCAGCAACTTTCCTCAAATTGTAGCTAGATAACAACTCAAGCATCATCATTCTTCTTTGCATTCATTGGTTGCAAGTAGTCAATTTGAACTTCTCCTTCATTGTTTATTCATTCTTTCTTTATTTCTTCAATGATGGAAGCTTTGCATGCATATCCTAGAGTATATTCATGCAATTGATTGCTTCTTCTTTTCATTTGTTTTATCTTCAATTGCATTTGCTGCTGCACATATTTCTTCTCATCCTTTACTTTCTTCTTGCAACACATTACTTACTTCTTTTCCTCAACATGCTATTGGTGGAAGACACTTAATATCTACAAACAACCACTCATTAAATATAAAAACAAAGATTGGAAAGAAACAATAAAAATACTTTAATAGATTTATATAAAACAAAAGAAAATACTAACAAATATAAATTTAAGGATAAAACTTGTATTAATTTTGTGCTCATCAAATACCCCCAAACCTATATTTTGCTAGTCCTCGAGCAAAAGAAAATAAAAACTAAGTAGAAAAGAAAACTAAGCCACTTTCGCAGGGATCTCGATTGCATTTAGCATATGCAACAAGCCTTTAAACCCCTAGGTTACCCTAGTGGACGAGTATAGTCTCGTGAGGGCTTTCAGTGATGATACCCACAAACATCGAAATGAGAGTTTAAAAATTTATGCTACAACAAAATTTGAAAATTTAAACAAATGCTTAACCATCATCAAAAGCTATTTGGATTGAAAAATTCATGAACAATTTTTAAAAGAGCAAACATGCTTCAAATTAATCCCCACATAAAGTTTTGATCACTTATAATCATTTAGTAAATTTTTCATTTGTTTCCTTTGGTGTTTAAGTGAACCAACACATTTTAGAGACAAAAGTTAATTTCAATCATAGTAACCTCATTATTTCAATCATTATCAAAATTCAGTGCAAATAACTAACCAAAGCATATATATACAATTTTTTTTTTTTTTTTTTTTTTTTTTTTTTTTTTGATTGTGACTGTGCAATGTTTAGTTCCATTAAGCTTTCTAATTAACCCATGTAGCGAGATTTAGGCCAACGACTCTCAAACCAAAGGTTTTAAGGCATTAGGTGTAGAAACACCCCTAAGGGCTTATTAACTCGAGTTAAAAAGGCTACAGAACTAAACTAGTCACAAAATGTATTTACCCCAAAACTTTACCGTTTGACGCGAACACTCGCTGCTGTTTAGGCAAGAGGCCCGGTTACTAAGTAAAACTCTGGATAAATTAACATCATTATTATTATTTTATTTATTTACTTATTTGTTTTTTTACGCCAAGGTCAATCAAGAGCAATGTCTTCTAACTCTACTTAAAACAACAAAGTTAACTATAATTGATCTTTTCTTTCATTCTCACTAAAGTGTTGATGTGCATGTGAGAGTTCAAAGTATAACTCATGAATTATCCACTAAATAGAAATAAGTGAAAAAAAAAAAAAAAAACTAAAATTATGGGTTTAAAATTTAATAATATGTTTCCAATCGTAAAAATCATTCATGAGTGTTAAATCTGATTTGATGATAGTAAGCATAAAAATCTAGAGATAACACCATTTTTATTTTTTAATTAATTTTTTTTTAATTTTTGGGTGAAATAAAATAATTAAAAAAAACAAAACAAAACTTCTAAACCTTACCCCCAAACCTAAATCAATCATTGTCCTCAATGTTGAAGAATGTAGGTATCAACAAAGTTATAACAAGAAATGAAATGGAGTAAAGCAATTAAATAAAAGAACAAAAAAGAATTAAAATTATAATTTAGTTGCAAAAATAATAAAAAATAAAAATGAAAATAAAGGAAAACAAAAATAACCAAACAAAACAGTAAACCCTAACAAACAGTTCTACGCAAACCGAAACCCAAAAGACGAAGAAGTCCAGCCCATTGGAACCTCCAAATCAATTGAAAACCCAATCCAAACGAAAGCCCAAATTTTTTTTTTTTTTTTTCGGAAAGAAAATAAACTAAGTTATAAAAGAAAAAGAAAAAGAAAAATAAACACATTTCCAAAATTTTAAAAATATATATATATATATAGAAAAATAAAAACAAAAACTGGAAAGGGAAGGTCACGGATAAAAGAAGGAAGGGATGTGTCGGCGTGCAGAGACAGCGTTCAATAATTAAGCAGAAAACACGGAAAGTGAAAGTGAAAGTAAAAGTGAAAGTGAAAGTAAAAAACATGAAGGTAAAAGAAAAAAAATTGTCTCCCCTCTAAAAACACGCGGCTGCAAAACGTTAGGGAATCCGAGAGAAACAAACGCAGAAGCCGAAGTCTATTTAACCCGTCTCTGTGGAGTTGAGCTTGCGTCTGTGTTTCATCCTGAAAACTCAGAGTAAAACATCAATAAGCAAGAAACACAAATCACAATGGCAACCTCACCCACTTCCCTCGATGATTTGAATCTAGAGTTGGCCCTTGCGCCATCAGTGGCTCAAGTAAGTGCTCCTCCTCAATCCGTCTTCCCAAACTCCACATATCATCATGGCTCGGCCTCAAACTTTGCTGAGGCAATGCCGAGAAGAGTAGTGCTGCCAGGAGGGATGACTGTTAGGAGACTCACACCGGCAGATCATCTGTACATGACACAGAGGTCAGACAAGGCCGCGGTGGAGGAGTCTCATGATTTAACTGTTCTCCACGCAACCTCCTCCACAAATCTGGGCATAAGATTACTGGCGAGGACGCGAGAGTGCGCAGTTCTGACCGAGGAAGTAGCCTCTTTGAAGGCTCAGGTGGCGGATTTGCAAAAGCGGCTCTACTGTGCCAACCAGCAAGTAGAAGCACTGTGGAAGAGAAACAATGATCATGCAGAGCTTTTGCAGATTCTACAAATAAGAGAAAATAGAGGCAATTAGTATGATGCCTCAGGTGGCTCAATATCTGGGAAGAAACATGTGATTTTTAAATATATGTATGCATTTTCACGTCTATGTATGTAATCACATGTTTATGAAATGAATAAGTATTCGAGCCAAATTTCCGTGTGTGCAATCAAGAAGCAATCTACTTCCCAAACTTAACAACAAATTAAATACATAAACAAGTAAAAGAAAGAAAGAAAGAATTACAGTAATAAAAGCAAAGAGAAACAAGAAATTCAGAATTGCCTTAGTTGGAGATCGGGTTCCGATCTGTTTATTTATTTATTTATTATTTTTATTTTTATTTTTTTTACAGTACTTAAATAGAAAGATAATACCTGGAAAATATGCGTGTCAATCCCTTTGGTATTTATCCCGTACAGAATGAAAGACAAAAATAATAAATAAATAAAATCCAAGCAAAAAGAAATAAAGACCAAAATAAAATAAAACACACAAAAAGAAAACTAAAATCTATACAAATACAAAATAAACAGTCATAAAAAAAATACAAAAATAACCACACAAAGAAATAAGCAAAAATTATATTGTTTTTTTTTAAAAAAATTATTTTTTTATTTTTAACACTTTGTAAAAAATAACTTATTTTAAAAACACAAATATACAAGCAACTCACGGATGACCAGTTAAGGGCCTCAGAAAACACAGCCAGGGGATCCGGGAAGGTTGGAGGGGTCACAATGGTCCCGCTTAAAACCCAAACTTCTTAAACACCAAAGGTGTCGCCTATAGAACTCCTAGACACTGTATTGACGAAGACACTCACTGGAGTTACCAAAAGTCAGCTCATATGAAAAATCTTTTTTTTTTTTTTTTTTTTTTTTTTTTGGTGTGTGTGTGGGTAATTTCTACAGCTTATGAATATCTAAAAAAACATAAATAGCACAAATAAATAATAAATACGAAACTAAAGATAGTCTGAGAATTCAATCCTGATAAACAGGATTCTCCAAGTGAATCGTGTCATCCTGCATAACAAAATTATCCAAAAATGGTTTAAGACGTTGACCATTAACTTTAAAAACATTACCATTTTTTGGATCCTCAATCTCCACTGCTCCAAAAGGAAAAACTCTTGTGACCACAAATGGACCTGTCCATCTGGAACGAAGTTTACCAGGAAAAATATGCAATCTCGAATTATATAAGAGAACTTTCTGTGATGGTTCAAAGTTTTTCCTCAAAATATTTCTATCATGAAAAACCTTCATTTTCTCTTTGTAAATTCGAGAGTTTTCGTAAGCATCATTCCTTAATTCTGCCAACTCACTCAACTGAAGCTTCCTATTTGAACTTGCATCATTTAAACCAAAATTAAACATTTTAATTGCCCAATATGCCTTATGTTCAAGTTCAACTGGTAAATGACAAGCCTTACCGTAGACAAGTCTGTAAGGTGACATCCCTAAGGGGGATTTGTATGCTGTACGGTATGCCCATAAAGCATCAATTAATCTCAAAGACCAATCTTTACGGTTAGGACTCACAGTTTTTTCCAAAATTTGTTTTATCTCCCGATTAGCAAGTTCAACTTGACCGCTTGTTTGTGGGTGATATGGGGTAGCGACTTTATGAGTGACACCATATTTTTTCATTAAAGCCTCAAAAGGTTTATTACAAAAGTGTTTTCCCCCATCACTTATAATAGCTCGAGGTGTTCCAAATCTTGCGAAAATATTTTCTTTTAAAAACCGCAAAACAGTTTTATGATCATTATGTCGACAAGGAACAGCCTCTACCCATTTAGAAACATAATCAATACCGACCAAGATATAAAGATATCCAAAAGAAATAGGGAAAGGACCCATAAAATCAATGCCCCAACAATCAAATATTTCAATTACCAAAATTGGGTTCAAAGGCATCATGTTTCTACGGGTAATTGCCCCCAACTTTTGACAACGGTCACAAGTTCGACAAAAAGAATTAGTGTCTTTAAAAAGCGTAGGCCAATAGAATCCACACTGCAAAATTTTTGCAGCGGTTTTCTTTACAGAAAAATGACCGCCACATGCTTCATTATGACAAAAAGAAATTACTGCATGGATTTCATTATCAGGTACACACCTTCTAATGATCTGATCAGGGCAATATTTAAACAGATAAGGGTCATCCCAAAAGAAATTTCGAACCTCTGTAAGAAATTTCCTCTTGTCTTGAGCAGTCCAATCAGATGGAATTTTACCTGTAGCAAGAAAATTAACAATGTTAGCAAACCAAGGTAATTCTGAAATAGCAAATAATTGCTCATCTGGAAAAGAATCATTAATTGGCAATGTTTCAATGATATCCTCAAAACTCAATCTAGACAAATGATCAGCCACTACATTTTCTACTCCCTTTTTATCTTTGATTGTGATGTCAAATTCTTGAAGTAGTAGGATCCACCTAATCAGTCGAGCTTTAGCATCTTTTTTTTCAAAAAGGTATTTTAAAGCTGCATGGTCAGTGAAAATAACAATAGGTGATCCAACTATATAAGAACGAAACTTATCCAAAGCAAATACCACAGCAAGGAGTTCTTTTTCAGTTGTAGAATAATTCATCTGAGCACTGTTCAAGGTTCTGCTTGCATAATGTATGACATGTGGCTTCTTATCCTTTCTTTGCCCCAAAACAGCTCCAACCGCGTAATCACTAGCATCACACATAATTTCAAAAGGTAAAGTCCAGTCAGGTGGTTGCATAATTGGAGCAGATGTGAGCATTTTAATTAATTTCTCAAAAGCCTTTTGACATGAATCAGACCACTCAAATTTACAATCTTTTAATAGGAGATTACACAAGGGTCTAGATATTGCACTAAAATTCTGAATAAATCTCCTATAAAAACCAGCATGACCTAAAAATGATCTGACATCTTTAACAGTTTTTGGAACTGGCAATTTTGAAATCAATTCAATTTTTGCTTTATCCACTGCAATTCCTTTAGATGAAACAATATGACCAAGAACAATTCCAGAAGAAACCATAAAATGACACTTCTCCCAATTTAAAACAAAGTTTTTCTCTTGGCATCGAACCAATACTTTTTCCAAATTACTCAAGCAATTATCAAAAGAATCACCAAAAACAGATATATCATCCATGAAAACTTCAAGAAATTGCTCAACCATATCACTGAAAATACTGATCATGCATCTTTGAAAAGTAGCTGGAGCATTACATAATCCGAAAGGCATTCTACGAAAAGCAAAAGTACCAAAAGGACATGTAAAAGTAGTTTTTTCTTGATCTTCAATGGCAATTTCAATTTGATAATAACCTGAGTATCCATCTAAGAAGCAATAAAATTCATGACCGGCTACCCTTTCTAAGATTTGATCAATAAAAGGTAAAGGGAAATGGTCTTTTCTAGTTGCAGAATTCAGCTTTCTATAATCAATGCACATACGCCAACTTGAAACCACTCTAGTAGGTATCAATTCATTTTTATCATTTTCAACCACAGTTATGCCAGATTTCTTAGGTACAACTTGAGTAGGACTTACCCATTTACTATCAGAGATGGAATAAATAATACCTGCATCTATTAATTTTAACACCTCAGTTTTAACAACATCTTTCATGATTGGGTTTAACCTACGTTGTGCCTCCCTAGAAGACTTGGCTTCATCCTCTAAAAATATTTTATGAGTACAAACAAGAGGACTAATTCCCTTAATGTCAGCAAGAGTCCAACCAATGGCAGATCTGTGAGAATTCAACACATTAAGTAACTTACCTTCTTGCAAAGAGTCAAGTTCAGAAGATATTACCACTGGAAAAGTGTTGTTGGACCCCAAGAAGGCATGTTTAAGTCCCATGGGTAAAGGCTTCAATTCTAGATTAGGAACTTCCACATTTGATGGCAATGTCTTTTCCTTTCGAGGTGGAAGCTTCTCAAACCTTGGAGTCCATTTATCAGCCTGTAAGGAATTAAACAACGAATTAAGATAAGCAATTTCTGGCTCCTCAAGTAATTCGGATTCTTTAGAATTCAATAAAAGAGTCTCAAAAGGTTCAGAAATACTAGTCTTCTCAAATTGATCCTGTACAAGAACTTCAATCAAGTTCACCACTCCACATTCATCATCTTCATAAGGTTTCCTGAAAACATTAAAAATGTTAATTTCCAATGTCATGTTACCAAAACTGAGTTTCATTATCCCACTCCTACAACTGATGTGTGCATCACATGTAGCAAGGAAGGGACGTCCTAAAATGACAGGAATTTCATTTTCAGAATGCAAAACAGGTTGTGTATCCAAAACAACAAAGTCAACAGGGTAGTAAAATTTGTCCACTTGGACCAATACATCCTCAATTACCCCTCTCGGCACTCGTACAGAACGATCAGCAAGTTGCAACTTCATTGTTGTGGGCTTCAATTCACCAAGACCTAACTGCAAATACACTGAATATGGCAACAAATTTACACTAGCCCCCAAATCAAGCAAAGCACAATTGATGTAATTTTTTCCAATTACACATGAAAGAGTGGGACTTCCTGGATCTTTGTATTTAGGAGGGACCTTATGTTGCAACAATGCACTCACATGTTCAGTCAAAAATGCAGTTTTCTTCACCTGATGCTTTCTTTTAAATGTGCACAGATCTTTTAAAAATTTAGCATAAGAAGGAATCTGTTTAATAGCATCTAACAGAGGAATATTAACTTTGACTTCTTTAAAAACATCCAAAATTTCATGATTTTGATTCAATTTCTTTGGAGGATTTAAAGCTTGGGGAAAAGGAGCAGGAAAATTATTTTCATTTAATTCACTCAATTTGGACTTGTTTAGTTCATCATTATTCTTAGATTTTTCAACTTCCTTTGGTGAAGGTGTTGTATCAATTATTTTACCACTTTTAAGAGCAATGACAGACTTAGCATGTTCAATTGAGGTTTCACACAAATTAACATTTTTTGGATTTGGTTGAGTTTGAGAAGGAAATTTCCCTTTTTCATTTATTGCAAAAGAATTTGTCAATTTAGAAATTTGGCTTTTAATTTCTTTATTTTCATCAACCATTTGACCAAACAAGGTATCATACCTTTGATTTTGCTTCTGTTGTTCCTGCATAAATGCTTGAAGAGTATCGCTCAAAGATGGTCTAGCATTAAATGTATTAGTTGTAGGAAATTGATGATTGAAAGAATTTCTCTCACTTACCTGAGGTTGTGAATCATTGCTCCAACGAAAATTTGGATGATTCCTTGTCGCTGGATTGTAAGTGTTGGAAAAAGGAGAATATTGTTGTTTGAAGTTTCCAACAGCAGCACAACGCTCCTCATAAGCTCCTTTCATTTCCTGAAAAATTGGGCAATTTTTAACAGTATGACCAATCTCATAACAAGAATCACATACTTGATTAACATCAGCTTGAAAAACAGGTTGAGGCAAATTTGATTTTTCCGTTTTCAAAGCAGCTATCTCTTTAGTCAAAACCTCAAATTTTAATTTCCAATCATCTTCTTCTTTTAATTGATAAATTCCTTTATTAGTAGAAGATGTGGCAATTCTTGACCGATCAGTGGTCTCAACTGGACTGGGGACAGTCCATTGATGAGCTTTTTCAGCAATTTCATCCAAAAATTCTAGGGCATCATCAGGGTCTTTTTGCATAAAATTTCCATTACACATTGACTCAACAAATTGGCGATCACGAGGGAGAAGTCCCTCATAGATATAACTAGCAAGACGCCAATTTTCAAAACCATGGTGTGGGCACAAATTCAAAAGCTCTTTAAATTTTTCCCAAGTTTGATACAAAGTTTCATTTTCCTTTTGAGAGAAATTTGAGATTCTTTTCTTAAGAGCAATCGTCTTGTGATTAGGAAAATACTTGTTAAAAAATGCTTGAGTCATTTCCCCCCAAGAACCTATGGATCTAGCCCTTAATGAATACAACCAACTTTTAGCCTTTTCTTTTAAGGAAAAAGGAAAAAATTTCAACCTTATGAAATTAAGCCTATCAAGTTGAACATTGTAAAAAGTGTCAATAGCCTCTTCAAATTCCCTAACATGCACATAAGGATTTTCACTTTCCATGCCATGAAAAATGGGAAGCAGTTGAATCATTCCAGGTTTGAAATCATAATTTGGCATGTTAGGTGGAAACATGATGCATGACGGATTTGGTGCACGAATAGGATGCAAAAATGTCTCTAAAGTTCTAGGTGCAACTACTTCTCTCATTTCATTATTCTCAATCTCATTATTTTCAATATGAGCATTAATTTCTTGTTCATTATTCGCAATTTCTTGTTCATCATTCACAATTGCTGCCATGCTTTCAGATTTGTTGGAATTTTCAGTTGAAGAAGTTGAAGCAGAATGTTCTAAATTAACAGTTTCAGACTTTTTGACAAACCTTCCTAGATGATCTCTAGGTCGCATAAAGAAAATAAATAGATAAACAAAAAATACAAATACAAATATATATTAACAATGAGATAAGTTTGGAAAGAGTGTACCAGATGTGAAGAATTTCACATAACCAGCAAACCTTTGACCAAGGGGATCTCTGCACTCTTTGACAAGCCGCTCCCCGGCAACGGCGCCAATTTGTTCGTACCACTTTTACAAAAATCAAAGGAGATAGTATCGTATAGTAGTGTAGCTCGAAAGTCCGAGTGTCGTATCCACAGAGAGCAGTGTAAAGAAAATAACAGAGATGAAAAAGAACAAGTGTGATTGAGAGGTAGAATTATGCAAGATTTGATTTGGAGAAAATTTAATTGATTAAAACACTAAGGCATTGGGTTTCCACTTTTAACATAAGCATGCAACTCTTAATAATTTGATCCACAAAATATTTTCCATTGTAGTTGTTCAAAATAATTAAAGCTCTTTTTAATTTCCTTTAGAAGTATTCTAAGCATAACTTGTACCATTGGCAACAAACTATCAAAAAAATAATCTTCATCAAAATTCTATTAATCTTTAGTAATTCTCTTCTCTTTTAAAAGCATGAAAGTTTTTACTACACTATGGGAAAAACATGATTGAACCCATGAAATAGATTATCAAACATTCATCAATTAATTAAAAAGAAAACTACAAATTCCATTTGAACAAAAACTACAAATTCACATTAAAGCTTAAGTTTGGATCAAACTAATAAAAATTACACACTTATATTAAAAGTTTCCTCCCTAGCCCTAGCTAGGGAGTTAGTTCCCCATAATAAAATAAAACTAAAAACAGAATTTAAGACTTAGAAATATGGAGGGAAAAGAGAAAAAGCTCAAGATTGTGGAGTTTGGTGTAGTTTTACAATGCCGTAGCTCCATCTATTTATAGGAGGATGGGAGCAATATTCATGATTTTAATATGTCTTCCACTTGCCATCAAACCAATTGCCAAGTTGCTTTCTTTAATTAATTCATTGTGATGATGACTCCTTATCTAAATTCTTCAAAACTTTCTTCCACTTGAACACTTTGTCATGCATTTCCATACTTTCCTTCTTCTCATTGTCGGGTATCACTCTTGAATTTCTCCACACCACTCTCCACTTGCTTCTTTACTCCAAGCTTTTATCATTTCAAATAAGTACCCATCATTTTCAAATATATTCCTTAATCTTGGCCTAGTTCCTTGACTTTGGTTTTCACAAAGATCTTTGAGTCTTCTTATCAATTGCTCCACTTGCTCATCTATCGTATCTTCTCATAAAAACTGCAGCAACTTTCCTCAAATTGTAGCTAGATAACAACTCAAGCATCATCATTCTTCTTTGCATTCATTGGTTGCAAGTAGTCAATTTGAACTTCTCCTTCATTGTTTATTCATTCTTTCTTTATTTCTTCAATGATGGAAGCTTTGCATGCATGTCCTAGAGTATATTCATGCAATTGATTGCTTCTTCTTTTCATTTGTTTTATCTTCAATTGCATTTGCTGCTGCACATATTTCTTCTCATCCTTTACTTTCTTCTTGCAACACATTACTTACTTCTTTTCCTCAACATGCTATTGGTGGAAGACACTTAATATCTACAAACAACCACTCATTAAATATAAAAACAAAGATTGGAAAGAAACAATAAAAATACTTTAATAGATTTATATAAAACAAAAGAAAATACTAACAAATATAAATTTAAGGATAAAACTTGTATTAATTTTGTGCTCATCACAAATCATAGGGATAGGAGGATAGTATATGTGACATGTCAGCTCAACTGCCACACCAGTTTGTGAAAACAATTTTTCTCAAATCCTGAAATCTACAATACTCAAGTTTCTTTGTAACCTCTTGTACACCCAAGCTTCAATGTCCAGAACTTGATTTTTGAAACTTCTCGAACCCCAAGTTGTTTTGTAGTGGGGAACTGCAATTATATCCTTCAAACCATAGGGAATCCCATGCAGAGGACCTATAAAGAAAGTCAATAATAAATGAGGATATTATAATGCATAAACCGACTCAAATGCCACCTAAGAAATACTTTTCCTACATCATCTATTTATTTATCCTAATAAGGTGATACCCTAAGGTGGAAGAATGCCTAATTTTAAATAGCTCGGTAAAAGAATTTGATGATTGTCTCTCTATCTCAACACAAGCATTTGAGGTCTAGATATTATACTGCAGGATGAAGATATATGAAAGATGATGGCTCAAATATTGACTTTGCTGCCGAAAACAGGACAGGCAAACATGACTGTGCATGATATTGATGACATTAATAAGAAAAGAGATGTACCCAAATATACTCCTTGGGCAAGAAGTTTATCAGCCTCTTTTGCTTGCTTGTATGCTAATTCTTCGGTATAAGTCACCACCGCCTCAAGAGCATGATTGTACCTAGTTTTCCCACAATGCATCAATAACATGACTAGTCCTGAGTATTATAACAAAGCAAAGAAAGTATTTTTAGAGCTCACTATTACCTTTTAAGTCTTTTCAGAAAATTTTTAGTGAGCTCCTTAGATGTAATTTGCTTTGTCTTAATGAGCTCTCCCAATTCAAGAATCTGATGAACACCCAACAAGTTAACTAACTCAAAATATAATCACTATTCATATGCATGGCTTTGCAGCAACAGACTTACACTCATAAAGGCAATATCTTGTTCACTTCTGGGTTTTTTAATGCCAGACAGAGAAGGGTACTTGAATCTTTTAGTTACATGCTGTGATTGCTCACTGCCCCAAGCAGAATTGAATACCAAGTAAGACGGGTGATGCAAACCTCCATTCACTGAAGCAACTAATTTTCGATTAGCTGTGAATATAGGGATGTTGAACTCCTTTTGACCCTTCACAATCTCCAGCATCTAAAAAAGTATATAGAAAAAAGGTTCAAACTTTATCACTAAAACATGGTCCATAGAATGCATCAAAGGCACATAAATACTACAGAAGCGTTCACCTTTGTGTTATTGAAGAAACTGGAGTCAAACAAATCAAATGCACAATTAAGTGGGTATGAATGACCAACTTTTGCCCAACAAACACCGTGCTCATCACTCTCCTAATCAAATTACACCCCAAAAAAATTACACAACTGAAATGTAAAAGAATTTTTTTACTCTCTTTTTTTCACAAGATTCAAGAATCCCAATTGAACATGGATATGAATAAGAGAGTTGAAGAGAAATAGTTACGACCTTTTTAACATCTGAAGCAACAGTGCGGCAACAGATCGCAGCTAGAAATATGACACAAGTGATACCACTGTGGGTCCACCCACTTACTAATGGAAGATACTTCTCCTTCAGCATCATGGCTTAATGGCTTCCTTGCCTCCTAATCACTGCAAAACACCGGTCTAGTGGCCTCTCTTTCTCCACCCATTTGCAGAGCTAATGGTCAAAACTCAAAACACGTTTGACATTATGCACAAGCTTGCTTGTATTTACCATTTCAACTTTCAAAGATGCTGCTCACTAAACACTTCACTTAAACTTTCAAAGAATAATACTTTTATGGGGGACCATATCTGGCCTTATTTTCAACAAAAAAATATTGTAAACAAAAGTTGAACAATAGAAAAAGATGAAAGCTTTACAGCTTTCCTTCTTAGCAGCTCAGAGGCACCATGTGGTTGGAGCCTCTGAAAAACCAGAAGAAGCCAGTCATGGCAAAAATGGAGGTGAAAAAAAACATTGGTGGGTTGGGTTCAGTTGGTAAATTATGAGAGTAAATAAATTCATAAAATTGGATGAAATTAATTTTTTTCTTTTTTTTAGAATTTAGTGAGGTGGGAAAGGGTGAATGGGTAAAAAGCTTCTTCACTTCGTTTGTCGCCGACAAATTTACAGCGCTGTAGCTTTATAAAAAAAGGTTTCGCTTTTGCTGATAAGAGCAAAGGGAGTCTCTCTTTTGGCCGCAAGAATCCAACGAGTGAAGTTAAGGGTTGCTCTCCCTCGCAGTTATCGCCAGCCATTACAGGTATGTCGTCTATGGGTCTCTTTTTACGACTTTGCTGTGACAATTTCTCTGAGAAAGTTAGGGTTTTGGTTTGCAATCGCAAAAAACCCTAAACCCACCTTCTTTTCTATTCAAATCAAGCTACATTCTGCCCCTTGTTATGGCCAATTGATATAATTTGGTTATATAGTTGTAGTCTAATGTGGATGGAATCTGCTTACTGCTTTACCCATTTTAGATCCAATGCATCTCAGTTTCTCTTCTAGTTTTAGAGTAAAATATGGCTCTTTGGTTGACTCTGGAAGTTAATTTTGGTCCCCTTTGCTTTGTTGTATGCTTGTCAGAATTTGCTTGGCCTCAAAGCTGTATTTTACTTTATTTCTATATGATCTCATATAGAATTTTGAGTAGTTAGATGAGTTTGTATGGTTACTTTTGGAATTCTTTGCGTTGCTATTTTTCTGTTTAGTATCACAAGCGCTAGAAATTTGCATTACTGGATGATAATCAGCCTATTGGAAGTTCAGAAAACAAATTAAATAAAATAGATTTATAATTGTAAAGCTTCTAATCTGGCCAGTAAAGCCTGTAGGATACGTTTTCCAAGCCTTTATTTAAAAATTTTTTGGGGCCCCATGAAACTTGGAAATAATAAAGATTGATGATAATACGGCAATATGAAACTAGGAAACACAATTTTCTTTACTTATAAGGTATTTGAGAAGCCCCGTATTAAACTTATTCATCCAACCAAAAACACACAGAGGGGTTCTGGAGGTTTTGATTTCCTGGAGCATGTCACTAGATATACAGCTTTGGTATGTAAACATGATAGCGGGAAATTAATAGAGGATGCATAAAGTTTAAGCAACAGCTGGTATATGGCTAAACCTGGGAGGATGCCTAACAGTCAGTCTTCTGAAATTAAGCATAACCGTGGACTCTCTAAATCAAAAGGTGTGTGACTAAGTAACGGAAACTCAGTCCATTGTATCCCTTGAATGGTTGTTTGACATGCCTGGTAGTACTCTTATTAGGAGACACTAAGTTTCGGTGGTTGTCTTTGAAAGTTGAGATGTGGGGTAACTCTTCAGTTGAGTTTTCTCAACATTAGCTTAGTTTTGCATTTGGATTTACTCCAGTATACACCTTGCTATCATTTTGAACCTGCTTTTCTATAGGGACTAAGAAAGCATTAATTATCTTTGAGTTGAATGTGCTAAGTTGGTGAATTTTAGCATAATAGAAAGCTCATAAATTGGCTAAGTAAACTATCCTAGTGCTCTAGTGTTCAAAAAGCGAGCCATCCACATTATGTTGACAAGTTTGCTTTTTTCAAAAAAAAAAAAACAATTATTCTATATTAGGAAGTGCAGAAATGTGCCATCTCACTTCTTGAAGATGAGAAGCTCGTACATGATATACTCAAGTGGTTTCTTTATTGCTAATACAATTTTCATCCTTGAATTCATAAGGGCACTATATTTATTGTTCACAAAATATTAAATATTAATTGTCTACTGCCTACAATGACAACCTCTTTGTAATTTGATTACATCTAATAATTTTCTTTACATTCTAGACTATGCTTAAGGTCCCAGATCATCAAGTTGCTGGCCACCAAGCCGGTGATGGGAAGCTTGGCCCTCTTATAGATGATTCAGGGCACTTTTACAAGCCTCTTCAGAATGATGGGCGTGGATCCCATGAGCTAGCGTTCTATACATCATTTTCTGCTGACACTAGGATTCCAGACCACATCCGCAAGTTCTTCCCTGTCTTTTATGGCACTCGGCATTTAGAGGCGTCCGATGGTTCTGGCTTGTATCCTCACCTTGCATTGGAAGATACTGTCTCAAGTAGAATCAATCCATCTGTATTAGACGCAAAAATTGGTTCCAGAACATGGTACCCGCAAGCTGCTGAAGATTATATCATAAAGTGTCTTAAGAAAGATAGAGAGACCACGAGCCTGGAGCTGGGGTTTAGGATATCTGGACTTCAGGTTTATGGAAACAAAGAAACTGGATTTTGGAAGCCTGATAAGAAGTGTGTTCTAAACTTTAGCATTGAGGATACTAGGTTAGCTCTGAGGAAATTTGTGTCTTCTAACCCATCTACAGGTTCAGATATCAAACCAGATTGTTCTTTTGCATCGACTGTCTATGGTGGTCCTGCTGGGATATTGGCACAATTGTTGGAACTGAAGTCATGGTTTGAGGAGCAGACCATTTTCCATTTCTATTCTTGTTCAGTGCTGATGGTGTATGAGAAGGAGTCAATACTGCAAGGGAGGAATTCAGGTGCTGAAATCAAACTTGTCGATTTTGCGCATGTCATCGAAGGCAAAGGTGTTATTGACCATAATTTTTTGGGTGGGCTCTGCTCCTTGATAAAATTGATCTCAGATATTGTCACCAGTAGTGCCTGAACCAAAGCATGTCAGCTCTGTGAGAAGAACAGCATCTGTACTCATTTTTGTACTAATAACATCATACATTTTCAATTTCTCTTCTCATAATGATCCCTTTCCTTACTACTAAAATAAATAGACCCAGCTCATGATTTCAGGTGTTGATGTTTTTTTTAATTTTTCAGAACATCTATTGATCCTAGATGTAAATGTGCCATGCTTATTCTGGCAAACTGGAAAGTTGAAAACATTTTGATTTAATTGCCTCCACACAATCTTGTTACCCCCATATAGTTGAAAATATTTACACAACTCTTTTACATGCCATTGCTGGTCCCCTCAGATGGAAACAGTGCTGCTAATAACTGACATCATATCTTTTTATTTGAATTAAACTAATGACAATGCTTTTGTCTGTTTAATTTTTATCCATTTCATTGTTTAAAAGCCAGTGCAGCCATTTCCTTTCCTGTAATGGCAAGGAAGACTGCAGATTCAGGAATTATATAAAGCTTAAGAAATGTCAAAAACTTGTCTAGGGTCCACTATGGAGCTTTCAATAGCCGACCGAGGAATGAACGGCAAAAATATGAGTGGTATTTGAAGCACATGGACACCCTGCCATTCAGGCAAAAACCAAGATGATTGTCTTTAAAGCAATGCACTTCTTACAAAATAATCCATTTCAAATCCAGCAGTGAACTCCAAGCTTAACAAATTACTTCCATTTCTTGCAACCTCAACGTCATTATTTATTATTATATATACACATTAAAATCAAATACTGATTACCACACAAAACAGAAGCACCCAAGATGAGTTCATCTTTTTCCTGCTGCATTGTCTTTCTCTCTGTCATCTGTTTTTGCACTAAAATCTGCTCTGCAGATTCTGATAATCTCCAGGACACTTGCCCTACATCCCCATCAGCAAAACAAACCATCTTCATCAATGGCTTCCCATGCAAGAACCCAAATGACAACACTGCCCCTGATTTCAAAACTTCCAACCTGACCAAAGCTGGCAATACAGACAATTTCTTTGGCTCCTCAGTGAATATAGTGACTGCTGCAGAGCTGGCAGGCCTCAACACCCTTGGCCTCTCAATTGCAAGAACAGACCTCAGAGTGGATGGCATGGTTACCCTTCATTCTCACCCCAGAGCTTCTGAGCTGTTCTTTGTAAGCAAAGGCATAGTGCTTGCTGGGTTTCTTGACACCCAAAACCGGGCCTTCCAGAAGATTCTTAGGGAAGGAGATGTGTTTGTGTTCCCAAGGGGCCTGCTTCACTTCTCTCTGAATGCTGGGTATGATTTTGCCACTGCTTTCTCAGTGTTTAACAGCCAAAATCCAGGAGTTGTGGGCATCTCTGGTAACATGTTTAAGACTGATCTGGATATGATATACAAGATAACAAAGGGGTTTCTCTCTGATCGCATAAAAAATGTCACTTTTCCTGGTTCTTCAAGTCTTAACAGGCAGCACTTCAGAAACTTAAATCCTATCATATGAAGATTATATAAATATAGTTCTTTGTATCTACTAGCAGTTAAATGCATAACATTGTTTCAAGTGTGCCATTATAGTCTCAGGAGTTTGCTGTGGGCTAAGAACAAGAGTGATCATCATAAATTATAAGAAAGACTGCTCCCTATAATGTAAAGCTTTGTGGCCTCTTTTATGGCAGAATATGTAATGTTTTGATGTTTTCTATTTCCAGTGTGCTGCAGAATGTTTTCTATTTCAAAAATTATTTTGATTTTTTTTTTGTGGTAGTTAGTTATTTATTTATTTTGATTACATTGGAACGAATCGAAACATTAACCTATCGTTTCATCCTTAGTTAGGAAAAATGACTAAATGCAATAAAAAAATGACATATAAAATAGGTGAATAATATAAATAAGTGGGATAGTAGAATAGATTTATTCTACAAATGAAAATATTATTTTTATGTAAAATAGGTCTGAAAATTGAAAAAATTGCAAGTTTGATATTATTATCGGGGCTTAAGCCCAGGGGACAAACTTAGCAACAAACAAGGCTCGGCCTAAGCAGCAACATCGGCCCAATCTTACTTTTAAAAAGGTCTAGCTGCGGAAAAAAGGTATAGCCGGGCGGCTATACTCATTAAATATATTAAAATTTAAAAAGTATGGCCGCACGGCTGTACTTTTAAATATATTCGAATCTTTAAAGAGTATAGCCGGTCGGCTATACGCAGTAAATATATTAAAATTTAAAAGTATAGCCGCACGGCCGTACGTTTTAAATACATTAGAATATTTAAAGAGTATAGCCGCGCGGCAATACTATTTAAATATATTAAAATTCAAAAGTGTCATTATTTTAGGGGCCAAATTTTCTCTAGTTCCCAAAATATCCCAACACTACTCATTTATCAGAAATTTCGCGCCAAACCAGTGAGCTTTTCGAGAGCGGTTGAAGAAGAAGCGCAATGGTAGAGTTGTGCTTTGTACTGGACCTACGGAGTTTGCCACCTCCATTTCTCAGAGACCTAAAGCTGGTAATTGAGAAGCAAGCAATTCAATTTAACACTGTTTTTCAAATCATTCATAAAATTTGCCCATACAATTTCTGCTTCAATCCATAGCCTCACGAATTGCATGCGTTTTTTTCTGGTAAATTTCATCAGTCACTGTTGCAGCTCGCGAATCTCTACGCCATTTCGTCGACCCCGTCTTGGCGCAGAACGGAGTCGCTCAGAGATCGCATAGGCCTTTGCTACGTCTTTCAAAATCTGATTTCCTTGTCTGATGAGGTAGGCGATTTCGAGCACGAAACGTGTTTGCGTTATGTTCCCTGAGAATCTGAGAGTGAAAGATTGAATATATATCGTTTTACAGCTGAAGATCGTATACACGCCGAGTCCAAGCGGAAGCTTCAATCTACGTGACTTCCACCATGCCGTTAACAATTTGCCTGCTCATGGCTTTCAGCCTCAGATCGACGATTCTGGTGCTCTCCGACCTCAACTATATTCTCCGACCATACTCATTTTGTTAACTGTGTTTGTTGATTCATAATTTGTTGCAGATGTGAAACTTTCCACGGTCTTGAACGATCAAGTTTTGTACCAGTGGGAGGGTAGAGATATCATGAGAAAAGTGCTTGTGCTAACCTCCTGCTTACCTCGAGATGTGGACTTGATCATGCAAAACACTCTCATGGTTAGCCTTTCATTACTTATTTTCGATATTTTTGAATTTTGCACCATGTTTGCTTCTGCAGCTTTGTTTTCATGGTTCTCTATTGGTGTTGGCTTCTTTTCTGCAGGCTGCGGCGGATAAGTGTGTTTCGGTGGATTTTCTACTATTTGAACCGAAATCATCCCACCTCAGTAATACCAAAGAGAATATCAACAATTTTCAAACATGTATATCTGATCTTGATAATTGCTCCTTTCAAGCATATCTCCCAGGTTTTCCACTCCTTCCCTTCCTCTTTATATGTAGGAGAGTAGGACACACCACTGCGATTACCTCCTTCAATTGGTCTGCTCATTTCCGTAATTTGTTCCCTGTTTTTTGATAGTTATTATTGTTATGGTCTAGGAGACTAGAAGCACAGTAGGCTTTCGAGGTAGAAAGCTGGGGACAGTTTATGTTGACTATTAACCAAATTTTCAGATGTCAAAGTACTGCATGGCCTGGTAAACCGATGGTTGCAGGATTTAAAGGATGACATGGAAGAACCACTACAAGCTCGTTTTAACTTCAAGAACAATCTTGTGGGCTCTGTGAACCAGATATTCTGCAACTTGTACATATCAGTCAATCCGAATATCGATGGTTTCTATCCCTGTCAGGTACTATGTAAATACTACTTTGTCAGCTTTATTGCTCTTCTACTTCTGAATCATCCATGTTGGCTAAGAATACTTCACGGATGGTAGATTTTTATGGTCATTTTTACCATCGCAATTTATGAACCGAAAATCACTTCAAGATCTCACGTTATTTTCTCTGGTGTTACAATTGAAAACCTCTTAGAGATGTTACCTCTGATATTTCTTAGAAGTGTAATATCTGGTTTCGTAGTCTCTGGATCCAAAAGCTAACTAAAATAGCCATCATGGTTGATTATATTTGCTTCAACAAGATTATGTGTCAATAGTGCGAACCATAAACTTGGTGCAATCATATATGTGCTGTGATGGACAGCCTGTGTGGTTTGTTATTCCAAATCCAAACAGCCGTTATCAGTCTGCTTAATTAAAAAAATGAATAGTTAACACGACTCACTGCTGCTCTATCCTCCCTACGTGGAAGCAAAATATGGCAGACAGATTTTCTTGTTATATGATATACTCCTCCATCCCTCTGTTTTCATTTCACCATCACACCTCAACTTTAAATTAAGATTTTGATGATAGGTTTGCTGCTTATAGGCATGCAGATGTCATGGCATTTCGCTGGAAGATGCTGTTAGAAATAGAGTCGAGGGACCTTCTTGTCCAGTCACAGGCTGTAATCTTGAGACATGTGATGTGATTGAAAATTCTGTGAAAGTTGGAGAAAAAACAATCCTTTTACTGCCCTCATTTCCAAACTCTATGAAGCTCAAGCGTGCTTCTTTGCCACTTGACTTCAATGTCATTGAGAGGACTAACTTGGGGTCTCTAAGTGAAGGTAAATGTTAAGCTTGAAGCTCAACATTTATTAGTTCAAGTCTGAGCTTACTAGGAAATTGAAAGCCTGATTAGTCCTTTTAGTGCTTGGTGTCAACATTGACAATTAATACTACCCCCTTTTTGGCAATTTTTCCTCAGGTGTTATAATGGGTGCTTCCTATGTTGTGATTCCATCAACTTGTAATGAGATAGAAACTACTCCAGATGAGATTGATCAGTCAGAATTAAATATTCAACGTGTGTTCAAGGCCTTCCTCTGATTCTCTTCTTTTTAGCTGCTACATTTTTCCAGGACAACCAAATTCAGAGACTTTGTGAATGTCTAATAAGAGGCCTTACATGAAGTCTCAGGATGTGTCCTTGACTCTTTATTGTATCCATCTTTCTTCTTTTCTCTAACCAGGCTACAAATTTTGTAGTTTTCCAAGGGCTTTGCAGTGCTCTACATTCACTGGACCAGTGTTTGGTATGTTCTTCAAATTGTAATATAGAAACTATGAGGCAGGCCACTTTGCACAGTTATTATATTCTTCAACCTTCAGACAACGGGCCAATGCTTCTCAGGGTGAACATTGAACTTCTCTTTTAGTTTCTATCTATACTTCCATTCCATCTTCGTCTAGTTGTATGCATGATATGTTTTGGCTTATCTTTTTTGCATTTATTGTCTTGACTCTGTTGTATCTTGTATGTGTGTTAAGCATTGCTATAATATTTGCAGCGCGTTGCAGGATCAGAGGAAGTTTTGCATGTTCCTGATCTCAATCAATTAACTATTTCTTCAGTAAGGAAGGAGATTGAGAACTCCATTAAAGAATCTTTGTCAAAGGTATGAACCAGAACCATATATCTGCTTGCATTCTTCTTCTGGAACTCTTCTCGGAGAAATTTTCTTTTCAACCCTTTTGTAGAGAGAATGACGTGAATGTCTTTAAGTAACTATATGACAACGTTGTCGAGTTTTCCAATTGGATCTAGGCCATGCAGAGCTGCATGCTAAGCCACAATTTAAACCAAATTTGTTTTCCAATTGGATCTAGGCCATGAAGAGATCATATATGTAGCAGATTCATGAGAGTTTAGATTATTGACTTTTCTGTCACAAAACATTTACAATTTGAGTTTTCTATTCTCAACTTTTTGCATTTAAGTAATTAGATAAAGCGTATTAGATTGTTGAATGAGGCAGTGATTCAGCCTTTCCTTCTCTGAACTTTTTGCAGGTTGATGTAAGAGACTATAATCCGATGCTGCATGAGAGGGGCTTCCATCAGAAATTAAACTTGCTTGTAAAAGAGAGCTTACAGTTTGGGTAATTATTCTCATCATCCACCTTGAACCTGCATAACATGTCAAAATAATCATGCAGATCGACAGGCTTTTAGTGCCACTGTGAACAGGAGAAGAAAAAATTAGAAAGAAAATGATAGAGAAACACACTTTTAGCTACAAAGTTAAATATGCCCTTGTTACTCTCGACGTGCATGCTTCATTTCTCTCTATTATCATTTGAGATATTTAGGCACGATTTCAATCAATTGTAGGCTTTTGTGTTTAAGGATGGCCTCATTTTCATCTATTCAAAACAATAACCAATTGGTCAGAAATTCTATTATGTATAGAACTTCACAACTGATGGAATGAGATGAACCCCTGCGTTCTTGCACATGTTTAGGACTGGGTTTAGAGTTGCTATTGTTAATCAAGAAGTATAGCAACTATATCTGAACTTAGGGTGAAAGCTTCCTCTGATATTGCTTTGTTGATGTGAATATTCCAGGTCAATATCCCTTATATTTAAAGAGGAAACCAGCGAGCCAAACGCAACCCAACCAAAATTTCCAGAGGCGATTGTACAGCCAAATTCAACAAAAGATGTTGCCTTCATCAGAGAGGAAACCTCAGAACTAGACCTAACAGCCCAAGAAGACAAAACATCTGCTTGCATTACAGAAGAGTGGGAGAAGCTTATTGTCAATGAAGTCTCTGAGATACATTCTCCAGTTTGCACTTCCAAACCCAAGCTAGACCAATCACTTCTTCTATCACCACCAGATGGTAACCGGCAGCTCTACGCCAAAACCACAAGGATTTTAGAGAGGCTTGAGGTGCCAAGACAGTTCAAAAGAGAATCAGTTTCTCCAATTCTCGCAAACACCAAGAATTTTAGTGTTGAGGTAAAGAAGCCTTTGGTCGAGTCCCAGCCTAATTGTGCTCCACACCAATCCATGGCCACCAGCCAACTAATGAAACCGAATTTCCAGAGGCTAAAAAGGAAACATAAATAAAGAGTGGGCAGCCCTATGTAAAGCATGAACTTAACTTCAGGTATGTGCCATTGCCTACAAGTCGAAGAACCTGGTATGTGGGAATGGAAAACCTAGTTTCATCGTTGTTATGTTTTTTTTTTCTTGGGTTACAAGGCGGGGCGAACCCGAAAACCAAAAACCAAAACAAAAAAAAAAACTAACAAAGAACACTTGGGACCGGCCTAATCTGTCATCATCATTGTTAGGTTAGATTCCATGATAACATAGTTTAAATATCAAAATCATGAGAGAAGTTTATAAAAATTACAAACTAGCCATTCAAACTTGATAACTCATATATAATACAGATTTATATTCTAACACAGGCTGCCTAGTAGTAATATATAGTATATAATAAGTCAATCATTCATTCTACAAACATGCTTTGCACAAACTCTCTCTGCACCTCTCTCTCTCTCTCTCTCTCTCTCTCTCTCTCTCTCTCTCTCTCTCTCTCTCTCTCCCCACCCTGCAACTTGTATAATTGAAAATGACCATAATGGGCTTAGGCCACATCAAATAAGGCATACACGAGGATCACAACTCAAAGGCCAGTGGCCTAACCACCATCTTTTTGCCTGCTATGTAAAGCGAAGAAGCTAAAAAAGATTGAAATAATAATTTACATAAAGCAGCAGCTCAGATCAGAATCTCTTTGTATTTTGATGGAGAAAGTAGGATGATGGACATGGATGGACCATAATGTACATGGTGGGGACGCACAGGAAGACTTTGTTGTTTTGTTTTTTCCTTGATTTGTGATCATCAGAAATTCTCTTTATGGAAATCAAATTGGGTGGTGGTCTTGTGAGAGAAATCATGTGATAGCTGTCGCAGCTCATTGGCAAGCGCTGGTAGCCCACAGTAGAACACCCCTGCAAGACACAAACACCTTAAATTATCTCTCTCTAAAAATTAAAAAGGATAAAAGTTTAAATAATGAATGATTAAGACATGGATATTTTAAGTGTTAATCATCCACATGTCGACAGCAACAGAAAGAACAATCAACACGTAACATGTAACAGAATTCAAATCGCGAATAAAAACCTTTTTAACACTACTATTTTACCTCTTAGGCAAATAAATACAACTTATATCTAAAATGTAATCGGTAATGTAGTCAGTAAATGTGATGAATAAATAATTATTATTGATAGAGGGCAAGAAAGGACTCACCAACGGTGGCATTGGTGTGATCAAGTGCAATGCGCTTGTAGACCTCACGCCAGTTAGGCTTGGCAAAGTGCGACTTGACACGTGTCCCAGACACAATATCAACGCCATTCTTTGCATGACTGAGAGACTGAAGCATGTGAATGAGGGCAGAACGTGCATCACCTTCCTCATAAACACTGGTGCAATAATTGTGAAACTCAATAACCCTATTGTGGTCCAATTCAGCCACCTCATTCATTGCCCCTTTGAACCAATCAAAGGAGCCTTGCTCTCTTGTCACCCAATAAAAATAGGCCCTCTTGGTCTTAAAGTTATGGAGCCCCAGTTGGCTTGACCCGGATCCGGATCCGACTTTTGATATCCTGCTTGGTGCCCCATTTTCTAAGGCACCCATGTCCTCCCCCTCCTCCTCTATGGCCTTTATGTTGTTCACTATGTCCTTCAAAATGCTGATCATTGGGGTTGCCCCAATCCCTAGCCCTACTAACAACACCACTTCATAGTTCTTGTAGTCTTGAGCCGGTGCTCCATAGGGCCCATCTATCAACACTTTAGGAAATCTGGTTTTGAATTCATCATCATCACATCAATTATTTCCCACCAACATGGAAAAAGAAAAAAAAAAGAAAGTAAAAACCCATTATGAGGTTGCTATCATTAATAGACACAAAGCAACTTTCTTATCAATAAAGAAAGGGATAAAAAAATTCTAAGCCCATTCAATCTTCTACTTTAGAGAAAATGATAACACTTACCTAGTGACCATGTTTGTTAGAGTCTCTATCTATTATTATATAATATCTTTAACAGCAATCAATAATAATCTACTTTTTCTTCTCTTGTCCCCAATTGAAATACTAATCCACTATAATAATCTACTTTTTCTTTTTAGTTGGAACGTTTGCTATTTCCGGCCAATGCTATGTCATGTGACTGGGCACTCTCACTTTCTATAACTCTTCATAGATTAGAGAAATGCATCAATATATGCATTGTGGTCCACTAATACGAATATTAAAACAAATCTCTTTAGTTAATTAAGGTTGCTTACATTAAGTTGTCAGCTCCTTGCATATGGTCAGCTCTGAGAAGTCCGCTTTTCCCACTAGGAGGAGGCTGGCATACCTAAACAAATCAATACAAGAAGATTAGCTGCCCATGTTTAGTGGATAATGAATTTACATGGCATTATTTGTTCTTTTGTGATGAACTATAAGCTTCCTGTACCAAACCAGTATCTTATTTATGTGTCTGTTGTTCCTTATGATATACAAACTTCTGATGTACATGAGACTGTTCTGTTCCCAGAGCAATTTGCAATCTGAAACACACCTGAGAGAACACAGTTTTAAGTTGCCGGGTCCAATCTCCGACAATTCGAATATGAACACTAAGGTGGTTATCTCCAGGGGCTGAGGTGATGGAAAATGGGTGCCTGTGTACATTTCAAACACCAAGTACTTATTAACAAAGTAAAATAGATAAGCACGCGAAGAAAAAAAACGTGTAATGAGAAAAAGGTTTGGAGACGGACGTTACTTTATGTTGTTAGCCTGTCAATCCGAACATTACATTTTAACATAATTGTACTTTGTCCATAGTCATGATTTACAGTACATGACATGTGTTAAAATAATGTTTGTAGGGATCTTACCATTCAAATGGAGACACAGCAGCACACTTAACAAACATATATTGCCCACTGTGGTATCTGAAGCCTTGAGGCTTGGACAAATGAAGGGCCAAGACATTCCCAGGATAAAGAGCCACCTTCACCATAATTAAAGAGAAAAAAAAATAATCATATATACTTAATTATGGTTTTTATGTTGATTAGGGATGTTTTCTCCACCATAAACACATGAATGTAAAAGCTTATCAAGTTGTTCACCTTTAGTATCTTAACCGGCTTGATGCTGGATCTGAGTGCTCGAACCAATCTTTCTCCGGCATAGAGAGTGAGTGGCACAGCTAGGTACATCCAGGTCTGTAAAATCAAACAGTAAAAAGATTAATGTGCTGATTAAGATCAGGTGAAAAGTAATTAGAGGTAATTAATCACAAGTTTTTGTACCGTCTTCTTGTACCATTCCTTGGTCAGGTAAAGATAAATGCCATGGATGATCAACAAGACATAGACTATGATGAAGAGGTGGTGTGAATACCAAAAGGCATTGAACCCAGTGAGCTTCTTTAGAGGCTCAGTGAGCTTCTTCAGAGGCTCAGGCAGCTTGAGCTGACCTTTTCTGAAACAAGGGGCAGCCAATGTGAAGGCTATTGCCATTAACACTACCATAACAATCCCACTAACTCCTTCCAGTGACTTAAGAAAGTGCCAATAATTTGAAGGTTGATCGTCCCCGAAAAAGGGCTTCATCAGCTCATACTTATCGCTGCTGGCATGAATGATGCGAGGGAAGTCACATGCTAAATGAGAAATTCCATGTATGCCAACTCCAATCCCAATTCCTATAGCTATGACCTTGTGGAAATTGAGGTTGTCGTCAAAAGGAACGACGATGCCTAGTTTGGTCTTGTTCCTGAGCAAAGTTATGGTGTTTCTGCAGACTGGTAGCAGAATAAGAGCCATGTTGAATTTGAGTGTCTCTGCTGCACCTTTGGCCATGCACACACAATGCCCCATTACTTCATATGCAGCTTTGTTTCGATACTGTACGTACTTGTAGGCAAATAGGCCAGCCATGATCCCAACCCACAGTGTCACTACCCAAACTCTCTTCCAATTGTCTTGCAAGAAGTACTTGAGGTCGCTACACCATCTCCTTAATGGGTGCTCTCTTGTAGGCTTAAGCTTCTGGCTCAGCATTTTGCTTAGGTTTGGGCTATCTTTTCCTCTTACTGCAGTCTCTTCTGGTCCTTGCAACAAGAGAGTTTCCAGGCTGTCTATCTGTTCCCACAGTCATCACCAAATGATCATGAATTAAGAATCTAAAGACAAGAATTCCAATTTCTAAATTCTAATTAGGAGTTGAATTATCATCTTTTAATTTATTTACCATGATGTGTCCCAGATTGTCTGGATCTAACTCTTCCATGATCAATGCTGCATATTCATCTGCTTGGTTTTGGATGTTTGAGAGTTTGTTGGCAGAAGCACTGAAGCTAATAATCTGCATTTTGTAATTTAACAATTTGATTTAGAAGATGTCATATATTCTGTCTGAGAGACTGACACAAAAATCACATGGTAGCCAGGATTGGTTAAGATTCACATGGCAGATATGTCATACCTCTTTGACCTCCTCTATGGTGATTCTTCCATCTGCATCTTTATCAACCCTGAATTTTACATATTTACCACTCAATTCAATTTCATGTTGCTCCATGATCAATCAACCAATCAATCAATAGAGATGAGAATAAGAGAGAAATTAAGCAATTCCTTTAGAAACTCTCCAAAAAACAAAAAGTGGGTTGAGAAGAAATTACATGTCAAAGAAAGTTTGAAGCCTGGAGTCAAATCCCTGCTCAGAGATTTGAGCCCAAAACTCGTTCAACTGTTCCTTGGTGATGGAATCTTCCTTAATATCCAGCTTTCTAGCAAGAGCATCGAACAGCTTCCCGGCAAACTCTTTTGATTCCTTATTCATTCCTACATGAGTTACATCCACAGAAATCAACAAAACATCAAATACTGTAATGCAAACAGGAACTGAAGCATCATTAGGAACAGCCATAAGTACCTATACATTCACCGAAACGTGAACGAGGAAGCAAGCCATTGCTTGAAGCAGTGAGCTCATCGAACTTCTTCTCAACTGCAGGCCACCCAGCATTACCATCTGTCTTGCTGATGAACTTGAGGCCCTTCAAGGCAGGAGCTGCTGCTGACTGTGTTCGATCAAACCGCCTCCTTGGATGAGGGGCTGCCACTGCTTGTTTTGAAAATGAGGCCAGGCGCTTCAGCTCCTGAGAAACCTGTTTGATACGAGCTGAAGCCGTCCTCACAACTGATGAACCTTTAGGAGATTGATTCTTCTCCAACCCTTTTCCAAGTAAAGTCATCTCCACATGATCTTCATGATCATCAGCAGCAGGCTTAACGCTGTGCACCGCCACGGAGTCTTCTCGAACATCCAAAATGACCTCAACATGAGGCTCTTCATCGCTTGTGCTAATGCCAGGCTTCACAGCAGAGCCTGTAGGCTCAGCTATGTTGAACTTGGCAGTCTTCTTGTTGCCTGATCTTTTGTTCAGAGGTCCACTTAGAGGACCGCTGTAATTCACCATTCTTTCGCTGCCAACGATCTCTGTATCCGAGTGATAATGAACTCCTCCAACCTCATTTGTTCCCATTTTCTCAGGGACCAAACAAGCTTCTGTGAAGCAGAAATTTAAGCTGCTGTGGCTTGTAAGGTAAATAAGTCTCTCAGAATTTTGTACGTTCTCTCTAACAGAGAAGAAAGGCTGGCAATTCAAAAATGAGTGCAAGGGTTGTTAGATATGTTCTGTTTTCTTTCATTCCTTTCTGTGTCTTAGTGCTGGGAGTGTATGAGTGTAAGGTGTCTTGCATCATCAACTATTATTTATAGACCTTTTGAGACCATTTTCCACTGCAAAGAAAGTATATGCTATCTATCCAATTATGAGTTTTGGGTAAATCTCATACCAATCAACGGTTGTCAATCATTCATGCGCATGTGATCGACTAAAGCTAGCTTTTTCTCGAGAATATGACATGCCCTTGATTATGTCATTAATTCTACATAAGAACAGTATTTTGGTTGGTACTGCGGAAGTTACACTTGTTAATCACTCTTTTTTACTTTTTCCTTATCGCATAAAAAAAATGTATTACAAATATCATCTGTTGTTTCACGTGGTTTGCTATTCTTAATTTTGGTATTTTTAAAGATCAAATCAAAGCAAACAGAGAAAACCACTCGTCCTCATTTCAACAACAATGAAAACAAGAAAGCAAATGAAATGATGTCCCAATTTCATTTTCCCTTTTTTCTTGAGACTCAAGAAAAAAAAATTATAAAAGTAAAAGTAGAGATTGCAGCAACAATATCATAAGTATGGTTCCCGGAAAAACAAACACACAACTTGATTGGTTCGTGCTTACCAAAAAGCACCAAACATTTCTATTTGGAAGATGGGTTTTCTTTTTCTCTTTTCAGAAATTTATTAAATGTATAGATGCCACTTTCCCCATGATCCAAACAAGAAATCAAAGACAAACCGCCAACCACTCTGAGGCAGCTTGTATAAACAAACATAGTATGCGTTGTGCAGATGCCTGATAAAAATATTATTAAACAAATTAATTAATATAGAGTCAACATTAAAGTAGGTGCATAAATAAAGAACAGGACAAGTTACAAAATTCAAACCCACGTTATTTTTTTCTTATATTTAAATCTACCATGTTTCCTGATAGTTTTTTTTTTTTTTTGCGTGATCATAGGGATTAAAAAAATAAAATAAAAAAGATAACGATTCACCAGTTGTACCTCAAAGATGGTAAAAGATCTAACAAAGCAAATTTGCCTTCTTCTAAATCATAAATTAACAGATGAATTTTAACAAAAAAAAATTAACAAAATTAGTTGACTTGATTGGAAGGAAGATTATATATTTAGAAGCAATGTGTCGGTGGTTAATTTGGTTTGAAAATTGAGATGGCAGATTAGTAAAACCAGTTTGGTATATAAGCAGAGACTTTGGGAATGGCATTTTCAGATGCATCGCTGGAACCAAGTAGAAGCAGTGGGGTGCACATCATTGAAAGAAAGAAAGAAAGAATCAGTCACCGTATATATAGGAAGCCTGCCATGTTTATTTTTTGAATCACAAAGAAAAAAACAAAATGAAAAAGAATCTTGTATCTGTAGATGAAAAAGAATCGATTGCTATTTTCTTTTCTTTTATAAGAAACAGCAGATTGAAACGTGAGCTTTAAAGGGCCACAAGTAATGGTTGTAAAATGGATTGTACTGAGGCCGAATAATAGTGTTGGTCCTGGCCGAAATTCTACTTTGGTCTCTTTAGTTTCAATTTTTGCGGTTTTAACTTCGTAGAACAATGATTTAATCGCATTATGGTGACTAAGCAACTGTTGATACCTCTTTATTTTCAGAGGTACCATATTTCAATCTACCTCCTCCAATGTTGTAACTAAAAGCACAGACAAATGGAAGAAAAAGCGGTAGCGTACCAATTGTTTGTTTCTATAAATGACTTGTAACAAATGCTTCATTGATTCTTATATACAATTAATAAATCACCTGTGCACTTCAATAAAACTTGTGCGCATGCCTATTACGAAAAGATCATAAGATTATATGGATTAACTACAAGATGGATTTTGTACACTGGTATTAGATATGTGGACACTCTGCTCTGATCCATTTCTTACAAAAGGGTTTCCGGTAGCATCTAAATCGATAATGACAGTCTCACCAGGCTTGTAACCTCCGGCAAGAAGCGCTTCGCTCAACGGATCTTCAATTATTGATGTAATTGCCCTCCTAAGAGGACGGGCACCATAAAACCTGTCATAGCCTTGCTCACATATGAGGTCCTTCACTGATTGAGACACCTCCAATCCCATTCCCAGAGACATTAGCCTTTGCTTCACCTCTTGTAGCATCAAATTTACAATCTCGAGCATCTACGATAAACAAATTATGTAAATCAATCGTCCAACTTAAACATCAAGCCATATTAATTCAACACTCATCTATAGTTTACATTGATTCCTTCAAATCAACGGAAGATGACAAACCTGAGCCTTTTGAAGGGGATGGAATACAACTACTTCATCTATCCTGTTCAGCAACTCTGGACGAAAATATGTCTTGAGTTCTTCCATTACTGTTGCTTTTATTCCAGCATAAGAAGTTACCTCATCATCTGCAAGCAAGAAACCAATGGAGCTCTGTCTACCCTTCGCAATGACAGTAGATCCCACATTGGACGTCATCACTACCAATGCATTTTTAAATGATACTCTCCGTCCCTATCAAACCCAAATTTTACATCAAATGAGACAATGATCGAAGACCGTAGTTAGGAAGAAAGTAAACACAAAACTTACTTGAAGAATCTCCCTCCCCCCAGCCCGACCCCAAAAAAAAAATTATGGAGCAACCAAGTAATAATTTTCCTTGCATTCAGCTAAGAACCTAACTAACTAACTAAATGACAAAGGCCACAAACCTGAGCATCAGTGAGGTGGCCATCTTCAAACATTTGGAGAAGGATGTTGAAGATATCTGGATGGGCTTTCTCTATTTCATCAAGCACAACCACTGTAAAAGGTCGCCTTCTAATAGCTTCAGTCAGAGTGCCTCCTTCTCCATAGCCAACATAACCTGGGGGTGACCCTATTAATTTGCTGACAGAATGCCGCTCCATATATTCACTCATGTCAAACCGTAGCATGGCTTCTTCCTGTAACCATAACATCAAGGATCACACAAAAATTGATTTAGATTGAATGTATGCCTACACCTCATCTCGCTCTTGACAGCATCAAGGTTCCATTGCATTTTTAGTCTAAACAATTATCCAATGTAGAAAGAATACCTTCTAAATAAAGAGTGAAGACTTACCGATCCAAAATAACATGCAGCCAAAGCTTTTGTTAATTCAGTTTTGCCAACCCCAGTAGGACCACAAAAGAGCAGTGCTGCAATGGGTCTGTTAGGATCCTTCAGTCCAACGCGGGATCTCTTAACAGCTCGAGAAATGGCATCAACAGCCTCTTCTTGACCAACAATCCGCTTCCTAAGCCTCTCATCAAGACCCACCAGAAGCATTCTGTCATCAGCAGTGAGCTGCTGAAGAGGGATTCCTGACCATAGTGAGGCAACTGCTGCTATATCATCTGATCTCACCACTGTAGGTCTGAAAAATATATTAGCAAGAAATCCAGTTAAATATCATTCTGAGACCTTGGGGAAAGGCCGACTGCCCTCCATACATACTTTCAGGGCCAAAAACCGTACTCATTGTCTGCTGTGGATGATGAAAAGGAGTCTAGCATAGGTTCTTTGGTATCATCCACACTAGGGGCAGTGCCATTTTTCAGTTCACTTGCTAGGACCTGCTTATATTAAATTCATAACACTAATATTATTAGAGGATCATTGAAGAAGGTAAGTATATGATAGAACTCAGGAGTGATGTCATTACCACTTCATGCATAGCCTGAACAGTTCGAATTTCTTGCCAATAATCATCCGGTGACTTTGAAAGTATGCCAATTTGCTGTTCTCTTTTCCTCTTAAAAGCTTCCATTCGAGCTCTACTTCCCGCCTCATCAATGAGATCAATAGCTTTATCAGGTAGATATCTATCAGCTATATATCTTGCTGCCAGATACACAGCGGCATCAATGGCTTCTGGTTCGTATCTGCAATTGTGATGGGCCTCGTATTTCTCACGCAGACCTAAAAGAATCCTAACCGCATCATCCTAAAAAATTTCATATAAAGTCCAGTTATGAATTATACAATGACTAACCACTTTACTTATGATAAGATGAAAATATATATTGAAAAAGACCTGGCTTGGTTCATTAATCCACACAGGTTGTAATCTTCGAACAAATGCTTTATCCTTTTCAAGATGCATCCTGTATTCATCTATAGTGGTGGCTGCAATACACTGCAAACAGTGGAATGTTAATGCAACTTATACTATGCTTAAAGAACTTAGAAAACAAGCAGATCTCTTAAACACAGAAGAAGGACATGTTTCTCTAGCATCCTCTTTGACTTCCCCTCAATTCATTGTATGAGGCCCCTTCTTCATAGAATCTCTGGGTCAAACACTAAGCATAACCCCATAGATTAAGTACTAAGCAATATGCCATAGGCCAAGCATACAACAGTATGCCTTTTATTTAGAAGGACAAGTCTATGACCGGTCATGTCAATTACTAATGGGTGCCATTTAAGTGTTAGGTGTGCCTTCACTAACTAGATTTACTATTAACTACTAGAGGCACACTTGCAATGAAAATTACAGATGGCATGTCAGTATAGGAGGACTTTAATGGTCACTAAGATAACATATCAAGTAAGATTATATGAACGGGGAAATAAACAGATAACCTGTAATTGACCCCTCCCAAGTGACGGTTTTATTAGATTAGCAATGCCAAGACCAGACCCCTTATTTCCTCGTCCAACTGTTCCGGACTCAATAAGGGTATGTACTTCATCAATAAAAAGAATAATGTTTCCTGCAATGTAAGCACATCATGAATGAGCACAAGGGAACTGACTCTTTTCCTGTATGAAAATACAAAAAAAGTGCATTCACCTGATTTTTGTATGTCACTTAACAATGTGGTAACACGCGCCTCCAATTCTCCCCTCTCCTTTGAACCAGCCATTAAAAGAGCTATATCCAAGGACATCACACGTTTTGTCTGTGGAACAATAAAGCTAATCAAATATGTAATATACAGCTTTATTAAATTCAATAATATGTAACTGCATTTGGATGAGCGTGTAGAGCTAGAAGAACTATACAAACATGATCATATGTGAGAACAAACCAGGAGAAAAGCAGGGACATCTGCCTGTGCAATACTAATCGCCAGTCCTTCAACAATGGCCGTCTTTCCGACCCCACTTTCACCAAGAAGAATGGGGTTATTTTTGGATCTGCGACAAAGTATCTGAATAATTCTCTGCACTTCAGTATCTCGGCCAATAACAGGATCGATGAGCCCCTCACTAGCACGGGCAGTAAGATCCACACAGAATTGGTCCAAAACACTTTCCTCTGAAAGGACAGTGGAATTACAGAGCACCCTCTGATTTTGTAATTTTTTTTAAAGAAGAAAAACTAAACAGAGATGAGCAAACTTACTTCTTACCTTTTGTATTCTCAGAGGATATCTTAGCAGATGATTTTTTGGAAAAAGTTTTTTGAAATCCACCAGATGGTTCTCTACCATCTCTGGCAAGCTCTACTTGAAGTCTGGAGGCTGCCTCAGCTAACAACTGGTTTACATCTACCCCCAGTCTGAAATCACATTCATTTAGTAGGCTTCAGAATAGAAAATTGGCATGTATAAAATTGAACCTTAAACCCCCATATCTAAAATCATGTAAATGCAGCTCATGCACTTGGCAGTGTACTCTCTCTCTCTCTCTAGGGTTATACAATTTCACCAGCAAGATAGAAGATTTTGGTCATATAGCATGCAAATTTATTCAAGTATGAAAAATGTTTAATGTAGTTACAGCCCTGTACATAGGCAGATAATATTTAAAATCCACAAGGAAAAAAGTTTTTGTCAGAATCTGAAATCAGATTATCCTCATTGCCTTTCTAGGACAGCAGGGAATTAGATAAAGAAGAAAAGCTACTTATCAACCCAATAACCAAATACAGTTCATAAATGGAAATTAAAGCTGAAAGTGGCTGAGCAACAAAAGTAGAAAAAAGAAAATGGAAGTGAGAAATGGGTCACAACTCACAAGAAAATACCTTTTAAGGACCTGACCAGCACTGCCATCATCAGCAGTGAATAAGCCAATGGCAATGTGTTCTGGTGCAATGAAATTATGAGCTCTGGCTCTTGAATACTCAAGCGCAGCCTCAAGCACCCGCTTCGTGCTAATTGAAAAGGGGACATCAGTAGCAGAAGCAGCTCGACCAGGACTAGCATTAGGAACAAGGTCAGCAGAAGCAGTTTGACTTTGACCACGGTGATGCCAAATGCTCTGAACAGCTTCGCGAGCCTGGTCAATGGTGATGCCAGACCCAAGAAAGCCATGGGAAGTAGGATGAAGATGACGGTGCTGTTCCTCCTCGGCGATCAAACCCAGAAGAAGATGTTGGGGGAAGACCATGTTTCTGCCAAGGGCTCTGGCCTCTCTTTGGGAAAAGATGACGGCTTTGATTGCCCGCTCTGTGAATCGTTCAAAGACCTCAGAGACGATTCGAAGCTTGCTTCTTCTCCTGGCGGTTGAGCCGCTGGGAAAGGGACGAGCTTTGAATTGAGAAAAGAAAGAAGAGGAGAAAGGGGTTGATGGGTTGATGAGGCGAATTGGGTAGATAGAGAAGACTTGGCTGCTGCTGCTTCTGCTGCGATCATGGTGGTGATGAAATTGAGCACAGCAGCAACTGCTAATACAAGTGTTAGCAGATTGTAATGGAAAGTAAGGAAATGATGTCTGGTGAGATGGAGCCCTCCATTGAAGTGATGGTATCAGCACAGAGGATGAAGACGATGACACTTGCATTCTTCTGAACTCTGAATTTTCTCTGGGCAGAGAGAGAGAGAGAGAGGGCTTTGAGGTGGGAAGATTTTGCTTCGCTTTGCTTTCAAAAATAGTATAAAGAATAATGGAGGATTTTCGTCTCAATATCTTATATTGATCAATCTGTTATTAAGAGCTCAAGGCCAAAGAAAAGTGTTTGATGCTGTTGTTAACCACGTCCGACGACATCCCTTCATTTGCAAGCAAAGACTTGTTTTTGCTTCTAGTTTATGCATTTCTCCTTAGTCCACCCTCACATCAATGCCACTTAAACCAAATTAGTCAAAAATCCCCTTAGTATGCTAATATAGGAAAAGAAAAAACTTGAGTCAAAATGTAATTTTTGAGGAGGATTGAAGTACTGCTCAAAAGGTATTGACAAAAGAAAAAAATAAGAACTTTTTAAAAGGGATTTTATCATCGAATTTTAATTGAGTTTTACTTCTCTAATTTGATGGTTAAGTTGTAACTATTTATGCTAAAAACTCAATAATCGTCATTGATCATATGATTTCGTGGTAAGAATAGTGGAGTGTTTGAATCAAGCATAAAATTGGAGTTGTCATAAGTTTATTTTAGGGCATATGGTGCAAATTCTTTATACATTTTAGCCTCGCATGAACCCATACAATAAGAGTTGTTTCTCATGTGTTTTGAATCTGATCGCCATCTAGTGTACCAAACTTGAACACGTGACAATATTGTGACCAGAGTCAGATGAACTTGGTTTCAAGTTTGAAGAAAAAAGCAATTCGTTTTTTGCTTCTCCTTCCATGTTGGGTTTCTTCTTTGGAACAAAAAAGAACAAAATAAGTAGGTTCGAAAATTAAACTTCGGACTGCAAGCAATGGAAGAAGAAAGAAAGACGAAAGGTATTGAATAGAGTGGGGCGGCACGTCAACGCCAAGAACCAGCCAAGTCAATCTAGTGGCAGCCTTTTTTGGTTCCTTTCCTCTTTGTACACGTCGCAAAAGTTGTTTTTCTATTCCACTGTTTATTTGTCCCATTCAGAAAAATAATCGTTTTTTAATTCCTTTCAACGGATTGCGACGGCTGACTTGGCAGATGCCTATTGGGGTGCTGGGCTGGGTTGTTTTTTTTTTTTTTTTTGGGTCAAAAGCTGGGTTGGGTTTCATTGGGCATGTGATAGGTTAAGTCTGCGTAAGCATGCAACATTTTTACCTAACTTTCCTTCCAGCATTCATACATGTTCTGCTAAATACCAAGTTTCAGCCTTAAAAGTTTGGTATGCAACATTTAACCAGCTTTCCATCCAGGTCCAGCATTTAAAAGTGTGTATACTGTACATAATACATATATATTTCTGTTAAATATCAATTTGAGCCCTAATGGAGTGATTATAGAATACATAAATACTGCGTATTCTAATGCAGGCCTACTGCTTTTATTTGGGGCCAGAGATCATACACATGTATTCGTATCGTAATGTAGAAGGCAAAGGAGATTTAACGAAATGGAAAATTGTACCATTATTTGTAGAAGCAGCACCATTTTCAGCTGACTTTCCAGGACCTGCTTACACAAAGAACATGAAACTAGAGTTACAAGCAGGCTAGCAGCTTATTAATCAAAGGTAATATACTAGAGGATCGTAATTACCACTTTGGGTTTGTCCATTCTTTTATTTTTGCCTATAATGATCTGGTGACTTTGAAAGTTGCTGTATATTTTCCTCCAGAAGACTCAACACATAAGCTACTTCCTGCCTCGTCGGTGAGATCAACGGTTTAAGCAGGAAGATGTGACAGTGAATATCTTGCTGAGAGATGCACAGCAAGATTTCTATCTTGCATAAACAAGCAGTTATGGTCTTTAACTCTTTCTGCTCCGAGTAATCAAGCATTTTTGCTCCAGACGGGGATTCAACAGCTCTGGGATGAGTCTACTTGGATCCAAAGTTTCTCGGCATAAGCCTTCTCCTCTTCCTTCTCTTCTGCAACATAATCAGTCACCTCAACCACTTCATCTTCGTCTGGCTCTGGATTCTCTTCCATAATTTCCTCGGTTGTAGCTGCTTCTATAAGTCTTTCTCTCTCTTGCTCAGTAAGTTCAGCTAATGCCTCCCTCATAGCCTTCCTTGTTGCTGGCCTGTCTCCTGGCCCATATTTTGGAGCAGGCACAACATATGGCATAACAATATCATCCAAGTTTGTGCTGTTTTTTAGGGCACTACCATCTGTCTCTGTTTGGGGAAAGGTGAAAATGATCCCAAGTTCATAGTTGCAAATATGAAGCATTTGACCCAAAGAAGAGTTGGCATTCCCTAGTCCATTCATGTTCAAACCAAATGGACTATTAATTGGTCGTCCCCAGGCAGCTGCACTGAAATTGTGTGAACCGCAATAAACCCAGCCAAACGAAGATGCATCTGTCCTTGAGTGGAAGCGTCTCCGTGCCACCTGCATATATTAAAAATGTAACGCAGATAAGATGCTACAGTCGTGAAAATATATCATATATCCAATAACTTAGGACAAAGAAACAGTTTTCATTTGATGCTGATAAATTAGAGGTGGAAAACATGAAGAAACTGTAATTATTTAAAAAGACGGAGATTTTCATACCTTGATGTGCATTGGATGTCCTACTCTATCATAGGGACAAGGAATTGCATCATGAAGTATGTCTAAAGTCCTGAGCCTTTGCCATGTTTTCTACGTAAATCAAAAAAGTTGTATGGTCAACAAATAATAAGATCTAGACTAGAGATTACAAGAGACTGAAAACGATCACCATACCTCAGAGAAGCAAAGAATGCGTTTTGAAGGAAAGATTCCATTACATGCATTCTTCACTCTATCAATGGTTGGAAAAAGTATTCTAATGGACGGACTTTTTGATTCTTGACTAGCACTCCAACAGCCCCACTGTTAAGAGATCCAATGAATAAACATGGCATAAATTTTTCAAGATTTTCTATAAAAGGCAAGGGTCTAATTACCTCTGGATCAGACTCTTCAGACTCGAATTCCGAGGATCTTTTTCCTGCAGCTGCTGAAAATGCAGCTACAAATTTTGCATTGATTGACCCAATAGAAGATGCGCCTTAAATTTTTTTTTTTAAAGGAATCCAACAAAAAATAATCAGAACATGTCTTTGGAGTTCCTTTTTTCATTAATGAATATACATCTTCCAATTTCTTACAAACAAATTAGGATTGTGCAAGATACACTCACCATAAACAAAATCAGAGTCAAGTGATTCAGGCCATTTATATTGACCTAAAACCTGATAAAAATAAAATATTTCATCAGATACTGAAATAACATCATAAACTAGAAAGCCACTGAACAGCATCATTTGCATGTAACTACGTAATTACATTGACTGTATATGCAAAACAGATCTAGTGAGGAAGTATATGATAATCAATGATTGAATACACTGTTCAGAAATTTGATGATTACCTCCTGTAGTCGCCAGAGGCCTGTACACCTTTGAATTGCAGCAATCAGGGAGCTCAATGCAATAAAATGCTGAGATTGCATGATCTTTGATATATTCTCAAACTTAGGTCCCTGCAAAAAGCAGCATCAAGTCTGATATATGCCCACTCCAAAATCCAAAACATCATGCTACTATATAGAGTGAGCTCCAATCTATGACTCCACAAAGTATATGCAATAAATGCTGAATACCTGTGACACATGCAGTATCAGTTGTACTTTCTTGCTGTTTCCTCCTAAAGCTGCAGCAAGGGCTTCTTTAGGACAGACATAACCAGAGAAGCTGAATAATCCAATATCCCAAAGTGGAGAGACCCATTTTGCAACATTTCTAGGCAAGAAGCCAAGTTGAACACAATCTACTACAAGGAAAACGCAGTTATTAAACTTGGGTAGCTAATAGCATGAAGGATCACAACTTAAAACCACATTCACACATTTTGGCAATGCTTATTAAACTGTGCTGCATGCAAGAAGAGCAAAACAACCCCCATTCACACAGTTTTATGATTATAATAGGCAACCACCCAATACCAAAAGTATAGAGTAATTAAAAAACAATCTTATAAAAGTGAGGGTGTTTTTGGACCAAGCAATGTGAAATTTACCTCCCTCATAGAAATTATTGGAGTCAGGAACATGAATGTTCACTGCATTTGCATCTGCAGGTACATTTCTGTTTCTTGTTAAAACAATTGATAAAGCTTTAGCTTTTTCACATGATTTCCTGAGGAATGAAGCCAGCTTCTTAAGTTTTGCACCATTTGAGTCTTTTGCATTGTGAAAGAGGTAGCTTAGACCAACCACAGATGCTTCAACTGATCCAAGGAATTTCGCACCAAATGACCCTGATGCACCATGATCAGCCTGACATGAAAAATTAGCTACAAAATCAAAAACCTAGTTTGATTAAGCAGCCACTGAAAAAATCATATTAAGTCTTCCCTATTGGAACTTATAAAATGCATCTGCTAAAAGTGAGTTAAATTCTATCTAGAAAGCTTTCTTGTATCCTTGAAAAGTTGACATTTACTGAATTCCCTACCCACAATAGAAAAAAATAATAATAATAATAATCATGGAAGGAGAGGTGGAAGTTTAACTTCCAAGAAAAACATTGAAACATATTACTATCAATTTAGGCAATGGCTGAACTCAAGTTTCTGGGTAACTTCCCAAGCCAATGAACCAATAAAAAGACAAATGTCTGTAATTATAGATAAGGAAATGTAAAGGTGGCGTTGACATTTGCGAATCAGCTTCCCATTCAAACAAAAAGATGTTGGACCACACACAAATGAAAACACTTACATGCCCGAAGTGCCTGGATTCCAATATATAGGGAGTCTTATATGAATGAACTCCGGGAACAGAAGCAATCAAGTGTCCTGTTGCCCCTCCAAAATCATATTTTGCTAACTCGGCAATCCACTGGGCCTGACTAGGTACATCAGTTAATAGAGATGCCATAAAACCAGCCAGTTGAGAAGCAAAATCAGTTTTTGTGTCTTGATTTGTTGCCCCATTGTGAAATTGAGTAAAAAGGGATGAATAATCAGGTGCGCTTCTACGAGGGAAATCTTGCCACCAGATGGTATTGGTCACTTCATTCCACTGCAAAGTTATAACAAGCAATTAGTAATCTGAGCATAAGATTACATGCTGGAAATAATAACAAAATGTTAAATTAGTAAAAGGGAAAAAGAGTTTGTATGTACCCATCATCCAAAGGCTTTCTACAATTCAGATGCAAAAATTACAAATCGCACATAATTCTCTAGACACTGGCAAAAATAAAGATAAAATCACAGCAAACATGAATTGCAAGTTGCAACTACATCACTCCCAAAGTTCTGATTAAATAAATAAGCAGTGACATTTTGCAAATAGGAAATGTAATCAACATCAACAGAATGGGAATAACAGGAATTCCAACTAAACAAGCACCTGTGTTGCCACTAAATTTGCAGAGGTAATGATGACACGAATACTATCATCCCTTTTTAGAACCAATAATTTTGGATGATGGCAAGCAATGCCATGTCTTTCGCGGTCTTTACCAAAAGCTATGGCCTCGGGAAACAGGGGATGCCTATTTCAATGAAAAACATAAAAAATGAAAATCATTAAATGAAAGTAATGCTCGTGTGCGCCAATACAAGTGCCCATTAAAGAATGAGATATACGAAAAAAATTACTCACACTAAAATTAAATTAGGAAATTTTGGATAAGGTGAAGATGTTCTTTTATCAGGGTTTGAACTCCAACATCTCTCAGTATTATGACAAGCAACTGTTACTGGCAGATGGCTAGGAATCTCACAGGATGACAAAAACCTATTGATACATCACCCTTAGATAATTAGACTGGTGAAACACACGAGTTAAATATAATAAGATAAGATCAGAAACTCTAAATGGTAGGAAAAACTACAAGGATGGTGCATAAACAAATGATAGATGGACATGCTGCCAACAAGAAAGTAGGGAAGAGTTTCTGGTTACCCTACCACAAAATATCACTTGTGAATGTAGCAATAAATAATTGTGAAATACTTTGGACAGGATAAAGAAGCTCCGGCAAGGATATAGCAGAATGATGACTTGAAGAGTTGTGGCCCATAAACGCAAGGCGATTCAGGTAAAATCTCTTGCCAGGAGGTGAACCAACATTGCTACTCCAATTTTTGTTCTTGACAACACCATCAAACCTGTGAGGGTAATCCCTACTCATAAAATTGAAAGATGAAGCCTCAGGACTCCGATCAGCAACATCAGTCTCAGAAGAATCGCATGGAACTGGGACTTCATTGTCTTGCGGATGTAAAGGGTCACAATGAAGACGGAGATGAGCTAAATCACTGTTTCGCTCTGAAACCAGTGCTCTTGTACAGTGATGCATGACTGAGGTTGACTGCATTTTACTTTCCATATTGCAATCTATGTCTGAGGTGTGACATAAAAATGATTTTTTCCCCTTAATAGGGAGTCTATCAACATCTAAACCCGGAGATCCAATCACATTACTTGTTATGGATCCATTGCTAAAAGAATATGTACCACATTTTCGAATGTAAGATATAGGATCATCGCTAAGCAAAATGCGCCTGCACTCCCTCGAGATAAAATTTGCTCTTGCAACGGGGGAAAACGAAGAACCGTCTACCCGGGAAGCAAAAACCCTTTTACATCCCGATGCACATACAGAGACAGATCCTTGGGAGTCACTAAAACCTTGAACAAGTTGATCCTCAAAAACAATCTCATCAACAACAAACCCAATCCGAATCGGATTACAGCAAGAATTTTCAGTTGAACAAGCAAGTGAGACCTGATCTCCATCTGACAACTCCACCGCCACGTCTTCCCTAACCCTAATCCCATTCACAAAAACCCCATTCAAAGAAGCCTTAACTACACTACAACACTCTTCCGGTCTAAATTGAGGACCCGAAATCAATGTGCCGTCAACAATATACAGTTTTCGATTGAGAGAATCAAATATAATCTGACAATGCTGCTTACCAACGCGGCGATCGGCGAAGACGAAGTGGCAGCGGTTGGTGCTGCGGCCCATCGTGTAAGGGCGATCCGGATAGAGGCGAATGGAATTGACCGGAGAGCCGGTGGACGGAGACGTAAGAGGAACATCCAGATGCTTAAGTTCGACCAAAACCGTCGAGCCTAAAGCGCTTCTCGGCCTCTTGCCGTGAAAGAGACGATTTTCTGAAATTTCAACTCCGTCTCTCTTGTTATTATTGGTATGGCCATGACTGTGCTCTGATAAATCTGTCATGACAAGAATATCAATCGAAAGAAATCTGCAATTGAGAAATTTGCAGGTACTGGAAATGAGAAAAGGGCAGGGGAGAATGAAGAGGGTGAAGAAGCCCTCTATTTTCTTGCTGTTAGATTTTCATTTCCCTCCAAAATTTCTTTCTTAATTTAGCGCGGGTTTAATGTTGTGAGTAACTTTCGCCTGGATCTGTATATTTTTTTAAACTGGAGGCCCAGGCCTGCTTGTAAGAAGAGAACCCACCCAAGTCCATTATTTATTGGACAAGCTCACATCCGGCCCATCATCCAACCAATTCTTCCAACTTTTTTTCAACCTATGTCCGTGTCATGCGTGATGTGCACGCCACATCAATATGTTTTTTTTTTTTTTAATATAAGCGATAGTCCAAATTATAAGGGGAGAGTGGTTTCTCATGCACACACTATCAAAATGTCATGGGGGTTCGAACTTGAGACCATTGATTTACAAGTCAAGGCCTTTTTCAATTGGGTTAGACCCCGTTGGCAACCGATTACCTTAAAAGAATAAAAATTGAGCTGTTATTGCAACTCTCAAATAATTTTCACACATGTATCAAAGTACAATCTTTACATTATGTTTTTGTCATAAATGAGTGTATGATAACTTTTTTTGAGTGCTAGTATCAGTTCCTATAGTATGGCCAGTGGCGGAGCCACTCCTAGGCCTGGAGTGGCCCTAGTCCCCTCATATTTTTATCTCTCCTCTATTATATTATATAAAACATATAGAATTTGTAATAAACAACTTATAATTTAAGTTATAGTTCCCTCAAAAACAAATTTGATATGACTAAATTATAAATATTTAGCTCTAAACATGTAATTATTGAATACTTAGGTGTTTTATATACTTGTATTTTCTACTTCGGCCCCCTTAATTTTATAATTCTAGCTCCACCCATGAGTATGACAGTACCTAATATAAAAGTCCCGCGTTAGTAAAATGAAAATTAATCAAGAAAACATGTGATTCGTTCCCTTGAAAGTATGAATTCCTATTTTCTGCCAATAAGAGTTTGATATGTGTGCTTTTTTTTTTTTTGCTGTGCTTTTGATGAATTATTTTTATGCATGTGTCAAACCATGACATATATCATCACTCCAAAAACTAAGTGCTTGACATATACATATACCTACATAAATTTGTTTCCTTGAAAAATTGACTTCGCTTTCAAAACCTCACTTCTAAATTCTAACCAATTCATCCTCCATGTTCAATTAATTGTTTTTATCACGAATAGTATATAATAATATGTCTATCTCTCTCGTTACATTATTTATATATATATATAACGAAATACACAAATATATCAATGTATATACACACACGCATGGTGCTTTCAAATTATAATAATATTAAGAAGAAGCAATGTATTATAATGCAGTTTTATTGATGATATAATAGAGAAAGCAATATACACAGTTTGCTTTCCAAACCCAAAACAAGAAGAAGAAAAAGAAAGCATCACACAAAGCAAACAAACAGAGCCAATCCAAAGTCTTCTCAAAGGGCCCCGGACAAACACCAATCACATACATTTCGAAGGCGTCCATCCAAGACAACGACCCTTGTGAGATGATGGCCTTCGTGCACACCAAACAAGCACACTACTTTACAGTAAAAAGCCACGGGCCAGGGGAGACTTTGCGTCACATCCTCTATATATAGATATATATTCCCAGCCCGCCCTTATTCTTTATAAAATCTGTCTCAAGCTATCATATCACTTCATTATCATCAAATCTTCCTATAATTCATACATAATTGCAAGGACCATGCATATAAAGGAATATTCTTTTATCTTATGTTCGTCATGTTACGTTATCAAACTGTCAATCAATGGATGTGACCTAGATTAACAGGCGAATGACATAACATGTCGAATTATCTGATAAGAGATTATATTCCTACATATGCACTCCTCTTGTATCCATCTAGCGACGGAAGCTCCTGGCCGCGCGCACTGGCTCGTCCACCTCGTCTTCACGGAGCTTCACTGCCGTGTAGGTACCTGCCCCGGCAAGGGCTCCAAGGGTGGGGGCCACCAGGTATATCCACAATTTGGTGTAGTTTCCGGCGGCCACAGCCGGGCCTAGGGTGCGGACAGGGTTCATTGAACCACCACTCGATGGTCTGCCACGACAAAATAAAACAAAAACAATTATTAATATTGTTGTTATGGCTATTATTAGTACTACAATCCGTTTGGAATCTTTTATCTATCAAACTTTCAGTGTAGGGCTAAGCAGCTAAATGATAAAATGATAACAGAAAGAAACATCACACCACACCCAACTTTTCCCTTCAAAATAAATGTGACGTTTCGCCAGCATGCATGAAAATTATTTGTCATAACGAATGAGTCATAACCCTTCTGATTGCCCATGAACTGACAACTTGCCGACCCCTAAACCCCAAAACAAAACAAAAATATGACAACCTTTTGTTTGTTTGTTTGTAATCAGAGATGTATAGATCAGATGTGGCTTCCATAATGGGTCTCTTTTTCAAGTAATGTTGATAAGATTCTAATATTAATTAATATTCGTCCAGCATTTTTCACTTTTTTCAGTTGTGGCCCATGTAATTAGAAAAAGAGAGAGAGAGAGAGAGAGAGGTGGCAAATAATTTAAGTACTAACCCTGCAATAAGAATATTCAGCATGACGGTAGCTCCAACTGCTAAACCAGCCAACTCTCCCAACTGCATGTCACCAAAAATTCACCAAAAATTAATTGAATAAGCAAATTGCTTTGAATTTTTGAATGTATGCATATACTTACAGCGCGGGTATCAGTGGCAACGGCAGTGACAACAAACAGGAGATTGAAAGTGATGATAAACTCAAGTGCAAAGGCCTGGCCAGTGCTCACAGTAGGCACCGTGGTGCCGCCCGACATGTACGGATGGAAAGCTCCTTTGAGAGCAAATGAGGCACAAATGGAGCCTGAAACCTGAGCAGCAATGTAGGCAGGGACATGAACCCACGGGAAGTGACGCAGGGCAGCAAAGGCAATGGTGAGAGATGGGTTTAGATGCGCACCGGAGATATGGCCTGTGGACAAGATCACAATCATCACCCCAAGTCCAGCACATGCCGCATTGCCGATCAGCGTCTCTGCGCCGTGGTACTTTTGGTTCACAATTGGTCCGGCGCTTGCTGCAAACATGAGGATGAAGGTTCCGACAAACTCAGCTCCTAGCTGAATATAATACGTGTCGTAGGTTCGATCAGAGAGAGTATTATCCCACACTGGAAAAGTAAAGCCTTGCATAATAATATAACACGTTATGAGCTTCTCCCTTACCCATTGTCAATTGGGTTTAGGGTTTAGTGCACCAATATGTAAAGTTTAGTAAAGTGCCTGCAAACCCACTTTTGTTATGTAATATTCTTAGTGCATATATTTTTCATGTGTGTATATAACAAGAAGCTTTTGACCAATAAGCATCTACTAGGGTTGCTTTTTTTATTTCTTGGGTCTCATTGTCCACCATTGAAACCTTACAAAAGTGCTTCGCAGAATGAGCGGATCCTATAGCTTCATAAGAAAACATAAAAGCAATATTGGTCGAGTGTTTTAGTGTTTTTTTTACTTATGTTTTTGGAAAAGATGCTTTATTAAACACTAAGAGTATACAGCAGATACGATGAAACCATACGAAACCTAACGTAAGCAAGAATACTGGGCGACCAAACCCTACCAGATTTCATTACTTGTGATGCTAATAGTAAGTTAAATTCATTATAAAAAAAAATTATTTATATATATATATAAAGAAAATATACAAAACTTTATCGCAGAACCGTCCTGGATATATTTTAATTGTGTGGTCGGAATAAGGCAGTTGGAGACTGATAGAATTGTGCCGTCATGCTTTCACGACGTTACATGCATGCGTATATATACATATAATATATTATAAATTATATATATTTTACTAAAATTATTAGGTTTGTTAAGAATTGACCAAGTCGCTTAAGGATGCTGTTTGGTAAAATCTACAAGGTTAGGTGAAAATATCTCATTTTTAATACATGTTCGTATGTGTATTCTTATGTTTATTTGATTTATTTTATGTGTTCGAGAGAGTTGAACAAGGAATTATCTTTCTAACAAAATAATATTATCTTTTAGCTTTTTGTACCTTTTCAACTCCACGTTTCAATCAAACAGTAAATACGTCCGACCACAAGCAACAATAATGCACACAAAAAAATCAAGATTTTTTTTCGTCTTGAATGGGAAGTTTTGTCAAATTATAAACAACAACGGAGGTGAGATAAATAAATAAGATTGTCACATCCATTATTATTAAAATTGAGAATTTTATGATTTTGTTAAATGCAGCCATCATGAACAAGGAAAAAAAAATATAGTCATATACCCATTCTTACCACTGATGATATAGATAAACTTTACACCATTTAATTTCTATAAACAAACCAAAAAAACTACAGCTGGCCCTATTGAATTTAATTATGAGTATTAATTTACTTTGATGCCCTATTGAGTGTTTTGGGTGTTTTTTTAATGAGGTTTTGGGGTTGGACTTGTTTTAAGAAATCGATGACAATTTTGTAATTTATAAGACGTTAAAAGCCTTTTTGTTATGTTGTAAATGATTTTTGGGTATGTTTCTAAAGTCCATTTTACATAGGGTTCTTTTAATATAATAATAATAATAATTTGGACCCTATATTGGGTATAATAGTGAATCTCTCAAAACATGTACAGATTTTTCATAAGCAGAAGTTTGTTAATGATTAAAAACCAAATTTGGTATATCCTGACCCTGGGATGAGATAGTCTCTCCTCCCCCTAAACTTTTTAGAACCAACAAAAAAACAAAACCCAGGCACCGTCCCTAACTTCCATTATTATTTGTTTATCATTTATGCAATGTACGTGTGGTCACAAACATCTAGATTTATGTCTATTTTCAAACTCATATTTTGTGGCATTTACAAGTAACAAGAATGATTCGATCATTAATTTTATTAAAAGACGAAACTAAAATTCTTAAAAAAAATTCATACTTCCGATGATGTTGGATAATTACTAATTTCTAATTCCATGCTCAAGAAAGAAAGAAAGTAGAGGGGGAGGAATGAAGTGAAGAGGGATAGAAAACCTATCGAATGTATTGTTATTTTATACAAACATGTTATATTATTAAACTGTTAATCTGAATTACGAGTCTGAATAAGAATATATATATATATATATAATCAACATGTTTATGTTCTCCGACAACGCAATGAAGCTGAAACAAACAGAATCTCCTTTATGGGTTGTCCTAGTCATTCCAAGCTAAGCAAAGGCCTAAAAGCCTAAAAAGCTTAATGACCATTTAGCTATGTTGTTAAGCACATAATGACTAACAAAAACATATTATATTGTCATTAACAAAAAAAAAACCACATCTCCTAAACTGAAACCAACAATCGATCATACGATCAAAAATGTCAAATGTTGCCTGTAGCTAGTGGTTGCATACCTTGCGGGTGAGAGAGACAGTGGGAGTGGGGAAGTCGGTGAAGCACGTGTGAGATTGACCCCAAGTGGGAGCGTTCACAGGCAAGCACTTGCACCGTGGCATTGACTTGCGATCATATGACATAGAGTCCACTCTCGGCCCTGCAAACAGCAGCGCTGGCGTCCCAGGCGTCGCGGGCGCCGACGCTGACGGCGTCACTGGCTCCGATTCTGGCATTCCTAGCTTCTTTTTTCTTTCTCAATTTGATAGAAAAACAAGATAAATTTTTTTTTTTTTTTTTTTTTTGGGGGGTTTTTGAGGAATTGGGTTATGAGTAGAGCTTGGAGTTACATAATTTGATGATTTTTATAAAATTGTTGCTACACGAGCTTTTTGATACTGGCCAGGGCGGGTGACACCAAGAACTACAGATAGTACATATTGAAAATAAATTTAGCTAAAGATTTTTTTTGTTTTTTTGGTTTTTGGGTTGGGGACTTTGGATATGGGAAGGCTGAAAGTTACATACTTTGGAGGTTTTTTTATAAATGTGTTGCTAAGGGATAGAAGAAACGAGCAGAGCCAGAGTGCCAACTATACAGATAACTCTAAAGATTCATACAAGCAATCAAATTGAAATTTTTTTTGGTTTTTTTGAGAAATGAGTTTTGTGGGATTGAATTGAAAAGACTGGATTACATAATGGAAATGATTTTTTTGATGTGTTATTAAGGAAGATTGGGGGAAATGGAAGGATCCAGGTTCAAAAACAGAGTCTTCAGAAATACAGAGGATTTTTCATAAAAAGAGGCTGAAGATTGAAACTGAAACTTAGGCCAGAGATGAAGAAGAAGAAGAAAAAGAAGAGAACGGAGACAAATAAACAGAGGAATTACAATAATGGAGGTGAGCTGAAGATAGAGGTATATGACGTGGGGATTGAAATATAACTCAGAGGCAGTCACCAAGTCAGTGTTGGGATTAATGCAGAGGCGTTTATATAGAGAGGAAACCGAGGCAGTCCAAACTCCAACCTCACCCAAATTTATTTTAAATAAGGCAAAAGTCAATGCCTCCATTGGGCCATGGCATCCATTTTTTTAACAGCTTCGTATACTTTCTGTACAATGCTAATGTCACTGACAGTACCACCCGCAAACCTCGCTGAGACCAGACCACAGCCAACCCCACTCACTGCCGTGATGGATTAGCTTTTTAGTTTACTGATATTTTTCTTTTTCGAGTTCTTAATTTTTTCTCCGTGTTAGGATTAAAGGGCTTTGTCGGTAATGGAATCGGGTATGAATGATAGAAACCGGTATAGGGCCATGTTTGGGAAAAATTTCTAATAATCCCAATCCAAATTCTGTCTCATTTAGAGTACACATTGTTTTAGTGGATCCAATTTGTTTGGTGTTATGGTTTCTCATTTCAAATTTATGATATTACTTAATATCATAGTTTTTATATGTATTAATTTGTCTAAATTATATTTCAGTTGCCGAAAAATTGGACATATACATACGTTAATCTCATAATACTTCTTTCTCGTTAAGGGGGAGAGAACTTATTACTCAACGAAAGTAAAAGTAAAACCCGAGATAGGGATGGTAATGGCATATCCGGCTCTTTTGTCATCCCATTGCTCATTGATTAAAAAATAAAAAATAAAATAAAATAAAATAAAAGCCTCACCCCTAAGGCTAAAATTGCGTATGAGCCACATTTTGTGCACGCTTTTATTCATTGACTCCGATGAGAAGTGCAAATTGCAATTGGCCAATGGGCATCTTTCATGACCAGAGCATGACCCACATGGCCCTGTGAAACTCTGTTTAAAGCGCCTATTTTTGGTCCAGTATAATAATCCCACCACCCACCCAATCATGTATTAAACAAACCATAGACTTTCTTTTTTTAATTATTTTTAATTATTTTTTTTCATTTTCAATCCATTATTTAAGCAAAACCAATCACTATTTAATTGAATTATTAAATATATCTGGACGAATATTCCAAATACAGATATGTATGTCCTTGTTTCCTCATGTCATGCATTATTGAATCTAACTTCCAGAAAAAGTCGCAGAGTTTCATCTCTTGAGTTGAATCAAGTTGCCATGGCGGCCAATAGGCTTCAGGCCTCTACGTACCCTGCTTTTCTTCTTACAGCCTGCACCTTCAAAAGTTGTCTCCCTTGTCGGTATATATATTTTCGTGCTTCGTTCCTTCTTTTGTTGATCCGTTTTGTTGAAGAACAAGTAAAGCTGTGGGGTGTAAAATTGTTAATGTGCAACTTGTTTTTAGCAGAATTTGTGCCGATAACATAAGAGGAATATGATTCCAATCATGCAAGCATGCTTATGTAGATGATTGATTAGACTCGCAATAAATTACATACCACAATTTTTTGTAGTATTCGAATTCCGTACTTAACATGAACGCATCCGTAACCATTAAAACGACGAATTCACCATTCTCTCTCACAGTATAAACTAATCGCGATATTTTAAATTGTTTTCTTCCTAAGTACGAATTTTACATCAAAGATGCACCCTTCATTCATATATGCAGGTTAAGAAAACCCAATTGATGCCTAGTTTTTCTTCCTTTTTTTTTTTCTTTGTGGATCATCCTAGGGTTGGTCCAATCAAACAGTTTGTCAAACTTCCATGTTCCTAGCTAGCCATAGTAATGGGAAGGTGAAAGTCAAATAACCTCCCCATCCTCATATATGAACAATTCAATTTAATTAGTCAATCTTTAAAATTTAATGGCAACTAACTACATATATAAATTTTTTGATAATGTGTGAAGTCAAACGTGTTTAATTTAGTTCACATTAATTTTACATAATGCATGGATTGTTTTCAAAGAAATCATTACCATTAATACCAATACTTAAAGTTATAAGACAGCTATATATATCATGAGCCCTGCATAGTTGGGTCCTAATTTAAAAAATAATCTGGCCCCCAGACGTGGTTATGAGTGACTGATCCATCATACATTCCTCCTCACCGTGTGTATGGGGTGTTATATTAATTAATTAATTATATTTGTCACACTTCAGACAGATTAATTCTTAAATAATCATAACTATTTTCAACTCTCCAAGTTTTTAATTAACAATACATATATTTGTACAGAAAAACATGCTCATAAAACAAGTATATATATATATAAATGAAAATGCATAATGTATATGGGGCACCCAAAAAAAAAAAACACCACTATAGTCGTTAACAATTATTGTTTGGATTAATAAGTATTAAGTGTCACTTCTTAATTATATGATTAACATCATGGGATCCTGAAAAGAGAGATAGAAAGAGAGGAACAGTGAAATCGGGACAAGGAAGTTTCTCGAGCGCCAACCCTTAATTTAATTATTGATTATCTCTTCTCTACTCCTAGGTTTTTGAGTGGAGTCGATGACACTTTTTGCTCACACAAAATCCTATTTTCATGGGAAGATTCGTGTACCAGGCTATATGGTACTCTAATTTAATTAAGTATTTGATCGTGCCTCTACATAGCAAGCATAATCAGAGAATAATCAGAGAATACTTGATTAATAAGTTCCTAATCACCTTCCTTAGCTTAGTCTCTTGGTTACCGAGTAAAGCTAACTTGGTAGCATCAAACAGGAATATATTATCCTCACGATGTCTGTGGCTCTGCATGTGTGTAATGGGAAATGGTGCCCCTCCCTGATTTTGATTTTCTATGTTCATTCCTTTTTGTTTGGTGACTGATTGCACACATTTGAGTTGTGTTCACCAAATTTGATTTTTAATTTCAAAAATGGAAACCCCTTCCAGCCAAGTTGAAGGGGAATCTTTCGCTCGTTATGAGAACTTACAAAGTTTACGAGACACTAGCTTCTTGAATAAACTTTTTTGCCGGTAATAGATTAGGTTTAAAGTAGACTCGGATTTGAATTAATCAAATACTGTCAAGGGATTTGACTATTACTGATTTTTATGTTTGGTAGATTATAAGGGCATAACTTCCCACTAACTTTGATGTCTTCAATTCAATCACTGGTCTTCTCTTTAGGAATATTTGGTTTTGATCGTGATTCATGAATGTTCCATTCCAAACTCATGATCCAGTTGATCTGCAGCACTTTCGGACAAAAGTTAGGTGATAACCTTTAGAGAGAGGGGGGCCTTCTTCAATAATGAAAGTTGGAAATTTTGATATTAATGAAGTGTCACAAAATCCCACCCTTCTTTTCTGTTCCCCAATTTAACTCAGAACCATTGTTAGAGGAGGAGATGCAGGTAGATATGATATTTTGTTTGGGAGTGCCAACTATTCCTAATTTCATCCAAAGAAAGACAGAGAAACAGACAAAATCCAACCCCTTCCCCATGTACAAACCCAAAAGTGAAATGAGACCCTTCCTAATGGCCAATATAGTGGGTTCACATTGCAGCAGAATTTAATACTAAAAAAAGACATTCAATCTGATTCATTTGAAACTTTTTTTGCAGCCAGTCAATGGAACCCTAATTTCTAGTTCTATGCCCCACAAAACCCATGAAAAATCACTTTGGACTGGTTGGACTGGTGAAGTGGATAGTTGATGCTTCCTTTTAGCTTGAAGTATGATGATTGCATGTGAGAAAGCTAGAGTGGTTTGACTATTAAATACTTGATTCCATTGCCTAAAATAAAATAAAAATAGAAATAAGAAAAAGAAAGAACAACTAAGACATTGTGACATTAAAGTTTTAATAATTTATTTTGTGCGGCACAAGAAATTTTGGGATGGTGATTGTTGAGTAGAAGATACTCAAAATGATTCTCAACTCTTGAGAAAGTCCATTATTTTTCTTTTCCATTTTTCCTTTTCTGCCTTCTTTTCAAGGAAGTGGACATGAACTTTATGGGTGTTTGTTGTTGCCAGCCACAATCAGAATGATGAACCAAGCAACACCAACAGTAGGTCACTTCCTCACAAGCATCACCAGAAGTTTCTGACTTTGTGCACAATGATATGGATAGGCATAAGGAAAGACATTGTATTATGGGTATGCATCGGTTGATATTTGGAATTTTGTGAAAACTATGTATTTGATGGGACAAACGAATCTCAAATTATTCTTATTTTTAGTTAGAAACCCAAAGAAAATGAGGGAGGGGGGATGTAGCCTTTTTTGTTGAACCATACAATTAATCAAATTATTGTAGTTATTAAATCCTCATATTATTGGGTTATTCAAATTTCGCATTTATCGTCGGTTTCTTGTAATTTGTTGGTTTTGTGTTTTCGTCCTAAGCTTAAACTATTGTATAACGCACTTAAAGAAAAATTAGGGTTAAGTGTGATGTTTAAATTATTTGAGGAGCGTGTAATCAATGTGGTGTCTTTTCAAAAGAAAATTGTGGTAAGTAGAAAAATTAGGTGGGTGGAGTTAGTATAATGGCGGTGAGAGCCGAAAATAATAGAAGCACTCGTACTAAAAAGAGGTTAGCACCAAGTCAGAATTCAAACCCAAAACAGAGAAAAGAGTTGGAACACGAAAACTGAATTCGAAAGATACCTTACAAGTCAAGTCTCCATCACATTCACACGAGATACACGATTTCTAAGTAACATTAGGATTAGTGACTATCTTGTAGATATGCTGATATAAACACAGCCAATGCACTAAGAGAAAGAGCTAACAGAGGGCCTGCAGGAGCCAGTTTCCGGGTGGCGGCTAATCGTATACCTGAAACCATTTAGAGAAAATTGGAAAATAAAGAAGACTTCTAGAGGGAGTTGAGGTTCCATTCTAAGTATAAGATCATAGCAGAAATTCAAGTCACTATGCACACACTTGTTACTAAATACAGAGATGGGCAGGCAAAAATCTTGAACAAAAAGCGTAGCATATGCATACCAAATACCGAAGCGAAAAGGAATGCTGATCCGAACCCAAGGGCATCACCAATAGCTTTTGTCTCTGGTGTTTGCAACAGATAGTAAGCCTACAAGCATACCACAAAAATTACAGCCATCTCAAAAAGGTAAGGAAATAGAAAGGAACAGGAAGCTCATTTAGATGAACAAAAACAGAATGTGGCACTAAAACGATGAATTGTGCTTATTTTGATAGACATTCTTCCACACTAATCAGTGAAATGAAAGTTCCCTGGTGTAGTTCATTCGGTGTAAGGAAGCTCATCTGCGGAACACCGGAAACAAAGTTTATCTTCTGCTATTCTGAGGGAGATAGAAACTAAATGTATCATTCGTCAATACAGCAAACACACGGCCCTCTTTTCAGGCGGCTGCTCCTTTACAGAAATCTGTAACTTCTGTGGCTTGTCTAGTGTAATACCAGTATAGCCATTATGGTTGGAAACAGGAAATGCAATGTTTCCAAATGCATCATAAATAAAGGCTGCCAATGAAGGTTGCCAGCATTGAAACATGGAGGCACCCCAACATTTGTTTCTCAAAGTTCCTAAAGATTAGATTCTCTTTGACCCATTATGAACAAGAAATTAACCAAAAAATGGAATTACCCAAAAAAATAAAATAAATTAAAATCTTCAGCATGTGAAAACTTGGAACTAAAACACAGTTCAGCGTTGGTAACTTGTCACTATGAAAGCAAGAGTCTTACAGTGCCCATCAGAGCTGCTCCTGAAACCCCGCCGAGAATTGACCCCTTGCTTCCTGATCTCGCATCTGCAAGCAAAAAACCCCTTTGATTGAAAATTAAGCAAAACTAAAGAAAAAAGAAGATATCTTTGTTTTATAAAAATAAATGAAGAGCTTACACGCAAATAGGCCACCGCTGAGGAGCAGGAACCCGTAGACTGCAGAAGTAGTTGGGGCATACTCTGCTAGTTGAGAAGTGCACAATAATCGACGACGCTGCGTTTTGGGTTTGGTTTTGAAGCTTGCATTGTTCATTGCCAATTTGCCATTTGCCGCATTGTAATTGCAGTGATAAGGATGAGGGTTGGAAAACGCAGGAGATTTGGAACTGGGAATTCTAGGATTGCGCTCATACAGGAATCGCCTGGTTATTGCTGAAGCCAAATGCAAAGTAGACGACGACATAGTTCGTTAATTTCAGCGAGTTTCTGAGTTGTGTTATATACTTGTGGGTGTGCCCACCATATGTTTGTGAAAATGATAAGGCAACTGAGACAGGACGCTGCAGAACGAGGGCGCTCAAAACGAGGGCGCCAATTTTACTTGCGCTTGAGAGAAGCCCAATCATATCACAAGCCCACACCAATTTGCCTTTTTTTTTTGTGGTGAAAACCAAGGTATCCCTGCGCGATTGCGGGGACTAACCCTCGAGGTACTGTCGGGCGCAAAGCGGGGACCTCTCCCAACAAAGTCTGCTCTATTCGCAAGCGCCTGGGATCGAACCTAGGACCTCTTGTTTAAAGGATCCAAGCCCTTTCCACTTGGACTAATTTGCCTCTTTTCTTATTAGAGCACATCCACCCCAAAAGATAAGGATAAAACAAAAGCAAGGCAAAGTTTGTCACTATTCACAATATTCACATGAATAGTGATACCCTTGTCTTTTTTTATTCCACCCCAAAGGGCAAGGGTAAGGGCAATTACTATTTACATAACATATGAGGAGATGAATTTGTATAGAGTTTTTGGTGTGGGAAGTAAAGAATACAATTGGGTATTTATAAAATTAAAAAAAAATTGTATTTTTTGTTGTTGCTGACATCATTATGACATCAGCATTGTGTCATTTTGCCCATACAGCAGCTCGGGCTGAATTTGCCTGTGAGCTTGCCTGGGCTCATGAGGACCCAACCCTTGCCCAGGCTGAATTTTCCCGTGGGCTTGACATAATATTATCCGACCAAAAGAAATATCTAACGTAATATTATTTCCTTGCTCACCTACAATAATTATTGAGGAATTATTCATTTAATTTCTAATTACTTTGTTATTTTTAGCTTTATGTTCCTCATTTTAACCATTCCACCCCAACATTGTGTAGAACAGACTTATATGATTGGAGATTTTGTGCCCTTCATTGAATGAGGGGCCATGAGTTCAAATTTAATTACTAAATAAATAAGAAAATAATTACAAAATTTTGCAAAGAATATGAACACATTAACTCAAAAGAAAAAAGAGCCAAAAAGGAAAAAGCACCAAAATAAACATATAATCTTGTGTATATAATCTTTCATTTCCCCCTACAAATTTGGTGAATGCAAATTTACATCAGAATCATTATTAAAACTTTCTTTTACACTAAAACAAAATAAAACCAGACACCAATTTACATTTCTATACAGCCAATTCACCAAGGTCGTCCAGATCAACGGTTGGGATCGATCCATCAATCAATCAAATCACTCAATTAGTATATGATTTGTTTCTGGTGCGACTGTAGAAACGAAACAGATGGAATTTTCTCACGAATTGTCTGCAATATCTGAGCAGCCGAAGGCCTCAGTGTGGGTGACTGCTGCAAGCACGTGGCCGAAACCGAAAGCATAGTCTTGGCTTCTTCAACGTCAAACCCCGCCGCGCCCAGACGCGGGTCCACCATCCCCGCCGCCTCCGCCACGTCAGCGCCGCCGTCCCTCAGCCTGGGCCCCACCAACGACGTCAAAAACTGGCCCTTTTCCGAGCAGAAGGCCTCCATGCCCGTCACAAGCTCCAGCACCAAAACGCCGAAGCTGTATACGTCGTTTTTCTTCGAGGCGATCCCGGTTCGGAGGTAGTGCGGGTCGGTGTACCCGGGCGAGCCCATCATCGTCAAGACGTGACTTTTCATCGACGACGACGGCGGCCGGACCGTCGAGGAAAACCCCATCTTCGCCGACCCGAAATCGCAGAGCTTGCAATTGAGATCTTGGTCGAGCAAGATATTGGAGGCTTTGATGTCCATGTGAACAATCTGAAGAGGGCATTTCTCGTGGAGGTATTCTAATGCCTGTGCGATTTGGAAGGCGATCGCCATGCGGTTCCTCCATGGCAGCACAGGGGTTGATTCTCCGTCGTGAAGCTTGTCTTGTAGGTTTCCATTGGCAACGTACTCAAAAACCAGAGCACCCTCCTCTGTTCCACACAAAAGCAGAGATATAAATAAATTATGTGATCAATTTGAATCGAGCCCAGAAAACAAGATGGCATTTTTAACACTGAAATCTTTAAGGGGTTAATTTGGAACACAAAATGACCTTGTTTATCGCAGTAGCCGAGAAGCTTGACGATGTGGGGATGCTGAAGGTGGAGGAGGATATCGAGTTCTTGCTTGAAAACTTGATTGAGGCGTTCGCTTCCATTGTTGATCTTAATTGCCCAAAAACCAGATGGGTTACGAGCCAAGTAGACATTACTGTACCCTCCAGATCCGATCACCTTACAAAAATTGTTGGTGGATCTTTCAATCTCATCCCAACTCAACTTCCTCACAGAAAAATTCCCACTTTCACCCGCCCTATCATCCTTCTGATCAAGAGGCTCGTGGCTGATGCCTTCAAGACTGCTAAGACTGTTGGTAGTGACGCGGGTTTGCTTGCGTTTTAGTTTGAAGCCGAAGCACCTGAGCACAGCCATGGCTGAAACAAGGAGAAATGCGATGAAGGCAGCAGAGGAGACTGTGAGAATTATGATAATGGTGTAGTCAACGTGGTGGGTTTTTGAAGTAGAAGCAGTGGTATAAGTAGTAGGAGAAGAAGAGGAAGAGAGAGTGGGTGTTGGGATGGAGCGAGAAGCCTCGGAGAAGGAGAAGAAAGAGAAAAACAAGAGAGAGATGGAGGTGGTGAAGAAATAGTATGTGCTGTTAGAACCACAGACAAAATGGCAAGCGTGTGGGCTTTTGGCCGGGCTTGATATAACACCACCAACCTCCTCTGCTTCTGCTTCTTCTTTTTCTCTTTCTCTGACCTTAGATTTGGCCATGGATGGAGGCACAATCTGACAGCCTTGATCTCGATCTAGACATAAAGGAAACAAATGGCAAGCTTCCTTCCTACTTTCTCCACAGAAGAAAATGAAAAGAGAAAAAAAGGAAAAAGAGAGTATATTTAACTCTCACCCAATCAAAATAAAGATCTTAGCCTCTGTTTTTTTTTATTTGTTTCATAAAATGAAAAAGAAAAAAGAGAAAAAGAGCAGGTCTCTGTCCCCATTTCCCCAGCTCCCACCAACAAAATTTCTTGACAAAAAACAATATATTCTTACTATTATTATTTAGGGATTGTTTAATTCTATGGTCTTTTATTTTTCTTATCAGAATTTAATACTGTGGTCCAGATCCAGACCAGTCAAAATAAGCTTTTGCAGTCTGAACAAGGTATTGTTTTGTGAAGACTTCTGCATTATATATCCACCACCAACACCAGTCGGTGAATTTTCGCTCAATTCAAAGCTAACATTTAATGTGTTTTATCTACCCCAAAAATATATCATCCATTTCAACTTCATTTTTGAAAAAATCCACTAACGTAGTAGTTTGAAGTAGATGTTCTCTCCATATCATGGGTTCGAGTCCAAGCATTCGTACAGTGTTAGTGAGTTTAGTATGTTATCATTCCCTCTCAATAGGAAAGATCCTCAAAAAAACAAAACTTAAAAATGTGGATATGTTTTATTTGTAAATACTTTCAAGTGATTTTTCTCAGTTAATAACTTTAATAAAAATGCTTCTAAAAAAGCGTTATCAGCATGAGGGTAAAATTTAAAGCAAAAATATATATCCTAGCAAATTTAAAGCATTTCAATAGTCTCTAAATTATGGTAAAACATAAAATGACCATGCAAAAATAACTAATTTTTTTCCCTAAGGAATACCAACACCCTCTATTTTGGACAATTGCAAAAAGAGGATAATGATCTTTTCGCTTCCTCAAAGGGGTAAATCAAGTTTTATTTTTATATATTAAGAGTATTATCATGGTTTTTAATTTTTTTTTTAAATAGAAAGAGTATTATCAACGTTTAACTTATGATGTATACGAAGATAATAATTCACTACCATAATTTCTCCACATAAAATTGCACTTTTATATCACATTATGATTATGTAAAAAGCAAAGGTTAGGGCGTCTAATTAATTAATAATCACATTGAAAATGAGGCCACGTGTAATTATAATATCACGTGGCTTTATTTTCTTGTTTTTTCCTTCTCAATTACGCGTACACACGAGAATAACAGGGTGAGTGAAGCTTGTTGATTGATTGAGAAATAAAATCATTTCCCCATATTTCTTTTTAAAAGGTGGGGACTTTCTTTGAAAAATAATTAGCACGAACCAATAAAGCAAAGCCAATAATTAATATGACATTCTTGTGACACATCCATTGAATTTTTGCAAGTACAGGAATGAGAGATGTGTTTATTTATTTATTTATTTATTATTATTATATGTGGCCTGCAGCTACTATCTTATTATAAATCAGTGCCCGTGCAGAACCCAATTGCGTATCAACTGCATTAATTTTTTTATCCACGTCCATTTCTTTGCTAATTAGACCAACCACGTACACCACAAAAAAACCCCTAATTACTCTGACTTTAATATTTAGGGTTTAAATTACATGGAGCTGCAGGCACGACGTCGTATTCATGATCATCTGTAGCTATCTACTACATCCCGACACCAATACATATTTAGAGATATTTATTCAAAAACTCATTTTAACATGATATATTATATTTGTGCAATGCTTATGTTTCATCTACTGCATATGTATTGTTTATATTATAAAGTTTTGGTTCGATTATGATAACGTAACCACAAACGAAAGCAACTTCGTACCCAGCTGCAGGGCAAGGATTGTCTTCCTTGTTTAGCTGACGAGGGGACATGACATAGATACACAAGTACTTAGATAAAAACTATGTTCGTTAAGAAGACAATTAAGCTTAAATATTGTCACTAGTTTTATAAAATGATCAGTTTCTGATGATGTTCTGTATAGTTTCTTTTGTATTTGTTAATTTGCACACGTTGCTAAACCTCTGTCTGTCTTGAAACGAATAAGGAGAGAGACGATCAATTCTTGGAGTTGGAACATGGTTTTTGGAGACTTAAATATATGTGCTTTGAATGTATAATACTTGCAGTTTGGAGTTGCACAACTATGGAGACTTAACTTGTCGTGTGTATCTGTTGACTTTTGGGGAGGGTAGAGTTGAACTTTGGGAAAATTTCAAAAGAGATATAACATTACACAAATAGATAGTTAGTTGATAACCCTTATACAAGGTTGAATATATAATCATAATTCACTAATGGGCGTTAGCTAGTTGGATTGACTTAGGTTTTTGGTATGCTCCAAAATGTTATTGGATTCAAACTCCAATAGTACTCGTATGTGTGAGCAAGGGCGGAACCACGTGTAGGCTCTACTGGACTCCAACCCAGTGTTGTTTTTTTATTTTCTGCATATAAGCTTAGTTTTACAAGCCAAATTAGGGTAAATCAAATATTTGCCGCTTTAGGTAGAAATAAGCCCATCAATGCAACCAATCTCTACACCACAGACACACCTCTTCAAACAAACTCTACACGTGTTGGTTCATGATTTAATGGGAAAGCATTTTGTGATTTGTGCTGACGTTTCGAGCACAAAAGAAACCAAATTATAATTAAAAAAACTCTAACACCTATCAAGTTTATCTAAAATATTTATATTATAAAAAAAACTCTAACACTTTCCTCTTTTCTTTCACCATATATATATATATATATATATATATTAATGTTTCTCCTTTTCTCTATTAATTTTTCTTCATCTCCTCTTCCCTTTCTCTGGTTATTTCCTTCTCTTTCAGTTTCTCCCTCTGTTTAAGCTGTCATGAATTCGTAGGTGTTGACAAAAAAATAATGGGAAATACGTTCTTTTGGGGTCAATTTCATCTTGGTTTGGATTGTGGGTATTGAGGTTTTACGATCAAGCCAAGATGAGTGATGGCGAGGAAGATCTGCCCCCATGACCAAAAAAAATTTAGCCCACCCCTACAAAAATTCATGGTTCCGCCATTGTGTGTGAGTTTTCCCCCCTCTCATTCATAACTTTGGCAAAACAAAAATAAAAATATATAATTCCCTTGCATAAAACTATATGGACTGTCTTAATATTGCTTAATTATGTGTCTTATTTGGGCCAAATTGTGGCCAAATCCAATGGTTCACCCCATTAGCAAAATTGTGTGAACTAGCAAAATTGTTAAGAAGTATTCACCCATGTGTATTGGAAGGTACACCAGCCCACGTGGTGTATTCAGAAATATACAAAATTTTCTCATAGTTATTAATATTGATCCCTAAAATTGGGCAAAATAAACTATGTTGTCCACCTATATTAACACGTGCACAAGATGTACCATTTGGTCATACTATTGTAGTATGCTATATTTTCTCATACATGAGGAGCAATTCTTTGATGCACATTAATGCATTTGCATAAGAAAATCGGGTGATATATGAATTAAAAATAAAATATATCTCAAGACTATATAAGTGGTGGAAGCATAGCGAGTAAAAATACACGACGAATATATAGTAGGCGAAGATAAATAAGATAATTTAAAATGGGAATTGATTTTTCCACTCTCTTTTGCTTTTTGATAATTTTTAATTAATTTTATTATTTTTTGTTATTTCTCTTTCCTATTCTACCATTATCCTACATTAATTTATTTTTACTTCACTTGTATATTATTTATTTTTCCGTATACTTAATTTTCCAACTTGCACTCCATTCTCTTTTTCTTTATACTTCTATATTATTTCTTTTTCTTTATGTCGTTAAATGAACATGATAATATATATATATAATTTAGAAAACCTATAATGCTTTATGAAGTTAATAAAAAATTGAATTAAACATTTAAAAAAACAAAAAAAAAACAGGGCGTAGTCGGGGAGGGGAGGACCTGCATTGTAGAAGTGGGAACAACCCAGCAACCCTGTCAATCTCTACCCCTAGTCACTTTCCCCGCAGACACCCAAAGGCCCCAACTCTCCAAGCCACGCTCACCTCCCTAACTCCAATCCACCCACTTCTAATATATATAATAAAAGCCTCTGCAATGGTCCTTCCCACTTCTCCACCCGCTGAGCAGCTCCTCCCATTACCGACTAGACTACGCTCTTCTTTTCTTTTTCTTTCAAGTTTTTATTTTTTCTTTTTTCTAATGATATATTTTAGTTTAATTTATTAACTTCAAAAAGATTTATAGGTTTTAAAAATAAAATGAAAAAAGATTATCATGTTCATTTAGCGGTAACTTTAACGGAACGGACTAAATTAACTAACGTTATTGAACACAAGGATCAAATTGGCCAACATGATAAAACACATGAACTAAATTGGCCAACATGATAAAACACATAGATTATTTCGACATTTAAACCAAAGAAATAATATAAAAGTGAACTAAAAAGAAATTAATATATAACGACGATAGAATAGGAAAAAGAAAGAATAAAAAGGAAAAAGATTGATTAAAAAATATTAAAAAGCAAAAGATAATGTAAGTTGAGAAAATTAAAGGGAAAAAATCAACTCCCTTTAAAATTACGTGTAATGTTATACACAAAATTTACTACCTAGCGGGAAAATTCGAATTGGATTTGGGCAAATTAAATCCGAAATCAATCTCAACTCAAATTTCAAATAGCGTAATTTCCCGGCGGCAATACCAACAACAAAAGAAGAAAAAGAAAATATAATTCCCTGCGGCAGCGGGAAAGCTACAGCGCGACAGTCCCGTTACGTGGCATGCTTAGGCTTTAACAGGGCTTTTATCCCGTCACCGCACACCGCACACGTGTCGTGATGTTCAGGCCAGGCTACAGGACGTACAGATACACCCACGATTTTGCGCCTTTTCACAACAGCCCCCATCGCGTAGCAACGTCTCTCCTTACCGATACTTTACGCCTCCGTTAACATTGGCTGTTTCAGAATTTTTTTTTTAAAAAGCTTCAAATTTTCAAAAAATAAAAATCACAGAGAACAAAATGTCCCAAACCAAAACCCCTAATTAATCAAATTCCATGAGATTAAGAGGGGCTTTGATTCGGTGGCCACCAGTGCACAGACATGAACGTTGGGGACGATGATGACGATGCCGTCAACAAACCCCAAAGACCTCGACAGCAGCGCCACTCGATCGCCCAAAAACCGCCGTCACCGTCAAAGCCACGTGGCCACCGCCATCATCGCCTTCGCGGCGCTCGTGATCTCCACCACGGCTTGGCTCTCTCTCGTCTTCTCCGGCGCCTCTCAGCCCTTCCCTGCCCCTCAAACCCTCACTCGCTCCCGCAATCGCAGCCTCTCACTCTCCCAACAGCAACGACAACCCAGACACTCCCAGGAGCTCACTCTAAATGACATCATTTTCGGTATTGCCGGGTCCGCCCAACTCTGGAAGCAGCGCAGGGAGTACGTGCGGCTCTGGTGGCGCCCAAACGACATGCGCGGCCACGTCTGGTTGGAAGAGAAGCTCCCCAAAAACGACGTCGATTTGTCCTTGCCGCCGATCATGGTTTCCGAGGACATATCGCGGTTTCGGTACACCAACCCGACGGGTCACCCGTCGGGGCTCCGAATCTCCCGAATTGTCTCCGAGTGCTTCCGCCTCGGCCTCCCCAACGTCCGGTGGTTCCTCCTCGCCGACGACGACACGATTATCAATGTCGATAACCTCGTCGCCGTTCTGAGCAAGTACGACTCGTCGGAGATGGTTTATGTGGGAAGCCCATCCGAGAGTCACTCTGCTAACACTTATTTCAGTCACTCCATGGCTTTTGGGGGTGGGGGAATCGCCATTAGCCATCCTTTGGCTGAAGCCCTCTCTGAAATGCAAGATGAGTGTCTCGAGAGATACCCAAAGCTCTATGGAAGTGACGATCGTCTCCATGCCTGCATTACTGAACTTGGGGTTCCCTTAACCAGAGAACCTGGTTTCCACCAGGTAATTATATATTTAAATTTACCCATATATCTTTCTGTTTTACTGAGCATTCCTTAATTGGTGAAATTGGTTTGCCATGTATTCATAAATCTTTCTGTTTTAGAGAACATTGCTTAATTGGGTGAAATGGGTTTGTTTTGTTATGTATGCATAAATCTTTCTGTTTTAGAGAGCATTGCTTAATCGGTGAAATGGGTTTGTTTGTTGTGGCAGTGTGATATTCGGGGTAATGCTCATGGTCTGTTATCTTCACACCCAATTGCACCGTTTGTGTCCGTTCACCATGTTGAAGCTGTTGACCCTTTCTATCCTGGCTTCTCCTCTCTACAAAGCTTGAAGCTTTTTACACAGGCAATGAGACTCCAACCCACCAGCTTTTTGCAGCGGTCTATTTGCTATGATCGTAGACGCCGTCTCACATTCTCAGTCTCGGTTGGTTATGTGGTTCAAGTATTCCCAAGCATTGTGCTCCCTCGTGACCTTGAGCGCTCTGAGCATACTTACTCTGCTTGGAATGGGATAAGTCACAGGAATGAATTCGATTTCGATACCAAAGACCCTTATAGGTCTGTCTGTAAGAAGCCTATTCTGTTCTTCTTGAAAGATGTTACGAAACAGGGGAATGCTACATTGGGCTCATATGTCCGGCCTCGAGCAAAAGACGATTTCAAGAGGAAAGTTCTCTGCTTTCCCCGGTTCAGAGTTTTGCGCAATCTGTGGAAAATTCAGGTTTTGGGATATCCACTCACCAAGAAATGGCATCTGGTGTGTTTCTTCACTCAGTTGTTTTTGCCATATGCACAGAGATTGATTTCTTGACATGTCTGTTCTAGTTTTATTGATTAGTGATATATTGAATTCCTTTGCACAGGTACCACGACGTTTATGTTGCAAACTGAACCAAACAAGTGAGGAAGTCCTTAGATTAACAGTGGGGCAGTGTGCTAAGGGAGATTTTGGCTCTATTACTGATTCTAAATGAATATGTCAAGGATGTTTGCAGTGGGGTATACTCTCAATCAATTTGGATTTTGGACACGAGAATCACTTGCCGCTATCTATTCGGCTGACCTCCAGCAAATTGAAAACATTTGCTTGCAGATATGAGAATGCTTCATTGTAAACAGAAAAGTTGAAGACAAGCTTGCCAACCTACGGCTCGGGTATTACATTCTTTGCCTTCGATTTTGTTCAGAAGGTATCTAATCATAAATTGAGATCGAACGTCTCCTGGCTGATTAAGTGAGACAAACAGTAGTTGTTCGAAACTTTGATATGCAAATTAGTAAACCCTAATGAACCTGTGTGCTGAGCTGCTTCTAATCTTTTACTCGTTTTTGTAACTCAAGGCGAAGGGTTGAATGGATTTGATGTGACCGAATTACAAAAAGTTGTGAACATGCTAAGCATTTCTTACCGCGTTCATGGAGCTGTTTGAGTGAGGAAAATTAAGTCAAAAGTTATGCCTGCTGCCTTGAAAATGATGTAATAATGATTGAATTTACAGGCCATTAGATTGAGGGACGGTTGGACTTTCTTGTTGATTGACCGTCAAGACTTGTAAATATTCAGAAAATTACAGGTGGGGTAGACTTCATCTCTGGACTGGATTGCGCCGAGGCACCTCAATATTTTTGACCTTTTTGGTATCCCATGGCGGTGCCTCGCTGGCTAGTTGGTCATGGCCCACGATTGGGGTTGTGGGGCCCATGTTGAAGTGAGTTATAACAGTAAGCCTAGATTTAGACTAGTTGGTATAGTAGGCCCAAATAGGTTTTTAGATGTGGCCTAATGTTTTATATTTTTCACCTTCATAGCTGCAGAAGTGGAAACCAGAAATGCATATCAATTTTGTTGGGTACCTCTCAATGTAGGAACCCTAGGTTTCGTTTCGTTTGCTAGCAAAAAAAAAAAAAAAAAAATCATAATAATTGTAAAAGAGCAATTTGTTGGTCCCTAGAGATAGTAGAGTAATTTTCATTTTTAGTAATAAGGAAAGTTCCCTAGGGATGCTATGGTAATTCCAATTTCTAGTAATATACCTTTTCTTTCCAAATGCCTATTTGGAGGAAAGAAACGAAAGACGTTACAGGGACCCGTGGGAGTAAAAATTGAGTTGCAAGTTGCCGGATTTGTGTTACAACTAAAGGTCAGTAGGTCTTGAGTTCGACTTGCATCGAATTCATTGATTTGTGCCCGAAAATACTGAGTTGGTTTTTTGTTGCCCTTATTATCATGTAGAAAGGGAAACAAGTGAATTCTAAAGCTTTGTCACATACATTTTTTGCTTTTTTATCCAAGAATAAAAGCAAACACAACACACTATTGTGTGTCTGAGGGTAGGTCAGTGTAAAAACAAGCTAAGATAGGAGAGAGCATGTTAGGGTCCAGCTCAGAGGTGAGAAGTAAGATATAGAGGGGGGATTAAAAAAATTGAAATTAATAATATATATATAAGTGGTTAAAAATAAAAAAGAGAAAGAAAAAAAGAAAAGAGAAGAGGAGCAAGTGGCATGTGCAGTGATCGGGGGTCATGGGGTAGATGCCAGGCAGTTAGGGGTTTCTAAAATCCGGGAGAAACGCCACGCACGTTCCACCCCTCCCTCCCCTCCCCTCATCCTCTCATGTATTGGGCCCCTTTCTACAGCTGTGCCAATCTGTTCTTGTCTCCCCCTCAACCTAAAATTGCTTAATGCTCTTCTCTTCTCTTCTTTACCCTCTCTTCTCTCTCTTTCCCCAAACTCCTATCTCATCATTCTTTCACTCACTTACCCATCCACCTCTGCTTTTTTGAAATTTTGAATTTCTACTTTTTTTTGGTTGATTGAATGTTCGGACACAGTTGACAAATTGATAACATAACATGTTACACTAAGTACACGTGGTTCCTGAACGTTCAATTGACAGATTGATAACATAACATATTAGACTAACTACATGATTATTTGCAGTCTCTTTTTTTGTCTGCCTCAAAACTTCAACCTAGTGCTTTATCCACGTGGGTTTCTTTCGCCCACGTATTCTTTTTCTTCCATGGCATGATTTGGTGATTATATTAGTTGATTCAACATTTGAACACAATTGACATTTTAATAACTTAACATGTCAGACTATAACCAAGTGGTTATTTACGACCTCTCTTATTGCCGGCCCCAAAACTTCAACCTAATTCTCTATCCCACATGGGTTTCTTTCACCCACATTTCTTTGTACTTTTTCTTGTTTTTCTATTGCATGATTTGGTGATTCTATGGTTTGGAACAAACTAAACAATGCTACTACTCCATTTTAATATAAGTGCCGCTACCCTTTTCTTGCATGGGCATCCATCCATGTTACAATCCCGTGGTCTACATGTAATAACATTTTCATGTTAGCAACGTAATGGTTACCATGTGAGAGTAGCCAATTGTTCCTTACCTATTCGTTAGGGCAAAACAAAAGAAAGAAAGAAAAAAAATTAAAAAGGTCCACTTCTAACTTGTTGTTATATATATATATTTACTAAAAAGAATCACATGCAGCGAATCGAAAACTTGTTGGACAAATAATATCACAGAATAAGATCCCTTAATTAATCACCATTTATATAAAAGTCACCAAATTAATTTGGGGAGAGTTTTAATTTTGAAACTCTCTAGCTGGCTCATTAACTCTAATACCTTTAATTTGTTTTAATTAACATATAAGCAAATGCTACATCATGCATGCATACATGCATATACATATATAGAAATTCTCATGTACGGACATCCGGACGTTATTATCGATATCCCTTCTTGTTTTCATGCTTGTTTATAATAGTCATGATTGGTAGAATGATATATGGATATTAGGGTTTTGCAGGATGATGAAAGAGAGTTGAAGGATGAGAGTGAGAGCGTGTGATGTGGCCCACAGAGTGTTAATGCGATTAAAAGCTGGATGTATATACAAATGGGGAAAATGGGTTACCAGTTGAGGCTTTTTGTTTGTGTGAATGGAAAAAGGGTTTAAAAAAGGAAAGAATAAGCTGCAACAGGAGTTGTGCGCTGTCAATTCGTGTTAATTTTAAGCATATATAATTAATTGCTGCTGGCATTGTTGGTGTAAAATAGGTCTCTTAAATTAAATAAAAAATTAAAAAATTAATTTATATGTATTTATGATGAATTCCATCGGCCTCCCTACGGGCTCCAATCACATGGGACTTATTGAGCATGTCAGATGGGAGATGGGGCCGACAAAGCTTTGTTTAAACTAAAGTCATCTGACAACATCACAGGTCCTCCAAGCCCTCCTCCCTCCAGGCTAATTCAAAGTTTCGATGTGGGATTAAAATTTCCTCCCTCTTTTCTCTCTCTTTCTATCATTAGCAAATAGTCACTTTATTCATTTTTAATTCTATCATATAAATATATAAATATATATATATATATATATATGTAGAGGAGAGGAGGAGCGTCTTGTATAATTTAATTGGTAAGGTAAAGATAAAGATTAAAGATTAATAAAGCCGCAGATCTTAGAGTATTTGTGTGGTTGGGTTGGATTTAAACTAGGGTTAGGTTTGATGAGAGTGTGCCGATCATATTCTGATTCCTGTGCTAATTAGTGTGCCTCGACAATTTGGGTTTGTTCCAGCTCAAAAAATTTGTACTAGAAGGGTGTCATCAATTTGAATGTAAGCAAAGCAAATTACCAAAAGGAATATGCTACTGCCCTCGTAGTCGCATGTATGCAAAATTTCATACGATACTATTTATGCACGCGTGAACGACTGTTGATAACACAGCTCGGAGGGTAGAAAATTGGAGAGTGAGGGAATTGAGGGTAAGGGCCAGAGGTTATAGTAAAGTTAAAGCAAAGTCCAATTGTACATGGCCACAAGCACAGAGAGGGATTGTTGGGTCAATTCAATATGACATTATTGGAATGGCAAATAAAAGATGGCCCTGGACTGGATTTTTATTCCTAAAGATGGATGTGAGAGTTGCCAAGCTCTGCCTGCTGCCCCCTTGGTCATTTCACTTTGAGTTTTCTTTTTTATTATTATTTTTCTTTTTTGGGTGTCACTGTATTAGATAATATTATTATTAATAATTTAAGGAAAAAAAGAGAGTAAAATATGGTGGTAAATGGTTTTGACAATTATTAGCAGCAAAGTGAGAGCCGCTGACAACATAGCATCTCTTCAAGTTTTATCTCTCTTCTCTCTCTCTCTCTCTCTCTCTCTCTCTCTCTCTTAATCATCATCATCTCCCTCATAATCGTCATCTCTCCATTCATTCATTTCTTTCTCTCTCTTTCTCTTTCTTCATTTATCTCTCGCCCCCCACAGCCCATCCACTCTTTCTGTCTTTTCTTTTCTTCTTTGTCTGTCATTTTTTGCAGGCAGAGCGCAGCAGGAGAGAGTGCAGTTGAGATGGGGATGATGATGATGATGATGATGATGATGCCCTCCTTCTCCTACTCAACCATATTTCTTTCTTCTTTACTGCTTCATCTTTTTCCTTAATTATTATCATTTTTGTTTTCTGTTTTTTATATTCTTTTTCCTTTTTATTTTCCGTTGGTTTAAGTAAACAAAAACAAAGGAATAAAAATCAAATCTGAATGAAAGACTGGAGGTGAAGGCCAGCACTAACTCATAGGAATTCACTTTCTGCCTTTCATCTTTCCAGTTGTCTAATCTCTTCCCTTTTGCTTCCTCCTTCTCTTTCACCAAACCTCCCCTTTTGCTCCCACTTAAATTTCCCTCAATATCACTCATTACCCTCCTCTTCTCTCTCTCTCTCTCCATTTTCTCTCTCTCCTCTTTCACCCAACCAGGAGAAAGAAGAAGAAGAAGAAGAAGAAGATCTACCGCTTAATGCAACCCCACCCCACAGTACAAGGACTTACAGCAAACACTTCATTGCCCAATTGGGCACATGAATTATCCACAATTTTGAAGACCCACTTGTGCTTTTCGGAGAATTGAGAAACCCATTTTCTCAATTTTCTCAATTCCCAATATCAAATATGCAGCAAGGAGCTGGAGGGGCCCAAACCCATTATGGAGTTGGGGCAGCTGAAGACATGGGAGCTGCTGCTGCTGGTCCTTCTTCTTCTTCCATGGCAGCCGCAGCAGCAGAAGCTGGAGACCAAGCCCAGCTAGTAGAAGCAGCCTCGCCAATCAGCAGCAGGCCTCCTGCTTCCGCCTCTGTCAATCTGGACGAGCTCATGACTCTCTCTGGAGCAGCTGCTGCAGCTGAAGACGCTCTCGCTGGTTCGAGAGACGAAGCAGATCGCGGTGGCGGTGGCGTTGGGTCCAGTGGGAACAGGTGGCCGCGTCAAGAAACCTTGGCCCTTCTCAAAATCAGGTCAGAGATGGATGTGTCCTTCCGCGACGCCACCCTCAAAGGTCCCTTGTGGGAAGATGTTTCCAGGTAATAATTACTAATAATAATTAACAAAAACCTCAAATCAAAAATTATATTTTTCTTTTTCTTCTGATTTTCAGCATTTTTGGCATTCCCAATATTGATTATTGATGGGTTTTTGCAAAATTCCTTTCTTGAAAACCAAAAAAAGAAAAGAAAAAAAAAAGGAAAAGAAAAAAAAAAGGGGAAGAAATGATTTGATTTCTGCAAATATACATACACAGCCAGCCAGCCGCACATGGGACATGGGGGCTTCTATCTCTTTCCATCACGATTCACGAGTTGGGCATCTTTCTTTCTTTCTTTCTTTCTTTTCCTTCTTGGAATATAGAGCGGCTCAGATCCACTGCATGACTTGTACCCAATCCCCCCTATCCCTCCCTCCTCTCTCTTTTTTGTTTTTTCTCTCCTTCAAAATATATTTTTATTACCCAAAAAATTTGAAAATCCCGATAAGATTTCCCCTCATCATAATTATAATATAGTAAAATTTTTCCCACTCTTTTCTCTCTTAACCCCTTATTATAATGCTTCTAATTTTCCACTATAGACAGTTAATATTACATTAATCTATAGGAGAGATAGAGACCAAGTGAGGGACCATTGGGAGGGGGAGGCGGGGAGCCTGGATTGTTCTCTCCCCTCTCATTTTTCTTCTTTCTCTTTTGTCTTCTTCTAACTCAGGTCCTAGTTGGGAATATGATCAGGATCACGATTTAATTATTTTTTTTATATTTTTTTTATACAAGCGATATTCGCTATCGGGAATTTGAACACATGACTTCGGATGCAGGAACTCGAATATAAAATATAATATTTCTTTTTATAAAGATTTTATAATATTGTAGCAGTGAGAGTGAGTGCATGGTTTCGTACACATTGTGCAGGAAGCTAGCGGAGTTGGGGTACAAAAGAAGTGCCAAGAAATGCAAGGAGAAATTCGAGAACGTGCACAAGTATTACAAGCGGACGAAAGAAGGCCGCGCGGGTCGTCAAGACGGCAAGAGCTACAAGTTCTTCAGTGAGCTGGAAGCTCTACACGGCACCACTGCCGCCACGTCCTCAGTCAACATGTCAGCCTCTCCCGCTGTCCACGTCACCCACGCTTCCCCTAATCCGGTTTCTATCGGTTTCAGCAACCCCATGCCCATCTCATCCTTCAGAATGTCACCCACAATTCCCGTAATGCCCTCCCAACAACCTCCCGCTACATTTCCAGTAATGCCCTCCTCCCAACCGCCACCGACAGCAGCAACAACGGCCACTCCAATGGACATAAACTTTTCCTCCAACAGCTCGTCTTCGTCCCCGGGGACCGACGACGAGGACGACGATGATGACGTGGAAGGAGAGCCTTCGAGTCGAAAACGGAAGAGAGGGGGTGCTAGTACTAGCACCAGCGGCAGCGGCAGCACCCGAAAAATGATGGAGTTTTTCGAGGTTCTGATGAAGCAGGTGATGCACAAGCAAGAGACCATGCAGCAGAGGTTTCTAGAAGTAATAGAGAAGAGGGAGCAGGACAGGACCATAAGGGAAGAGGCGTGGAAGCGTCAGGAGATGGCTCGGCTGACTCGGGAGCACGAGCTCATGAACCAAGAGCGAGCCATCTCAGCGTCCAGAGACGCCGCCATCATCGCTTTTCTGCAGAAAATTACTGGTCAGACTATCCAACTACCTCCGCCCATCAACGTCCACGCCGCTCCGCCGCCACCTGTCCCTCCGTCGGTGCCGGTTGTCACCCCGTTGGCTCAGCAATCGGTCCAGCCGCCGATACAGACATCGTATCATCAAACGACTCCGCAGCAACAACACGCGCAACAGGTTCGTCACCATCAGCAGCAGTCGCAGAATCTTCAGGTGGTGATGGCTGTACCGGAGCAGCAGGTGCAGCCGCCGCCAGAGAATATTTCTAGCGGAGGAGGAGCAGGAGGGAGCTTAGAACCGGCGTCGTCTTCGAGATGGCCCAAGGCGGAGGTGCTTGCACTGATAAAGTTGAGAAGTGGGCTCGAGTCGAGGTACCAAGAGGCGGGGCCGAAGGGTCCACTTTGGGAGGAGATTTCGGCGGGGATGGGGCGGATGGGGTACAAGAGGAGTTCCAAGAGATGCAAAGAGAAATGGGAGAACATCAACAAGTACTTCAAGAAGGTGAAGGAGAGCAATAAGAAGCGGCCCGAGGATGCGAAAACATGTCCATATTTTCATGAACTTGATGCTCTTTACAGGAAAAGGATACTGGGCGGCGGCGGTGGAGGCGGCAGCAGCAGCTCATTGGGTAACCAGAACAGGCCAGAACAACCACAACAACAGCCACTGCAGCTGGAGAACCCGAAATCAGATTCGGCAACGCAGCCGCAAGATAGGAGCTTACAGGCCCAACCAAGTGTGCCTGTAATGTCACAAACACAAGAGGCAGTGGTAGCTACTGATCAATCAGAAAACAAGAACGGAGATCATAGTGCAAATGTGGAAACAAGTAACATGGGTTTGAGAGCAAATCTCTTTGGAGAGGCAACAGATGAGGCAGCCAAGAAGGTAAAGTTATTCCATATAATGCTTAGCCAAGAACATTTGTTATAGGGAGCACCAAATTTGTTGAACAAAATTTGATGTGACAAAATGATGTATTCATTTTATTTGTTAGAAATAAATGAGATTTAATTAAACTGGGCGCACATTATTTTGGCGAACAGAAATTTGTAAACAATTTTGATGGGTATATATTTATCACTTAGCTCTTATATATGCTGATTATTGTGTTTATATTTGAAGCCAGAAGACATTGTGAAGGAGTTGATGCAGCAGCAGCAGGTGCATGATCATCTTCAACAAGGGGTACATCAATTAGCGGTAGACGACTATGATAGGATTGAGGAAGCCGATAGCGACAATATTATGGATCAAGATGAGGACATGGAAGACGATGATATCGATGAAGAAGACGATGATGAAATGGAAGAAGAGAGGAAGATGGCTTATAAGATAGAGTTTCAGAAACAGAACACAACAGGTCCGTCCTCTAATGGGGGAGGCAATGGGGCTCCCTCATTCTTGGCCATGGTTCAATGAGTGCATGAGAATGAGAAAGGAATATGCATTGCATGGCCAAACTTTACTGTACCATATGTACGTATCTACTTCCTGTTCAGAAAAATCAGAAGCAGCTCAAGTAAGATTATACCTCACATGATCACATCTACCTGAGCAGTTGGAAATCCTGATAGCATATATTTCTTCCAATTTCTTTTCTTTTTATAATTTGTTTTCTTAAATTTCTTTCATTCTCCTTTGCTCATCACCCAATTCATCATCTTCTTCTGATTTTTGTTGTTCCTCTTGATCTTCTTCTTCTTCTTCTTTTTCTACTTCTTGGGTAGGATAGCTTTTCTGAGATGAATTAATATCTTGGATCAGTTTTCTTCCAATTTATTGATTTATTGGTGAATAAAAAACCGTTTCAAGGGAAAAAAACGGAAGGGGGATTGGATTAAGACACAAGAAAAATAAGCTGCTTGCTCTAAAATTTCAAGCAGCAGCATCTTCATAAGAAGAACAAAACAAAGCCCGGAAAAGAGAGGGAGAAGAAGTGACAGTCTCATCAGAAGCAGAAGCAGATGATTCAGCAGTATTCTTTTTTTACTTTTATTTATTTATTTTTGTTCTTGTTAATTAAGCTTTCCTTTTACTTCTTCTGTAACTTGCTTGGTTTATTTGAATGAATGAATGAACAAGCTGGGCTCTCTAGAATTCATCTTCCCTATTCAAATTCTGCAATAACCCCATTATATATATATATATTTTATCTTCCTATTTTCCATAAACTTTCCACAAAATGTATATCTGTGATCTATTATCTATTATCTATTCTCTGGGAGTCTGGTGTGATGTGAAACTGAAAAAGTTGCAGATAAAGATGAGCATGGTGATAAAAACAACCAGATAATTCATTTATGGTAGTCAGACAAATGGGCTTATTTATTTTTATCTACAACTTGCGTCACTGATGCCAGCTAAATGGTGAGAGAGAGAGAGAGAGAGAGAGAGGTTTTTCACTTTCAAGTAGGACTTTTTTGAGAAATATGGGGCTTTCAGCTTTTAGCTTTCTGCTTTGGCCGAACATGTGGTGGTGGGAGTGTTAGGCATTTGGCTGCTGATCGCCACGTCAGCTGATAACAGGATTTACACATAGCTGTATCTGCACTCTCAATCTTGTAGCCCATTATAGCCCAGTTGTTTTGATGCTGTTGTTGTATCCCAAAGGGTTGACTTGCTCATCTTAATATAATCACTTAATTACCTGTAATTTGATAAGAATCTTGTTTAAATCTTTTATTAGTTTTGCTTCTGTTATTGTTAATTATCTGAAGTCAAGGATGACATGTTTTTCACAGACTTGAGGCCATCATTTTGATTACTTGTTCTCATCAACTTCTTAATCACCTCCTCTTCTTTAACAAAACCAATTCATCTCATAATTAATCTTAAACAACTTGAACCACCTGCTACACTTCTCAAATCTCATGATTCGTTGTATCCCACATGCCACATGCCATTTCTCTTTCACTTTTCAAGTGTTCGGGTAATAATGAGTCTGAAATTATACAGCACCTCTTCACAAAATAAGTCATTCATTGGATCGGACTCAACATTATTAATAATTGACTGGTGTGTTTGATGATATGAACTTAGTTACGTTGGTTAAATCAGATGTGTTCTTCACTCTATATCTGAGTTCGAATTCCTCTCCTCGTAATTTATATTAGATTAAAGTAGAATATCGTTTGTAGTGATGAGTGTTTATTTTTCTTTCGATGCTTGACGGGGCTACGCTAAATAAATAATTATATAAGCACATACCTCATAATCTCAAAGTAGAAATACATAAAAGAAGTTCACTAAATACATACACAGCACATGGGCAAAGAGGTTTGCTTGGTTGGTGTGGGTGGAAGGATGAATTATTAACACCTAATTAATGGAGGTCCCCAGGCTGTATTCTTTTCTCGTTCTGCATCCATCAAGTAATAAAGGTTGAAGGAACCAGGGAACAAGTATGTAATAAAGTTTGAAGAATACATGCATCTTCATTTAGGTGCATACATTATTATTATAACAAATAAATAAACAATTTAACATGACAGAGCAGTGTATAATTGAATTGATTCTCGTATCCAAAAATAAAAATAAAAATTGAATTGATTCTTTCTTGTTTTCCAAGTTGATTACATGGTAAGTCTTTCTACACACTACATTGTTGGATCAAAATGATGCTTTAATAAACAAATAATTACAGACGTAGGTTATGACAGTTAGTTACGATAATGAATTTACGTTCCTTGTATCTGAATTCGAATCCCGCTTCATGTAAATTTTCGAATCTCTCTCCATATAAATTTGATTAAATTTAAATAATATCACTTGTATCGAAAAAGTTTGTAAATAATAGGTTATTTTATTCAATATTTGATGATGGCATGGCGTCCTTTCTAAGTTCCAATTTGAAGATGAAGTCCATGAATGAAGTGAAAGTGGTGTGATGAGATTCCTTCCTTTTGCATCACGCACGTGTACTGTCTGTCTGTCTGTCTACCCTATCACTTTTCTGCTTTCATCAAACTCATCAACGTCGTCATCGGTAACAAAAGATTTGTACCCTGTTTTTTCAGTCACTTTATTTTCCTTTTTACTGCTCCAATTTGTTTTTTTTTATTATTCATGGCCAAAATTACTAGCTTGCAGGGTAAGCGTCATAGCTGCAGACTGGTAACTAAGAACTATTGAAGGAAACCAAAAACAGAAAGAACCTTTTATGGAAACATGGAGAAATTTCGTTACACAATAATTCTCAAAGATTGTAGTAAAATACATGCTTGTATTATATTCAAATTTTTATTCAACACAAAAATGTTATAAGGAATCCTTTGATTAAAAAAATAATAAAAATATAAGAAATCTTAATTCATTTATGTAACTCTACTCTTATGTATAATGATTTATCATACGCATATATGTCTCGGGTCTCCTTTCAATATCACCATAGGTGTTAGCAACCCTCTAGGGATTAGGATGATGAATTATGGATTATGTTAATCCTAACGACTCTAATGCAAAGATGCATGTGAGTCTCACATACACTAAAGTTGATGATCGTAAGTATGCATCGACAGTTGATGATGATCGTAAGAATGCATCTATAGTTGATGATCGTAATGACTATCAACTGTGGATGCATGTTGATCGTAAGAATGCATCGATAGTTGATGATCGTAATGACTATCAACTGTGGATGCATGTTGATCCCACAATGGTGATTGTCTCTTTAAATGGAGGGGTGCTTTACAATCTATATCCGTGAGCAGCCAACAGAAGAAAATTTATGCGTGTAGAAGGGAAGGGAATGCAGGAGAATATGGGCCAAGTATCAAACTAAGTCAAAAACGTATCGAAGTTTTATGCTTCTCTTCCAAATGATTCACGGCCAGACTCATAAATTGATAAAAAAGACCAATTCTACATTCATAAAAAGCTCAAAATGAAAGGCAATTTCCACTGCCTCAGTGTCAAAACATCTTCTTTTGATAAACAGAGACAACGTTACAAAAATGAGTTCCTAAGGAGCTTCAGGGTGATTAATCCTAGTATTCAGGGTCGCCCTTCCCAACTACAAATCCTGCTTGCTCTTAGATCTTTTCATCTTTGCCTTAAACCTTGACTTCACCATAAGCGTCTGTACCGTATTTACAAAGTTCCCAACTGCCATCAAAACTAGCAGTACGCCGCAAAAACTTACCTGCAAAACATATATTTCCCATTACATATGCAATGATAGATATGATTCTCCTACTGAGTAAACTACTACACCAAGTTCTCTTGATCTTCAGTGAAAATGTCATATTAGCCCTCCTGGAAATCACAGAGCTCCCCACTTTTAGTGGGGATTTTAGGAAAACCTTTTGTATTGCACGTCCGCTTGCTTGTTAAGTCCAAGAAAAGCTTTATAATATTTTTCAGATTAGGAATAAAGTTACATTTTCGTTTGGTTAAACTTTGACAGTCACAGCGACAGGAGAGAGAAAAAAAATACAAATATTGAAGCATCTGATAATCTTTCAAAACCCATTCTTTAAAAAATCACTTATGTTTTGGTTTAAAAAAAAAAAATCAGGTAGAAAAGAAACAGGACAGTTGGCAGAGAATCATAAAAAATAGAATGAAGAGGGGGGGCTATGTGTAATCTTTCATTTTTATTCTTGTTCACATAAATCAGAGAAACCTTCTAGCACAAATTACCTGCCATTCAGAAGCAACGCCAACCAAAGCAGTCTTAAGCAATTGTAGTCCGACATATGCCTCAAAACCCTAAAACAACGTAAGCACAAACAATTATTCAGCTATAATTGCATTCAAGTCATTGGGTTTGATATAGAATAAAGATCTGGAGCAGACCAAGCTTGGTCTGGATTGCATTTCAATGCAAGAAAGAATCACTGCTTCCCACCCACCCACTTTCAAAACACACATAGATGCACTTGCAACACAGGTCAGCCTATTTCAGTTTATCTGAGTTGTAGCAGTCCAACCCCAACCTTGTATGAAGGCATGGATAGGTCATGCAACCTATCATTTTAAAGAAAATTCTCACATGAATTTCTATGGCCTATGATTTTTCTTCACCAATCATTCAGCTGGATGTCTCTCAAAACTTCTAAAAGGCATAATAATGAATTTGATGCAGACAAACCATCAGTTAATCAGGTTGCATTTAGCACGAGTTAACTCATGTATCTATTTGCCCGTGAGCTCTAGCTCAAGTGGCATTGGGGTAGTTCAAATTCTGCTGTATGTAAACATAATCATGTCCACTAATCTCTTTTAGGAAAGATGGCAAAATGTTGCCTAATCACCTGCAATATAAACAGTATTGGACATAGAAGCCACAGTTGACCATCTACACCAGCTGTTTCTCCCCAGACAACATCCATTCTTTTGGCCTGAAAATTGCAAAACAAATATATAAACAGTGAAAGAAGCAGGCTTAAATTTTTTAAGCAAACAATTAATCTTTATAATGGCACCTTTCCCAATGCAATTCGAGTATAGAGTCTCTGGCGTTGATATCTATTCTGTAAAAGCATAGCAACTCCTTGCATCATAGCCCATTGTAGGAAAAGTTGGACGCCTCTCTGCACAAGATTTAATGAATCATTAATGATTCCAAAGCCATTAAAATTTAACACAATAAAACAAAAATTTACCTGCTTTTGGGAACAATCTGGTTGTCCTTTAATCTCCCATGTGAGACTAACAAGGGCCATAAACATAGCACAATAATGATGGTATATCCACCTGCAAAAGCATATCAGTATCTTTCTGCAGAAATTTGTATGTTCAGTCATCACAATGCCAATTAACTAACCAAGATAAATGAAACAAACCCGCATGCTATGAAACTTTTTTCTGGTTGAAAATAAACACACACAGAGCTAAACTTAATTCAGCTTCATTATTGAAAATAAACTATGGTTGTGATCAACCCAAGTTGAGCATAAAAGGTCAATCACACTTGGTCACTTTATCTTGTAAAGCAGTGCAGAGGAATAACAGCCAATACAAAGGAAAAAAAGATGTAGGGAAGATGGTGTTCATTTACCATGGACGAATATCACTTCCATTTACTCTTAGTATGTTTTCTCGCAATGCCAAACCAGTGTAGAGGAATAACAGCCATGCCTAATAAGCATAAATTCAAAAGTCAAATCTATTATGAAATCACGCATTAGAAAGAAATATCAGTACATTCTTCAAATCAGATGGGACAAGTGATTATCATGTACCTGGTAAGCCTGAACTGGGAATGTTGGCAAGCATCCATCCCAAAGCCAAGATCTCAGAATAAGTAGTGTTGCTGGAAAAAGAAGGAATAGCAGGGCAGTTCTATCCTGCTCCAAAGTAATATATCATTGTAAGTAAAGCTGCTCAAGCTATTTTCGCTTGACATTCTTTGTAGTAACAGAAGATGGACAAGGTAACTATATGAAACAAACAGTAACCAAGCAGCATGAGGGAAAGCATACTATATAGGTAAATTCTACCAGAAGGGATCAGATTTTAACGAAAATCAAAGGGAATAATTAAAATAGGGGGGAAATAAAACATTTATTAGATATGCTTCCTGTTGGGGATATGTTGAGTTGTCATGCCTCGACCCAAAGACTAGCATGACCCACTAACACGAAAGATGAGAATTTACAAGTGAACCTACTTTATCTGAGATGGAAGCATCTGCTCAATCAACTAGAAGAATTACTAGTCAATTCAATCTCAAGGGCCTTATATTTGTATCGGAACATTACATTACACCTACCTTTGTAATTCAAGATAGCTTGGTAAGAAGAGAGAGTAAAAAGAAGAAAAGAAAAAATTCAAAGAAGGAATAAATCCTAATTATTCCAAATTCACAGAGATCGCTTGTCTGTGCAGAGGAGAAAGTTTGAACCTCTGGGTGTCAGTTGTGTCATGCAAAGGGCTAAAAAAGAAAAGGAAAAGGAAAAAAAAAAAAAACAGAAGCTTTCGCTGAAAAATTATCCAAACAAGAGATAAAGTGGTCTGAATAAGTGAAGTTTTCGTAATTAAACGACCTTAGGATAAGTTTTGAAGTATCTTTTTAGCCTTCAGTGATTCTAATTAGTTCGTAACTATAGGCATGCTCCTAAGCGCTGATTCTTTACTTCACATATTTAAAGTCAAGTATATTACTGTTACCTCTAATGTGAGGTGAGCATATTCCTTCAGTTTCCAAAAACTTCAGTGTATGTGAAGCTTACCCAAAAGGAACTATACCATAAGCAAAAATTAAAAATGGGGCAAAAGCATAAAGCAATTAAGAACATATCACGTACTCTGTAAGCATTGTATTCCTCTTTAACCTTGAGTTGGATGTCTTTGCTAGAGGAACGCACGGTTATAGGACCAAGAAACATCCTCAGAAACCTCCCTCCTGCATAAATGTTAACCCGTTAACATACATCCAACGGACCCCAATCTTTTTAATCAACACAAAATTAAAGCAAAATTCTCAAAATTAATGATCAATGAGGTAATTAATAAAAAGGGTACCCTGAGCTTTGCCAGGAAGAAATGAAGCGGCATCACCATCCGCCAACACACATGTAGCCCTCTGCAAATCTTCTTCCAGCTGCCATTAACATATTCACCAAAAACACCAATCAATTTCAATCCAATTTCAACTTCATGCGTAATTAGAATCCCAGAAAATAAATTACAAAAAGGGTGATCAATGGATCCATGAAAGAAGCTAATTGAGCAAATTCTGATGTTGGGTTCGCATGCATAGACATGCACAAGCAGAAGGAGCAAATGAAAATGAGAAAAGGGATGAAAGAACTCGCCTTTTCTGCTAACTTGGGATCCAAGGCCTTGCTGGAGAGCAGAGAATAAAGCTGGGACCTTAGGCGGCGAATGGAGGAATCGAGAGATTGGGATCGCTGGCGAAGGGCTTGCTCATCAGTGGAGGTTGCGGAGATGAAGGAAGCAGCTGACTCCTGAAGCTCCTTCACACCCTCCACCGCTTTGGCCACTTGTGCTTGTATGTCCTCGTCACTGTTCGAAGAAGAAGAAGAAGAGTTCCTCTTCGCTTCTCTCATCCTATCTTTTGCTCAATCGATTGTTTGATTGCTTTCGTCCCTCAAAGCTCGCTTATTTGTTTGATTTGATTGTTTCAATCTCGAGGACTCAAAGCTCCAGCTTCCACGGTCCACCCAAAATGCCTTTATATGTTTTTGTTTTTGGGAAGCGTACATAACCCTCGAAGACAAGCCCCTCTCACAAACTGACTGGTAGCCAACAAACTAGTAGTAGTAGCGTAGCCCAGTTGATTTTTGCACCCAAAGGTCCTATTTTTATATTATTTTCAATTTTACTTTTATTCTTTTTCTTAACCATATTGTTCTTATTCTTATTTTCACTTTCCTCCTTTCCTATTCAAGCAATGAGAGACCTAAAAAAAAACCATTTTTCTTTGGCAAAAGGTCTCAAGATAAAACTCGAAAGTGCGGAATAAATTGTGAATGCAAGTTCTTACTTATTATCTTGCTAACTGAATGTATTTATATGCAATCATTCACGTAAAATAATTCAGAGTGGGTTTATGTTGATAAGAGTTTATTTGATAACCATTTCATTTTCATTTTCACTTTGTTTGAAAACTGAAAACTGAAAACATATTTGGTAACATATTTATTTTTCATTTTTTTTAAAAAAGTGAAATTTAGTTTTCAAAATTATCCTTAATTTTGAAAATAACTTGAAGTGTTTTCAGTTTTCATTTTTTTTCGCTCCTATTTGCTTGATTCATACTCATCATTTTGTGATTGGATTATTTGCTTTCTTTCTCCTTTTTTATTAGGTCTAGGTTGCTGGAATTTTAATCCTAGTGACGTTAAGTATCACTGTCATATTCAAGTGGCCTCCCCGGTGGTTCCAATAGGACCAAAACAAAACAAATCAGGCTGACCAAAGCCCTTTCACAACCTGGGCCTCCACTCCACCACCCTTTTGAATTTCTGTTCTTTTCTTTTGTTTTTGTTTTTTTTTTTCTGCTGGGTCAAAAACTTTTGAATTTCTGTTCAATTTGATTCTTTTCTCTTTGTTTGTTTGGGGCTTTTGCTGATGGCCACTAGCCTCCTAAGCAACAATTTGAGGTTACGGATAAGAGTCTTAATCCAGGTATTAGGGACAAGTACAATGAATGGGGCCACTAATAGCCGACTTCAGCTTTACTTAAGAGCCCCCTTATGTCGCCATAAGTTAATACTGCGGCTGTACAAACTACCCAACTATTCACCTTGCCTAATTATCCTGTCCAACTCTCCCAATTCTACCTACTTGGCCATCATAATTATATTTTTGATAATAAATGAAGAACCAAAAGTCAATCTTTACAAATATTAGGAATGCCTTTATTAATCAAATCAATTTGATCTATGAAATTTTCAAGAGTATGGATGACCTAACAGGCTAACCCCTTAGCTTACTGGTTTTTCACTGTTATTTTCTATACAAGTGATATTGAGGGATGGAAGAATTAAATAACTTCTCTCAACCACTTGAGATACCTTGCAAAAAACAAAATCCGTACATTTCTTGAGTGAAATTCATCATCACATTCACATCATGTGTATAACAATGCTTCTTGTAACATATTGATATTGCCATCCATCAAACAAAATTAGAGCATAAGCACTCTCCTAACCATTCCTATTATCAGCAAGGAGTCAATCATGAAAGGAGATTTTCCAGTTCACTATCTCAATGAAGCAATATCACTGAGCAAAACTATCCAATTTGCCACTTAGACGCAGATATATTCTTTTACAAAATCACAGAGCATAACATGATGATGCACCAAGAGAAGAAAGGATAAAAGAAAGAGGGAGAGGGGGGGCGAAAAAAAGAAAAAGAGAATTGCAAGCAAAGAGAAAAAGAATACACTACACAGATCTCTACTAGCTTTCTTTTTTGGCCTCACCAGTCCAGTAAGTTTTGACAGCAACAAGAATTTTCTCTGGATTAAAGGGTCCACTTTCATGGTCCATAATTTGGCTCTTCCACTTCATGCCGTCTGTAATGCTCTTTATTTTCACGAGGAGCTCTACAGTATCCCTAAATACAACTGTTCCTTCTGGTCTAAGAATTCTATCCATCTCCAGCAAAATGTATGTTATGTCACACCTGCAACAATATACAACGCACATGAGGTCTCCAAATCACAAATTAAAATACCAAAGGAAAAATATCATGGAATGAGATTTACCTGTCCTGATATATACTGAAGACACCGCCAGCATGGATGAGATCATATGTTCTAGGATAGGTTGAGAATGCCTCACACCAATCCTGGTATGTACCGATGAAGCCCCGTTCATAAATCACACCAAGAGTATCCTGGTTTGAATTGGCAGGGACAGTATTCATAACCCACACATGATATTTTGATATTGCTGCAGCAAATCCACCAAGGTAAGCATTCATGTCCATTACATTCCGATATCGTCCTTTAGAGATTGGTATAATCCGCTTGTAATGTTCCACCCTTTCCTTCCACAGTTGATCATCCGCTCGGAGTATCTCAGCGGTGACGCCTGGTATTGAACCACTGCTAATTCTAGGTGGGACGGCAAATGCACGGTCAGGCCATTTCTCCAATGCCCCACCAGCAACATCATCGGGATTGCTTGTCTCTGGTAGAGGAGTAATGCAATTTTCCATGTCTCTTTCCCTTTTAAGCACGAAAAATGTCACAACAAACAGAGTTAACAGAAGGGGAACTTGTGTTCCAAATCAAATAAATGATATTATGAATGAAGCTCAGGGAGTACCAAGCCATATCTGGATTGTCTGATTTGCATATATGTGGTGTCTTATATACCCTCCTGCTTTTAATGCATTCAATGTGATTGATGGGTTTTTGCCAGATTGCAAGGTCATTCTTCTCAATCACTTTCTTCCAGCACAGACGCTTGGCAACAGCCTCAATAGCATCTTGCTCTTGCTTCAAATCCTCTTGGGTTCTCTCCCATCCCCTCCAGTGTTTTTTCCAGTGAATTGGGGGCCCAGAAAGAATCCAATAACCACCAGGCCTTAGAACTCTGTCCACTTCAATTAGATACATACCATCTGGCCAAAAGTGCAAAAGAAAATCCACATGTATTCAAAACCAGATCACATGAAATTAATGGTGAATTTTACTTCTCTTTTTTTTTTTGGGCAACTTGTACATTTTAAGCCTAAGAACTCTTCAACTTGTACATTTTGTTGGGCACAGACGCTTGGCAACAGCCACAATAGTATCAAATCAAACCCAAAAGTTGGTTGAATAGGTATATATATCTGGGTTAAATTATTAATCACTTAGTAATATTCCAACCAATGTACGACCATTGCTCACACCTAGTACCATAGTGAAGTATTCAACCCAAAAACACTTTAACTCAACTAATGTGAGACACTCTAACATGTCGATGCAAATTAACAGAGATACATGGACACATTACCATAATTCTGCCAAGGGATCAAGCAGCGGGAACAGTGTGCCATATCAAAAGCCCTCGCTGGGTAGGGAAGCCTCTTCGAAGCCAAGACACCAATCATAGCTGGAACTCCACGCTCCAATGCAAACTGGACCTGTGCTGCATGAGTATCTCTGGGCGCGAAAGACATCGCCAAGATGTCATTCCTCAACAGGTAAGCACCCCAACTTGCCACCTTCATACCCCAACAGAAAAGTGTATTAGCATTTACTGGCACCAAACATGGGTGTGTGGATTCAATTATATGTTCAAATATGGAATTCAAAATAGTGAGAAATAATGCTATTATGCAGTATCTATAATACTTACACCACAGCCTGTATCAATTGCAGTTCTGATGTTGCCCTTACTAAGAGGAATGAGAGCATCAATGTCATCTATATATGCACCAGCTCCCCGTGGAAACATGGTGCCTCCACCAGGGAATCTAAACCTGTCACCCTCAACTTGAATCCAATTCTGAACAGCTTTCTCAATGCTGAGCTCCCTATGGGGGATGTTGTCATACCAAGCAAAATCTCGGCTCTGAGGCCACTTGAAAGGGGTCTTATACTTTGGTGGAGCAGGTATAAGGCAAAGCAATTGTTCTTCCTTGGTGGGGCAATGCCGCTCTCTGTATTTCAACATTTTTCTGTCAAATTTCCTCCCCCTTTGAGGATCTTGGCAGGGAGTGTATTCACTGTAGGCCATGTCGCATGCTGGGAACTTTTGGATTGCCTCGGATTTGTTGATATCCACTTGATGATGGCTTTCAAAGTCCAAGTGAAGTGATGATGATGATGCTGATGCTGCTGAGGAAGAGGAGGAGGAAGTGTTGTTCCCTCCTTGATTTTGAGACGTTTCATCACAACCAACCCCTTGGTAGAGCTCAGATCGATTGACAGGAGAAGAAGTGGTTTGCCAAGCTCCTAACATGTAGCATACTACGCAGAGTGCGCTAACCCCGAAAATCCAAGTAAGCCTCCTCTTCTTGGATTCTAGGTGATGGTGCTTTGGTGATCCACCAGTATAGTCCCTGGCCATTTTATTCTTTCTGCAAAAGTTTCAATTCAAAGAAAGCATTCAGATCACACTCTATCATCAATTAAAATGCCAAGAATTCAGGCCTTGTTCACAAATCACAGGTCCCGCTCATAACTATTTTAAATCATCTAAAAATAAAAATAAAAAGTTCCCAACCTACATGAATTAAAACTTCATAATTTATTCGAAACATCAAAGATCACACTCTATCAGTCAAATATGTAAAGATTCAATCTTTACTCATAAATCATAAACCCCACGTATAATCATTACCCCACCTCACCCCCACTCAATAAAACTTAAATATATTATGTGAAAACAGAAAGAAAGAAGGAAAAGGCAAATTTCACAGAGCAAGTCCAAGATCCAAACACTGGAAAGGCAAAGCTACAAGATCAGAGCATAATGGTGTACATAACGAAAACAAAAACAACAAAATCAAAGAAATGAAAGGAAAAATGAAGAATATGCAATCAGAAATGTACCTATTTCCAGCAACAGAAGTTGAAGCTAGAAACAAAATAAGGTACTCAGCACCCTACTTAAAAAGAACTCCACTGAAGTCTGAATCTTTCTTTTTTCTTTTTTTATTCTTTGCTTGTTTTTGCCCCTCAAAGTTTATTGGCATAAAAACACAGAAAGAAACAGCCTAAAACCCAATAAATCCGCAGAGAAATCCACTGGAAACATGTAGATTAGTGTACTCAGCAGCAGCAGCAGCTGCAGATGGGCAACTTGTATTTCTCTGCAGAAAGAAAGAGCTTCTAAAAGGACAGAGCTTTTTTTTTACCTGATAAGAAAATCTCAACCAAGGCTCTCTCTCTATCTCTACCTCTATCTTTCTGACTCCCCCAGTGCAGTATTACCTCAAATACAACCTCAGAACAGTAAAAACGAAAAAGGGTGTTTTCAAGTCGTATTTGTTTTCATATTTCTTTAATTCACGATTGAGGAAATATTAAAAATTGAAAAGAAGAAGCAAGAGGGTAGAGCCAAAAAGGTTATATAATAAGAATAGGATACATGAAGAAAGATCGAGGTTTAAAAGTCTCCGCGATTACAGGAAATGGGCAAGTGGTGACAGGTGAGTATTTTGTTCAAGCAATAATCTTTCTTTCGTTTGTTTATTTTCAAACGGAGGAAAAGTGAAAGAAGAAGCAGAGAGAGAGAGAGAGAGGGAGATGGGAGTAGTTGTGATTGGGTGTCTGTTTGTTTGTTTGATTCAAGTCTTTGAGTAATTTGTTTTATCTAAAAATAGATTGAGAAGGAGTTTAGAGACTCATCGGAGGCTAGTGAGAGTGAGCAGAAGGAGGAGCGTGGATTTTGTCCACTAGACGACATTTGCGGCTTTCTCAAACCGAGAGAGAGAGACTCTGACCAAGTGACCACCCTCAAAATGCTCCTCACCAATTTTTTTTTCAAAATATTTAAATAAATAAAAATCTTTTCAAAAGTTGATTAATTTTAGTTTTTCTTTTTCTTTAATTTAATGCATAAACTGTTACCATATTTTTAGGTTACAATTAATAATTGATAACCCAAAAATAATGCTAAAAGCCACTGACAGACTGATAGTTAGTTTAGTTAATTACGCCTCTCTGCAAAAGTAGCAACAGTGTTTGATATTTATTTTCTGTTCACCTCCTTCTCCGCAATACGCACACACAGCTGTATTCTGTTTCCAATCTGGGCTGCATTAAATTGCTAAACAATCCAAACCTGTTCATCCCCCAGTCCCATTTATTTTGTAAAAGATAAAATGGACATCCCAAGAACCAAAATCTTTTCTTTTTCTTTTTCTTTTTGGTTCCACTCTTTGAGCATCTGTTTTATCACGAGTCATATGTTGTTGAAGGGCATCTTCTTCTACCCGATGCTGGAGACGTGCATTATTAACTCTCACATCAATACTTTTTTAGAAAAGCAATCGGTTTATAGTTCAAATGATTAAGAACGGTTATTCCTATTGCATATGATGTCTTGTGATTAAATTTCTTTCGCCGATATCGCTTATATAAAAAAATAAAAAGGAACTTAATCAGAAAATAAATAAATAAATAAGCTGTCACATAATACAAGATGTACGTGCAAAACACATAACTCCCCAAATATATATGTACGTGCAAATTGAAAAGGATGGACCAACGTAGTAGGGGTTGAGAGGGACAAAGGGAGGAGCTAAATTGCAAAGAAAGATCACGTGATGCCCTTGAGTGGCAAATATTATGTTTGTTAATTGTGTCCCATAAATGTTGGCTGCATTATTATCAGCAAGGGCTTTTGACCCCACAAATAGATGCTGACGTGGGATTCAAATATTAATGCGCTTGTATGATTAGCAAAAACCTAATTCAATCATGCAATTATGCAATTGTGCCATGCAACAGTCTTGTTTTGGAGGAGAGCAAGCATGCATACATTTGGAATTGAGAAGAGAGTGATGATGATCTTAAAGTCGAGATAAAAGGGGGGACCTTTGAGAACGACTGGACTGTTCTCCCCATTTTCAAAAGTCATGACATGATCATAATTTTGTTTCCTCCCTTCCCCTTGTCCTTTGCATTAATTAGGACACTTGTTTATTTTCGAGTGGAGGTGAGAGGACACTTGCGCGTTGCTCGTCTAATAAGAAACTGGAAATACGAAGAATTATCGCTTCGTCACGTCATGTGATGTTATTAATCCGCGTCTTATAAGACAAGTGAAAGACGATTTATATTTTAGAGTACTGTATTAGATAACCACGCCGACGTACATCCATCAAAACAACGAGAATCAAGATGAGGCATAAAAGTGACTGAAAGCTTTGGCTACGTAACGCCTTTTTCATTTCTTTGGTCAAAAAGCAAATGGGACTTTTGGGTACTTCTTTTACCCTCAATAATTATCAACTGGTAGTTTTGTTATAATTTATCTACCAAGTAATTGTCTTCATTCTAATATTTATCCGCAGACATTCCTCCACTAGTCTCCAGTTCAAACATGCAGCATATTTATCCTCACTTTTCACACACACCTTCGACTAAAGTTTAAGTGGTAAAATGTTTGTCCTCAATCAAAACCTTTCTCTGAATCAATAAATACTCATTTTCTGCTAATATTTTACAACATTGCACAAACTTTTTTTATTTTCTTTTCTGCAGCGTTGCTTCTGTAATCATGGAAGGATTTCAATCACTCCTATATTTGATCCATGGGATGGAGAAGGAACGAGAGGGGTAGTCCGTTCCGTGGGGTTAAATCTATTCATTATCATTTATGTGACTTCCAAAATTCTCCAAACAATTTCTATTTCAAGTTTATTGAATGGGGACCAAAGTCGGTAAAAAAGGGAGGAATTCGGAAGTCCGGACCAAGTGGATGTGAAACCACCCTCACAAAAGCTGGACCACCCTTGTGAGTTTGTTGTCGTATATAAGAATCCGTAGGGAAAGGGGTCCATAAGCTTGAATGAGTAATCATTAAATCACCATCCAAAGGTCACCCAAACACTATACATTTGTTGACACTGAAACACCGAATTGGCTGGCTTCTAAACTTTCAGAATTTATAGCCGAAAGGAACTTCTATATTTTAGTCCACAGAAACACAATAAGGTCATAAATTAAATAAAGGACAACTATAATGTTATACATGCACAACAATAAAACAAATTTCACCTATTTAGGATCTTAACCAACCCCCTCCTTCCTCCATACCCATACCCAAGAAAAAGGCACCAAATCTGGAAAAAAAAGAAAAGAAAAGGAGAGAGCTACAACCTAATTAGCATATGATGCTGACGAGCCCCCTCGTTTGTCTAACAGCCGCCCGACGGTGCTTCCCTACAATCTCATATCACAATTAAATATCTGTCTTCAAAGAGTAGCATTTCCCGTAACTGAGAGAATTCACTGGATGCTGTTCACTAACTTGTCAAATTTCTGCGCAATTGCGTGATTCTTCCTGCAATTGTACAATTGAATTAGCGACACAATTGCATTATGTATCATCTCTTTCTTCGGATTCTCGATGAACTTATTGTTTTCAACTTCAGCTTGACAGCTTGTCTCTCCTAGTGACGAGCACAGTGCCTTGCACCAATCTTCAAGGAATGACGCTTTCTATATGCAGCAGAAAGAAAAATGAGTCAGAAACAGCCAAAAGAAAAACTCATACCTAAGTTTCCACGCACACAATACACAGGTTAATTTAATGTACTTGTAAGAAACACTTACTTTCACAAGAATATCTTTGACGGGTTCACGATCAGAGCTTGAAGCGAGGATAAGAACATGCAGCATAGTTGAGGTCAACTGAACCAGGCACAAGAAAAACTATTAAACATATCATATACCTCAGGCTCACACACACATGTAACCAAAATGAATGGTTTTGACCAATATTAACCCATATAGCTGCTCAGGTGCAAATGATTCGGATTACTGACCTGCTTTTCAAGTGCAACTCTATATTTGAAATTTGATGGTGATGCAATATGGTCTGAACCTTGATTCTCTAATATATGCACCAGACCCTGGATGACATCGGAGAAGGATTCCCCATAATCTGCAACACAAACGAATAGCCTTCTATTTCAATTTCCAGATTTATTTATTTTTGGAAACAATCAATTTCTAGATTTTATGAAGGAATGATTAAAAAAAACCTCACACAAAACAAAACAAGCAAGATATCTTGATCAAGAATGTATCAATGATATGTCAGTCAACCGATGCAACCGATAATAGTAAAAAATTGAACTTTGGTTGAGACTGATAACTGATATAGAATGATGGAGTTACCAAGAGAACCATGAAATCGAAGAAGAGTAAACCCTATTACTTACCAAGTACTGATGCTGGCACCGCCAGAGCAGCAGCAGCTTGGATCCTGATCTTAAAGTTCGAAGAATCACGTAATAGTAGTAGTAGAATACTAAATACGGACGAAGCCCTGTCAGAAAACTATGCATACTTAGTTTTTATCATTTTAAATTAAGAGCTCACTTTCATACTTTAGGATGTAAATTGATCTCACACAGAACAATATTAGCAAACAAATGGCATTGTAACTGGTTGTCTCACTGTACCAATCCATGTCTTGCAGTCTTAATGTCTCATTCAGAAACAGGTTGCTCAAAGCATGACAAACATTCCATTGGACCTGTTAAAGGCACAGTAAAAAAAAGTAGAGAACAAAATATAATAATGAGGATACAGTCTCATCCATTCCATTCAAATTAGAAAAGAATTTCCAAATAGTTAGGACTGTGAATATGATACCTTAACATTACCAGTTGTAACACAAGAAATAAATGCCTGAACGACCTTTTCAAGCCAACGTGAATCTCCCAAAGAAGCTGGATGGCGTGATATTGATACATCTTCTTGGCTTCCTGCCCTGTAATTGCTTGACGGTAATTCCTCAGGTTTAGTGCTCTTTAGAGATGAGCCTTTATTGTCCGCTGTCCTGTCACTATCACTCGTATATTTGATAGATCTTGAAAGATTCCCTAGAGCCCTTACAGCATTTGATTTAATCTGACATTAGGGAAAAGAAAAGACTCAGAGATGTGAGAGATATACATACAACTGACTACAAATACTGGAATAAAGCAAAATAGTTGTGCATAAATCTTTAATAATCATAATCATCTACCATCTATTAACTTTTTACATGCAACTAATGTTGATGACTTGGCCTATTAACATCTTGTTTAACTATTACAGAGTAAAAGATTTCAAATGACTTGGCTTATTAAAATATTTACCTTGTCTCCATCCTTAGTCAGACGCAAAGCACACTCAGTTAATAATGTGAATAATTTAGATATTTCAGGAGAGCCTATACAAAAAGGGAAAAAAGAGAGAGAAGATTATAGTTTGAAAAATCAATGATACAGTGCAAATGCATTTGATATATCACTCTTCTAAATTTAAGCTGACCTCCAGACTGTTTCAAGGCAAAATCATCAATACAATGACGAAAAGAATCACATATGTTTGCCAAAGCCCAAGAAGCAGTTATTCGCACCTGAAAATAAGAATAGATATTTATAAAAATACCCAATCCTAGACATGTATTTATAAAAATACCCAAGCACTATTTAAATATAGAAACATACCCAAAATGGGTTTTGGGTATGTGTGTAATGATGGGTTTTGGGTATGTTTATAAATGGGTTTTGAGTGTGTGTAATGATGAGTTTTGGGTATGTTTATAAAGTGTTTTGGGTGTTGGGTATTTTTATAATTTCAGCCCCCATTTTGGGTATTTTAGTGAAACTCCCAAATAAGAATTAAAGGATAGGTTTGACTGCTTAAGAAACAAAATGAAACGCCCACTTCATTAAATAGAAAACAAAATTAGGGAATAAGAAAATACCGAGACCAAGGGATCACGAGTGTTAATCTCCACAGCATGAATAAACTTATCAAGAATCTCTGCACTATATAATTAAGTTTTTAGTGAATTTCTGTCCCAGGACAAAACAAAGCACAAAATTGATAAAGGATCAAATCAATAACAGATAAAAAGAATTTTGAGAAATCAATCAATGCCATTAAAAAAAAAATCCAAAATCACCTTTGAGAAACTTGAGGAAAGCATGAAATGACGCCAATGGCTCGACAAGCAGCTGACCTAACTGAAGGCACGTCATCATTTACAGCAGAACGCACCTAAAAAGATTTTGTAGGCATAGCTAATAAGAAAAAGATTTCTGTTCCATTTACCGAGAAGAGCAGTTAAAGTAAAGCACCAACAATTAGTAACAAGAAAACTTACTAAATTAGAAAGAATGAAGTCTTGCTTTTCCTTTGAGAATGAGATGAAGACAGAAGAAGTTATACCAGCAAAACAAGTAACCGAGGCAGCTCTCACCTTCAAGAAAAAGGAAACGGTTCAGAGAGATAAAAACACAGAAAGATATCTCCTCTGCATTAGGTAGATTTACCCAACTTAGGCAGGATTTGGATGCTCTCCATCCTGCTCTCAAATAGGGAGTTCTATTTGGAGGTTTCAGCGGTTCAATCATATGATCAAATGACCATATTCTCCCGTGGGCCAAATGGTGATAGTCGCCAAATATACCATTTTAGCAATAGATACATCTCTTTTTACTATTTTACAGTTCTTCATATAAAGTTCTTTTTCCCTCAAATTCCTTGACAACTATTTGTATGCTTTGACAGGGTTTTGTAATCTGCCAGAACTCTGGCTTTGACAACTGTTTACAAGGTTTTCTTATTTATTCAAACAAGTTATGTGATCAAAGGTCAATAGTTTATATCAACTAACCATTGCAGAAGTATGGTGTAGAACCAAAGGCATATGCTTCTCAATTGCCTCACACCACTGTTCATTTCCGGATTGACTTGATGTGGGTTCATCTCTAGTATTTTCTGCGCTCTCTGGTTCATACAAAGGAGCCGATGAAACTTTCTTCATCCTTACACAGTCAGAAATAAATGGGGCATCAAGTAATTTATCATCTAAAGGGTCTTCAGTTCCTTTAAATCCAGATATTGCACGTAGACATTCGTCCAAAACCTGATACAATTGACATCAAAGGACCATCGCATATGTCCACAGATGGGAAAAATCATTACACTGGCCTAAAATACTTCTAAGATTTTGCCTTATTTTCCAGTGTAAAACAAAGAGATTCACCCAAGAAAAACTACGTTTTTTTTTCTTTTTTGAGGGAGGAAAACCAAAGATATTAAGGGACACTTACTTTAATAGCAGCTGTAATGACTTTTTCCCCAATAAATCCAACAAAATTTCCAGTATGCCCCTTCCAAGACCCTGCAGGAACTTCAGGAGTAGCTGCCCTCAAAAGACCATAAACCATGGCGGAAATTTGTTCCCAACAGGAACACATAATACTTGGGTAATTGTGTGAAACAGCCCTAAGAGCCTGTAAGAAACAATGCAAGCAATGTAATGCAACATATTCCTTAGATATAATAATCACATATCGACATTGCCACATGCCCTTATCCACCATAATACTTTGGAAAGAAAAAAAAAAGAAATTAAAAAAGTGCACAGAAGAAAAGACACTATCAGGAAAACCACACACATTTCATGACAGTGGATGGCATGCTCATGGTTGGCCAGAAAAGAATCAGAACTGCTATTAAAACCTGATTATCCGAAATCAATTACCTGAAGAGCCTCAAAGCATATCGTTGGGTTGGTCACTTGTTCTGAAAATTGAAATAATGTACAAAGAACACCAGACTTCTTTTTAGCCTCAGCAAAACCTGGCGAAAGGCACAGAAAAATGAGAAAAAGTTTGAAATTCAATAGGACGGTGTAGCTTAGGAATTAGCAAACATGAGCACCAGTAAATTTAATCTTCTTAGGCCACCAAAGTTAAGCTCACCATTACATATCTCAATCAGAAGCATTTCTTTAACTTGCAGTGAAGATGGTGAGATATTCAGAGCTGTTGTCAAGCAACTAATACAAGAAGCCTGTCAAATGATATAAAAAATTGTATAAGATATCACAGTGAGGAAAGGCAGGCATCACAGATATTATTTGCGTACTGTATCTGCAAAATAAAAAGAGAAAGGGATGACTAACCAGCAGACCAGTCTGATCACTTTTGAATGGAAACCCATTTTTTATCCTTTCTTGTAGAGATGTAAAAACTGTTGGCAACAATTCTCCAGGCATTCGTGAATATCTGTTGAATGATCATCGATAGGAACAATAAGTACACAAGGTTTTTCTCAAAAAAGTCAGCAGTAACATCATGCATCGGATCTGTTGTGTCCACAAGTATCTAATAAAATAAATAAAATGCTATTATAAAGAATCAGCAGTCAAAGCAGGCCGGGCCATTTTTCAAATCCTCTCCACAATACATTTTTATTTTTATTTCTCTTTTTTAATAATATATTTTCTGTGGCATTGTATATAATAAATGCCCATGATTACAGAGCTCAACTTAAATACACAGGATTGCCATAAATAAAAAAAATAAAAAATACCACTGGTTGTCAAGATTATAACCGGCAAATATCTTAAACAGATGAATATCAATAGAAAGCCAATGATGGTGTACCAATTAATTTGGTTAGAAAAGAATCCCGATGGAAGGCTATGGCTAAGTTAACAGGGCGTCCAGATACAAGTTAGTTCCCAAATTACAGGTCCTATCAAAATAAGAATTCAATGTACTTCTATATGCATAAGTTAAGTTTACTATCCAAAAGCCTCCCTCAAGATTCTTCAGTCTGTTCAGAGCCTAATCATTTCATTTATTTCCATGACTACGAACCAAGCATCCAACTTGTCCTAGAAGACGTGTGCTGAGGCCTGCAACAACGAGGCTCACAGGGAACTAAGAAGGGCAAGTGCACCTTCATAGTTGTAGTGGACACTGGGAACTTAACTTTTGCAAATGCTGTTAGGGTTTCCAAATCAGATCCTAATGCGAAGGAGATGACTTTCTCACCCAAAAGTAAGAAAAGTGGGTAAGGAAAATATTCAAGCCCAAACAGGTAATATCAATGCACTCAAAGCTGTAAGCCATATCACTTGTGCCCAATTTCAGAATTGAATTATGAAAAGTATACACTAAAGTTTGTTCTAACATGAGGTTTTGGAATCTGAATACAGCTTTAAAAAAAACAACATAAGAAGATACAATGGAGTAATTACTAAATCACATTAAAACAAAACCAGAAAAAAAAAAACAATCCTTAACAATAAGATATTTTGGGGAGGAGAATTCATACGGTGTAGATGATATCAAAAGCATGAGAATCTTGAACAAGGATGCCATCAATCTACTATGACTTTCACGTTGAATTAAGTATAAAATACCTACACCAGATACATCATAAAATTATTGCAACATCAAGATAACCAAAAAATACTCGAACAAGTAAAAGTTATATTATTGCACCAAAAATAACTTTGTGCAGCATTACTACTTTCACAAACCTGTATGAAGCTGCATGAGTATATGTCCAAGGGAACTTGAAAGAGCTGTGAAAGATCCACGTTTAGAAGATTCCTTGAATTCTGCTACCTGCAGAAAAACTGAAGATGGACCATCCAACATTGCTTCCAGGGTTGAGGCAGATGAAATCCGTGCCTGGGAACCATAAAGAAGCACATGTCAGCTAGAATCACCACTAGAGAAAAATTACTACATGACCATGAGAATATGTTTGAAAGTTATGAAAATGAGAAAAAGAATTGTCATGCATCATGGCATAAGTACAAAGTTATCTCTACGTAAACCGCAGGGCATAGGTGTCAAATAATTCATGAAAAGGAAGTGCGGTGACTAAATATAATAAGAAAGAACAGTGAACAACACCTTTAGATAAGGATCAAATAGCAAGCATGTCATTAGTGTTGCTTCATACTTCCTGTAAATCAGAAGGTAACATGAAATAAGTGAGAATGAAAATTTGGTGATAGATAGTTAAGTTTATGAAATGAACTATTCATGAAGAGGAGGAATTAGGACGCTTTACCTAGGTTGTAGTACATCACTTGTTGGCAAAAGCAGCGTCCATTGGCTAGTAAATGATTTGGAATCAGCTTGACAAAGATCCTTCACCAAATTAACAAAGGAAATAAGGTAAATGTGCAGACATTAAAGATTTCATGCTCAAAAGGCACCATACCAATTTCTCCACATATAATGGATAATGAAACCATGTCATTTTGTTAAAATCTTGTTAAATTCAAAAAATTAACAAGTATTCCAGCTCACAAAATCAACTTCAAAGAGTAAGGTATTCAAAATATAGTAACTTCTCCAGCAAGATCACAAAAACATTTGCTATACTTTAACATTTTCCTTCCTTAAACTTTTAACACATAAAGAAATGCTAGATTGCTTTGCAAAATAACCTTTTTGAGATAATGTTAAGAACCAAAAAAAAAAATTGCAAAAATTACCTGTATACAAACTATTGCAGCAACTCTGACTTTTGATTTCTGAATGTTTTCAGTCTCTTTAATTGATCCATCACTGTCACTATAATCTGAATCTGATGATGCAAAATCAAGTACGGAAGATTCATGATCTGATAAACTTTGAGAACCCCGAGCTCCAGTCTGCTTCGTATTTGAACTGTCCCTTTGGCGTAGGTGTGGAGGCCTATATGGGGTGCGATCAGTCTTTTTAGGATCTTCCAAACGCATCTTAAGGCTCGCTAAACTAAGTTCCTTCTCCTTTTGACCAACTACAGGAGACGTAAGTTGAGTTCTACTACTAATGCCATAGGAAAAGAACATTCTCAAAGCAGCCACAAAACCTGACACCTGAAAGGATAATCAAATCCAGGAGGTGTGAAACATAATGGTAGTGGATACAACTCTGTTAGTTGATTTTAATCTCAGTACACAAAAGCAACTTACGTGGTCAGAAAGGGAACACTTACGGTCTGCTAGAGTCAAATGCAGACAATGCAGAAGAGATAAATAAAACCTGCAAAAGCACAAGTGCCATGCCAATATATATAAGGATGACGAATCCATGTATTAGATGTTGAAACAAGCAAAACTAGAGACTCTCAGGATACCTGGACATAGCAGTGTCTTCCACAAGGCTTTTAGCTGCCAAGGCATCCATCACTTTCCTAAAAACCTAGTCCACAGCAAAACAGCATCAGCATCATATATACAGAAACATTCGCACAAATACAAGTGTAAAAGAGAATCGCAACCTCAATCATTGATCTCCAGATGTCCACAGGCAAGGATGAGCCAACTCTAGAGATTGTCTCTCCAAGCATAGTAAATGCAAGGGTCTGATTTTCCCACACTGGCATTCTCTTTCCAGCTTCAAGAACAGAGCTTTGGCTGCGGATTGAGTGTGATGAGCTACTCAGCTCCGCATGAGAGCTCTCAATGATGCGCAGAAGGAACTTTACCAGCTGAAACTCATCCGCCGTCGAACACTTCCTCTGATACGTGCTCATAACACGTCTAAAGATAACGAATTTTACAAATTACAATCGAATTCGCAAATAGAATGCACATTTGCTCAGAATCGAAATGAAAACCATAGAAGCTTACCTTAGGGTCTGTAGAGCTTCCATTACGGGGGTGAATGTCGAAGAGCTGACGAAAACTCGAAGCATTTTGTTAAAAGCGTCGAGGATGAGAGTCCACGAAGCTGAATTGATCTCAAGAGGAAGACGATGGGAGATGTCATGGATCTGAATCAAACGACAAGAATTCTCAATATACAACGAAAACGAAGAAGCAAAGAAGCAAAAAGCCAAACTCTCTGCCGTTCATACCAAGTGAGTTGTGTGAGTGAAGGTAGGGGTCATGTCTTCAATGCCGTGAGGCCTTGTGGTGATGAGTTCCATGACGAACAGCAAATCGGAGGTAACTTCCTGGGGAGGGAGGGAGGGAGCGGCGGATAGGAGAGTGTGAGAATGGGAGAAGATGAAATGGTGGAGGAGTTCGGGGATTGGAGTGCGCAGAGGAGTTGTTAGGGTTTCGTCTCTCACGGTCAGAAACGCCGTCCTCCACCACCGTACCGGCGATGACGATGACGACGACGAGGAAGATGCCACCGCCATTTCACAGCTCGGCTTCTCTCAGTCCCTCCAACTCCAACTAATTTTACTTGTTGCAGCATACGCTGTCCAAACTGCTTCGGATTTGCTTGAACCAGTGAAACACTACCCATTGGGCCCAACTATTGAATCATAGGTCCATTTCCATTTGGGACATTTTCATTATGGGCTGAAATATATTGGCCGAAAACTACGAAGAAACTGTCTCCATTTACCAGAGAGGGCCGGCTAGGGCTTAGATGTCCGTATTGCACTCGAAAAACAAACATGTCATTTGGCCGGAACACTGCTTGGCCTTTTTGTTTTTCTTATTTTTTTTCATTCGTCAGGAACGGCGAGCATTATATTAAGTTTCCTCAAAATTGTCTTCTACATAAATTAAATTTGGTCACTTTTACACTGTGATGCCACCGCATATGCGAACGCTGCTTGTTGTCTTACAAATACGAACAAAACTAATTGTCTAACTTTCATTCCAACTCAAGCGGGTGGTATGAGGCTTAGATGTCCACATTACTCGCAAAACTAACAAAAGTCATTGAACTATAACACTATTTGGCTCCTTATAAGTACGAACAAAACTAACCATCTCACTTTCATTGCAACCCAATAGGCCCGGTTCATGCACAGATGTTTACATTGCACTCATCAAACAGCAAGAAGGAATGACACGTCACAATTTACGAAGGAAAGTGTTTTTCATTCGATTGACCCACCACCATACATTGTTGATGTTAGCAAGTTTGGTGCCTTTCATCTCAAGGCCCATAACTTTAACGGAAACCTTCTCCGATTGCAACATATTTACTTAACCCATCACTTTCCTCAATCGTAACGACCTGAATATCTTGGTCGCCACGGCACTGTTACTGTATACATCCGCCATTTGCAAGGGTGATTTGTATTCTGAGCGCCTTCTGTTTCCTATCATAATTATGAGCACTGTTTTCATCTTTGTCCAAACGCCAAATTGGACCAAGCAGAAGTGGGGATACAAAACACATGTTTAAAAATAAATAAATAAAACAAGCAAAATGAACGATACGGCAGAGGATGGTTGGTCTGCACAGAAAGTGGGCTGAGCTGCAGCTGAAAGCAGCCTTAACCAAATGCATTGATTTTAAGGGGCCATGGACATGTGTCCCAAATCCCTACTATTAATTGCTGTTTTTGAGTTGACCTGCGATGCAGGCAACCTCAGTTTTGAGTCATTTCCAAAATGGCTAGCTTGGCTTAACCTTAACCGGCGGTGTGATTTCTTGTTTTATTTTTTTCACTTGTATAAGCCGACTCTATGGGTCCAAAATATGCAACCGTCCTTCTAAAGCCCAGGTTCGAAATCCCAAGGGTTTTTTTCACTCCCAATGTAAACCAAAAAATGTAATCTTGAATTTTCAACCGCTGACAAATATTAGTAATTTGGGCTTTGTTCGGTGGCTCGATCAGAACATGATTGGAATTGAGTTTAAGCCAGCTCTTATAAGTTGTAATTCTCTAGATGAGGTTTGTATGTATAAATCATAACCCTCTAGACGAGACTTGTATTGCAAGGTGCAATTTGTTAGACTATTGTTCAATTTAATAAAGTTGAGTTCCAATATTTAATTGAAATAGTCCATCAATGTCAAGCCACCAAACGATGTTATAATCTCTGGGTATGAAACTAATAGTATATTTGGTGATACATCCTAATGTTTGGTTAACTAGTCAGTTTTCTTTATAAAGTGTAAGATAAATTTGACAGTAATATAGTAAGTAGATTAGGCGTGTAACTTTTTGATTTGTTCTAAATATCTGGCAATCAATCAAGGAAACAAGGATGGGATCTCTCTCTCTCTCTCTCTCTCTCTCTCTCTCTCTCTCTCTCAAAATTGTATAATAGAATAGAGCCAACCTCTGTTTTCTCTCCCCAAATAATTACCAAAAGCAAACAATCCTTGTTTCAGTTGTAGACAAAGCTTCCCTGCCCTTATCAGCTTATCCACATAATTCAATGCTTTTTTACTTTTCATGTTTTTTACATTGAAAAAAATGCCATATGGGGTCGGGGGTGGACTGCACATTGCAGCAGAAGCACACAGATCTTTCTTCATATAATTATATATACCTGCTAAACCCAGCGGCTCCACTTTACCATATAATCATTGTTGTTCTTATTTTATTCCTCTCTTTTCCTTTGTTGTTACATCATTACCAGTTGTTACCAATGGATCAATCCTGGCTTAGCTAGTTCCATTGAGAGAAGCTTGTCGACTTATATCAAATAATCATTTTAGACAAAAACTAACCAAAATTAATGTGTTAAATAAGAAGGAAAAAGGAGTTCAGACGATATACATGAAGCTGCTTGATGGTGGAAATCAATTTAAATATTTATGTATTGATGACTCCCATCCCATCTACTTTGAAAAAGAAGATATCTGAACTTAAAACTCTTTTTCATATTAAGCTGAAAAAAAGCAAGAAGTATCGATAAACTAAGAGTCCCTAAATTAAAACTTTACGCATTGAAGTAGAAGTTTCAAATATGTGTCAAAATTGTTCAACAAAAAAAAAAAGTGTCAAAATTGAATTTTAATTTGGCATCTTGATATGTGTCATAATTTCTTTGCAATCATTAGAAAGAATGCAATTTGGAATTGAGAAAATGATTAGGTTGTGGATGTCACCTATAACCTTGTACATTTGGATAGACATGAATCTTCCTGCCACTTATATATATATATATATATATATATATATATATATATATTAAAATAATAATAATAATTGTTTGCTTCACTGTGACAAAGCAGATCCTAAAACAAGACTCATTCTCCATTTCCTCTCCCTCACACTCAAATATATCCATCTTTTACTTAATTAGATTTTGCTTTAATGGTAATTGTTCATTTGATTAAATTATGAATTTTCCTTTTTCTTAATTTTTTTTCCTTTCAAATTATGTTTATCTTTCAAGAATCACGTTTAAAGTTCTAAACCAAAACAAGTGTAGGAATTAAGGAGACTTAATTCTTTGTATTTGGAAAAAGAATCATTCCTTTCCCTCTAACCTAGTCGCAGATTGTAATTAAATCAAAGACTTGTGTAACATAACACGAGTATATTGTTAGCTTAAGTTGTGTTATATTCTTCTTGCAACAAGATATCATATGCTATGTCAAACAACCAAAGTAAAGATAAAACTATCAAGTACTGGATGCTAGACCCACACTCATAGTCAACCTAATAATGGTTTGGAATTTTACTTTTTCCACCTTTTTTTTTTAAAAACGAGTAAAATTCTTATAATTCTTGTCGGGTTTCAAAATGAAATTCAAATTCGCACAATCACGTACAAATCGTATGTATTAAGCGAAATTAAGTACTTTTTTATACAAGAAATATTGAAGGAGACGAGAGTCCAACACAGAGCTTCTAAGTGTAAGAGATATTAAGTATTTTTAACATGTCCAAATTTGCTGTTTTTATTACTTAACCATTTGTGAGGTATAATTAATAGTTTGGAGTGAATGAAGCTCCCAGAAGAAGATAGACAGTGAGAATCGTATGCCCCACACATGTGAACGACAAATTTGTTTCAAAAGCCACTAGGCAAAATAATGTAAAACCTCAACTACACGTATGCATTTCTTCCTGCCTGAAGACCTATAAATCATCCTAATCTCAACACTCACGCAATCATTCTCTCTCTCTCTCTCTCTCCATCATCATTCAACAGCCTCATATCAGAAGCCAAAGAACCCAAAGAAAGAAAAGAGAAAAAGAAAAACCCCAGAATTAAAATAAAACATTCCCCTTTCTGCAAAAAGAGAGCTGGATCACCAGAAAAACAGAGCAAATTAAAACAAAACATAAATGAGACCGCCACCACCGCCAAGAAGATCACTGGAGCTATCAGCAGCATCCCAAGTAGCTGAATTTGGCCTCGTCCACCTCTCTCCGTCGCTATCCTCCTCCCCTCCCCCCACCAGACAAACGACATGCGTTTCGCACACCTGCCGCTGGTGGCCCTACTCTGGCTCCAAAGAGTTCGAGGCCAACGCCGCCATGGTCATCATCATCCTCCTCTCCGCCCTCATTTGCGCTTTGGGCCTCAACGCCGCCATCCGCTGCTTCCTCCGCGGCGGCGGGAGCGACAACAACAACAGCCCACGAGACAACGACGATAACAGTCATCTTCCGCAGACCCAGCAAGAATTGGTTCAAGCTCAGCAGAAGAGCAATGTGGCGGGAGTTTCGTGCCTGGAGGGGGCGCCGGAGCTGTTCTACTCGGCGGAGATGAAGGCAAGGCTGGCGGGGGCAGAGGCGGAGTGCGCCATTTGCTTGTCGGAGTTTGTGGAGGGGGAAGGGATCAGAGTGCTGGGGAGGTGCAAACATGGCTTCCATACTCACTGCATACAGGAGTGGCTGTCTTCTCACTCCTCTTGTCCCACGTGCCGCCGCACGTGCCTTCCTCCATCGCCACCACAACTCGCCACGGACAATAGTTCCCAGCAAATTCCCGCGCCGGAAAGCGGTCCATAGAAGCTAGCCACTGTACACAACATGTATGTAACTTAGTAATTTCTAATTTGAGTTGGAAGTTTTTTCAGTTATTTAATTGGTGCCATAATAGCTTAATTTAATTAATTTGGTACTAATTAATCACTAAGCAAAAATTATCAAAACCATTTTAGCTAGATCGGAAAACCAGCATATATAGTAAGCAGATCATTTTTACTTACCTGCAGCTGTAAAAATAACCGTCCAGGTTTTTTCGACTTTTACTGAACATGCATTTGGCCTGTTGTCATACTGGCCAACTGCTGAATGCTGATGCATGAAAAACAGATAGGAAGTTCAGTATGTGCCTGTATAACTTATGGGGTTGGATTGATAACGTTTCTCTTTCCAGCCAATGTCTCATTCTGCTAAAAGTACCAACGCACCGCGAACTTGCAACGTAGTTTCATAACCGAAGCGTAGTGCTAGAATCAGTTGTGCGTGCTGCTAGGGTCAGTCACGAAGCACGTCAAGCACGTCGCTTTGCATTGCGCAACTGACCGTAACATACCACGGTGCTTATGTCGTAATACTTTTTTTTGGTTGGTTGAAGATAGACTCAATGCATAGGTAAGATATGAAAGAATAAACATTCATCTGGAAAGAGAGAGACGAAACCAAGCAGATATTAGGGGAGGGCAAAACGCAGTTTATGTAACCAATTTCACTCATTTCCCAACCAAAAATACGATATTGATAAATTACTGCAGCCAAAACAACAACATTACTCGCTATTATATTCTATTTATTTCAACAACCGCGAAAACCACATAAACAATGTGTAGAGAACAACTACAATACTGATTTGATTCAAGAACTAGTGTTGCTACTATCAAGTATACATATGACACGGCAAACAGAGAAAACTGAAGCAAGATGACAAACAGACCAAGCTCACACCACTAAAACATCTGACAAACAATCCAAAACCACAAAGTCCAAGGGGAAGAGACAATACGATCACATGTCTAGAAGCACTTTCTGTGAACGATGGATGGCCCTGATTCATCGTACTCTGGCTTAGATATCCACATCTGCATTCAAGCAAAACAATAACCAGACATTATAATCATAGAATCATACTGCCGTAATAAAAATACTACAAGAATTGATATATAAAAAAATGAAGAGTTGCCCATCATGATTATCATTCCAACGCATCAAAAACAAAAAGAAAATAACAAGAAAAGAGGAAAAGTTTTGCAACAATCCGAAAGTACTAAACTTTAAGAAGTTTATTTGGGAGAAAAAGAAGAAGAAAGATTTCACATATTTTTCTAGCTTTCTAAGCATAAACTCATAAGCTTTTTCATAGTAAATTAAGAATTCACTATCACCATTTTTTTTCTTTCTTCTATCATCAATAGAAATGAAGGGAAAATCAAGTATAAATTATTGTCATAGGAGGAGCAGTGTAACCGATACCTGCTGGAATGTGCTCAGTGAAGCTAATATAGACCCTCCAATCCAGACACTGTATTTTCTCTCTGGAGGTGCTACCACCTTAATCTTCACGCTGCTTGGTGCAAGGGCTGTGATCTCCTTGCTCATTCGATCAGCAATTCCTGGGAACATGGTGGACCCTCCACTCAGCACTATGTTACCATACAAGTCTTTTCTGATGTCAACATCACACTTCATAATTGAGTTGTAGGTGGTCTCATGAATTCCAGGAGACTCCATTCCAATAAATGATGGTTGAAATAGGACCTCGGGGCAACGAAATCGCTCTGCTCCAATTGTAATTACCTGACCATCAGGTAGTTCATAGCTCTTCTCAATTGATGAGCTGGTTTTAGCAGTTTCAAGTTCCTGTTCATAATCAAGTGCCACATAGGCAAGTTTCTCCTTAATGTCACGTACAATTTCCCGTTCAGCAGTTGTAGTAAAAGTGTACCCTCTCTCAGTCAGGATCTTCATTAATGCATCTGTTAAATCTCTTCCAGCGAGGTCAAGCCGGAGGATGGCATGTGGAAGCGCATAACCTTCGTAGATGGGAACTGTGTGACTGACTCCATCACCAGAGTCCAGCACAATACCTGGGAAACGTTTCCTTGATTAAAAGGTAATGAACTTTCAAAATATTAAAACTTTTCTTCCAAATTTATTACTTTGTTTGCACTTGGTGGCAGAATTATAACAATTTAAATAGATAGATCACTCCCAGTTTTTTGAATTGGTACTAACCTGTAGTACGCCCGCTAGCATAGAGGGAGAGAACTGCTTGAATGGCAACATACATAGCAGGGACATTGAAGGTCTCAAACATGATCTGAGTCATCTTCTCCCTGTTTGCCTTAGGATTCAGGGGTGCCTCAGTAAGAAGCACAGGATGTTCTTCAGGAGCCACACGAAGCTCATTGTAGAAAGTATGATGCCAGATCTTTTCCATGTCATCCCAGTTGCTAACAATCCCATGTTCAATAGGGTATTTTAGTGTGAGAATACCTCTTTTGGACTGGGCCTCATCTCCAACATAGGCATCTTTCTGTCCCATCCCCACCATAACACCTGTGTGTCTAGGTCGACCAACAATACTGGGGAAGACAGCCCTTGGAGCATCATCTCCGGCAAATCCAGCCTGTTCAAGGAGGTCATAAAGAATGGTAAATACCAAGGGAGTTTGTGTATGCTAAGATGGATTTTCCTACATTGCTAGACCAAATGAAACTATGGCCTTACCTTCACCATTCCAGTTCCATTATCACAGACAAGAGGCTGAATGTCCTCGGTATCTGCCATTCTTTATGGTAACACTGCAAAAAATCTGTTAGAAACCTAAGAAGCTTACTTCAATTCAACAACCACGAATCGCCTCTATCCTCATAATGCATATAGTTATATCAGAATAACTCTGTTTTGGTCTAGGAAGTTGGTGTGTCTACATTAATATAACAAACATGCATATTATAATACTTGAAACAGGAATTCATTTGGAGATAGCAATATTTCACAACTTGAGGAAACAAATTCTCATATCAGTGAGTTATTACAATCTTGGATTAATTGCTAAACATTGGGTAACCCATGGCACACTTGACTACTGCAAGACAGAGACAAAACTTGCATACAGCACAAAAGCCAAGTTTTGTTCAGAAACAACATGGCTAATCTTTGTTCATGAAGAAAGGTATAATTTACAGGCACGCACTTAATCCAACCACGAGGATCGCATAAATAAAAGATCACGCTTTTGACATGGATACATGCAGCCAACAATAAAAAACTTGATAAGAAGAGAAATGGGATTTTGAATTTCCTATTGTCCTAAAACGTTGTTAACTATACATAATCAAAACTTGATCATGCTTGGAGGTTGTGATATGAACCCTGATGGGCTGATGCCATCGAAATTTAGAACCCATCTGATCAAATCAATCAAGCCACTCAGACAAAAATCAGAAATTACATCAAAGTTGGTCACTCCCAACCAGTGACTAAAGTGATCAAAATCAACAGCCAGAAACAATCACTCAACCAATTTATCAAACACCAGAAATTCAAATTGAACTCGGATAGATTAATTAACACAAGACTAAAAATATTAAAACACAGCAGGAAATCGGATGCAGAGCACAAAGAAATGATCACTTGAACTTACAAAAGTAACCACAGAGGGAAAAAAGAGGAGCAAAGAAATTGAAGAGAATTAAAATAAAAAAATGGTTTCTTGGTAAGAAGCATATCACCTTGGGAGTTTGGCTCGCTGAGGATGGAGAAGTCACAGCAGAACAGAGATGGGGTGCAGAGGAAAATAAGGAGGCAGAGAGTGAAGAGACAGACGACTAATAATGGAATAAAGAAAGAAAGTCGGTGTAGATTCTGCTTTACGATTAGACAAACAAACAAGGTGATAAGAAAAAAAAGGAAGGAAATTTTTACCAAACTGCACCGCAAAGTGTTGGACGGTGGAGCCGCCAATGAACTTTCCAGAATGTAATTTACAGAAAATAAAATAAAAATATGAAAAAGGGTATTAAAAAAAAAAGAAAAAAGGGGACAGCTGGAAATTTGACTCGTTTCTCTGCTGCTTACGGTAAAGGGCGGGCTGACACCAATGCAAAGCTGAAAGCGTCACGCGGTGATGCCATGAGAGGAAAAATGTTCATTTTATTGGTAAAAATAAACCAATGATTTGTCTATACTGTTATCTGTCACCTAAGGGAATGTAACGTTTTTTTAAGAATGGCGATTCTATTGTTTTATTCAAACATAAGAATGTGCATGATTCTAAAGAGATTTGTAGAGGTTAAGAGGATGTCTCGTATTTGGCTCCTTTAATTTCTTATCGGTTATACAAAAAGAAAAAAACAACGTAATGATTATTCACTTTTTTTCTGAAATAATGAATCTTCTGAAATAATGGAATAGGCATTTCTTAGACATGATCTCGAATTTGGTGTTTTAGGTTTTATTTTCGAAGTTTGCGGTCTTGTGTCCAAAATCTCCTTTAGACAACTAAATCTTATTCTTCTTCTAAATTCGATTATTATTATTATTATTCACACCAACAATCCACCACGGGAATTCATGCCAATCTCCTATGAATTGGAGAAAGAAATTTACTTACATAAAAATAATTTCACACTTGCAGCAACAATTGCATTTACAATAGATTTTTTGTTTTGTTTGGAGAGGTAAAGAAACTCAAAGAAATACAAAGATAAAATATAAAAATTGATCACATAAAAACTAATTGATAATCAAAACGACGACACAGCGGGAAACGGCACAAGGGGCACGAGCGATGACTAGGACAGGTTTCGAGCCACTTCTCAATGCAGTTGACATGAAAAATATGAGAGCAGGGCAAGTGAAGAAGCCGATTCCCATTCGTACCGCTCTCAAATTCCTCCCTACAAATCACACACATCGCCTCTCCCCCAATCTGCGGTCGTTCCATCCTCTGCTTCTTATTCTTCTTCATCACTAGGCTCACCACATGGGGCAGACATTCCGACTGCTTCGCCTTAAAACCAGCCAAAAACGACACAATGATGTGCTCGTGTTTGAACTCCGGGATTTCCATGGCGGCCAGGGCGTCGGCCATCAGGCTAATTGAATCGGAAGCGGAATTTGTGCTGTGACTTTTGTCAAATACTAATAATAAATCGGCGCGAGAGAGCGTAATGTCGAGTTCGGAGTCAAAGCGCGGCGGCTCAAGACTGACGTCGACTGGAACGTCGTCTTCGTCTGTCCAAACCGTTTCGGTTTCCGTGAAGAGCTTGAATTTGAGATGATACTGATCTTCGACGGGAATTGGATGATTTGTTTGCATTGTGAATGATTGAAACCGTGGGAAATTAAGAAGCTGAAACTCTGCAATCGATCGGGACAGTGGAAAAAGTTGGGCTGATTGAGAGTTGCCTTGTGATATTTATACTAATTTTTCAGTTCTCCTAATCGATTTAGGACTAGCTAGGTCGGTGGGATGCTAATTCAAAATTTTGGCTGATGGTACAACGGTCTACTAGTTAGGGTAGGAAAGTTGTTTTTTGGGCTTTTATTTGTTGGCTTTGGGCTTTTTATTTGTGCCCCAAGCCCTTGCTGTAAGTCTACTTGGGCCTTTGGACAAATATATTTTTTATTTTTTAAAATACAAGTATATTTTGTAAAACAAAGTTGTTAATAATAATAATAATTATTATTATAATAAAATACATATCTAATCCATGAGGTTTCTGAAAAAAATAAAAAATCTACAAGGATGAAATTTGAACCTTAGTGCAGTGCGACATTCTCACTGCTCTAACCAATTGACCTAACTCATGTCTGCTAAAAATAAAAATATTATAAAAAAACCTCAATTGGATGTTTGGATTGGAGGTGAGCTGATTCGAATCGGGACCAACCGGATTGTGAATTTGTTATTGTATCATAAATTCCAAGAGGGCAACGAAGACCGGCAATTTTTTATTAATTACTTTTGTGCTTACAAAATATAAATAGGTTATTAAAGAAATTTACAAACATGTGGCCCGGCCAGCCTCACCCAAAAGAAAGCCCAGTAGAGTTTGAATTGGGCTAGTCAGCCCTTTTTTGTCGGTCTCAATCGACCCAATAGTATAATCCTACGACTACACGCGGAGGGAGCTGATAATGTCGTCCAAAAGAGAAAAACGACATCAAAATCGAATTGCAAATGCACGTGAGCAACGCGTGACATTGATGAAAGAAAGAGGGTTTTCGGCTCCCTAAACCCCTTGATCCAATTCCAATTTTCCAGTGAAAGAAGCAGTGAGGAAGAAGAGCGATTGCGTTGTAAGCTCGTGGAATCGGGAGATGTGGTTTGGCAGTGGCGCGTTTAGGGCTTCCACTTCGACTGGAAGTGGTTTGATTACAAACGCCACTGCGTTTGTGAGGCATTTCTCTCGGAAGCGCGCAGAGAATTTGAGGAAAATCAACCCCAAAGTGAGCTTTCCGGAGGCTAACTCCATTGCTCGTGATCTATACGACGTCGTCAAGCAACATGGCCCTCTCACCATCTCCAATACTTGGGTTCAGGCTAAGGTTCTCCTCCTTTCTGTGAAATTATATTAGTTTTGTTTCATATAATACATATTTGTGTGCGTGTATGTGAATGTGACCCTTTTCATTGGGTTATTTTCATTTCTAATCACTGTGCTTAGTTGTGCATGAAATTTTATTAATTGGGTTTGAAACCAAATCTTGTCCTGTTGAGGCAGTCTCACAGGCATGTCAGATTGAAGTGAAGGGTGATGTAACCTAGCTTTCATACAGCTATTTTTATGCAATAAGTAATATTCTGTCATTCATTAGAGTAGGATAACTTGAACTGTAACTATGAGAATGTACTGAATCATACTTTCCATCTTATAATTGTATCCTTGGCTGATTATACTTTCTAGCTTTAACAAGTTTCTAATAAAACTTGAATGGTTTCTGTTAATGCTAACTTGAATGGGTTTCGACCAATAAAAAAACTTGAATGGTTTCTGTTAATACTAACATTCAAAATTTTAAATATAACAGCGAAATCACAAGGTGCTTAAGTTTAAGAAATTAAAGCACAGGCATCTGTGCTATTTAGGCCTAACCATAGAAATGAGAAAGCCTGTGTTCATATTTATGACAATCCTGGAGTTTATGCTAACTTTGTTTGTATTTATGATACAAGAAAGTACTAATTTTCGGTGTTATATTTGGTCATACTTTTTCGTGCACAAGTTCATAACATTTTCTAGTAGTTGGAAATATAAAATTTGAGAACTCTAATACATACCTGGTCATTTGTTTCTGTATAAAGATGTGTTCGATACTAATTTTCCAGTGCTAGAGTGTAACCATGTCTAGGAATTGTATGCTAGCAAGTACTCCTTACCAAACTAAGGCGGTCTATACTGTAATAGGTACCTGGTTTACTGATATCTAATATAGAGTGCTTTTCGTCAAACTTTTTATCTGAAATTTCCAATATAGCCTTGGATTCTACATAGTGATGCCTGTTCATCCCAGGCCACATGTTTCATGTAGTTGTAGTTCTCTAAATTTTTGTTAGTTCATGTTTCTGATTAATGTTTTAATTGAAAAAATCAGGATTCTGGTCTCAGTGGATTGAACAGCAAAACACACATGAAGATAATGCTAAAATGGATGAGGGGAAGGAAGATGCTGAAGCTGTTCCCCAACCAAGTTGGTTCCACCAAAAAATTCTTGTTATGTTCACTGCCTGAAGACCCTGAAGTTACTGAATTTAGAACTTCCTCAGCAGTGAAGGTCCAAAATAGGAAGCCTTCCGTGAAGCGCAAAAAGCAAAAGAAATAAGAAGTCTGCCTGAGGCTTGGACCCTATCGCCTTGCTCGGCGTGTTCCATTGTGATTTCAGTGCTCCCTTTGGCTGTATGAGTCAACTTTTCCCTTTCCTACTTGTGCTGCTATCAATAGATGTTTAACTAATCTATGGTTGTCTTTGGAAATACTGTTCTTTTTGTTTTGTCCTCTTTTCGGATGAGTTTAGGTCCGGTAGTGATTACAGGTTGCTTGTATAATTTAGGAGGACAAATTTGATCATTGAAATAATATTGGTGGCAGATGTTGTTTCGAATTCTAGTATGATTGAATTCAATTTTTTATATTACCATCAATCTTCTTTTATCATGCAAAAATATTCGGAGGTTTTATGTTTCTAAGTTTTTCTTTTTTCATTAAAAAATAAAATAAAATTCTCACTCTATCTATACACTATAATCCATACAAAACGACGACCTCGGACTTCTCGAAAAAATAAAAAAAAACCTTGGACTCAATCTATAGTTTAAGGGTCGTGAGAAATCTAAGATTAGATTCGATATTTAGAGCATAGATAATTGACAGCAGCTAGCTAGAAAACGATAAAATGTAGGAGGAGAACAAATAAGCTAGCCTTCATAATTTCTGGCAGAAGGACTATCTATAGCACCAAATTTGATTACACGCCATACTAATAGGATGCCATTGTTCCATCACATCCACTGCGATCTATGTGAAAAACAATATATCTACAAGACATAACATAAATTCATTAGAATACATACATAAATATGACCCCCAAAAAAGTACACACATATATATATGGCCATATAAACTAGTTTAATGTATGAAGTGGACAAAACTCAATAGCTATATGTAGTGATGTAATAATCCAAATCTTAATTAATTTGTAATTATTAATTTAATAGATGAAAAGACTATTATATCCTTAGAATATTTTATTTGGTTTAAAGTAGACTTTTTGACTGAGAAAGAAATTGGAAATTTTGATTGTAGCGAAGGAAATGCGATTAAAAATAGGTCAGGGGCAAAATGGTAATTATGTGAAATCAGAATTTTTTTAAAACCCTCCCTTTCTCTCTCCTCCCCTTCCTTCTTCCTCGCGCGTCAACCCCCCTCCCCCCCCCCGGGTCTGGTTTTCCCGACTGCCACCAAACCTCCACAGCCACCGCCACACCGCAACCCAGCCCACCGGACCGGACCGGATCGCACCGCCGCTCCTCCCTTTTCCCTTCCCGACCATCCCCCGCCGTTTGAACCGCTGGCTTTCGCCCGAAACAGCTCGGATTTGGCCGGTTTTGCTCCGAATTTCAAACCTCTCGATCTCTCTCCTCCGGCCACCAAATCAGTCGAGTAAGGTATGGATTTTCGACTATTTTCCATGCTCTAGCTGATGGTTGGGTAGGATTCGATGAATTTCTAGCCTAGGTGGGTTGATTTTGAATTCAAAGTTCTGCCGGTTTTGGGATCGCGATTCCGGCCACTTTTTGGCCCTAGTCCAAGAACAAAAGTGGTTCCAAATTAGGTGTTTTACCTAGGGTAGGAGTTTGGGCCGGCGGTTTGGAGAATTTCCGACAGCCGGAATTTTCTATACGCGTGGGCTGGCGGCGGGTGGGCCAGGTATTGGGGACCACTTTCAGTCCTAGAATGATCCTCGTGTCCTTACGAGCGCGTAAGAACTTACGGATTTCAATTCGGACAACGTTTGAACCCTGAACGGATCTCACCTATTGCGCGATTTCCGGGTTCAATATGTTTGGACCGATGGATCGTAGTCAGACTGAAATATGTTGATCTAGGTAATTCCAGGATCGTATAGGATTTGACGAATCATAAATCAGAGTTTCGGATACTCCGAAAATGCCAACCCTAGGGCTAGGGTTACGGAAATCGTTCGTCCATCCGATCGTGCGATTGTGAGCAATCCGACCATCTGATCGAGACCAAACTCTCGGGACATGTGTCCTAGGTATGTGGGAAACTCTAAGAACTTTCAGATCGGGATTTTGAGATCGTGGACCCCACGGGGTCCCGGGTTGACTTTTTGGGACTTTATCGCTTTTGAGTCTTGAGTTTCTTCTAAACCATTCCAAATGAGAGGAAAGCTATTGTGGGCATAGGAACAACTTAAAATTGTTGCACGCACTTTTAGGAGCCAGGGGTCAGGGTTTTAATTTAATATTATATTATTGATCAAATTTATTAATAAAATATTATAATGGTTATTCAGGCACCCAGGCACAAACTGACCCGCAGGAGGGACCTTCGAAAGGTCTAGCTAGGATAAACTTCATCGTACCAAGGATTCTGACATGCGAAAATCGTTGAATTCTATTACGTTTCAACGGTTCAGGCCTTGGAATACTAAAGCTGCAATTGCTTCGTGGAAAGATTACATGAAGGAGATTTATCGTCATGTGGATTCTGATTATACTGGTTCGTCGATGGTGGACCTTCTTAGATTTCATCGAAATCTCTATCAGCACTACATTCATGTTAATTGTCGCAAACGTGGAGGGGTTACTATTGGAGGGGTTACATTGAATCTGGTCTAAAAATCTAGGAAAGAAGCATCTAACAACAGCACCGACTTCTTCAATAGTAACCCCTTCAATTGTAACCCTGCCACGTTTGCGACAATTAACATGAATGTAGTGCTGATAGAGATTTCGATGAAATCTAAGAAGGTCCACCATCGACGAACCAGTATAATCAGAATCCACATGACGATAAATCTCCTTCATGTAATCTTTCCATGAAGCAATTGCAGCTTTAATATTCCAAGGCCTGAATCGTTGAAACGTAGCAGAATTCAACAGTTTTCGCATATCAGAATCCTTGATATGATGAAGTTTATCAAAGTACCGCATCCTACCCTCGGGAGTCTTCAAGAAAAGATGGTTCTTTACATAGCAAAAAACTCTCTCTCCTCCAAGTACTAGATGAGGGAATACCGAACTTCGACAACAAAGTGAGTATGCTTTCCAAAACAATCTGCAGGCCATGAAAATCCTTGGTTTTCTTCAACTCTTCCCTAGAGGGATCATGTTCAATCAACAATCCTTCCACATTGATTAGCTTGCAAGAACCACCAACAAGAATATAACTCTTGTTCAATGCACCATGATATAGACCAATTGAATGAAGGTATGAAATACCCTTAATCAATTGTCTGCAAACCAAAAAATAGGATACAAAATCAAAAATCAATCCTCACCTAATTTCATCAATCCAATATGGGCACAGGCAGCGCTCACCAACCATGACATTAACCTTGGCAGCATCATTTACAAAACCGGACCTTACATATTGCATCCAATCGCCTAAATTTAAATCATATTTCTCATAGCAAACTGCAGACCAATTCTCAAAGTTAACACAGACAGTCACAGCGGCCAAATTGCATAGCCCTAGAAAACATAGTATGTGAAACGAGTGAAGATAAACTGAAAATCTTCGCAGCTTCCAAACCTTGACCAATAAGAGCAAAAGTGGAGGTCCATCCTGCTGGAACAAAAGATCTCCACTGCAATAGTTATCCAAAACAGATCCAGAAAAACTATAACGATTGAGACATGCACCAATCACAGTGGAATGAGACTGTTTCTCATTGAAGTCATTTCTTATACTATCGAGAAATCTTTGCTGAACGTCCATTCTCTTGTCTTATGTGAAACGAGTGTAGTCATTATAATTGATACAGCATCTGGTGATCACCCATTTGATCCACACACGGAACTGGTGGAGTTCTGGTCTTGGTGGGATTCCTTAGTGAAGTCAAAATCAGCTGCCAACCTCAATATCTGTACGCTGGCATGTTTCAAATGATTGAGATTACAGTTTTATCTGCCAAACATTATATGTAAGTTGCTAACTTGCTAGTATATATGATGAACTCCATGCATGGACCTTTTGGCAGGCATGCAAAGTATTTCTGGTAGTGTAACAGGTGGAAAGAAGGATATCCAAGAAATGATGGATTTTTGTGCTGCTCATGGAATTCATCCAGTGATTGAAATAATTCCAGTTCAATATGCGAATGAAGCTATTGAGAGGCTACTAAAAAGTGATGTGAAATACCATGAAAGAGAAGAAGAATTTCTCTTGTTGATGTGTATTAATTAAGTTCACATGGATTGGATTGTTGGGACTCAAACCATCATCAAAGGCACAGGGAAGTTTTTTCCCCCATCAAAGGCTAGGCTAGGCCAGCCAGGCCATGACCAATTTCAAATATATCGATGTCTTGTAAATCTCACACAGACCTATTCAAAGATTATGTTACCTGCTAAAGCAGGCCATGCAAATTCTGCATCATCTATAATAATAACCCATGTGAATTCTGAACCTTAAAACTCTTCTTCAATATTGGCAACGGAGGCCCTTAAGATTTCTCTTTTTCTTTTTTTTTCTGCTATGGTTTATGTGCTCAACTGTTCTGTTTTTGAATGCCATGCAGGCCTGTTTTGCTTTCACTTCATTTGTGTTTGGAGACTCTTTGGTTGATGCAGGAAACAACGACTACATGTTCACTCTCTCAAAGGCAGACTCTCCTCCTTATGGCATTGATTTTAACCCTTCCGGTCTACACCCCACCGGTCGATTCACAAATGGTCGAACCATTTCAGACATTGTAGGTAAATGCACTGAACCATTTCAGACTTGGTGGATTTACACATTATTGGCTCTCAGCTAACTGCTAAATAGTCATCAGCTAATTCCTTCGGTCATTTAATGTTCAATGAAGCAACTCAATTATACCAACAGGACAAAAATTAACAAGAAAAATAGAGTCTAAGAATTCATCACAGTGCCTGAGTTTTAAATTGGGTCACAAGATTTTATTTATTTTATTTTTGTACTTGTTTATGTGTGACACATGATAATGCAGAAGCCATTAATACCATTTATGCCATGCATGAAGAGGATCTATTTATATATTTTTTCATAGGGCCCCAGAAGTTTATTAATTTTGCTTGTTTTTTAATTACTGTTCAGCAAGTGTTGTCTCTTTTCGGATGAGTTCAATAGGATTTGAGAATGCAAATGAGCCATGTTGTGGTGGGTACTTTCCACCATTTATTTGTTTCAAGAGCAGTGGTACAAACAGAAGCTCTGCGTTGTGTGCCGATCGATTGAAGTATGTGTTCTGGGATGCATATCATCCTACAGAAGCTGCAAATATGATCATAGCCAAGGGGTTACTTGATGGGGATGAAAGTGTTTGCTATCCCATTAACATCCGTGAGCTTTACAACTATAACTCCTAGTGTGACATATATTTATAGCCTACTTCAAATTGTTGAACCAAAATTGTAATGTAGGCAGGGAATGAATTGAACTAAAATGTTTATGTTTGATCATAATGTTAAGTCATTGAATGAATATCAAGAAGGGAAATTGATGGAATAATTTACAACAGATGATTGGTTCTTTAATGAGATCAAACTAAAACTAAAATAATAAAAAAACCGAAGAAATGAAGGCGGCCAGCTTTGCAGGACCAAACACAGATTTTAAGTTGCAGAAACACAGAAGATGGAAGAAGCATCATTCTTAAAACAGATTTCAGCCTTCAATTACAAAGGTGAACTCTGGCAATAGTTTCTGACACAGATATAAACTCCAAGGAGAAAAGAAAATTAATGTAAACAATTGGCTTCTCTTCTGTAACATCATCTTCCTCATTCAATTCCTTCGATCAATGAATATCAGAAAACCATTTCTTTGTAAGATATTAAAGGGGTTGACCATGCATGGCTCTTCCTCCATTACAATTTTATACTGTTTGCCACCTACCATCATCAACCACATAAATGAAACTAATAAGTCAAAATGCAGACCCTGCATGAGTTTTAATACTCAATCTGCAGACCTGTTGACCTGCTAGAGAACCTAGTAAGCTGAATGAGAATCCGAACCACAGTTCAAAAATGTACACTGAAGCTCTCCAAAGGCTAGTAAAAAAAGATGATTGAAAACTCCCTGAAATGAGACCATAAAAGAAAAGAAGATTTCCCTTCTTATAATGTACATATTAATATCATTATGAAACTGAAATTTTTTACATAAACTGTTGACACTAATAACAGGATTCATCACTGAAATATCATTATGTATTTAATCACCTGAGAAACCCTTGATCTAGTTTTCCTTATCTCACCAAAACAGACCCCTTAGGGTTAAAACATTAATGATTAGTGGCCTGGCCTCTCAACAAAGAGAGGAAACCTTTAATATAATTTCCGGAAAGTGAATAAAAGAACCGCCAATGCATAAAAAGGTCACCCTCACCCTTAATTAGCTTTGATCTATATAGCACTTGGAGAACGAGAAAAAGAAAGAGACAGGCATGTAACAATATTAGCCATGCGACTAGTGTTTAAGATCGTTGTATTTGTTTAAGTTTTAGTGGCTAAAGGTTTTCAATGGAAACTTAGTGGTGGGGTTTGCTGTATGAGTGTTGATTAATGTCTAATTCATTCAAATCCCATCTCTCATAAGGAATAATGATCCAGTGAAGACACTGTATATACCAAGGTGAAGCTGAGTTGTTAAATTTGCTATAAATAGAATATAAACAGGAGATTCAAGTACATTGCCAAACTACTAAGAAGCAAAAACATAAGTGAGAACTCTCTCTCTCTAACTCTCTCTTGATTCTTAGTATCTTTCGAGACTTTTCCTATAATTAAAACCTACATTTCTCTTATACCTTGCATTATGGAAATCTCCAGCACTTTATTTCATTCTGTGTCTGTTCAGCAACCAGACTATCTTTCTTCTTTTCCCCTAGCACTTTATGTGTTATTAACAAATATGACGGATTAAGATACCGGGAAATTATGTCATGATGTCCTACTATATTTCTTTTTCTTTTATATATACCCAAACACAAGGTGTTCTTTAGCTTTAATCAGTAGCACCTGGAAAACAAGAAAAAAGAGAGAGAGGCATGTATATAATATTAGCAATATGCAGGGGGAAAGACTTTTGTATTTGTTTATGTTTAGTGGCTGAAGGCTTTGATAACTGGTAGAAACACAAAACATGTCTAAGACAAGGTGAAGGTATACCAAGGTGAAATTGAGTTGGTTATCAAGTACATTGGCAAACTACTAAGAAGCACAAACATAAGTGAGCTCTCTCTCTCTTATGTGTGTGTTTTTTTTTATAGTTGAACAGTCAACAATGAGCTCTGAGAGTGCAAGTGATGAGAACTGCCTTGGATATGCAGCAAGGGATACATCCAGAGTTCTATCCCATTACAAATTTAGCCTCAATTTGCAACAATTTTTAGTTTTTTTATTCGAAATTGTTTTTCAAGGAAAGATGACGTGCTAAAGAACCTAGTAATGGAAATCTAAACCACAGTTTAAGTTTGAGAGGAAATGTACACTTTCAACACAGAAATCAATTATGTTGTTATATATGTACACTGTTTCCTTCCCAATGCTTTGAGATAATAATGAAAACCAAGATAAATTACTAGAGTTTATATTTTCTTTTCCTTGTTTATTTTTCTGGTTTTATGTGTAGGGGTTTAATAATTAATAAAACATTGACTTTTATTAAAATTGAAGGCAAATTGAAAGCTGTTGGGTATTATAACATGGCAATATTGGGTCCAGTATGCAGTTATGCAGGATATGGTCTTTGTTAACAATGCCCCCAATCAATAGGCGTTAGGAAAGTGGTATTTGCAGAAGGCTTAATAATGCAACCAATAGGCCTTGGGAAAGTATGGGTTCTAAACATATTTTTAATCTCATATTGGGCCTGAGACTGCTAATAATACAGATTATTTTTCCAAATATGATGAACTTGCAAAATATAAATGAAAGTAGATTCTGAAATTCTTATCTACCAATGTCTAAAGATTACAGTCAACATGCGTGGCATTTGCCTTAGCCTCAAATCCACCCCACCATGACTCAAAGCTTACTCAATGTCAACCTCACAGGCTCTCCAGAACCTCAGAAAACTGGGACCAACCATTCAGTTCTCAGTCAACATGTTTTTACTGAAACTACAAAGTTTGATAAGAATAAACCGATTAAAATAGATAATGGTGAACATGGATTCTCTCATAATTTCACAATTTAAAGGAACCAATGAATAGTAATGGAATGGATAGAGCCAGTAAATCTCTTCCAAGAAAGGCATGTGTGGTCATAATTATTTCTAAGCAAAACTCAACCAACCATATACCCTTTAGCTAGCATTTGGTAAGTTGTTCAGGTATGTTGTATGAACAAAACCATCCCCATTAAACTCCGTGTCATGCATTTTGTGTTGTTGCATTTGTATTTCTCAGCTCTTCACATATTAGAGAACATGTTATCCACCAATTCACCAACTCATTATCCACCACTATCTTAGTTTTATGTTTGTATTAGTTGTATCCATTATGTACCACTTTGCATTGTCTCTTAGTTTATTATTATCAATCTTGAATAAATACCTCCTATGTGGAGATGAATCAATCAAGCAAAATATCATTCAATCATCAAATCTTTCATCACATACATACTAAAGAAGACACCCAGCTGAGCATTTAAATCCCTTCTTCTTTTTTGTTTTCTTTGCACCAGAATTATAGTGATTGATTTCATGGTGGTTCTAAGCCTTCAACCTGTCCAATTTTCTACCCCTAAACACATGTTATTATGTAGACCGGGCAGTAGTGTCCCATCCGATGTGGGATTGCAGAGGCATCAGGAGAGCCAGCTCCCATGGGACAAAAGACCAAGTACAATGATGGGTTTTTTGAGAAGGGATTTATGACACTGTTTGCTCGCAAAATGAAGAAGTTTACAGCTCCAGTGAAGGCCAGGACTGAGACTAAGGAGAAGGCATGGTGGGAATATGACTATGAGAGCTTTGTGGATGTGTCTAAGAGAGTGATGCAGGGGAGGTCTAGAGTTCAGCAGCAGCAAGTGGTTCGAGAAGTGCTCTTGTCTATGCTGCCTCCAGGTGCGCCTGATCAGGTGGATAATAGTAGACCATTAATTCTCACTTCTCTAATGTTTACTTTGTTGGCAATTGGGTATAATTTTGTAGCACATGAAGGGATGGGGATTTGGTTTGTTCTGTTGTATGGATGAATTGAATAGTTATTTGACTTGTTATCTTTGCAGTTTAGGAAATTGTTTCCACCAACAAAGTGGGCAGCTGAATTCAATGCTGCATTAACAGTGCGTTTCTTCAGCTGGTTGGTTGGGCCTTCTGAGGTAATTATACTTTTACTCCTCTTAGCTAAAGCTAGATACAGTCTATACTGTATAGCATGAGTGGTGCTTTGTCACAAAATTAGAAATTGCTCATCTTTTCAACCTTTTAAAAGATTAATTTGGTTTTGGTCAATGTCAAATATCTGAAATTATTTGGTTTTTCAGTTGTGCAAGCTAAATATGATGTTTCATTTGCAGCTTCCTTTTGGACTTAATTGTTGTGATACACTAATTTATGGGCATCCACCAGGTTGTAGAAGTTGAGATAAATGGGGTGAAGCAAAGAAGTGGAGTCCATATAAAGAAATGCAGGTGGAATCTATATTTCATGATGTCCAAATTGAATATAATTTGTCAAGTTAACGTTGACTTTGACTCACGCCAACACAAACTAGACATTTAAAGCTTCAAGTCTTGGAATGGGAGCAAGAACTCACGACATATCATAGCTATATGTAAGAACGGGCAAATGCCCTATATGTGAAATGTTACTACTTCAATGGAGCTATACCTCCTCATACCAGGAACTACAACAATCCACCAAACAAATCAATCGTTCAAAAACCATATGTCAACCAGATTGTTGCTTTCACTTCTCATTGTCATTGTTGCTTTCTCCTCAAGCTTTCAGAATGTTGATTTTCTAGATTATTATTACTTTGTTATTTGCAATTGTGATCAGTCATCCAAGTTACAATTTCTGTGACTTTAAGAATTTATTAAAATAATTACGTACATCATACGATATTCCGTGAAGGTGGACTAATTTTATTATATTCTAATTAATCCCAGGGCTCTTGGCATTGATGATGTTTCCATAAAAATTACCCACTGTGGAGTTTATCATAATTTCTGGGAAGATGATGGCTTATCCTATGGTGAATATTGATAAGGATTTACTTTCCTATTTCTTGTGGGTTGAGTATCACTTTCCTGTTTCTAGTAGGTTTAGGCTGTTTCTAGAGGGTTTAGGATTACTTTCCTATTTCTAGAGGGTTTAGGATTACTTTCCTATTTCTAGAGGGTTGGATTACTTTCCTGTTTCGAAGCGGGTTAGGATTTGCTTGCTGTAGCTATATAGATTAGGTCATTATAAATACATGTTTTGTAATTGAGACTTTGATGTATTTTATCTGCCCTTGCATTATCTCTCTGTCTTCTTAACCCTAATCTCTCTTTCTCTTCTTCTAATTAATCTCTGTGTTCTGTCCGTCCGTCCAGTAATTCCTTCCCCTTTTTCTAGTTGCTATTTGCTATCATCATCATCTGGTATATTGATCAGAGCCTCCCTCCTATATATATATCATGGAGCGTCGGAATAATAATAAATCCACAGCTTCGGTGGCCTCCGCGGTCGAAGATGTTGAGGACAAGGTCTTGATGAGGATGGCTTCACGCCAAGATGAGCTCCATGACAAATTATCGGAAATCCAGGAAGCTCTAGCCATCATTACCTCCTCTCACCAAACCCAACTGACGATGGTGACGGAGGAGCTTCGGCTTCTACGCGCCAGTACTAGTACTAGTGCTAGACCCAGTCGTCCAAACCCCACGGGGGAGCATGCACCAATGACGGTAAATCAGGGGGAAGCTAGGTGTGTGTTTTTAGTGTTGTCTTCTTTCGAACGCCCATGCACTGATGCAATATATGAAGTAAAATTCAAACACGCATGTACAGGAGAAGTTGATGATGATTTGGGCAGAGAAGGAGTCACTCATGAACCCCCGCTTCTTCAACCTCTAGCCAAATTCTCGCATAATTATTTCCTTCAGAGTGCGAGGATCTCCTCCAAGTTATATCTACTTCAACAGGACGGTCTCGATAAACATTCTGGCTCCTCCTCCGCTAGATCATTCGGAGGATATGTTTTTGACATGGAGACTAGGTCATTAAGTCCATCCATTCCTCCTACCATATCTTCTAAGCCAGAAGCAACTGTTGTGTCTGCTTATGGCAAATTGTATTATCTGCCATCTCCATACATCCCAATATTTGCGTATCATCCAGGCTTTGAGAAATATGATCCCGATCATGAGCACTGGGAGTCAGTGCCTCCCGATCCACGCTTTGAGAAATATGATCCCGATCACGAGCATTGGGAGTCACTGCCTCCTTTTCCATTTTATAATGATGAGCTATACAATACGGAAATAACTGGTTATGCCGTTTGTTATGGTGTTATTTTGTTTTCGTTGGGCAACTTCACGCTCAAAAAATCCAAAGTCTTTGCTTTTCATGAGAGCAGAAAGGGAAAAGAATGGAATCAAGTGAAAGTTGACACTTCTACTTATGCTCCTTTTCGAGGGAGGGCTGTGGTTGTAGGCGAGACTATCTATGCCTTACATGCACTTTGGGAAAATATTATAGCATTCTCCTTTCGAATGGAAAAGGGTGATGACGGTGGTGTTGCATATTCACTAAGCAAACTCTTTCAATTGCACGAAGGCCTGAATATTGCAAGTCCACCGTTGCCATTTTATGAGCTTATAACAGAGTATTTGGTTCATTTGGGGAACCAAGACTTTGTTCATGTCATAACTGGTAGTTGCAAAGGACCTCGCCGTGTTCAATACTTTTGTATCACCACATTTCAAATTATTGTTGGAGAAGGAGGAACACATATGATCAAGACCTTGCATTCAACTGTTCGTTCTGTGGATATCAAGGGCCTTGATTGGTTCACGCTCCAGTTCTGCTTTACACCTTGAGTTGTCGTCGCGATTCTTGTGTTTTTATCAATAACATTACTTTGTAGGTTGAGATTCTATTACATTTTGTTTGTAACAAGAGTATGATCATGGAGGAATGGCTCCAACCAGAGGGAGCCTCTTCTACCCGAGTTATAATAGCATTACAGTTTAATGCATGTTTTGCCAGTAAATGAGCTCCCTTGGAATGAAAGAGACATTAGCATCCTCAAATTGTTGCAAATTCTTCTTGGCATCATCAATGAGAGATTCCCAGCTCACTTATTTATCACTGCACCTATTTTTTTTTTTTTTTTGGTGAGATGGGGGGGAAGAGCCCCAAGAAGACTACACAACAGCAATAATGCGGGTTCTATGGACTCCCATCAGGTCCTCCTCTAGGTGAGTCCCTATCCATCTAGGAATGTCAGCAAAGTAAACAAATCCCAAATCAAAGTTGAAGCTCCCCTTAGCCAAGCAGTCTGCAACCATGTTCTTCTCTCTGTAAACATGCTTCACCACACAATTATCAATTTGATTTATAAGCTCCCAACAGCTGGTTAGCAAAGTAGCTAGTGGGTGTAGACCAAGTATATTGGAATTCTGAAATAGTAGGACTGCTGTAGCAGAATCCATTTCAACAATCAAGTTGTTGATTTCCTTTTGCACAGCGAGTTTTAGGCCAAAGAACAGTCCCCAGATCTCAGCTTCTAGTATCTGACCTTTCCCAAGGTTGATTGCAAACCCCCCAGTCCAGTTGCCAAGTTCATCTCTTATCACTCCTCCAGCACCAATGGAGCCAGAAGCACAATTATACGAGCCGTCAACATTAAGCTTGAGGTAGCCAGGGGGAGGAGGTTCCCAAGCAAGAGTAACTTGGTAGTTGCTAGTAGTTTTTGTATTGGCTGAGCTAGCTGTAGACCATTCTTGGGTTGCTTTAAGAATCACTGCCCTGGAGTCAAAGGGCAGGTCCTCCTCTTTGCCAAACACTCTTATATTTCGCCATTTCCAAATGTACCAACAAGTATAGGCAAAGGCAACATTCCACGGGGTCTCATCCTGCCACTTTGAATTAGTTGTTAAACTAATTCTCAACCATGGCTGAAAGTCCATCTGAAAGAAATGGAGAGCTTGGTTTCGATTGAGGATTAAATTCCACACACTTTTGGCCTTGGTACAATCACGCAAGATATGTAAAGTAGATTCATTATTCCATCCACAAATACTACAGGAAGGGTCAGTCGTTAACCTTCTTCTTGCACGTTGCTCATTGGATAGTATTTTATCTCTAGACATAAGCCAAACAAAGAACTGCATTTTTGGAGGAATAGCATTTTTGGAGGATAGTATTTTATCACTGCACCTATTTGTTTTTTCGTCTTGTTGAGTAGTTTGTGTAGTGCACTTAATCTGCTGAAGAGATGAGTGTTTTAAATAATAGGATTAATAAACCAAAATCAAGACATGTCAATTGTATCTTTAACCCCAACTCTTTTCTGCCAAGCGCCTGGGAAAAACATATAAAAGATTTATTCTTTCATTTCTTTTTGCATATTTTCATTTGCCCCGGGGGCTTTCCAAAGTTACCATTCATTTTCTAACAATTATACCACAACAAATCTATCTACAAACTTATAAAATCATGCTTAAAGGGGAAAGAATGAAAAAACATAACAAATAATGGCTGCAAATATTTGCCACTTAGCCACCATCATATGCATATGCCACTTTTTTATTTTCCTTTTTTTATTTTTTGTTGTCGTCAATTTAGCAATCAGAAGTGATACGTAACGTTTACTCTTACATCCGAGGTTCTATATTCTATATCCTCCTCGTCCAATATTATTTGTATAAAAAGAATAATATATAACATTATAATTTATAAGCACATTAACACGAACATGAATTCAAACAATATGGCCAACGAGCCTGCAATGGCAAAATGTTAATTCGACTGCTCACAACAAAATCAAAATGGCCTGCTTTGTTAGAAAACTACAACGGAGAGCTCAAAGCCAAGCCCCACGCCAATGGCCATTGCAAATTCCCTTTCTTTGCCTTGTTTCTTGAAAATTTGTCAGAAGAAAATACCAAAAATTCAGAAGTAAAAATTCTCTGCAATTTTAGCATTAGTATTGTGTGACTCATAACTGGAAAGCAACTTTGTGTTGTTACTTCAAGAAAATATGAAGACAGAGAAACTTTAATGTATTTGCTTATAAATGAAAACGACATAGGGATCGACCTAGGGATGATATTGTATTTATGTAGTTAAATACTTAATAGAAAAAAAAAAAAAAAAAAAAAAAAAAAAAACTGTAGTAACATGGACTATTTTTGTTTAAATAAATAAAACGACATCGCACTGGTTGATAATGCATAAACAAGGAGGACCAAATAATCCAGTGAATACTGGACTATTTTTGTTTAACGCTGAGCCGCTGAGGTGGTTCATTTCTACTAATAATAAAGCCAATACAAGATAAAGAAGAAGGCCCTGGTTCTGTTCATTTCCAAACTACAAAGACGAACAAACAAACAAAACTGAGCTCTCTCTCTCCCTGTGTTTCTCCATTCTTCTTCGTATCTTTTTGGGTAAACGCGCCTTCCTCTTTTCTCTATTCATTTCTTGTCCTGCACTCAGTTCTTTCAACTTTTTTGTTGTTGATAATTTAGATTTCTTTTATCTGCAATTCTCAATTTCAATCTTTGCATGCATAGCCTGTAAAGGATTAACCGATTGGAAACTGCTTTGTATGATTGAGAACAGATGAAAAGATTATTAATTTTATTCTCAAGGACCCCACTCTCGCTCTGAGAGTGAAGGGCAGTATTTGAATCTGAAATAGTCAACGGAGATTTGACTGTCTGGCCCTGGACCATTAACTGCAGCTGTTTCTCTTATTTCAATCTCTTAAAAGCTGCAGCCTTTCTGTTTTTGTGGTTATGGCAATCATTCAATATCTGGGTTCCAACGATATAACAGTCACAGACACCGATTGATATTTGATGTAGGATATTATGTTTCTATGTGTTTCGTGTTATATTTATATTTCTTGCATGCCAATAAGCTGAGGCAATTTCGGAGGGAATGGTTGGTTCTGTTAGTTTTAACGAAACTGATGTTTTATGATGGTATAGTTAACAATGAGCTCCGAGAGCGCAAATGAGAACTGCCTTGGATATGCTGCAAGGGATCCATCTGGAGTTCTATCTGAATACAAATTCAGCCGCAGGTTTGTTTTCAATCATTTTTACTGTCTATAAATTGCATGTATTAACTTCTCAATGAAAGATAACAATAGAAGACACTGCCTCTATCTTGTTGCAACACTTCAGAATTCCAACTTCTCAATTGATCATGAATCATGATCTGTTGATGGGAAGGCTTCTCATTGTTGCAATAGCATCAAGCTTTCAAAATGTTGGCCTTCTAGATTGTTACTTGCAATAAAGATCAAATTTTATGAATTTCTTGTCATTCCATTAGTTTCATAATGCCTTCTAGTTAATCGTTTGTCATTTGGTTCGGGTGCTTTCTTCAGGTGTCTTGGGATTGATGACATTTCCATAAAAATTACCCACTGTGGAGTTTGTTATGCTGATGTCATTTGGGCAAGAAACAAACATGGAGACTCAAAGTATCCTTTGGTGCCCGGGTATGTCGACTGACTGTATGATGGATAAATATCTAACTTTTGTATTTTCCTTCTAAAACTTGTGGTTTGTGGCTATTTGCAACCAGACATGAGATTGCAGGTATTGTGAAAGAGGTAGGTTCCAATGTTCATCGCTTCAAAGTTGGGGACCATATCGGAGTGGGAACTTATGTCAACTCATGCAGAGATTGTGAGTATTGTAATGAGGGATTTGAAGTCCATTGTGTAAAGGGTTCAGTCTACACTTTTAATGGTGTTGACACGGATGGTACAATTACAAAAGGTGGATACTCCAGTCATATAGTTGTCCATGAAAGGTGTGAAATCTATGAAGCCAAATGCCTTTTGCATCCTTTTTTCTTGTGTTAATAAACTTTATACAATTCATGACTAGACAATCAGAATTCCTTTGCTCTCCTCATCTTAATCTTTCTGTGGTTGTAATTCTGTTCACCAAATGCTTTTCTAAAGTGGCATAATTCCAAGTTCATAACATGCCTCTATGAAATCATCTTACAGGTACTGCTTCAAGATACCTGACAACTATCCATTGGCTTCAGCAGCACCTCTGCTTTGTGCTGGAATTACTGTTTATGCTCCTATGAAGCGCCACAAGATGAATCAACCTGGTAAATCTCTAGGAGTGATTGGTCTTGGTGGTCTCGGTCACATGGCAGTGAAGTTTGGGAAGGCATTTGGTTTACATGTAACAGTTTTCAGCACAAGTGTATCGAAGAAAGAGGAAGCCCTAAGCCAGCTTGGTGCAGATAAGTTTGTGGTCTCATCTGACCAAGAGCAGATGACGGTAAAAATACATAGATTTTCTTATAAAGCAAGCGGTTTTTTTTTACCTGATCAGTGATCATATGAAAACAATAGAGATGACTTATTCTTTGGTTTAATATTTATTGGTTATCGTTTTCTATGCAGGCCTTGGTGAAGTCATTGGACTTTCTAATTGATACAGCATCTGGTGATCATCCATTTGATCCATATATGGCATTGTTGAAGACTGGTGGAACTCTGGTCTTGGTGGGATTCCCCAGTGAAGTCAAATTCAGTCCTGCAAGCCTCAATCTGGGTACTTTTGCATTTTTCAAATGATTGATATTTTGGTTTCATATATCCAACTCTCTTGGTAGTGGTAAAGTTGCAAGTATAATGAACTCGTGCATTTACCTTTTGGCAGGTATGAAAACCATCTCTGGCAGTCTGACAGGCGGAACGAAGGATACGCAAGAAATGATAAATTTCTGTGCTGCTCATGAAATTCACCCAATGATTGAAATAATTCCAATTCAATATGCAACGGAAGCTCTCGAGAGGCTAGTAAAAAAAGATGTGAAATACCGGTTTGTAATTGATATTGAAAACTCCCTGAAATGAGGCCGTAAAAGAAAAGAAGATTTCCCTTCTTGATACATATTAGTAAATTCGTATATTCCATATTTCGAACTAAAAGCATCTACCAGCATTCATTTATAGTTGGGTGGTGATCATTTACCCTTTGTGGAATTGCATCTGGGATTTGGTCTTCTGCATCATTATAAAACTGAAATCTTTTACATCAACTGTTCTTATGACCATTTTCTTTCACTAATAACAGGATTCATCACTGAAGTATCATTATGTATTTAATCACCTGCAGAACCCTTGGTTGCTTGTGAAAATAGGGCAAGAAAAGAAGATTGCAACGATGCACAAAAGCATATCCTGGTGGTAAAGTGATAACAGAGCCCAAAGCCTCAGGGTTAAATACATTTATGATTAGTGGCCTGGCCTCCCAAGAAAGAGAAAACCTTTAATAATCATTTCCAGAAAGTGAAGATAAGAGAACCACTAGTGCAGAAAAGTGTACCCGCCATGTAAGAATTGGAAAATAAGAAAAATATGGAAACAGACAGGCATCTATACCAATATAAAAAATGCAACTAATGGCTAAAGGCTCTGCTAAACGGTAGAAAGACAAAAGAAGTGGTGAGATGATCACCAACAAGTGCGTCGGAAATGAAAATTCAGTGTCATTATAAAATGAAAAATGATCATCATTGAGATATCAGTAAACCAGTCATGTAAGAATTGCTCAACTAACCCGGATATATTATAATCCTGCTGCTGTATGAGTGTTGATTAATGGCTAATATATTCAGATTCCATTTCTCATGAGGAATAATGATCCAGTGATGACAAGGCATATACCAAGCTGAAGCTGAGTTGGTGAATTTGCTATATATAGAACATCAAAATAGTATAGCCGCGCGGCTATACTTGGGCATTTTGTTATTTTTAAAACAATAGTATAGCCGGCCGGCTTTACTACGGTAATTGTGTTTTTTAAAAATAGTATACCCGAACAGGCTGTACACGAAATTTTTTTTAAATAATATAGCCGCGCGGCTTTACCACTGCTTTTTAAAAAAAATAGTTTAGCCGCACGGCTATACTTGCTTTCACACGTGGGCACCTAGGCGCTAGCGGGTCCCTTTTTTTTTATATAAATATTATAGCCGCACGGCTATACTTGGGAATTTTTTTATAAAAAAAAAGTATAGCAGGACGGCGTTACTGCAGTAATATTCTATTTTTAAAAACAGTATAGCTGTGCGGCTATACTTATTTTGACATGTGGGCTCCTAGGCTCTAGTGGGTCCCTTTTTTTTTTTTTTCTATAAATAGTATAGTCGAGCGGCGATACTCGGGAATTTTTTATAAAAAATTTAAAAATAGTATTGCCGCGCGGCTATACGTGGGTATTTTGTTTTTATTAAAACAATAGTATAGCCGCTTGGCGTTACCACGGTAATTTTGTTTTTATAAAACTAGGTTCTCTTTTTTGTTTTTATATAAAGTATAGCCGTGCGGCTAGACCCGGGATTTTTTTAATTTGTTTTTAAAAATAGTATAGCCGGTAGGCTGTACTGCAGTAATATATTTTTTTTCCAAAATAGTATAGCCGTGCGGCTATACGTATCTTGACACGTGGGTGCCTAGGCGCTAGGCGCTAGGCGGGTCCCTTTTTCTATGAATAGTATAGCCGGGCGGCTATACGATTTTGAAGAATCATTTACAACACCGAGTTTAGCCGCGCGGCTTCTCATTGCAGCTTTCTCCTCAACCTTTCAGAATGTTGCAATTGTGATCAGTCATAAAAGTTGAGAACTTATTACGATAATTACATCATACGATTTTCCGTGAAGGTCGACTTATTATGAATATATTCTAATTCATCATGGCTCTTGGCACTGATGATGTTTCCATAAAAATTACCCACTGTGGAGTTTGCTATGCTGATGTAATTTGGAGCAGAAACCAACATGGAGACTCAAAGTATCCTGTTGTCCCTGGGTATGTGGACTGATTCTATAACAGATAAATTAAGTAACCCTTAATTTATTCTCCTTCTAACCAGACATAAGATTGCAGGCATTGTAACAGAGGTGGGTTCCAATGTTCAGCGCTTCAAAGTTGGTGACCATATGTCAACTCATGCAGAGATTGTGAGTAATGCAATGATAGATTTGAAGTCTATTGTGTAAAGGATGCCCTTTACACTTTTAATGGCGTTGATGCTGATGGTACAATCACAAAAGGAGGATACTCCAGTCATATAGTTGTCCATGAAAGGTATGAATTGAACTACCTTTTTGCACTTTCCTCAAATTTCTAATGGCCTGTATTACAGGTACTGCTTCAACATACCAGAAAACTATCCATTGGCTTCGGCAGCCCCTCTACTTTGCGCTGGAATTACTGTTTATGTTTCGATGGTACGCCATAAGATGACCAACCTGGTAAATCTCTAGGGGTGATTGGCCTTGGTGGCCTAGGTCACATGGCAGTGAAGTTTGGCAAGGCATTGGTTTGAATGTAACAATTTTCAGCACTAGCATATCAAAGAAAGATGAAGCTTTAAGTCAGCTGGGTGCAGATAACTTTGTGGTCTCATCTGACAGAAATCAGATGAAGGTAAAAATACATAAAGTTTCTTACCTCATCACATGAACAATAGAAAAAATAGTGGAAATGATGGCTTATCCTATAGGTTTAGTATTTATTTGTTATTGTTGCTATGTAGGCCCTGGTGAAGTCATTAGACTTTATAATTGATACAGCATCTGGTAATCACCCTTTTGATCCATACATGGAACTATTGAAAACTGGTAGAGTTCTGGTCTTGGTGGGATTCCCCAGTGAAGTCAAAATCAGTCCCGCCAACCTTCATATCGGTACATTGGCATGTTTCAAATGATTGAAATGACAGTTTTATATATCCAACTGTTATTGCAATTGCAATTATATATAATGAACTCCACGCATTGACCTTTTGGCAGGTATGAAAACCTTTTCTGGTAGTGTAACAGGTGGAACAAAGGATATCCAAGAAATGATAGATTTCTGTGCTTCAAATGGAATTCATCCAATGATTGAAATAATTCCAATTCAATCTGCAAATGATGATATTGAGAGGCTACTAAAAAGTGTTGTGATATACCGGTTTGTGATTGATATTGAAAACTCCCTGAAATGACACCATGAAAGAGAACAAGGATTTCTCTAGTTGATTTGTATTAATAAGTTCATATGGATTGGACTGTAGGGCTCAAACCATTATCAATTTTGCAATCATTTGTAGTTAGGTAGTGTGCATTTACCTCTCTGAAATTTTATCTGGGATTGATCTTCTGTATAATGTGTAAAAAGAAACTTAACTCTTATGATCATGTCCTTTATCTAGTGACTGGATTTATGACTGAAATATCATTCTCCAGCACTTTATTGTCTTCAAGTACCCCTTTTCCATTCTCTGTCTGTTCAGCAACAAGATTGTCTTTCCTCTTTCCCCACAGCACACAGTAAAGGCCCGCGATAATGAGAAACGCTCCGATCAAGCTGCACACCACCACTTACACAAAATCCACATTAAATTTGTGACCTTTTTTCATGACAAACAAACTACCGTGATAGAATGGATAAATCAAACCATCAAATTTGGAAGTAGTAAGATGGAACAGGAAGAAGGTGTTTGTGTTCTTCAGGTTACCTGCCAAAGTGAAGTCGCTCTGCAAAAGCAATTGCCGAGAACAATGCCACTATAATGACTTGAAGTGGACTAAACATAGCTGCAAAAACTGGTCCCTTGTAACTGATGCACCATGTTTGCAGGTAGTAGGCTAATGCTGAGATTACAACTCCCTATTGCAAAAGTAAGGAGTGGATGAAGACCGGAACTTGTGACAGATTCAAATATATCTTATACCAACAAGGAGAAAGACACCCAACAAGACACAACAAAATAGGATGTCCCATTGATTTACTTTATACGCACACACAAGACAATGTTCTCTTCTACATGTTCTGCTGTGAGGTTTTTAAATCGAGCCACAGATTCGGATAAGAATTTGCATGATCAATTGTTGAAATCGACGTTGTGAACCTAATAATAAGATATGAGAAAGAGAACACTCACGCAGTAGACGATGGTTAAAAGTTGCAGGTTCCACTCCAGTCTCCATGAAATTGGATTTCTTGCCAAAAACAGGGCAAGAAAAGAAGATTGCAACGACGCGAAAAAGCATATCATTGTGGTCAGCGATAATCGAGCAGTGTAGACTTTGGAGACCACAGCCTGTGAGACCAGAGAGCCAGAGTTGGACAAAGAACTAAACTTGGACATTACATAACATACAAAGGGTGTCATCTTAATTCAATAATAAAATCACCTGGAGGATTAGCCATGCACTCCATGCAATGTGACTCATCAGAATAAGAAGAGCCCCCTTGATCCAGTTTTCCTTAACATGCCTCATCTCACCAACAGATATATTTATCAGTGGCCTCTTTACAAAACCTTTAAATAGGTATCCTCCTTTCCAGAAAGTGAAAACAAGAGAACCACCAATGCAGAGAAGTGTGCCAGCCACCTTAGCTTGACCTCTAGCAGTTCTAATCTTCAACTTCTCCAACCTGTGTAGGAACAAGCAAGTTGCAGAACAGGAAAAAAGAACATTTATATTCCCCTTTCTAATCAAGCAAGGGAAAGGAAAGGACAGAGAATATACCCAAGTAGAACTGCCATTAGAAATGTCAAGCTGGGAATAACATTACTCAAGGCACATGCAACTGTTGGAGAAGTGTATGCTAAACCAGCATAGTACACATTCAGATGGATGGTGGTTCCAAATAATGCAAGCACAAAAATTTTTGCAGCTACAGAAAATGAAAGTGCAGGCCTTTGCTTCCTGCTTTGCAAATCCATTCAAGAATTAGTTTTCTCTGTTTTTACAGCCTGGAAATATGAAGAGATGCAAGAATAAATTGATAGCTTACCTTTCAAGTACATAAGCAAATGGTCCTACCAAAACCATGGCCATAACATGCCGGTAAACGACGAAGACAATCGGATTGAGTCCTTCTGCAAGGGAGAATTTTATGAGGATGTTTGATCCACCATATATGAGCTGAACCAGTACCATTGCCAAGTAATAAGAGCATCCCTCCATTGATATGGATATGAAACTTTCTTGGACTAGTTTAAAATTGGGATCACTGCTTCAAGTTTTAATGGGTTGGGTTTTTAGTGGAATTCACAATCAGTTTACCAATTCTAAAAAGGCATGACACCTTACTTTTCCAGGGTTTAACTTACTTGATGGTGCAACTATAAAGAGCCACTTTTGGGGCATTTTTATTAGTGGAAATTATTTTAAGTGTAAGTGAGGTGTTCTTCCAGATTTTGGCTCAAAGACAAACATTTAAAAAATGAAGATTGTGCAAATGAAAGATTTGCCATCACATTTCTCACTTTAAAATCAAAAACCTGCATAAAATATTCCCAGGATTCCACAATTTATGTTTGGGAACAGAAACCCAAAATATAGTAAAACTTACTCATCAAAATTTCCATACAAGATTAAAAAAAAGAAAAAGATGAAAAACTCAAAATCAAAATCAGAAAAGCACTCTAACAAGTACAAATCCCAAAAATCTAATCACTCCTCTTCAGCTATCGTCCTCTTCTCACTCACATAAATCCCATCAAGAAACTTCCTAATATCCTTTTTCTTCACATGGCACTTCTGGTTTATGAGAGCAGCAGACCTCGACACCAATTCGATGTCGTTTCCATCCAAAACCAGCTCGTCCTTCACCTTCTCAGACCGGTAGATGTTCACGCCCTGAAGCATCTCCACCTTCCTCACCTTCTTCTCGCCCAAGAAGTTTCTGATCTCGATCGCGTTGTTGGAGTTGGGGATCGAAGCGTTGATCGGAAAGTGAGCGTAGACAAATCTCATCTTATACCTGTAGCCCTTGGTGACGCCGGTGATCAGATTCTCGACGTGGCTGATAGCCGTTCTGATGGCGGCGCTGGTCTTGCGTGTCCCGAACCAGGCTTCGATCTTCAGCTTCTTTTTCCCGGTGGCCTCGTCGGTGATGAGATCGAAGTCCAGGTTCAGGTGCTTGAAGTTTCGGGTCAGCTTTCCTCGCGGACCCTCCACCTCTATCACCTTCGCCTTCACTTTTATGGTCACCCCGTCGGGGATCTCCATGGAGTCCGAGGATAGTATCGTCTTCATCTTCTTCTTCTTCCTCCTCTGGTTTCAGTGTCTCAGGACCGGCGCCTCCCACAAACCCTAAAACCCTAGGGGGGACGGCCATGTATATATAGAAATGAATTTCACACGGACACCAAGCGTCTTCTCCATCGTGGGCTACATTTAAAACTTCAAACTTCAAGGCCCAATCACAAATGAGAAAAAAGCGTCTTCTCCCGATCACTAAAAGGAAAAATATGAATAAAATACCTGAATATATTACTTGATAAAATTATAAGGAAAATACAGTAAAAATACATACAGTATATAGCATTCGGTATTGTATTGTTATTTATTTAATATTTTTAATTTATAACATTTTTATTCAATAATATGTGATATATTTGTATAATATGTGAATTTAATTTATAAATACCTGCAAAACACAAGTAAACTTACATTATGCTTTTTTGGAAGTACACTTGTAACCCTTTTGTTTTTCGTTTTTTGTTTTCAATTTAATTATTACTCTCAAATTGTATGAAAGAGTTGGACTTCAAAAAATACCTACTTGAGAGATAAGTTAGAGACGGAGACAATTGTGGATGGGAATGGAAATGCCATGGCAAAACAAAAAAATTAAGAATGGAGAAATTTTGTGTATAAAAAAACCATGATTAAAAGAATGCAAACAATTTCAGGGTTAAAAAAAAATAAACCTTTTTTTTTTTTTCCACTTTTCACACCAAATTCAGTAAACTCAAATATGAATTTTGACCCAACCAATATTCTCTGCTTCACCATCAAAACACCAAGTAAAAATAAAGACCAATAATGACAGTGAAAAGAATGGAAATGTAAGACAAAACACACGACTCTAAAACCCATAACACAACCAACACACCAGTAATATAGTCAGAGCACCAACATCGCTTCCAAAGCTATATACGGTACCACTTATCCCTAAGTTCTATACAATTCCAAAATTAATCTTCATCCATGACAAAACCCTTGGTCGGAAACACACAAAAGACCACCACATATTTAACACATCGACTCCATCTTCCGTCAGCAATCTTGGGCACCATTCACATCCCAGTCGTCTTCATCTCCCAACTTGTACTCACTGAAGTGGCTTACCTTGAACTTCCACTCTCCTTTCAAGGGGTCATATGAGACAAACTCTGCACCTTGATCCTCCGCTTTCTTCTTCAACATCTGCTTGTATTTTTCAGTTTTTGGCCCTTCTGTAAACCGGCGCCCTGTTTTTTTGTCCATGCATGTAATGTTGAGAAGTGTTACCTCAGCAGGTTTATTGAGGCCTTGCCCGACAGGAGGTTTCTTGTTGTCATCCATGTACACTATCACCTCCCGATTGTTAAACTGCACCACGGATTCCAGATCAAGGCGTCTCACATCTGTCTCACCAAAGAACTTGATGCTACCATAGTCAACTCGTCCGACCACAAAGTCCTTGACGTGACAGCAGAACCCAGGTTCTGCCCTTTCCTTCGCCGCCAATTCCTGGATTCGAGGCTCTGTATAGTAGTCAGAGCGCCGGAGCTTTGGCATTAGTGCCTCAATGTCAGCGCCATGCTCATATACAATAGCAGCCTCACCGGCTCTATGCCCACTCAGTGTCATATACGAGTCCCCTTTCTGAATAGAATGATCATCATGGACTCCGTTAGGTTTCTGGTTGGCTTTGACATGATTCACACGCTCTTTGACAATGCCATCTTCATGTGGAATTTCTGAAACAACATAAAGCAAATCTGTCAACACTACAAACACTATTCAACTGAATGCATTATGGCTCAATATGTTTTGCATCATCAGGTCAGTATTTCTTGCTTACAGCTCATGACTTTAAAATACAACCACAGCAAAACAAAAGGACAGGCGTCTTATGTTACTTACTAAATACACCAAAAAATACAAGAAACTACTAGCTATACAGTAAATGGCACAAAAACCTTAAGTTATAAAAACATACACTCACTACCTTTATCCTCAGAATTGGAGCAACCTAAGAAGGGATTACATGCTTCTCCCATATTTTTTCCTGAATCAATAAGTGTTCAGTAGAGTCGACAATATGCTCATTCACACTAAATGAATTTGATAAAATTTTTAAAACTTTCAACATTTGTACATAATGATGAAAATACAAATAAAAAATAAAAAACCCAGGACCTAAAATGCCTAATAAATAGTAACTAGCTGCATTACATACTCATTGTATATGCCATTACAAAGTTGAACCCACACATGAAGAAGCTGCAGTGAAAAGGCAAAAGAAATACAAAGCAAAACTACAATTTAAAGTGTCACCCGTTTTAGGGAATATTGACAAAGGAAGGCACAAAGAGCAGACAAGAAAGCCATAATGTGCTACTTGTCCTAGCACTTCTAATACAACTCAAATGACCGCCACACAAGTAACAGAACTTACCATTCTCATGCACCGGAGTAGAAGTATCCTTTAATGGGGATGCTTTCTCAGCACTGGCCCTTCGAGGCCACTGTTCTTTGGGACGAATGACGAGTGCTCTTGGGTTTTCCCTGGGAAGGAAAAGAGCATCCGCCTTGGGGGTATTGACTGTTTCTTCATCATCAATAAAGAAAGGGAACTGCAAAACAAAAGAGAAAAAATGTGTAAGCACAATATTCATATGTAGCCTGAATAGGAAACCTAATACTGATTAATTTAACTGTTCACACGAATCATATCCTCACCCTTTGATCATCATTCTTAGGATAATATTTTCTCACAGGCAATCTGACCCGCCTTTGAGTCAGGTGTCGAGAAGTCACTAAAGATGATGACATTCTAGCAGGCGCCAGTTTGTCTACAACCTGGCAGAAAAACAAAGTGAATGTCATATTCCATTTTCCTTCACAGGACATTTAAGAAAGTATCCATCGAATTGAAATCACAACCACATAGATGTGATTCTCAATAGAAACTAACACTTACGTCAACTTGAATCTCAAATTAAACAAAACAACATTATAAGAAATTCATCTTACAGGCATGCTTGAAATCCCATATTGAATTGATGGTGCAGTTCCACCACGACCAATTGACATCTGAGGCATCGCAGGGAGCGTTCCAAATGGATTGGTAGCAGGTACTGGTTGTACAGCTGCAGAGCTTTGAGTAGCAGACCTGTAAAAAACAACAGATATAGTTTTTTTTTTTCCGGTCCAGATCTTAATTGGAAACTTCCAAACGGAAAAATAAACAGAAGACAACTCCATATAGCTTAATCCATGGACATTTAAAACAAAACAAAAACCCTATGTAGCTTAAAGTTGCCCAAAGACCTCCCAAACTAGATAAAGCTACATGAGATTAGGATAAGAACATCGTCTTAGACAAAATTCCAACATTTCATATACTCCGAAGTTGGGGATTATTCATCATTAAATAACCAATTAAATCAACAAAATAAAAATAACTCTCCTACTCAAAAGCTAAAATTACAGTCACCCTTTTTTAGATGAACAGGAATGAATATACTACGACATTCCCCATCAATGAGATTTGTTTTGTCCCAAAAATGTCTGCAACTTTTAATCAACGTAAATGAAACAAGAGGACACACCACTATGATTCTACAAACTTGCATTCAAATACAATTAGCAGTGAAGACATACACACAAGAGTTATTAACCACATGAGATATGAGTCACATGACTTACAATTGTCCAAAGTTATTCTGCCCAAGAATTCCCGCTGAACCACCCAAGCCACCTGTATTGCCTACGAAGCAAAGACAACCATTGATAAAGTCAGCACCATCAACAGAAGAAAAAAAGAAGCTCAAAGGCTATATTGCTTGAAAAAATATAAGCATGTCCAAAACAGATGATACCTGGCTGAGTTTGACTAAAACTGTTGAATCCAAACCCACTGTTCTGAGGAGGTTGAGATGGCTGGAAAGGCGTAGGAAAAGAAGGCTGCACGGGCAAGATATGGGTGAAAAATTAACTAAAATTATCAATTAAAACCTGCTTCAATTAATAGGAAAAGAAAAAAACTTACAGTTGGTTGACTAAAACCCATCAGGTTGCTTGTAGCACTAGCCGTAGAGGAGCTCCCCAAACCATAGCCAGTAGAGGGAGTATTGAATGCATTTGATTGACCAAATGGAGTCGTGTTCTGCCCAAACGAAGTGGTACTTAGTCCAAAAGTACTACCTGTCTGTGCAACTGGAGCAGTGGAATTGAATATTCCCGTATTAAATGTGGAATTTGATGTTTGAGCTGGAGCAGAAAATGAAAATGTGGATGGCGCTGATGAAGTAAAGAGAGACGGAGATGAGGTTTGTCCAAAACCCGAAGGAGATGATGATGGGGTAAAAATATTGGTTGAAGTAGAAAGCCCAAAAGATGATGAACTGAATGGAGTAGACGATGTTCCAAAGCCGGTAGAAGGGAAGGATGGAGTTTTTGGAGTAAACAAATTTGGTGCAGTTGCGGTATTAAAAGGACTTGTAGATGCTTGAGGAAATGATGATGCAGTATTCAAAGAGTTTGGTTGTGCCGCAGACATGCCAAAGCCACTCCCACCAGCAGGAGCTGGACCACCTGGAAGTTAAAAGTATAATGTTTAGAACCTAATAAACGTCATAATTGCTGACAACCGCGGCAACTTTTCAAACAACTAGCAACATACCTTTATCTCCCAATTGATAATCCTCCCAGCGAAGTTCTTCGTGACTTTTGTCTTTATATACTGGCATTGCTGATATTGACTCCAATTTTGCAGCAGTAGCCCCACTACCACCATCTGGTTCTGGAGTTTCTGTATATGCAGCCACTCTACTACCCCCACGTTGTTGGCCCCCAAAACCTGACTGCCCAAAGGTATTGTTCCCCAATGGTGTTGGCTGCGCTCCTGCATCACAAATTATAAGAATATAATACAGATACAATGGCACAAAGCAAAATGAGGCATTCCTTGACTGTAATGAAAGACAATAAGATATTCCTTGACCAGCAAAACATTAGTCCAGTTTTTTTTTCAAAATGTACCACCACTCATATACATCTAAACTTACTCACCGAATGGAGAACTCTGTGCTCCAAATGGAGATGAGGCACTACCAAATGTAGAATTTGATTGGCCAAAAGCAGGAGCTGATGTAAAGCTGAAAGATGGAGTACTGGATGAACCAAAACCAGGAGCACTTGATGCACCAAAACCTGGATTGCTTGAAGTACCAAAGGTGGATCCAGATGAACCAAAAGCTGGGGTGCTTGAAGCCCCAAATGCTCCCGTAGATCCAAACACGGAGGAATTTGACACCCCGAATGCAGATCCTGTGTTTCCAAACGTAGGACTTGTTGTGGAACCAAAGGCTGGACTGCTTGTAGCCCCAAAGGCTGGGGGGGTGCTAGTAGCCCCAAAGGCTGGGGGGTTGCTAGTAGCTCCAAAGGCCGGGGTACTTGTAGCACCAAATGCTGGGGTGCTTGTAGCACCAAACGCTGGGGTGCTCGTAGCACCAAAGGCTGGACTACTTGTACCACCAAAGGCTGGGGTGGTGGTAGCACCAAATGCTGGCTGACTTGATCCACCAAATGGTGTGGTGGAACCAAATATACCGCTCCCAAATGCTGGCTGTGATGGCTGAGTTGTGCTTCCAAAAGGACTTGGTTGAGTAGTATTGGACCCAAATGCTCCAAAAACAGGCTTCTGACCAAAACCAGATGAACCTGTTGAGAGAGTGAGAATCATTAGTGACAACAAGTTATCCAAATAACAAAGATTTGGGCACAGAGAGATGAATGAAAAGGAACATGTTAACCAAATAACAAAGCAATTTTGTAGATTACGCATCCATTATAATTATATGTAGATTGTTGATGAGCTTCTAAAATGGAGGTGACCTCAGCAAGCAAAAGAAAACACACGCCGGTGCAAGACAAATATATAAAGCTGCAAGTATAGATTAAGAAGTAAAGCTCCTCTAATTGAGGTGAACAAATGTCTGCTTAAAATACAAGATGAAACCAATCCCTCATGCAAAAATCAGAGCACCTAACGATATAATAATCATACCTCTTCCACTCTCAAAGTCTTAATTACACTCATGATATTTCTTAATACTTGAACCCTAGTCCTCTATTATATACATTCAATCTAATCCAATACATGTGTGCATGCATCAAATAACCAGAAACCTAAACAATAATCTATTTACTTACACACAAAAGGAAAGATCATCCAAATTCATCTGGTAAAGAAATAAGTCCATGGCATGACAACAACAAAAAACAGTTGAAGTTCTAGCCCAATAAAAAAATTTGTTCCACACATCAGCTGTTAGACCCCATCTCATACATAAGTCCTTTACAAGTTAGCACTACACCAAAAAATGTATACTGAACAAAAAAAATTTGACAACATAGCCATCACACACAGAAAGCATAATCCACTTATATATAGCATTAGATTTGAAAATACTCAATAACCTCATAAATTCCCAAGAAAACTCAGTATAAACCTGGGGACATTGTAAACAAATTTCTAATAACCATATTTCACAGTAATTACATTAAAATGAATCACTTGAAAGGTGGTGAGGGAGCACAAAATGTAGAAATTTAAACTAACTCAATCAACTTACCACCAAACGGTGATGGTGAACTATTGAAAGCTGGACTAGAAGCTGCTCCAAAAGCAGGAGTTGTATTTCCAAAAGCTGGTGAGGATGAAGCACCAAAGGTCGTTGAGGAAGGAAAAGGTGAAGAAGATTGAGCTGCACCAAATACACCAGTTGAAGTGCCGCCAAATATGGAACTACCTGTTTGGGCACCGAACGGAGTTGTGCTACCAAAAGGCTTGGGAACAAAAGGATTGTTATTTGTGTTGCTGGTCTGCCCAAAGACCGGTTGGGATGCAAACGGGCTGCTAGATGACTGCCCAAAAGCTGCTAAACAATGTTCCACACATTGAATTATTAATTTTCGTGAGAAAAAAAAAATTCCAATCACAATGATTCTTCAGGGAGTAAAAGCAGTACTAACAGAACACCAGATAAACATAAACATAATCATAGCCCAACACTGATAGCAAATGCATGTCATGTTCATCTTAGAATGAAACAAATAAAACAGGAATGACCAATTACAGGCCCTATATGCATCTTCAAAATTCATAGTCTTAAAATCACCACCAAGTTCATAGGACCAGAAGGAGAATTTCACGAAGACAAGGGTAGTCCTCATAGAACTATCACCAACAATTTATTAGGGGCCTGGAGGACATAAAAAACAGTAGCCCCGAAACAAAGAAAACTGCAAGGGGGAGAAAGATAAAATAAAAAAAGGTTTTGAGCATTATACAAGTATATGTGTGAGCAAGCACACAAAAAAATGCACAGAGGAAGGAAAGAACAAATAAAATTATACTCGTCGTTGACGTTGAAAGAAAACAACAGTAAAATCTAGAAAACACATGAGCAGAAGAAACGATATGTGTGATTAAAAAAAACATAGAAAACAATTATTCAAATATGGAATGAATTGAAAAACATTGAATGCAGTTAGGATGAGAAAACAAAATCAAACTCAAGGATCAAGTAAAAGATAGAGAAAAGAAGCTTACGGTTAGTAGAACCAAACATCTTCTCTTACGATTCTGTATTCAAAATCAGGGCTAGCTTGTCGATCTCAAGCTGAAACAGAAACAGAACACAAAGTTAACACAAATTTCATCACAAACTCATATTTAACAAGGCAACGAGAATCTAACAATGCGAGAAATCGCTCAAACACAAGTCGAAGGAACGCGACCCATTGCAGAAATCAGAAAACCAGAGCATCAATACAATAAAACAGAAATTAAACGCAATCGTAAACCTGATAAACAAACTAAAACCGAAGGCTAGGGTTTTCGAAGTACCTAAAGTGAGCGAAGGCGATGGAGAAGAGCGAATGTGGAAGTAGGGTTTCGAAAGAGGAACTGGGCGTCGATCTGAAGACGACAAGGGCTTCGAGTTGTGAGATCGAAAGTGACGAAATGGAAAGATACGGGAGAGAGGGAAGGGTTTGAAGTCGCAGAATGATTGATGGCTTGGCTTGCAATCACCCAAAGTCTCGCTCGTCGATGTCAGAATTGGTGAAGCCAAAAGCTATTTACACGAGTGTGGAGGCGCGTCGCGTTAGAACTAAGCACGCATAATAGCGTAAAAAGTAAGTCCGTAATTATATATCTACCGCTTTGGTTCCGACAAAATGAAAATGAATTAGTTTTTCGTTTTTTATTTTTTGTGAGAGTAAATTAGTTTTTTTTTTTAGTTGTTGCTTAAAAGAAGCGGAAATTGACTAAGTCGGATTTGTTTTTAAAAATTAATAATAATAATTGTCTTCTTTTTTTTCCTATTATATTAGATATCTTGATTTTTTATGCATGTGTACTATTATTTAAAAATACAAAATAAATAACCACACGATGTGGTGCGGTTGATAAATTGCCACCTCCAGCTGGCGAGCTATCTAGTGCCTCAATGGCAGGAGTTTGAAACTCGTTACAAGCACTTTGTGGCTAAGGGAAAGCCGAACTTCAAGCGGGAATTAATCCTACCCTTCGAGTGTGGGGACATCTCGTAGTATTTACCAAAAAAAAATACAACATAAATGAAAACGTCATATGTTTTCTTTTACTACTCCCTCTTCCTATTATCAAGAACCGAAAAAAAAGTATAATTTTTACAAAGAAACATTACGGATTGAAGGGAAATAAATTGCTGTAAACAATATGATGTTGAATTTTTATGCAAATGAGTACAGTGAAATTACCATATTGTGCTTCATTACATAATCAAGTATTGCCCTAGCTTAGGTAATGAAGGGATAATAGAGATAGTATGAAAATAATGACATCTTTACTTATTTAGAATCGGAAGTCCTTGGTTGTATAAATCATTATGAATATAAGATAAAATGAATGTGTATAAGGACTCATTTGAGAGTGATTCTGAATAGACTAAAAACACTTTTGTGGAGAAACATATGGGAGGTGCTTATTCTTAGAATCACTTAAAATTACTAAAAGTTTTCTAAATAATCACTTTAAGTGATTTTGTGGAAAAACACATGGGAGGTGCTTCTTCCTAGAATAACTTAGGGGCAATTTAGCATTGTGTGTTATGAAAATAATTGCTATTAGATTTGCTGTGAGAGAAATCAGCTGTGAGATAAAGCAGTTTGGTGTTTGGTCAAATTTTTGTTAAAAGTATTGTTGATACTGATTCCCACATAATCAAAAACTAATTCCAGCATAATCATTAAACCTAGCGCCTCTTCGAAACTGATTCCCGCATAATTAAAAAATGAAAGAACCTCATTAGCCGCTTTCTCTTATAGCTTTCTCTCACAGCAATTTTTAACAATAAGTAATTTTCTCATAGTTTACCAAAAGGGTTGACCTTCCCAAATTTTTTAAAAAATCACTTATCACCCAAAATAAGCAATGCCAAACAAAGACTTAAAATTACTAAAAGTGATTATATAGATGATTCTACATAAAAGTGATTATTGACAACTCCGAAATCACTCCTAAATAAGCCCTAAGAATAATTGTGTCACGACTCGACTCTCCTAGCAAGATATTGTCTGCTTTGGGCCTCCCCCCTAACGGTTTTGTTTTTGGGCTCAAGCTAATGCTATATTGCCCAAAAGGCCTCTTGCTAGGAAAAGAAGTGCTTACACATATAAAACACTTCACCTTTCTCTCCCCGAGTGATGTGGGATTGCTTACCATTCTTGTTTCCCCAAGACACAGGTCTTACAAATTGTCATTAATCAATCTAATCCACGGTCAGCCCTAGCCTTGGGCTCCAAGGGCAACTACCCACAATCTCATATTAAGAGGCTCTACATGTTTTTTTTTTTTGGTGGTAAATACCACATGATGTCTCCACACCCAAAGGGTGAAATTAATCCCCGCTCGGGTGTTCGATTTGCCCCTGGCCACAAAGTGCTTCCAATGGGTTTTGAACCCCTGCCATTAAGGCACCATGTAACTTTCCAGTTGGAGGTAACAATTTGCCAACCACACCACACTTTGTGGTTCAAATGTTTTTCATACATGTATGTATTATATATAAGAAAAATTTAGTAACACTCAATAAAATGGAAAATAATTAGGATATTGTAAATGGACTAGTTCTGTTTTGGACTAAGTCATCAATTTTTGAATTTTTGTTAGCTTGATGTTTAATTTGTATTTTAAATTACTTTTCTATCCTTTTATAACCAAAAACACCCCCAAAATCCCAAAAAAAAAATCACACAATTTATTCTGAGATCCGATCAGATCCATCGACCCTCAATGTTGAACCCAACCCCACCACCGATCCTTCCAGTCTCAACCACCGCAACCTCTGGTGGCTCCGCCCAAGCCCAAGGCCCGAGCGCCCCCCCGGCCTTTCGCACCTTCTTCAACTGCCTCTCTCACGCGCCGTTGATCCACTAGGCTAGGCTTCCAGCAGATGATTTGTATGTTCCAGTGCTCAGATTTTGGTGTGGTTTTTGTTCATCTCCACCACCTGTCACATGTTAGGAAATAATCCAGTCTAAAACAAATTTTGCCATAATCAGCAGGCATATGTTAGGAAATAAGAAATCAATTTGCAGTAACAAAAATATATACATATTTTGCTAAGTCTAAAACAGATTAAGCCATAATCAGAAGGGTGTCATTATTAATCCTATAGTTATCTGCTTTAGTTGAAGCAGTACAAGCCTGAGGCTTAATATCTCCACGTTGATCATGTTGATCATTGTTTACCCCATAGCCATATCCCAGCTTGGAAACAACGACAGTTTTTGCAGAGAATGCCTTGTCTGTGTAGCTGCTCTGCTCATTTCAAGGTTGTGGACACCATTTTATTGAAATAAATGGTCGCGCGGCTATACAATTAATATTTAAAGAGTACAGCCGCGCGGCTATACTATTTAATATTCAAATATATTTAAAGAGCGTGGCCGCGCGCTTATACTCTTTAAACATATTTGAATATTAAATTGTATAGCCGTGCGGCTATACTGTTTAAATATATTCGAATATTGCTATACTATTTAAATATATCAGCATTAGCTTTTCATGTCCCAGATCGTATTTCCGATGCTTGGTGGATTGCGACACAAGACCCTGACGGAGCCCAGCTTGATTTGCCTAAAGAACTTACCGAGGTTAGTTTCTGTTCATATAGGTATGTCGTGTTGATAGAATGTACATATCATTTTTTGATGATATCCACTCTCAGGAATCTGTTGGTTTCATGGACAACACACAAATATGACTTTAAAGTTGGTGCAGGTTCAACATCTGCAAACAAGCAAAGTGATCATAAAAATGAAACTGCATATGTAGAAGAACATTCCCCAAATGTTAAGGTTGAAGATCAGATGATGGAAACAAAGATTTGATGAGAACAACACCTGTTCGACATTCAGCAAGAACTGCCAGAAAACGATTCAAGTAGCTTCATTTGTGCTGCATTACCATATTTGCCTTTTCAGACCTGTCTGATATACCTATGAGTAAGTGGTTCTTATCATCCAAAAGAAAAAGGGGAAAAAAAATGGATGAAACATATTGCAAATAGTTACAAAGGGCACTGATGCCTAATGTCCATTCTGAAGTCACTTATTGAAGACATGAATGCACTCATTGCTCTTCAGCAGATGAGTTGTTGTGTGGGAATGTCGTGTAGCCTCTATGGATATCACTAGTGCGAAGAATGAATATATAAACTATTAGACGATTATCTCCATGATATGTTGTAGTACCTTTAGTTAGATTATCATAGATAATTAACCATTTTGATATATTTTCTTTTTGCTGAAGAATAATACAAGAAAAGAGAGTGCTTGTTGATCGTCCAGAAGGCACACACTTTCCTGTGATGCGTCCACACATGCTTCAGTAAGAGAAAGAATTCGGATTTGATGGTTAAATGAGTTTAAGACAATGTTTATCAGGAACCATTCAAAATTCCTGTGCATGTTTTCTTCTAATTCAAATGTAATTAAGCGCCAATGAGGTCTAGCCTAGTAAAACAGGGTCTTGACTTGCATACTAGTGGTCTCAATTTTGAATCCCCATGGCATCATATGGTAGTGTGTGTGTGTGTGTGAGAGAGAAACTCCCCTCCCCTCTAGTTTAGACTATTGCTTGTACTAAGAAAAATGTATGTATATGTATGATATTATTAGCCTAATCGACAAAGTTCCAAATGGCAGAATATACAGAAGACAACTTACCTCCTATATACGCAGCATAGAGTAGGGATGCCCAAAGATCAGGTACCAAAGTAGACAAAGCTACTAGGCACAATCCTCGACCAAACAACTAGGTTTGAAAAGGTTTAAGATATGAGAACATTTTTTTCTTAAAATAATGTCAAATTCTGAAACCTCTACCAACCTAATTAGTAGGAAATCTAAAACTAAGACTGTTTATCATTAAATAACCAATGAACCCAACAAGAAAGAATTGCTCTATGTGTCGCGAACAAGTAAGAAAAAATAATTCGAATGAGGGACAAAAATGAATGAATAGATATGAGATTTGCTTCATCCGAAGAGGGGCAAAAATCATTTGTTTAAGATGAAACCAGAGGATAACCATTTTGGCCTTATTTGGTGCCTCGATGTTTACTGGATTGAAATTGAATCCAAACTAATCCTTATAAACCTCATCATTTTATATGGAATTTGTAAGACATAATATATTAATTGTTGTCTAATTTACTAAGTTCATTCCAAACATTTATAAATTCACTAAACAAGGATCATTGATCAATACATTAGTCCAATCCAAACGAAGCAGCCAGAACATTAGTGCAATCAAGGCCAAGCTTATTTCCTCAAGTTTGGATCAAGATATGGACATGTTTGCTTCCACATCATTCTCAAGTAAACAAACATAATCAGCCAAGTGGCCTTGCCAATCATTCATTGGTTCATTAATCAGACCGGATATATTGACGTCGTATTCAAACATTATAAGAACAACACAAGGCCAAAATTCCCAAATTAGCCCCAGTAAATTCCCTTTAGAGTCCTTTCACATTAGAGCGGTCTAAAAAATCTTACAAGTTCCAAGTTACAGCGGTAACTCCAACGATCCTTTTTTTTTCTTCTCGTTGCGGTAGATCCCAAAATTCAAACTTTCACAGCGGTAAAACCCATGATTCCATTTTTCTACAGCGGTTAATTCCCAACTATGATCGAAAACTACAGCAAAGGGTACAAAAGGTATTTCACTTTATTTTCTTGCATTTGATTAGACAACGCAGAGAGGACATATCGTATGCAATGATGTAATGAAATTTACAATAAGAGGAAGCAGAAATATTGCTGTGACCATTTCTCCAAGTATTTTAATGTTGTTGTCGTTAAAAACAATCAAGCCTGCAAGGCTTCAACGGCGACGTTTTGTCACTTTGTTATTCGTCGACTTCTCGAGCTCCCAGATTCTTCAGCTAACCCATCATTATAAAGCCACCGCCACCTCGTGCTCAGACGGTTTCAATCAGAGACTGAAGCAAAAGCCGATCAATGGGTTTACGCGCGCAAAACGACGGCGTCCGGGGCAGGAGGAAATCATCGACGAGAGGCCACCACAGGTTCGTGGGCGTTCGACAGAGGCCATCGGGGAGATGGGTCGCCGAGATTAAGGACTCTCTGCAAAAGGTGAGGCTTTGGCTCGGGACTTTCGACACAGCGGAGGACGCCGCTCGAGCCTACGACGACGCGGCTCGAGCGCTGCGCGGTGCGAACGCCCGAACCAACTTCGAATTGCCCCAATCGACCAATGGGTCCGGCCATGCCAATGGCGGTGCCGGCGTGGCCGAAAATGTGGAGCCTTTTTCGTTTGAGGCTGTGTGTGGAAATGGGGCTGAAGCCGATGGGTTGCTTGGCGCGCTCAGGGCTAAGCTGCTCGACGGCAAAGGGTGTGTGGTTCCGCAACCACGGGGGAATAATGGTGGTGCCAAGATGGAGCCGTCTCCTATTGGTCCACGTGGCGTGGTGGGTTTTGTGAACCCGAACCGGCATCCTTCTTCATCCTGGTCGGCGAAGGAGGATCCGATTGTGTTAGATATTAACGGTCATGATCATCGGTGGGGTCATCATCAAGCTCAGCCTAGTCACACAGCATCAAACCAGAGCATAGCTTGGAGCAATGAGTCTCCAGCATTAGCATATGACCAAGTGCCCAATTGGTCAACATGGTCAACGCAAACTGATTCATTTACAGAGCAGTGCCCTATGGAGCTGCCATTGCAAATCACAAGCCTTGCTGGGGATGGTAAAGTGACAGCGGCGAGCACACAGCAGCTGTCACAGATTGATGGGTCAGCAATTTTGGGGTCATCAACTTCAGGTGCTTGGTCTTCAGACCAGCAGCAGTTTTTGCACTGTGACAACAATTGGGCGGCAGGTGGTGCAAATGCCTCTTGGGACCCACTCTTCTATGCATCCTCTGTTCTGGGGTGATAGACATAGATGAGATCATATCATATAAAAATTAATTAAATTTTTTTTCTTTCTTTTAGGTGTTTTTAACAATGCCTTTTTAACCTTACGAGCTAAGTCTTCTTTGCAGGCTAATCATTCTTTAATGCGTGTGTGCCCCCAATAATAAATTATGTACCCTACTTCCCCTCTTTGTTTGTGTGTTGCAGTAGTGAGTGACAATTATGTAAATGTATTAAATGGCTCTAGTTAATCAGGTTTAACATGTATTGATCCTTGGTTACCAGAACTCTACTTTCTTTTGTTTCCATGATTTTAACTTGACCCAAAACAAAAAATTTATAAATTTGCCTAGTCAATGACCATCCTGCACAGAAATTTGTCCTGAAAATGCCAACTACAGCTTAACTAGTTACATAAAAAATCCTATTCGATTGAACTAAACACCTAAAGCAATGCTTCTTGTAGGAAGTGGATAGCATATGCTAGTTTTGCGTGTGCGCTGCCTATGGCCGTGAAGGGAAAGAGGAAGAAGGGCCCTGCAAAAATTAAAAAAAAAAAGAACGCAAAAAGGTGTGAACAGAAAGTTCACTCGAGCTCGTAGAAGAAAAATTATTCTCACCAGAAGGCATCATTCTCACATTTTGACCATTTTATTCGTGATTACCGCCTGCGCCACCTTGCTTTCATAATAATCGACCTCCTTTTTTTCCCCAATTGATAATCCTCCCAGCGAAGTTCTTCGTGACTTTTGTCTTTATATACTGGCATTGCTGATATTGACTCCAATTTTGCAGCAGTAGCCCCACTACCACCATCTGGTTCTGGAGTTTCTGTATATGCAGCCACTCTACTACCCCCACGTTGTTGGCCCCCAAAAGCTGACTGCCCAAAGGTATTGTTCCCCAATGGTGTTGGCTGCGCTCCTGCATCACAAATTATAAGAATATAATACAGATACAATGACACAAAGCAAAATGAGGCATTCCTTGACTTTAATGAAAGACAATAAGATATTCCTTGACCAGCAAAAACATTAGTCCAGTTTTTCTTTCAAAATGTACCACCACTCATATACATCTAAACTCACTCACCGAATGGAGTACTTTGTGCTCCAAATGGAGATGAGGCACTACCAAATGTAGAATTTGATTGGCCAAAAGCAGGAGCTGATGTAAAGCTGAAAGATGAACCAAAAGATGATGAACTGAATGCTGTAGACGATGTTCCAAAGCCAGTAGAAGGGAAGGATGGGATTTTTGGAGAAAACAAATTTGGTGCAGTTGCGGTATTAAAAGGACTTGTAGATGCTTGAGGAAATGATGATGCAGTATTCAAAGAGTTCGGTTGTGACGCAGACATGCCAAAGCCACTCCCACCAGCAGGAGCTGGACCACCTGGAAGTTAAAATTATAATGTTCAGAACCTAATAAACGTCATAATTTCTGACAACCATGGCAACTTTTCTAATAACTAGCAACATACCTTTATCTCCCAATTGATAATCCTCCCAGCGAAGTTCTTCGTGACTTTTGTCTTTATATACTGGCATTGCTGATATTGACTCCAATTTTGCAGCAGTAGCCCCACTACCACCATCTGGTTCAGGAGTTTCTGTATATGCAGCCACTCTACTACCCCTACGTTGTTGGCCCCCAAAAGCTGACTGCCCAAAGGCATTGCTCCCCAATGTTGTTGGCTGAGCTCCTGCATCACAAATTATAAGAATATAATACAGGTACAATGACACAAAGCAAAATGAGGCATTCCTTGACTTTAATGAAAGACAATAAGATATTCCTTGACCAGCAAAAACATTAGTCCAGTTTTTCTTTCAAAATGTACCACCACTCGTGTATATCTAAACTTACTCACCAAATGGAGAACTCTGTGCTCCAAACGGAGATGAGGCACTACCAAATGTAGAATTTGATTGGCCAAAAGCAGGAGCTGATGTAAAGCTGAAAGATGGAGTACTGGATGAACCAAAACCAGGAGCACTTAACGCACCAAAACCTGGATTGCTTGAAGTACCAAAAGTGGATCCGGATGAACCAAAAGCTGGGGTGCTTGAAGCCCCAAATGCTCCCGTAGATCCAAACACCGAAGAATTTGACACCCCGAATGCAGATCCTGTGCTTCCAAATGTAGGACTTGTTGTGGAACCGAAGGCCGGACTGCCTGTAATACAGATACAATGACACAAAGCAAAATGAGGCATTCCTTGACTTTAATGAAAGACAATAAGATATTCCTTGACCAGCAAAAACATTAGTCCAGTTTTTCTTTCAAAATGTACCACCACTCGTATATATCTAAACTTACTCACCAAATGGAGAACTCTGTGCTCCAAACGGAGATGAGGCACTACCAAATGTAGAATTTGATTGGCCAAAAGCTGGAGCTGATGTAAAGCTGAAAGATGGAGTACTGGATGAACCAAAACCAGGAGCACTTGACGCACCAAAACCTGGATTGCTTGAAGTACCAAAGGTGGATCCAGATGAACCAAAAGCTGGGGTGCTTGAAGCCCCAAATGCTCCCGTAGATCCAAACACCGAAGAATTTGACACCCCGAATGCAGATCCTGTGCTTCCAAATGTAGGACTTGTTGTGGAACCAAAGGCTGGACTGCCTGTAATACAGATACAATGACACAAAGCAAAATGAGGCATTCCTTGACTTTAATGAAAGACAATAAGATATTCCTTGACCAGCAAAAACATTAGTCCAGTTTTTCTTTCAAAATGTACCACCACTCATATATATCTAAACTTACTCACCAAATGGAGAACTCTGTGCTCCAAATGGAGATGAGGCACTACTAAATGTAGAATTTGATTGGCCAAAAGCAGGAGCTGATGTAAAGCTGAAAGATGGAGTACTGGATGAACCAAAACCATGAGCACTTGACGCACCAAAACCTGGATTGCTTGAAGTACCAAAGGTGGATCCAGATGAACCAAAAGCTGGGGTGCTTGAAGCCCCAAATGCTCCCGTAGATCCAAACACGGAGGAATTTGACACCCCGAATGCAGATCCTGTGCTTCCAAACGTAGGACTTGTTGTGGAACCAAAGGCTGGACTGCTTGTAGCCCCAAAGGCTGGGGGGTTGCTAGTAGCTCCAAAGGCCGGGGTACTTGTAGCACCAAATGCTGGGGTGCTTGTAGCACCAAACGCTGGGGTGCTCGTAGCACCAAAGGCTGGGGTGCTCGTAGCACCAAAGGCTGGACTACTTGTACCACCAAAGGCTGGGGTGGTGGTAGCACCAAATGCTGGCTGACTTGATCCACCAAATGGTGTGGTGGAACCAAATATTCCGCTCCCAAATGCTGGCTGTGATGGCTGAGTTGTGCTTCCAAAAGGACTTGGTTGAGCAGTATTGGACCCAAATGCTTCAAAAACAGGCTTCTGACCAAAACCAGATGAACCTGTTGAGAGAGTGAGAATCATCAGTGACAACATGTTATCCAAATAACAAAGATTTGGGCACAGAGAGATGAATGAAAATGAATAACATGTTCACCAAATAACAAAGCAATTTTGTAGATTACGCATCCATTATAATTATATGTAGATTGTTGATGAGCTTCTAAAATGGAGGTGACCTCAGCAAGCAAAAGAAAACACACACTGGTGCAAGACAAATATATAAAGCTGCAAGTATAGATTAAGAAGTAAAGCTCCGCTAATTGAGGAGAACAAATGTCTGCTTAAAATACAAGATGAAACCAATCCCTCACGTGAAAACCAGAGCACCTAAAGATATAATAATCATACCTCTTCCACTCTCAAAGTCTTAATTACACTCGTGATATTTCTTAGTGACATTTCTTAATACTTGAACCCTAGTCCTCTATTATAGACATTCAATCTAATCCAATACATGTGTGCATGCATCAAATAACCAGAAACCTAAACAATAATCTATTTACTTACACACAAAAAAGAAAGATCATCCAAATTCATCTGGTAAGGAAATAAGTCCGCGGCATGACAACAACAAAATACAGTCAAAGTTCCAGCCCAATAAAAAATTTGTTTCGCAAGTCAGCTGTTAGACCCCATCTCATACAGAAGTCCTTTACAAGTTAGCACGGCATCAGAAATGTATACTGAACAAAAAATTTGACAACAACATAGCCATCTCACACAGAAAGCAAAATCCACTTATAAATGCTCAATAACCTCATAAATTTCCAAGAAAACTCAGTATAAACCTGAAGGGTATTAAAAATGATAGGGACATTGTAAACAAATTTCTAATAACCGTATTTCACAGTAATTACATTAAAATGAATCACTTGAAAGGTGGTGAGGGAGCACAAAATGTAGAAATTTAAACTAACTCAATCAACTTACCACCAAATGGTGATGGTGAACTATTGAAAGCCGGACTAGAAGCCGCTCCAAAAGCAGGAGTTGTATTTCCAAAAGCTGGTGAGGATGAAGCACTGAAGGTCGTTGAGGAAGAAAAAGGTGAAGAAGATTGAGCTGCACCAAATACACCAGTTGAAGTGCCGCCAAATATGGAACTCCCCGTTTGGGCACCAAACGGGATTGTGCTACCAAAAGGCTTGGGAACAAAAGGATTGTTACTTGTGTTGCTGGTCTGCCCAAAGACTGGTTGGGATGCAAACGGGCTGCTAGATGACTGCCCAAAAGCTGCTAAACAATGTTCCACACATTGAATTATTAATTTTCGTGAGGAAAAAAATTACCAATCACAAAGATTCTTCAGGGAGTAAAAGCAGCACTAACAGAACACCAGATAAACATAAACATAATCATAGCCCAAAACTGATAGTAAATGCATGTCATGTTCATCTTAGAATGAAACAAATAAAACAGGAATGACCAATTACAGGCCCTATATGCATCTTTAAAATTCATAGTCTTAAAATCACCACCAAGTTCGTAGGACCAGAAGGAGAATTTCATGAAGAAAAGGATAGTCCTCATAGAACTATCACCAACAATTTATTAGGGGCCTGGAAGACATTGAAAAACAGTTGCCCTGAAACAAAGAAAACTGCAAGGGGGAGAAAGATAAAATTAAAAAAAAATAGTTTGGAGCATTATACAAGTACGTGTGAGCAAGCACACACAAAAATGCACAGAAGAAGGAAGGAACAAATAAAATTACACTCGTGGTTGGCGTTGTTCGAAAGAAAACAACAGTAAAAGAAAGATCATCCAAATAACAAAGTAATCGGGCACAGAGAGATAATTGGAAATGAATAAAACTACCAATACATGTTATTCAATCTAATCCAATACATGTGTGCATGCAGAAACCTAAACAATAATCTATTTACTTAAATAAAAAAGAAAGATCATCCAAATTCATTTGGCAAGGATAGAAGTCCACAACAAGTCCTTTATGCCCCTGGTTGCCACATAGAGAAAGATATAGACAGAGGGGCGGAGTGTGGATGCGCTGGGGAAGAAGGTGGTTGGAAGCTGAAGAAGGAGCAGAGCTTCAAGAACAGAAACTCCTCCCCCAATGAAAAACAAAAATGATTTCAACAATACAGAGATTACACAAACTCAAAGCTTTGAAGCAAACCACACTCTACAACAAGTTAACAACTACAAAATTACACATGGGAACCTCTTCCGCATTGCTCACAGAGCTCAGTACAATCAGCTACAACAAACCCATAGAAGTGGGAGAAAGGGACCCAAGAGAATTTTTAACCAAAAAAACCATTTAAAAAAGTACCTTTGACTGTCGTGGAGGTGGGGCTGGGCGAGGAGAGAGAGAATGGTGGTGGTTGGGTGGGGGTTGTCGGGTGGGGCGTGGTGGGTGGAGATGGGAGGAGGTGGGGATTTTGTTGGGGGGGGGGGCTGCCCTGCGAGAGAAAGAGGGAGGATTGAATTTGTAAGTTTTTTTATTTTTAAATTGAAAATTAAAAAAATTTAATGAATATTTTATTCAACCTCAGTAAAAGGACAGTTCTAGCCTTGGACTGTTAAGTTGATCTTGCTAGGCCATCTCTAGTCATAGGGCTAATGTAGGCCGGGACTAAAAATTTAGCCCTCCCAAATATTAATTTTTTAAAGAATAGTGCATAGCTAAATTTTTCCATCTCCAAGCATGCATGGCTATATTTTAGAGACTTTCATATTTTATTATTTTGAGAAAAACTATAGTACAACGCTCATATATTCCACAATTATGTATTGTTTAATTTAATTAAACTATGATTTAGAGATAATATTTTTTAATCTATATATTTATAAAAAAAAAATGATTTTAAAACATTTTAAAAGGTTTTAAATAAATAAATAACTTTTCAATCAATGGTTCTAACCTCCAACGATCAGAAACCAATTATATATATATAAAACAAAACGAATTTAAAAACATTTAAAAAGGTTATTAAAAATAAAAATAAAAACCTAATGGCTAGCTTACGTTATCGATGACGTCAACGCGCCTTTTAATATTGGCTGTTGAATCTGCAGTTGCACAAGATGTTTCGTGCTCTTGCCCACTCATGATACTTTATCATCTTGAAAAGCATATGTGCTAAGCCCACAAAAAATTTGGTCTAGGCCAAAGCTGGGCTACATTTGGCCTAGTTGGAGGGCTAAGGGCCAAATGCGGCCCTCCAAATTTGGCCAAAAATGTTTTTAGCCCAAGGCTGGAGATGAATTCTGCATTATTTTAGGACCATATTTGGCCTATGGCTGTGGCTGGAGATGGCCTTAGATTTAGGGGGTGTGACTGTAATAAATGAAACCTGTGGAGTCTGGCTGTAATTATGACAAACTTCAGGGTATCTAAATGAAATTCTCCCTTAAGAAAAATAACATAGAAAACAATTATTCAAATATGGAATGAATTGAAAAACACAGTTACGAGGAAACAAAATCAAACTCAAGGAGTCAAGGTCTTCATAAAAAAATCAGACTCAAGGATCAAATAAAAGATAGAGAAAAGAAGCTCACAGTTAGTAGAACCAAACATCTTCTCTTACGATTCTGTATTCAAAATCAGGGCTAGATTTGTCGATCCCAAGCTGAAACAGAAATAGAACACAAATTCATCACAAAATAACAAGGCAACGAGAATCCAATTATGCGAGAAATCGCTAAAACACAAGCCGAATTAACGCGAGCCATTGCAGAAATCAGAAAACCAGAGCATCAATACAATACAGCAGAAATTAAACGCAATCGTAAGCCTGATAAACAGACTAAAAGTGAAGGCAAGGGTTTTCGAAGTACCTGAAAGTGAGCTAAAGCGATGGAGAAGACGAATGTGGAAGTAAGGTTTCGAAAAAGGAACTGAGCCGTCGAAAGTGATGAAATGGAAAGATAAAGGGAGAGAGGAAAGATGGCTTGGCTTGCAACATTCCAAGTCTCGCGCGCCAATGTCATGTCAGAATTGGAGAAGCCAAAAGCTATTTACTTTACACTGGCAAAAAAGAAAAGAACAGAAAAAAAATAGAGAAGGGAAATTGGGTAAAATGGAACACACGCTCAAATATTTAGGCTTATTTGTTGAAATGCCCCAGTGGTTTCAAATAATCTCAATTTACCGTATAATGTTTTAAATGACTCAATCTCCCCATGAACTTTCATTATGTGACCAAGGTTGCCTCATTCTATGTGTTTTCAGATAAAAATCGTTAAATCAATGTGACATGGGTATTTTGGTATATTTAACTATTAAAAATTAAAATTAAAATTAAATATAAAAAAATGCTTGAAATTATTTAAAATGTTTAAAAATATATATAATAAAAATAAATTAGGAATAACTTTATTTGTTGAAATACCCCATGTGGTTTCTAAATAGTCTCAATTTGCCCCTTGAACTTCCATTTTGTGACCAAGGTTCCCCATTCCGTTAGTTTTCAAATAAAAACCGTTAAATTCAATGACGTGGCATGGATATTAGATGACCTCAAGTACAAATTCGATCAAATGCAACTCAACTCCTTTCAATTTTAACAATGGAACACCACCATATATTAAGTTAACTATTGGTCATATATATACAATCGAAGTAGTTTGGATTTTTCAATGGAATACCACCAAAATTTCTTATCACGTTCGATACTAGTATGCCGAATGTGGGCATGGGCTAAGCCAATATCAAGGCCCATTACACAATAAACCAAATTAAGGAAGAATAATAATGAAAAAACTACTTTATGGCCCGGAAATAATGACGTGGCGGTGGAAAGCCAACAACTCGTACAAGTTTGTTGGAGTTGAAAAACCAATGGAACTGTCAGTAACCACTAGCAAACTCATATGATCTACAAAGGCCATTGATAAGAAAACGGTGAAGGGCCATCTAGAGAGAGAGAGAGAGAGAAACAAACAAGGAGAAAATTGACCAAAAACAAACAAACAAACAAGGATTTCGATGAAGGAGCAAGAGGACTAGCACTGATCGAATCCATGCATTGCCAGAAGAAAAAGGAAAGAGAGAAGGAAAAAGGAGAGAACAGAAAAGAGAGAAAGAGGAAAAAGAAGAGATGAGAAAAAAAGAATTAAAAAGGAAGAGAAAAGAAAAGAGAAAAAGAGAAAAACAAAGAGAGGAGAAAGAGTGATGGGAGAAAGAAGAAGAAGAAAAGAAAACAGAAAGGTTGGTTCAATTAGTAAGGTGCAAGCTGTGCGTTGACCCCCAACCGAGTTCGATACCATGAGAGTATAGCCGTTCTGCAATACCATTTTTTAATAATAAAAACACAATCATATAGCTGCACGGCTATACTATTTATTATAAAAAAATTATAAAAAAAGGACCCATCTATTTGCATTAGTTTATACTTTATAGATATTAATTTGCTAGTTTCGATATATATACTTTATAGATTTAATTTTTTTAATATATATTATTTTTATTCAACATTATGTGAAAATTATTTGTATAATACATAAATTTTGTGTGTATTATTGAAAATTTTGTAAAAAATCAAGTGTATTAAACATGAAAAATACATATGTATGTGTAAAATACGAGTATTAAACATGAAAATGCTAAATTCTTTATACGGGTAGTAACTCTGGAAAAGTAAAAACACAAAAATGGACAATAGAAACTCAGCTAATGGCCTAATAGTAATGGATAATGCTCTAAACTATCTATAAACAAAAATAAGTAAAATATATATATATATTTTTAAAAATAATAAGATCACAGTAGCTATGTAAAGAGTATCGCTGCACGGCTATATTATTTTTTTTTTAAACTTGAAAAAAAAAAAGACGCCAAATCCAGAGTATAGCCGAGCGGCTATACGGTTTGAAAAAAAGCCCGCCCAGTGCCCGACTAGCAATTCGGCGACACGTGTCAAGACAGTATAGCCGCACGGCTATACCATTTTTTAATAATAAAAAATATAGTATAGCCGGCCGGCTATACTCTTTAAGCATATTATATTTATATTTAAAAGGCTTATAGCCGATCGGTTATACTATTTATGAAAAAAAAATAAAATACCTATATAACCGCTCGGCTAAACGCTAAACGACCACAGTAAAGCCGTATACTCTTTTTTAGGAAAAAATTTCGGAGTATAGCCGCACGGCTATACTATTTGGAAAAAGAGAGGACCCACCTAGCGCTAGCTCCCAACTAGCGATTCGGCGACACGTGTGAAGGCCGTATAGCCGCCCAGCTATACTATTTAAAAAAAAAATTAAAACACGGTAGTATAGCCGATCAGCTATACTATTTTTACGTATATTATGAGGAGTATAGCCGCTCGGCTATACGATTTATTAAAAAATATATATATATAAAACATGGACCCTTCTATTTGCATTAGTTTATACTTTATAGATATTAATTTGCTAGTTTCGATATATGTACTTTATATATTTAAATGTTTTAATATATTTTATTTTTAATCATTATTATGCAAAATTTATGTGTATAATACCAGAATTTTGTATGTGTTATTTAAAATTTTGTAAAAAACCAACTGTATTAAACATGAAAAATATGTACGTACGTGTACAATACGAGTATTAAACGTGGAAATGCTAAATTCTTTATGGGTAGTAACTGGGGAAAAGTAAAAACTCAAAATGAAATAATAAAGACTCGGGTAATGGCTTAATAGTAATGGATAATGCTCTAAACTATTGATAAACAAAAATGGGGAAAAAAACAATTTTTGAAAAAACAGATCACAGTATATATGTAAAAAGTATAGCTGCGTAGCTATACTATTTTTAAAAAAAATTACCCCAATAAAGCCGCGTAGCTATATGCTTTTTAAAAAGCGCGACTACACGATTTGTACAGCAGGTGGTGCAAATGCCTCTTGGAACCCACTCTTCTATGCATCTGGGGTGATGGATGAGATCATATCATATAAAAATTATTATTTTTTCTTTTCTGTTTTGGGTGTTTTAAAAAATACCTTTGTAATCATTCTTTTGTTTTGAGTAAGTTAACCATCTTCTAAAGATGTAATTAGAATTATGTAAATCTATAGATGGCTCTAGTTAAATCATTTTTAACATGTATTGATCCTTGGTTGCCAGAATATTACTTTATTATTTTCTAATGACTCAGTAATTGTACAGTTGCCACTTGATCCAAAAAAGAAAATTTATAAATTTGCCAAGTCAATGACCATTCTGCACATAAATTTGTCCTGAAAATGCCAACTACAGCTTAACTAGTTACATCAAAAATCCTATTCGATTGAACTAAACACCGAAAGCAATGCTTCTGACCGACAAAAAAAAAAAACACCTAAAGCAATGCTCCTTGTAGGACGTCCATAGCATCTACTAGTTTTGCCTGTGCGCCGCCTATGGCCACGAAAGGACAGAAGAAGAAGGGTACTGCAAAAGGAAAAAGAGCAAGGAGTGAGAACAAAGTTCACATTAGCTCGTAGAGGAAAAACTATACAGATTAACTATTCACCAGATGGCATCATTCTCACATTTTGACCATTTTTCTCACGATTAGACCTTGCAATCTTAATCCTCAATCTCCTTTTTTCCTAGCAGAAAAACAAAGAGATATTTAGTCATAAATTACAAGTGATTCTTAATATAAATCAACACACTAAAATATCACTTGGTACAAATTAACACACTAATGAATTGTCTCAAATCCCTGTGTACTAAAGCTGCACAGATGCAATTTAAATCCATGTTTGGTGACAACCATGCTTTTAATGGGCAAGGCTGAAAAGAACTGGATCAAAACCCTATCAATGCAAAGCTTAGGTCAAGCCAGCAATGGGGATGGCATATTAAGTAACCTTAACTCAAAAGTTAAGACCTCAATGACTTAATGCTCCTGTTTTAGTCTAGCAACGAAAAAGGTCAAAGATCTTAAGGGAGTAAAATAAAAACCTTCAACAATCTAAAAAAGAAGATTGATACAGCTGTTTGTAACACTAACCTCTAATGGAAACCTCTCTTCATGGGATATATGTGTATTACCAGAGGGAATTGTAAACAGCCCACCAGAGGAAGTGGTAGTTAGTCCAGCAGTACCACCTGTTCGTGCAATAGAAGATAAAGGATTGATTGGGCTGGAATTAAATGTGGAAGTTGTTGGAGCTGGAGCAGGAAATGCAACCGTAGATGTGGGCGTGGCTGATGAACTAAAAAGAGACGGAGATGAAATTTGTCCAGGTACATAAAAAGATGATGCTGAAGGTATAAAAAGATTGGGTGAAATCAATGGTGTAAATGAGGCTCCAAAGGGTGTAGGAGTAAAGGCTGGAATTTGTGGAGCAAATATATTAGGTAGAGTTGAGGTATTCAAACGACTCGAAGATGTTTGAACAAATGCTGGAGCAGGATTCAAAACGTTTGACTGGGTGGTAGACAAGTCAAAGAAGTTCCCACCAACAAGAGCCCGTCCACCTGAAATTTATGATTATACATTCATAATATACAGAACTTAGTAAAGGTCATCATTGCTCACAAGCAAAAGTTTTGAGGATCTGAAATATTTTAAATAAAATATACCTCTATCCCCCAGTTGATAATCCTGCCATCTCAGTTCCTCATGACTTTTCTCTCCATAAATCCGCATCCCGCATATTGATTGGTATAACCCACTTAATGAACCACCATCTGGTCCAGCTGTTTTAGTGTAAGGCGCCACTCTACTTCCCCCAAATTGGCCCCCAGAAGCTGATATCCCACAGGCAGTGTTTCCACATGTTGTTGATTGAACTCCTGCATCATAACTTATAATAAGAATATAACACAGCTACAACGAAACAAAACACGAGGAATTCCTACATATTCCTTGTTGATTGCGCACAATGAGGCATTCCTGTATGTATGAAAAATATGAATCCCCAGCACAACTTATAAGAATATAACAAAGCAACAATGGAACAAAATACAATGAGGTATTCCTTGACCTCCAGAAACAGTGGTCCAATTTTTTCTTTTTCCAAAAAGTACAACCATCATTCATATACATCTAAATGCTCACCAAATGGAGAATTGAACAGGCCAGAATTAGATGTCGAATCTGTTCTTGGAGCTGGAGCAGGAAATGCCTTAGATGGGGCTGATGAACTAAAAAGAGATGGAGATGAAGCTTGTCTGAATACTGAAGGAGATGATGATGAAGTTGTGAAAAGACTGGATGAAGTTGAGAGAGGAAAAGTTGATGAAGTGAATGGTATAGATGAGGTCCTAGAGCCTGTAAAACTAAAGGATGGAATTTCTGGAGCAAATATATTCGACGGAGTTGAGGTGTTAAAAAGACTTGAAGATGTTTGAGCAAATGTTGGTGCAGGATTCAAAATGTTTGAGGTCGACAAGGGAAAACAACTCCCTCCAGCAGGAACAGGTCCACCTGAAATTTAAGATTATACATTTATTATATATAGAACTTGGTAGAGGCCATCATTGCTCACAAGAAATTTCTTAAGTAAAATATACCTCTATCCCCCAATTGATAATCCTGCCATCTCAGTTCCTCGTGAGTTTTGTCTCCATAAATCGGCATCGCCGATATTGACTGGAGGTCTCCCCTAGTTTCTAGACCAACACTGTCATCTGGTTCAGTTGGTGTGTAAGGAGGAACTCTACTTCCCCAACGTTGGCCCCCAGAAGCTGATATCCCGAAGGCAGTGTTTCCAGATGTTTTTGATTGAGCTCCTGCATCACAAATTATAAGAATATGATACAGCAACAATGAAACAATAACCAATGAGGTATTCCCATATATTTGATTGAGCTCATGCTCACAATGACGTATTCCTATATGTAAGGAAAATATGAAGACCTTGCATCTCAACTTATAAGAATATAACAAAGCTACAATGGAACAAAATACGAGGATGTATTCTTTGATCTCCAGAAACAGCGCTCCAGTTTTTTTCTTCTGTTTTCAAATTGTACAACCATTCATATATCTAAACACTCACCAAATGGAGAACTCTGTGATCCAGAAGGACATGAAGGACCAAATTGGCTGCTAGGAAATGTAAAAGTTGATTTCCCAAAAGAAGGAACGAATGAAAAGGTGAAAGATGGAGTACTTAAAGAACCAAATCCAGGGGTATTTGAAACAGCAGAAGTAGGATTTCTTGAAGCACCAAAAGTGGAGCTAGAGGAATCAGAAGCTGGGGTACTTGAAACATAAAATCCATGCCCAGATCTAACTGACGGGAAACTTGAAATCCCAGTGGCAGCTTCTGTGCTTCCACACGTAAATCCAGGGGTATTTGAAGCAGCAGAAGTAGGATTGCTTGAAATGCGAAAAAGGGAGCAAGAGGAACAAGAAGCTGGGGTGCTTGAAACATAAAATCCATGGCCAGATCCAACAAAGGGGAAACTTGAAGCCCCAGTGGCAGCTTCTGTGCTTCCACACATAAATCCAGGGGTACTTGAAGCAGCAGAAGTAGGTTTGCTTGAAGTACCAAAAATGCAGCTAGACGAACCAGAAGCTGGGGTACTTGAAATATAAAATCCTAGCGCAGGTCCAATTCCGGGGGAACTTGAAACCCCAGTGGCAGCTTCTGTGCTTCTAAACGGACAACTTGTTGTGGAACGAAGCGCTGCACTACTTGTAGCACCAAAGGGTGGCTGACTTGATCTAAACCCTAATGGCGTGGAGGAACCAAATATACTGCTCCCAAATGTTGGATGTGATGCTTGAGTTGTGCTTCCAAATCCAGGGGTATTTGAAACAGCAGAAGTAGGATTGCTTGAAGTACCAAAAGTGGAGATAGAGGAACCAGAAGCTGGGGTACTTGAAACATAAAATCCATGCCCAGATCCAACCGAGGGGAAACTTGAAACCCCAGTGGCAGCTGTGCATCCACACGTTAATCCAGGGGTATTTGAAGCAGCAGAAGTCGGATTGCTTGAAGTGCGAAAAAGGGAGCTAGAGGAACAAGAAGCTGGGGAACTTGAAACATAAAATCCATGCCCAGATCCAACCGAGGGGAAACTTGAAACCCCAGTGGCAGCTTCTGTGCTTCCACATGTAAATCCAGGGGTACTTGAAGTAGCAGAAGTAGGATTTCTTGAAGTACCAAAAATGGAGCTAGATGAACCAGAAGCTGGGGTACTTGAAATATAAAATCCTAGCGCAGGTCCAAATCTGGGGGAACTTGAAACCCCAGTGGCAGCTTCTGTGCTTCTAAACGGAAAACTTGTTGTGGAACGAAGCACTGCACTACTTGTAGCACCAAAGGGTGACTGACTTGATCCACCAAATGGCGTGGAGGAACCAAATATACTGCTCCCAAATGTTGGATGTGATGCTTGAGTTGTGCTTCCAAATCCAGGGGTAATTGAAACAGCAGAAGTAGGATTGCTTGAAGTACCAAAAGTGGAGATAGAGGAACCAGAAGCTGGGGTACTTGAAACATAAAATCCATGCCCAGATCCAACCGAGGGGAAACTTGAAACCCCAGTGGCAGCTGTGCATCCACACGTAAATCCGGGGGTATTTGAAGCAGCAGAAGTAGGATTGCTTGAAGTGTGAAAAAGTGAGCTAGAGGAACAAGAAGCTGGGGTACTTGAAATATAAAATCCATGCCCAGATCCAACCGAGGGGAAACTTGAAACCCCAGTGGCAGCTTCTGTGCTTCCACACAGCAATCCAGGGGTACTTGAAGCAGCAGAAGTAGGATTGCTTGAAGTACCAAAAGTGGAGCTAGATGAACCAGAAGCTGGGGTACTTGAAATATAAAATCCTAGCGCAGTTCCAATTCCGGGGGAACTTGAAACCCCAGTGGCAGCTTCTGTTCTTCTAAATGGAGGACTTGTTGTGGAACGAAGCGCTGCACTACTTGTAGCACCAAAGGGTGGCTGACTTGATCCACCAAATGGCGTGGAGGAACCAAATATACTGCTCCCAAATGCTGGATGTGATGGTTGAGTTGTGCTTCCAAAAGGGCTTGTACCACCGAAGGCCGGGATGCTTGTAGCACCAAAAGCTGGCATGCTGTCAGAACCAAAGGCCGGGGTGCATGTTGAACCAAAGGGAACAAACAACCAGAAACCTACACAATAATTTAAGTACCTCATAAATCATGATCCAATTTCATTTTGCAAGGAAATAAGTCTAGGACACTTGCCAATTAAAGACACAAGTGAAATTCCCACACCATACAAAATTTGTTTCACAAGTCAGCTGATAGATCCAGCAATTAAATGTAAAGTGAACAGAATAGTTTCAACAATATCTTAATGTCATACATAAACCATAGTCCACTTATATATAGGCATAAATTTTGGAAAAAGAAACTCATGCACAAACTTGCAGTTTAATAAAGCAGACAAAACTAAATATGCAAGCAAAGGTCAATAATCTCATACATAAGAGAGTGACATTGTAAGTGATTCTAATAACCATCTTTCACCATAATGATATGACACTGAAACAGTGGAAGAATGATGAAGGACAAAAAGTGGAGAAATTCTAAATAATCCACCGGCTTACCAACAATTGAGGGCGACGATGAACTACTGAAAGCAGGAGTAGAAGATGCTCCAAAAGTAGACATTGTATTTCCAAAATCTGTTGAGAATGAGGCACCGAATGTCGTGGAGGAAGGAAAGGGTGTAGAGGATTGGGCTGCTGCAGATACACCATTCGAAGTGACCCCAAATATGGGACTCCCTGTTTGTGGACCAAATGGGGTTGTTCTACCAAAGATCTGGGGAGCAGAAGGATCGTTACTAGTATTGCGGGTCTGCCCAGAAACTGACTGGGACATAAATGGGCTTCTATATGATTGCCCAAGAACTGTAAAACAATATTCCATGAATTAACTTATTTTTCACAGAGAAGAAAAGCAAACATATTCCCAGGGCCTAAAAGCACCGGATGAAAATAATCAGAGCACATTGACAGAGTGCTAGCAAATGCAGGTCGTGTTCATGTTACAACAAAGCAAATAAAATGTGTATGACCAGTTACAAGTCCTATATACGCACATCTTCAAAACTGATTCATCCTTATGATCTCTAAATCACCACCGAAGTTCAAAGAACCAAAAAGAGAATTAGTTTCAACATAAAAAGAAAAGAAAAGGCCTTAAAGAATTGTCACCAACAATTAACTAGGCGAGTGCAAAGGTGCAAGTTTTTTAAAATAACTTTTGCGGGAAAAAAGCATAATGATTTCTCCAGAATAAAGGATATATGATTGAAAAAATAAAACACAGAAAACACTTGTTCACATATGGAAAAATTGAAAGTTACTGAATGCAGTTAAATAAGCTGCGGCAACAAAATCTTGACTCAGAAATCATGCAAAAAACATAGAGATAAGAGAGCTTACTGTCAACTGAACCAAACATCTCCAGCGATAGCTTGTGGATAGATACCTGAAGCGAAAACAGAACACAAATTCAACAACAATCGCAATAATGCAAATCAAAATTCAACAAAAACATAGCCAGAATTAACGGCGATCATGCATTGGCGAATGAAAGTGAGAAATCGCTCAAATACAAGTTGAATTAATGCGAGAAAATTACAGGAATTGGCTGCAATTGGGAAACGATAGCATCAATTAAAACATTATAACAATATGATACATTAGGGTTTTGGAAGTACCTGAAAGTGTGTGAAATTTGGGTTGGACTTGGAGAATTGGAGAATGCCCAAAGGGTTTTACGAGTCTGGACGAGGATGGCCCCAAAGCGTTTATATATGAACAGTTAGCGTTCGAAGTAAGCAGGGAGCGCGGGACGCCTGCGTTGCACCGATGTCGTTTTATGTATAGTTAGCGTGCGTTCAAAGCAAGCGCGGAACGCGGGAGCCTTGCGTCAATATAGTTACAGTTAATTAGCGTTCGAAGTACGTCCGTAACGTTCATTAAAAAAAAAAAAAAAAAAAAAGTACGTCCGTAATGCGTTTATATAACATTTTTTAAAAATCGGGTTTATATTTTTTGACATATTTAGTCATATATTCATTCTTAACACTAATAATATAGATAAACTCTACACCATTTAATTTTTATAAACAAACCCAAAAAATGATAGCTGGCCATATTAAATTTAATTTTGATTATTAAATTATTTTGATACTCTATTTAGTGTTTTGGGCTTTTTTTATGAAGTTTTGGGGTTGAGTTTATTTTAAGAAATCAATGGTAGTTTTGTAATTTAAAAGAAGTTAAAAGCATTTTTCTTATGTTGTAAATGGATTTTGGGTGTGTTTCTAAACTCCATTTCATATAGGGGTTTTTTTAAAATAATAATTTGGGCTCCTATATTGGGTATAATAGTGAATCTCCATTTTTTTTGTCTTTCTTAAAGTTTTACTTTTACTTTTTAGTTTTACTTTGGGAGATGTTGGTTAGGCCATTTGACGAGGGTAGCGAGCCCGTCTTTTGACACTCAAGTACAAATCCACTTCGCTATAGTTTAGAGTAATTTATATAAAACAAATATTCTATTGAGGAATTTACCAAGTCCATTATTTGACTTGGAAAAGAAAACCCGAGCTCTTTGTTTTTATTTTATTTTATGACTCATGAGTTAGTAAGTTATGACTCTAGGTTCAACAAACTGCATAGTAGGGTGTACATATGTACGGATCGTGGTGGCATATTTTCAACATTTATGTTATTAAGCAAGTTCCATCTATAAATAACCCAATTATATATAAACTATTTATGTAAATAAGCAGAAAGTGACAAAATTATAAAATTTGTACACGTGGCAATTTTTAATTGAAATGGTATATTGACACATGGCATATCAGTACTTCGTGTATTGGAGCTCTTTTTACTTTTCATTTTTATAAATCTTTTGGGGCTAATTAGGTGCATGAATGAGTGGTTTTTATGAATTAAGGACATGTACTCCTATGTTGCAATAAACTTTTGCTTTTTTGTTTTTAATCCATGATTGAGGCTGAATGCCCTCAATAGATTAGTATCTAGTGAAGCTTTGCACTTTTCAGTGTCTCCTAAATATCTGCACTAAAAGAGTGGGTAGATAGATATGCACTAACTACTTGAGAAAAAGATAATTTTGAGATGATGGGAAATAGGCTCACTAAGCCGAACAAAATCAAAGTGACTCATAGGATTTTGCTAAGTTCGGTTGCATGTGTGGGCGCACAAGAGATGTCAAGTCCCCAATGTATACACGCCTCCTCATTATCAAATCCACATGCATCTACAGTCACAAATTATCCACGCGCACGTCGGTGGCCCACCTAAACATTTCTGTTCAGCGCATAATAGGATAGATTAATCCCCTATATATGCAAAGTTTGAGCTAAAATCCCTAGTGGAAGTAGGGCGTCGGCAAAACCTGCAAATTAACAAAAGGTAGCTATGGACATGCAAAGGGTCCCAAAAAAAAGAGTGGTCGTAGTCATCCCATAAAAGCAACTGTTTGATGGTCGTGGTCATGCCAGAAAGCGAGCTACTTTGACATATAGATTCTTGAATTTGGCACACTGCTGAAAATTTGAAGAAAAGGAGAGCAACCTCAACCAAAAAGCTAGCTATTAAAGATAATGACAACGTTGATTCAATAATGTTAGCCTCATCACATCTTTATTATCATGCCTATCATTTTATGAATGAACAGAAAGCTTTGATTTTGTACAATTTCCTGTCTGCTCATTCATTTCTCTCTCTATGGAAGTAATATTGTCCTCTATATATCCATATGCAGCATTTGGCATTTTTTATGTGCTCAATTAACATATGGGTTCATCAAAATAAGTTAGTTGAGCAAATCATGTTTTTGAAGGACCTTTCCTATTGAGAGATGCGATAATATACTAAACTCATACACACTACACGTATGCTAGGACTCGAATCCTGAGGAGCAATTGCTCCAAACCACTACCCTAGTGGGTCCTTTGCGAGCAAACCGTGCTTCAAAACATTATGGTTCTTACATTTTCTTTGAGATTTTTGGTGAGGAAGATTTGACATTTTGTTCTAGGCCACATAGTTGTTGTGCATATGCTGTTTATTTATGTTTCAGAGATGAAAGTATTAGATGCCATGCACAGAAGAAGGTAAGAGTATTTCTTTCCTACACCACCACTCAAAAGATGCCTAATATAGTAAGAGTTGTTGACTAAAGAAGCTTCACTGTTGTGAAGATCATCACCTGATATAGTATACACAAAAAGAAAAAAAGAAAAGAAATATGCAAATGGGAAACTCATGGCCTATATACGTCAAAGGCTACAGCTGCTAGGGATGCATGAGATCATGGATTGATGCCTGATAAACCGTGCAGGCCTAGCAAACGATTCCCCAATTAATCTCCCTATATCGAAAAGGATCAGTCAAAAAAAAGCAAAAAGAAAGGGAATCAAACATTAAATAATGTCAAAGTTGGTTGCTTAAAGCAGTGATTTGATTTGAAGAATTTTAATCTTGCTTTGTGCCCACTTATTCTGGAGCCTGTCTATTTAGCTCATCAGTCAGGTGTTTGCCTCAGGTGCTTTAGTAAGCATAAGAATTTCATTGGCAAAAAGGGAGAATTAAGAGGTCTTGCTCTGCCTCCTCCTAGAGTGCTGTGTGTTGTTAAAGGTTCAGATTTTTTTTTTGCAGGAGAGTGAGAGCTAGCTGAGGTTCTAGTCTCACTGTTGAAGATTTGTTGGATATTAAATGGCTGTCATGAAGAGCTGTGATGAATGGAAGCCTTTCATTGCTATGGTAGCAATCGATTTCTGCTTCGCCATAGTGAATATTCTTCTCAAGAAAGTCCTTGATGAGGGAATGAACCATTTGGTTCTGATTACGTACCGGTTGACAATTTCTACCATTTTCTTAGCTCCAATTAGCTACTTTCGGGAAAGGTAGGCAAGCTTCAGTTTCTAGCTAGCTTAAGACTTTACTCCTTTTGTTGTTTCCATTTTTTTCTTTTAAGTACTTTTTTTTGTTTTGTTTCATTTACTAGTTCATATAAACAAAGCTTGCTTGCAGGACCAGTAGACCCAAGCTCACACTTCGCATTCTGTTTTTCCTCTTCTTAAGTGCAATAGTCGGGTTTGTAAAATTAACACGACTTAATGTTGAATTTCCATCTGCTCATGTTAGTTGCATTATTTTCGTGCTTACAGAGCTGAACACATAACCTAAGTAATGCTTTTATACAGGACATCCATCACACAATACTTCTTTCTCCTTGGAATTCAATACACATCTGCTACTTTTGCCTGTGCCTTCATCAACATGGTGCCTATGATCACATTCATAATGGCATTACCGTTCGGGTACGAATTCAATCATTAAGTACCACAACTACATGTTTCATGAATCTTATAGGCTTCTGTGTGAAATGTTGTTCCCTTTTTTACAGGTTAGAAACAGTGAACTTAAAATGCAACAGTGGAAGAGCCAAAGTAATTGGTACCCTGGTGTGCATTGGTGGTGCTTTTATACTGACTCTTTACAAAGGAGCTCCTTTATTTGATCATTCAAAAGCCACAACCACTCAAGCCATGGATCATGGGACCAAGCTGAGCCACATCAGAAACAAAGAGAGATGGACCATTGGTTCAATAGCTTTGGTTGTAGGAACCCTTTTATGGTCTTCATGGTTTCTTGTACAATCAAACATAAGCAAGATGTATCCCTGCCAATATTCTAGCACTACCATAATGACTTTCTTTGGTGCCATTCAGTCTGCCATTTTGGGTTTGTGCACTGGAAGGAACCTTTCCATGTGGGTTCTGAGGGGAAGGACACAAGTCATCACTGTCCTGTTTTCTGTAAGTATTCCTTTCTTCTAAAACAAAAAAAATAAGAAAAAAAGAGAGCCAATCAATTTTATGCTCCGAGTGACTTCTGAGTTCATTAGAGAACTATTGATGTGTTCAGGGAATGATAGCATCTGGCTTAGGCTTTGTGGGGATGTCATGGTGTGTCAAGAAAAGGGGTCCTGTGTTTACCGCAGCATTTAGCCCCCTTGTTCAGATACTGGCGGCGCTAATCGGTATCCCCATTTTCCATGATCAACTCCACCTTGGAAGGTGAATTTTCCCATATGTTCTGCACTTGAAAATACCTATTTATACTTGCTACCTGTAGTGCTAACTTTCCTCATTGGTGCTCCATTTGACATTGAGCAGTTTGTTGGGATCTGTGATTGTAATCATTGGCTTGTACATTCTTCTTTGGGGTAAGAAAAAAGAGATGCAGAAGTGTGTGACAAAACTAGTCCAAGAAACTGATGCCATCAAGGAGCAGGAGCCACATTTACCAGCCATCACGGTCTCCATTGATTCGCGGTGTCCTTGAAGCCAAGTTTCATATGCTTTCCAATTCACAGGCATTCATTTTTTTTCCTCCCACTTGATTGTTATGATCTTCTACCTAGGAAGCTAAAGAAGAATCAGCTGGCATAACCAGAATAAAAGAAGATTAACTTCTCCCCCTCTTTTATTCTGATGTTTGCAAAAATGTCCCCAAGGTTCTTTGTTAAAGCTATGGTAATGAAATCTGTTACACGAATTTGAAATACATACTGGTTTTGTAGTTGAAATCTCTACCATTTTCTAGATGTTTGTCATTCTTCGTGGAGCCTTGGGAGTTTAAGAGTTTATAATCTCGTGGAAGGTTAGCAAATTAGTAGATGATGAAGGCAAGAATTCACAATAAGGCATGTGTTTCAGAAATCTGTAGCTGTTTAGTGAATATCACAAAAATGAGACATTTCAGTCATGATAGTATTTTCGCTCACGGCCTTTAATTGGCGGTGAACATTATCATCATGTTAATTGCCATCTGACCACACAAACTTCAAAGATTAAATCCATCCAACGACAATTAACATGGGGTTGGTGAGCAAAAATCCTCTCTTTCAGTCGAAGATGAAATGAATTCGCCTAATGGCATTGGACCTCTGCTTCTGCTTTTACCATGGCACTGAATGATCAAACCACTAGAGCACAATTAGTCCTTTGCTCTATTAACAAAATTCAATCCCTGCAATATCAGATGATAGAGTGCACAAAGAAACCCTCCATCTCAGCACTGATAATTTGCCAGAGAAACAGAGCAATCAGACAGAAACTAGTGTTATGTAAACCCTAATACATACACACAATATCCAATAAATAAATACCATGAATGACATGCTACATAATTTTTGCAATCTTTAGCCAAAACAGAAAGTCCAGACCAGACAATACATTATATGTAGAACGCAATAACATTTGTTTTGTCTCTTCAATTACTTGCTACATAACATAAAACCATAAAGCCTTACAAAGGCTTGTTATTAAACTTGGTAATTAAGCCACTCCATGGGAAATCAAGTCATATATATAAATAAGCTCCTCACTCATCATCATGCTCATGATGTTGGTCACTGTGGAAGTTTTCCCTCTCCTTCTCCTTCTTCTTCCCCTTCCATCCACGCTTCTCCGGCTTGATATGATACCCATGAGGCTCCACAACATCAGTGATATCCACCCGAACACCGGGATCATTCGTGCTGTAGCTGCCACCCATCATAAGAGAGTTGTTCACGCTCTGGAAATTGCTGTTCACATAAGTGCTCAACCCATCAGGCTGCTCTCCAAATGCCGGGCCACCACCATGAAGCCCTGCAGGCTTGTTGTTGTTCTCATGATCCAGCTCACTTGTCAGTGTGGCTCCATTGTTGTTCCCAGCCAGTGTGATGATTCTCACGCCGTTTTCATCGTCGTCTTCGTGTTGAACTGAGCCAGATTTGTGGAGGTCAGTGACTCGGTTGGTGATGACAGAGACCATGTCTCTGATTTCTCTGTCGAGTTGTTTGTGCTTGCCTGCATCATGGCTGTTGTTTTTGACTGACTCGTTGGTCATTGTTTTTGAGAGAGGCCACAAAGGGGGGAAGTTTAGGATGAGTTTGTGAGTTGGGTTTGTGTTTGAGATTTGAGGAAAACATAGATAGATATATAAAGAGTTGATCCAGAGGATGTAGAAATTGGAATAAAGGAATGCCTTACTTGGCAATACAAGGATATTAATCATTTCAGATGGAAAACACAAAAGAAAGAAGGATAACAAAAGGGAGGGGATTGCTTGACATTTGGTTCACATACTCTTTGAACTTTATGCTTTTGTGACTCTTACTCACACTCTAGTTTTTGGGAGGTTTAGAAGATTGAAACAAACCCATAAAGAACAAAAATACCAATGATGATTGAATGATTTTGTTTTTGATAAATTGTATGAGATTAAAACTCAAAACCTCTTCCAACAAAATAAAAACGAGATGCCACTTAATTGAATAATTCTTGAAAAACAACCACACAATTTTGATTTCAAAGTGCCCATTTGTGACGGAGGTAACGTTGCCCCATCTCCATTGATGGAGCCACATGTAGGCATGGGATGGCCTAGCATTCTATACAATTTTGAAACAAATATTTTATATAACTACACTCACCACCTCAAATTAAGATATTTGGACTTCTCGGCCCATCTGAGTCCCTAAATGGTGTCGATGTCTTCACAGGGAACATCAGTGATGGTCGAGATTTTTTATGTTTTTTATTTTCTCAATGAATCCAAATAATAATTAAAAAAAAGGTTGTAAAAGATTGGAATTTTACAGTTTTTGTTAATTCCGGGTGTACCAATCAGTTTTATGGGTGTCTGCAGTATCCCCTTCATAAACGTATGTCTGGGGTCTTTCCAAGCCCCGAACATGCGTCGGGCCTATATTGTCCCAAAATTGGCGCCACGGTTAACTAACCCTTTGTCAACCTGTAGATCAAGCAGGCCCAAACGACCCTGAAATTATTCTGTGTAAAAATGATTAATTAGGGCAAAATTAATTTGCAATTCTTTAACTAATTTATGAACCATTTTGATCCCATATGCATAGATTGCTGATGAATTAGAACGAGTGAATGAGAAATTGAGAATGGAGAAGAACAAGTACAGCATCATAGTCCCAACCTATAACGAACGCCTCAACATTGCCCTCCTTGTCTACCTCATCTTCAAGCATCTCCGGTAAAATCTCCATCACTCGTTTCTCTGCAATTGAATTCATGAAAATGAAATTCCAGAAAAACCCATCACAAATATATCGTTTTCTGGGTGCAGGGACGTTGACTTTGAGATAATCATCGTTGACGATGGAAGCCCTGATGGTACTCAGCAGGTTGTTGAGCAATTGCAGCAACTCTATGGTGAAGATCGGATTGTGAGTAAATCGTGTTCTGCATTAAAAAAAATTATGTTTCTCAAGGCTGGTTTTGATTGTTTTTGGGTCTCATTAGTTTATTTGTGTATTTTATTGTGGTGCAGCTGTTGAGAGCTAGAGCTAAGAAGCTTGGATTAGGCATGTGATTATGTTTTGTTTTTTATTTTTCTGTTTTCAGTTGAATCAAATAGAATTGCTAAAATTCAAATATGGTTTAATTTGTTCTATTGTTTTGCAAAATTTCAGGAACGGCTTACATTCATGGTTTGAAACATGCGTCTGGGAATTTTGTTGTGATCATGGACGCGGATTTATCACACCATGTAAGTATTAGTATGTCTTTAGGATGTTCATGACTATTGTTCAGCATTTTCATTGGAAGGGATAATTTCCCACTGGCCAAGAGTTTTAGATGACACGATGAAGGGAAAGGGTGGGTGGTTTGTTAATTTTGGATTGCAAAAGCAACGTGGAAACTTTTCTCTATTAAAAGTTGTTTCCTTTCTGTATTAGTATAGAGTGTACTCCCTCATTCGCTTAAAGCTATTGATTGCGTCTTGTACATATTGATTTCCAGAAATATTTAGGGGAAATTATTATTTGAGTAGTTTCTTTTGAACCATCAATACCTTGTTCATGTCACTTTTTCAAAGAAGACAATTACAAATTGAATTAGCTCTTTCCTTCATTGATAAGGGAGTCCTCCTCTGGCCACCAAAATTGAGTGTGTTTTTTTGTTTCTTTGTTTTTCCTTTTCTTTGAATGTTCATATATTCAGTGCATTTCCAATTTCTTATAGTCTTCACAGTTTTATTCATTTGATCTGTTTACTTCTCATGATGCAGCCAAAGTATTTGCCAAGCTTCATCAAGTAAGAACAAGTTTTTTATTCATGTCCTTACCCACTATACCATAGTATACTTAAGGAAAAACTTAGTTGTCCCCTCGAACTATTGCTTGTGTTTCACATTGTCCCCTAGATTTTCAATTTGGCTTTGAGGACCCCCTTAATTTCCAAAACGTTCTAATAAGGCAAAGTGGGACACACAGGTCATAGTTGAGGGGGCACTGCTAAATTTTTCACTATTTTTTTCTCGAAATCATTCTGAGTTACTTGTGGCATGCTTATTATCAGGAAACAATCGGAAACTGGTGCAAGTATAGTTACTGGAACTCGTTATGTCAAAGGTGGGGGTGTACATGGGTGGAATCTTATGCGCAAATTAACAAGTAGAGGAGCCAATGTTCTGGCACAAACACTTCTATGGCCTGGTGTATCAGATTTGACCGGATCTTTTCGGTACATGATTAAATTGATGTATTAAGCTAGATAGTATATCACACTTCACACGATTATAGGACTAACATTGGTGTGCTTCTTTTGTAGGCTTTACAGGAAATCAGTGCTTGAAGATATCATTAGTTCCTGTGTCAGCAAGGGTTACGTCTTTCAGATGGAGATGATAGTTCGAGCTTCTAGAAAAGGCTACCATATCGAAGAGGTAGGTACAATTATATCATAGATGTTTGCCTGAAGCTTCTGGTTGAAATTGATAGTCCATGATCATGAAGCTAGTTTTGTATCTGTGGCTGTTGCTTGTTGACATCATTGAAAGTTTCAGTTTTCTTGTAAGTACTGCCCACGTCTTCTTTTTGTTTCTCTCTTGATCGTCACATCCGCTATTCCATTGTTCCTATATTTTAATAACAAACAGCACGGTTCTTGTGTCTGTCTTCATGCCTCCTGCCATGAACGGTTTTTCTTTGTTATTTGTCTGATTTTCAGATTCTGCGGAAATTAGGATGTTGATTTTAAATTATAGTGAAGTCTTGTGCTTATCAGCTTTGCATTTGTTTAGATTGTGATTTCTGTCAGATCCCGACAGAAATTAAGAACCATAACATAGGTACAATAAGAGGTTCTCGTGCTCATTAGAAATGGATCGATATGTATTCAATTGTGGTAACAATGATTTCTGTGGTTGTATTTGATATATAAATGTTTGAATCACACAGCCTGGAACCAATGAGAGATGCCCATGGCTTGTTTTCACTAATAGTTTACCGTGCTATTCACTTTTATTTTGGTTCAACTGGAAATTGTGAAAGTTTGGTCGCACTCAATGTACAAATGCTTGAATATGTTGACGAAATGCAAGCTAAGGTTATTATCATTCTTTTCATTATTAATTTTAGATAATGTAACCATTGGTATGAAGTATTAGAGTCGAGGAATATTATTAATCTATTAAAATTGTGGCTCGAATCCTGCTGCCCTTTTTGCTTATGTGAGTGCTCATATAAGCCCTTGGATATATACCAAGAAGATTTGGGTTTGGTTTTTTACTTAATTTTGTCCATTCCCTTCATTTTGCTTTTAAATAACCGCATTATTGACTATCTACCTTTTGTACCTGTTTTTGGTTATATACCTATCCACAGGTTCCAATCAGCTTTGTTGATAGGGTATATGGAATTTCAAAGCTTGGAGGATCTGAAATTGTTGAATATCTGAAAGGCCTCGCCTATCTTCTCGTTACAACATGAGATCCGTAAATTACTACACAAATAATTTGTAAACCTCTTAAAGTTACTTTTTGATTTGTAAGTTCTTAGTGATTTAGAAGAGATTTTACCGGGGCCACTATCTAAACAAATTTTATATTTTCTCTTTTGTTTATGAGTAGTTTCTTGTATCCTTACATATACTGCAACTCTCTCACGATGTGGCGCGAGAGAGTTACCACATAGGGCAGCCTCACTCAAGAATTTCGCCAAAAGTATACATCACATTTCCACATTTAGCTATACATCACATTTCCACATTTAGCTATCTCCCGCTTTGTAATATTTTCAGCTTCCGTTATTCTTGCAGCCATCTCTTCCACTTCACAAAACTCTTCATGAACTGCCGGAAAAAAATGCCGGAACTCAGCATGGTGGGAATACTCTAATCACGTGCAGTGCTACACGCTGTCACCTGATAGAATTTGCTAACCATAATACATGGTGATAGCATAAGGGAGTTAAGAGTAGAGATCGTGGTTAAAGCATAGACTTGACTGGCAACAGAGTGAGCAGTCGACACAAGCAATCTTTGCATTTGGGTTGGTTGGGAAATATGTCTGGCATGACTCAGTCTCTCCAATCTCATTTGACCATGCTTTCTTCATGTTCACCTTCCGATACTGTTGACGCAGTTAAAGTCTCGCCAATGGTGTGATTTGATGAGACAAAAAATGTAAAAGTTTCATGATAGAGATACTTATTAGGACGTGTTTATGAGGCTCTTCACAAATAAACCCCCTATTTGTTAATGGGTATTAGTCTTGGTAGCCACTGGGACGATGAAATTAAGTTTAAAAAGAAAGAACAGACCAAGACAGTGTATTTTCTGAAGGTTGGTGAATGGTTTATCTGAAAAATCTTATTTCGGAAAATACAATTTCTTGGTCTGTCTTTCTTTTTAAACATAATTTCACCATCAGTGGCAACCAAGACTAATACCAATTAACAAATACTAGATAATCCAATAACCAAATTTCACCATCAGTGGCAACCATTCGGACTCTTTTGGGACTCCATTTGCTAAATAGACAGACAAAAAAAACAAAATTTTCCCTATTCTTAATTTCTTGAAATCATTCTTAGTTACTTATGGCATGCTTATTATCAGGAAACTGGTGCAAGTATAGTTACTGGAACTCGTTATGTCAAAGGTGGGGGTGTTACATGGGTGGAATCTTATGCGCAAACTAACAAGTAGAGGAGCCAATGTTCTGTCACAAACACTTCTATGGCCTGGTGTATCAGATTTGACCGGATCGTTTCGGTACATGATTAAATTGATGTATTAAGCTAGATAGTACATCACACTTCACACGATTATAGGACTGACATTGGTGTGCTTCTTTTGTAGGCGCTTTAGATTCTACTAGGTATATCACACTTTCAGATTCTGATATCTGAAAGTGGAATGTTGGTTGTAGATTATAGTGAAGTCATGTTGCCGAGGCCACCAAAGTAGGAGAAAGTCTTGTATCCTTCCTGGCCCTATGCGGCAGCTCTTGCACTTCATAAAAACTCTCCACGAACTGCCGGAAAAAAAGAAAGAAGAAGAAGCCAGTTAACACAGCTACTAGGTCTCTAAGCACGTGCAGTGGCAGTGCTACAATATGCTTTCACCTGATCTAGTCCTTTAATTTCCTGCCATAATAATGCTGATCGCATCACAGGGAGTTAGAGGAGAGATTACAGTGAAAGCTTGATAGACTTGATTGGCAAGATAGGGCTACGAGATGAGTTGATGAAGAGAGTGAGCAGTCGACGCAAGCAATCTTTGCAGTTGGGTTGGTTGAGAAATATGTTTGGCATGACTCTAACTGTGCCTCCTATCTCATTTGACCATGCTTTCTTCGTGTTATGCTTCCGATGTTGTTGTTGACCATTGCCATATGTTGATGGATCCTGTTATTTTTGTGAGGTAGATAATGGGTATTTTAATATTTATATATTCACAAAATCTTGCATGGGGCTTTTTCCATTCTATTAATATCAATTTAAGCCTAGTCTAAAATGGTGTAATTTGAAGATATAAAATATGCAAATGTTTGATGATGTAGAGAAAAACCTCAAAACTCTGTTTCATAGTAAAAGCCGCTTAACTGCGATTTAAAGAAAAAGAAAAACCCTAGTAACCAAATTGCTATTGCCCCTACAATGAATTGGAATGATTCTGATACTTATTACTCATAAGTAAACATGCCATTAAATTCTAAATCATTTTTCGTTATAATTTAATTCCTAAAGATTTTTCACTAACCTTAACAGTTGTCGGGAGAACCATACTAATTTAGTAATGTTTATTTTAATCCTATGTCCTTATTCTTATATACATTTTTATCACTATCATAGTATCATCTAGTATCTACCATTTTAAGTATGAAAGTTCAACATCTATTTTTCTATTATCAAATTTTAGCAAAGTCCAATTTTTAAAACCAAAAATTCTATTTATAAAGCACCCCAAAAATACATATATGTTTTTTTTTAATGGGGCAAAGGCCCAAACAAAAAAGATTAAACTGGGCCAGGCTACCCCCACTTCTAAACAAAGATGATTTCCTTAAACTACACATTCTGCTGGAAGCTAGCAGAGAGAGGAGCACCGAACTACTAAAACCCCCAAATATTTATGTTCTCTACTGTTTCTTCTTCTTCCTCTTCTTCCTCTTCTCGTTATGCCAAAGCAAGAGAGCTTGTGGGTTTTATGACTGAAGTTCGAACAAGAGGTAAACCACCCTAATTACCACTTTTTTTGTTTATTTATAATAATTTCCTCTCAATTTTCGAAATTGATGTGAATTGTCAGCGTAACTGGAAATTTGATTCAATTGGGGGCTCTCTATGGTTCTGAGCAAAGGTGACGAGCACAGAAGTAGCGAGAGATCGATGAGGAGTGAGAAAGAGAATGAAAATGGCGAGATACCCGACTTGGAGAAGCAGCAGAGTGATAGCGGAGCTGAGCCTAGCTCACTTTCCAATTCTGCAGTCGGTGATACGGTGCCGCCGCTTCTAAACGTCGTCGTTTTGGATGAGGCGTCTCGCGAGGTTCATGTGCAAACCACCGCCAATTTGTCAAGGGAGGTACCTTCTCCCAAAAAGGGTGACCTGTCGAGAACTTCCAGCTCTCATGAACAATGCAGGTTGAGCATCAAAATCATAAAAAATAACTAGATTTTTTTTTGTTTTCAATTGCAATTTATTTCAATCTGGTTTTGAAATAGAGTTCTTTATTTTGGGTATGTTGTGCTTGTTCCTCAGAGTATGTCAGCAGGAGAAAGATGAAGTTTTGATAGACCTTGGATGTCAATGTCGAGGTGGGCTTGCAAAATCCCACCGATCATGTATAGACACTTGGTTTCGAACCAGAGGATCGAACAAATGCGAGATATGCCAGTAAATTCACTCACTAACTCCATTCATGGTTTGTAAATTAGTTCATTTCTAAAGTCGGACTTTACGAAAGGATATAATCTTTTTATGCAGAGGGGTAGCTGCAAATGTGCCACCTCCACAATCCCAGCCAACTGTATGTACTCTGTACCTTTTGGTGCAAAGGGTAGCCTTTGCCATGTTCATCAACCCATAACTTAATATGTATGTATGTATGCATCGAATTAGCGTAACCCATAACTTTACAAAAGTCGTAATTTTATATTTAAAGAATTGTATTCTATACAACTTCTTGTAATATAGTGTATTCGTTTATCTAGTTTGAAGTTTGAAGCTGGAAAGTTTCAAAGTCTTTCAATATCCAAAAATCTTACTCGTTACATTATCCATTTTTTCTAATTTAGCCATTTAGTTTATCCTATCCTTATCTCTTAAAACGTTGGTTTTTGGAGTGGTGCTCCAAACCCAATTGCCTCAGCCATGGAACTGGGGTTCTATTTTTGGATACAAGAGATAATTGAGTATTATGATTACCAGTATGACTGAAAACAGGATGTAGTATGATTACATCTGATCTGAGCATAGATTTATGGTAGTGCCATTGCCCATTTTTTGTGTGGTAACATGGAAGCATATCATAAACATGTCAAAGTATAACTCTCAGTGTGTTTTGCATAGCAGGGGAGCTACTGGGTCTGGAGAGTTGACTCAACCTATCGGTCACAAAATCGAGACAGGGTAAGGCGGTCACTAATCAATCTACTAGAATTGTATTAAGCTTTATGAAGATAGTTGCTGATTCTACTATTTCATATGCACCGGTCAGCAGGGTTGTGTTAGCCCACTTTATGTGGCATTTTCAATCCTCATTGGTGGTCTGCTGTTGGACGTGCTAATATCCGTTACCCTCGGTGTCTCTGCACTCCCCATTAACATCATTATAGGTATGTTTGTGCCTAATGAAACTAGTATGCTTGGTGGTGTTGGTTGTTGAACTGTGACCTGTAAGAGAAATTGTTACATGTACAGGTATTATTGTGGTTCTTGGACTTGGAACTGCACTGAGACTTATCTTGGAATTCTTCCACCAGTGGAGTTTGAGGAGAGTTGTGCAGAGGGTGGACACAAATGTGCCTCTTGGTTACCATCCTGCTTTGTAGGTAAAGCTGTAAATAAACAAGATATGTGGAAGTGGAACTTAAACTTTATGGCGTGAGGTGTATAATTTTTACTTTGTTGTTTGTTTTGTTTAGGTCACCATTGCTGATTACCTCTTTCCAATGTACCATTTTCAATTTTATTAGTTGATTTGAAAAGTTGTTATTTCAACTGCACGTCCATATTATCTCATTAGAATTATGCTGCTCATAGTTGATTATGAGTCGTTGATGCATTGTAGGATCTAAATTGTGTGAATGACACAATACATCAACGGTTGGTTGATGATAACTTAAGCCCAATAATTAGAACTTAGGCTACCATGGAGTGAAAGGAAGAAGGAGCAGCCGACCAAGGGCATGAGAAGTCGTGGGATGTCATTGGGGTTTGAACAAGACTTTGCTTTATGTTACAAACCCTACTGACATAAACGATATATATTCATGTGCCCAAGCGCCGAGAATATAACTTTAAACTTTTATTAAAGGTGGCAAGTGGTGACATTTTATTTGGGACTACGATCCTTTTATCAGACTTTTCCCTAATATGCCCCCAAGCATTGGAAGTTGTGATTTGTGATAGTTTTTGGACTTTAGACTAAAATAAAATAATTAGCACCCAAAGAATGTGAAGACGTATATACTTAAGTACCATTTTACTAAGCTTGGTGACTAACCATAGCAATTCCTTATTATATGGTATATCTCTTCATAAGATTATTCTCCCGCTATAGCCAGAGGGCAAAAGGGTTCGCACTCACAAAAATAAAACGTGAAATGAACATGATTGCATCTTGTCAATAGAATCTTACGATCACCAAGACAAAAGGGGGAAGGGTGGCGTGTGATGTTTCACTTGCCATGCTTGATTGTTTTGCTTGCTTGTTTGGTCTGGTGAATCGTGACAGATACCTTATTTTTAAGGATTGAAATGTTTTGTCAATTTTTTTTTTGCCCAATAAAAAGTTAATATTTGATCAAATTGTCATGTTTATTGCATTGTATGCATACGCATGTTCGTATTAGGGCAGTGTGAATGCGATCAGCGACAAACAATAATTTCAGCTGCGAATTTGATGGAGGAATCAAATAGAAAAGAAACGACATGAAAAAGAAAAGAAAAGAGGTAAAGGAGACAGTACGGACTGGGATTGCATCGCACGACAGGCTGAGGACGGGCGACACGTGGTGTCTTGTAGCTTTTCCACTTACGCGGCATAGTTAAACGGCTCAAAACGCAGCGCTACGTTGCTCAGCTAAGAAGGATCCTCTGCTACGTAGCCACGTATGATCATATAAATCCAGCCAATGACAAGCTGGTCTGGCGTTTGGTCAACTCAGTCAACCAGTAGTGCCAAGTTTGGTAAAAGCGAGTTCGCGAGTGACTTGTTATGAGAGAGCATGAGGAAGCAGCGCACGTTGTTTCCATTTTCCCTAAACATAAAAGTGAAGAAGAAAAAGAAAGGAGAGAAGAAGAAGAAGCAAGAACCAGTTACTCTTTACTCAAAAGCACAAATCGTTTAGTTTTAATTATTTATTTTCTGTGAATTAGGGTTTTCAAAGTAGTTCTGAGAATTGGGAAAGTGAGGGACGGAGAAGATCACTGATCAGACATGGCGGTTTTATCAATGGATTCGTTACCTCTAGGGTTTCGGTTCAGACCGACGGACGAAGAGCTCATCAACCACTACCTGAAGCTCAAGATCAACGGTCGTAATTCCGAGGTCCAAGTGATCCCCGAAATCGACGTTTGCAAATGGGAGCCTTGGGATTTACCCAGTAATTATCTCTCTCTGTCACTCTCTCTAGTTTTTGTTTGGCTTTTGGGCTAAAATTTATAGTCTTTGCTTGCTTCTTTGTTTATTTGGAGTTTCGGAATTTCTGAATGAGAATATGTGACTGGCTGGACTGAGAATTTTCCTTTATTCTCTACATCACCATGAATAATTCGTCACTATATTATCTAGATTCCTTGGGTAACCCTACTCTAATCATGATAATTATAAATAATAATCCTTTTTTTAATTAACCAATTTGAATATAGTAGTAATTATGAAGCCTGAAGCCTTTAGCTTGTAGGTAGATGCACGGAATGTAATTAGTGTATATGTTGATGTGCCTGCGCAGAGATGTCGGTGATAAAGTCAGATGATCAAGAGTGGTTCTTCTTCTGCCCCCGGGATAGGAAATACCCAAATGGCCATAGGTCCAACAGAGCCACTGATGCTGGCTACTGGAAGGCCACTGGTAAGGACAGGACCATCAAGTCCCGCCAGTGTAAGTCTGCCTCCAACAGCACTGGCCAAGTTGGGATGAAGAAGACCCTGGTTTTCTACAGAGGTCGCGCTCCCAGGGGCGAGCGCACCAGCTGGATCATGCATGAGTATCGTGCCACTCAGAAGGACCTTGATGGCACTGCTCCTGGGCAGGTATTCCCTTGGTCCCTTTCTCCCACTAAAGTGCAGAATGCCTGCCTTCTTTGCCTTCTGTTTGTATACATATACTTAATGGCATGGAAATTGTGTGCATTATGAAATTGGTATGTCCTGGAATTGATATGAGTTCATACTTGTTCTGACAAATGTGTTTATGTCTCTGTGATGCAGGGTGCCTTTGTTCTGTGTCGCTTGTTCCATAAGCCAGAAGAGAAGGCTGATGTACTAAAGTATGATGAAGTAGAACAAACTGGCTTATCTCCTACCACAACTAAGTCTTCTCCTGACGAGACATCCTCAGATGTAGTTCAGGAAACAGCTACATCTGATATGCAAGGTGAAAAGCAATCAGAAAGTATCATGAGGTGGTGGAATGATAAATCTGATAACATGAGCCCTGATGCTCTGCCTCCGGTACCTGGTGACAGTTTTATGGCCTCTGATGTGGAAGATCCTGGAGCAGAAGAAACAGGCATCCAAGTAAGATGCCAATTCTTTGTTGTATTTTTGGTCATGTCTGTAATCCTTTTCCTATAACTTTACACAATTTTATAGATATGAATAATTCAGTGACCAAATATTGTGGTTTTGTGCTTCTCAACTGTAGGGGCGTCTCCTAATGGAAGAAAATCAACTGTTCGATGAGCCCTTCAGCGGCCAGATTGATTGCAAAGTCTTTTCGCCTTTGCAATCGCTGATTAACTCAGACCTAGAACATTACGTGGGTTCACCTTTTACCAGTGACTTTGGCAATTACAATAATGGACTCCATTTTCAGGATGGCACATGTGAACAGGATGTATCCTTCCCAGAACTTTTGGATGAGTTCGGCGTTAACCCTTATGAGAGTTCCTGTGAGGAGTCAACGAGTCAGAAGAACTTGGTGGTTGGAAACGAGACCTATCTATCTGGTCAGTCATGCATGCTACAGACCACGCCACCAGGAAACTCATGTCTCGATGGTGCATGGGATAACACAGACACCAACATTGCCCAGGTATGGGTAAAAGAATAATCTTCTTCTTTCTTGTAAACCACCACAATTGTGGTATTCTTGGTTGTTGTCCTGTCGAGCCTGCTTATTGAATGTTATTTATCATATAAATTTGTTTGGTTAGTATATTTAAAGATGAAGTCTGACTGTAAGCTGTTGTTTTGTTCTTGTGCACCAGCATGACCTGGAAAGGAGAGCTTCTGGCTTGTACAACAAGCAATTTGATGCTGAGGATCTGCTGCCGAAAACTTCATTGGGTTATTACCAAGCTGAAGCTCAAGCATCGCTGGATAACCAAAAAACTAGAATGGGAAATATGGCTGACAATTATTTTCCTCCTTCCGCATTTGCAGAGCTGTTTCCTGTGAGTTCAGTAAATGATACGTTCAACAATGGGGAAGAATTTTCCAGTAGCAAGGATTCTGTTAACCATGGTTATGATCAGGTTGGTAGAACTAGAATCAGGATTAAGACTCGCCAGCCTCAACAACAATCAAATTCAGAAAATTATGAAACTCAGGGCACTGCTCCTAGAAGAATCCGTCTCCATATGAATATTTCAACTGGGTCAGTTGTCGATAGTAATGTGAGAGAGAGAGATGATGAGGAAGAAGATGAAGTACAATCAACTAATACTGACGTAAGGGTCCTTGTGAAACCAGTTTAATAACTTTTTTATATGCATTATAAAATTTAACTCTGATTGTTCCATGCAGGCTAGAGAAGCTATACAGCAGAGTCATACCTCTGATGAACAGGAGAAAGAGCATGCGAAAATCAATAATAAGGAAGAATTAACCAGTAGGAAGAACTCTGTCAACTATGGTTCGGATATTGTTGGTATAACTGGAATCAGGATCAAGGCCCGCCAGCCTCAACAACCATTAAAGTCAGATGAATCTGTAACTCAGGGCACTGCTCCCAGAAGAATCCGTTTGCAGATGAATCCAGTTGGTGATAGCAATGTGAGAGATTCAACCCCTGGGAAAGAAGATGAAGTGCAGTCAACTATTAATGAGGTAAGAATTATTGGTCAAGCCAATATAAGGATTCTAATTATACATAAATACTTTATGTTTTCATCAAATTTTAACTGAGCAATATTGTTTCATGCAGACCAGAGATTCCACACAGAAGATTCCTGATTCCGATGAGCATGATGCAGCGTGCCATCTTTCAAAGTTGGAAATGAACGGGAAAATCGCTGAAGACTCGCCAGCAGAAATGGTTGATAAGAGCAGGGAAACTGCTGAAGAAGCCCCAGGAAAGTTGAAGCTAAGGATGGGTAGGGATAGTTCATTACACAGCAACCATACGGGGCTGTCAGTGGCTTCGAAGGCGCTGCCTAAACATCATGGCCTGATTTCTACATTTGTTATTTCGGTCGGCATTCCTTTAGCGGTAACCCTGTTCATAGCTTTTAGTGGGATTTGGATAGCCTCAAGATCTTGACTTTGCAGGGAAGAGGCCATAGGTGATTAGGTGTTTCGTTCCACTCTGTGCTTACTTCATTTGGAACGGGGTTTAGGGTTGTAAATCGCATTCTCATATGTGCGTGCATATGTAACCTTAGATGAGAAAAATATTTGAGTGTGTGTATTAAGATTTCGTCTGTGTTTTCACTTCCAGACAACTCTGTTTTTCTGTGTAGAGTCTAGTTAGCTTTGACATATATTATGATTAGCGTATAATAAAGTGTAAAATTTGTAATTTAATTTGTATGATTATCTTCTGTTTTGCCCTTCTTTATTTTTCTGGTCAAATCAAATTCGAGCTTTGTCTAATGTGAAGAAAGCATTCAAAGCAGTAATCTAATTACAGTTGGATTAGCCTTAATCAAGGGGCTAATCAAGTAATCTATTGGCATTACACCATTGAAATGGTGGGGGCAAAAAACAGCTGGCTTATGAAACACCAGAATAGTAAAGCTGTATTGTTTAGGAAACAAACAGAGATTCCTAGAGAAGAACAAATCTGTCTACTTGACAGTATATAGCATATGCAGTGCACTACCTGGCAAAAGGACACGTAATAATTGTAAAATAAAGAAACGGATAGAGAGGATAAGGATTGAGAAAGCCGCAAACCACCAGCTTTCTTTCTGTGCTCTGCCTTTTCTTTATAAATGGAGTAAAAATCTAAATCCCGTGAGTCACCTGGTGGAGACGCACACGTGGCAGCCAACAAGCTGAGCACACTGGAAACTAGAAAGTCCGGGGCTGTGGGGGCGCCGTGGTAATGCTCACTCAGAAACCAAAACCAAGCCCACATCAGATCACATGACCCTCTGTCATAATTGCCACTACCCTCCACCGACTTCCACATGTCATGTATAAATTCTTAGTATAAGAGTCAATTGAGAGAAGACTAAGAAACAAAGAAACAGTCGTTCAAGAGAAATTTCTAGAGTCAAGCAAGAGTCTTTTGTGTTCAAGTTGGGTGTTATAATTGTTGGGTTCTTTGAGAAATTAAGTGGGTGAGCAGATACAGAAGCTAGAGAGAGAAAAATGATACTGGTGGCGGGTGTGGCTGAGCTGATGGAGGAGTATACGTTTTTGTTGGCAAGGGTTTTGGAGCATTTGTTCCATTTTGCTCCTTTTCCCAGGAGGGTTCGGTTTCTCATTCTCCGAAGTCTTCCCTTTGTTTCTTCCTACCCTCCTCCTCCTCCTCCTCCTCTGATAGGAGCCCCTGCTGCTGCTTAATGTTTCAAGGATAGGGCTTTTTGTGTTTAGCATGTAAGGGTTCATTGGTTAATTTTTTTTCTCTGTGTTTTTTAGAATTCTGATGCGGTGAATGTTCTGTACAAATTTGGAATTTTTCTTCTCCTCCCTGAACAAAGTTGGTTGCTTTCGATTAGTTTGATGGATGTTATGGCCACTCTTTGACCTATATTCTTTAAAGTTCATAGCTTTTTATGAATATATGGATATGAATTTGATGAGATTGGATGACTCTTTTAGATTAAAGTTAGGGTTTTTTAATGTCTTCAATCTGTTTTGGGAAATTGCAGCTAACCCAGCTTAATCCTCGGACCTAATCTTAGATTATTAAGTTGATACAAAATTCTAAGACCATTTTTAAGGTCGGCCGCCAAGTTTTTAGGTATCCTTCCATAATCACCACCAACTGATCACGCTTCCCTTATTATTGCCATTGTCACTATTATTACTCACTTGCTGTTGTCATTATCACTATTATTATCACTTGCCATTGTCATTATCACTTGTCATTAAGGATATGAAGAACTTTTATTGGATGTGTAATGTTGTTAAACTTTTTATCATTTAGGATAGGCTTAAATGTTGTGTTTTATCCCGTCGGTTCATTTAGTCCATGTATAGTCAATCTGAAAATGAAATTTATTTTTATTTGATGCCTTAGGATAATGGTTTTTGCTTTGTATATAGATGATTACTATTATCCATATCATTATGGTATTTTTATTTGAAGTGTGTTTGCGTCACCTCAACTCCTCCAGAAAGAAAAAGTAAGATGGATAGGGTCTAGGTAAAATTAACCACTTCAATTTTAATTTATATTTTTTTTCCGTTTTAACTCCACGGACAACATATGACCCGGTCGTACAAAGCCCAGGATGAAGCAACCTCCTTGGGCCTGAGGACATCTAACCTAGCCAGCAGGAGCATAGTCAGGTTGCTTTCTTGCTGTCCAAGAGAGAAGGGCTAGCGCTTTTGTTGCTAATCCTTCTCTCGGAACCCTCATGATTCTACCTCGTACTTGAAGGAGATTGTTGCAATTGTGTGGATGTTTTTTGCCATAGGTATGTCATTTGGATGTTTGTTTGCATTAGGCGCAGTTGGATAATTGGTGGTGCTGTTGCCCTTACTCTGTCTCCTCTTGTAGACATTTTGCCGGTATTTTGGTAACTTAAGTAAATAAACTGTCATCATGTGTTGACGAAAAAAAGAAAAAACCAACATATTATTCACTGTATGCTTTGTATTGGGTTTTAAAAAGTTATTCGCTGGATGAATCTGATTCTGTTTTTACCAATAAATTACTAAATTGCACCAGAAAACCAGTGGAGTGATGGGCTTAAAAAATTTCCACATATGGGGATGGGGGCATGGAAAGAAAAGTATGTTGAAAGTTGAAACCACAAAAGCTACCATGTTTTATGTGGACAAGAAAACTGGGGTGGGCGCTGCAGAATATTCCAAATATGAAATGAGATTATCAATTTGTGAATGCATGGTGGGCAAGAGCTTATCAGAGGGGATGTAGTCCAACATGGCCTAGATTTATCTTCATGGACCATGACACAAGTAAAAATTATGATTTCCCAAGTATTTGGAAGTACATATGGCCCAGCTAATAAGGAACTTCTCACTACAAAGGTTGCCTGAAAGGAAATATGGCCCCAGTTAGTACAAACGTTGCATCCCAAGACATGAGTAATTTGTGTAAATTCCCCACTAGATTTGTGTGCAATTCAAGTGAAAGTGACCACAAATTGTAATGCAAAATTGTGTTGCTTTCAGGTGAAAATGGCAAACCAAGAGATAAATGATGCATTGCATTTTGGCAAGAGATTGTAATTCAGAAAGTTAGGATCAATTTGTTAGTAGACATCATCACACCCTCATCTTATCATATATGCATAGATTGAATGGTTATGTGCTCAAAGACTTTATTGCATTATATATGCCTACTATTACTATATTTCTTTCCGAACACTACTGGGCTCTTATAAGAAGCGATTCCTCCTTAATTGTAAATTACAAACCGACACACATGCAAAAGTAACTCATTAAAATCACAAAAAGAAAAGTTTCTAAACATATATCAAATGGTGATTTGTCTGCAAGGAGAAATGGTATTTTTTTCCTCTCTTTCCCCTGCTGATTAGGTGATTGCCAAATTTAAGTTACAAATTTTGGTCAGGCATGCCTACTATATTTCTTTTTTAGCACTACTTGATTCCTTACTCGTCATTCCTTCTTTAACTGCAAATCACATATTGACATATGTGGAAAAGTAAGTCGTTAAAATCACAAAAAGGAAAGTTTGTAAACACATGTCAAACTATAATTTGTCCCTAAAGCAGGATTATTAAAACAAATTTCCTTTCTTTCCCCTGCTGATTAGGTGCTTGCCAAATTTAAGTTACAAATTTTGGTCAGGCATGCCTACTATATTTCTTTTTTAGCACTACTTGTTTCCTTACTCGTCATTCCTTCTTTAACTGCAAATCACATATTGACATATATGGAAAAGTAAGTCGTTAAAATCACAAAAGGAAAGTTTGTAAACACATGTCAAACTGTAATTTGTCCTTAAAGCAGGATTATTAAAACAAATTTCCTTTCTTTCCCCTGCTGATTAGGTGCTTGCGAAATTTAAGTTACAAATTTTGGTGGGCTATGGAGAGAAGAGCAAATTTTGTTCAAACATGCTCTCCAGGTGGACAGAGAGATTTTAAACTCTGGAATTTTCTGATGTGGGGTAGAGAAAATTCTGGTTGAAACTGTAAGTGTCCAATCTGGTTCTTGAGTTTCATTCCAATTTTATCAAATTTTTATGTCCAAAACCAGGCATCTATGTGAGCACCTTGTATAGAAAAACAATCAAATGGAACTACATCACCAAATTCTCTGCTTAAGAATAACATGACCTCATCTCATCTGATGCCTATATAAATTATAATTGGGATTAGAACCTCTAGATTTTACGTGTGCATTGCGCGCTGCCTTTCCAACTGTCCTAAGAACACTTGAGGAAGTGTTTGATTTCAAGAACATAGAGGTGTTATCAATTATTATATTCAAATGTGAGATTCTTTCTTTTGTACTGTTTGTCTCCTAAAGTTTGCCATGGCATGAGAAATTCTTTTGTCCGAAATTTAAACAATAATGCAGAGAGATGTTATCAGAATGCAGGTAAAGGCAGAACAATTGAAGCATCAAACCTTCCCATTAAACCAGAATTATTCGGTAAACCAGAATTCCACACTAATAACGAGTAAAAACGGCATATGCGTGTGATTACGTGTAGAGCATTATTTTCTGAGAATTTATGGATAATATAAATTAAAACATATGAACACGAAGCTGCTAGAAAAGTGCACCAACTAGCCATGTCCATTATTTGTTTATCTGTAAACAAATCACATGTATAGGACCCAAAAAACATGTTTTCTGGTATGTGTGGTCTGGTGTGGCCGCCGCCCGCCGGAAGGAGAAAAATGCCATCATTTTGTTCACTTTGGTGGTTCTGAATGCTAGTGTACCAGTTTATTTATGGCATAGTTTATTGGTAGAGCTTCCAAGTGATATTTTTAACTAAAAAGTATAGAACCCAAAAGATTCCATTTCTGATAGGCTTGTGGAAATGAAGAACACCTACATAGGCGAGAAGGCACAGATAATAGAAATGTGGGAATATAACTTTGTAGATAGATGGTGCATGCTGTGTGTAAGTGATTTTCAAAGCTGGTTTAAAAAAGACAGAGAGAAGATATTTAGAATATATGTTCCCTTTGCATCAAAACCCATCTTTCCTATTCCTTATAAGCTCGTCCATATCCCTATAAGAAAGAGCTGATATTCTCTTCTCTGAGTCAGCTGCCATGTTAGCTTGACCCACATTTCAAGCATTAATGTGAGGATTTAGATACCATTCCGTGTCTAAAAGTTCTAATTATTTGAGAGTCTCTTATCCCCAAAATAAAACCACAGAATTTAACCCCAAGAAACTGCTAACTTGGAATTGTTTTAAGACACCTTTGGAATATATTGCAAAGAGATCAAACACAAGGAAAGGGATGCCAAGGCTACAAAGGAATATCTTCTAGGGCTGGGTTTGTCTTTAAGTTTCCCATCTTTCTTTCTTTGTATATATAACACACAACTAGCTCTTGGTCATGGCAACGGTACTAAAGAGAACATTTGGCTCTATCATATCATCTATTGCATACTTCTCTTACTTTGACTACCCGGATCACCATTACAAAAGCAACAGCCACTTCAAGAAAATCAAACACAACATGCCAAAGGGTCGGCCCCTTTCGTTGCAGGTTTGCTTTCGTCTCAATTATTTTGTTTTCGATCTTCTGAGGTATCTCATCACCATGCATGGCTTCTCTTCCTCCCTCTATCTCTCTTTATCTATCTGGCTTCTCTTCTTCATATGTTTGATGCTATTCATCCTGCTAGTCAGATATATCCTATACACTCACACATAGTTGCAGCATGAAGCCTCTGCTTGTCTTATTCATGCTGCAAAGGAAATAGATGCAAAACAAAGAAGAACATATATATTTGTCATCAAAAGTAGAGAGAAACATTTTAGAAAACTTGTCCGAAGCGGTACATTGAGTTATAAATATCATGGTTTTAGTGAACCATTGGTATGGTGGAGAAACTCCAACCATGTCAGAATCTTTGTTTGTCATGTATTGATCTCTTAAACCACGTTTCTTGTACCCAACATGGCTTTTCTTAATCCCTTTGGCTTCCAATTAATAACTGCCAAAAGTATAAAGCTGTTTGAAACAACAAAAGGAACGAAGGAATCAAAGAAAGGAAGTAAAGTTCAGCAAATAAACAAGTAAAAACTAAAACATACTTTTTGCAAGAACAGAACAGATTCTCAAACCGTGTTTGCTTTACAGACTGTGGAGCTCAAAGTCAGGATGTGCTGCACTGGCTGTGAGAGGGTTGTCAAAAATGCCATTTTCAAGCTCAGAGGTAAATAATCAATTGTGACATATAGCTAATTAATTAATATGTAAAACTCTGCAGTAAAAACAATTTTCTATGTACTCAGGGATCGATTCGGTGGACGTAGACCTACCAATGGAAAAGGTGACGGTAAGCGGGTACGTTGATCGCAACAAAGTTCTCAAGGCAGTGAGGAGGGCTGGAAAGAGGGCAGAGTTCTGGCCCTACCCCAACCCTCCTTTGTACTTCACATCCTCCGGTGACTATTTCAAGGACACAATCAATGAGTTCAAAGAGAGCTACAACTACTATAGGCATGGCTACAATGTTGGGGACAAACATGGAACAATTCCAGTGACTCAAAGGGGGGATGACAAAGTTAGCAACATGTTCAATGATGATAATGTCAATGCTTGTTGCCTCATGTGACTCTGCTATGTGCTATGTTATGTAACATGTTCCATGATCAGGATCTTATGTACTTTTTATATTTTGTTGTTAACTAGTACATGTACATGTACATATGGTTTGGAAAAAATAAGAAGAAGAAATCTGTCCATCTCCATATCCTGTGTTGTACAGTATGCAGGCTTGGTTTTATGCTGAATATTTCTAGGAGTGGGGAATATATTCAATGGAGCAATTTCAAGGACTTAAATGTAAATTGCTGTTTTTTTCTTTCTTTCTATTTTACCCAACTTCATTTTTTTTTTAATATTTGGAATTGTTGTTTTGATCATGACAGCAACTGAGCTGAGATGGTGATTAATTTGGCATTTTCACATGACAGTTGAAAGGGATTTCAGTGCAGCCTTGTCATCGAGGGTGTGGGTCACTCAAAGCATCTTGATGCCCTTTCTGATTGGTTGCCCAGAAAAGATCTTCAATCCTATCAGGACTTGACCAAAACTCCTTTTTTTTTTTTTTGGCTTTGCAACTCCTGTATAAAATTTTGGGAAATTGAATTGCACCACCAAGAGGGTTTCTCATCTAATTCACTCTCTCTCTCTCTTCAGCTCATCAGCCTGAAAGAGGTTTTGAACATGAAATTAATAAATATTCTGCCATTGTACTTTGGTGGGAAACATCTCCATGGGAAAAGCAGGCCTAAACTTGCTAGGAATTTTCCTCTGAACTTGGTTATGAAAGTAACAGCCAACAAGGACTTTTTGTTTCTTCGTTCCTAAGGCAACAGGTCAAATCAAATTTGTCTTTAACTGTTTGGTCTGCAAGGAATATTAGAGATGTCCACTTTTTCACGGTATTGGCTCCATGGTCGACAAATATATAAACAACTAGGTCATGTTTTCTATTGGCAAAATATTCAAAGTCAGTTGACTCATTGTCACCTGCTTAACCATTCCCCAGTAAAAACTCTACAGTTACTTGAGTTTTTCTTTAGAATATCCCATATGAACAAAGAATTCCTAAACTTTGGAGATAATATAAAACTTTATAAATGTTGAGAGTATTTGTCCCACATTGAAATGTTAAGGAACCTAGCCTGGGTTTATAAGGAGTTGGGCTACTCCCTCCATTGCCAATTGGTTTTGGGGTGGAACCTCAACTTCCTTCATGGTATCAGAGCAAGGCTTCACGTGTTGGGCCCAACGGCCACACGTGCTCTCACGTCACCCAATATGTGTTGTCCACGTGTTAGGCTTGAAAGTTCGCCACACGTGCGGGGGCGTGTTGAGAGTATTTGTCCCACATTGAAATGTTAAGGGACCTAGCCTGGGTTTATAAGGAGTTGGGCTACTCCCTCCATTACCAATTGGTTTTAGGGTGGAACCTCAACTTCCTTCAATAAACACCTGAAAAATTAAAATTAGAGAGAACAGAGTTTGATAACAAACACATTTTAATCTGTAATAGAAAGTGATATGAATTCGTATCGACCCGAAGAGAATTATACAAAAAATTCAAAAAATTCGAGGCACAATAAAGAGTCAAAGTCAAAGGGTGAATATACAAAGAACCAAAATCGAGTCTGTTTTTACCAACAACAAAAAAAAAAAAAAATTCGCTTCTTTGTTTGTTGCAAATCAATTAAAAATTAGAGGAAGACCAACAGACCCCTTCTTCTTTTGATCAAAAGGCACATCCTCCTCCTCTCTGCTTCTACCAGTCTTTGCTTGCTTCTCCTCTGCAACAGGTATGTTCTAAATTTGCCTTCTTGGCTAAGTTTAGAGTTCTTTTGCTTATCAATATTCATGGGTAGCTAAAAAAGTTTTAACCTTTCACTTACTTGAGTAAATGCAATGCTTTCTCTGATATTCGGTCTGGGTTTTTGTTTGGGAAGGGGGTTTTGACCACCTGGTTGACTGGAACTTCATTGCATAGAGATGGAGGGGGATGGCCATGGAAAGAGAGCTTCATCGTCAGTAGTTCAGTCCCGTTTGTCACCTGCAGCTCAGCCCTTTTCATTGAACCCCTTTTCTTACCAACCGTCTTGGTCTTCGTTGACTTCAGCCGACCCCTGTGCTTCCATGCTCAAACCTGTGTCTGATATCAACTTGGAATCTGACCCATTTTCCACTGATCCTTATTCATTCTTGGAGTTTGATTTTCCACAGTACCCGTCTTCGAATGCTGCCTCAGACTTGGGTTTTATGCCCTCGGCCTCTAAGGAGTCCTTAACCAATTACACAGAGCTTTCATCATTTGGGCACAGCCAGGCAAGTTTCTCCAGCGACAAGAATGCTTCATTGGCTTATGAAACCTTGCTTGAACAAGGTAATTTTCGTTGCCTAGGTTACTATGCTTATGAAATTGAGTTTCTGCATTAAGTTTGTTTTAATCCATTTTCTGTTGAAGTTACCAAAGCAGACAAATTAATTCAGTTCCTTCATTGTTGATGCCCAGTACACAACGTTTTATTGTCATTTCACAAAGAGCAACCACCTTTGTTGTGCCACCCTTTAAGGTAGATTAGTAAACATTTTCCCTAAGAATTTTCAAAGCACTTGCCACTTTGTGGTGGTATGATTCTTAGGTTGATGTTTACCATTTGATCTCTTCTTGTTTAATGTTTATGATCAACTCAAAATAACAAATGGATCATTCTCGCACAATCTCTTTATTTGTTTATTTTTTAGAAGCTTGAGCAACTCCTAGCACTTTATATCCGATCACTATGAGTGTTTTCTACTTTGGTTACATAAGGTGTGTAACTTATAGGAGAATGTAAATACCACAAAAAAAGAGAGAAGATAATTGTTTATCGATCATAATTATTGGATGCATCACATAACACTGCGTGAAGAACGATTTGAAGTTTTCAGAAGAACTCTCGCTGTTTGCATGAAGAACTATTCAAACTTTTAGGAAAAATAAATTCTTCCTTTTTGTTCTTTTTCTCTTCTACTGTTATTCTACATTTTTTGTTAAGTTGCAAAGGGCCTTTGCTTTGTTGTATGGAAGGAACATTATCGATAAGGGTATTAAGAAATGAAAGTTATTTTCTGTGGCATACTTGTTATGACATCAATACAGTAAGCGCTTCATGCATAACTTGCTTCTGTACAGGAAAGCCTGCAGTTAAGGGATCGAAGCTCAATCATGAGAATTCTGAAAGTGTCCATGAAATATGCAGTGATTTAACTGTAGGAACTGAACATCAGTTCATTTCAAGATCCACAGACCAAGTAGATGCTGGATTTTTCTCTTTTTCAGCAGTTAATACTAGGGCGACTCCACATGAGTTTCCGATGTCAGTTACTTCCCCTACATCAAATCTTCAAGATTATTCTCAAACTCAGTTACCATATACTGCACCCAAAGTGACTTGGAGTCATTGCAATTCCGAAATTGCTTTGTGCGATAGTGGCTTTACAAAACTTGATGCTTATACAGCTAAATCTACGGTTTTCCATTTGCCGACAAATAACTCATTTCCAGCTGTGGTGCTTGAGTCAGATACCAGCACAACTGTTTCACCCTTGAATCTCACTTTGTCAAAGAATGTGGATTTTAAAGGAAATTATCCACCGAACAATTACGATAGTTCTTCCAAATGCAGTCCTTCTGGCATAAAGGATCTTCATGACCTGATATCTGGTGAAGGGAAAGAGATTCATCATGATGGAAGTCCCCATGATAAAGGAAAAGGAGGCAAAGATGGCAAACCTCTCTCTAGTGAGGGTATAGGTGCATTACTGAAGGCAACATCTGAGCCACTAATTACTTTAACCAATATTCCTGATGATTTCAGTTTGAAACATCTTGGTCCCAAAGGAGCTGTTTCAATTTCAAAAAATTTGGATGAGAATGACTCTGATTTGGACTCACCTTGTTGGAAAGGAACCCTGGCTTCTAGGCAATATGGAGTTTCAAGGTCTTTGAGTTCAGACTTTGCTGGAAATGAACAAGAAGTGCGTAATAGTTTGAATCCACTGGCACCTCAATTTTTTCCTCGTCATGCTAAAGCAGTTGTAGATTACCATGCAAATGACTATGTTGGAGATGATTTCTCATCTTTCCGAAAGAGTGTATCTTCAGCTGTTAATTCATCCTCCAAAGGACATGGACCCGTTGATCAAGTAGGATCAAAGTCTTCTTCATCGATTAATGGAATAGGGACTCAGTCTTCTAATGACATTCATGATCTGGAAAGAGTTTATCCCCTGCTTAATAACTCAGAAAGTTTCAATTTGCCCGAGGGGTTGCCCAAGTTGTTGTCTACACATTCAAAATTAGATGTTCCCAAAATACTTAATATGATGCACGATCTCTCAGAATTGCTTGTACAGAAGTGCTCGAATGATTTAGATTCACTAAATGAACATAAGCATGACTTGATGCAGAATATAATCAATAATCTTTGTATGTGCATCCAACATGGGGATGGAGGAAAGGTTCCAATCTCTGATATAACTCTTACAGGCACTCCGTACTGTCCTATTAAATCAACAGAGCTGCACAAGGTAGGGGTATGTGTGTGTGACCTTGCATGTTGAGATTTTTTTTTGAAGAAAATACTGAACTTTGTTTTCCTGTTTGAAATTTTGAATCTGAAAGCTCTTGGGTACTTAACATTTTAAATTTTGCGGGGATGCTATGATGCATATATGTGCAGTTTACTCATCTTCTAAAATAGAAATGATGTCCTCTTTAACATACTAGTTTCTAGATGTATTACAAATGTACTTACATTTGAATTCATACTATTGTCGTACTGGTTTTTTTTCTGTGAGAGCATTAACCTTCACTTACATGCCTTTATTTTTTTATCATGTTTGGTAGATTTAATATTATTGCTTACAATGAGATTAATAATAATTATCGTAATAACAATGCCATTATAGTAATATTTTTGTTATACTTTTATCTGTGTCCACCTGGGAGCTGGCTGAAAAAAATAATTTCATCATTTTCTTTTATGAAATTAAAAATGCTCATGTGTATATGTTCTTTTGATCTGAGAGCCTAAATAATGTTTTTCAGTGCTCGAACATGGGGTTTCAAGTAACAAGGAAAAAGGCCTTGGCTGTTCCACAAGAGATTAATTATCAGAATGACCGTGAGGGGCACAAGGTTAATTCTCATGTTTTCACTGAGAGAATCTTGGATTCCTTTCCTTCATGTAGTGGCGTAGGCACTGAGAAGAGCAATGACATCGTTCAGGTATAATTTGTGGACCTGTTGCTGAAAATTATCATATCAGTGCTTAATGTTGTTTCTCTACTGGGAAACTGAAACTTCACACTTGTAATGGTAAGATGCAGGTTATGGGCAACGCGTTGAGAGACAATCATTTGACCACGGAAGAGTTAGACCCACAAGCTTTGGTGTATAAAAAACTATGGCTTCAGGCTGAAGCAGCATTATGTTCCATGAAGTATGAAACTTGTGTCTTATGCATGCAATTGGAAATGGGTGGCCGCAAATTAGACAAAAATAAGGTGAACTACTTCCCTTACATTCTTATATGTTTTACATTTTTACTTTAACTTTTGCCCATTTTCTGCTCTGTTAGGTTTCAGGCAAGCTATTAACAAGAGACATACGCTAGCTGTAGACGTGTTCTCCGGATACTACCAGAACGGGCCGTTGGTGTTGGAAGCTAGAGACTCTTCACCTGGATGTATGTACAAATCATAGTTGAAATGCAGTATATAATAGTATTACTTGTTATATAGAGTGACTTGCATTTAGGATTCAAGTCTTTAAAATGCAAGGTTGATGGTTCTGAGTGTCTGAATGGTGGAAACAATTTTCTTGGACAGTGGATAAAATTTCCATTTTATGCTGACACATACGTATTTTGGTTAAAGCATTGCCTGGAAAATCTGTTTCTTCAGGATTATAGAGATGTGAAAAACCCATCTACAATCTCAATGAGGATCATTTCTGATGTGCTGCAAAGAAATTTGTCATTGCTTAGTTCTTTTTTATTCTCTCTCTTTCTTAATCTGCAGTTGATATAATTAGACTGAAATTCATTGTTGGGCTAAGCCAGGGAAAAAGAAAAAGAGAAAGTGATGGGTTGGGCTAATCCCACCCATCAAACGAAATATTGCACCAAAAATACATGTGGACATCAAGATGTGACAAGAAAAACATATATTGATACCATCCAATCATTGGACAACTGCAATTAGCAAGACCAGGAGACCAACCACTGACCTTGGATTGTGGTTGTTCTGAAATCAACTCTAATTTAAAAAGATGGATGCATGCCTTTTGTGTCAGTAAAAAAGTTTCTACATCGATAATAGCTTTAGTTTAGTTGATTTAACTCCACCATTAATTGACAAATTAAATACATTTTCAATACTTTGGCACATTGTCATATAGAAAAAGAAGGGTCCCTCCCTTGCATCTGGGCAAAAAGTTAAATAAAAAAAACATAAAAAATTATAATAAATAAAAGAAAAAGTGAATGAATAGAAACAGAGAATCATTAATATTTGATTAATTTTGAAATTACTGTTGGTTCATGTGGTACCACATGAAACATTATGTAACATTACTGCAGGGTTAGCCCAGTGGGAAGAAGTGGGGAAGAAGAAAGTACCATGGACATTGGACAAAGCCATCTCTGTACCAGGACCTTCACCCACCAAGACAAAAGTGACAGGTCATGGCAGAGGGGACCTCCCTATCAAACTTTGCTATTTTGTTTCCATTTAATTATTCACCATAACCCCTCAAATAATTAATCCATATTACTTTATCTTATCAAAACTAATCAAAATTACTTGTTTAAATCATCATCTTTTTATCTCCTCTTCTTTTACCCAGACATTACATTTACCATCATAATTAAAACTATATGCAAATTTCTGAGGAAGAAAAACATAACAATATGTTTTTGTTATTTGGTACTAATTTTCCCACTCTCTTTTTATCCACTTACACTCCATTTTTCTCAAAAAAAAAGAGTGTAGGTGGATAAAAAGAAAGTGAGAAAATCATTTACCTTGTTATTTATGAGAATGTAAATCAGACAGGATTTAACTCCAACCCCCTTCTCTCTCTCTCTGCCCCATATGGTTCACATGGTCCAAATGGTCCACACCCACATCTTCATAATTTTACGAAACCAAAATTGTGATGTTACATAAATATTGAGGAACAAATTAAAAGCATGGTAAAAAGAGACAAAAGTAGGCAGGTAAAGTTAAATCAATAAAAGTGGTAGACCACTTTCTACTTGATAATCACATTTTCCTTCCCAAAAACAATTCCAAACCCAAATGCCCTTTGGCTAACCACAAAAATCCCACCACCCACTTCCTCGTCACATTCCAAAAAAAAAAAAAAAACAGTCACTCGATATGTTAACATTACCAACTAATTATTAGTCTAATGTTTAACCGGCTCATTAATTAGTGAAAAAATCATGAAGGAAAAATAGAAAACAAAAGGAATTGATTACTACAAGTATGGATTAAGTCAGTTGATCAAGGAAATACGTCCACCTCCTTGCACTCCTACACTAAAGTAATTTAAAATATTGCATTGTCAAAAAATAAAAAGGAGTTAGTTACTGGTTACTCGGAGAGAGTGAGAAAAGAAGACAGAAATAGGGGTAAAGGAAGAGACAGAAAAGGAAAGGATTAGGGTGGGGATAGGGGTGGCCGGCCAACTGGGCCTCTGGAATCATCGGTGCAGTTTGGATACCTTAGCATGAAACTGAATACTCAGCATTAAAAGAGGGAGAGCTATGGATCAGCAGCACAAATCCCATCCAGTCCCATCCCATCCCATCCAGTCCCATCCAGGTGGGTCAGAAAAATTCAGACAAATAAAAAAAAAAACTCAGGCCCACACACAAACCCTACTTGTTAACTTTCTCTCTCATACCCTCCGCATAAGGAAGGGCGTGGCCTGTGGCTATTTTCTCTTCTTTCTTTTACAAAAATAGTAATGTTTTGCTACGCATCTTTACGGCTGCTTTGGAGCTTTTAGGGTGTGCTTGCTCTGTGCACCCACCCCATGACCCATTGCTTTCACCTCCCTTAATAATATAATTGCGGTTGTTTTATGGGATCGGCTGCCTTTGCACTGTCGCTGTTAATGCTCTGTCTTTCACACCAAAATTTTGAAAGTCGTAGCAGAAACCCACCAGCTTTTTTGTTACTTCTTCTTCTTCTTCTCTCTTTATATCGCTTTTTTGGTTTCTGCATGAGTGTGTGTCTGTGATCAGATTGTAATAACGGAACAAAAAGTGAAACCCAGTTGATCAGAGCCGTTGGATTTTGTTAAACATCTTTGATGAAATACTCTCAGAATGTGAGCAGACCCAGATGGGTGTCTGGTCCATTTAGCCTTTGGGAACATGGAATGTTGAGTGGGAGAAATGAGGAAACAAACAAAAGCAGGCCACATTGCTACATGCCATGCCACGCCACCTCACTCTCTTTTCCTTGGAGATCTGTTTTTTTAATATTTATAATCCTATCTTGATTTGGAATTGTTTGGTTTTGATTTACCCACATGCAATTTGTTGGACTTGGAGAGTGTGTTTTTGAGTCTTTTAGAGAGAGAAACAGTATGAGGAGAGAGAGAAAGGGTATCATATTCACATTCATATATATTCATATATCACGGGAATGTGGTGCGTTAAAACTAAAGAAAAGAAAGAGAGCAAAGAAAAATATCAACGTTACGTGGGCCATGCAGAAGAACTAGTCCAGCAGGGATTGGGAGTAGATTGCACGCGTCCTTGGTTGGCCAAAGTCATGAGAAGAAAAAGAAGATCACGAAAGAAAGAGAGACTAATGAAAATAATACTACTTTTCTTTTCCTTTTATTGGCGTCATTGATTACGCCTATTCAACCCTAAGACCTACTCTTGCCCTCTCTTTCATAGAGTGGGGACTGCACTGCCTTCTTCTCTCTTCTTCTCTCTCCAGGGTTTGACAGTGAGAGAGAGAGAGACAGAGAGAGAGAGAGAGAGAGAGGAGGCTTTGAAGTTGAAGTTTTGAAGGCATAGGAATCTTGTTTGCCTCTTACCTCCTTTTTCGTCATCCTTAATGTCCTTCCTTCCTTTAGTTAGTTACCCACGTCGCGTGTGTCTACAATATTCCAAGCCATATAATATATATATATATATATATATATATATATATATATATTATGTGTTATCCAACCAGGTTGTTTAGGAAGACAATGCAATTTAGGTTAGGTTGATGTAAATCAGGTTGTTTTGGTTTCTTATGCAATTCAGAAGAAGCAAAATCAGTTTTGGCTTTTGCTTCCTGCCAATATACTTGTAATTAAATCCAAAAAAAATGGGTTTGGTTTGGTTGACATATAATTTCTTCATAATGTGATGCGGACCAATTGCACCGACATGATTAATTATTGAAGCTAGCTAGCTATAAGCTTGGAAGCAAAGCTATCATGTCATCAGAAAACAAAACCCAATAATGTACGGACGTGATCACTGTCAAGTAATGTGAAAAAACGCAGCGCAGTTCGATATATAATTGCAGAAGAGAAGAGTGTAGAGAAATCGCAAACTGTTAAATGCAATTGGGACTTGTCCAAAATATTTCGTTATGCTTGTCCGGTCTGCTACCTGCAATGCTGCATACCAGCAGCATCCCTATATTTTCTGATATCACTGACCACTCTGATTTCTCCATCATCAATTTATCTCACCCTACATGCCTACCTGCCTGCCTATATATCTATACTTACATACATATATATATATATCTATAGACGCCCCCAGTTGCAGGGTAGGGGTCTCACTTCTTTTTCCATTCGGACGTAATAACGTAACGACGTCATTATAAATAGGGAGATAGGGAGGAAAGCATGGACATAGCCACAGTAATAACGTTCAGACGTACGTATAAGAGAAATTCTATATAAATATATATATATATATATATATATAATAATAATAAATATATATATATATAGTGAGGTGAATTTAATAGGCAAATAGCGAGCTTTAAGCATTGGCAGTGGATTTGTCCTTGTAAAGGATGACAACCCCCAAACACAACAGTACTTATGCCTTACTGCTCCAATAAACCAGAGCCTACGAAAGGACACTGCTCATCTCTACTCAATAATTTTCTGGTTTTTGTTTTTGCTTCCGATAACAATTGGGGTCTTTTTCTATTTCGAGTTTTGTTCAAAGTCGTTCCCATTGAATATTCTTGTCATGTCACATATATGCCGTCTTCAAGTTTCCTTCTACCACTGAAATTAATCAAAGTTTTGAAAGTCAGCAGGATGTGAAGTCCAACTTCCTTAACACTTTTGATTGATCCAGTTCTTTCTTTGACGAGACAATTATTATATTATTATTTCCATGCATGAAATTACCAGCGAAACCTTCTGGTTAATTACCTCAGCAATCACATGCATCTTCCCATTAATTTTATACCAACAATCACATCTTTGAATTTTTTTTAAAAAATAAATATTAAAAAAACAAAAAACTTACCTATCTTTCCTTTCCTTGCCGTCCCGTCCCCTTCCATCCACCATTGATAATCCAGTTGGTCATCACTTCCTCAGTCACCCCTACCCTTCTCTCGATGGCCAGATTTGCCCATGTTATTTTCAATCTTTTTTTAAACTGGGATTTTTTCTTTTATTAAAAAAATATATAAAAAAATTATAAATTTAAATTTAAAAAAATTTAAAAAAAAAAAGCGAGTGCAAAATAGGAGATTTTTACTTTTGGAGATAGTGGGTATAAATAGTAAAATCGGAATCTAGTTCCTTTGTTACTACGACCAAGGCATATCCCTAGGGCAACAATTCAGCAGCAATTCAGCAAAACAATATCCCCCATTGGCAGAGTTCAAATTCTATATATTTTACAAATAGAGAGCCATTTTAGGAACGAATGAGGTAGATGGCTAGTTATATAATATGGAACAATTTAAAGGGGACATTTTGATTATACCTTTTCGATTTGATTAGGCAACTGAACGACTTAATCCGGCGATGATGCACCATTTGCGTCGGTAAGAAAAGAAATTTACCTTCAATTTTATATATGAATGTCTTAAAAGTTTTGCGTGAACTTGATTCATGCTAGCACTCTTTCCCAATCTCAATCGCATTGTTGAGACATCTTAAGATGATTCTTTCTATCAAATAGTAGCTAAGAAAAATCCGCAAAACGAAATAGAATTAGGTTTTTTTTTTCATTGATAGGAATATCATAGAGTTAGTTTGGCACCATTGACTTAAAAAGTTCAGCAACCTTTCTCAAATTCCAAACCAGAAATAATGAAGAAGAGAATTTTCCTACTCGTCATTCAAATCCAAAGACTTTTGAACAGGTGACTCAACATTCAATTGGGAATTTCGATGGAGAAAAAAACTCATGCCAAAACCATGAAAAACGGCCATTAACACCTGAAAGCATTAATTACCGAAGAATATTACCAGCTTTCTATACTTGCAAAGAATATCCACAACTCTGTGTATATGATATGGACCTGCCAAGAAAACAACTAACAATGTTACTATATATGATATTTTCATCATGTGCAAAGCTAGTTCCAGGCTGTTCATGTATCCAAATGCAGCTGCTTCATTGTAAGAAATGCACTTCGTTTTGCAGGAAATTCAATTACAACTTTATACTATAAAGGGTTCATCAGTTTAAATTTAAAAAACCAACCGATTGTAAACGGGGTCTAGTCTAGTGCAAAATGCCTTGATTTGCAAACTAGTGGTCTCAAGTTTGAACCCCCATGGCACCTTGACAGTGTGTGTGTGAGAAAACCACCCTCCCCCAATATCGCTTGCATAAAAAATAAAAAAAAAACCAAACAATTTAACTTAAATTGGAAACTTATCACAAACCATCTACGTGATACATAATTAAGATACCTATGCGGTTCACCCTGAAGGCTACAAATGACATCAATCTATATATATCTAACAAAACATAATATACAATTAAATCGAACCCTGGTTTTACTTTGTCGCTGGATTTCGGACAAATAAATGTGGCAAATTATTATTTCCATATATGAAATATACACTCATCAACTTGTAGGGCTTGCGTATATTGATTTAGGTTAAAGATGGTTATTTTAGTTAAATGTTAATTAACTTAAATGTAGTATTGTATACCCTTGCAATTGCAAAATAAATATTAATTCTAAATGTAGTACGTCACTGCTAGCTAGTCTTTGTGTATCCGTAAACATATATAAGTTTTCAAACCTATGTAAGTGTTTCGCAAAGGACTCCACAATGAAACACTAGTAGAGTGAAAGGGTTTAGGAAAAGGAACATGTATTACATTGGTATATATATGACAATTAAAGATCAAAACAAACCTAGATCAAATTACCAATAAGAAACAAATCTTAGTAATAATATACGATACAAATCTTTTTTGTTTTTTGTTTTTGTTTTTGTTTTCTATCATAATAATACGATAGCAATAAAGTGATTGGAAATTTTCTTACGAGATGCTATATTTTTCTTATATCCTAGCATCAACAAGAATTTACTAAGGAACAAAATATTTTATGGTTATTATTATTAATGTATACAAAATAAATCATGAATTGGTATAGTTTCTTGAAGTTTGCATTCTTAATCTATACTGGAAAATTATATATTTCTGTCATATTTGGAAATTATATGTTTCTATCATCTATAATCTTCCATCTCATGTTTCTTAAGCAGGTGGCTGTTCTCTTTTTTCTTACAAAAACTACATAATATTGTTTGTACCATATCTGACCCTCCACTCGTACAACGACACGTGGATCTCATAAACTCGCCCAAGCACCCAAGGCCTCGGACAATCGGCATAGGCTACTGATGATATTGTCTCAAAGCAGCAAAAGATCATTACAGGGCCCAACACAGCCTACAATCGGTATCCCCTACCGATTCTGCAGAATCAACCTCGAAGCACCCGCCTGAAATATCTAAGGACTCGTGTCAACCTCATAGGGCCCTCCCACGAGTCCCACATCGAAAATGAGCGCTAAGAGCATACTAAATGCCCTCTATAAGTATGCCCCTCCCACTACAATACAGGGGTAAGACTTTTTAGCTTGACTTTTATACTTCTATATGGTCAACAGCAAGAGCTCTTAAAAACAATCTTACTTGAGCATCGGAGGGTCTTAGGCTGGTTCCACACCGGTTCCATAGACCTCACGAGCTTCGCTTATCTTCTATTCAGGATCAGCATCCAAGGACAGGAAGAATCGGCATCCAACACCCAATCGATCTCTTGATCGTCCATCCCACTTGTAAGTTGCACTCATCTCTATCTATTCAAGATTTAGCGCCAACAAATATCAATTGCAACCCTAGCTAGTTCTATGATATAACAATGCATCATTCTCATGAATTCAATATAGTGATGAAACTAATGACAGATTTAGATAATTTCAGGTTGAACAATTCAAGATTAGGGTTTACCAACAAATGTAATTACTATATATATTGCTTATTTGACTTCATGCATGCAATTAATTGCAATTAATGCATGTATATATATATATATATATACCATAAACATATATTTCTACCCAAGTATGTATGGTATAATTAATATTTATAACTCTATGACAAAGCCTTACAAATTAATGAAATCGTGATTTTTATTTGCAATAATTAATATTAAACATGATAAGATTTAAATTAATGAGGAGACTTGATTTTAAAAAATAAATAAATAAATAAATAAAATTACATATTTGCAGACAGAAAAAGAAGGTGGCTAGAATTAATGACGAAAATAATGACAAAGACAAACAAATAGTAATTAAAGATTTGTATGCATATATAACAGCCTACCTTTGCTTTTAATCTCTGCAAGTCTTCTGAAAAATCTGCGGTGGTGTGCCCAACGAAGCAGCGACAAGAACAACAACCTACCAAAGGTAAAATACAAAACTGCAATTACATCAGGTAGCTTATAGCTAGCAGCACTACTGATCATAATCAGTTTGCTGAGCAGTCAGGAAAGCTTGTCTCCATTTACTTACTTACTTGAACCAACCAACCAACAACAGCATTGGGGAGATAGATAGATAGATAGAGAGAGAGAGAGAGAGAGAGAGAGAGAGAGAGAGAGAGAGAGAGTCAGAATAGAGAGATAAGTCGGTGGCCAAAGAGAATATTCATACCAAAAGAAAAACAAGGATAAATTGGAAACAAATTACTTCATTTATCAAAAGTGAGAAGAAGAGACAGCCATGGTGGCTTGATGATACAAATTCATTGGGGGAAGGGGGAAGAGTTGAAGCTAAACTCCAGAGAGAGGGAGAGAGACAGGCTACAAAAAGAAATAAGCATGAAATATTATATCTTGGGGCAATGATGGATCTATTTCTTCTTCATAGAATATACCTGCGCTGACTATATATGATCATCTGTGTCTATATAAATTGTTGTATTTAATAAAAATTAAAATATTTATACACATGAAAATTAAGCTATAAAAAAAACTATTAAAGATAAAGACATGAGTTGGATAATATTAATTGTTGGCATATTTCTCCTCACTTAGAATTCATTCATTCATTCTCTTCAAAGAAAAAGAAGAAGAAAAAAAAAAAACCCAAACCTTGTACCCCTTTTCTGTACCGAAGATTTTTTTTCACCAATCGAAACCGAAAAATTTCAACTCCGAAACTCTTCTGAATTTGCCCTTGTGTCTTTATTGGCATTGTTAGATGCTGTTGTTGGAGTTGTCAGACGTCAAAATCCAAGGACATGGAGAATGGAGAAGAAGCTTGGTGCTTGCCTCCGATGCTGAGAAAGTCGGTGGTGGTACTAGCAGAAGTTGTTGTTGTTGTAGTTGAGGGCAGAGGCGTGCCATCAAAGAGCCTTAATTGGAGTGGGGGTTGTGAGGAAGGCGAAAGTTGGTGAGAGGGAGATGCCATTGTAGCATGATGATATTGAGATGAAGACGACGACAATATGTCACATTCATGATCCGACTCCGATATGGGGCAATCCATGTTCACCCCGAATAGCCTCAGTCTCTTGGCTGCTGCCTTCCCGTGGACCACAGGCACCGACTCCAAAACCATATTCGGCTCATGAACCCGACCCAGGAGCTGTACTTGTTGTTGTTGTTGCTGTTGCTGCTGCTGCTGCTGCAGTTGTTGTTGTAATCCTAATCCGCTGCCCTCGTATTCATGTGGGGCAGCGGAAGAGGCCGATCTCAGATAATAAATTGGTCCAGAAGAGCTAACCACATTTCCGTAACCATAAGAACTTCCGCCACTACCGCCACTACCACCACCAGCAGTGCTACTTGTCCCTGTATTTCGATACGGGTGATGCATATTCATGCTGTAATTAATCTGCTGGGACAAGTGTTGCAAGTGGTCCCGGGGGACGAGTCCTCCCCCGGGTGGTGGCCTCATCAATAGCGGGCTCCATGGAACCGAGCGTTGGTGGTGGTTCCAGGAGAAATGCTGCTGCTGCTGCTGATGATGATGAGCGATTGCGAAATTGGGCTGGTAATGATGATGATGAGGATGAAGCGGGTGGTGATGGTGGATGGGATCAGGCACATCTGGGCGGCGCCGCCAGTCAATAAAAAGCCGGTCTTTCCCCAACTCCCCAAGGCCTCGCTGGAAGGAGACGATGTCTCCGGCGTCGAGCTTCTTCTCCTTGACGAATCTGCTCCAGCCCTTTGTCATCACATAGCTCTGGCTGCTGTTCCAGTAGGAGTATCGAAACCTCCATGGTTTCCCATTCCGGTCCTCGAAATTGAGCAGAAGCCCCTTCTCGTTGGTGGAAGAATCCAAAGGAAAGTACTTCTCTGCGTGCTGCTTTGGAATGACGAGGCGATTGAGCTTCCCCACATCGCTTGGCGTCACAACTTTGTCGAACATGTGCTCCCTTTCTATGGCGATTGGGTTTTCTTCTCTTCGACTGCCGTCGTCTTCTTCATTATTATCTCTATCTCTCGGCGATGAGTCCATGAGCTCGAGCTTTGTGTCGGGGCCGTCGTCGTAGCCGGCACGGTTGTAGTGAGCAGAAGGGACAAGAGTGGCTATGCTGGTGGTTTTGTTGTACTGAGCAGAAGAAGTAGAAGAAGATGGAGAGGAGGCATAGGAGAAAGGAAGCTTACCTCTCACCATGTTGTTTTCATCTTCAGTAGAGAAACCCCCATCTCGAGCAGCTGACCCGAAATTCATGATAAAAGAAAAAAAGTCGAAAATCAAACCCTCACCTCTTGTTTTTTTTCCTCGATTCCTAGATCTTGAAGATCTAAGGAAGAAGAAAAAGAGATAGAAGAAGAGAAAAAAAGAGCAGGTGGGTTTTGGCCTAAACTCTAAAGCAACACTTCTTTTCCAACTTTCCTCTTTCTTTTTTGTTGTTATTGTTGTGGGTTTTTTGCTTTTCTTTTTTCTAGGGCTGAGATTGCTGATGGGAAATTCTGTGACTGTGAGATGATGATGAAGAAGAAGAAGAAGAGAGGAAAGTAGCAGGCAGCAGGCTCAGAATAAGCAGAAGCTAGAAGCGTAGCTCTCAATACAATGACGGTCGGTGCATTCTTCTTTGACCAACAAGACTCAGATACCCCATGGACGTTTCAAAGAGTGCAAAGAAGTTCCTCTTGTTGTTGACCTTGGGCTTTGAGAGAGAGAGAGAGAGAGAAGAGAGGAGAGAAGAGAGAAGAGAGAAGAGAGAGAGAGAGAGAAAACAAAGAAATTAAAGAAGAAGAAAAATAAAAAGAGATATTTGTGTTTTGTGTGTGTGTGTATGTGTGACTATGTGACCATGTGTGTGATTTTCTTACATGGAGGTGCCTCCCTGGAACCTTCTCAAGTTTGGCATAATTTTATTTTAATTTTAATTTTTTATATATATGCTTTTTGAACAAACGATAGAATATTTACAAAATACGTTTACAACGGGCTCGTGCACCCAAAAGAACGTTACATTGTTACAATAAAGCTAATCACAACTAACTAGGTATCGAACTCATCACAGATAAATAACGTCCAGACCTCATCCAATGAAGTGAAGTGAAGACTAATTGATTCCTTACATATTTTCTTAAAAAATAAAATAAAATAGTTTCTGATGAATAAATTCTGGGAAATTATATATGCGTAGGGACCCCATGTATTATCTGGTTGGGCTCATGTGAGCTTGTACCTGTCATTATCCTAGGTGGTATTTTTCATATTCAATTTTAAGTGTTTTTATTTTATTTTAAATGTTATCTACGATAAGGCCCAAGGAGCCAGCTGTTTTGGAGAGCACGAACTTGTAATTCAATAGAGCGACTAGGATTGGTGGACCATTTTTATTCTTTTTGGCTTTATTTTTGGAATTTTGCTTCTACGGTACCTATTTTGAAGCATCTGCTGCTAAGCTAAGCTGGTGAAAAGAAAAGGAAATGGTAAAATTTACCTCATGGTGATTAGTTTATGTTAAGTGGGTTATTTTGGGGATAATTAATTTGACTTGTTGCTTGCTTCCATATTTATTTCTCAACAGGACCATCCTCTCTGTTAGGCAATATAATTGTTTGACTGCCCTTTGCTGAAGTATTCAGTCATTTATATCACCTTTCTCCGTTCTCTCATGCCTCCAAAGAGATCAACTAACCCTAATTTTATACAATCTTTTTTTTATTTTTTTATTTTGGTAAAAATCTTATTGATGAAAGCAAACAAATTAATTCTGTCGTCGTTTGTGATTTGGCCAGTGCATTTATATTCATTTAAGTTTTTCTTTTCAGATTTTTACTCTTAGGCCCGTCCGGTTCGCGGATAGGATTTTTACTCTAAGGCTTGGATTATTGATGATGGCTTGAGCTTGATTCAAGCTCGCACGCATGTTTGAACTTTTTTCCATGTGAAATATATTCAAGTAGTGGTATCAATTTAGTGTGGCACCTCAGCTTGGTTTGACTAATTTCTTTGTGCAAGATTATGCTAAAATTATTCAAATTGATAATCCTTTTTTAAGAAACTTTATTAATAGGTGGCATTAAAAGAGTATTCTGTTAATTACTTAATCTATGATCAAACTTTTGTGATTACATGGTTGTTTATAAATGGGAGTTCAAAAACCACTCTATTTGAAGTTAAGCAACATCATTTACAACAGTCACACGATCATCTGCATTCATAACCAACGTAACTAATCACCCGTTAAAAGAGTAATTTATAGTAATTAAAATTTCATAATTATATTTATTATAACTCTTAGTAATTACAAGATCAAAGGTAATCCCAACTTAACAATGACTCACTTATTAATTACACAAGACGCAACTCATTAAGTCATATTTATTAATCATATTGGGAGGTCAGATATTGGCATTTATGACTCTCTTATGTCAACTACAGAAGGCTCATTCTAGAGATCTCCGAAATTCTTATCAAAAGAGCCTTCAATCGACAACTATTGTCACTTCACTAGTAATTTGCAGTTTTGCAGGGTTTCTATTTGATGGTTGAGCCAGTTTGCAGTGTCAACAAACGTGTTTAGGTATTTGAACTTGGCTTGTCAACAAAATCAAGCCTTATTATTAGACGAGCTGGCAACTCGAACTCATATCCACTATAGCCAACTTGGCTAAACCCATCTGCGCATACATTTATTTTAACTCGTGTCATATCATGATTATCTCTATATCCATTTCAATTTAGTACATAACACATACGTTTAATTAATATTGAGGTTAAAGGCCAGCCAGCCTGCACCTTAATTAGCAAAAGGCACATGAGAGCGATAGTTGGTAGGATTAGTTTGGAGGGCCATTTCAACTTCCAATATTATGAAATTTAAATATCATGGTAAAAGTGTATATATGATGAATAGGATGAGTTAATTATGTCATGTTGTCGGTCCATCGGAAGTAGAGTGTTGAGTTTCTTTCATTTCTTTTGTATGGACCATTTTTTATAAAAATCAATGTCTAACTGCCCTATACTCCAACTTAAAAGATGGAAGCTAAAACTAAATATATATTTCGCTTCCTCATTTCACAACCTACTTGTAAAATAAACGAAATGCAATCTTTTACTCGGATTTAAAAGTTATAAATGTATCATTTCAATCAAAATCTTCTGTTTGAATCCCCCGTCTCTTAATATGTTGTATAAAACAAAGTTAAAATTTAGAAATGGCATATGAAATAGTAGGATAATCCGATATCATTCCAATTAGGTACTTTCAGATATAAAAGAATTATCATCGATCATATATTCATCCCTACCACCCAATCATTGTCCTCATCGAATTAAAACATTAAATTTAAGACTTAGGCAGTGGTTTGATGAACGTCACCTACTCAAGTTGCCTGGATGTTGAAATATGCTTCATACATAATAAAAATGTGAGCCCCTGGTTTCCCTTCATGTCTCTATCCTCCAGCTTTTCTTCATTTTGCATGCCCTCATTTCTGACTTTCGACACTCATCAAGGGATCCCTCTAAGCCGGCACGCAAACACAATTATAATTTATATAAATATATAAATAAATAAATAAAATTAAAAAATTATGATATCGAATTATGCGTTTTGTGTGTGACTAAGTGTGTATGTAACACGTGCAATGTTAAACACATCAATCGATCAGCATCTAATTAATGGGAGATTACTCACCAATAATTAATTACCAGCATCTAATTAATCAAAATTTAGGCTCATAAAATTATATCTATTTTGAATGTTGCATTACTATTCAGTAACATGTCTGTCATGTGCTTGGGTTAATCTCCCGGCCACTTGGAGCCAATACAATGGACCACACCATGCATTCAAAATTACAATTTTATTTATTTTGCCATTTTGCCATTTTGCCATTTTGGGTTCCAGGATATTATTATTTTTTCTGGCTTTTATATATTTTATTTATAAATTTATTTGTATTAATTAAATTATTAATTCTTGATCATGGTTAGCAGATGCGGCTATCGTCATCTCCCCCTGAACACAGTGACGTTTGTGTTTATCCAAAGGAATCACTTAAAACTCTGCTTAATTTATTTTAATTAAATATGTGTGTGATTCATTTGACTTAAAAGTATTTGAGGCCAACTTCTCTTCCCTTTTCTCGATCCAACTTGCAACTTTGGCATCCCAAAAATGTAAAACCCACTTGTTTTAGCCGCCCAACCAGGGTTCTTGTCTTATTGTTCTCCTTAATCTAAGCTTAATTAATTTAATCACTTGCCAAAATTTATGACAAGGGGATTGCAAAGGAGGCACCTTCCAACTAGCTTATTACTTTACATTATGGCTAAACTGTGGTTTTGCCCCTGAACTAAATCATGATTTGTCAATTTACCTCATGGATTATTTTTTAGGTAAATTAAAGATACAAATTTGTTTAAAATAGCCAATTAGGTGCATGTGGTCAGATTTTGAAGGATTTCATAGCTCTATCACGTGCAAAAGGGCTCACGTGGGAAAAGTCATCCAAAGATAAATTAACAAATATAATTTAATTCAGGGAGCAAAATAGCAATTTAGCCTTTACATATTAATGTAAAAAAGTATGGATAAATTAAGCTTAGAGCTATGTAGTTGTAAGGTGTCAACTCTTCTCGAGGTAAAAAATAATAAACAGGAACTCACTGTATGCCATTTTTCAATGTCTTAGTTGTTTGTTTAATGGAAAAACCATGTCTTGGTGATAACATATTATAAAATGCCACAACTGTTCGCGAAAATTCGGAGTGTTCGTAAGATAATAATTTTCATACTGTGGCATGTTTGACAAAATGTTGTAACACAAAAAGCAGCATTAATTCTCGATTCAAGTTTTATTATATTCTCATCATGCGATGCATTTCTCAGTTAAGCTTTCTATTTTTGTTTTATTTATCAAAGAATACCATGAGCAATCCAGATTTGATTCATTTCTTTTTTCTTTTTCTCATTGGGAAATTAGTTTGAAGCAGCCTTTGGCCAACCATCTGGTAGCCAATATATTAGCATAAATGAAAAAAATAATAATAAACATAAACGCCCTAATAATAGGGTACGTTCTCACTTATATGTGGCAATTATGATAACATTTTTTTTTCTTGGATACGATTATACCATCTCACATGCACTCTGGATTCCTTCAGAACTCCGAAGTTAAGCGAGTTTGTGCGAGAGTAGTACTAGGATGGTGATCAAAATAATTTTTTTTTTATTTTTTTATAAATAGAATCATCTTGTCTCCAAGTGGAATCTTTGTTGGATATATTATATATCGCACCATTCTTTGATCATTAAGTAATTTGTTTGAACAATATTGTCAACTTTCATAGTATTGACAAATAATTAAGGTTGGACAAAATCTTTTTTATGTATAATTATATGGAGTTCCCCTATAACACATGGTTTAGTCCTTAAATTAAGCGATGAATCACTATTACTTATTGCATATATAATTTTATTTTTTAATCGAAAGCATTAAATAAAATTGGATGAATGAGATGGGCAAACTCTATGCAGAAAAAGATCTAAGGTGGGAGAGATTTGATCCAAAAAAAAAATCATAGTGTATATGGGGGCAAAATCAGGAGAATCTGGTGATAGCTACATTAATTGTTCCTTGTCCTTGGAGTCAATGTGATTTTGGGTCTTAAACAAATTAATTAGTGGTTAAATATATAATCATCAGCCAATTTATTGGGCTTCCTTTTAAAATACTGTCAATTTGCAAACGTCTGGTGCTATTTTTAGTTGGGTTAAGGTGTGCTTAATATCTGCTCTTACATTTTTCATAAACAAGTGGCCAGTTTTGTGTGTAGATAAACTTAGCTGGTGACCTAGCTGTAGCACGGTCAGTGTCAATTTGACCCTCTGGGGAAAGGAATAATTGGAGCTTAGGCGTGATGATTAATTAACTTAATTAGACCGACTAATTAAGCTGCCATATTCATTGTATACAATTTGGAAAGTCCATGTGTGTTTCATTCCTATATATGTATGAAGCATATTGGAAAGTCCATGTATTTTCTTTTCTTCCTGGTCATGAAAGGTTAGTTTCTTGCTTCTACCTTTCCTAATAATATATACATATATTTTTTTTCTGTTGAAGATGGTAAGTAGGTAGGGTTTACGCGCTTGAGTCTTTCCGAACAAGGGAAAGACTTCCGAACAATAAGTTACATAAACATGACATAAATATATATATCTATCAATGTTTATAACAAGTCAAATTGCCTGGTAAGAGAAATTGTCCTATATATGTGAATGTTGCAGCACATGATTTGTCTGGTTATCAAGTAAAATGTGAAGAAGAAATCAAGGCCACACCCCAAACCTCAAAGTGGGGTTGTTTTCAAACACCCTAGAAAATGAATCAAAAGGAACCCAAAAAAAAAAGTAATTGAATTCGAAAGACTATAGATATAGCTAGGCATTGCACATATACCAGCCAGAAAAAGAATTCGTGTTTTCCTCCCAAGTAAAGCGCCCACTGCCCCAGCTAGCTAGCTATCACGTATCAATGCAATGAGCCAATTTTGTGCAGAGGGATGGGGGAGTGGACTATGATGTCTCACCCATTGGAGTTATTATTGGACCCCCTCCTAGGCCTAAGCTAAGCCCCGTTCACAATTTTTCATAGCTTTAATAGGATTTGATCATTTTCTTACGCTTCGTTTCGTTAAGCCTTACCTGTACTTAGTTATGGAAATTTAAGCTTTTTCCAACTTTCCCTCTCTTCTCTCTTCTTCTCATATCTCTCTCTTTGCCCCACTCTAGACGTGGGTTTAGGGGTAGGGTTGCGGGGGCCTGGGCTCTACCCTACTTTTAGGGTTGTATATCCATCGGTTCATGATATTTGTTTTATGTGTGTACAAAAATTAAAATTTAAAGCAGTTGATCCTACAATCAGTGCTTAGAAATTAAGAAACGTTGATGGCACACAAATATATTATTGACATGACTTTAATGCTCCCTTCATGTTCAAACAGTGACCTGACTATATGTATCATATGCGTGCTTATGAAGCTCTCTCTCTCATGTTTCCACCAGCCCATTTTACACTCTTTTTTTTATCTTTCTTTTTTACAGAAGGATATTCTAAACTACTTTAATATACGGAGAGAAGGATATTAAACTCGAAAGCAAGGGGGCGGGCTAACTTACCTAACTCACGCACGTTTTTCTCTTATTGACTATATGTTGTATATTGTGTGCCTAAAGTAATTAATTATAACGAAATTAAATTGAAATCTAATGGTACAGAAATGAATTCATCGATCGGATGGATGGTAGTATGTGTTTTGATGCATGTTGTTGTGGAGTGAAAGATAATTAGGACCACGTACGCCTGTGATGAGAAACTTGAATGGACCACCAAGCAAGCAGGCAAGCACATTACACTCTACCTCCAGTTGGCGGCTATCATGTCTTACATGCAGCTTCATTGTCATCACACCTTCTTCTCTCTCTCTCTCTCTCTCTCTCTCTCTCTTTCTATTAGCATGTGTATATCGGTCAGGAGAGAAATTATATGAGCATTTGTTTGCATCTGAAATACAGCTCGAATGCTGAAACAGGTGAAAGGTGGATCGAGCAGCAATCTTAAATAGTATTAAGACAGATAGAGACGGGATCATTTGTTAAATATTGGATGAATTTTGTACCTTAGGTTTTGAATGATGCCTCTTATTTCTTAATGTCAAGTACATCAAAATGTACACAGGATCCATGAGGTTTAATCTTCCTCAACTACTGATGCATGAAGTTTTATGCCCGATTGGATTGGATATACATCACTTAAAAGAAAAGGATTGTAAGGGCTGGGCCTAAACAAAAAATCCCAAACCCATCATAGCCAGACAGTTGGGAAGCACACATATGGTGTGTAGAAAAGAAAATGGGGGATTTTGTGGACACTCAAAGTCTCATCCCTCGTAACTTCGTAAGGGGCTTGTAATTCAAGTAGTCTAGAGTTGTTATCTCTGTATCTGAGATCATGTGTTCGAATTGCCACTCTCCCAATATCACTGGTATAAAAATAAAAAATAAAAAGTATCATCATTCTCCCTTTTTTTAGTTGGAAAAGAAACAAGAAAAACAAGAAATTGGGTGTCCAAAGCAAAAGAATATTCGGCTAACAACAGACCTTATATGGGCTTTAAAACTGCATATCCAATGAGTCCCAGATCGACAGACCCGAATTCAAACTCAGCCCAACTAGGGTAGCAGGATGACTGGGCCTTAAAGCAGAAGCAATCAAATTTGGGCCAAACTCCAATGCGGTGTGTTTTCATTCACTGCCTCACAAAATTTGGTGAGAAGTCAAAATAGAGGCAATAGCAGCAATAGGAGTTGTGTAGGGTTTTAGAAGAGAGATACAGTTGTTGTCTCTGTGGGTTGTGGAGGCCGGAGGGGAGAAGAGAAGAGTTGTTTAGAAAGAGAGACAATCAACTATGGATTCGTTTTCATCACCATCAAGTGGATCTTCTGCAACCCAATTCAACCCTGACGCTTTCAAGGACCAGCTTAAGAACCAACTTGCTCAGGCTTATGCCGAGGAGTTCTTGGAGGTAAATCTCTCTATCTCTTTCTCTCTTTATATATATGGGTTTCTTATATTCATCACCATATTGGGTTTATTTTGTATATGTAAATATGCAATCTTGGAGTTGAGTATAAATTTGTTGATTTCTGGCTCACTTGTTTTAAGTCTTGTAATAGAATGCCGTGCCTTAGTTTGTTTGATGGTTAAATAATTTTAGTATGCAATATCAGTTCATATTTTTTTCTATGTTCGTGAAATTTATATTGAACTTCAAATATTTATCAAGGTATAAAAGTTTGTTCTTTTAACGCTAGTGAGTTCCCATGGATCACTTGTTTAAGACTTGCAATAGAATGCCTGCCCTTCTTTTGTTTGTTGGGTAAGCTATTTGAGTCTGCAAATACTTATTCATGCATGTTCTGTGTATGTGTGAAGCCTATTTTGAACTTATAGAGGTATTAAGGTATAAAAGTTTGTTCTTTTAATTCTGGTATTGTTGTGCGTTTCTTTTGATTAAAAGAAAATTCTTTAATGACCAAATAGAACTGCGTCTATCTTTTCTTCTGATTCCTATTTGTTAGAAGTTAGACCAGTTAGAGTTTGTTGTTTCTTCAACAAATCAAATACTAGTCATCATGTCTATATTCCTTTCTTTTTCCTCTGGTTTTCCTTGTGTTTGTCAAGCCTAGGCTATGACATACTCCGATACGTTTATGATTAAATATGAGTTATATCTTCTTGGGAAGTTGCCTTGGGAAATTTTCCAAAATGTTGGATATGAAGTATGAAGTTACTAAGAATCTGAGTTGGGGAAATCGCCCTACCAAACCGCATGTGAATGTAACCCTACATAGATAGCTTAGACGAATGTAGTGTATTCATGCTGATATTTCAGATATCTCCATGTCTGCATATGCTTAGAGATGAGGCTCTTTCAGGTCTTAAGTTTCAACATTGTGATGCCATTATATGGTATTATGTACTCAAACTTACAGGCGATGTTAGTTATTACTTTCTTGAATTTCAAAGGAAAATCTCCAAGTTTTTTAGTTTTTTGAATTCACTTTTCTGTTGTTTTCTGTATATGCCAGTACCTCTTTTCTTTTTCTGACTGTTCTTCTCACCCGTTTTTCATTTGTCACGCAGACCCTGAGGTCAAAGTGCTTCGACAAGTGCATCACGAAACCAGGATCCAGCCTAGGTGGGAGTGAGAGTAGCTGCATCTCTAGATGTATGGATCGCTATATTGAGGCCACGGGCATCATCAGTAAAGCTCTCTTTAGTGCATCCCCACAATGAAATTTTGGGGATTAAATTGTTTTCTTTGAAGAAAGTCGAAGTTGCAAAAGTTAAAAGAAACTACAAATGCAAGTAGAGATTGTGTTTTGTATTCTATCTCGAAGATAATACTTTCATTGGAACAGATGTTTAATTCATTATGCTTGCTAATTTTTGTACTTGGAAGTTTAGCTATGGACATTGGAGACTCTTCCTCTGTGCCACTCTCTTACTGCATATTGATTTAGATACTCTAGCCTGTTATAGTAGAGAGCAGCGTATGCATGCTTTAGAAATATAGCAGTGGATTTTGTGGCAAAATATATAGCTGCATTTAGATTTTGCTTTTTGGGTCAGAAGTGGATTATATAAAAAGCCCATAAAGGCAACAGGGTGAGAAAATCGCAAAACAATGGAAGCCCAGAAGGCTTAAAAGCACATACAAGAGAGAGACCAAACTTGCAGATTTTACTCGCAGACGATGTCTCTGACATGACGAAACTGATGAAACTTCCTTGCGGTTTACATCATCTAGTTCTTCATCTTGGTGTTGGTAGCCTAAGATTAAGAAAGACTTATCTTATATTTTGTTTGGTACGGAAACTGTCTTATTCATTTGTCTACTTTAAAACCTTCCTCATTCTGAGGGTTGGTTTGTAGCTAATGACGTTGGTATAGTGATGCTACTCTAATTACATCATGCAAATTGAGTGGCATTTTTAATCTGACAGGGAATAATATACTCTGATCGGTCAATGTATATAATTAAAACAAAGTTGCAAAGGACTTAATAAAAAAAGACATTCACTTTTGCACCTGAAGTTTTGTATTTCATTCGTTCTTTTCAATAGTGTTTCTAGAGAAATAAAATTTAATAAATAATGATGGAATTTGTATTTGATTCGCTCTTTTCAATAGTGTTTCTAGATAAATAATGATGGAATTTTCCGTGAAAAAAGAAACAAAAAAGAAGTTGTGTAATTGTATAACCAAACCAACCCATCAACCAATATTAACCACAAACGATTAGAGACCTCTAAATTTTCACAATGGTTTTAGCTGAAATTGAATTGACAACTTTCTAAAGTACGGTATAGCTGAGGTACCTCTCTCTCTCTCTCTCTCTCTCTCTCTCTCTGTGACGAGATGAAATTGGAGTATCCATTTCTTCTTTTCCTCCCATAATGTCTTCCCACTTTAAAGTTTAAAACCAAAACAATCACGTCATCTAATTTGGTGGTTCCTCTCATCTTAGCTTCAATGTGTGATACCCAAAATTAAGAAAGACTTGCCTAACTTATTTATTAATTTTTCTGATGGACGTTAAATGAAACCAAGATATTGAGTGCTGGAGATGTAGGCAGGTGGAAGCTAAATCCCTAGAATAAGACATTCGTGTTACATCATGCAGATCGTAAAGAATGACGTTTCCTATAGTGACGTCACTCTGATTACCTCATGCTAGGTCTGCCAAGTGTCAACCTTGTACACATTCCAGGATAATTCATTCAACAATGAAATATACGATTGAAGACTTCCCCTCCGTAATGGAATTGTTAACTTCTTGTATGTTCTTAATTTATATCATCAAAACAAAACCATGAGATGAGACACTGAATTCAACCTTTTCTGCTAAATATTTCCTGACAGCAAACCAAAACATTGACATTTTAGAAATTCGAAAGTTTTCATGATATGATATGAGAACAAATCAAAGTTGACATCTAAACTAAAGCTAGTTCACTCTTATCTGGAAGTGATGAGGATCCACATGAAGTCCACATTTACTTGTTTACTTAATCTGCTCTTAACAGACAGAAACAAGTATTAATTATTGCTCTTAATCATGCGAATCATTAGAGAGTGTGACGTAGCAGAGTTATGTCATCTAGGTGACCTCATTCAAGCTCCGTATATAAGATTGGGCTGGGGAATCTAATCACACGCCTCATTACGTGGGTCCATCCATGCCGACCTGAATCAGACCGACCAGCCAAACCATTAAAACCACCATTTTTTTCTTTTGTCCGTGGTCATGTTTTTGTGTATTTTAATTAAATTAGACCTTTCATTTCTTGCATTGTTTTCTAGCTATGCACACAAATTTCTTCTGGCCATCTGCTTTGAAGTATATATCACAAGCTACACATTTAACTTCTGATAGTGAAGCTTTATATATAATATGAGTAAAAAAATGACTTCCTATATACAATTTGTACACGTTTTCCAAGCTACCGTCTGATGATGACTTTATGAGAAAGCTTCTACAGTTCTCTGCTTGACTATATATTATTTCTTCTTAGATTAATGTTACAAGGTTATCAAGAATATTATTGGAGAGAGGTTAACATGGTTGCTGATCAGTTGGCGAAAAAAGAACATAATTATAGCAATTTTTGTATTTAGTTTAGTAATTTTTCTTTGGATGTTGTTGCTAAAATATATTTTGTCATGTATGGTATTAAGATCTCGAGAAATCTAATTTGTAATGTTTTTCTGTTAAAAAAAAAGGGTTTTCAAGCACATATGTCATATAAAAATGATACTATTATAATATCATGCCACCAAACCATTTGTCTCTTCAAATGTTATAAATAGGGAAATGGGGATCAAAACCACAATTCACCAAACCTACCAATTCAGTTTTTGCAAAACTTCTCTTCAGTCTTGAGCAAAATGGCCACAGCAACAAAGCTACTGCTAACAGACCTGATGTCTGGTGTGAACCATGTCCCCTCAAACTATATTAGGCCCATCTCTGACCGTCCAAATCTATCTGATGTTCAGATATCAGATGCCTCCTCCATTCCTCTCATTGATCTCAAGGACCTGCATGGCCACAACCACTCTAATATTATCAAACAGATTGGCCTAGCTTGCCAAACTGATGGTTTCTTTCAGGTATATTAATATATCTCATTATTTCATTGATAATTCTTACACATACTGCATGTTTACATAAATGAATGAGTAAACAAAATTATGGACCAACCCTTTTATATTTGTCAGGTGAAAAATCATGGGGTGCCAGAGGAAATGGTCAAAGACATGTTAAGTATAGCAAGAGAGTTTTTCAAGTTGCCAGAAAGTGAGAGGTTGAAGATGTACTCAGATGACCCTTCAAAGACCACAAGGCTTTCCACTAGTTTCAATGTCAGGACTGAAAAACTTTCCAACTGGAGGGACTTTCTGAGACTCCATTGCTACCCTCTTGAAGACTATGTCCAAGAATGGCCTAACAATCCCCCATCATTCAGGTAAAAAAAGGGTTCTTGCCTTTTCTGTCAATTGATCATCATCTTATGCTTAATTAATACTTGCAAGGGACTTGTAGCTCAAGTGGTTAAAAGTATTTATTCATGCGTGCGAGGTCATGTGTTTGATTCCCCTCTCCCCAATATCGCTTATATCCAACATACTCAAACTCATTTACTTCTAATTAATTAAATTTGGGTCACATAACTGATGATCTGGCACTTTGTTTTTCCACAGGGAGCAAGTGGGTGAGTATTGCACAAGTGTGAGAGAGCTGGTGCTAAGATTGCTTGGGGCCATATCAGAAAGCTTGGGCTTAGAAAAGAACCATATTGTTGAGGCATTAGGCAAGCAAGGCCAGCATATGGCTTTGAATTACTATCCACCCTGTCCAGAACCAGAGCTTACATATGGATTGCCTGGACATACAGATTGTAACCTAATCACCATCCTTCTCCAAGATGATGTGCCTGGATTGCAGGTCCTTAGAAATGGCAAGTGGGTTGCTGTCAACCCCATTCCCAACACTTTTATTGTCAATATTGGTGATATGATGCAGGTAAAAATTAATTAATATGCCCTAAATATTTGGAACTATTACCTTATTAATAATTAATAAGACCTAAAAAAGGCAAATTCTTATTGATTTTAATTTTTTTTTTTCTCTCAATTTTTTTTTGGTAGCAGGTAATTAGTAATGATAAGTACAAAAGTGTGCTGCACAGAGCTGTGGTTAACTGCAACTCAGAGAGAATATCAATTCCAACCTTCTACTGTCCATCACCTGATGCAGTGATTGGGCCAGCCAAGGACCTGATCAGCCATGATCAACCAGCCATGTACAGGAACTTCACATATGCTGAATACTTTGAGAAATTCTGGAACAGAGGACTTGCAACTGAGTGCTGCTTAGACTTGTTCAAACCTAATTGAAGACCATGTATGCGAATGCTGCAATTTTATTATCATTAGCTTTGTACAACTACCCAAAATGCCCTGAATAAAATTTTGCCTTCTTTTTGTGGGTATAATGACAGTTTAGTACCATGTGATTGTATTGGTAAGGCATATTAGTCCATGTTCTCTCGATTTTTCCGTCAGATCTCCCGTTAGTTGCCTACATTGCACTTATGGGTCCTACATTTTTGCTTTTTTTGTTTTTGTTTAGGTGTCATACAATATTTAAAAAAATAATTAAAAAGAGAAAATATGCTAGGACCGGGACTAACATGCCTTAAAAGACCTAGGTATCTAATTGCAAAAATCAAGAGGACATGAACTAATGTGCCTTACGAGTGCAACCACATGGTACTAAACTATAATTAACTCTTTTTTTCATAACTTCTTTGCATGCATAAAACATAAACCATACACAAATACTGGTGTGCATAGTAGAAAGAAGAAAGGTTTACAGATGCAACAGTTGAAGGTGACATAATTTCAACCATTTAGATGCAGAAATATTGAGACTTAGGTGGAGCTTGATTTGGGTTACAATGGTAAGCCCCTTGCAATCTTTGGAATTTCTAAAGTTCTCTTTTTGTCACATCAGTGATTTATAAAAAATTATCCCAATCAAATTGGCTTTTTGCTTATAGCCCAGTACACCAGATTCTCAAACATGATAAGTGTGGCCTGATTATTAAAATGTGAACCCCACAAGGCTGTAAAATATTCCTCCTTTATGACTTTCCCTTTCACTGTGTGGCTACTGAAGAACACCAACTGCAGAATATTTTATCTTTGTTTTTTTACCCCTAATACTGCTGAATATTTTTATTTAGGTACTGATGCAGAATATGGTGTGTTTTATATGAAACGTGTTTTTGTTCTTACCTATGAATGATGGAACTCGTCCTTGCCTTTTATGTAGTTCCTGTTTTTTTATTATTATAACTTTTTCTTTTGTTCTTGTGTTCTTGTTTGTATTTACCTAAATGGACCAAATAATTTAGGGTGGTGATTTTCCCACTCCCCTTTTGTCCACTTACACTCCATTTTGTTTTTTAATAGTTTTTACTATAACAAAAAAGGGAGTGTAAATGGACAAAAGAGGAGTGGGAACATACAATTTCTAACGAAGGGAGTGTAAGTGGATAAAAGAGGAGTGGGAAAATCAGCTCCCATAATTTAACTTTGGAATATATCGGTCCAAGTTGCATCTGGTATGTAAAACAGGTTTTCTTTTGGGAAAATGCTAGGGAGACCAACTTGGGAGACCAACTCTCTAATAGAGCGTGGGACCCATTGTATTGGTGGGCTCCACCTCTATTAGAGAGTTGGTACACAAGTTGATATCCCAAGTTGGTCTCCCTAGCATGACCCTTTCTTTTGGGGGTAAAAAATAAGGCTGTGTGGTTGGACCGACAAATCCGGCGGGTTACCAAATATAACATTCGCAAACCGTTTGACTTTATGGTAAACGATGCCGAACCGTTCCGACGACTTGATCGGTTCGGTACAACCAACCATCGGCAAACCGGCCTTGGTTGATCCTGTAGCAGTTCCTAATATGGTCTTCCTCCAGTTGTTGGTTATGAGCATTTGGTGCGGTTACCACACCGAACACAGCCCTAGTTAAAAATGTAAAGCAGGTAAGTTTCAAACAAATTTGTTAAATGTAGCAAAGTTTAATTTATGTTATTTGGGCTTCCAGGAGCAAACCTCCTTTTTTTTCTTTTTCTTTTTAATGTAAGGCAAATTGACTTTGGATATAATAAAATGGTGCAGTCAAGCCTCCAAAATAGAAGCTCAATTTCTTCGTCTAGCAACTAAAAAATTTCAGAATACTTTGAAACGTTGAAAACCATTTTCAACTCTCATGCATATATAAAAGTTCAAAACAATAAAAACCAACATGCCAACATGAAGGAAAAACAGCTGACAAAAATGTCCACTAATGAAGAAGAGGAAACTCACTCCCAATATGCTATGCAACTAACAAGCGCATCACTTGTGCCTATGGTGCTCAAAGCAGTCATAGAGCTTGGAGTGTTTGACATACTGCACAGAGCTGGCCCTGGAGCCTGCTTTCAGCCACCCAAATAGCATCTCAGCTTCCCTCTAACAACAACCCAGGTGCCGATTTGGTTCTTGATCGTATGCTTCGCCTTCCGTCTGCTTACTCTGTTCTCGCTTGCTCTGTCACCTCACACCAAACTGATGGGAAGGCTCTCAGGCTTTATGTCATTGGCACCTTTACTATATTTGTGCGATGACAAGGTCATCATAGATAGCTGGTATTTTTCTTTTGAATTCTGAAAAATACTTGTCATGTTATATGGATGCCTTACAATTTGACGTGCACAAATTTTTCCTTTTGTGTTTTTAATGAGTCGTTTTTGTATACGTGTCAAACTGTGGTCATCTTCATATATTGTAAATTCTTTAAGAAATTAATGTCACTGCAGGTTCCATTTGAAAGATGCAGTTTTGGAAGGAGGGCTGCCATTTAGCCAGGCCTATGGAATGAATATGGTGGAGTACGTTGGGAAGGATGAAAGACTTGGTGGAGTGTTCAAGGACTCAATGAAAGAGTTCAACCCCATTTTTATGAAGAAGATTTTGGAGACTTATAAGGGTTTTGTAGGTCTAAAAACACTGGTAGATGTGGGTGGTGGTGATGGTACTATCCTTAACATGATAATCTCCATGTACCCTGCTATCAAGGGTTTCAACTATGATTTGCCTTATGTTGTAGAAAAGTCTCCCTCCTATCCTGGTACGATATCAGATTCTTGCTTCCCATCAGACAATTTAGTGTATCACTATTTACTTCACTCTGCTTTGTTGACTTATGGAGTTGTTTTGCGTTCAGGTATAGAGCACATTGCAGGAGATATGTTCGTAAGGATTCCGAAAGGAGATGCCATTTTCATGAAGGTTAGGTTTGTTAGAATTATCCAAATTCTTCAAAGTACTCAAAAGATTTTTTGATTTCCTACGAAAAGTCTGCTATCGTAACTTGCAACTAATGTTAATGATTTTAAAAACAGTGGATGCTACATAGCTGGGATGACAAACATTGCTTGATGATACTGAAGAATTGCTATGAGGCCTTGCCAAACCATGGGAAAGTGATAGTGCTGGATATGGTGATACCAGAAGCCCCTGAAACTAGTCTTTCTGCTAGAAGTTTGTTTCGGTTTGATGTGTACCTGATGATGAACACTAATGTGATGGGAAAGGAGAGAATAGAGAAAGAATTAGAAAGTTTGGCAAAAGAAGCAGGGTTTTCAAACATTCGAGTTGCATGTTCTGCTTTTACTTTTTCAGTCGTCGAGCTATTTAAAAACGTGTAATATCCAGTTGGATGTGTTTTATTTTTGTATAATTACTCTTCTTTTCATTTCAATTGCTTGTAATTCTTTTCATCATAAAATGCAGCAGATTGCAGACACAAGTATTTTGTGCACAGAGATATGTACTAAATTGTAATCCCTTCAAAATAAAAGTATTTTTTTAGCAAACCAAAGAGACAGTAGATACGATCTATCAACTGTGGAAAAGAATTTAAGTCTTAAAAATGCCTAACCCACCTAATTCCAACACTCAAGCTATGAAAGATTATCCCCCTCCAAATCTACTGACGCTCTATCTGAATGGTTATATGACTGATATTATATTCTCTCTTGATATAGTCTATAACCTTTTCAAGTACCATGTCAGCATTAGCATCCGGCTTCACGATAACATGGCAAGCCATTAACACCTTGCCAACAGTTATGGCCCATATGTGGAGTTCGTGAATGGCAACTACCTCATCCATCTCACAGAGGCCTTTCTCAAGCTTTGTGGCATCAATCTCTCTAGGAGTGCTCTCCATCAGAACCTCCAAAATGTTTCGCAGCATCCTGATTGTTGTCCCCAGCACAATCAACGAAAATACAAGGGTGCATATCAGATCAATAATCTTCCACTCAGGCTTGTACCATATAATTCCTCCACCAATCATCACTCCAATACTCTGAATGGAATCCCCAAGTACATGAAGATAAGCCCCCTGCACGTTGATATTTTGTTGCTTCGTCTTTTCAACTTCTGGTTTCTTTTCGCCTTCACAGCCAGGCTTGAGCAGAGGTTCCGTGTGATCATGATTGGAGTGCACCACATGATGATGAGAGTGTGTCATCACAGTAATCCCATGGCTATGTGTATCATCATGATCCCCGTTACTGTGATGATGATCGCCGTGTCCATGACCATGTCCATGTCCATGTCCATGTCCATGATCATGCCCATGATCATGACCCAATAAGAATGCCATGGCAATGTTAACCACTAAACCAAATGCAGAAACAACAAACATGAGAAAGCCCTGAACTTCACCAGTCTCGTTGACAAGTCTATTAATGGCTTCATAAACAAGGATCCCAGCAAGAAGCCAAATCATCTGGATGGAAACAAGAGCACCTAGGATTTCAATCCTGAAGAAGCCATACGACTGACGAGGAGTTGCCTCCCATCCCGATGCCCAAAGAGAAAACAGAGATATTGCAAATGCTGCAACATCTGACAATAGATGAGCAGCATCAGTCAGAATTGCAAGACTGTTGGATTTAATACCCCCAACAACTTCCACACTCATGAAAATAACACAAAGTATAACTGCTATCAAAAGCTTCCGCATGGATGCGGACCGTTCCTGTGCATCTTTGGAACTGGTTTTAGCATCTGAAAATCCACACGGTCCTTCCCCGCAAATCTTTCTCACACCCAGGCTTGTCTCTATAGCTGGCACATCTCCAGATACTTCAATTACATGCACATGCCCAGAATTGTGCACTTCCATCTGAAAAGCAACAATAAATTATAAGAGATGAGGCGTTAATCAGATTTTTTAGGCGAATGCTGGCAAATTTTTATGTCAGATATAACCACAAAAATCACATAAAAATCAGAAGAAAATTAAAAACCAAGCTTGAGAGCAATAATAGTGGGAAAATGACAACATGAAACTGACTGAATGAATACAAGATGGCAAATAACAAAGATTGAAAAAAAACAAGCACATCTATAAGCATTTGATTGGCTGTCATGGAACTCAAAGAGAGCACATGAATAAACGTGTTTTCTCATGTCACCTCCCTAACTAGATCATTTGTATAACAGCCCAACAGAATATTCCAATTACAGAAAAAAAAATATTATAATGTACTTCTGCCCAATCCTATATTTGTCCAACCATCCTTCAGATACCCAATTTCGACCTACCTCTTGTACATTTGTATCTTCCCAACAATCATAATTACAGGTTAGATAAGATTAAGAAAAGCTACTAGAAATAGGGCACCTCAATCCTAAAACTTTGCCCTGACACCAAAATGCAAAGAGGGCATATCAAAACATATGTGACCCCAAAGGCAGAAACACAAAGAACCGAAGGAATAATACTACTGGAAATCGTATCTTGCATTTCTTTAACTACTCTTCAGCATCCTCCTTAGAAGCATTTCAGGTAGTGCCCTCATATCAATCACCATGATCCAATTGATGACAAACATTTATTCTTATAAAAAAACTAAAATCTAATTGGCTGAAGACCCAAAAAAACGTTGTATAGAGCCACACCAGTAAAATTCAGAGGAGATACATAAGAATAAAAGAAAGATACTGGAGGCATACATGAAAATTGAGAGGATGGGAATAACAAATCATTATTCATACCTTAATCAGAGAACAAAAGCATACGTTCATAAATCATACAAACAAGGATAACAACATATAAAAACCAAGCCAACAAAAAAAGAAAACTTTATACGCAGCTGTTTACGTGTGCATCCATATAACCAAACAAAAAATCACGAGAACCATCAAGCAATATCACGTAAAAAGTGCAGAAAAACAGAGCAAAATCCAAAACAACTAATATAATCAACAACACCCAAATAAGATAACATAATAAACTCACTTTACCCTCTCTTTCAGGATCTGGGTAATTGAAAAGGCATTGGATTTATGGATTCAAGTACATAAAAATATAATAAAAAGAATATTTTTATAATGAATCCAGAGAGAGATAAAAGATAGAGATACCTCTGTACGCAGTAATGTTCAGAAGGGCAACGTGAAGCTGAAAAAAAGGTACGAAACGTTGGAGCTACAATAGAATTGTGGTGGTTCTCAGATTCTCTAAATATTACTGTGGAGGAAAGCTTTCTGCTTGAAACATGACATTGATATAACAATATTTAGAGAGAGAGAGAGAGAGAGACGGTGGTGCAAATGCCACAATCGCTAATTTCACTTTCAGAAGGTCTAGGGCTGAATAGTTGTTGCTTGCGAAGAAGATTCCTGTCCTTGTGATGATTTGGTTTTCCTTGTTTGCTAGTACATGAATGACAATTAAAGATTTTGTTTATTTTACCTTTATATGCCCTTTTGCCTTTTGGGCCGCCAATCCATGGATTGGTTTTTTGGGTACTTCAATCCAATTAAAAGTCCAATTCTAATAACTATTGTCTTTATATTCTTGATTTTTTGCTTCAAAATAAAAAAAGGGAAATAAACAAGAGCTGCCATCAAACAATGGTAAATAAATAGCACATTAGAATTGGATTGCATTAACTAAAACACTAACTTGTCGGACATCTAGAATAATCTTCACTGTCCAGTATACATGGCTACAATAAGGATATCATCAAACAATGTAATTATTCTGACCAAAAAAAAAAAACAATGTAATTACTATTGAGGGGACCTTACTTATATAGTGTGTCAATTAGATTTCTCACCCATAAAAATAAAAACCTAATCCTAACACAAGTAGGAACGATAATCATCTTTCCTGAAAGCTCTTACATATATGACCACGTTCGTTATCGACAATGTTATTTCCACAACATGCGGATGAAGAGTCCATTTTTTTTCAAGAACAAGAGGTTTTTTTTTTTTTTTTTTTTTTTTGGGTTGTGTCAATGGCACAATAATTAAAATAGTAACACAAAAAGAATATAAAAGCAAGCAATCTGAAAGCAACCTGGCATGGACAATTGGCAAGACGATCGAGAAAAGTAACACTAATGGACGACACCTAAGTTTCCACCAGGAGCGTGTATGTACCTATAAAAATACTTGGGTGTTTGGTTGTTGGATGTGACCGTCACACCATCACGTTTAGAGTACAACATCACCATTATAATGACACTGAAAAATTTATTGTGTATTGAAAAGGAAGAAAATTCAGTCTATTTGCCACATTATTATTCGACATTTGACATCATGAGGCTGAGTAATACGGCATCACTTAATCATAGTCATAGTCCATAATCACAGACTGCTTGAAGTTGAAATCGCTTTCCTTTTATCTTTAATTTGATCATGGATATAATCATTAGAAGTAAGGACATAATAATTGTGATTAAGCATCAGATTCAACCAAAAAAAGAAGTAAAAAGATGATAAGAGGAGGAACAAGAGTAAAGAATACAAGGATGAAGAATTTATAACCAACCACCAAAAATGGAGGTGATAGTTTTTACATACTGACTTCCCATCAGTCCTCTACTAACTTACAACAAATATGATTTTAAGAACAAAGCCTAATAATCAAGGAAACAAAATGTTGAAAGCAGCACACACTACAGCAGAACTTCCTTCTTTTTCGGTTCTAGAACAGGAGGATCGACGTCGATCCCCATATTAGCTGCAGTGCCTGCTATAATTCTCATTGCTGATTCTATAGTTGTGCAATTCAAGTCTGGCAGCTTTTCTTGTGCAATTGTACGCAACTGATCAATGGTGACCTTTCCCACCTTCTCCAGCTGTGGGTCTTTTGAACCTTTCTCCACTCCTACATACCACCCAGCACAGATAAACAAATATTCTACTATTATGCTAATCAAAAACTGGCAAGGAATAGCATTTAATTAATCACCAAAACGATTGTTATGTGATTGCTCCTATTATAAACATATATAAAATGACAAACTATAACAACCATCCAAACTATTTCAGGCTTTCCAGATTGTGATAATTCTCAAAACAGTGACCAAGACTCCACGAGGAGCATATGTGACAGATATAATCAAAACCAATTACCATACTGATTGAAGTAAATAACTATCATATTGTGCATAAAAGTAAGCATGCCAATTTTCCTTAGTTTTATCCTGAGATCTGCAGCATTCTGGAAATTGCTCTAAAACCTCATCTACGATTCACTCCAGCAATTATTCGTCCAAAAAAAAAAAAATTCACTCCAGCAATTATGGTAGCTACTCAAGTCTATGGCTCAATGGCAGGAGATACTATGCCAAACTAATTGGCAGATGAAAACTCAATGGCCAGTTCATGATGGCAGAACAATACAGACCTCACATTAATAAATAATGTGAAGTGGGTCACCCATGAAGATCATTCATCCACACCACCTTAAATCTTTTCAACTTGAAACAATTTCCTTTTCTTTTTTTAAATTCTGTCAGTGTGAGTACAAAAGTACAAACTAATCCTAGCACAAGAATATTGGGTAAGATATCCATTGGATTGGATGAGCATCAATTAGCAAATTAACATGGTAAGACATCTTCCAATACAATCAAATTCCATTGTTTAAGAGAACCAACATCAAACAATTAGAGAGCAAAATGAAAGAACAGAAAAGGAGCATATACCTGCGGCCTTAAGCAGCAAAACCGAAGCAGGCGGGGTCTTCAATATGAAAGTGAAACTCTTATCCTGGCATCAAAAAATCTGATAAGATAGTCAAAATCTTTCAAACATTAACCAAGATAATGAACAATTTATACCAAAAACGCAACACAGACTAACATCATAGACGGTGATTTCAACTGGAATGACATAACCAGCCTTGTCCGCTGTCCTGGCATTGTAATCCTTACAAAAAGCCATGATATTGACACCCTTAGAACCCAGAGCAGGGCCAACTGGTGGAGCAGGCGTGGCCTTTCCGGCCTCCAATGCCAGCTTTATCATTCCAATCACTGCAAAAGGAAAACCCATCAAGGAAATGAATTGGAATTTGTTGAAGACGAAGCAGAAAAGTGAATCTGAAATACCCTTCTTGGCTTTTCCACCGGGCTTGGCTTTTGGGGGAGCCATGGCGATGACACTGAGACGTCTCCGAGTTTGGAATTGCAGGGACGTGTTGGGGTTTGAAGAGAACAAGCTGCTTATGCTTATGGGAGAGCCCCAAAGCGAAGAAGAGAGCTGACTTTTCACATTGTTTGGGTTGCTGCTCTTCTTTGAAGAGAAAGAGGAAAGGACATGGTGACAGGAAGACACAGAGGACGCCATGGCAGAGGTTTGAGTCACTGAGTCTCAGCTCAAAGGCAAAGTTTTGGATAAAACCCAGTATCCTATCTTCCAAGAGACGACCTCCGTCTCTATAAGGCAAGGAAACGACGTCGTAATTTTAGGTTGGGCCATAGCCTGTAATCTGTCAAAAATGATAGTAAGTTAGCCCATGAGACATGAATAATTGGGCCACCTTCTGTTGAACCCAAACTAAACTTCGCTTGACAGTCCAACAGTGGATGTAAGACTCATATCGCTTGACAGTCCACATCTACAATCCACATATGACACTCTCCCCATAGAATGATTCGGGCTCATATAGCATTGTTTAAGAAACAAATTTCTATGTCACGGATGTATAATTTTATTTTCTCTCTCACGTTACGTAATTTAGTATGTCATGAAAAAGATACATACACAAAGTATATGCACCAATGACAAAGAAGTTTGTCTCTTTTCATAAAGTAGAAATTATCACATGACAAGAACTTAAAAGGAGTATAGATATGAGAGTCGCTATGAATTAATTTATCCTAAAAGAACAAAACTAAGGTAGTAAAATAGCCCGCCAACACCTAGCTTTTTTTGGTAATAGCAAGTGAGCAACCACTCCGAGTCGTAGACCTGAACGGATTTGACTCTCCCCAGGGGGTGTTTTTCACAAGGTGGGATTCGAACGCTGGACCTCACTGAGGCCAGCTAACATTCGCCCACTTGCAGGCCTAGCCAGGATATCCACTAGACCAAACCCCTTGGGTCGCCAACACCTAGCTTTGTTATAAGGAAAAACAATATTTCTTCTCTGCTTAAAACTGAAAAGAAAACTGCGTTCTTATTATCTATACGAAGAATGCTTGGTACGTTAGTACAACAATACATGTGTGTGGGTGATTTTCAGTTGTTGAAGTAAACAGGGTTACGATGGCGACTGTCTCTACCTTTTTGGTTTTTGTTTTTTTTAATTGTGCCATCAGTATGGAAGAAATGTCATCAGTTTCACCCAACTATGTCAGTTTTTAATGCTAATAAACAAACCCAACAATTTGTTTCTGAGATATTTAACGTAACAGCCACTCCTTTTAGTACAAAAAAGACAACATTTGCTTAGGCCTGCTGTTTTGGCTTTGAACCGATCAGCAAGCAATCAATATCAGACTTTTCATATATTCTTCTCCTAACCGCATTTCATAAGCCCAGTGCAGATAGAATAATCCCTCAATTCAGGTTAGTCTTCGGAAGGACCCAAGATATCGTGACTTGTAATATATTCTACTTCGCATGATGACTTGTCTTTTTGGTCGTCGCCGTCGTTCTTGAATCCCTGCAGAGTGCTGTGCAACTACTAGTGAGGCTCATTATACAATTTCATGGGGACTGATTGGTTTTTGACTAAAGTCTATTATTTTATTTCATCAAGAAAGAAGAGACCTAGAACAGTTAAAACCCGACCATGACTAGGTTTACAGACCGAGTCAAGTATCAACCTTGGTGTGCACTTGACACTCATCAAGTATCAAAATGGGTCTGCAGACAGAATTGATATTATCTTATCCATGAATGACACATTTACGGCGAAAATGACATGGGTGACCTCAGTCAAACATGTGTTTAAGACAACTCTAAACCATTGGAGTTTATTATTAAAATCGACATATTCAATTCCCCGGCAATGTATAACATATGCTATATAGTTATACATCTGCTATATGTTTTGTTCAACACAACACACCTTCCATCCCTCTTTCCTTCTGTATCTCATGGGGCTCCCTTGTGTTTGCATAAAGATGCCGAAATGGTGCATAAGCATCGGGACACTTCTAAGCCTGCTTCAGTATTTCAAGGTAATGGTGATACTGGCACTTAGTCATCTGCGTCTGCTCAAGCCTTCAGAACAGATAACTGAGTCAGCTACTGACTCCATGGAAGAACATCATCATCCGAATCCAAACAATTATGTTCTTGTGTTGGATCGTATGTGCCCGTCGATAGTCCCCGTCCCAATTCATGTCCTAACTGCATATATCAAGAGGAGGCTTCCAGTAGTGGAGTTTGTTCAAGTTCTTGAGAGATACACAAAGCATGCAAGTGAGGATACGGTATGCTATATATGCTTGGAGTACATAGAGGGAAGCCATGAGGTGAGGGAACAGTGCAACTGTGATCATGTGTTTCATAGGGAGTGTCTAGATAGTTGGGTTAACCAGGGCCAGCTGACCTGCCCTTTGTGCAGAGCTATGTTGTTTTCGCCCAAGAGCAAAAAAACGAGCTGTGGAGGAAATCCATGGACAATGGATAGGGATGCTTACTTGGATAGATTAGATTTCATTGTGAGATGAATAATAGTAAACTCTTGCCCTCCAAATTTATAGTTTTTACTTTGCTTAAACTTTGCTTGAGCTAGTTGAAATGGCCACAAGAGAGTTCAAAATAGACATCTCTGTAAATTATTACTTGATCTCCATACTTGTAAATTACTGTAATGATTTTAAATTCTGAGCCTGAAAAGCCGTAAAATTACATTAGTTTGAAGAAATGGTTAATCAGTCACATGAACTAGCAATAGTTGATGCACTGAACCTGCATCAGGCAAACCAACAAACAACTTGCCTACAATCACAAATGGGTTTGGTTCAAAAATAAATAAACCACTTCAGAAACTGGTAAAAATCAACAAAATATGGATATCAAAAGTCTATATATTCATTGATTGAAGCAGAAGAAACTTATAAATCATGCCATTACAGATTCAAAAACCATCAAACACTTTGTTCCCTCATAACAAGTTTTACAAAGGCCCCAAATCAAAGAAGGGATTTGATTACATATGCTAGATTTAACCTCCGAAACCATAGAGGGTTCTTCCCTGCCTCTTGAGAGCATAGACCACATCCATGGCAGTCACCGTCTTCCTCCTGGCGTGCTCAGTGTAAGTCACAGCATCGCGAATCACATTCTCCAAGAAGATCTTGAGAACCCCTCTGGTTTCTTCGTAGATGAGGCCGCTGATGCGCTTCACTCCGCCTCTACGAGCAAGTCTTCGAATGGCGGGCTTGGTGATGCCTTGGATGTTATCCCTCAGCACCTTCCTGTGCCTCTTTGCCCCACCCTTTCCCAACCCCTTTCCTCCCTTTCCTCTCCCTGACATTTTCTCGGAAAATTTTTTCACCTTCCAAACAGTTCGATTTTTCACCTAATCAAGTGAATGTGGTGATTTGACTAATGAGGGGAAAGGGGCTTTTATAGTGGGGAGCGATCTTTGAATTTTTGCTTTGCCGCTTCTGTTTGAGTTTTTTCTGCGCGGATTTTTGTGAATTTCAATTGAGACGTTGGATTGAAACTTATCGACGGCTGGGCGGGTCGATCCGCGTGAGTGGCATTGTCTTAACTGAACGGTTGATTATGGGTCATCTGACGGCTGAGACGAGATACTAAAAGAGAACCTGGATCACACGCAAATGTGGTTTTGCGGCTGACGCATTCAATCTTAAATTTAGTTTATTATTATTACTAACCTCTCCGCACTTGCTCCTGCACCTGTGAGAGGCCTTTTTTAAAAAAATATAAATTTATTTTAGCATTAAAAAAGATAACGGGTAGCTTAGGGTTTAGGGAGAGCTTGCCCCCCGAATGGGGTCCGACCTGGCTCGAGGGATTAGTCCGCAGGGGATAACCTTGGATTCATCCAAAAAAGATAATGGGTAGTTGTGTTCCATAAAAATAGGATCCATTATTTGATTTTTCTTTTAATTTTAATTTTTTAAATATGAAAAAGTGTGAATTTACCATATTATCCTCATTGAATTAATAGTTTCAATTCTTAATATTTGCATTAACCAAGGGCATTTTTGGGTAATTTGAATGTTTTACCATTCTCTGCCTTTTGCTTTATATATATAGATTATTATTTGTGTCCAAGAGATTGGAGTTTATTACACTAGATATAATTTGCACAAATATTAAAAGAGTGATCAATGATGCTCTTGTCACATGCTTTAAGGTTCGAATATCTTAATTTATTTTACCAAAGATTGGAATTTAATTGTATTCAATATCAATTGTGTTGAATTTTTTATATATACAAAACAACATTATGGGAGGAGGAAATCAAGCACAACACCTTGGGTGCATATTTGTATGCTCTTGACCCTTTGATTTATCATCCATACAAAGCGTCTGGTATACTGCCAAAATATGATCTATGCTGGTCCAAACCCTACATTTTGAAATTCTTGATGTCCATGATTGGAACATATTGGAGCAATTTAAAATCTTACAAGTTGTTATTTAGTCATATTTGATTTCCCAGAGATCTCATACATCATTATATGATTCAAATCCGATCACACGAATTGCTATGGGGCTCCTGACAAGATGCTCTCCATCTGTCCATGTTAGGCTCCCAAACTTGTAATCTCCATGCATCTTTTGAGTTGTGAAGAAGGTGACTTTGAAGGGAAGAATTTGAGTGGTTATATTGAAACTTAAAGTTTGAGGCTCAACTGTCATTTTTATGCCAGGAGGAGCATGCACCAATGCCTTGTACTTTGAGTTTATGTGCCCTACATTTGTCACTGTTCTTGTCACAGTTGCTGTCCTCTTGAGGTTTGGGATTGTGATGGAAGGGAGGTTGAGGTTCACCCCATGAGTTTTTGTTATGCAGTTTATATTGGTCTTGGTTAATCTGGTAATTGAGGCACTGCTGTAACCAAGGGAGCAGAGGAACTGGATGTAGTCATCTGTACTAGCATTGAAAATGAGGCCCGGATCGATTGCCTTATTGGGATCAACATGGCCACCGCCTATGTCGAAAGGGTCAGCTTCCTTGCGGGTTAGGCCTTCAGCTGAAATGCTTGTTCCATCTGTTCCAGTCTGGGAAGCTGCAATTTGCATAAGAGTTAAGTGGTATGTGTAAGTTGTAGATGAGCATGGACTTTAGTTTTCACTGTAAAAATAGATGTTTTGGTTTTGACTTGCCAGTGGTGACTAGGGCTGATTTTATTGCTGAAGGAGACCAATTAGGATGTGCAGATTTGATGAGAGCTGCTATCCCTGCAACATGAGGGCATGCCATTGAAGTTCCTGATAGCAGCGCATAACCGTTGCTATGTTTCGTGTCACGTGGTCGAAATGCAGCTATGATGTCTACGCCCGGTGCAGCTATGTCAGGCTATGTCCATTGATCAAGCATTGTATAAAAAATAGGTCATAATGACATAATGCAGATATGAAGAGAAAGTAAACATGGTATTTGATATGTGTGTCTGTTTTTTATATGATTAGTACTGTTACCTTCAGAACTTCTGGTGTCATGGAACTAGGTCCTCTAGCTGAGAAAGAGGCAACTCGTGGAGAGACCCATTTCCCAATAACAGTTTTTGGGTCACTGAGCTTTGCAATTGGAAACCTTCATTGCCACAGTAAACAACTCAATTTTGTATTATATGTGTGAATATGTCCACTTTAATGTTGTCTCCATCTTCTTATGTTCTTACCGTGCTTTTCTGATGTAGGAAAGTATTTGTGTCCCTACTTCATAACCTACTCTGATGCATGGAATATCGCATGACGCGAGCCCATCGTTGGGAAACTGAGCAAATATAAGTCCAACCCCTCCGGCTTCCTGCACAGTGTTTGATGCAGACTCTATGTCCTGCTGATCTGATTTTGAGAAACAAAGAACTATTTTCCCTGAGGCTAATGTTGCGTTGAGACTTCCAGGCTGACAATCCTTGCTTGAAGTAAAATGGAAGATTGTGACACACAGAACATGCAAAGATAAAGTAAGATATTAATAAAAAGGAAAGAAGAGTTCTCACGCTGAATCATTTGTCCGGTCTAAAGCTATGCGTTCGGAGTATATGATGCCAACAAATCCATGCTTATGTTTTCCAATGTCAATGGATTGGCCCTGCAACAGACAGCCATTGCAAGAAATCTTAAGTGACTGCTTTATTTTTCCTATTTTTCATTCCAAGGATGAGTTAGCTTTACCCAAAGAGTGTGGTTATTTCCAAGTGTAATGGCCGTTGGGAAGGCCCTGTCTATTGTGGTGGCTGCTACAGTTATGAGCCATGGTGCAGTGTTCACAATGGTTTGTGAGATAGGGCCATCATTTCCTGCTGAGCAAACAACTGTAATCCCTTTTGCGGTTGCATGGAAGGAACCAATTGCAATTGAATCGCGCTGATCAACGTACGAGAACAAAGGAGTCACATTGCCTACAGAAAGAGATAGGATGTCCACTCCATCATGAATGGCCTTGTCAAATGCCTTTAGAAGATCAGCATCAGTGCATCCTTCAAAGGCCCAGCAAGCCTTGTAAATTGCTAATTGAGCAAGAGGTGCTCCTCCTCTGGCTAACCCTGAAGCTAGTCCTCTGTAGTTGGCTCTCTTGACAAAGTAGCCAGCTGCTGTGGAAGCTGTATGAGTGCCATGTCCAATTCCATCCCTTGGTGACAGAAAGTCCACCACAGTGTTGGTATCGTTAATATTTTTAAAATGTTCAATCGCGCCTTTTCTAAACCAGCGAGCACCAATAATTTTTCGGTTGCAGTTGGTGGAGTTAAAGTGCTCTCCCTGCTGACAAATTCCTTTCCAATGTGTTGGGATAGGATCCATGCCTTCATCATTAAAACTTTCAGACTCTGGCCAAACACCTGCATATATTCAAATTTGTGTTCAAGTACAGTTTGAAGTGTACTAGTATGTATAATAGGGGATGCTACCTGAATCTATTAAACCAATGATAGTTCCTTTGCCCATGCTCTTTGTTAAAAGATTTCCCGACAAGTGCTGATGGATCCCAATAAAATCCCAACTTCTGGTTGTGTGGAGCTTGTGAATTCGATTTCGAATCACCTGGACAACTCCAGGAAACTCTGCAGTTTATGGTGTTAGCAATGAATGATGATAAAATAGTATGCTCATCATGTAGTTTCTTGCTAAATACCATACCCGCAATTGCTTCTGCCTGAGATTCTGTTAACCTTGCAGCAAATCCAGAAAAGCCATGCTTATAGCTGTATATAATGGATCTGTATGCAGCTTCTTTGCTTCAAAATGAAAAAAAAAAGGAGCTTTCTTGTTATGTCTTTCTATATCTAGGAATGCAAATCATTTTGACGTTAGGACTAAAAGAATGAACATTGTATAGAATAAAGCCATACCTTCCTAGCAAGGTGGTTAGTATTTGATGATGAAACTTTTTTGTCGATGCAGGATCATCATTTTTTTTTCCTCCCAAATATACAATGTGCACCTGAAAACACTCCTTGTCAAATAGCTGTGCAGAAAGAACAAAGAAAATGGAGTTGGAGCTAAAACTTGAGATTATGTATATACACTCACTTCACTTGTGGCCTCAACAAGTATTATTGAGACATGGAGATAGTGTTGAAGTAAACAAAGAGCAAGAACCACAAGAGAGTAGTTTTTTCTTGCACATATCCAGTCTCTTCTCGTTTTGGAATCCATCAACAAAATGGAAGACTCGAAAACTCCAGAGATTTTCTACAGGTATTGTGCACTCTTTAGAAGCCAGCCATCCCTGCATCTGTAATGGTCCTAGTGGAAATGTTAAAAGTCGAAAATCTTTTTTCTCTTGTAATATAATGCTCAATCCATGTGAGGACATCATTTTGGGTAGAAAGTTTTTCCTCAAAACTTTGAATAATTTGCTTTATCTACTTCCTCAGCCTTTTCTATTGTCAACTTGAACAGTAGGGCACACAAGCTTGGTGTGATGTGTATGCCAAGGCCAAGCATAATCTTTTAGGACCAGCAAAAAAGCATGAATATTTTTCATCTTTTATTCATCTGCATTCTGCTGTGCCTTTTTTGAATATGATTTGTTAACTGCAAATACACCAACTAAAAATTATGGATTGCTTATATCTAAATATAAAAAACTCATCTGTGAAACTCTATAATATATTATGTGTACTTTGATTGATAGTCTGTCCTCAAATGATGAAGAGTGTTAGTTGAATGATTGTGGTGCTGCACTGCACTGCATTGAAGTAGGCCCCTACCACCACGTTTATTGGACTGGCTTTTTATGAGAGCCCTGCCGTGAGATTTCCAAACCCACAACTTACGAGTGGTGCTTTTGCCTTCCATTAGTGGGACTATTTTCTTTTTCAAGGAAAAGCAGGATTGTTTTGGGACGAAAAGCATTTCTGTAGAAACCCCATCATGTTTCAAAAAGTAAACATGATGACAGCAGAAGGTGAGTGGGAGGATGACTTGGGAAAGTTGGGGTTGCAATTGACTTCTGTCTGTCCATTTGAGCTTGGTTCATGAATCAAAAATAATGCTAGCGAAAGAAAATGCTGTTGCATCATTTTTCATATCCATATCAATTCACCAAGGCACCTGGTTCTCTGTTCTTCAGTGCACTCACAAAAGAGAATCAAATTCCTTGTCTACTTTCCTTGTTCATCAAGCAGACTCATATATTCTTTATCTATCAATTGACATTTCAATTATGGCAACAAAAAAAAAAAAGGCTACCAAATGACATTTCACTTTGACTTTTCAATGGCCACACAAGAAAGAACAAACATAAGTATACTGGTCTCCTGCAGGGAGGCCCTGGGCACAGGCAGGCAAGGCCTCTGCCTAGGACCCCCAATTTATATAAACCCTATAACTTATGTTTAAACTCAAAAAATGTAATAAGCTCAGAAATCTTATTAAACTATAATAGTATTTTATTAGATCTTGATTATTACATTCTAATGCCAAATTACAACTCCATCATTAATTTGCATAGTTATCCTTCTGGCATGGATTATTAGATTTTCAATTGCCATCTGTATAATACTGAATGATTTGTGTTCTAACAGATATGGGACTTGTCGCCAAATGCTCCCCATCTGTCCAAGTGAGGCTTCCGAAGTAGTATCCTGTGTTCACTTGGTGGGTGGTGGAAACTGCAACAGTGAAAGAAATTGTTTTAATGGTGGAGTTGAAGACCAAAGTGTCAGGCCTAACAGCTACACTGATGCCAGGTGGAGGGTCTATGTTAGCTTTGTATACTGAGTTGACTGGACCAACATTTGTGACACTTCTGGTGAGTGTAATATTTTCTCTCAGATTTGGAATTGTAATGGAAGGCAGGTTCACATCCAGAACAGAAGGCTTGACCATGGAACAAGCTGTGGTTTGTCCAACAAGTTGAGAGATAGCTGAGGTGTTGTAGCCAACAGCACAAAGGTACTTAATATAGTCTTCTGTGCCCATGTCATATATGAGACCAGGGTCTGCTGCCTTGTTTGGGTTCACAAGGCCTCCTCCATAATCAAATGGATTAGCAACCTTCTGGGGTGACCCCTCAGCGAAGATAGGCTCTCCGAATGGATCCGTTTTCCATGCTGTCATGAAATTTTGCATTAATGTGGTTAATTAATTTACACCAAAGGTTGCAACTTTTGTTTGTAATCATAACGGTAATGGATGAACCTGTTGTTACTAGGGCTGATCTTATTGCAGCAGGGGACCAATTGGAGTGCAATGCTTTCAAAAGTGCCACAATGCCTGAGACATGAGGAGTTGCCATTGATGTTCCTGAATGCAAGGCAAATCCTCCATCCATGAAAGGATCATAGGGAGAACTGCCAGCTAATATGCTCACACCGGGAGCGGCTATGTCTGGCTGCGACAGCAAAAATACTAAATGGTTTAATTGGAATTCAAGTTTGTTACTTTTAAGGGGCTTCAAGTAGTAGGGTTTATTTTTTACCTTGAGTATGGCTGGAGCAATGGAGTTAGGCCCTCTAGATGAAAAAGTGGCAACCTTGGTTGATACAGGCTTCCCAACCAGTGTTGCAGAAGGGCTCAATTTTACGGTTGGAGATCTGTTTACCAAAGAGAGTAATGGAAATTTAACATGTCAACAAAGAAAATGAGCATGATGGTGAACCGATTGATGAGGATGGTTAAGAACAAAAGTACCCGGTGGAACGGATGTAGAATAGTATCTGAGTGCCAAGCTCATAGTCTACTTCAATGCATGGGAAGTCATTGCTGCATGAACCTAAGACATCACCAGGAGCTTTGGCAACAATAACCCCAACCCCACCAGCTGCCCTAACACTGGAGACCGCAGTTGCTACTGGAGTTCTACTGGCCACTGTTGTGAAGCAGAGAACTACATTTCCAGCCACCGGTGTGTTGTTAAGTAAAAGGGACTCGCAGACGCTGCAAGTGAATCTTTGTTATAGGACAATGCAATGTATTGTGCAAAAATCTACTTACTACCATGATCTTTGAACAGTATTTAAGCACCAAAAATAAGTATAAAGAAGGCAAAGTTTTGGATTTATCTCAAGCAATCATTTAAAAATTCAAATCTGCTAGACAATAAGGGAGACAGAAACTAATTAGAACAACTGGACACATAAATACATTACCCAGCTAGTGAAGGGATAAGTCCTGGGTTCTCTGGGTACACCAAACCAGTAAAACCAACTTCTTTTCCTGCAAAAATGGCTTGACCCTACAAAATAAAATAAAAACTTAGATTAAGAAAATGAATTATATATATGGTAACTTCATGAAGTTTGCCACAAATTACCAGAATGGTTAAGTTGTTCCCAAGTGTAATAGGTGTAGGAAAGGATCGATCAATTGTAGTAGCTGCTACAGTTAAGATCCATGGTGCTGTGTTTTCAACTGTGTATGCAGAAGGCCCCTCATTTGCAGCTCCACAAACAACAGGTATACCCTTGGCCACAGCATGGAACGAACCAATGGAAATCGTATCGCGGTCATCAACCTCTGAAAACAGAGGAAGTTGGGTGCCAAGAGATACTGATATAACATCAACTCCATCATGAATTGCATCATCAAAAGCTTTCAATATGTCAGCAGATGAGCACTGCCCCCTTGGCACATTCCAGCACACTTTATACATCGCCAAGCGAGCGCGGGGCGCTCCACCTCTTACTGATCCCAGGCCAAGGCCTCTGTAGCTGGCATTGTACACAAAGGAGCCACCAGCAATGGTAGATGTGTGTGTTCCATGTCCAACAACATCTCTTGGGGACAAGAAATCTGGGCTGTCAGTGGTGTTGAATGGCTGCTTATTCTCAGCAAGGAAACCATCAATGTACCATTTTGCTCCTATAAGTTTTTTGTTACAATCTGCTGAGGCATTGAAGCTCTCTCCAGATACACACTGACCTTTCCATTGGTTTGGGATTGGTCCAAGCCCTTCATCATTAAATACCTTTGACTCTGGCCATATACCTGCCACCATTTTAACACTACTTTTTAAAATCATATTTTCTATAACTAAACTCACAAACACAAACACATCCACCCCTGCACCCTAGGTACTAGGTTTGATTCCCCTCTCGCCCAATATGGCTTGTCTCAAAAAAAACTTACAAACACAAATACAGAAAGAGAAGTGAGAGCAACCTGTGTCCAGAAGGCCAATGACAATTCCATCTCCCAAGTTTGTGTCATGCAAAAGGTTAGTGGGAGAACTAGGAGAGAGGCCAAGATAATCCCAACTCCTAGTTGTTTGCAGAGAATAAAAGTGACTGGGCATAACCCGGATAACTCCAGGTAACTCTGAGTAAATAGAGATCATAGAAGAAAATCAGTGAGAGTAATATTTGGAATTTGACTGCTGAGCCACAAGAATTGAATCTCTTTAATAAGTTGAAGCCAGTGTAAACAGGAAAACCTACCTGCAATCTTCTGAGCTTGAGATTCTGTGACTTTAGCTGCGAAACCGGAGAATCCATGCTTGTAACTGTACACCATAGAATCATAAGCGGCTTCTTTGCTGCATGGACATAATGAGGCAAATAGTCAACTTGAAAGTCTTGAACAAACATAATACTTGTGCAATCAAGGATTTCATCAATTCCTCTGGGGCCTAATCTAAATTTTTTTCAACTATAGTATGTGTGGAAAATGATGTTATCATATAAAAACATATGACACTAACATTCCATTTAATGAGCGTAAAGGTATTAAGGGTTTTTTTTTTATAACTCTTTCGTTTAAGTGGTGCTTCTTTTCCCAATATTGAAAGAGGTTCTGAATTCGAAGATATATAACGGGTTTACAAGATAAATACCTCCCAAAAACTGAGGCCAGCATGTCGTGATGCAAACTGGTTACAACCTCAGGATCGTGGTGACGCTTTTCACCCATATAGACTATGTGAACCTTTAAAAAGAAAAATAAAAAAACAATAGTAAGAACCACAAATATATGTTTTTTTTGTGTTTGGAGAAGGAAGAGATTTCTAGTTTGGGAGCATTCACTTTACTCTTGGCATGGACCGTCCTAACCATAGTGTTTTGGGTACAAAGCACTAAGAAAATATTAAATGTCACAAACATTGAAACTTTGTTGCTCATCTTCTTCAATAAAAGAGAAGCCATGGCGTTTAAGCTTCAAGTTTTTGAAGCTTAAAAGTTTGGTGCATTGCCTTATATAGTGTTTGATTAAACACATTAAGCCCATGGGAGGGTAGGATTGTTTCTTATGCAAGCATTATATGATGCTTACACAAATGAAATTTGACTTTGACACATATTATATACATTCTGTATGAATTTTGTTAATGAAGGAGGAAGGCTTCCTGATTCGTCGAAATTCAAAGATTGATCAGTACTTATCCGAGGGTTTTGTTACAAAATATGATTGTGAAGTGGCTAATTGGATCATAAGCCTTGTCTTTGCAAAGATTGTAGAATAATATAAGTCTCACATTGGAAACTTGACTAAATAAAATACAACATATAATGAATGGTACCACTACTAATATTACTGAGGCCTTCTGTAATAAAATCTCACACCTATTAGGCTTTATAGGTGGTTAAGTTGGGGGACAATATCAGTGTTGCTAGTAGTGGGCTATTGGCTTGTCTATCTAAAATTTAACAAAAATTTGACTAGGGTTATGAACTCTACAACCTCCTGGAGTTAATTAGCATAAACAAAGACAAAGCGTAAAACAACTAATAAAAAATGGTATTACTTATCTGGGGCTGATTAGAAAAGGGGTCTAAGAAATTGGTTTGGAAGACTTGGGGACTAAAAAATGAATAAATTTATGTTAAGAACAAATTAAAGGATTGGGGCCTAAGAAACTTGCCAACCAATGTAATCTGAGAAGATAAGTTTGCAAAATAAACAAATCAAATAATTGAGAAGTCAGTCCTGAACCCATTTCTTTATGAGCTCCTAGAAGTTCTTGCTAGAATGATAATGATGAATATGATATAGAATAACAATGGAAGAAACCCTCCTATTTCTTAATGATCCTAGTCAAATCTCTTTTTAATTATAAAAGTAAGAAAGATAATGGGTGGTTCCATAAAAATAAGACCATTTTCTGAGTTTGTTTTTTATTTGTTGAGGCCCAAAAAATCCACGGTTCGGCCCAAATAAATTCTCGGCCTAATGCAATACCTTACCGAGGAGAAGCTCGATTAGGGCACGCGAAAGTTCATCATACGCGCTTGCACACATGCCACGCCAAGCAAATAAGCTACACGTCGCGCTACAAGCTTAAGTGGGCCCAAGCCACTCAAATGCCCGGGGCTTGCTTGAGTGGGTTGTGGTATGGATGGTAATAAATCAACATGAGGCCCATTGATGGGCCAAGAAATGGAAGCCCTGAGTCGCTTGGGAGCCTTGGGACTCAAGCCCATTTCTTAGGCCCAAACATGTGAGTGAGCACAAGAGGAAGAAATAGCCCAGTCAAAATAGCCTATGAACCTTACCAAAAGCCCAAACGTTTAATGAAAATAGCCCAATCAAAAATAGCCCAATCAAAAAGTAGCCTATTGACTCAACCAAAAAGCCCACTTACTTAATGAGCCATCTTGGCCCATACAATTACCCCAGCTGGCTGGGAGAACAAAAGCCACGAAGGGGGAGGTCTGAAGGTTTATTGAATAAAGCTGCTGGAGGTTCCAGCACATGGGGGAGCAAGTTCCAAGCAAAAATCCTTCAAGGAACCAAGGGATATTAGCACGCAAGGAGGGATGCCATCCCTTGAACCAGCATACAAACCCATTTTCTTTCCTTCATCAAATTTGGCCATGGAAAAAGGAAGAAAGAAGAGAAAGAAGATGGGTGAAAATAGAGGCTCTCCTTTGAAGCAGCCAAGGGAGGAAGCCTTGAGCCCTCAAAAGTCTCTGATTTTGTGGGATTGGGCAGAGCTAATTATTGCCACCATAAGGTAAGTCAAGAGGGAGGAGAAGAAAGAAGGAGGAAAGCTTAGCTAGATTGGGAGGAAACCATTAAGGTTTCTTGGAGAAGAGCAAATCCCAGCAGCTATAAATAGGACCCCTCTCTACCCAACACAACACACACTGGGGAGAGCAAGCTTCCTCTCCTACCTGCAAGCTCAGTAATTTTCGTGCTTTGCTGGTCTATCACCCTTATTTCCCTCATTTTTTCCTCTTCTGGCAGGCTGCTCAGAGTCACCGACGAGTTGCCGGAAGTGATACTCAAGTCACCCATTTCTCTCTTTCCCTCAATCTCAACCAAACCTCTCTGCAAAACCCTTTCCTCTCCTACCTTAATACCCCATCTTTCCCCTAGAAACACTTAATTTTCCCTCAGTGCTAAACTCATGTTGATTTTGCTTCCATGCCACATGCCTCTCATGCCAAGCCCAAGATTTTATCTGTAAGCATGAAGAAATTATCTGTAAGTTGCTGTTGTTTTGGTTGGTGAAGGTAACCAAAATACTTCCTAAGGCCCTACTGCCATTTCGAAGCATTTGGGGCTTAATTTTCGAACTCAGACAAAGGGGACAATTTCATCAGCTAAGCCCACCTGCCGCCGGAAGAAAAAAAGCCCCTACATTATTTTACATTTTTTAATCCAAAAATATATAAATTTAAGAAAGATAAAATGGGTTGTTCAATTAAAAAAGGAGGCATTTTCTGATTTATTTTATATTTATATTTTTTTAATCCAGAAAGATATAAATTTACTATATTATCGTCATCAATTTAATATTTTCAATTCTTAATACTATCATCAACCAAGGACATTTTATGGTATTTTGAATGTTTCATCATTCTCCGCGAAAGTATTTAACCTGTGTTAAAGGGATAAAATTGTTATGAAAAAGTTAAAACAAAAATATCGAAGATTATATAAATGAACCATTTGTTTGGGAATTTTTTTTTATTTTTTTATGGGTCAAAAACATTGCTTCATTGTATCCCCAAAACAATTTTATAAATTCATGAAACCAATTTTACGTTGCAGTTCAGTTTTCTTGGATTTTGGGTTTTTGGCCCAAAAATTAGTTAAATCAGAAGTGAGGCCCAAACTGCTCAAGACCAACGGTTATTTTGGTTTGATGTGGGGCTGATTAAGGAATTTGACCACTCTAAATGTTCATTAACACAACTTTGACAGAGTAAATAGCTTACTAAATTATTTCATTATTCAGTCATCATTTGCATCATAAGGTTGCAAAAACTCTGTCCTCACAGACAAAGGAATCCTTACAACATGCACTCCATCAGCCCAGCTAAGGCTTCCGAAATAGTATCCAGTATTCATCCGGTGGATCGCGGAGATTGTGATCGTGAAATCGAGCTTTCGAACTGTAGAGTTGAAGACCAGAGCATTGGGATTTAGAGATACAATTGTACCAAATGGAGGCTCAATGGTAGCTCTGTAAATGGATTCAGGGGCTCCCACATTTGTTACACTTCTTTTTATTGTGATGGGATTTTTGAGACTTGGTATGGTTATGGAGGGTAAGTTCATGTCAAGGATAGAAGGCTTCTTAATGGGACATTTTGTGTTCTGCCCTACAAGCCTAGAGATGGCAGAGTTGTTGTAGCCCCTTGCACAGAGATATTGCATGTAGCCGGCTTTGCCTATGTCATATACTAAACCAGGGTCTGCTGCTCCATTGGGGTTCATAATGCCGCCTCCAAAATCGAACGGATTTGCCAGCTTTTGAGGCGATCCCTCTGCGAAGATCGGTAAACCAGACGGGCCATTCCTCCATGCTGCATGAAAATTTAGAACATGGTTAAGTTTAGCATGTATCGTCAATGAAATTAGGAACATGTGATCATGTGGTTACCAGTTGTGACAAGTGCCGATTTAATGGCTGCTGGAGACCAATTGGGATGCATTGCTTTGAGAAGAGCCACAATGCCCGCGACATGAGGAGTTGACATTGATGTTCCTGAGTGCATGACATATCCACCCTCCCCTAGTGCATCAAGTGGAGAAGTTGCAGCCAGAATGTTCACACCAGGGGCAGCTATATCTGGCTGTCCAACAGAAAAATAACAAGAAGATGATCTAAGAAGAGTTTTATGGTGAATCTTGAAGCGAAATTGGAGCATAGACATGGACTTCTCTCTAAATTTGAAGAAGGAACTAGCTAATGTTATAGGAGACAAAACTTGAGAGCTTTCCAGTAACATGAAGGAAAAATAGATGATCTCTTGAAGAACATGTTTAGTGTTCAATTTACTAAAACTTTCGGAGGCGAAATTTCACTTTGTTGTCTGGTTTTTGTAGGTGTCCAGGGTAAGTAGAGAAAGATTTATGTGGACAAGAACTACATAGGCCCCCTGCCTTTTATATATTAAACATTTGCATTCAGTGTAGTGTGGATGCATACCTTAAGAATTGCTGGTGTAATGGAGTTTGGACCCCTAGATGAAAAATAAGCCACCTTGGCTGAGAGTGGCTTGCCAATAAATGTTTTAGGAGGTCTCAATTTTACAAGAGGAGATCTGTGCATTCCAAACAAAACTTGAGGATCACAAACAAACCTAGCCATAATAATCACGGTGTCAACAAGGATGATAATTAATCGATGTTACCTGGTAGACCGAATGTAAAACAGTATTCGGGTGCCAATTTCATAGTCAACTTCAATGCATGGGAAGTCTTCATTACATGGATATAAGGCGTCACTTGGATTCTTTGCTACAATGAGGCCAACACCGCCGGCTTCTTTCACAGCTGCTGAAGCACTTGTTATATCTGTCCTAAGACTGACTGTAGTGAAGCAAAGAACCACCTTTCCAGCTACCATAGTTTTGTTAAGTGACAGGAATTGGCACACACTGCAAAAGGGTAACTCATGAAAATGAACTATACATAAATACATATTGTTACGCTAATTTTGGGGATGTATTACAAAGTAAAAGATCATGTTACCCTGCGGCATTAGGGTCAAGCCCTTCGGATTCTGGGTATATCAAGCTTGCAAATCCAATCTCTGGCCCTGTAAACATAGCTAGTCCCTACATAAACAACAAAGTATATGCATGAAGTTGGAAATGCATACCAAGAATGTTATTTGCCACAATCACAGAAATACATACCAAGAAAGTTTTGTTACTTCCTAAAGTTATCGAAGTAGGAAATGATCGATCCATGGTGCTTGCTGCTACGGTTATGATCCATGGCGCTGTGTTCTGAACCGTCTCAGCTGAAGGTCCATCATTTGCTGCTGCACAAACAACAGTAATTCCCCTGGCCACAGCATGAAAGGAACCAGTTGCAATGCCGTCACGCTCATCAACCTCTGAGAAGAGGGGAATTGAAGACCCAATTGACAATGACAACACATCAACCCCATCATGTATGGCTTCATCAAAAGCTTTCAATATATCAGCTGATGAGCATTGGCCTCCAAGCACATTCCAGCAAACCTTGTAAATGGCCAACCGAGCATTTGGGGCACCCCCTTTGATTGTCCCATGACCAAGGCCCTTGTAGCTCACATTGGTCACAAAAGAACCAGCTGCAGTGCTAGAAGTGTGAGTACCATGTCCATGTGCATCTCTGGAAGACAAGAACTCTGTAGACCAGTTCAGTGGTTTTCCATACTCAGCAACAAGTCCATCGATGAACCAGCGGGCTCCAATGATTTTTCTATTGCAGTGTATTGTAGCATTGAATCTGTCTCCAGATTCACATACACCCTTCCAGTGGGATGGAACTTGCCCCAGGCCTTTTTCATTGAATGATTCAGACTCTGGCCAAATACCTGTTTCATTGAGTGCTTGTTCTCAGGGACCATTACATAAGTAGGAGTGTGAGTGTGTGCGTGTGCGTGTGCATTTTTAAGATAGAAAGAGAGCAACCTGTGTCAAGGACACCTATGATAACTCCATCACCCATGCTGCTCTTGTGAAGAATATTGGAAGGGGATTGAGAAGAGAGGCCAAGAAAATCCCAACTCCTAGTCGTTTGCAGCTTGTGAAGGCTATTCGGTATGACTCGAACAACACCAGGCAGCTCTAGAGTTCACCATTTCATAAGCATAAAAAAGCAACAATAAGCACAATCCTTAATGATGACATCTGAAGGTATAGCTCATGAATCCATTACATATCTATATTGTAAATAATTGTCAATCATTGCAAACCAGACATATCTTTGTTGCACCTATATATAGCAATACTTTTTAAAATATACCTGAAAGTTTCTGGGCTTGAGACTCTGTGAGCTTGGCTGCAAACCCAGAGAAACCATGTCTATAACTGTATACCATTAATTCTGAGGCCAATTCCTTGCTGCAGCATAAGAACCAAATTACTTAATAAACATTTTACTCAAGATTTGGATCATTTAAGCATTCGAGATTTCAAATTCACAGAATTGGTCTTTCTTTTCCTAAATCCATGTAAATTACCTTCCCACTATGGTGGCAAGCAAATCATGATGTGTATCTGTGAGCAACTTGGGGTTGTCATGCTGCCTCTCTCCCAGATAAACAATGTGTACCTGTTGGTTGAGAGATATATCAGAACACCATATTCAAGAAAAAAAGAATGAAAATGAAAACGAAAACCTTAAAGAACAAGAACAAGCGTTTGAGATGTGGAAACATGTATATAACATACTTGGCTATTTGCAGCCACCTTTGCTATCATTCCCTGGCCATTAAGAAAGCAGAGGAGGCAAAGTATAGCAAGTACTGAACTTGGGCTGCTCATATTGTCTCTACCACATAGAGAAAGAAAAGGGTTGGAGAAGGGTGATCAGAGACCAATTAAGGATTCAGAATATATCAAATATATGGATTAGAAAATACCAAAGTCAAAAATCACTTGCTATAAAATATACCAAATGCATATATGAAAATTTGATGAATTCTGCAGAACGCGGTTGTTTCTTACTCTTTTTATAACGGCATTTCTGTTGGTGTATGTTAGCTTGGAGGATCAGCCAAGTCAAGAAAAGTTGTGGAAAACTAGAAGATTATGAGCAGTGTGAAAAGTCAAAACTTCAAATCCCTTAATCAGTTTTCCATTAAATCATGATTTAAACCACTAATCAGTTTGGTTTTACGGCTTACGGATTAGTACTTAAATTTAGCCAAGGAGTTAAGTTCTATAGACCTTAGCTTAGCTGGGGATATAAACACTCCACACACTTTGCTTCACGCCAGCATAAATTTTTTTTTCCAGACAAAAGCTACAAACAGTAATTCTTATTTTTCGTTTAGTTATTTCTTGACCCAAAAGGAATTTGGGAAGAGAAAACTTGAAGGATACTGCAGAAGCAGCCAGACCTGGACAGATTCAAGGGAAGGGAAACTTCTCTGCTATTGCACAATATTTGACTTGGAATATTCTAAAATCTTGAGCATAATCCATAACCCTTATGTTGACTATTTACGTACTAGAAGAAAGAAACAAGTCATTGCTGAAAAGAAATTTAGAACTTAGAAAATAGAATCTCTGCCTTCTTTTGAAGCTTTGAAGATAATCCACAAATCAATTCATGTAAATAGTGTACTTGTTTATCAAATTTAAATGAAACCACATATAAAGACAAGTCGTTTGCAAAATTAATGGATTAGAAATAAAAAGTCTGCTCATATGACTTATGACTAACAAACATTAACAAGTGGTTGACGATTCACGTTCTTCTAGAGCCTAAGAGCACCTCCACCCAAAAGGCAAGGACAAGGCAAAGGCAAGGCAATAGTGTCAGCCTTGCTTTTTTTGGTTCCACCCAAAATGGCAAGGGCAAGGGCAAGGGCAATTACTATTCATTTTAAATTTTTATATATTTTTTTATACTTAAACCATTAATTTTGGCATGATAAGTGAAAAATAGGACTAGGTATTTATATATATAAAAAATTCTAAAAATTTTGGTTTTTTTAAAATTTTTTGAGTTGTTGACGTCATCAATGACGTCAGCAAACCCAGGCAAGATTTGCCTTTGGGCATGCCCAGGCGTGTGGACCACATCAACTACCTAGTCTTACCATTGTGCGCTGGAGCCAAAAGCTGGGCCTAGGCCCCCTCTTGCCCCAGCAAAACAGCAACGCTGGAGGTGCTCTAATGAGTAATGCTAGAGACACTCATTTTTAGATATCAAACTAATACCGCAATATTTTATTTGTTCTCATTTTAACGCAACTCTGAACTTTATTTATTCATAATAAATAAGAAATTGTCATATCAGTTAGTGTTCATAAATTTATATAATAAGTTGGAATTTTAGTATTACACAATATTCCAATTCTTTTTATTGTTTACAACAACTGTTTTGAATTGATACCACACAATTTTATTAAGAGTCAAATGCATGATAAACCAAAGACGACTTTGGAGCTTTTTAGTATGAATGGAATATGATATATGAGGTAACGTAAGCTTTATCCCTCATTCATTTGATTTTTCATTGGATAACAACCTAGGCATATCGATCCCTCATTCATCAATGAATCATTGAAAAAAAAGAAGACACGTTTAAAAGAACAAGCCTTCCACGCAGCCACTCTAATGTGCATAAACATAATCTTGGACAGAAAAAATTAGATTACCAAATTATGACATAATGTGGCCCTTTTGCCTCTTTTTGTTTCTTGGTTTTTTGTTTGTAAGTGACTAGAATATATGATATATTTTAGACCAAGTCGAGCTTTCCAATGAACATATTTTTTAGTACAAGTGATAGTTTAAATTACAGGATATGGGTTTTCCCTCACACATACACACAATGTCATGGGTGTTTAAACATAAGACCACTAATCTACAAGTCAAAATCCTTTTCTATTAGACTAGACCGCATTGACCGACCAATCTTAAAGAACCACATTGACATTTCTTTTTCTTATACATGTTTGATGAGGAATTTTGTTTTCAACAGCTGAACTATAGCGGGCAAATTCCAAATTCCTGCAGAAAAATTAAGAGCTCTAAATTCTAAGTATCCAATCAGTCCATGATTAAAAAAGAAAAAAAAACCCTCAGTATGACCAGACTTTTGCTACAATCCGAGATGATCATCTGTAAGGTAAGAAGCTCCACATTACCAAATTACTGTGACAAAGCTACTGCAGTATATAAAAATAACCCAAAAGTTATTTTGGAGCGTAATTTTTGTTCAGGTGGTCAAACGTTCATGGGGAATTACTGCATTTCTGATTCTGATTTACCTAAAAGAATCATTGGCTGTTCCCCACTATATATCTCAACTATATAGTTCAATGGGACCCATTAAGATTGAAAAATCTATGAACAGATGAAAACAAGCTTGTTGATCCTGTTCTTATATTACATTGAGAACTGTTTAACTGTTTGTGTTTCATGATGCGTATGTTTTGAATTTGATCCTACATTGGTAGCAAACATGATTTGGTTTTCTGCTGCTTATTGTTCTATAACATCTAGGCTTTTTATCACAAATGGTCCCTTAGGTTTGCAAAATTATCGCATTTCATCCCTAACGTTTTTTTGTGACACTAATGGTCCATAAGGTTACCCTTCACACATCAAAATGGTCCCTGCCGTTAGCTTCCGTCAAATTTTCTGTTAAGTAGCTGATGTGGCACGTGTGTGGAGCCCACACATCCAATAGTATACATCCATGTGGCTTTAAATAAAATATATTATATTTTAAATATTTTATAACTTAAAATCCAAAAAAAAAAAAAAAAAAAAAAAAGACATGTACCTCCTCTGCCGGCGCCTCGCACCCATCCTCGCATACCCACTCTGCCTCTCTCCCTCCTTTTCCTCCCTTCTCTTCTCTCTCTCCCTCATCTTCCTTGATTTTTACAAGCTGATCTACCATAGCTTGATGAAATAAACACTTGGGTCCTTTTTTGTTTGAAAATCAATGAAACCCACAACCAAGGAAGATCATTTGCTTCAGTTTTTAAAATAGAAGCTAATCATTTTTGTTGAATTTCTGCACTCGTTTTTACCCAGAGCATTGGAACCAAGATCGGGCTTAGCATAGTTGCAGTACCTTGGGTCCTTTTTTGTTTGACCAAAACCTGCAAATCATTTCCATTTTAAAAGGTAAGTAATTTGTTTAATTTATTTGTTTCTTAATATAATGGCTCCGACATAAATAAATTGTTGTGCAAATATAGTGTCTGATTCATCATATAATTTTTCTTTCTTTCTTTTTTCACGTTTATAATCCTAATAAAGTGCCATGTTTTGTTTTGATGTGATAACCTTGTTCAGCTCAAGAATTGGAGAAAGATGTACTTGGTTCATCAGCTAATTCACTCCCACCAGAGAAAAAACTAGGCATTTTTGACAAAATCTTTACTGCATACCATGAGGCAAGGAGCTGCATTCGCAATGAGAATGACTTGGTATGGAAGTTGCCCAATATTAGAACATTCCTGTTTTGGAGAGAGGAGGGAGGAAGAGAAGGGAGAGAGAGGCAAAGAGTGGGTCTGCGAGGGTTGGAGGTGCTGGCAGAGGGAGAACGCAGATGGTACAGGTTTTTTTTTTTTTTTTTTTTTTGGATTTTAAGTTTAAAAATATTTATAATATAATATATTTTATTTAAAGCCATGTGGATGTATACTATTGGATTTGTAGGCTCCACACACGTGCCACGTCAGCTACTTAACAGAAAATTTGACGGAAGCTAACGGCAGGGACTATTTTGATGTGTGAAGATAAACCTTAGGGACCATTAGTGTCATAAAAAAACGTTATGGACGAAATGCGATAATTTTGCAAACCTAAGGGACCATTTGTGATAAAAAGCCATAACATCTATGAACATTTGGCTGCCTAAGATTTTGTAGCCAACCATTAAATTTGTGTCACCAGTTTCAGATCTCAAATTGGTTATTTGAGAACTGAAAGTAGTGACATAAACAAAGCTTAATTAAGTTAAGAGAACATCCATCCAACACAACTGACAAGCTCAACAACTTTATAGGCTTGTTTATTTTCTTCTGCAGAATCTGAGCCTGACATTATGAAGGCATGAAAAAACTATTAGCATGAAAAACAACCTTCAAACACAATCAACTAAGACACTTGAGCTCACATATTCAAAGCTTAAATTTGCCTCAAATTGCAGCATTGGATTTAAAAACCAGAAAACAAAACAGAACAGAACAAAAACAAAATCCAACACTTGATCTTATGAACTGCTAAAATTACTCATGTCAGAAACTAAAGAAAGTTGAAAACATTAAAACAAAAAGTGGTCGTGGGGACCAGTCCAAATGAGAGGTCATGGCATGCAATCAGGACCCGTGAAGGGGGGAGGCTGCCTGCCTGCTACTACTCTACCACACTATACTAAATTAAGTGTGTCCTTCACTTCATCATGCATTCACGTCGTCTCTTCTCTATCTCTCTGTGCCTCTCTGATTTGACACCCTGGCATGAAATGGACTATATTATCCTCTGCTTCATGTCATATTTTCTATCACCATTCACCAACCTACCTTTTTCCAGCTTTTATATTTTTGAATTCTGCCACAGAAAAAATGGTACCAATTTATGGCTTTTGCATGGGACCAAACTGCCCTATTTGGCTTCATAAAGTGTTTACGTCTTCTCCTAAATTGGAGGGGAGTACTATAATTCAGTGAAATGGAGTTTTGTGATTTGCAATAAAGGCATTCTTTTTAGCTGGAAATGTTGTTGAAAAATAAAAGTTCTCAGTTTCATACAATGCTTTCTTATAAAATATTTTGTCCATAAATTATAATAATTATTAAGTATAATCATGTTTGCATGTGTTATTAATCCACCACACCTCATGTTTGACAGATAACCTAATAAGAAAAACCCCTTTATTAATTTACCATAAAGGAAAATAAGAAAGAGGAATACAATGTTGAGCTATCAAGCATCAAGCGTTTTTTATTGGCAAGGGAAAAAAAAAAAACAAGAAACTAACAAGTTTTCTTTCAGAACATGCCCAAACATGTAGGTTAACGATGAAAATGCTTTTATGCAAATTTCCTATAAATCATAACATTAATATTCTACAAAAACTCTATAAATATATCCTTAAATAGAGTTCTTGATATATATCTGTGAATGTTATTATCGTGCGGAAGTCATGTATTTTCTACTACCTCTTTGTTTACAATAATATCCGCATGAGAATAACGTGTGCGAACATTTTAATGAGAGAATAACTATATATATATATATATATATATATATATATATATATGTATCAATTAGTTGCAGGCCAAAAATCCGAGCAGTGAAAAAGTTGCCTGCCAAAGTAAATGGATAATTTTAAAAAACTTTGTCAACTAGTTCAACTAAGTGCATACTCTCAGTTGTATGATTACATCTCCATAATGAAAAACGTGTATTTGCCATATCGTGTAACAAAATAAACGAAGACAAAACTAAAACGATGTCAATTTGGTTGCATAAAATGATCAAATAACATTGTTAAATCAATTATTAACAATGATTTATTAGAGTCCAAATTTGATTGGATCATTCGAATAGAATTTGATTTAGACAAACCGTCCCAACGACTCCAAGGGCCAAATCTACCTGAAATTTTTGTTTCATGTCAAAAGTGAGTTTTGTACTTTTATGCAGTACCAAATTGTTGTTAAAAAAATGTTGATTACAGCCAAGAAATTCAATATAAGTCCTAAAATGTATCGTGATTGTTGCGTGAAACACTATACCATATGTGCATCGAGATCCCAACTTTGATTTTTGTTACATAAACATGATCTCTGTCACTAATTCACTATTCATGCCCGATAAGATGGGGTAAAACAACCCATACAAGCAAGAAGACTAATCAGGGGTGTGATAAAAACCAATACGAGCTTATAAACTACAACTTTGCTAAGATCAATTGCACACATGTGCATGTTCAAATTTTTAATCGTACCAGTGCCACGATCAAAACTTATTTATTTGTGTGTGGGCGACAGAACATAACATAACTTCATCACAAGTACATAAATCTATGAGATTCCAGTTTAGTCTTTATGTAAAAAACTCAATTATGGAGGAAATAAAAAGAAAAAGAAAACGATAGAAAAACAGAGAGGCAGGCGCGCAGAAAGTGGCGAATGCCGATCAATGCATTGCTTAAGAATAAAGGGGTATTATTGGCAGTTAAAGCTGCCATGGCTTTTGTCATTTTCAAAATATTTAAATATTTAAATATTTCCCCGTGACAGATTACTGAACACAAAGAAACGGAACATACATAATTACTAGGTAGCGCATCTCACCGTGTGGGAGTTTGATTGATTTAAGAAAGGCAAAGCTGGTGAAAATTAAGTGAAAAACATCACCTTTACGGTGCGTGGCCTTACCTTAATTCCATCAATTTGCTTTCCTTTTCAAATGTGGCTCTATTTCAGGACATGATTTTGTTGCTGTCTGTGCAGATACTGGTGCTCTTTCTCTAATGGGGTTGCTTATATCTTCTTTGTAACGCTCCCTCCACGCCCCATAAGCATAACCCCACTTGAGCAAAAGGAAGGTTCCTTAAAGCTGAAGCCTTTTTGAATCAAATGGGTCTGAGCAGACCTCACAAGGTTGGCAATGGAGTCTCCGCCAGATGGGTCTCTCTCTTTTGCATTGCCAGCTTCTTCTTGGGTGTTCTTGTTGTCAACAGGTTCTCTCTCTCTCTCTCTCTCTCTCTCTCTCTCTCTCTTGTTGCAAAATGTCCAAGATCTTGTGCTGAGGAGCTTCTAGATTTGCTTCTCATTCTAGTGGGGTTTGTAAATTTTCATTCTTTATGTTGTTTGCTGCAACTTACCCTTCTTTTTAGACGCTTTTGCTGCGGTTTGTAAATGATCCTCTGGTTTCTGGATTCAAAGTTCTCTGCTTTTGGCACCCTTGTTCAACGTTTACACTTTTGCTGTCTTTATGTAACCATTGGACTAATGGGTACTAAACAACTTGTCTTGTATAGAGATACTTGATTTAGCAAATTCAAATAAGTCTCTTGCTGATATATGATACTATACTGTAAGGGAATTATACCTGTTGCGATCTCCTGCCTTTTTAGTGTGGTACGCAGTAGATTCAGTGATGTTTAGCTTTGGACTCTCAGTCTGAGAGGTTTAGTCTGATTGGATAATGAGTTCCCCGTGATATTAGGAGCTCATTTGCTTGGAAAGTTGATTTTTTGGTTGAGTAGAAATTGGGGAGCTTGCTGATCGATAGTAAGTTGAAGACCAGGCACTGGGCAAATGGTTTTTGAAAGTTAACTCCTTGATGGGGTGGTAAACAAATTAATGGCTGCCAGTTGAGAAGGTTCAATAGTGCTGGAAGAGATTTCTAGCAAATGGAGGAGTCGGTGATAGACTGGATATCCTAAATGTTGGACCGTTGTCTTGGATAAGTTGATGTTTAGATGAACTCATGAGTGGTGACTTGGTTTCAATCATAGATTCACATTGTACTGAAACTCTTTTTACTTGAAGAAGTAAATTCTGGTCATAATAGTTTCTGTTAGTGTTGTAAAAGGGACATGAAGATTACAAATGAGAACAACTTCAATACCAATATGCACCCAATAATACTTTGGGTTAAACAACCATAAAGTAGTAAGTGAGTTGAAATGTAGAATTTGAGGAAAGGAAGTTGTATCAAACGAATGTAATAGGAACAAAATTTCAAGGAAAAGTAAAGAGCTTAAACCAAGAACTAAGGCTAAGAGATATATTAATTTATGGCTAGGCTAAGAGTATGTTTCTTCTATATTGTACAATGTATATGTTCTGTATATTGTTTTTGTATGAATTGAGGTTGTAGGGATCATGTATCCCACTAATGTGACAAGGATAATATAATTGTCTAGTCCATATTATTCTTTTCTACATAAATATCGGTCAGTTGCTCATGTTTATCTTGCAGGTTACTGGGTGTTCCTGATCCAGAAAAAATTGACGAGGAGGCTTCATCACTGGAGAAACGTCAATTAAGAGCTCTGCATCCCAATGTTAATTGTGAGAAGAAGGCAAGTTCCAAGTTATTAGATCCATATATTCATTAGCCCCATTTCTGTGGTAATACAAATGAATAATTTATCTATGCTACAACAGGAGGCAGCTGACCGGGCGGGAGACATCCTTTTTCAAGTCTCACAAACACATGATGTGATCATGTAACTTCCGATGTCCTTAATTATATTTATATTGTAATTATACACACATTTTTTGGTATGTTATTGTATAACTGAAGCTGGTTCATCATATGGATAAATTTATGTTACATGTTTCCAGGGCATTAGATAAGACGATCTCCTCATTGGAGGTTCAGCTAGCTGCAGCTAGAGCTTCCAAAGCTGACAATGGTGAAGGATCTCCAGTGGTTACAAAAACAGGAAGCGAGCCATTGAAAGAGCGCCAGAAGGTTTTCTTTGTCATGGGAATCATGACTGCCTTCAGCAGTCGAAAACGAAGGGAGTCAATCAGGGAAACGTGGATGCCCCAAGGTGGAAATCCAAAACTCAGTATCCATTCTCTTGCATAAAAAATTAGTAGCTGCTAATAAGAAAGAAAAGATTTTTTTTGGGCACTTTTCCAGGGGACGAGTTAAAGAAGTTAGAGACAGAAAAGGGAATTATAATGCGGTTTGTTATTGGACACAGGTAGGCTTGCTCTACATTGCAAGTGACTAGCTTAATAAACTGGTTACTTCAGAATGAAAAGTTTTTGACAAAATTTACGGTTTCATTTTTTTTTCCTCAGTGCAACTCCAGGTGGCGTCTTGGATCGTGCCATTGACGCGGAAGATGAGAAGCATAAGGATTTTTTGCGACTGGTAAGTAACTGAGTGCCTAGGACCAAGTAACCTGTTATCTCCAGTCAGTTATTTGGAGACTCATGCAATGCTTGATGCATATATATTGTCTTGGGAACCAATCAAAGGAACAAAATTCTTAAACCCTTTGGTGGGCTTTTTATAGTTGTTTTAAGTTTAAGTTGTCCTTTGGTTCAAAATTGAAATCACTTCTGTGGACCTTATGCAGTGTTACCATTGTATGTCTGCAGAACCATATAGAAGGATATCACGAATTGTCATCAAAAACCCAAATCTATTTTGCGGCAGCTGTCACTAAGTGGGATGCTGACTTCTATATTAAAGTTGATGATGATGTGCACATAAATCTTGGTTAGTGTATATGTTTTCTAATGCAGCTGTTTCTGCTATGGAAATTCGGGGGCAAAAAATTGATGCAAATTCGGGGGCACTAAATTAACTTCAAGTCTCATCATTTGACAGGAATGGTTGGTTCCACTTTGGCCCGTCATAGATCAAAACCTCGTACATATATTGGTTGCATGAAGTCTGGACCTGTCCTGGCAAATAAGTAAGCAGCCAAATATTTTGCATCTCTCTTGTTTTATTTATGTTCATCATTCTTCATCTGTACCTTTTCTGATAGGGGGGTCAGGTACCATGAACCGGAATATTGGAAATTTGGAGAGGAGGGAAATAAGTATTTTCGTCATGCAACGGGTCAAATATACGCAATTTCCAAAGATTTGGCAACTTACATTTCAGTACATAGGTAAGTCCTCTTTCATATGCACAAGACAGTTTCTGCATTTTTTTCTTGTTATATATCTTGAAAATGTAATTAATTGTTTTTTTTCCGTCTCTAGGCACATACTTCACAGATATGCAAATGAAGATGTCTCTTTGGGTTCTTGGTTTATTGGTCTTGATGTTGAGCACATTGATGAAAGAAGCCTTTGCTGTGGGACTCCTCCTGGTAAGTGCTGGGAAATATGATTTTCAGTGAATTAAATTGTTAATTTCTTTAGAATCAGTTAGTAGTTTTATTGAGAAGCAATATCTCCTTAGCTATTAAAACTCATCTGAAAAACTTCTTACGAAAAGTGAGGCATTTTGCAAGCGTAAAAATGTAATCTTCAGTTCGTTCTTCTAACTAAAGATCACATTATAATTAGTTGATTTTAGAGATTATTAAACTCTCTGCTGTATGTTACTGTAAACTCTCTCTACTCTCTTATCTCTAGAATGTGAGTGGAAAGCTCAAGCAGGAAACCCTTGTGCTGCATCATTTGACTGGAGCTGCAGTGGCATATGCAAATCAGTGGAGAGAATGGAGGAGGTGCACCAGCGATGTGGGGAGGGTGATGAAGCCATTTGGCACACTAGTTTCTAAAACTTGTCCTCACTTTGATTGTAATGTAAATGTGTATGCATTAACAGAAAATTGGTTAAACACACCATCTGCCCCATTTTTGCTAATTATTTATGCGCCGGGACAGTTGGTATATCATTAATTTAATCATTGCACATATAATCTCAAGTCGGGATAGATGAAGAATCCAAGTTTGATACTATTAATTACTCCTTAAACAGGCCTCGCCATAGGGTGTGTTGGCTGTGCATCCGCATTTGGCCCCAAAAAGTCTTACAAAATACTCTTTTTATGTAAAGCAAGCAACTAGTCCGAGCCCAACAAGAAGTTCACTCCATTCGGGATGTCAGTTGACAGTATCTCAAGCCAATTACACATTAGTATGCTTTTGGTGTTTTTCAATTGACAGTGTGCGATTGGTTTGAGATATCATCAACATAACATCCTAAGTAGAAATCAAAATTTTCTCCCAGGCTTCATCAATTGTGGCAATAACAGGCTCGTGGACTTTGTGCCTCTACTATAAAGGGCAGTCAAATCACATTGGTGCTCAAGCATGAAATTCAAACCTACACGTGTAAATCACCCTTTTCTTTTGGGCTGTGCGTGTAAACTGTGGAGCACTTGATGTTGCATTCCTTGTGTGTATAATTATTTAAAGTTTCAAACATCGAGTAATCCCATCTTATCTAACATCAGGTTAGGTTGTTGGAATATCAATTTCAAACAACATATTCAAACAAACATGTACTCAATGCCTCAATAATTTAAATTTCCACGGCACAAAAAAATGTTTGAAAGGAGAAAATTCCTCTTCAAATCTATTTAAATGAAGTAATTATTACTGAGGTTAAATTGGACGGGGAAGGAAGTGTGTGGTTTGAAGTATGGGGTCGGTGCATGTGGCAGCCGAAATACATTTGCGGCAGATGAACTATCACATCCGATGGGATTTCCCCAAATCCTATATGGTGTAAAATGATTCTGATGGACCATCATATCACCGTTAGCTTGGTAATTTAGTCAAGTACACCAAATGATCCTCCTCCGCAAGCATAAAGTGGTCTAACTTTGGATTCACATCATAAGTTAGGGGTTTTAAAACCCAAGTTTTTAAGTAATGGGGTCCAAAAATAGACACTTTGAGCATGTTGAGTGAGTTAATGGAAAGGTATACATGTTCTTCTCAAACAATTGAAGAAGGTGTTTGGTATTCTATTCAAGTAGGGAACTCAAAAACTTTAAAAATAAGGAATTTTAAAATTTATGTTTTAAAATTCAAAAACTTATTTAGTATGCAACTCGAAAATAATTTTGAAAAGAAAAAAAATCAGTTTTTTTTCTTTCTTTCTGTTTTTAAGTACTTGGGTGTTTTTGAGTTTAGGTTTTCAATACTAGGTATACCAAACATATCTTTTGAGTTTTGAACTCAAATTCTATTCTTGAGTTTAAAAAGTCGGATTCAAATTCAATATCAAACAACCCCTTTCGAGTTCGTTTGAGACTGTTTTTGTAGCTAGGAAGCACTTTATGAGCGTTTTTTATTAGAAACATGTCGAAACTTTAATTAAAAATTCAAGTGTGCTTTCTCTTATAAAAAACGCTTTATAACTCAAGAAGCACTTTAAGTCTTTCTGCCAAAAAGATCAAAAACTTCTTTGATTGTAAGAAAACGATTTTAACCCTTCAAGAAAAGTCTCAAACAAACCCTTAATTTAGTTCTTTGCATTCTTCGAGTTATATCTAGGTTTGTACTAGAGTCATATGAGAATAATTGTAATTGACTAAAAAGACTTGTCTATTCTTCAAACATAACCATCATGGAGCTCAAGGATCTAAAAATATATAAGTCGGAGGTCAAAAAGGCGATCCACTACACACGTTGACGTGTCCCACTAAAAAAAACTACTCACCAAATAAAATAAGTTACATGACGAAAACATGCTATACGTGATCGACTGTGGTCGGTTTCATTTGAGCATGATATTGTATTATTGTGTTCTTATAGCCAATATCTTTGGACAATATTGCAAGCAACTTTGCTCTATTGACCTATACCTACAAAACCCTGTTATGTTCACATGCTCATTGTAACCCTGTGCTTTGTAATTTGACTAAGTTAAGGTTGAATTATGTGGTGTAATTTGACTATATTAAGGTTGATTATGTGTTTTTGAATTCTACGTAACAAAAAAATCACTACACATGACCCGTATTGCAAAATGGTCAAAAGTTTGGCAAATGAGAACAAAATTTGAGAGAAGACCATGCATATTATTATGTAGAGTTTTTAAATAATGGTTGTCGTACGGTTACGAAGTATTGTTAAGTCAGGTGTTATAATATAGAAGAATAACGTGAATCATATCTCATAGATATATGTTATAATATGAGTAAATTAATTACACTATGTTGACGTGTGTGTGACAGTCATAGCCTAGAATTTCTCATTATTATGTTTCTTATTATGGCAACAATCCAGTTGTGATTTAATTGAATTATATTAGGCTTAGGCCAAATTGTTGAAATCTTCCATTCAATTTGACCAAACAATATGGTATATGAATTGACTATCTTACCCTCATTCCACTAAGACTATAGCCAAAGGGTGTGTATGTCCATTGGGGTAATTGCAATACTCCACCATCTTAATTAAGTATTGAGGTCAATTTTCAATTGCTAGTCAGAAAGTTGCAGCATGGTTTAGACGCGTCCGTTTGATCAATCCAGAGAATGCATCAGTCAAAATTCAAATGCTTGAATGCTGCTTTATTTCATATCCAACGGTGTCTAAGCCATCCATCAATATGGTGGCTGCTACACCAGCTTCTCTTTTAGATGTTTATTTTCTGCTTTTAGAATTAGAACGAAGAATAATAAACTAGGCTTATTCTATCTACCGCAAATCATTAGTCTTCTAACCTAAAATATTGATTAGTGTTCCTCATTCTATCTACCACACAAAATAGTGCTCCTAACCCAAAAAATCAAAGAAAAAGAAACTGTTCCTTGTCCCTTTGTGGGTAGCATTGTTTGTTTCAATGAGCTTACTTGCTACTCTTAAGTTCTTCTAACAAGTGAGAGGACATTGTTTTTGTTTGGATTATGTGCTTATGTATTTGTTCTGTTAAACCTAATCAGAGACCAACTCTAACCTACATTTACCATTTGATTAGTAGATAGAGTGGTTATGAGTATAAATCCAACCGTATCTAATGTGAGGTGGTGATGCATTTTAAGTTTAGGATGATAATTTACAACTAGAATAATTGCCGATGATTAGTACCGAATAGAATCAAAGATAGAATCTATTATCTAATATTGAACCGGACAATAACAATAGATAAGAGCCTAAATAGTAGTATTGTCATGATCCTAGATTCTCAATCTCAAAATCTAAGAATTTTGATACACTTAGCCAGCCACACACGTGGGTACGTAAATTGTGAGTGTTGATGCATTGTTAGCCGCACATTCACAAGTAATTTTAAAAATAAATAAAATTGGACAAAAGAAAAAGGGGAAAAATAAAGACAAACAAATTACATATGGTTTCTGTTTAGCCAACATGAGTAATAAAGAAAAATGGAGAATAGAAAAATCCAAGTCAGAGAACGTGATAAACGAGAAAACGCGGCAACCATAGAAAGAGCCAAACCAAGGTATATAAAGATGGATTGGGGGCATTGCCCAATTGAACACAAAGGGCCTTACCAAACCAAACATTAATAAACACCAACACACAGGTTTCTCAAAGCACAGCCTAATTTTTTTCACATTCACTCAAACTCACTTACTCAAAAAAGAGTCAGAGAGGCCTTCCCTTTGGCTCTTCTTTTTATTGTTTACCCTCAAAAACCCCAAAATTAAACATTTTGGTTGAAGCCATTGGCCAAAAAACAATACCAAAACCATAAGAAAACAAGCCTCGCTCTCTGGCTGGTCCTGTGGTAATCTCAGCAACGCATCTCTCTGCCTCTTATATCAGAAATCTTATCCAAAGCTCGCAGCTTTCCTTTGTCTTCTTCTTCCTCTGCTCACTCCCTGCAATAACCGTATCTATATCTCATCGTTCTCCGCTTCCTCCTCCTCCTCCTCCTCTCCCTTTAGTTTATTATTATATTTTCTTTATTTCTATTTCTATTATCTTTCTTTCTCCTTGTTGGGTCTTGGGGTTTTGTTATCAGTTATCTTCTTTCTTTCTCTCTTCCTATCTGAAACCCTCGAGTAATCGCTGTGCTTAACGCGTACCAGTATCCGATTCAATCGAGGGTTTTTCTCTTTTTTCTTTTTTCAATTTCTGGGTTTTTTTGGATATTGGGTTTCGGGTTGAGAATGGCTTTGGTTTCGGCTTTTCTGGAGATTTTTCAGAGACCCACAATTGTTGAAGTCTTGGGCGAGCTTATGATGTTCATAACCCCTCTTTGGATTGCTGTGATTGTTGGGGTTTTTGTTGGGTGGGCGTGGAAGCCTAAATGGGCGAGCTTGGTTGGCAGAGACTTGTTGGATTGCCCAATCTCCAAACAAAAGGAGTGTTGCTCATCGTCACGGACATCATCCACGTGTTTTGGTCCTATTCCCAGCTTGAGTTCATTGAGATTTCTGCTGCCCAGTTACCCTCCTTGGGCCGCCGATGATAGGAATCAAAAGGAGGCTCTTTCCATGCCACCTACAACCAATCCTGATTTCAGGTTTGTTGACTTTCCCAAGTATTTTGACAATTTCACTACTTGGGTTTACCTAACTTTTTCATATTTTGGTGTTTAATGTGTTCAATTCACAACTTTCCTAAGTGGTTAGTGTGTTAAATTTGGGATTTGGGTCATTTTTAACTTCTATGAGCTTCAGCTTAATGAGTAAATATTATGGTATGGCAGTTCCTCACAGAATGAAAGAGAAAAATCCGGTCTTGTGACCAATCAGGATTTACGGCACATATGTCAGCTGGTTGAGGAGAAAGACGGAGGTCCTGCTTGGATTCATATGATGGATCGGTCCACCCCAACCATGCGCTATCAAGCTTGGCGTAGAGATCCCGAGGTAGCTATCTTTCCTTTTCGCTTTATTGGATAATTGAGGTCTTCCAATCTTCTCATTTAGTTTCTGATACAACTAACTGTGGATGTCAGATACATGGTCTTGTTTTGCTTATATGTACTGGTTGATGAGGTTAACTGACTGGATTTCATTTGTGTGTTCTAGACTGGACCTCCACAATACCGCAGTAGTACTATATATGAGGATGCTACACCAGAGCAACTGAGGGATTTCTTTTGGGATGACGAGTTTCGATCGAAGTGGGATGACATGCTTATATATGCTTCTACTTTAGAAGAATGCCCCACAACTGGAACCATGTTAGTGCACTGGGTGCGCAAGGTGAGAAAAGTGTTTACTTGTTTTTTTCTCTTTGCTTATTGAATTGCCCTGGTTGCGTTGGCTTATGACTTACATTTTTTTTTCTTTCTTTGTTCCGGGCACAGTTCCCATTCTTTTGTAGTGACAGAGAATACTTGATAGGACGTCGCATTTGGGAATCAGGACGGTCATACTACTGTGTAACAAAGGTATGACGAGGAACCTCACAGATAAATTTTGTGTTTAGTCACAGAGAATCTGATGTAGCCTATTTTGAAGAAAAAAATATGAAAAGGATTCCTTTAGGTTCCAATTTCATTGTTTTCTTGCCAAGGCTACATGTCTAGTGTGAATTAATGATAACTAAAATGTATTAGTTTGGTTGGATTTGGTATGTTAAAGGTTATTGTAGTTATGAATAGTTGAAGTACTAAGATATATGTGGATTTCCATTCAATATAGTAATTTCTGACTCTAAATAGTTTAGTAGTAGAGAATTTGTGGATTTGAAAATGTCTTGTGAGATATTGCACTTCTTTCATTTCTCAAGCAATATGAGTTTATTTTGTGTGTAAGCAGAGATTACCAGAGGAAACTAGTCTTTCCACTTATAGTCCATAGTATACAATTAATCATTGCTGCAAGTGCTTGTTTTGAGCTGGTTCTGCATGTTTTCAGTATAACTTTAGACCTAATGTTCATCATGTAGTGATTTTTTGATTTTTTAAGTTTGTAATCCAGGAAATAACCTGTTGGCATCTTTTACATGTTTCAGGGAGTACCTTGCTCTTCTGTGCCAAGGCGCGACAAACCTAGACGTGTTGATTTGTACTATTCAAGCTGGTGCATTCGTGCAGGTATTGAAGTCTTACCATGCATCTTAATTATGTGATTTTGAAAGATATACAAAGTGGTTTTGGTTTCTTAAAGAATAAAGGGGCACCAAAAAAACTGTCAAGCTTCCTAAATGAAGGATCTTTCTTTTCTTTGATATATAATTGGCAGATTAATTTTCTTGCTTTGAAATTTAAATATTTGTATTGCTTTCTTATCTGAATTGTGGTCTTGGGAACAATCACTAAGATTTCTTTGTGTTGGGTATGAACCAGTTGAATCAAAGAGAGGGGATGGCCAGCTTACTGCATGCGAGGTTTTACTATTTCATCATGAAGATATGGGTATTCCTTGGGAAATTGCAAAACTTGGAGTCCGGCAAGGTATGTGGGGAGCTGTAAAAAAGGTTGAACCTGGCTTGCGAGCATATCAGAAGGAGAGAGCCTCTAAAGCCCCACTTTCACGGTGTGCTTACATGGCTCAGATCAACACCAAAGTCAGTGCTGACTACTTGAGATCGGTGGAAAACAGCACTAGTGACACCATGGCGATTGAAAAATCAGATTCATCGGAAAAGAAACCAGAAGGGAAGAGCATACCTAAGCTTCTAGTTGTCGGTGGGGCTATTGCCCTTGCATGTAGCCTTGACCGGGGGCTCTTGACTAAGGCAGTTATATTTGGAGTGGCCCGAAGGTTCGCAAACATTGGTCGGAAGTTGTGATCAGGAATAATTGTCGCTTCATTCCGGAGACGCCAGCTAATGTTACTGTAAAGTGAAGTGAGGAGTTGCCAGCCAAATGATGAATCTCTGCACTTGCCCCATTTCGAGAGGATTGGAGGTCGTATTCTTTGCCCTTTTTTTTCTTTGAGCTATGAATATAGCTTTAATTGTAGAACCCCAGCCAAAAGAGAGATGAAAACAAAGAAATGTCTGGGAAAAGAGGAGAGATCGTATAGCTGTATTCGTTAAAGTTGGAAATGTCATTAAGGGATCTTGTGCTGCAAGAATAACAGTAACATTCAGGTTCTTTTAATGCTCATTTTCTTTCTTTCAATTTATTGATTTTGAGTTGCTTCATAGTTTTGCATACAAACTTGAGTGACAGTTGACATAGCTTGATCGATGCCTGCCCTCAATCAAAACATTACTTGCGAGCACAGAATTTTAGGTGAACTGATAGATTATGTTCCAAGGCAAAGGGAAAACTGCATGTTGTTAAGCTAAGCATATTGTTAAATGTTAGGCTAAGATGACATCATGATGGTGGATATGGGACCTCCAGGGAGGTTGTTAAAGAAGTTCATCTGGGTTCGTGGGGAAACAAGTGACCAATCACAATCAGCCACTTGTCCACTACTGCTTGGAGCTGGAACCTTGTAAAGTTGCGTCTTTGGGTCCTCAAAGACATGTGGAATTCTATATGCACGTGGCCTATCAGTCAGCACCCATAAATCATCGAAGTTAGGAGTTAGGGGTCACAGTTCACACGATAACATCCGACTTCCATAAAGTCGGCTATTCTCTGTTTTGACGGATCTTGTGTTTGAGTTGGACAAGTATCAAAATGAAATTAATTGGACCCAAAGCAAAGCAATCGATAATTGAGTTATGATCCCCTTTCGTATAGACAGCCGCCTATTGTCCTCATCCAAAACTCAGCATTCTTGGCTGAGAGCACGATTTTGCTATGAAAAAGGCAAAGTGGTAACATAGAGGCTAATTATGTTGAAGAATGTGAAGTACCACGTTAAAATTTTTACAAAATAAATACAAGATATAATGAGTAGTTTCACTACTAATGACATTGAGACCTTTCGTATAAAATTCTATATCTACTAGATTGTGTAAGTAGTTAAGTTACTAACATTATCGGCACTAGTGATAGTAAACTGCGATTCTGTGCCTATAAAATCTTAACATATTAGTAAAGCCTGAAAACTAGTTTTGAGTTGGGTTTTCTTGAAATTCCCTATTTTCAATCGAACCATTTCTTTGTTGGTTACAGACACCCGCCTAGTGATTCGGCCCCCCACGTGTCAAAAAAAGTACAGTCGCGGCTATACTATTTTTTATAATAAAAAAACCGTAGTGTATCCGTACGGCTATACTCTTAAAGTATATTATATTTAAAAAGCGTATGGCCGCGCGGCTATACTATTTATTAAAAAAAGGATCCGGCTAGTGAGTTGCAGTGTAAAAACTGTATAGCCGCTCGGCTATACTATTTATTAATGAAAAATTAAAAGAAAATGACCCTTCTAGTTGCATTAGTTCATACTTTATAGATATTAATTTTCAATCAATAATATGTAAAAATTTGTGTGTATTTTTGAAATTTTGGTAAAAAAAAAATAAATGTATTAAACATGAAAAATACGTACGTATGTGTACAATAAGAGTATTAAACGTGAAAATGAAAAATTCTTTATATGGGTAATAACTCTGGAAATGTAAAAACTCAAACGGTGACAATAGAGACTCGGATAATGGCCTAATAATAATGAATAATGTTCTAAAATACTCTTATCGATAAACAAAAAAGGGGAAAAACAATTTTAAAAAAGAGTATAGCTGCGCGGCTATACAATTTATAAAAAAAGACCCTAGGAAAGCTTACTCTTGTTTTTTTTCTAAAAAATTCCGGAGTATAGCCGCGTGGTGATACTATTTATTGAAAGAAAAAAAAAAGTGGACCAGCCAGCCTAGCACCCGCCTTGCCATTTTGTGTCCCACGTGTCAAAAACAGTATAGCCGCTCGGCTATACTGTTTTTAATTAAATAAAAACCATAGTATAGCCGCGCGGCTATACTATTTTTAATAAAAACCATAGTATAGCCGCACGGCTATGTGATTTATTTTAAAAAAAGGGTAACCCACCTAGCTATTCGGCCCACGTGTCCAAAAAAAAGAACGGTTTCGTGTCAAAACAGTATAGCCGCGCGGCTATACGGTTTTTTATAATAAAATCTGTAGACTTTAGGTATATTTTATTTAAAAGTGATTAGGCACAAAGTTAAATCATAGGACTTGGCGTTTGGATCTCCAAAAACATTTTCTAACAGCTGGTTCCTTGGTGGAGAAAAGGCCACCATCTGCAATTTCAAAGACAGCCTTTTCTGGCCAGCCTTTTGTCAATCATGCAAATCTGAAATTGAAGAAGACATTGCGGTGATTATGAAATGTTGTTCAATAAGATTTTCTGTGCTGATATTTTTAAAATATACATGTGTCCAAAAACATGATTTCATAGGATTTCGCTGCCGATATTTTTTCTGTGTTAAGCTAACAGAAGAGTAACACGTGTGCCCAAAACGATGTCGTGCCTGGTTTTTGATTGTCTTCTTCCAGAAAGATTATCTGAAACTTATCCACTTGGAGAGTGTTTCTATTCAAACCTAGTGCTCTTGAGAACTCCAGAGTTTTCATTTGCTTCTCTCTCTTGCAATTGATGCAAAGGATTGGCTTAACATGATATTAATACAGACAGTTTGGTTGCAAGCACCTAGAGGCTAGAGCTCACACTCTGTTCCCTCCTCCTCTGGGTTTAGTGTTTTTAAGGTTAAAATTGCTTTAATGGCTGCAAGCCAAAGCTGCACAATTTATAACCAAAACCCAGTTTTCAATTCCTGATTTATGAAATGGGAAACAACTCAAAATTTAATTTCAGCAATTAAAAAAAATCCAATCAATATGGATCCAAAATGTGGGGGAAAAAATAGGTGAAAGAATTGTATTGTAATATATCCTATATCAACGTTTACAACAATTTTTTTTTTTTTTTTTTTTCTGTGTAACAATCTGAATATCTGATATTAAAATTCCAGCGGTTGTTGTAGTTGTTAATGATAGACGACGGTCTCAAAGCAGTTGAGCCCATCCAACTCCAGCGCGAACCGTGGCAGTGCCTTCTGGCTCTGCTTCTTCTTCACAGGCTGAGCTTGTTGAGGCATGGAGATGGAGGCCTCCCTGTTGCCCTCTTGCTTTGCACCATTCAAATTATCTGCAACTGATGCCTTGTTGTTCAGCACAGTCCCAGTACTCCTCTGCTGCTGCTGTGCAGGGAAGGAGGCCTTCACCATTTGGCCCAAAAACTCAGCGTAGAAGAAAGCATCAAACGAACTGAACATGGAATTCATGGCTGCTTGTACAAGTTCTGTGTTTTACTGCTCAGATGAACCAAAACTTGAAAACCCAATTCTTGAAATTGAAAAAGTTGTAGACTTTAGAGAGAAAATAGAGAGAAGGTATTTGATATGAGGGACTTGTACAGAAAATTGAAATATATAGGGTTTGAGGGGAAGGAGATAGAAAGTTCGAGAGGAAGAGGGGCCTTTCCTTGTTGCTCCGTAGTCTGTACTAGCCGCGTATAGAAGGCTCCAGCTCGGTGGAATTTACTTGGAAATCAAGTCTTGGTGTCTCCTCTTTTGACCTGGTCTATTATCTTGACTTGGAAAATTGTATGCACATTGATCACACTTGCCAAAAAATTTACTTTGTTTTTTCCTTTTTATCTTAGGAAATGGAAAGAAGGATATACATTACAACGCATGTTCCTTTTTTAACAACGCATCCTCGATGAAATTAGGAGCTTCTTAATTGTAAAATATCATTTACAGACAAAGTAAACGGGCAAGTTTAAAACGGCACAATATTTAGCGTCGCCAAATATGAATGTCATCATATACAAGTCTCTCCAGCATTGAAGTGTTTCTTATAAATGGCATGCCATCAGTGGGCCCCCATAATTAATTGTTAACTACTAGTTCATGTGATTAGATGTTTATTTAGTGCCCGTTTGACATTGCTTATTTGAGATGATAAGTGATTTTTTTTAAATTTTGGAAAGTCCAGTCTGTTTGGTAAACTGTGAGAAAATCACTTATTATTAAAAATTGCTGTGAGAGAAAGCTAGAAGGGAAAGCAGCTAATGAGGTGCTTTCATTTTCTGATTATGCAGGAATCAGTTTTGAAGAGGCTCTGGGTTTAATGATTATGCCATAATTATTTTCTGATTATGAAGAAATCAATACTAACAATACTTTTAACAAAAAGTTTACCAAACGCCAAACTGTTTTCCCTCACAGCTGATTTCTCTCACAGCAAATCTAACAACGATTATTTTCACAGCACAGCAATGCCAAACTGGCCCTGAGAAAGAAGAAAGCTTTATGTACAAATTTGTCTGCATAAATGATGCACAAACGAATTTTCACCGTCGAGTCCTTATAGATGGGACAATAATGGTGAATATAATTTTGTATTTATGGAAGTTCCACAGCAACTATCATAAGCCATGAAAAGGTTCTAGTCATAATAAATAAATAAATAAATATATGAAGGGATCAACTTGACTAGATTTACTTTTGCTTACACACAACATGTTAATGATATGCATAATCAATTTATAAGGTGACATAAGTGTTTTGCTTTTCCTCCTTTTGATGATAAAAAAATGCTGCTAGTTGAAACATAATACAAAAATGGACTTAGCACAAAAGGTACTTAACGTACAAACCTATGAAAAAAACATTACACGATATGATTTGATTTATATATAGTTTAGAATCGCCTAATCCTTTAAAACATAATCCGGTTATTTTATACTTGTTTATTTCCTCCTCATTAATAAAACACTATCGCCTTTGTGTAAAAAAAAAAAGTATAGTTTACATTAAGTTTGAGAAATAACAACTTCGGATTTCACAATTGAACACAAAGAAGTTGAATTAATATAATATGATGTGCATGTATATCTATCTAGTCGACTTAATTAGTCTCATTCCAATAACATTAAATATTTATTGCAAAGCTAGAAGAGACAAGACAAGACAATTCAGACTTGTTAGTTGTTCCATGGGAAGAAGAGTAGCTGCCACCTAAAGTTGAATTTGAATTCTGGCAAAAGACTGCTATTGGAGAGTCAACAGTCAACTCATGGATGAAGATGGAAGGAAGATGGGAGCCATTGGAGTTTATGTAGGGTTGTTATAAGTATTATTCAACCTTGAAGACTCTGAACTGTATTTGAGCTAATGAATGAAGTGTGGGTGACTTTACTTTTCGCTTCTTATCATTTCGATTTTGGTAGTTCCGATTTGCAATCAAGTCCAAATTGTAAACTTCGCGACATTAATTGATGAAATTTGATGTTGTAAATGTGCAATCAACCCATAACTTAACCATTTTGTTTCATTTTTCTTAAAAAATTTACACTTGTGAAATCCAATCTCCAACCACAAAAGAGGTGACTTCCTTTTCTTGTGTTCCAAATGTTAATGATGGTCTCTCTCTAAAATTCATTTGGGCGGAAAAGGCCATCAAGAATTTAATGAAAACTAGAATAAGCCCCGTATCTTAGCAATGGACTAAACCCACTTCAGAGAAAATAAGCCTTTAGTTGTCGGTGTTTGGAAAAAAGGAATGGATGGCTATGCCAGATTGTGATCTCAGAATTATTTCATTTTATGTTGGAGTTTATCATGGGGAATTGGACCTCTATTCTATGGTTTTTGGTTGGACAAGTAAAATAAAAGAACATTGGATGAACGCATCAAAAAGATCCGCAAATTAGTTGAAAGAATTGTATTGCAGTATATCCTATATCAACATTTACAACAATTTTTTGAGATTAAAATTTCCAGCGGCAGTTGTAGTTGTTAACGATAGACGAGGGTCTCAAAGCAGTTGAGCCCATCCAACTCTAGCGCGAACCGTGGCGGTGCCTTCTGGCTCTGCTGCTTCTTCACAGGCTGAGCTTGCTGAGGCAAAGAGGCCTCCTCCCTCTTGTTCAAATTATCTGGAAGTGAGGCCTTGTTGTTCACCACAGCCCCAGTACTCTTCTGCTGCTGGGTAGGGAAGGAGGCCTTCACCTTTTGGCCCAGAAACTCAGCGCACAAAGCATCAAACGAACTGAACATGGAATTCATGGTTGCTTGTAGAAGCTTTCTGTGTTTTACTGCTCAGATGAACCAAAACTCGAAAACCCAATTCTTAAAATTGAAAAAGACTTAGACTTTAGAGTGAATTTGGGATTTTTGATTGAAAAGTTGTGTGTTTTACCGCTCGGATGAACCAAAAGTCGAAAACCAAATTCTTAGAATTCAGAAACTTTTAGACTTTTAGAGAGAAATTGAGATTTGGTGATGAGGGTTTGTGGAAGAAATTGAAGTATATATAGGGTTGATTGGAGGAGAGAGATAGAAAGTTCTAGAGAGAGGAGGTAGGTTTTTGCTGTTTCCTTGTTTGATTGGGATTAAGAATGCGTGTGAAGGGAAATAGCCTGGATGCTCTGTATTGCCGCCTATGGAGACGAGCCTGACACAACTTGGCAAGGAAGATTTCAGGATTCTAAAAGACGGCTACTTTGGAATTGGAATGAAGTCACTTCTGACTTGGTCTATCTTGACTTGGAAATTGTGTGCACATTACTTACTTGCCAAGAAAAAGAATAACTTGGGTTTTTTCTTTCTATTTTTAGACAGGGCGGTTTGTTACTGGAAAGAAGAAACATTATAAAGCATATAATATTGGAAGAAATTATGAAACTTCTTTTCCCATGATTTAAGGAATCTAGCAAGTTTATGTGTTACAATGTTCACTTTTCTGTAAATACGGGATTTAGTCTAATGAAAAAAGTTATTAACTTGTAAATTAGTAGTATCAAGTTTAAACTCGCAACATATAAAAAATACAAGAAAATACTATGAAAATCAACTTTAGATACTAACTTGTGTACAATCTTTCTAATAGAGCGTGAGACCCATTATATTGGTGGGCTTCATCTCTATTAGAGAAACGGTACACAAGTTGGTATCTAAAGTTAGTCTCCCTAGCATGACCTTGTAAATGGATCAACTTGACTAAATTTATCAATTCCCAGACGAGACAATTTCTCTCTTTCCTTTGGCGATAAAGAAAGAAATTGCTGCAATTGAAATATAATACAGATGAACTTAGCACAAAAGCTGGTACATGTATATTAAATTTAATATATATAATATGATGTGCATGTATATCTATCTATCTACCCCACTTTGGTCCGGTCTTCTTCCAGTACCATTGAATATGTCTTGGAAAGTTAGAAGGGACAAGAAAAATCAGACTTGTAGGTTGTTGCTTGGGAAGAGGATGAGCTGCACAGCCTAGAATTATTTCTGCCAAGACTAGCTAGTATTGAAGAGTCAACGGTCAACTCATGGATAAAGATGGAAGGAAGCGAAGAAGACCACTTTCCCATTGGAGTGAGAGAGGTATTGGAGTTTTTGATAAGGGAATGACGAAACCTCATAAGGCCTCATTCATGTATGGCATATTGGTGGTAGGTTTGGTTCAAAGTATTGAAGAATGAGTGTGATTGACTTTATTATTATTTTTTGAATACAAGTAATTGAGAAAGGAGGCTTTACACACAAATATTTTTCGGGTGTACGAGGGTTTCGAATCTCTACTCACATGAGTAAAGAAGATTGAAGAGCTCAACCAACTGAGATATACCCCATTGACACGTGATGACTTTAATATTTGAAAACAAGTAAGTACTTGTTTCGAGTCATAGTCTTCTCTTTCCCTTGTGTTCCAATTTTTATTGATGGTCCCTAAGCTTCATTTGGGCCCAAAAGGGCATCGATTACCTTCCTCAATTACTAACCCATTATATTTACCATGGACCAGCCCACTTCAGATAAACAGTCTTTACTAATGTCTGGTCCATGAGTGGAAATCCCTTTCTTCAAAAAGGGAACAAAAAACAAATATTTATTTATTTATGGATAAATACCAAAAAACAATTATGGGTTTCATAATGTAGTTGCTTTATAGCCTTATATTACATGTCATGGGTATGTAATATTATGAACATAAAGATATGCACACACTTGGTATGTTATGGTATGTAATGAGAATTCGAATTCCACTTTATTCTGTGAATGTATTTGTAGGCATAGACTATGCATGCTTACTCATAAGTAATGGGTATTGCAATAATTTTGATTCTTAATTTTCTCTGTGAGTGTTGAAATTATTTCGGTTCACAAGAATTGATTAAAAAAAAGTTGCTGATCTCATAAAAACAGTATGAATGAATTGACTGTCTCACCCAACTAGCCAAATTAAGTAACCACAACCGAACAAATACTAAGTAGGTTTGATGAACTTGGAAACTAGCGTTTCAAAGCAGAACAATCCATCAAAGGAAGGAGCAAAAGACAGTGCATCGCTTTGCGGTTCCTCAGCCAAGGCTATAGGTTTAGACGATGAACTGCTGCTGCCCACATTCTTATACTTATTCTTGGTCTCATTAATTCCCCTCTTGGCTTCAGAATTCTCGGCATCCTTTGGTTTGGTGCTAATTGCCTTGTAATTAGGCAGAGGCAAACCAAATTCATCATAAAAATAATCAGCACATATGTCCCCAAGAAATCCACCGAAAACAGACATTGTTGTCAAACAAACAGCAACCTTAAGGATTAGGTTTTGAGGAACAAAAGATTATGGATAAGCACAAGGATTGTTTTGCCCTTAATATATAGGCAGAGGCTTTAGGATGTTAATATTCCTAGTGAATTTAGGAAGTGTTTGGTTTGGAAGGGTTTTGATTTCCTAGTTTAAGCACAACTGCATGCTTTTCCTTCCTAAGCAAATTAGTACAAAGTCGTGTTGGAAATTATTTACCTTTGCTTTCAAATAGGACTTTGCTTTTTAGAGGGATCCATGATCACATATAGTGCTTCATCTTTTATCTCTCTTTGAACCATATTGTCGGGAGATTATCTAGGGATGAAGGGTCACATATTGCATTTTGACCACAACATTATCACAAAGATACACCAAAAATGGGTTGAAGAATCTTGACCAATTTCCTATAATATTGTTTTTTTTTTTCTCATTCGACTTATATTATTCTCATTGGCAAAGTGTGTGTAAAGATTTTTAACAAATTCATACTTAAGGCGAACACCATTGTATTTGTTAGATTGACAAATTCACTATCCTTTATCGTACATAAGATAAACACGATTGTAGGAATTAGATGAACAAATTTATTATTCTCTATTGAATGTAATCTAACTATAACTCGTTTTAAAATGTTCACATTAAAAACAAATTGGTGCACTTATTTGAAAATACTTTTTTTTTTTAAAATGAAAAAGAGTTTAAGAGGAGGGGAGGCTACCCCATCTCAGGATGAGAGTAGGCCTCTTTGAGGACTTACAGATTTGAGGCTATGTTTGGTACCCCTCACTTGACTGGATTGGCTTAAATAATACTGAAAATCTATGTTTGATAAGAAAGGTAGTGATCAAAACCCTTCACTCACTCCTCTAATATAGCAAAGTTGAAAAGTGGTTCACAAAGTAGCGAACTCGCTAAATAGAACACGCGAGTCCGAACTACACAAATTTCTTCGTCTTCTTCACATGGAACTAGATTGTCTGGATTTTCGTTTTCAGTAAACCGTATCAACACCAAAAACCATACCCAATTAAACACCTGTCACCACCCAACCCACTGCATAGCCCAGAAACTTGACGTCTCCACCTCCCTTGCACAACCACAACATCCCCATTCACAACAGATTCCCACAAAGCCAATAATTCCATTTGAAAAAAATTAAAAACCAGAGAGTGACATTTTGGGGAAAAAAAAAATCAAGGGATGAAGAATTTGGATTCTTGAAAATAGAAGAAGATTAATGGTGGGTCTGCCACCTTTAGAAATGTTTCTTCCCCAATTAATAGGCTACTGCGTTTCCCTCTTTCATCGCCTCATCCAACTGTGAGCAATCCAATAGGACCCCATCATCATCCTAATCATCCCCATCTTGTTCGTTTTGTTGATGTGGGTCAGAATCTGATAGCCTTAATTTGGGGCAAAGTGGGATGATAGGAAGGAGAAGAGGCATGGTTGTGTTTGTGGACAGCACGGCCTAAGCTGTGTGGTTTGGGGAGGTAGGCAAATGGGGTTAAGGAGGATTGTAGGTGGTGAGGTGATGAGGAGAGGAAAAAGAGAAGATATTTGTGGTTTTCTCAAATATTTTATTAGTTTATAGTTAATTAATTATTTTAGCTTAAATTTTATTTATTAATTGTTTATATCTATTATGATGTTATTATCTAGTTTTTTTTAATAGAATTTTATTATTGTTTTAATTATTTTTTTAGAACATAAATTAATAAAAATACACTTGAAAATAGCATTATTCTAAAAAAAGATATTAAAAAGCCTTAAAAAAAATATCAGAATCCTGAATTAAATTCAAATATTACAATATTTATTTTTTAGTCCGATATAACACTAAACATAAGTCTTCACTATTTTTACAACTTAGTTCAACGCAACATCAAATGTAGGTTGGTACTTAATCCAGCTTAATCCAATCCAAATTAATCCAAAATAATCCCAAAATTTAATTCAGTCCATAACAGTTCGCCATACCAAACGAGAAAAAGAAAAAAAAAAAAAAACAAGAGTCAGTCAAATACTCCACAAAACAATGCGTGAGCGGAGAGACTGACCAAAACGGCGTCGAGCTTAAACAAATAGAACCTAACGTAACCTATTAAACCCCCATCCCTCTTCCCTCCACAACTCGCATTCCAAAGCCAGCGGGCCCCACCAGCGTTTAGGAATCTTACGGCCCAATAAAGCATCTTTCCTTGATCCACCAAAGAAAGAACCACTCTAACCTACTCTCCCCCCCACCCAACCTAACCGTGCACCCACCTCAGTTCTCTAATCCCAACCTGCGGGACGCACCTACAGGCTCATCACCTACCCTTCAAAATCACCACCACACAATCGTAACCGTCCATCTGTTTGACTCGACAAGTTAAAACAACGCCAGCGTGGCGGAGAATCTCGACACGAAGGCGGAATTAAATTTAAAATTAAACCCCGTTAAATGCGGTTTGAGGGAGGCCCGCTACCCGCGTATATATATAACGGCCCACCACAGCGCCAGTTAAAGCCTCTGCGAGCGGAAAATTCAGAGAAGAAGGAAATCGCAAAGTTCGGGTTGAGATCCGGCGAGCCTCGTCGGGTTTCGCCCATCCAACTTGGAATAGTTACTTCGGAGCCTCGAACCAACGGTCTTTCCCTTCTCGTCTCTTCTCTTCTCTTCTCTTTGAGTTCGCAAAATGAAGGCGTCGGGAACACTGGTGGCGTCGGTGGTTGCCGCTTCCACCATGGCTCTTACGACGTCGTCTTCGTCCAACCAGGTATGCACATGAATGCTGCAAATTTTTCATATTTTTTTCTCTGTGAAGATTGAAATTGGTGATTGGATCTACCAATTTCTCTGCTTCGGTGAACTTCGATTCACGAAAAGTGAGTAAAAATCCCATCTTTAATCTAATCTACATGATAATTGTGTTTGGTTAGAGGGTTTCTTCTGCGCTGGTGAAGAACGGTGCACAAAACTGTCAAACGGCGTCGGATAAGGAGAAATTCGAGCCGAGATTCGACGGGTTGAGGTTCATTGAGACGTTGGTGACAGCGCATAGGTGATGGTTGAGACGTTAGTGACAGCGCATAGGTGATGGTTGGCGCGGAGCTCTTAATTAATTGTAAGCCCGTGATTAGAATTCAATCAGAGACAAATTTCTTTCCTTTTTCTTCTCTCTTCTTCTCCGAAGTTGAAGACTTTTTTGGTGGTGATTGTTAATTGGGTCATTCTCAGTCTGGTGTTTATGTTCTCAATCTCGTAATTACCATTTAATCTCATAATTATCAAGTGAGAAGCTCTCGTCTTTTCCTTAAAAATATGGTCATAGGAATCTTCGGGATTCCGGTGCATGTCACAAGGTCTGGCCTTTGTTTGTATTTCGTTGTAAATTGTCGGTAGCAAATTGGTTTGCTTGCGGACGAAATTATTTGGAATTGTATAAAACACATTTTGCCAGCCTTTTAGTCATCATAATCATATGCTAATTAATTCTTAAATTTGCCTCAGAAGAAAGGATTTTATCAGTTGTTTTTGGTCAAATAACCCAACGTGTTGGGTTTGCTCACCTGCCCTGTTTCAATTTTAAATTATTTTTTGCTGTTGCTTAAGACTTGCTTAGCCTATCATTATTCTTTAACCCAGAAGTCAAAAGAAATGTTCTTCATGTGAAATAGACAACCCTTTGGTTAAAACTTGTATACCTTGTTTTTCGTGAAGAACTAGGGAAACATGGAGACTTCCCAATACCCTGCGTATTCTAAGATGGGTCCTAAAAGCACGGGCCAGCTATTAGGGAAGATCCCATTGTATTTTTTATTTTATTTTTGAAAGGAAGCTTCCTTTTTTTTTTTTTTTTTTAAGATTGAAAAAGGAAGCTTCCTTAAGGAAATGAACATAGGGCGAAATTTCATTACTTTCTCAACCCTTCAATTTATTTTAAATTTATGCGATCATTGGATGCCACAAAAGTTTGTATACAAAAATCATGTGGTCCATTGAACTCTATGACGCGATGCCTTGAAAATTACACATTAAATAACTCCTAAAAAGGAAGAGTTAAATTTACGAATTTCTTTTGACATTAAGAAGAAAAATACCAATCAAACCACACGAGTATGTGTGAAATTGTGTAACAAGATGTAGTGAACACTCGTGTACTTTTACAATCTAACAAAAGAAAAATACTAGTGACAAGCAACGGTCCACGCATTTGTTTAGGCAGAAAACGTATGGCCACAAGTAGGGGGCGAGCTCTTGGCTGAATGTCATTATAGCAGCAGTGCCTTCGTTTAGTGGAAAACTACGGGGCCAATGGATTGAGGGAAGACAAAAAGTACAAATTATGAAGCAGGAATATTCAATATTTAATTTCCTAGAAGAAGAGGGGTTGAGAAAATACAAATAAAAATGTGAACACCACCATATCATAATCATTTGTTGAAACGCACGTCTTAAAAAATCTTGAAAATCATGTTCATGACAGACAGCGCTGCTTCTAGTCCCACGTCGTTTTCTTGCAATTGACTAGTAGTGTGGTGTGGGTCGTGTCTTGTGTTGTATTATTATTATTCCTGTTTTCCTAATCAGAAGCTTCTGTTGTAGTTTGCTTCTCTAAAAAAACACAAAAACACAAATCCTATAAAAGGCAAACAAGAAATCATGTTACTTGTGACTAAAGGCGTGTTTGCAGCAGCAAGTCCATTGATCTTTAAAACGTTCTTCATTAGGCTACTTGACTGTTTTATGTAGTAGAAAAGGATTTGCACTGAAAACAGTGAACACAATAATAATGAAAATGAGAAAATAATCAAACTGAATACGACTTGACGAATGATGATGGAGATAATTGAAGTGGACAAATGGAGATTTGAAAGGTGTAACGGAGTCAATGAACACTTACAACATTTGTAGCCGTTATCTTTATCAAAATGCCATGAGTTAAGTTTGTATAAATTTCCTCCTCGCCCTACCGAGCATTCATCTTCCTCAGCTGCAATTATGGACGATCACGATGATAAAGATTGTTGCTTCAGCCACGTCCGTGCGTAATTTAATATATAAATGCAACTTGGGAACGTTTTTTAAGGTACCAAGAAACGAACCACCGTCCATTTTAGGCAACCCCACAACTGCATAGAGTCAATAAAATCTCAAGAAAACTACTTCAACTGTGCAGTTTGATTGCTCCACAAAATATCTGGATGTCGTTTTGTACCTTGTCTGCTTCCTATGCAGGAACCCTCCCCATCAAAAGCCCCACCAACACCAAGCCATGCACTCTAAACCACACGATTAGCACTCCAGATTGTGTCGTTTCCGCCGCTTGATTGAAGAAAACATCTTCAGCTGCTGCTGCTGCTCTGTTCCAATGAACATTAGGTGCACTGAATGGCCTCACGTTTGTGGAATATCCCCGAGGGATGCAAAAACCACACGTGATCATACTTTAGGTTTGGAAGCCCAACCGCTGCCTTTCTGACACGTGTACTGGCACAATAATGTAGGTGGCAAGTACAAATCCCCACTTCCCCAGTGACCATTTCGCACCAACACCCACACTCTCAGCTGGCTGTTTGAGTGAGACTCGGACACTCAGAGAGAGAGAGAGAGAGAGAGTGTTACAGGTGCTTTGTCAACTTGAAACTTGGTAAGAAACTTGACTAATACCATTAAACATTAAATATTTTTGCAAATGATTTAAATTTGGTATGATCAGTTCCGAAATTTGCTCTTATCTTGATAAGTTTTAGTACTTAAAACCAACGTTCAGAGTTTTTCTCAATTGGTTGTGTTTTCATATTTTTAGTGCAGAGTAAATGCAAGTGTAAAGGAAAACACTTTGGTGTCTGATTTGATAATCATTTCTTTGGGTATATGTTGCTTGAGTGATCTATGATCCTATGAGCCTCAAAGTCTTAAATTTTGATTGATCAGCAATTTTGGCCATCTTTTCTTTGAGTAATCTCTCACCCCTATGCGCCTGATCGTCTTTGATTTTGCTTGATCATCTTGTTCTGTATTTTGGTTAATTTCTGTGGCTTAGAGGCTCAACTTTTAAAATTTTATTTTTTAGTTTGAGTGATCTCTGTGAGCTTCAGAGTCTACAATTTTGCTTGATCATCTTTTTTGGGTTTCTGTTCTTTGAGTAATCTCTCACCCCTGTGAGCCTGAAAGTCTTTGGTTTTGCTTGATCATCTTGTTCTGTATTTTGGTTAATTTCTGTGGCTTAGAGGCACAACTTTTTAAATTTTATTTTTATGTTTCTAATTTTATAAGATTTGTTTGGTTATGTGTTTCAGAGCGAGGTTATCAGATATGTCGACTTTGGCAGCCTCACACTTTGTATCAAGGACTTCCCATGTAAATGGAGGTTCAGGATCAGAAACCAGAACAAACTTGGGTCAGATGGGCCTCTGGAACCAGCCAATGACTCACAATGGGCTAAGGTCTTTGAGCAACTTGGATATGCTTCGAATCAGAACCCGTCCTATTGCAGTTCCTAGGCAAGCCATGAAGAAAGCTGACAAGACCGAGGGTGATCAGTGTGTGGGGAAGATTGTATGTGGGACAGGCATGAACTTGGTCTTTGTGGGGGCTGAAGTTGGTCCATGGAGCAAAACTGGTGGTCTTGGGGATGTTCTTGGAGGCCTCCCACCGGCTATGGCGGTTTGTGACTTACTTGAGTTTGATCCATGTTTTTCATTTCTCTGGTTTAGTTTGACTGATTTTTGTGCCTGATGATTGATTTCTAGGCTAACGGGCACCGTGTTATGACCGTGTCTCCACGCTATGATCAATATAAAGATGCATGGGATACTAGTGTACTGGTTGAGGTAAGTCTTGCATTTAGTATATGCCTCTTTAACTTTAAGAATCTAATGTTGTTTCTGGGCTTCTTTCTTATTTAGCGAGTGATGTATGTTTAGGAAAATGTGCCTCAAATGATCAGAAGTTTTGATTATGCAGATAGAAGTTGGTGGTAAAATTGAAACCGTTCGCTTCTTCCATTGCTACAAGCGCGGTGTTGATCGTGTCTTTGTGGATCACCCATTGTTCCTTGAGAGGGTATGAATATTCTCTTTATTGTCTAAGGCCATATGTTTCTAGATTATTGTATGAATGAAGGTTCAATTAGGTCTTTGACTGATGCTTGGCTTTCTGGATATGGAGGTATGGGGCAAAACTGGATCCAAAATCTATGGTCCCAAGACAGGAGTGGATTACAAGGACAACCAATTGCGCTTCAGCTTGTTGTGCAAGGCATGTCATGCTCTTTTCTTTCATTTTCTTTTTCTAACTTGTCTAGAACAATTAATTTTCCTGTTGTGATGACTCACATATGAATAAAGTTGAATTATGAATTAGTCTTTTTGTGAACTTTCAGGCTGCTCTGGAGGCTCCAAGGGTTCTTAATTTGAACAGCAACGAATACTTCTCTGGACCATACGGTGTGCATCTCACTCTTTTTCTTTAAAAAAGAGTATGATTTATTCAAGAAATAGCATATTATTAAGGATGTATCCTTGGCTACCTCATTGCAGGAGAGGATGTTGTATTTGTTGCTAATGATTGGCACACTGCTCTTATTCCTTGCTACTTAAAAACCATCTACAAGCCAAGGGGTCTTTACAAAAATGCCAAGGTAAGGTGCCCTGAGTTTGAAGAGCATTATTTTACATGAAAACTGTAATAATGCTTGATAAATGAATGGCAGGTTGCATTTTGCATCCACAACATAGCTTACCAGGGCAGATTTGCCTTTTCGGACTTCTCACTGGTTGATTTGCCGGACCAACTTAGGGGTTCTTTTGACTTCATTGATGGGTATATATTACACATTTGATGTAGCAACTATATTAAGGGCTCAAAAGTTTACTTTGTGGATTTGGCAAAATTTTCCTCTTTCTGAATGTTTGGTTAAATTTGCAGGTATAACAAGCCTGTGAAGGGAAGGAAAATCAATTGGATGAAGGCTGGAATATTGGAATCAGACAGGGTTGTGACTGTGAGCCCATACTATGCCCAAGAACTTATTTCTGGAGAAGACAAAGGTGTGGAATTAGATAACATCATCCGTAAGACCGGAATCACTGGTATTGTAAATGGCATGGACGTTCAAGAGTGGAACCCAGCCAGAGACAAGTACTTGGATGTCAAATATGATAACACAACTGTAAGTAAATCCTAAGGGTTTTCAATACCTTGACATGGCTGGCAGGAATTTTTTTGTACTGATCAGAATTGTATGTCCAGGTACTGGATGCAAAGCCTCTATTGAAGGAGGCCCTTCAAGCAGAAGTTGGGCTGCCAGTTGATAAGGACATCCCGGTGATAGGCTTCATCGGTAGGCTGGAGGAGCAGAAAGGTTCAGACATTCTAGTAGAAGCCATCTCGAAATTCATTGGAGAGGAAGTACAAATAATAATCCTTGTAAGTATCTGATGAATCAGCTTTCTTTACCCTGTTGCTGTCAGCAGTAGGCATAGATGTGAGTTTGATGGAAGGATGCTGTTTCTATTAGGGAACTGGCAAGAAGAATATGGAGACGCAGATCAAACAGCTGGAGATCAAATATCCGGGCAAGGCTGTAGGAGTGGCAAAATTCAATGTGCCATTAGCCCACATGATTATTGGTGGTTCTGATTTTATGTTGATCCCAAGTAGATTTGAACCATGTGGTCTCATTCAGCTGCATGCTATGCGATATGGAACGGTAAGGAGCTAGATTTGTACATCAACAACCAATGTCTTAAACTATCAGTCACTTCCTCTAATTATGCTGAATGCAATATCTTTAGGTGCCTATTGTTGCCTCAACCGGTGGACTTGTTGACACTGTCAAAGAAGGCTTTACAGGATTTCAGATGGGAGCTTTCAACGTCGAAGTAAGTCAATGACTTGCTTTGCATCTGTGACGTCACACAATTGCACTACTTTTTTATATTCCTTTGTTCCACTTATCTTCAAAATAATGAATGATGTGTTTTGGTGGGTTGTTTTAGTGCGAGGAAGTTGACCCAGCAGATGTGACTGCAATTGCTACTACTGTCAAGAGAGCTCTTGCAGCATACGGTACTCCTGCGTTAAATGAGATGATCCAGAATTGCATGGCCCAAGATCTTTCGTGGAAGGTTCGTACGATACTCAATTGCTAAGCAGCTAGTTCTCTCATAAATTTTGAGTTTAATGTTGCTTGGTTTGCAATTAACCGTGTCGGATCGAATGCAGGGACCTTCAAAACAATGGGAAAAGATGCTTTTGAGCCTGGAAGTTGCCGGTGGCGAACCTGGAATTGAAGGGGAAGAGATTGCTCCCCTTGCCAAGGAAAATGTTCCCACTCCCTGAGCATTGAGTTTCTAGTATAATATTAACCTGTAAGTGAGCTAACTTCCACCGGTGGTAGCCGCTATTGGTTCTTAATCTCCAGCTTCATGTGAGAGCCATATGCTTTTGGTGGAAATCTAAGCTTTTCTATAATCAACTAAGTGTGAGGGTGAAAAATGATCTTCAAGTTGTGCATAATTTAATGAATCTGACACTTATTTGCTGTGGTTATGAAGACCTGAAGAACAAGTTTGTTTTTCTTGCCTAGTCTTGTACTTTTAATATATATTGCAAGTAAACAAAATAAAATTTATAGTATTGCAGAAAAATAAATTATTATTATTACATTTTTTTTTTTCTGTTTTGGTTTTCGTAGGGTTTTTCTCCCCTCCTTATTCTTCTCGTTGCTGGTGTGATTGTCGAAAACAAAAACAAGAAATTGAGCAAAGTCTATAACTCGGATTGAGAAAATGAAAGATTTGAGTTGGCATTTTTGACCTAGAAGGTGAAGGAGATACTAATAAGAAACCTCGCTATCAAATAAGGGTGGTGATTTTCCCAGTCCCCTTTTATCCATCTACACCCCCTTTTGTATTTTTAATACTTTTTACTATAAGATAAAAGGTTAAGTGAATAAAAGATGAGTGAGAACATACAATTTAAAAAAAATTTAGTGTAAGTTGATAAAAAGGGAGTGAGAAAATCAATTCCCGCAAATAACATATAACTAATACAACAAGAATACCATTTTCAAACATAAGGTGCATACCAAACGAGAATAATTGATCAATTTCCAGCAATTAACAAAAATGTCGGCTAAGATAGCAAGATGGTGACATTTCACTTCGTCTTTATAGCAATGCTGCCAATGCAGCTCCAAGTTGACAAGGTTATAATTGGTTAAGAGAATTTTATGTATCTTTCAGTCTGCAAAATGGAGACGAAGATACTCAAATTAGCTTACGGATACCCGAAAAAAACAAAAGGGTGTATGACCGAAAACTAGAATAATTATAATAGCAATAACGATCACCATGAGCGTGCGGTAAAGAAAAAATGATTATACAAAGCAGAAAACCCACAAAATCAAAAGTAATAACAAAAGGCAGCATGGTGGAAGTCAGAATAATAGTAAATTATGACTCAAGTAATCAATCCAATTGCTCCAAATGATGCTCTAGGTGGGAGTTTTCGTAATTCTTATCATACATATGGACAAAAACAGATAAACCATGAAAATTGATACGCACACAAAATGATTAGTTCAAATTTTTTTAGTATAAGCGATTGGGGATGGGCTATACAAATATTTATTGGGCGTTTGAGATTTCAAACACCTGTCCACATGGATGGAAGTAGAAGAGCTCAACCAATTGATACCCGATGGGCAATAATTAGTTTAACTTTAAGAGATGCTCAACTTGACAACTCAACATCTAGCTAGTAATTAAATATATCCCTAAGATTAATTAAATGCATGTTCATGGTTGAGAAAAGACATTTGATTTACGTACCAGTGACACATGTGTGCGGACTTTAGAGCTACATTTTCATTTTTGTTGCATTGAATATGAAGCAAGAGTTGAGACATGAGATAAGCGAGAAGATATTTGTTCTTGCAGCCAGAAACGGCGAAAGGTTGATTCACACAGCTTTGTTTTTGCTCACCTTTGCTTGGCATGCATGCCACGTATCTGGTGCTGTATGGCAATGGCTCTGCCGTTTTTCTTGAACCATGAGAAAACCAACATAACAGCCCAACAGCGCCTCCTCATGAAAAAGAGGCGAAAAGAGAAAGGGTCAATAGAAAATAAAGCAGAGTTTGTGAGTTGCCCAGCCTACCCTTCCTCCTTCACAAAAATTAAAATAATAAAAAAGCTCCCAGATTTGAGTGGATTGGGAATGGTGATCATGTGAAGCTTGTCGGACAACAGTAACTGGACCCCACTCAAAACCCATCACCACCGCAGCATCAATCATAGCATTCAAGTGAAGGAAGAATCAAAACTCACTCACACCAAATCACACCAAATCACATTTCTTAGCATGACACTGTAAACATAGAGAGACCCTTTTATTCCCTTTGGTCCCCATTGTAGTTTCTACCCCTAAACCTGCCTCTGTGCCGTCCCTACAAGCCCTAAATATCTACCCAGTACCAACCAAATTCAAAGCTCACATTTTGTATCCTCTCTCTCTCTCTCTCTCGCAAACCCATAGCTTTCACAGTTGCGTGCCTACATTGGGCATTTGACCTATAACCCATTGTCCCAGCTCATTTCTGAATTCTGAGAGTGAGGGAGTGATTCTAAGAGCTCTATATACAGTGGTCACTCTCTCTCCTCACTGTTGGCCAATTTGGAGCTGCTGCAGCTTCTACATTTCTGCTTAATTCCCTTTTGCAGTCTCCAAGCTGAGCACCAAAAATGGCGACCAGCACTAGCTTCAGCTGCTGCTCTTCACTATTCTTATCAATTCTAATCATTTCAGGCACTGATAAATAAAACCCTGCTCCTCATCCTCCAATTTAGCTTCAAAGCTTTGATCTTTTTACTCTTTTTGAATTTTGGTTAACTAATTACAGCATTATCTCTGTTTTTGTGTTTTTGTTTTCAAAAGGGTTTGTGTTTGCTGAAATGGTGAATTCAATGGGGATAAACTACGGCCAAATCGCCAACAACTTACCTTCGCCGGACGACGTTGTTCCGTTGGTGAAGTCCATCGGCATCTCCAAGATCAAGCTGTACGACGCCGATCCCAAAGTCCTCAAGGCCTTCGCCAACACCGGCGTCCAGTTCATAGTAGGCCTCGGTAACGAGTACCTCACCAAGGTCCAAGACCCGGCCCAGGCCCAAAACTGGGTCAAGTCCAACGTTCAGGCCCACTTACCCGCCACCAACATCACCTGCATCTTCGTCGGCAACGAGGTCCTCACCTTCAACGACACGTCGTTGAGCAACAATCTCCTCCCCGCCATGCAAAGCGTCCACGCCGCCCTCGTCTCTCTCAACCTCGACAAGCAAGTCACCGTCACCACCGCCCATTCCCTCTCCATTCTCGAGACCTCGTTCCCGCCGTCGGCCGGAGCTTTCCGGCGAGATCTGACCGGCTGCATCACTCCGATCCTCAACTTCCACTCCAAAACGGGCTCGCCGTTCTTGATCAATGCCTACCCCTACTTCGCCTACAAGTCAAATCCTAAGCAGGTGCCTCTGGACTACGTCCTCTTCCAGCCCAACTCCGGCTCGCTCGATTCGGGCACCAATCTCCACTACGACAACATGCTCTTCGCTCAGATCGACGCCGTTTACTCCGCCCTAGCTGCGCTAGGGTTTAAGAAGCTTCCGGTTCACATCTCCGAGACCGGTTGGCCGTCGAAGGGCGACGAGGACGAAGCCGGAGCGACGCCGGAGAACGCGAAGAAGTACAACGGGAATCTGATCAAGCTCATCTGCCAGAAGAAGGGCACGCCGCTGAGGCCCGGGTCGGATCTCAACATCTACGTCTTCGCTTTGTTCAATGAGAACATGAAACCTGGCCCGACTTCCGAGAGGAACTTCGGGCTTTTCAAACCCGACGGGTCGCCCGCGTACTCAATCGGGCTGTCGGTGAGCAACAGCTCCTTTGGTAACGGTAACTTGAGTTCGAATTCGGGTTCGGGTTCGGGAGGGTTGGTGAATCCGATTACTCCCTCTCCGCCGGGAACTTCCAGTTCTGGCTACTTGGCAATTTCCTCCGCCGCGGTCACGGCAAGTCCTTCATTTTTACTGTTTACTGTTTTCCTGTTTTACTGTGTTAAGCAGCTGAGTTTTTAGTGGACCAGATGTCCAACGGATATTGGTCATTCAGTGTTGATAAGATTTTGGATGATTTAATTACTTGCGAGACAGTGGTGTCCGTTGGGTTTGATTGGGACAAATTTAATAGGGCATTTCGTGGAAAACGACGTCGGCTTACCTGTACATGTGCCAGCATACAGTCGCTTAATTTAGATGTTTTTCGGTTTAATTTTTGCTATTTTGGGTTGTTTAGTTCTGATTTGTGTTTGTTTTATCAGGAGAGATGCCATGTGATTGGTTTGATTCCCATGTTAGTGGTCTTCTTGTTGATGAAACATGTCCTTTGAAGTTAGGGAAAAAGCTCAGAGCGATAAGTGCTCAAGCCTTTTAATCAGAAATCAAGATGTGAATGGACGGTGGAAAAGATAGAGGAAAAAAAAAAAAAAAAAAAAAAAGAGGCTACTTGGGAATTAGGAAAAAAAAAGGTGAAACTCTGTTCCTTTGCTCATAACCCACTTTTATTGTGAATCACCATCATCATCACACGTCATCATAACATTTATGAAATCTAGAATTTTACCATACTTTTATCTGTTTGTCAATGCATTGTGAACTTATGCATCAACGGTCACCTCCATAACCTGCCTGTATAAAATTTGATTGTTACATAAAATTCCCAATGGACCCCACACCTTGATGCATTTTTCTTAATGATCCATCAGCATGTCTCTGGTAAGTTAAAAGGGTGTGGGGTTCACTGAGGAAAGTGATGATGGTGGGTGGCCTTTAATAACTCTTTTTGGTTGGCAGTGGCATCTCAAATGGTACCAAACTTATTTAACAAGTCTTTAACTTTTCTTTCTTTTGTTTGGCTTTTGCAGGAGAATTATTTTCATTGTCTTAATAACTCTAGTGATTAGGGAGAGAGGTGTTAGTTTAATGCTGCTGCTGATGAGGACGTCTGGAAGGAGGCAGTCTAGAGAGAGAGAGAGAGTTATTGATTTATTTGATCACTTTTGTATTTGTTTAAGTATGCATCTGTGTCATCTTAGATTGTGTTGTTACTCTGTATGGACAATATCTTACCTTCTCTATTCAAGATTCTTGCAGAAAATTAAAAAAGACAAAAAAGCCATATAAGCTCTGATGATTCACAATCCACTTAAGCTTGTCACATGAGGATCAATCAATAGCCAAAAGTAAAGATGCCTCCACCTAAAGAAACCCAAAAAAAAAGGCAATTTCAGCATGTTAATCTGTAAAGGCTAGGGGTAAAAAACACAAGGTTCTTTCAACTTTCCACCAATTTTGTCTCTGATTCTATTACAGTGTTTTTCGTACAGTACAGATCTGTCCTGTCTCGACATCTTACACTGCACTGCCATAATAAACATAGAACATCTTACAGAAGTTCTAAAATAATTTGCTACTCTTCCCAACAAATAAGAAGCAGAGTCAGGTGGATGTTTGAAGAAATCTTTACCCGAGGAAATCTAATGGATAAATGGCTACCAAAATTTCTTTTCCTTTTCCCTTAAAAAATATTGTATGAGATGGCGAACACATTCCTAGTACCAACAACCATGTCATGCAGCCCCTCGTACTACGGCTTTAGTCCATGCCAGTATCGTGCAATCTGTACCTTCAACCTGCCGATTGCCAGGTCCGATTAGCCAAGTAAAACAACAAAGCTCACCATTCCTCGACCAAGTCAGCTTAACCTATAGGAAGCTTCAAAACCCTATAATAGGAGGATGCACTCAATTGATGTCGTCAAGATTCCATATGAGTCCCTGATGACTCGGCCTCTCCAATCTTTTGTCCACTTTTAACTCTCCGATAAAATAGCACATAGGCAGCCGAAGTCTTGATGTCAGTTTCATTGACTGGAGAAACATGACTGTCATCGAAATGGTACCATCTGTTCTCATCAATCAACTGCAAGATTGGCAAACAAGATAACTTTATCTCAACAGACAATATTTTAAAGAGGCCTACAATATCATTGTAATATCATATAACTATGGAATACCGCTAATTTTTTGCCATTAGCCAGTGATTGAAATATGAATCACAAAGCCTACAGTATCATTGTAACACTAGCAGTAGCAGGGGGGAAGATGTCATCAACTAGCCGATCTCAGCCAGTAGGGCACCATTCAAACCCAGAAAAGATGAGATGTATCAGAGTTTTACCTTTGCATATGCAGTGTAGTGCCCACCACCTAGACCACCGTAATGGTTGCTAATGGCATATAGCTCATATAAATGAGGTTTTCCATCCTTGTTCATGACATATTGACTCAAATCAAGATTATGTATTGGGAAAGTCACTAGCGTATCAAGTTTATTCTTTGAGTATCTGCTATATGAGAACCGTTTCAGGTGAAAAACAAGAACCTCTGGCAACATCCACAAATCTAGTTTCTTTGTAGCTTGTCTATGTTCCTTGCACTTAGGACAGTACCTGTATTGCAAAATTCAAGAGCATACGTCAAAATATTGCCTATGATGATACCCACTTGCCTGAAAATTTAAAATAATGCCATATCAGAAGCCATTAAATTGGTAGAAGTACACTACCACATATCATCAGGTCCTAGAGGTTCTTCCTTCAGAAATGCCTCCAAGCATGTAAATAAGGAAATAGCTTCTTGCCGAGTTTTCTTTGCGGTAAACCCATTCTTGTGTACCTCAGGTAGATCCTTGAGGTAGCAAGCATCATATACTTCATCTTCTTGATTAGTCCAGTCCAGAAAAATCTTTATGGGTTTACCAGAACTAATGGACATATACTTTTCAATTGGTTTGCAGCTCGAACCCCTTTCATCAGCTAAAAATAGATGGAAGGACAACTCGCCACTAGATGTTTCCTCTAGTTCTATGTTGTCCATGGGCCTCGAGTTGTGGCTGTTTGATGCTTCATCAATGCCTTCTGAAACTAATCCATTTTCTTTTATGCTGTTAAGCTTAACTGCTCTCTTCAAAGGTGACAGAATTCTGGAGACAGCTCTATCAATATCAACTCCATTTAATTTGTCTTCTCCTAGATAAGCAACCAATGGTGTTCCAAAAAGCTTTCTCTGACCCTTTAGAGAATCTGATGTAGATCTGGAAATTGACAAGAGCTTTGGTTAAAATTTCAGCCAAAAAGGGGGGAAAAAAAAACAAAAGCAATAATGATAAAAGAGCTTATCCAATGGAATATATGCAGCAACTAGGCAATTAAGTGTGTATGGTTGAGGAAGATCCTCTTTCTCTTTCTACTCAGCCAAAGAAAAAGGCAACATGTATGAAGGCTAAGAATGACCTATCTACCAGGGCCTACATGAACCTCATTTTCAGAAGGATGCGATTAAAAAATAAGGGGTTCCATGGGCCTCCAATTTCAATGAAATCAACATTTTGTGGCAGGCTCATACACATCCTTTAAACCTCACAATCACAGGGTCGAAACAAAGTTCACACTTTGACAAGTTTACCTACAAGCAAATCCAACCGCTACAGATTAAGGAAAGCAAACTTACTTTTCCTGCCATCGATAAATGATTTCAAGTCTGGTTTTGAAAGCCGCTTCTTCTTTAGAATATCGATAAGCCACAATGCGGTCATCATTCTTAATTGACGACAATGGTTCAGAAAGGTTGTCTAAATATTTATAAATTCGATGTTCATATACCTGAAATAGAAGTGTTAGACTACTATTGTACACAAAAACCTAACTTATTAGAAAATGCGCCAACAACATGTTTCAAACTAACATCCCTCCAACTCAATGTGCAACCCCAATCCTGCATGTAGAGAAACATATGCATGCAGCCTTAATCCGAAGTGCAGAAAGTTAAATGGAGAATGATGAGGGATGAGACTACCTAGCCCAAAAACTTAACTAATAGGGAATGCTGGAATGAGCAAACAAATCATATCAAATCAAACTAACAAAAAGGTACAGTTCTACAGAATAAATAAATAAATGACAGAGAGAGGAAAATTATAAGTCAGTGAACTCAATATTACCTCAGCAAGCATAAGGCTTTCATCACTCTTCAAGCAGCATGCAGTACCCAATGCATCAAGAAGATCCTTAATGCAGCGATCTTTTATCAAAGTTACAGTGTATGGCATTGGAAGACCACGTCCATCACCATAAACCACAGTCACCGTCATTGACCGAGTGACAGTTGAAGGTAGAGGCAATGATAAGTACATAAAAGGGTCAAAAGTAATTGAAATCTTGCTGCAAACTGGGCATACCAACGTCGATTTATATTGACCCTGGACATTAGTTAAACCAGATTTTGATTTCAAATAACCAAAGATAAACCTTGTACATTCAACAAAAATGCCTCAACTATGAATTACATTACTCTAGAAGCCCACCATAAAGAAGAAAAGTGAGCACTAAACAACATGCAACTCACAAAATTACTCTTGAAACAAACAAATACCAAGCTAAATATAAAAAGGCAAGTAAATTTCGATACAATTTGATAAAAAATTGACCATAAGAATCCAATTTAAAGGCACCAAGATGTTAGCATAAGCAATATAGGATTATAGAAGAGCAAAAAGGCGGGCGTTTAAGGTTCTAGAAATCTAAAGGACCTAGCACTCCTTAAAAGCTGGAATCAGCCATCCCCCTCAAGCTTTGAACCTCTTTAAATTATCTGTTTCCAAATTTATACAGGTCCTGTATAGACCCTTTATTCTTGTATGCATCTTCCGTAGGTGCCATTTCAATGAATGTGTGCATGTGTATTTGAAAGCAACAATAGCAGAAAGTTTAGATGCGATTTAGTACACTTGCAAGTTGCCATGTAATAAGGACTAGAAACTCAACTACAAGAAAAAGTAGATGAACGATAAATATAGCAACACACAAGATGCACACATTATATGATACAACAATAACAGTCAAAAGATTTCTTACCTGGCAAACATCCACAATCAATGAATCATTTCGGGCCCTGTGATTTTTCCAACATTCATCTGCGACTTCCTCATCTGGACGACCATCTGAATCCTTTGTTTCAATGTACGGCTTATTTTTGACACGATTCAAATCTTCATGTAGGCCATCCAGTAGGAAAGCAAGAAGTTCCTACAAAGAAGAATTCATCATTCAGAGCAAATACAATAATCAGGTAGCTTATTATAAATACCCCTAGAAAATTATTCTAGATGGCTTTAGAAGACTTAGTGAAATGATAATAAAAACTGTAACAAGCTGTAACAAGCATTAGAGAATAGCATAATGTTACATGTACTAAAGAGAAGACATTGAAGAAAAAAGACAGTACTAACTTGAGAATCATGCTGATTATAGCCGCTGAACTGAGGAGCAAATCGAGCAAGTTTTCCCTTGAATGCACGTGGCGCAATTGTTGTTCGTCCTGAGGACCACAATTTCCTCAACAACTCACCAAAGGCAAGAGCAAGCTCACCCTGCCACGACATATGTTTGAAATTTCAGGGGAGAAAAGTAGCAAAGCAATCAGTGTTCAAGACTATCCATGTGGAACAAGTGTGAGGCAAAGATAGCCACTTACATGCATTCCTAGGGGATTTTCTGTGTTGATCTCATCTGAGTAATCTTGCAAGAAATACTCAACAAGAGGAGGTGTGTGGACTAAACACTGGATAGAACTATTCATAAAACAAGTATTTCCGAGATTCTGCAATCCTGCCAAACCTCCCCTATCTCCTTTTTTCATTGGATTATAAACATAACATTTATCATCTGTATCTGCTGATGCTGAGCTGCTTAAGGCACTTCCCTGAGGCAAATTATAACTATAATCCATTGAATGACCATTCGACAAGGTAGGCCCCCCTGCAATGGTCATAGATGACCTTGATGGTTCTATGGGTACTAATGCTAACTCATTTCCTGTTGAGTCCATAGAAAATTGAGAAGAATGATTTCCATCAACTTGCACCTCAAGAAGAATCTGCACAGAAAAGCATAGATCAATAGACTCACTACAGACAAATCAAAATAATCACCAAAACTGACTGATCTGAAGGTCCTCCTGAAAAAAGTAAAAAGTCCAAAACAAGGACTGTGCAAAAATAACCAGGCATCATATTTGTACTTAAAGTTGCAGCATAATCAGTAATAAGTAGGCAACCAAACACAACTTAGCCCATAGTTCCTACCAGAATCAAAATTTCTTGAAAATAAGTCCTGTTCAAAAGGAAAAACTCAGGATTTCTTAAGTTGGCATACTGTAACAATCAAAAGAGTCTTGATGTCTCTGAAATAAGTATGGAATTCTATGAAACAGTATTATTGGTCTTTCTAGTACTTTTAAGCTTGTTTCCTACTAAAACAAAAGAACTTTTTTTACCATATGTGGATAATTAAGTTGGAAGCACTTTGTGGCCAGGGGCAAGGCAAACCCCGAGCGGGGATTAATCCCTCCCTTCAGGTGTGGGGACACCTCATGGTATTTACCCAAAAAAAAGAACTTATTGGCATGCAGGTAATTATAAATTATTACAAGTAAAAGATAAAATCATAGCTGGAGATGCACAATCATGTATTTCAACTACCAAAGAATATTCTAATTAATGATCAATAACACAGAAGCACTCACTTCTTGATCCATCTGCAAATTCAATTGCTCCAGGGTTTGGTTGGAAGCATCCAATAATGTATGCTTCTGCATATTGAAGTAGTCCCAGATACGGGCCTATGATTGAAAGTTATAAACGTCAAACAAGACAACGTAACATAACTAAATGGTAACTAAAGTATAAAACTCAAGCCCAAAAGAAAGAAAGGGGGGAAAACTAACTATATAAATGTACCTTTTGTTGCTCGATTCCTCGAAGTGTGCACACCACCTTGTAAAGCTCTTGCACAGAAGCCTGAAACAGAGTAAGTTTGTTAGAACCTTCATTATCTACATATGGAGTCATCACATCTATGCCAGCCACAAGATTACATACGTCCAAGAATGGAAAAATTAAAACCACACCAAAGATTAACCTAAATGCTTGCATTAGAAAAATCAAAACAAAGACATCTGAACTCTTGAACTCAATGCTTCTAAGTCAATCAGAGGGGAAACCTGTTAGAAAGAAAAGCTTAGATGAAAAGAACTTAAAGCTCAAACAGAGATAACACAACAGGTTTATAGTACTACATCTTAAAACTTTCCAGGTAATCCTCTCAGAAACAGAAGCACCACATCAACAGTATTTTATTTATAGAAAAATAAAATACAAGATAGATTGACACATTCATGAACGAGAAGGATAGGTCATCAACAAAATACAATAAAGATTGCTTCGAACCACACTACACCTTCAGACAAATAAAAACAACGCAAATGCAACTCTAAATGGCAATCCCCTCTTAAACATCATTCTCTACAAGCAATTAAAACAATCTAAAAAATACTTCTCATGGACATAAATGCATGGAGGAAAAAAAAACAAAAGGATGATTGTTGTACCTTTTTGCTTAACCATATAACTGTCTGGCTGTTGTCTCTAGAATCAAAAAACTTAAGGCACAATGGGTAGACCTCCACCATCAAATTCTTGTGAACGTCACCCTGAGAAATCAACTTTCTTGGTAACACTGGACCTCCTTTGTACCTGTAAGATTTGTAGAAAATAACTGAAACAAAATTGGAGGAAAAATGAAAAGATCATTGCACCCCTTTTTGTATTGCAGTTTACTATCTAACATGGATATCAAGCACATGCTGTGTACATTTTAAAAGAAAATACAAGCAGAAGGATCATACAAGCGAGAGTGGTTCTATGAAAAAAGAAATAATTAATTACCAATCGGAAAGCTTTTCCCAAACTTCTTGAGAAACTAAGACATAGTCACGCTCTTCCACCAGCATTCTATGAAGCTGTAAATCAGTGCCCTCAGATTCATTTACAACTATATCAGAATTATCGATTGGTCCAGGTCTAGCTACAATCTTTGATGAGAGCAGATCCATTTGTTGGGATTCCGAATACCACTCATCATTTAGACGTTCTCCAGTGCCTTGCTCAACATACTTCTTCCAGCTTGAGTACCACCTGGACAAACAGTAGAAACTAGTTACAAACATGCAAAACACCAACAGCGGGTAGCCCAACAGTACAGCCAAGAAGTCTTCAAAGTAGTGCACCCATGCAAAGTAGTATAGGTTCTTACTTGTGCAGGTCACACTAAATTTTTTCTACAAAAGCGGAAAGAAAATTTTGCCTTATTCAAACTAAACCAGCTACCGGCCATACCGATACAAACCAATGTCACAATGAATGTATTCAAACATAAATATTATTGTAAAAGCACGAGACTAATTAATGCTCCCATGAGAAAACAACCATTGTTTGCGATAAAAGAAAAGGAATGCCATCAACAGTCTCTTAACAAAAGGCAGTTTTCAGGACAAAGCTACGATCAGTAAAAAAGAGAGACTGATTTCCTAAGAAGTTATAAACAAAAAAGAAATCTAATTCAGAATACCCAATTGCCCACTACAGAAGCATAGCATAGATGCATATTATTGGCTTAGAAAGCACGTAAAGCCCACCAGAAGCTGAATTCCCAGAACCAACCAAAGAAATACGATGCCAAAACACTTGTTAAAGTATTGAACATCACAAAGATGGTAGTCCATGCAAAGATAAAACCTTTGCAGTGAATTCAATCAAAAAGGAAAAAGACCTGTTAGAAACAACGTAGAACAAGTTGCCTTCTTTGACATTGGCTTCGGATTTGCGGGCCAATTCGTCGATGATCCGTTTCTCCTCCTCTGGTGTGTGCGGTAGGCAGCTTGCTCCGTTCTCCATCATGAAACCCGAATCCGCAATCGTCATGATTGACGATGACGATTCACACGACCTAACCCAACAGATTAATTCAACTAAGTAAAAAATCAATTAAACACAAAAGAGATCACAAATTCAAATCTAAACCAATTCAATCCCGACCCCAATCGAACGAAATTGAAAGTAAAAGTTACAAAATCAGAAAGCGAAATTGAGGAACTGGACGAACCTTCAAGTTCAATGGAAATGGAGGGAGAGAGATCGCGGGGCAGAGGTGAGAATGTACGGAGAGAAGAACCGTTAGAGAGAGAGAGGGGTGAGGAACCCTAGATTGCAGTTGAAGGTAGGTGGGGAGAAGACGTTGTTGGGTTGGGAGGTAATGGTAATTGATCTGGAGACTGGGAGAGACAAAAGCCAGAGAAGTCTCTTACCGTCCTTTTCAACGATCTGTTGTCTTTTCTTTTCTGGGTTAACTACATAAAACCCCCGAAACTTTTAGAGTCATTTCAAATTAGTACCCGAATGTTAAAATCTTGCAAAATGATACCCAAAACTCAAACAAAATCTACACAAAAGCCTCTCCGTCAATAAACCGTTAGTCATTCTGCTAAATGCTTGTGTGGCTGATGTGGGCCCCAATTTTTCTGCTGACGTGGCTCCACGTGGAAAACCTACATATGAAAATAAGTTGTTGCCAAAAATCCAGTCATGCAACTATTTTAGCTGTCTCAAACATGAACTCTAAACCTAAATCTCATCAAAAGCTAAAATTCAATTGAATAGGGATTAGGATCAGTCTTCTTTTCTGTTTTTAGTATAGGGATTAGGATTACTTTCCTGTAGCCATATTGATTGATCAGGTCATTATAAATACAAGCATTGTAATTCAGACTCAGATGGATTTTATCTGCGCGTCTTTTAATTGATTCTCTGTCTTCTTAACCCTAACCGTAATCTCTCTTTCTCTTCTTCTTCTTCTTCTTCTTCTTCTAATCTAATTGTTCTGTGTCTGTCTGTCTGTCCATTAATTCCTTCCTCTATTTGCTATTTGCTATCATCATCTGTTATATCGATCAGATGGAGCGTCGGAATAAATCCAAAGCGGCGGTTGAAGATGTTGAGCTCCATGACAAGTTATTGCAAATCCAAAAAGCTCTAGCCGCCATTGCCTTCCAACAAACCCAACTGACGGAGGAGCTTCGGCTTCTACTCGACAATAGGACTAGTACTAGTGCTGCTAATCCCACGGAGGAGCATGCATCAATGATCCAGACGACGGTAAATAATCCGGGGCCGGGGGAAGCTAGGTCTGTGTTTTTAGTGTGGTGGTTTCTTACCCCCGTCTCCATACAATATATGAAGTAAAATTATTCAAACACACATCTAGTACTAGTACAGGAGGAGGAGAAGTTGATGAACCCCCAGTACCACTACTTCTTGAACCTCTCGCCACGTTCTCGGGTTATTATTTACTTCAAAGTGCGAGCATCTCCTCCAAGTTGTATCTACTTCATCAGGACGGTCCCGATTTATCTATTCCCCCCCCCTCCAATAGATCATTTGGAGGATATGTTTTTGACACAGAGACTAGGGCAGTAATTTCACCCATTCCTCCTACCATAGCATCTAAGCCACTAGCAAATGTTGTGTCTGCTAATGGCAAATTGTATTATCTTGCGTCTCCAAGCTTCCTAGCATGTCCGGATGATCCATGCTTTGAGAGATATGATCCCAATCTAAAGGATTGGGAGCCAATGCCTCCTTTTCCATTTTATAAAGATCTGGAAGGTATAGATATAATTGGTGATGTGTTGTTTGTTATGGTGTTATTTTGTTTTCATTGTGCAACAGGAACCTCAGGAATTCCAAAGTCATTGCTTTTCATCAGAGTAGAAAGGGAAAAGAATGGAATCAAGTCGAAGTTTCTACTTATGCTCCTTTCTATGGGAGGGCCGCGGTTGTAGGCAACACTATTTATGCCTTAAATAGGCTCAATTGGGAGGAGATTATAGCATTATCCTTTAGAATGGAGAAAGGTGATGATGGTGGTGTTGCATATTCACTCAGCACATTGTTTAAACTGCAATGCCTAAAGATCGCAAGTCCACCGTTACCATTTTATCAACGTAAGACAGAGTATTTAGTTCATTTGGTTAACAATGACTTTTTTCATGTCAATACTGGTAGTTGCAAGGGACCTCGCGAGGTTCAATATCTTTGTATCACCATGTTTCAAATTGTTGTTGGAGAAGGAGGAACACATATTATGATCACTACCTTACATTCCACTGTTCATCATGTGGATATCAAGGGTCATGATTGGTTTCGGCTCCAGTATTGCTTCACACCATAAGTTTCCCTGGCCTTTCATAGCACTATAATTTGTATATTGAAATTCTATTACATTTTATCAATAGCACTAATTTTATCATATTATTATTATGTCTCAAGTGAGTGAGAGTTGCATGTTGTCGGTGTTATGGTATAACGTAAGCATAAACGAAAGCAACTTCCTACCCAGCTGCTGGAAGGAATATTGTCTTCCTTGTTTAGCAGGCAAGGGGAGGGAACCTATACGACATGGATGGAAACAAAATACTTGGATAAAATCATGTTCGTTAAGAATATAATTCTGCTTAAATTGTCACTAGTTTAAGAATATAAAATAATGATCAATTGCTGAGTTTAATTATATATAGTTTTTATGTAGATTTTATATACGTTTGTATTCATTCAGACGAAGGAGGGAGATGATATTTTCTTGTCGTTGTTGATTGGAATGTACGTAGTTTAGATTTAGAGACTGACTATAAGTTCTAATTAAGCTCGAAGACTTAACTATTGTACATGTTTTTTGAACTTTGGCAAAGTCTAATGGTTCAATTCATCCATTAGCCCAAAACCTGCTTGGCCCACGGCCATGGCCGCATGGGTGGATCAAATCAAATGAAAATAACTTACGAGTTAATCCTATCTAGTTGCACTCACGAACCAAAGATCTAACTTAAGAAAAACACTTAAGACGAAAAGAACCGAGGCTTCTTTGACCTGACTTATTGCAAGGAAGGACATTCACCCATGCATGTAAAGTCTTATATCTATATATAATCCTCTTTTATTGAGGATTCTTTGAATAAATTTTTTTGAAGGACATGTTTTAGGATCCCTTACGAATTATTTTTCAACAATTCAAACCATCTATTTTTTAAGTTTACATTAATAGATCATTCTTGCAAAAAATTAGACAAATCAAAAACCGTTTCGACATCTAATTGTGTCCCACAAAATCAATGAACACGGTGATTCAAGAAAGTACTAAAATTTTAATAATTCAATTGAGTGGTCAAATGATATTGGATTCAAGTGATTTTTTATAGAGATGATCTTTGAATGAATATCTACAAAATAGATTGTTTGGATTAGTGAAATACAATACGGAATGGGCCATACAAGGGTGCCTCTCAAATAAATTATTTGAGGAATCCCTCAATAGAAGTTCTCGTTATTGATATAGTTTTTTTTTATATCTATAAATAAATAAAAACATAAGAGGATTCAAGAGGGATACAGTAAATATTTTATTTTATTTTAGTAAACTGTGGGAGGTGTCAAATGGGCCATGCCAAACCAACTTGGCTCATTTAGAATCGATGGCCCGTCCATTTAAGAAAATCATCAGTCCAGCCCCCGAGCTCATGGCTTGAATATAGGCTTGGGCCGTGCTCGTGCTTAGGCCACTAAACTGGCTGAGATGAGCCCACGATAAATTTGACTTATGTATTGCCTTTTTTTTACAACTTCATTTAAATATTTTTTACAATTATGTATATACAAACAAGATTTATTATTTGTTGAAAAATGATGCCAATAATTTTATTTAAAGTACATTTAAATAGAAAATGACTAGAGTATTATCTGGATTTTAAAAATTGAAACTTGAATAACAAAATCATTACTTTATATATAAAGAAAATATTAAATTTTAATATATGTTATTAGAGAAAAGAAATAGACTTGAATTTAATATATAAATGTAATAATATTATGTATTATTTTTCTCTAAATAGAATAAATGGGTTTTCAACAGGTTGGACCAAGCCTAGCCCATTTGGCCTAATTACATCGTCCCTACTCGCCCAAATATATGGAACATACTGGGTCGGGCCATACTTAAGTGGGTCGTGTTCATATCACGCTCGGACCGACCCAATCCGTTTGACACATTTTGAATGGTAGTAGTAATAGAAACAATCTAAAATAAATGACAAAGGAGAAATAAGGGGTTCATTAATTAATGCAGCACAAAAGCACGAGTTTACGAATCAAGAAACATCTAAACACGCAAAGATAAACTGAAATTCATCAGTGATTGGAATCCACCAGAAAATAGAGAAAATCTCTAAATTTGATTATAATATGATAAAACTGATTAATAAAATGTCATGAGTTGGCTTAAATAGACTACAAAGAAACCCTCCAACCGTAGGACAACCTAGGTTCCAGAATATTCCTAAAACTTAACTAATAAGAAAAAAAAAATTAAAATCACATCAGGAAAATAATATCCTGATTGATAAATATAATATAAATCTTCTCAAGAAATCAAGCAACCCGAAAATCCTAACAATACGTCTTCCTTCTTTTCTTAGCGCCATAATTGATGCTTAACCATGATTTTTCTCTCTTGCATGATTTTCTTCCAACTTTGAGCCACTTTATTTTAATTAATATTTCCCACCAGGAAATGACCCATATCTCGTCCTACATCACATATGACTAGGCATGCCTTTTTACTTTAGAAGGAATCAAAATTCATAAATAAAATACGGGGAGTGATTATAAAATAGTACGGTAGTATGGTTACATGGAGCAATTCTTTGATGCACATAATTGCATTCCCATAAGAAAATCGAGTGGTATATCTAATATTGAAACTTTTTGCCCTTACATATATAAGCTTAATATTATTTATTTAATTTTTACTTGTAGTATTTTTTTTAGTAGTGTGTGAAATGATTAGTGAATGATACATAATCACTGCCGTCCTCAGCAAGATAGGGTACTCTAAACATCTTATTATCCCTCGTCCAAAAAAAACTATCTTATTTATACCATTCCTCTCACATCCACATTTTCGTTTCCTTCTAAAAAAAATAAATTTTGTTCAAAAATTTAAACAAATGATATTATTAAGCATCAAAAAGTAATTCCATAATATTCCAATTTATTCATTTAATTATATATTATTAAGCGTCCATTCCAATTTATTTTATTTATTTACTTATTTATTTTGGTGAATGCGTCCTTTCCAATTTCAATGAACGCAAAAGAGGCGTTTTGTTCTTTAAGAGCATGGGAACGGCTAGGCTAGAACGAATAGATAGACAAAGTTGGAGCCCTTTCCTCCTTCTTCTTCCTTCCTCTTCCTCTTCAAATATGCCTCGCGTGAGAAGAGTCAAACAGACCAGAGGTTTTGCACCATTGACGTAAGTTCCAATGAACCATGTGATTTTTTTATTCAATTAAATTTTATCGTTTTGAAATTATCTTATTAATTTGAATTTCCAGAGCGAGGTTGGACTCAATGTACCTGTTTTTGATAAGAAGGTTGGTTTTTTTTTCCTCTTTTCAATTATGTTCCATTGAACCATGTGATATTTTTTGTATTAAATCCAATTTTATCATTTTGGAATAATTTTCTTAATTATTTGAATTTCCAGGACGATATTGGGCTCAATGTAGCTATTTTTTATATATGAAAAAAGGTTGGTGTTTTTCATTCTTCTTTTCATCATAATTAAGCCCATTTTAAAAGCTTGTTTTTTTAATTGCCTATATTGAGTGCAGCTTAATTTGGGCCTGCCCATCTAGGCCTGGTATCAGAGTCGGTCGAAGTATTTGCTCAAAGTTGTATTGTTTATTTATGTTGAAGTTCCCGCCACATCATTCTTCAACCTTCAGACATTCTCCCTTAAAGGTTCTTGTTTCCATTCCTCATTGAAACTTGAGATGGGCGCTAAACAGATCCAAATATTCAGCGACTCCCAGCTCGTCGTCCATCAAGTCAACCAGGACTTCAACGCCAAAGACACCTCTATGACAGCATACCCATCACCTGCTGACTACTTTCGACGCTTGTCGCATCAGCCATATCCCACGATCTGAAAACAGCCATACTGATGCTTTGGCAAGGTTAGCTTCGACCCTAGAACAAGGCATTGGCCGCAACATCCACATGGAGTTCCTAGACCAGCCCAACATCCAAACACCAACCATTTGTACCATTGACCATAGCCCCACATAGATGGTACCCATCCAACAGTTCTTACAACACCAGACATTGCCTCCTGATCCTACTAAAGCGCGACGCGTTCGATATCGCTCTGCTAGATACCTGATCATTAATGGCGCTCTATACAAATGCGGCTTCAGTCTCCCCTACCTTTGATGTCTAACCCCAGAATAAGGCAATTATATCCTTCGAGAGATCCATGAGGGCATTTGTGGCAACCATTCAAGTACTCGATCTCTAGCACACAAAGCCATTCGGCAGGGGTATTTTTGGCCATCACTCTACACTGATGCCCAAACCTTCACCTAGAAGTGCGACAAATGCCAACAGTTTGCTGACATTCCACAGCTCCCAGCCGAACCACTGACAGTAATAGTAAGTCCATGGTCATTCGCCCAATGGGGACTGGACCTCATTGGACCCATGCCAGAGGGCAAAGGTCAGGTCAAGTACGCAGTTGTTGTTGTAGACTATTTTACAAAATGGGCCGAAGTTGAAGCCCTAGCTACCATCACAGCAGCTCGCATCGAGACATTCGTCTGGCAGAATATCGAATGTCGCTTCGGCATCCCCCATGCCATTGTCACAGACAACGGTCGACAATTCAACAATGCAAAATTCAAACAATTTTGCTCCAACCTTAAGATTCGTCTCACCTCTCCAGCCCACCCCCAATCCAACAGCCAAGTTGAAGCTGTGAATAAAATCATCAAGAAGACCCTAAAAACCAAGCTCGACAAGGCCAAGGGTTGTTGGCCAGAACTACTCCCAGAGGTTCTCTGGTCTTACCGCACCACCTTCCGTATCTCCATCGGGGAGACGACTTTCTCTCTTTCCTATGGTACCGAAGCCATTACCCCAGTAGAGATTGACCAGCCCACATACTGAACCTCCACGTATGATGCCGAAGCAAACAACGGGCAGTTGTCTTTGAAGCTTGACCTCATCGAAGAACTCCGTGACCAAGCAAGCATGCGTAACTTCTCCTACAAGCAACGTGTGGCCAGGTACTACGACTCCCGAGTAAAACCACGCGCCTTCAAAACAGGAGACTAAGTCATGCGCAAGGTATCGTTGGCCACCAAAATAGGTACATTGGGACCAACATAGGAAGGCCCTTACGAAGTTACTAAGGTCTACCACCCAGGCACTTATTAGCTCCGCGACACAAATGGCAAACCTTTGCCTCACCCATGGAATGCTGATCACCTCAAATACTATCACAAGTGAAAAAGCTCATGCCTTAGGATTTTATGTTTCTTAAGCCTTCGGCACCTATGTCTCGAGCCTTCAACTCAAATGTTGTATGCAGTCACTGCCTTTCGGCATCTAGCTAATGAATCGCCTGACCTTGGCTTATTATTTCAACTCATTTTACAATCTCAATTAGTGAAAAACATATTTCAACAAACAAAAAACAAAGGGCATATGCTAGCATACAACTATAAAAATAAACATGTCTTAGGGCAGGGTAATATCCAAACAAAAACAAAAGCACCATCGGCACTCTAATCAAACCGTCTGGAACAAATACTAAGTTACACAAAAGCAAAAATACAAGGCCCTCAAGCATCAGCACGCTCCTTCGTTGCCTTTTCAGCCGCAAGCTCAGCCTCTGGGATCGACCCACCTCTGCTAACTTCGGCATCACCTCCTGCTTTGGCATCGGGGGGACTAATGGAATCCTCAAATGAAGGGGAAGCAAACAACAACTTCCTGCCAGGAGGAATGGGAGGAGGCATGTTGCGTAGATTTAGCTCCACCAAAATGGATTAAGCTGCATCCTCAACTTGTGATACTCGCAAGTGCACGAACCGTTGGTAGTATAGCATATGTAAGTGCGAGGTCGATTCCACAGGGATTGGTGATTGAATGATCCAATTTAGTTTCCCTACACAAAATAGAAACAAAAACAAAGAACATAAAACAAGGAAGAAAGAAATAAGTAACTCAAGCAAATAAGTTCCCAAGTTCAATTTAGATTAATGGATTGATTCTAGCTAAAGTATGATTAAGCCATGGTGTGTGGTCATAACCTTGTGTTCCTAATTCCCTAATTTGATCATTTGTTGTCTAACCTAAAATTAAGCATTAGGAACCCATTAAGCATAGAAGAACATTTTAAACAACCAAGTATGTATCTAATCCCTGTTGTCGAATGTCCATACATACTCTTCCTATTCATAGTTCAATTTGAATTAAAGCATGGTGTATACTCTTAATTCAAACCAAGATAGCTAACATGCAAGCCTAAATGGTGATCAATCTTTCAAACTAGCATATTAACTTATAAGCATAATGAATAAGAACAAAAACCATAATTGAAACTTGGAAACTAATTCAACTTGAAAACTTAAGAAAAGAATTTACATAACAAAGAAAAATAAATTACAACTAAGAAAACATTAAGGAAACTAAGAGAACTTTGAGGAAGAAGAAGAAAGTGTTTGGGAACTTTAGAGAATTTTGGAAGAACATGTGTTTAAGACATGGGGAATTTGGAAGAGAGTGTTTGAGAACTTGGAGGATTTGGAGAAGAAAGTAGAGAGGTGTTTTGAGAGCTTTGTGGATTTTGGAAGAGAGTGTTTAGGAACTTTGAGAATTTGGAAGAGAGTGGTTGAGAACTTGGAGGATGTTTGTGAACTTGGAGAATTTGAGAACTTAGGGAAGGAAGAGAAATGTGTTTGTGAAGTGTTTGAGACATGGAGACTTTTGGAAGAGAAGGGAAGTAGAGAGATGTTTGAGAACTTTGAGGATTTTGGAAGAACATGTGTTTGAAAGCTTTAGAGAATTTGATGAAGGAAATGGGAGAAGTGTTTGGGAAGTGTTTGGAGAAGAGAGTATTTGAAGAATTTAGAAGAAGAGAAAGGAAAAGTGTTTGATATTTAGTACAAAGAAAATTTAATAGAATGATCTTATTACAACAATTGAGAACTACAAAGGGAAACTAAGAGAATTTGAGGGAGAGAAGGGAAGGGAGCTCTAGAGAAGTGCTTGAGAGCTCCCCCCCTTGGGGTGTTATTACAAGCTTAGAGAACTTCCCTATTTATAGGCCTAGGGGAAGTGAAAATCAGAATTCAATAAGACTAATGCATACAACACTTGAATTATAAAATCTGAAATGGTTGATGCACTTGTATTAGAAAATCTGAAATGGGTGATGCACTTGTATTAGAAAATCTTGAATTGGTTGATGCACTTCACCACTAAATCCCACCAGCAGCCCTAGCTCATCTTCATGTCACCATGATTAAGCTTCCAACCAGAAATGATAGCTCATACCTAGCTCACCATGACCAAGCATCCAACCAGCACATGCTGAGGTCAGCATGACCAGCAACTTCAAGGGCTTACAACTTGGGCTTCTCTTAATCAAATTAGGACTTTAAGCACTCAAAATTGAAGTTCGGAATGTCTTCTTTCCAGCCATATGTTATTTGGGCCAATCCAAGGTCGGAGGAAGAAGTTAAGGCCGAAACAAATTGCTAACTCATTTTCCGCGCTGATAAGATCCATCCTGAGCATGGTTCTGTGTTTGCTAGGTAACGGACTCCAGATTTATCCAATGGGGCTGAATTTTGGATATGTTATAGTACACACCAATTGGAGCAACTTTCATGAAGAATGTGGCCTCATCCGAGCTATGTAGGTTGCTGAAACAAAGCTTGCAATATGACCTACGGAACTGGACTGGCAGGGGGCTGTAGCCATAATGAATTTGTCTTTAAGCTCTTCATCAATTCATCCAAATTAGGCCTTAACATGCTTGAATGGCATGAATTATGTTCTCCAAAGCCATCATTGTTACCTAAAGCTCAATTAACTGAAAGATAAACACAAAAAGGATTAAAAGCACAAGTTTAACTCAAAAACATAACCAAATCATAAGCTAGAAGGGTAAGAAATAATATACAATTATGAACCGATCAAATACCCCCAAACCTAGATTTTGCTAGTCCTCGAGCAAAACAACACAAAACAAAGTTAAAAACAAAACTAGAAGTTAACTAAACCACTTTCGTAGGTAACTCGATTGCATTTAGCATATGCAACAAGCCTTTAAACCTCTAGGCATCCCTAGTAGGAGGAGTTGTGTCTCCTGAGGGTTTAACAGATACGATACCCACAAACGTTTTACTGACTCTGTAAAACAAAGTAATTAGAAAACTTAAAGATTGTTAGTCCTTAAGCAAAACCAAAAACAAAAACAAACACAAAAACACAAAGAACTTAAAACAATTTTTCCGAACATTTTCTGAAGAGAAATGACTCATGCACATGACTTAAACGTTTTAACAATAAAAGCTCAATTTTTAGACATTATTTACAAAGCGGCAAAGTTCTAAACACAATATGCTCAAAGTGTAGTAGTGTGATAGCCAAATGCAACAAATTCCCCAATCTTAGTTTTCACACAATTTCAAAAATCATACAAAGCATAAGTTCAACTTCAAATCTCACCAAAGTTGTCCTCTCACAAATGAATCACTCAGAAGAGGGCTATAATGCACACTCAGTTATAAACATGAGAATAGAGTTAAACCATAAGGGACTTAACTCGCAATAGAAATATGAAGAACTTGCATTAATATGATCTCAAGAAGGATGTCAAACACTTAAAAGTAGAAAAATGAATGCAATTCAACCACATGACATTTAAGATCAATTTAGGTCTTTAACATGGGTTGTAATGGGGCCAAGGGTGTAAGGTGAGTAAGAAATGAAGGATATGGATAATACAAAGTCCAAGGAACTCGCAATGCAAGAGCATAAAATAATTGTTTACAAGACTTCGAATCATCACGATTAGATTTTTTTCTTTTACCTGATCAAAACTCCTTATACCCTTCATTTACATTGATTGATACTCCTTTCCTTTAATTGAACAAACACCAATTTATTTTGAAGGCCCAAAAATGAAATTTCAATCAACCACCACTTAAATTTTCTCTTTTCTTTCACCAATTGTGTGATTTTTTTTTTCTTCGAAATGTAACACTCATTCCCAAACTTAGTATGAAAAACACATCCCAATTAAAGCTCATGAGTTCCTTAGAAAGGTAAATATTTGTTTTTCGGGCTAAGGCGAGGAAATAAAATTGGTAAATGAAAGAAAAGGTTTACATGTAGGCTCAAAATGGTTAACAATGGAAAATCATGCTTAAGCATGCATAAGGTTAGCTTGAAAGGCACAAACGATCCAAAGAGGGCCTTAATATCACTTCTTAAATGTCATGAAATCAAATTGCATAAGAATGAATGACTTTTAAGTGTTCAACCAAATCAATGAATAATGAGATCAAACAACAACTTTGATGACAAGAAAATAAGAGTATGTATATAACACTCATGAATTGAAGTACAAGGCTCAAAAGCTCACTTTATATGGTTATATAAGTCTAATTTGTGCTTGATACAATTCTTTGGGTCATGCAAATCCTTTAATTGGAAAATTATGAAACAAATGGCAAGTGTAAAGAAGGTTTCAAACATATCATGCTAGAACAATGCCAATTTTTTTTTATTTTTTAATAATAAAAAAAAAAACACTAAAATAAAATGAAATCCAATTTTTATTTAAGTCATGCAAACATTTATCACTATCTCATCATAAGTGTTCGGAAAGTGACTCAAAACAAAAACAAAACAAAACAATACTTAAAATAAAAACAAGCAAAAAAAAAAAAAAAAAAAAAAATTTTTTTTTTCAATTATTATTATTTTTAATTTTAAGAAAAACCAAATTTACTTGCTAAACTCCAATACCCCCAAACCTAGAAATGAACATTGTCCTCAATGTTTAAAAATTAGCCACAACCAATGTCATAACAACAAATGAAGGGTATTAAAGCAAATAAAAATCACAAAACATACAAAAATAAAATAAAACAATTACAAAATAAAAATTACAAAACAAACAATCAAATAAAATAAAATAAAATAAATAAATAAAAAAACACGAAACAGTAAAACACTCAAAACAGTAAGCCCTAACAGATAGTCTTACACAAACTGAAACCCAAACAATTGAAAGCCCAACCCAAAATGAAATTAACCCAACAACGGTAAAACCCGACCCAACATGAAATCTGAAGCCCACACGTTTAAATTTAATTTTTTTCTTAAAAAGATAAAACGTGAATTATGAGCGCAAAGCGGGATTTCTAAAAAGAGGGAATGTGGTCCCTGATGTCGTTTCATGGATAGTCACGGGCAGAAAGCAGGAGCCACGTGTCGACGCATAGAGGCGCCGCAGATCCACAAGCGAAAATTACGGGCTCATGGAAAGGCGCGACAACTTTGCTGAACGCGTCCGTTCAGACAAAGCAAGTCATGACAAATGTGTTGGAAACGGTTGGAAAGTGAGAAGGTTGTGGGACTCGAGGAACGCTGGATATTCAGAAAACGCTTAGACGCTGCAACGGCTAGGGTTTGTTTGTCAAAGACTACATCTATAAGAAGGAAAAAGAAGGGAAAAAAACAAAAAACAAAAAACACACAAACTCAGAAACACAAAAGAGAAAAGAAGCAAGAAAAAGAAAAAAAAAGTGAGAAATCAAATGGCTTCTTCCTACCCCTTTTCGTTAGATCTCAACCTAGCTCCACCGACTCAGACACGAGGCCAAGCAGTAGCACCAGTATGGATGCCCTACTTTGCCTCCGCACGGGGGCCTGTGACTGTCAATGACTCAATACTCCTGGACAACGATGTTGCCATTGGAGTTTGCAGAAATTTAGTGACTCCCAAAGATATACGTGTGTTCGGGACAAGGGATGACAACCGGGTCACGAGTGATGCCCTGGCACTGAGCGTGCAGAGTACAGCATGTGTCGCAAGTTTGGGTCATCGCCTACTTGCGAAGTCCCATGAGGTAGAGGTGCTTAAAGCTCAGTTGGCGGCGGAGCGAAGTATGGTTGAAGATTGTCAAAGTGCTATAAAGAGCTTAAAAAGGGAGAGGTCAAGGATAGTGGAGGTGAATCGACACCAGCTAGAAGTATTGCGGGACGAGAATAAAAACCTATCAAAGATGGTAGAGTTGTATTCTCGCGACATGCGAAAGCAGCTGGAGGACCTAGACCGACCGGGTAAACGCAAGCAAGCAGATCGCGAGAGTAGTTACGCTCAAGCTAAGATTGCGATCTTTGGGAGCTCAAGTGATGAGCCCCAAGAGGCTGTGCGTGAAGCCCCGGAAGAGGACAGCCAGAGGGCCAAACTCAAAGCTCCTATGGTCGAGACACCGAGCGCCAAGAAGAAATGATTTCAGTTTTTATTTATTATTTAATTTTAAAGTGTATGTGTGTTTTTTTTTTCTTTAATTGGGAAATAAAAACGTTAGCTATCTCAAAGAAACGATTGACCCTAAATGTAAAGAACGACAATCAAACAAAAACACGAAGACCCAAACAAGATTTTTTATTTTTTTTATTTTTTATTTTTAGTTAAGTAAATACACAAATAACTGCTTCTTCTTTTAAGAGAAAAACTTAAGGATGACCAGTTAAGGGCCTCAGAAAACACAGCCAGGGGTTCCGGGAAGGTTGGAGGGGTCACAATGGTCCCGCTTAAAACCCTAACTTCTTAGACACCGAAGGTGTCGCCTTAAAGAACTCCTAGACACTGTATAGACTGCGGTTGCTCACTGGAGTTACCAAAAATTTAGCTCCTTCAAAGAATATCCTATGAGTTTTAAATTATACTACCTAATTAAATAAAAAACAAAATAAATAAATAAATAAATAAACTGAAATAAACACGCAATTCAAACAATAATTTAAAAGAAGAGTTGGGATTCTTGCACCAGGTGTCCAAGACGCATCTTTAATTTTGTCTCTTCTTCCAACTACATTATTAAGAAACCAGTCAAACAAGAAGAAAATAATTGAAAATAAAATAAAATAAAATAAAATAAAATAAAAACTGAAAAAGCAAAAACACAAACATCAGAAAACAGGGAGGCAAAAGTAAGTGAAAGTGTAGACATGCTCCCTTTTAAAAAAAAAAACGTGCTCGCAATTTGCGCCAGAAATGAAGGGATCCGAGAGAAAAGAGCACAGGATAGCACCCTCGAGATCCGAAGTGCTTTCGGCTCCCTCATCTGCATAAGTCTATTTAAACTCATCTCGGTGAAGTAGAAGAGCACCCCGCATTTCTTCCTGCAAATTTAGAGAAAACATCAAAAAATCCAAAAACAAAACAATGGCATCCTCATGCACTCACCTTGATGATCTTAGCCTTGAACTGTCCCTTGCACCACCGAATGCGCAGATAAGGGCTCCTCAAAACCATGTCTTCCCAAACTCCACATATCATCACGGTACGGCCTCAAACTTTGCTGAGGTAATACCGAACTTTTCTGAGGCAATGCCGAACAGAGCAGCGCTGCTTGGAGGCATGATTGGCAGCAAGCTCACACCGACAGATCATCTGCATGTGGCACAGAGGTCTGACAAAGCAGCGGTGGAGGAGTCCAATAATTTAACTGTTCTCCATGCGGTCTCGGCTACCAATTTGGGTATGCGATTGCTGGCGAGAACACGAGAGTGTGCCGCGATGAGCGAGGAAATAACTTCCTTGAAGGCTATGGTGGCGGACTTGCAGAAGCGGCTCTACTGTGCCAATCAGCACGTGGAAGCACTGCAGAGAAAAAATGAGGACCATGTGGAGCTGCTGCAGATTCTGCAAGTAAGAGACAATAGAGGCATGCCATGAAGATGAAGATGAAGATGAAGAAGTTGTTTTTATTTTTAATTTACTTGAATGTTTTTTTTTGTTTTTTGTTTTGTTTTTGTTTTTTTTTTGTTTTACTTTTTTTTTTTCTTTGTTTGTAATGTTTGAAATGAAATAAAAATGTGTTTTTAACACTCAGAAATAAACTAACTAACCACACCACGTAAATAAATAAACTAACCTAACAAAACAAAAAAAAGAAAACAAAGAAGTTCCAAATTGATTTTTTTTTAAAATTTATTATTATTTACAACTAACTGACCACACAAAGAAAAATAAAAAAATAAAAAAAAGAAGTTCCAAATTGCAATTTACAAGGATAAAAAAAAAATAAAAACTCAAATTTCAATTTTTTTAATTTTTTTTTTTTTTTAAAACACACAAATATACAAGCAACTCATGGATGACCAGTTAAGGGCCTCAGAAAACACAGCCAGGGGATCCGGGAAGGTTGGAGGGGTCACAAAGGTCCCACTTAAAACCCAAACTTCTTAGACACCGAAGGTGTCGCCTAAAGAACTCCTAGACACTGTATTGACGGAGACGCTCACTGGAGTTACCACGAGTCAGCTAATATAAAAAATCTTTTTAATTTTTTTTAATAAAAGAAATAGAAAATTAAAATTACTAAAATAATAACAAAACAACTAAAGAGAAAAGATTGGAATACTCCCCCTTGAAGCGATTAGGTCGAGCATGGATGCATTTGGAGGTCGCGACTTCTCCCACTGCTCCACACTCCCCATTCTTATGATTGAGGTTGCCATCTCTCTCCATTTTTATTAAGCTATCATAAATTGCTAAAACGAACACAGAAAACTTGAAAAAAGGATTAGGAAATAAAAACTAAAATGAAAAGGAAAATCAACACACATCCAATTCCATGTTTCAAAGCAACAATCACCAATGGGTTGTGTAAGCTGGGACTTAAACCCAGTTCTCTTGCTTGTTGGGCAATTGTCCTTTTCTGTTGGACTACAAACACAACTTGTCCATTAACGTCATTAACTTTAAAACTTGAAATTGTCTAGTTAAGAAAAAAAAAAAAAAAAAAAAGTAGGAAAGCCAAATAGAATCAAACAATGTTACCGATCCCCGGCAACGGCGCCAAAAACTTGTTGCGTAGATTTAGCTCCACCAAAATGGATTAAGCTGCATCCTCAACTTGTGATACTCGCAAGTGCACGAACCGTTGGTAGTATAGCATATGTAAGTGCGAGGTCGATTCCACAGGGATTGGTGATTGAATGATCCAATTTAGTTTCCCTACACAAAATAGAAACAAAAACAAAGAACATAAAACAAGGAAGAAAGAAATAAGTAACTCAAGCAAATAAGTTCCCAAGTTCAATTTAGATTAATGGATTGATTCTAGCTAAAGTATGATTAAGCCATGGTGTGTGGTCATAACCTTGTGTTCCTAATTCCCTAATTTGATCATTTGTTGTCTAACCTAAAATTAAGCATTAGGAACCCATTAAGCATAGAAGAACATTTTAAACAACCAAGTATGTATCTAATCCCTGTTGTCGAATGTCCATACATACTCTTCCTATTCATAGTTCAATTTGAATTAAAGCATGGTGTATACTCTTAATTCAAACCAAGATAGCTAACATGCAAGCCTAAATGGTGATCAATCTTTCAAACTAGCATATTAACTTATAAGCATAATGAATAAGAACAAAAACCATAATTGAAACTTGGAAACTAATTCAACTTGAAAACTTAAGAAAAGAATTTACATAACAAAGAAAAATAAATTACAACTAAGAAAACATTAAGGAAACTAAGAGAACTTTGAGGAAGAAGAAGAAAGTGTTTGGGAACTTTAGAGAATTTTGGAAGAACATGTGTTTAAGACATGGGGAATTTGGAAGAGAGTGTTTGAGAACTTGGAGGATTTGGAGAAGAAAGTAGAGAGGTGTTTTGAGAGCTTTGTGGATTTTGGAAGAGAGTGTTTAGGAACTTTGAGAATTTGGAAGAGAGTGGTTGAGAACTTGGAGGATGTTTGTGAACTTGGAGAATTTGAGAACTTAGGGAAGGAAGAGAAATGTGTTTGTGAAGTGTTTGAGACATGGAGACTTTTGGAAGAGAAGGGAAGTAGAGAGATGTTTGAGAACTTTGAGGATTTTGGAAGAACATGTGTTTGAAAGCTTTAGAGAATTTGATGAAGGAAATGGGAGAAGTGTTTGGGAAGTGTTTGGAGAAGAGAGTATTTGAAGAATTTAGAAGAAGAGAAAGGAAAAGTGTTTGATATTTAGTACAAAGAAAATTTAATAGAATGATCTTATTACAACAATTGAGAACTACAAAGGGAAACTAAGAGAATTTGAGGGAGAGAAGGGAAGGGAGCTCTAGAGAAGTGCTTGAGAGCTCCCCCCCTTGGGGTGTTATTACAAGCTTAGAGAACTTCCCTATTTATAGGCCTAGGGGAAGTGAAAATCAGAATTCAATAAGACTAATGCATACAACACTTGAATTATAAAATCTGAAATGGTTGATGCACTTGTATTAGAAAATCTGAAATGGGTGATGCACTTGTATTAGAAAATCTTGAATTGGTTGATGCACTTCACCACTAAATCCCACCAGCAGCCCTAGCTCATCTTCATGTCACCATGATTAAGCTTCCAACCAGAAATGATAGCTCATACCTAGCTCACCATGACCAAGCATCCAACCAGCACATGCTGAGGTCAGCATGACCAGCAACTTCAAGGGCTTACAACTTGGGCTTCTCTTAATCAAATTAGGACTTTAAGCACTCAAAATTGAAGTTCGGAATGTCTTCTTTCCAGCCATATGTTATTTGGGCCAATCCAAGGTCGGAGGAAGAAGTTAAGGCCGAAACAAATTGCTAACTCATTTTCCGCGCTGATAAGATCCATCCTGAGCATGGTTCTGTGTTTGCTAGGTAACGGACTCCAGATTTATCCAATGGGGCTGAATTTTGGATATGTTATAGTACACACCAATTGGAGCAACTTTCATGAAGAATGTGGCCTCATCCGAGCTATGTAGGTTGCTGAAACAAAGCTTGCAATATGACCTACGGAACTGGACTGGCAGGGGGCTGTAGCCATAATGAATTTGTCTTTAAGCTCTTCATCAATTCATCCAAATTAGGCCTTAACATGCTTGAATTGCATGAATTATGTTCTCCAAAGCCATCATTGTTACCTAAAGCTCAATTAACTGAAAGATAAACACAAAAAGGATTAAAAGCACAAGTTTAACTCAAAAACATAACCAAATCATAAGCTAGAAGGGTAAGAAATAATATACAATTATGAACCGATCAAGGCACACCACTGGTATCAAAGTTTATATCCAACTCGGGGTTAAACCTTGCCACCAGTTTTTCCCAGCCGAACTACTCCTCGACCATCAGTCGAGCACTAGGTTCTTGAACTCATCTGAACCCTTGTACTCCACCACAGCCTTTGCATGAGTTGCCCCCAGCTCCTCCACTTGCTTCCTCTCAGCTTCGGCCATGGCCTCTTCTGCATCGTCTAGTCGGCGGGACACCTCCTTAAGCTTATTCTCCAACCTCCTTACCTTCACCTGCAGCACATTCCTCTCCCAAACGACAGCATGAACTTCGGCAGTGGCAGCTTTCGCTATCTCGGACTAACGTCTCGCCAACGCTACCTCCTTCTCTGCCCTGGTGTTGTGGTTTTTTTCCATCAGACAAATCTGTTAAACTTTCTGCCATTTCATTCTTCAACCTTTAGACATTCTCCCTTGAAGGTTCTTGTTACCATTCCTCACTGAAGCCTCATTTCAAGGACGAATTTGTTAAACCTTTTTGCCATATCATTCTTCAACCTTCAGACATTCTCCTTTGAAGGTTCTTGTTACCATTCCTCACTGAAGCCTAATTTCAAGGACAAATCTGTTAAATCTTTCTGTCATTTCATTCTTCAACCTTCAAACATTCTCCCTTGAAGGTTCTTGTTACCATTCCTCACTGAAGCCTCATTTCAAGGACAAATCTGTTAAACCTTTCTGCCATATCATTCTTCAACCTTCAAACATTCTCCCTTGAATGTTCTTGTTATCATTCCTCACTGAAGCCTCATTTCAAGGACAAATCTGTTAAACCTTTCTACTAAGTATTATAGGTATGGATGAAATTTTTCATTTTCATGAATCTTTAATTCTATTCAATTTGTTTTATGTGTCGTATTTTATATCTTTGATTGCATTTAGTTTAGAATTTTTATGTTTCTTCATTCAGCACTCATGTTTATATATATATTGAATTTATAGTTTATTCATATTGAAAGTTCCAGCTTTATCATTCTTTAACCTTCAGAGACTCTCCTTTGAAGGTTCTTTTTACCATTCCTCTTGTACTATTTTAGTTGTTCAATTAGTTTTCATGAATCTTTAATTCTATTCAATTTGTTTCATTTGTTGTATTCTTTGATTGCATTTAGTTTAGGGTTTTTCTGTTTCATTATTTAACACTCATGCTTAAATAAATTGAATTTATAGTTTATTTATTTTGAAAGCTCCCGCTTTATCATTCTTTAACCATCAGAGAGACTCTCATTTGAAGGTTCTTTTTACCATTCCTTTCGTACTAATTTTAGTTGTTCAATTATGAATTTAAAATCCATATATTTATGTCTTTTTTCCTTTTAAGGTTCTTGTTACATTCATCTGTCACTGTTTTTAGTGTGGTATTGTTTATGAGTATTGAATTTGTTTTTAGTGTGGTATTGTTTATGAGTATTGAATTTGTTGTATAAATCTGTTTAGTTTTTTTTGTCTGAGGTTTTTGTTGGTTCTTAATTCAACACTCATATTTATAAATATTGAGTTTACAGAGCTAAAAATAATTTGGCTTTTAAATTGTATGTTGGTGTTTATGAATCTGTTTTGGTTTTTTTGATTGATTCAGGAATGGAGTCACAGCGGGTCTTCGAGAATAACACTTGTTCTTCTATAGTGGGGTCATGTATCATAAAGTATGAGCATTATGGTAGTGAAGGTGATATGTTTTGGGATGGTCATATATTTTTTGATAATATTGAGCAGCCTGAAGATGTAACATTTTGGAAAATAGGGGTTGGGGTTCGAGCTGAAAATAGAGCAAAGAGGTTGTTTCAATTAACTAATTCAGTTTGCAATGAACGGGTCATGCGTCCATGGTTCTGCACTAGCTGTAGCTATAAAGTTTGTGGTCTGGATCAACAGACATATTCTTCAAAGGTGTATGCTACGATTTGCTATGAATGGGTGGGAATGTCCCATGCTGACTGGTTTGGCCAAGTCAGATTTGGTGCAGTGCACGATTTGATGAAGACAAACATGATATGCAGAGATTGTGTTTTGTGCGACTATTGGATGAAGGAAATAAGGTGGTCCTCAAATTACCATTTGCTATTTAAATTTATGTTAATGTTTTGACCTAAGTATTTTTATGTTATATTGACAGGGAGTTGATTGTTGTTGTGTCTAAGATCCATAGCTATGGTTGCGACCATGGGGCGTTGAACTTGAAATCCAGCTATGTGTTCATTGCTGGTCATTTGAAAATGATAAACCTTGAAGGATCCTATAGTGATAAAAGTCAAGATCTTTATGATTTTAAAAAGCGGCAAGATTTTGTCGACATGGAGTTGCTTTTTAGGAGTTTGTTTTCTTTGTTGACATCAAGTTTCCGGTGGCCTGAGAATGATGCATTTCTGACTTGTATTTTGAGTACCTATCGGTTAGGGTGAGAGATATTCATCTGTTGATTTTTGGTGAAATATAATGTGTTATATTTTGTTATAATGATTATTTTTATTGTCTTTTCAGGTACAATGAGTTTTATTTTAAACTGAGGAACCACCCTTTTCTTTTGACCCCAATGAAACGTCTAGAATATGCAGATAGGTTATATCAATTGATGGCTGCCGACCCTGGGAGCAACTTGAGGAAAATCCTCAGCTCACAAGTTTTTGACTGGTACAAGAATTGGAATAGCAAGTCTGCCATATGTCACGAGATGACTTTTTCAGAGTCTTCCTTTCGTGCAGCCATAGACTTGATCGCTTATTGAACAAGCTAAGTTAGCCTTCCTTCCTACAAAATAATATCGAACCAAGCAAGAACACAATAACAAAAGCAAGAACAATAAGAACGCTAAAGAACACTCGAGAGAGAGTTTGGGAGAATATATGCTTGTATTGCTACTCAATGCTTTACAAATTGAGGGGTGAGGATACATAATGAGACATCCTCCTTATATAGAGATCCTATCCCACTTACCACCATAATAGAGGACTAGGATCGATACAATCTCACCAACCGAAATCTACCTACTACTGTACATTGAATCTAGACATGTGGGCTAAGAGAGCTAGAATGATCCATCCGACAGGCTGGGCCTTGAGCTTCTCTTGTGGGGCTTGACTTTCACAAATGGATCCTTTAGGTTGGCCCAATAGTTGTTGGGTTGAGCCTTCAACATGCGGGTCGTGACATTTTCCCCCACCTAATCTGGTGATGTCTTGTCGCCGTGGTAATTCCTTCTTGTTCGAATGCTTCGATGTTGTCCTTGTACTGCCACAAGGACTCTTATTTCTCCCATTTACCTTCGAACTTTGGCAGGCCCTTCCATTTGACAAAGTACTCAAAGTACCTCGATACACCTTTGTGTCGCACCTCACGCTTGGCCATGATGCACTCGACCTCTTTGTCAAATGAAGTCACCATTAAATGTAGAGTTCGTTGAGACTCCCAATGACTTGGCTCCTTGGGGTCAACATGGTAGGGCTTGAGATTGCTCACGTAAAACATCGTATGAATCTTCAATCGTGGCTATAGTTCCACACAGTAAACAGCTTTTCCCACAGTTCAGAGGATAGGAAATGGGCCCTCATATCTCCTCAGCAACGCCTTGTGTACCTTTCTAGTGGACTTGTGTTGAGAGGGGTTGAGCTTCACAAAGACCATATCACCTGGTTGGAATACAACATCTCGCCGATATTTGTCTGCCCATTTCTTCATCTTCCGAGTTGCCTTCTCCAATTGAGCCCGAGCCAGCTCATTAGTCACATGCCAGTCATTGGCCGTCTTGTATGCAGCATGGCTTCTCCCCGTGTAGCTTAACACCACTGTGTTCGGTGTCATAGGTTGTTGTCCAGTTGCCAACTCAAAAGGACTTGACCCTGTTGACTTCGATCACTGCAAGTTGTACGAGAACTAAGCAACATCCAACAACTTTGCCCAATCTCGTTGGTTGGCACTCACATAGTGCCGCAAGTATAACTCCAACAATGCATTCACCCTTTCCGTCTGACCATCTGTCTGTGGGTGAAAATTGGTAGAGAAGTTCAATTGTGAGCCAAGTAGCCTGAAGAGCTTCGTCCAAAGTTTACCAGTGAAGCGAGTGTCATGGTCACTGATAATACTCTTGGGGATCCCCCAATACTTCACCACATGCTTTAGAAACAAGCGTGCAGCTTCCTCCGCATTGCAATCCGTCGGTGCGAAGATGAAGGTAGCTTACTTAGTGAACCTGTTGTTGCATTCCTAAAAGGACACAATTTAATGTGCAAACAACCAATTAAAAATACCCGCAAGTGCACGAATCTATCGAAGTATAGATTGTATAAGTACGGGGTCGATCCCACGAAGAACTTGTCGGTTGTCTATAAGTTCTAATTCGAGTACAAAAAGAACACTTAACTAACACACCACAATGCACAAATGAAAATTTTAAACTAAAAAGAAATATAAAAGAAACAAACAAAACAAAACAAAAAAAGAATTGTGCTGTGAACAGTGACCAGCGACCGGTCGTTTGTTAAGAGCGACCGGTCGTTTTTTTGTCTGGCGACCGGTCGTGAGGTAAAAGCGACCGGTCGTTTTAGTACAGAGTCGAAACTTCAGAATTGTGTGCTGAGCGACCGGTCGTGAGACACTAGCGACCGGTCGTTCTTGGGCAGAGTCGTTTTCTCTGTTTTTCCAGTTTCGACCTCTATCCAGTGTTTTGCCTATAACTTTCCAACCGTACGTCCAAAATTCACGTTTTTTATACGGTTGAATTCAGCACAGAAAATGGAAGAACACAGCGCGGACCAAAAGTCCAAAACAATTACGGAAACAAATAGAATTTAGTAACAAAGACACGTAATGTGTCAAACACGCAACTCACACACACATTGGGGGGGGGGGGTTTGATTTGTTTGAAGTAACCTATTTCTATTGCATGAAAGTAAATGGACTTTGAAATTAAATGAGAATGGCGGAGATGAATTATCAAGATGTGAAATCAAAATGTAACAAACACTAGGGTTTCGGAATCCACCCTAAACAATTCTACCCAAGTTCATGAATACTCAAGTAATGAACTCTAAACGTGTTGATGAAGATGTTCGCAATCAAGACCATGGGTCGTGGCTCAAGACGCATTGATTCTCTCTAATATACGTAAAGTGCATGGTTCGTGCTACAATACTTGTGCCCTCCCCATAACCGAACCTAGGTATGGTTCGTACTTCGATTCAATTACAAGGAGAACCCATTAAGTTCAAAGAGAATATGAACATCACAAGAATCCTAATAGCATGGTGTTTACATTAGGTATTCAAGAAACCAATTCACATGGATGATTCTTACTTCATCCATTTATTGCTTAGGAGAACATGAAGATACACATAATCCCAACAATCTCAAGAAGCATGCTTTCAAAGGTGATCAATCAAAGAAGAACATACATCAAGGATAGATTAATTTGGTGAATTGGAATTCATCAACAATATCTAGAAATTCATACACTCAAGCATCAAAACAAAAAGGTAATCATGTTTAGGGCTTCAACCTAAGCCCTAGCTATGGAGTTTAGTTCCTCATACTTATTTCAAATACAAACTCAAAACAAAACTAGAAAGAAGTTACAGATTTTGTGAACATGGGAGCTCAAGGTCTTCAATGGTGGAAATCTCTTCCACTTCTTGCTTTGTTGCCCTTGTCTTCCTCCTTGAGCTCCCTAGCTCCAAGCTTCATCTCCAGCTCCAAAATCTCTGCAAAATTATGGAATTATTCTGATTGCAATGGCTGATGCTCTTTGCACTCCTTTTGCTTCCCTCTCTCCTCCTTTCCAGCTTTTACTTTTAGTATTCTAATGCAAAGTATTCACCCATTGTCTTCTTGTCCCCTTGCAAATGATGAAGCCTTGTCCTCACAAAGATGCCAAATGCTTCAGAAAATATCTCATCTACTAAGGTAAATTCTTGTTACCAAGTGTTATGGTAACAAGAATAATCAAGATGACACAATGGGGGTAAAAGCTGGCCAATTCCGGATTTCCAGAGCTGTGGTAACATGCTGGATTGGTTGGATAGGCAATACTTGTCCAATGGAGCTCAAATTTGGATATGTTGTAGTTAACATCCATTGGAACAAGTCTCATGAAGATCATGACCTCATCCGAGCACCAGAGCATGTTGATCCCAGGCCAAGAAGTTGACCTACGAAAATGAACAAAAACAAAGTTTATAACCAATAATGCACTTTTAGCTCATTTTCATTCCAACCAAGGTAAAATCTAACAAAACACAAAAAGGAAGTAAAAAGCTATAAAATGTCAAGAACTAACTCAAAATAGTGTGTGAATAACATGAAAAATCATGTGTAAAAATGAACCGAACAAACTTCCCAAACTTATCTTTTGCTAGTCCTCGAGCAAAACAGAAACTAAAACAAGACTCGAAACAAACTTTCCGAACACTTTCCAAAGAGAGAGCGACTCATGCAAACGACTCAAAAGTTTTCACAAGAAAAACTCAGTTTAGACATTAGTCACAAGGCGGCAAAGTTCAGAACACAACATGCTCAAGTGTAGTAGTGTGATGGCCAAATGGAACTCATTCTCCAATTTCAGTTTTCACACAACTTCAAAAATCATACCAAGCACAAATGTAACTTCAAATCTCACCAAAGTTGTCATCTCACAAATGAATCACTCGGAAGAGGGTTACAATGCATCACTCAATAGTAAATATGAGAATAGAGTTAAACCATAAGGGACTTAACTCAAAATTAGCAAGATGAAAAACATGCATGAATATGATCTCAAGAAGGATGCTAAACACTTAAAAGTTGAAAAATGTGTGCAAATCAACTACATGACATTTAGGATCAATTTAGGTCTTTATTATAGGTTGTAATGGGGCTAAGGGTGTAAGGTGAGTAAGAAATGAAGGATATGGATACAACAAAGTCCAAGGAACTCACAATGTAAGAGCATATAATCGTTGACTAAAAGACTTTGAAACATCACGCTTGAGATTTTCACTCATTTTTTTGGTGATCAAATAGACCACAAAGCCTTATACCTCCACTAATTATGATTCACACTCCTTCCTTCCATTCGAACAACCAAGAAACATGGAATTGAATTTGAGACCATTGCCACTTAACCACAACTTTTCTCTTTTCTTTCACCCTTTTAGTGAAGTACTCTTTTTTTTTTTTTTTTTTTTTTTTTTCAATTTGGTGTAATAACCCTTCCCAAACTTAGCATGAAAAACACATCTAAATTAAAGCTCACGAGTTCCTTAGAAAGGTAAATTCTTGTTTTTCAGGCTAAGGCTAGAAGTAATAACTGGTTACTTGAAAGAAAAGGCATACATATAGGCTCAAGGTGGTTAACAATGGAAAATCATGCTTAAGCATGCATAGGGTTAGCTTGAAAGGCACAAACGGTCCAAAGAGGGCCTTAATATCATTTCTCAAATGTCATGTAATCAAATTGCACAAGAATGAGTAACTTTTAAGTGCTCAACCAAATCAATGAATAATGAGATCAAACAACAACTCAGATGACAAGAAAAGTAAGAATATGTGTATAACACTCATGAATTGAAGCACAAGGCTCAAAGCTCACATTATATGGTTATACAAGTCTAATTCATGTTTGATACAATTCTTTGGATCATGCAAGTCCCTCAACTAGAGAATTATGAAACAAATGGCAAGTGCGTAGAGGGTTTCAAACATATCATGCTAGAACGATGCCATTTAGTGAATAACAAATTATTATTATTTTTTTTAAAGCATTTTCAATCAAGTCATTTAAACATTCATCACAATCTCATCATATATGTCCGGAAAGTGACTTAAGAACAAAAAAGACTCAAAACAGAAAAGAAAACAAAATAAAAGAAAGTAAGAATTTAAGTGAAACGAAAAAGACTTGCTATCCCTTCCCAAACTTAGAAACAAACATTGTCCTCAATGTTAAAGAATTCAGGCATCAACAAAGTTATAACAAGAATTAAAGGGAATAAAGCAAGTAAATACAAGAACAAACACGAAAAACAACTACAACACGGTTGCAAAAACAAAAACAAAAACGAAACCAAACAGAAACAAATAAAACAGTAAGCCCTAACAACAGTCTTACACATGCAGAAATCCAACCCAAAGAAACGTACAAACCAAATGAAAGCCCAACCCAAACGAAAGCCCAAAAGCGAAGAAAGTATATAAAACAAAGAAACCAAGTTAGAAGCACAAAGAGCGAGGACTCAGTAAAATAGAAAAAGTGGGCCCTGAAGTCTCGGCACCTATGAGTCACGGGATACAAAGTGAGAGACGTGTCGACAAGCAGAGGTCCCTCTCAAGTCCCAAAGCCAGAATTATTGGCTTCATAGGAAGGTGTGACGACTTTTGTTTCTTGAAAGCGCTGAAAGGCAGAAATGCAATTAAAGGGGTTGGGGAACAGGTGAGGTGACCTAAGGAGATAGGCCGTAAGGGCCGCGCAAAACGCAGAAGCGCAGTGGCTAGGGTTACGTAGAAACTAACTCTATAAAAGAAGAAGAGAAAGAGTTGGGGAAAAACACACAAACTCATAAACACACAAAAGAGAAAAGAAAGACAAAAGAAAAGAAAGTTCAAATGGCCTCTTCCTACCCATTCTCGTTGGATCTCAACCTAGCTCCACCAACTCAGACTCGGGGCCAAGCAGTGGCACCAGTGTGGATGCCCTACTTTGCCTTTGCACGGGGGCACGTGACAGTGAATGACTCGATACTGCTGGACAACGATGTTGCCCTTGGAGTTGCTAGAAATCTAGTGACTCCCAAGGATATACGGGTGCTGGGATCAAGGGATGACAACAGGGTCGTGAGCGATGCTCTAGCACTAAGCGTGCAAAGCACCGCAACAGTCGCAAGTGTGGGTCATCGCCTACTTGCGAAGTCCCATGAGGTGGAGGTGCTAAGAGGTCAGTTGGCGGCGGAGCGAAGTATGGTGGAGGAGTGCCAGAGTATTATTAAAAGTTTAAAAAGGGAAAGGGCAAGGATAGTGGAGGTGAATCGACACCAGCTAGAGGCGTTGCGGGAAGAGAACAAAAATCTCTCAAAGATGGTAAGTGTTTACGCCCATGACATGAGAAAGCAGCTGGAGGACCTGGACCAACCGGGTAAACGCAAGAAAACAGATCGCGAGAGTAGGTACGCTCAAGCTAAGAGTGCGATCTTTGGGAGCTCGAGTGATGAGCCCCAAGAGGCTGTGCATGAAGCCCCGGAAGAGGATAGCCATAGGGCTAAACTCAAAGGTCCAATGGTCGAGACAACGAGCATTGTGAAAGAATAATTTCTAATGTATTAGTGGTGTGCCTGGTTGTCTTTGCCATTTCCATGTATTTTATTTTATTTTATTTTATTTTAAATTTTAAATTTCTCGTTCCGGAAATAAAAAGAAAAGAAAGTTGCAAAAGACAAAGAAGAAAAACAAAACGCACTTCCCCAAACCGGAATAAAAGGAATGCGACAAACGAAAAAGACACAAATCACACTTCCCCAACTGAAATAAAACAAAAACGACAAACTGAAAAGAAATCAAAACATAATGCACCAGAAAACAGGGAGGAAAAGAAAGCAAAGCGAAAGTAGAAATGCTTCCCCTTTTAACCGGACGCAACCGCAAATTGCGCAGGAAATGCAAAGTGGTGTCGGCTCCCTTATGAGCATATGGCTATTTAAACCACTTCTCGGTTGAAAGAAGGAGCATCCTGCATTTCAACCTGCAAACTCAAGAAAAACCATCAAAAAGCCCAGACAGAAAAATCAATGGCATCCCCAGATATGCTTGTTGATGACCTTAACCTTGAGTTGTCCCTTGCACCACCAAATGCCCAGACACGGGCTCCTCCAAACCCTATCTTCCCAAACTCTTCATACCATCATGGCTCGGCCTCAAACTTCTCTGAGGTGGTGCCGCGTAGGGTAGTATTGCCGGAGGGCATGACTGTCAGCAGACTGACAGTTGCAGATCATCTGCATGTGGCGCAGAGGTCTGACCAGATGGCAGTGGACGAGTCCCACAATCTAACCGTGCTCAACGCGGTCTCGGCCACAAATTTGGGCATGCGCCTACTGGCGAGAACACGAGAGTGCGGGGCACTGAGTGAGGAGGTGGCGGCCCTGAAAGCTCTGGTGGCGGACCTGCAGAAACGGCTCTACAGCGCCAACCAGCATGTAGAGATGCTGCAGAAAAGGAACGAAGATCATGTAGAGCTGCTGCAGATTCTACAAGCAAGAACAGATATAGGCAATTAGCAGAAGCCTCAGGTGGCGCAGAATGCAACAAAGAACATGTGATTAGGAATTATATGTACGCATTTTCACGTTTGTGTATGTAATCACATGTTATGAAATAGAATAAGCATTCACGCCCAATTCCTAATTGTGCATTAATGAATTGAAAACACTTCCCAAACTTAACAACAAAATAGAAACAACAACAAATAAAAGAAAGAAAGAGTAAGAAAAACAAAGAGAAACAACAAGAAAATCTTAATTACCTTGGTTGGAAAAATGTAACCCTAACTCAAAAAAAATAAAATAAAATAAAATAAAATAAAAGAAAGTTTGAGTCTAGAGAAACTCCACTTTGAAGCGATTAGGATGACAACAAACTTCTTCTCTTCACCTTGGGTTGCCTCCCAAGAAGCGCTAAGTTTAAAGTCTTTTGCCGGACTTCCAACATACCATGGTCACTTGGGGGGTTTTGGCTCAATCGCCTCTTTGTGCCGAACATGAAGTTTCTTCAAATCCCTTTGCCATCTAATCAACCCCTTTCGTATTCTTTTCTTTTTATGCGCATGAGTAGATTTCAAAAGCAATTTTAAGCGCTCTTCAATACGTGGATTAGATGGAGGAGGCACATATTTAGGATCGGGTGGCCTTCTCATTTGAGTAGAAAGGATGGCATTGAACATATGATTGGTACTTGGAACATGGATGTTCAGCTTGTCTTCCTCTAGTACTTCAAAAATAGAATAAGACATTAGATTAATTGAAGCACCTAAATCAATTAAAGGTTTCTCAAACAATTTATCACCAATGACATATGGAATTGTGAAACTTCCTGGATCTTCCAACTTGGGAGGAAGCTTCCTTTGCAAAACAACAGAAATCTCTTCCGTTAATGCAACAGTTTCGCATTCCTTGAACTTGTTTGCATCCAAGAGAGGAATGTTGACTTGCACCTTCTTGAAAGTTTCTAATATGTCCTTGGTATGTTGAATATTCCTAGAACTCATCAACCTGTGAGGAAAAGGAGCATGTAAGATATCTTCATCAGTAGGTTCACGACATACCTTCTCCTTCCTTGCCCTTCTTGCAATTTCATGCTTTGGGATCCATTCGGATGGAGAAGCTGCTTGTTTATCTTCCTCCATGTTGATTTCATCTTTTTCCTTAGGCCTAATCACTTGCTCAACCTGTATCTCATCATTATTTTGAATTAGACTTTTAGAATTATCAACCTCACAAATTACCTTACCGGTTCTCAAGATAATTGCTTGAACATGCTCATGCTCGGTTGGTATCACTGTTTGGCTAGGCATCATCCCTGCTTCCATTTGACTCAAAGCTGTGGCAATTTGCCCCACATGATTTTCTAGATTGGCAATGGCCTTATCCGTTTTCTGCATGTGGGTGTCATTCCTCTGTATGTAGCTTTTTCTCTCACTGATGAAACTATCTGTGCTTCTAGCCATTGAAGCAACAAGTTCTTCCAAAGTCGGTCCTTGAGGTGGTTGGTAAGATTGTGGTGGAGTGTAATGTTGAGGTTGATCATGAGGTGGACAAATATGATGTTGGCCTTGATATGGTTGATATGGCTCTTGTTGAAAATTTGGATTGTCGGTCCACCAGAAGTTCGAATGATTTCTCCACTCCGGATTGTATGTTTGTTGGAAATATTCATTCATAGTCAACTCATTCTGAAATGAGCCAAAAGCATTTGCTTCCTCCATCCCAAATTTATTGGAGTATTCTTGCATAGTAAGTTCCACAATTTCAGTTGCGGCTGCCATTGGTGATGGTGAAGGTGACTCCTTGGATGTTCCTGTAAGAAAAAAAAACAAAAAAAAAACAAATCAAGATAAAATGAAACAACAATCAATAAACAAAAATAAAACTAAGTACTCTAAACATACTCAAACAAAACAGATAAGCAGCCGTGCCAGTTCCCCGGCAATGGCGCCAAAAATTGTTGCATTCCTAAGAGGACACAAATTAATGTGCAAACAACCAATTAAAAATACCCGCAAGTGCACGAATCTATTGAAGTAAAGATTATGTAAGTACGGGGTCGATCCCACGAAGAACTTGTCGGCTTCCTATAAGTTCTAGTTTGAGTACGTAAAGAACACTAATTTAACACACCACAAATGCACAAATGCAAATTGGAAACTAAAAATAAGTAAAAAAATGTAAAAAAAATGAAACAACACAAGAAACCAAAGAAAAACAGAAACAGCACTTTCTATCACCCTTTTATCACCTGTGAACAGTGCCATGAACAGTGACGACCGGTCGTGAACAGTGAAAATGAACAGTGACGACCGGTCGTGAACAGTTTCGACCTCTATCCAGTGTTTTGCCTATAACTTTCCAACCGTACGTCCAAAATTCACGTTCTTTATACGGTTGAATTCAGCACAGAAAATGGAAGAACACAACGCGGACCAAAAGTCCAAAACAATTACGGAAACAAATAGAATTTAGTAACAAAGACACGTAACGTGTCAAACACGCAACTCACACACACATTGGGGGGGGGGGGTTTGATTTGTTTGAAGTAACCTATTTCTATTGCATGAAAGTAAATGGACTTTGAAATTAAATGAGAATGGCGGAGATGAATTATCAAGATGTGAAATCAAAATGTAACAAACACTAGGGTTTCGGAATCCACCCTAAACAATTCTACCCAAGTTCATGAATACTCAAGTAATGAACTCTAAACGTGTTGATGAAGATGTTCGCAATCAAGACCATGGGTCGTGGCTCAAGACGCATTGATTCTCTCTAATATACGTAAAGTGCATGGTTCGTGCTACAATACTTGTGCCCTCCCCATAACCGAACCTAGGTATGGTTCGTACTTCGATTCAATTACAAGGAGAACCCATTAAGTTCAAAGAGAATATGAACATCACAAGAATCCTAATAGCATGGTGTTTACATTAGGTATTCAAGAAACCAATTCACATGGATGATTCTTACTTCATCCATTTATTGCTTAGGAGAACATGAAGATACACATAATCCCAACAATCTCAAGAAGCATGCTTTCAAAAGTGATCAATCAAAGAAGAACATACATCAAGGATAGATTAATTTGGTGAATTGGAATTCATCAACAATATCTAGAAATTCATACACTCAAGCATCAAAACAAAAAGGTAATCATGTTTAGGGCTTCAACCTAAGCCCTAGCTATGGAGTTTAGTTCCTCATACTTATTTCAAATACAAACTCAAAACAAAACTAGAAAGAAGTTACAGATTTTGTGAACATGGGAGCTCAAGGTCTTCAATGGTGGAAATCTCTTCCACTTCTTGCTTTGTTGCCCTTGTCTTCCTCCTTGAGCTCCCTAGCTCCAAGCTTCATCTCCAGCTCCAAAATCTCTGCAAAATTATGGAATTATTCTGATTGCAATGGCTGATGCTCTTTGCACTCCTTTTGCTTCCCTCTCTCCTCCTTTCCAGCTTTTACTTTTAGTATTCTAATGCAAAGTCTTCACCCATTGTCTTCTTGTCCCCTTGCAAATGATGAAGCCTTGTCGTCACAAAGATGCCAAATGCTTCAGAAAATATCTCATCTACTAAGGTAAATTCTTGTTACCAAGTGTTATGGTAACAAGAATAATCAAGATGACACAATGGGGGTAAAAGCTGGCCAATTCCGGATTTCCAGAGCTGTGGTAACATGCTGGATTGGTTGGATAGGCAATACTTGTCCAATGGAGCTCAAATTTGGATATGTTGTAGTTAACATCCATTGGAACAAGTCTCATGAAGATCATGACCTCATCCGAGCACCAGAGCATGTTGATCCCAGGCCAAGAAGTTGACCTACGAAAATGAACAAAAACAAAGTTTATAACCAATAATGCACTTTTAGCTCATTTTCATTCCAACCAAGGTAAAATCTAACAAAACACAAAAAGGAAGTAAAAAGCTATAAAATGTCAAGAACTAACTCAAAATAGTGGGTGAATAACATGAAAAATCATGTGTAAAAATGAACCGAACACCTGTCGACCACCACCAAAATTGAGCCACACCCTTCTGACTTGGGTAGACTCACGATGAAGTCCATGGACACACTCTCCCATGGTCTGGTTGGAATAGGAAGTGGCTCTAGCAACCCACCCGGCTGCTTCTGCAATGTCTTATCTTGTTGGCATACAAGGCAAGTCTGCACAAACGAGTCTACATCTTCCCCCATCTGTGGCCAGTAGTAAGCTTCACTCATCAATGCTAAAGTTCGATGAGTGCCTGGATTTCCCGCCCACTTCGAGTCGTGACACTCCTTTAGTAGCTCTCGCCTCAAATTGTCCCATCTTGGAACATATATTCTCTTCCCTGTTGCATAGAGAACACCATCATCAAGCCAAAATCTTCTTGTCTTCCCATCCTTAATAAGCTATAATAGAATTTTGGCGTGAGGATCATGCAACAAGCCCTCTCGGATCCTCTGCATGAGAGAACTTTGGGGTTGTACAACAGCTGCTAGTACGGCCTTCCAGCTTAAGGCATCGGCAACGACATTCGTCTTCCCCTGCTTGTACTCCAATTTGTAGTCGAACTCTGCTAAGAAATCTTGCCACCTAGCCTGCTTGGGTGACAACTTCTATTAGGACTGAAAGTAGCTTGTGGCAACATTGTCAGTCTTGACCACGAACTGAGAACCATGTAGGTAGTGCCTCCAAGTCCACAAGCAGTGCACTACGGCTGTCATCTCATTCCCTTGAACGATATACCTCTGTTCGATTTCATTGAGCTTCCTACTCTCGAAAGCCAATTGGTGTCCATCATGTATGAGGACACCACCAATAGCAAAATCTGATGCATCAGTGTGTACCTCAAAAGGTTTGCTAAGATCGAGTAGTCTCAGCATCGGCTCCTCCATAAGTGCCATATTCAACTCATCGAAGGCATGCTGGCATAGTGGCGTCCACTGCCACGTCTTGTTCTTCTTCAGCAAATTCGTCAAGAGGGCGGGAATGGCTGAATATCCCTTGATGAACCTGCGATAGTAGTTGACCAATCCAAGGAAAGACCGCAACTCAGGTACCTTGGTTGGTTGTTCCCAATCTTGAATGGCTCGCACCTTGCCCTCCTCCCTGAGCAATTGTCCACCTCGTATCTTGTGACCAAGGAACTCTACTTCTTCTTGGACAAACGAGCACTTCTCCTTCTTCACATATAGCTTGTTCTCTCTCAGAACTCGGAACACTTTCTGCAAGTGATTGAGGTGCTCCTCTAGAGAATTGATGTACACCACAATATTAATCGATGTAAACCACAACAAACTTGTCCAAGAAAGGATGGAATACCTTGTTTATTAGAGTGTAAAAGGTTGCAGGGGCGTTAGTTAGGTCGAACGGCATGACAAGGAACTTGTAAGACCTATATCTTGTCACACATGCGGTCTTCGGTTCGTCTCCCAGTGTGATCTTCACTTGATAGTATCCTGAGCACAGGTTCAACTTGGTGAAGTACCTAGCTCCTCCCAACTGATCAAATAGATCTACAATCAAAGGGATTTGATACTTGTTTTTTATGGTCACCTTATTCAGTGCCCAGTAGTCGATGCACAACCTCAGTGTCCCTTCTCTCTTCTTTTGGAATAGGACTGGGGCACCATAAGGGGCTTTGGATGGTTGGATGTACCCTGCGTCCAGCAACTGCTTCAATTGCTTCCTCAATTCCTCCAACTCAGGAGGTGCCATCCGGTACGGCGCTTTGGCAGGGGGTTTGGCACCCGGTTCCAACTCAATGGCATGATCCACCTCTCTCCTAGGTGGTAAGGTTTTGGGAAGCTCCTTGGGCATGACATCTGCAAACTCCTTAAGGACTGCTTCCACAACTTTTGGGACTGGTTGGATTTCCTTCTCAATTGTATCCATCTTCATAGTTGCAAGGAATGTCAGCTCGCCCTTCTTCCAAGACTTGGAAAATTGCATGACTGACAAAAGCTTTGACTCGCCTTGTTGCCTCACCACTGGCACCATGCATGGCATTGTCCCACCATGTGCAATGCACATAGTATTGTAAAACGGAATGGGAAATGCCTTTACCTTGTCCATGAACTCCATCCCTAGCATGACATCGTAGTCATCCATTAAGATCACGGAGAAGTCAGCTACTCCCTTCCAAATAGCAATGTGTAGCTCCACACTACTCCATCAATTAGTTTGACAATTCACCGTCTTCATACTGCCTGCTTCCTTTGAGACCCGACACCCAAGTCTCTTTGCTTCTTGCATTGACATAAAGTTGTGTGAGGCACCCGTATCCACCAGACAACGGGTTGTCTTGCCATTCACCATGGCGTCAACGAACATCACTCATTTAGCTTGAACCTATGGTTAAGCAACTTTGGCCTGTAGGGCATTGAAGCGGTGAATGGCCCTCGTTCCTGCTTCCATGTCGGCCTCCTCTTCCTTCTCTTGGTTCATAGCATTCAAGGCCTTCTTTTATGGACAATCCCACATCATGTGCGGTCCATCGCACAAGTAGCAAGCTATCTTCGACTTGTCCTTCCCCTTGTCACTTTTGTCATTCTTCTTCGCGGATGACTTGTGACTGTCGGACTTGTCTCCTGACTTGCTACCCTATTTTGGCTTGTTGTCTCCCCCATCGGATCCACTGCTACTTTTCTTTCCTTTGAACTTGGAGTCGCATTGATCATTCTTCGTGAACTCAACAAGAGACTCAGCTACAGCAATTGCCTCTGACAAGGTTTGGACGTGTCTCCTTTGTAACTCCAGCTTGGCCCAATTCTGTATGCCACTCATGAAGTACATGAGCTTGTCTTCATCTGTCATGCTAGGCACCTCAAACAACAGGTTGGTGAACGTGGCGACATAGTCCTTCACGCTCCCCGTTTGCTTTAGCCATCTCAACTTCTCATTTGCCTCATACTTGGCATTCTCTGGATAGAAATGCAACATAATATCCTTCTTAAAATCATCCCAAGTCTTAAGTGTAAACGTACCTTGGTTGATCTCCATGGATCGACGACGCCACCACATGAGAGCATTGTTGGTGAGAAACAACGTTGCTGTAGTAATCTTGGGCTCATCATCCTCCATCTTGAGATACTTGAAATACCTTTCGATATTCCACAAAAACGTGTCTAGCTCATTCACCTCCCTCTTCCCATTATAGGATTTGGGCTTGAAAGAATCTAACACCTTCGGTTCCTTCGGAGTCCGGGTCTTGTTCAAGACAGCTTCCTTGCACAAGGCCCAATCTCCCTTCACATCCTTCATCTCATCACGAAGCGCAGTAAGCTCCACTAAGAAGTGATCTAGCTTGGTTTGGACATCTAGCTTCATGATGTCTAGCGCGGAGTTAAGGGCTCCCTGGAATTGGCCTTGAAGCTCTTCCACCACAGCTTCGAAGCCCACCTTCGTAAGGACGTCCTCCTCGAGTCTCTGATCGAACTCGGTCACGACATTCTCCATCTTAGAAAGCCGCCTCTCCATCGTGGCTATGACATCTCTAGATCGTTCCCTCTTTGATTTGCCCCCACGCTCCACATTCACCTTGGACATATCCGTCTCCACATCAGATCTGCTCTTCGACATGCTTCTTCGAATGATTCGAGCTTTCGCTCTGATACCAACTGTCACAGGATAACTTTTTCAGAGTCTTCCTTCCGTGCGGCCTTAGACTTGATTGCCTCTTGAACAAGCTAAGTTAGCCTTTCTTCCTACAAAATAAGATCGAACCAAGCAAGAACACAATAACAAGAGCAAGAACGATAAGAACGCTAAATAACACTCGAGAGAGTTTGGGAGAATATATGCATGTATTGCTACTCAATACTTTACAAGTTGAGGGGTGAGGATACACAATAAGACATCCTCCTTAAATAGAGATCATATCCCACCTACCACCACAATAGAGGGCTAGGATCAATACAATCTCACCGATTGGAATCTACCTACTACTGTACATTGAATCTAGACATGTGGGCTAAGAGAGCTAGAATGATCCATACGACGGGCTGGGCCTTGAGCTTCTCTTGTGGGGCTTGACCTTCACAAATGGATCCTCTAGGTTGGCCCAATAGTTGTTGAGTTGAGCCTTCAACATGCGGGCCGTGACACATAGCATCTTGGTCTGACTACATGCAAGAGGTTTATTTCTTCAAAGAGAAGACTGACTACATTGGTACTCCGGAAGACCTACTTAGATTTATTCGAAATTTATTTCATCACTTTTCACAAGTATGTTGTCGACCCACTGTTACGTTAGATGAACTTGATTACGATATTAGGTACTTCTTTGAAGGATTTGTAGATGTTATACACATAAATTTATAATAATGCTTCCCTGTACGCCTTGTATGAAGTTGTCTGGTTCAACTTTTCACCTCTCTGCAACACTTTTGAAGCTGAACACTTATTTTGCACATGTAAAGCATTCTGGTTGGGCAGAGATCCAGCAGGCTCTCTAGAGCCCGCCGGAGCTGCAGTATTCCATGTTAAAGATGTTTTGGAAGATGAGTGAAGCACCGAGTCTTTTGAATATGATGTGGTCCACTTGGAAATGGAATCATGATACCTACTTTAGAAGCTTACAATAATGAAGAAAAATGAGCATGAAACAACATGCAAAACACAAAATTACTATTTCAAAAGCAGAAATCAGCCATCCTCCGCAAGCTTTGAACCTCTTTAACTTATTTGTTTCCAAATTCTATTTAGGTCCTGTATAGACCCTTGTATGCATCTTCACTAGGTGCCATTTCAATGTGTATACGAAAGCAACAATATCAGAAAGTTCAGATGCGATTTTGTACACTTACAAGTTTACATGCAATAATAAGGACTTAGAAACTCAACTACAAGAAAAAGTAGATGGACGGTAAAAATAGCAACGCACAAGATGCACAAATTATATGATACAGATACAACAATAATAGTAGAAAGATTTCTTACCTGGCAAACATCCACAAATCAATTAATCATTTCGAGCCTGTGATATTTCCGACATTCATCTGCGACTTCCTCATCTGAATCCTTTGTTTCAATGTACGGCTTATTCTTGACACGGTTCAAATCTTCATGCAGTCCACCCAATAAGAAAGCAACAAGTACCTACAAAGAATAATTCATCATTCAGAACAAATACAATAATCAGGTAACTTGTCATAAATACTGCTAGAAAAGTATGTAGATGGCTTTACAAGACTTGGTGAAACTATACTAAAAAATGTAATAATCTATTGCACATATGGCTTGGCAGTAGAGTCTAGAGAGAGAATAGCATAATGTAGCATATGTACTAAAGATAGAGAAGACATTTAAGAAAGGTACAGTTACAGTACTAACTTGAGAATCATAGCCGCTAAACTGGAGGAGGACTTTCATGCAACGGGAATAGCACTTTTTGCTATCTCGGCTAATGACGCAATGACACGTGAGATGACTTTTCCACGTGTCATTGTGTTATTGGACGGGATAGCAAAACATTGCTATGATTATCCCGGTTAAAAGTAAGTCTTTCTGGCTAAACTGAGGAGCAAATCGAGCAAGTTTGCCCTTGAACGAACGTGGTGCAATCGTTTGTTCTTCCTAACCTGAGAACCACAATTTCCTCAACAACTCACCAAAGGCAAGAGCAAGCTCACCCTGCAACGACATATGTTAGAAATTTAGGGGGAAAAAAGGAGCAAAGCAATCAGTGTTCAAGACTATCCACGTGGGACAAGCGTGACACAAACACTGGATGGAACTATTCATAAAACAAGCTGCAATCCTCCCCTATCTCCTTTTTTCATTAGAACTATTTAAAAAGATAACATTTATCATCTGTATCTGCTGATGTTGGGCTGCTTAAGGCACTTCCCTGCTTAAGGCAACTTGCTCCTCAAGAAGAATCTTCAGAGAAAAGCATAGATCAATGGACTCACACTCACTACAGATAAATCAAAATAATCACCAAAACTGACTCATCTGAAGGTCCTCCTGAAAAAAGTAAAAAGTCCAATACAAGGACTTTTTAGCTCGCAGATTCCTCAAGTGTGCACAGCTTCTCGTAAAGAAGCCTGAAACAGAGTAAGTTGTTGGAACCTTAATTATCCACACATGGTAAAAAAATAAATAAGCACACCAAAAATTAACCTGCCTAATGCTTGCATTAGCAAATCAACAAAGACATGAGAACAAACTATGTTCTTGAGCCCGATGCTGCTTCTAATTCTAAGTCAATTAGAGGGGAAACATGCTTAAGTGGCTGATGTGGGGCCTATTTTTTCTGCTGATGTGGCTCCATGTGGAAAACCTACTTATAAGCCTGTGAGCCAGCAGCACGAGGCTATGCATAAGCATGTGGGCCAGCACGAGGTGTGTGGTTGCTGAGGAGAGTATTTCTTCGCTTATGGCAGATTGAGAATGACAGCGCCGGTGAGTGTGTGAGTGGTGATGACTGATGATGATGAGGTGGGGAACGAGAAGTTGGGGTGGGGTGGCTGGGAGGAGTGAAAGGGTGAGAGTTTTTTTTTTAAGTTTTAATTTTTATTTATTTATTTTAATATAATTTTTCTTTTTTGAATGGTAGTAATAGAAACATTCTAAAATAAATGTTACTACATTACATAATTGCTAAAATAAATGTTTCTTTTCAATTAAAACAACTTACATTCTAAAATAGATGACAAAGGAGAAAGAAGGGGTTCATTAGTGAATGCAAATCTATATGGCTAGGCTTATGAAAGGATTTAAAATTCATAAATGGAGAGTTATACGAGGAGTTATTATAGAATACGACGGTAGTATTGTAAGATCTCACATCGATCAACGGAGAGGGAGGTGATGTGCCTTATATGTACATGCCCGCATCCATCTAGCACGAGGCTTTTTGGGAGCTCACTGGCTTCGGAGTCATGGGTTCGTTAGTGAATGCAAATCTATATGGCTAGGCTTATGAAAGGATTTAAAATTCATAAATGGAGGGCTATACGAGGAGTTATTATAGAATACGATGGTAGTATTGTAAGATCCCACATCGATCAACGGAGAGGGAGGTGATGTGCCTTGTATGTACATGCCCGCATCCATCTAGCACGAGGCCTTTTGGGAGCTCACTGGCTTCGGAGTCATGAGAACTCCAAAGTTAAGCGAGTTGGGGGCCAGAGCAATCCCAAGATGGGTGATCCACTGGGAAGTTGTCGTGAGCTCCCAAAAACAAAATCGTGAGGGCAGAGAGGGGGGCCCAAAGCGGACAATATCGTGCTACGGCGGAGCCGATCCTAGGATGTGATAATTTGGTATCAAAGCCACTTTGCCGTGTGGTGCGAGCGTGCCGACGAGGACATTGGGCCCTTAAGGGGGTGGATTGTAAAATCCCACATCGACCAACGGAAAGGGGGGTGATGTGCCTTATATGTACATGCCCGCATCCATCTAGCACGAGGCCTTTTGGGAGCTCACTGGCTTCAGAGTCATGGGAACTCCGAAGTTAAGCGAGTTGGGGGCCAGAGCAATCCCAGGATGGGTGACCCACTGGGAAGTTGTCGTGAGCTCCCCAAAACAAAACCGTGAGAGCAGAGAGGGGGGCCCAAAGCGGACAATATCGTGCTACGGCGGAGCCGATCCTGGGATGTGACAAGTATGGTCACGTGGAGCAATTCTTTGATGCACATAATTGCATTCACATAAGAAAATCGAATTGAAAAATCGGCCCTTATGTATATAATCTTTCAATATTATTTATTTAATTTTTACTTGTAGTATTTTTTCAGTAGTGTGTGAAATGATCAATGAATGATACATATCAAATATGCACACACAAAAAACGTGTATTATTATTAGCTCTTAATTTTAAAGCTTTCCTAGATACTTGTAAATAAGAATTTAATTTAAGTTGATTCAAGTTTTGAGTCCAATCATTTACTAGTGCTCCTTAATCACAACGGGTTTTTCTTGATCAGATTGATGAGGATTCCCTAATATACTAGTTCTTCTGTTGTTGGCTTTTGGGTTATAAGATACAAGTATTTTGATGGTGGTGTAGATAACTGTGGGATGGTGAAATCATGTTAAAAAAAATAATTATATGTCCAGGTTAAGGAGGAAAAAAGCCTCTAAGAAGTTAGTGGAAGGGAAATGCCAAGAAAAATAGAAGCATCATAGAGAGCGGTCAAACAATTCTGATTAGGGTATTTTCTCAGGTTTATATCCTTTGTCTGCATTACAACTGTGAAGTAAAGACCATTGATAAATGCAAAAGAAAATCTGACCTTTCCCATTTGCTCGCAAATCAAGATGATGAATTCACAAAAGGTTAGGTTTGGTTACCGGGGAGCTGCAGCCTGCCTAACATTTTACAGAATCAAATTGAACCTACGCTTCAATAAACAAGGAATTCCTAACCCATTGTCACAAAAATTATACAATTCATATGTACACTAGTATTACATTTTTCTGATCTGACATGAAATCGCATCTGGGACTTCAGTGCAAAAAGCCTTCCAAATCGTATGGCAGCTGTAGTCCTACAGATCCAATCTTGCAAGAACCCTTAAATGGAAGAAGGGGCAGCTCACCAAGAGACTTCATGACCACTTTGTGAGAGCCTATTCCAGAATCCTCAATATCCGACCAAACACTGAAAATCAACAATCACATTGCCCCCGTCTCATCCGAACCAGTAGAGGCTTCGCTTCCTGCTGGACATGCCCCACCTCCCTGAATATCATCCTCACTGGACATGCTTCCTTCAGTGGAATTAGAAAATGATGGTCCAATATCATCATCACTGTGCAGATCTGCCTTCCGTTTCTCCCTGACATCCTTTATTCCTCTTCCTTGAAGAGCTAGTCTCCTGCGTTTTCGGGCTTTTCTCTTGCCCTTTGGAAAATCCTCTCTCTGTGTTTCAATGCTTTTGCCTTCTGACTCCTTTGGATTTTTACCCCTGCCATATTCATTATCCTCCGAGTCTTCAGCATCAAGTTTTCGCTTCTTCCTACTTGAATTTGTCTGCCACGGAACAATTTTGAGGTCAGAAATATATAAAGGCAGCACAAGCACACCCACAAATCTAAGTCCTAAAAACATAGCATGAGAAACTACATAGTCCTACTTATCATGTTGAAGCAAATGGGAACAAAATCACCAAGCCACAATCTAAAAGAACCTTTCAACTACCAAAAAGATACAAATGTCAGCCCTGATTCTTTGCTCCTAATTTCCCATTAAGTTAGTAAAGCATGCAACCAAGCATATCTGATTCAATGAACACAAATGCACACAGAGAATGTCAACCAACTGTTTGAAATGATTTCATGAGGATACCTTGGGACCACGATCGACTAGCCGAGCCCATTCATGTCGATTCCGAAGGCAATCAAGAACAGCCTGTGAAGGACTTGTGTATGCATAGCGCTCTCCATTATGCTTTCTCAGGTTATGCCAGTGCTGCAAAGAAACAAAAAAGAAGAAAAACAAACAAAGAAGCTTATTATTCTACACCCATTATGGGAGACAACAATTACACATAAAACAGCAAGCATTCAATTGAAACCAATCATACCGGCAGCACGGCATTACAAAGCTCCTCATATGTCATGCGCCTGCCTTTACTCATAATCTCATTTATCAAGCCTAGATAGGGAGAACTGGATGAGCAAACAATGAATAAAACTCTAAGTAGAAATAGGAAACCGTAAAGAAAGATTACAGCTACCTGGCAAAGTACGATGAACAGGACCAACTGCGCCTGTATCATCATCAGAGGCATTCCTTGGGGAACTGCGCACAGATGACACATTACGATCACTAGCCTCAGTAGATGAAGATGGTCCACTGTTTGCAGTGGCAGTGGAGATGTTCCTCTTGCTGGAATGTACCACCGTTGAAGATAAATTGTCCTCCCTCTTAGCAGCAACATCCGATGTACATGCTGCATCTTGTCTTCTTTGATCTGAAGAAGTTGGTACCCTGTCAATCCTTTTAGCTTCATCATCATGTTCACGGGAACTTCGGAACCCATCTTTATCCCTGACTTTTCTTCTAGACACCTATAGATTGTATCAATGGGATTAGTTAGCAGAACCCTGACTCAGAGTATTTTTTATATACAAATTTATAAATAAACCCAATACTAGACATGTATTTATAAAAAAAAACCCAAACACTATTTAAACATAGAAACACACCCAAAATCAACAATTGTATATTTTTTGGGTGTGTTTATAAATGGGTTTTGAGTGTGTGTAATGATGGGTTTTGGGTGTGTTTATAAAGTGTTTTGGGTGTTGGGTTTTTTTATAATTTCAGCCCCCATTTTGGGTGTTTTAGTGAAACTCCCTTTTTTATATTATTATTTTATGTAGGAATGAGTTTCTTAGTAACAAAAACAACCAGTTTTAACAGTTCATATTGGAATCTGCATAAATTTAGACATATTTTTTTCATTAAAAGAATAGGTAAAATCAAATCATATTTTTTTTCCAAAGATAATATAAAATATGACAGCTTACCGAATTCTGATCCTTTCCTCCAGAACCAGATGTGCGCTTCATTAACGTGCTTGTTGCACTTGGAGAAGCCAACTGAGGTAAGCTAGATGCATTGCGAACACGTGGTACACGAGGCACTCTCGGAGAACTGTTGAGTTGTTGATGTAAAAGTAATGCAAGCTGCCAAAATCCCCATAAAATATATAACATCTTATCAGAGGAAACCTACTACCAGCAATGAAAGATAACAATATAAAGCAATGAAACTTTTTTTCTCACTTCTTCGTCACTTAGTTTTGCCTGCAAACTTGATGGTGCAGGTGGACAAGCAGACGTGGTGTGACTCTGATTAGTCTTAGATGAAGTTGTCTGGTTAAACTTTTCACCTCTTTGCAATGCGCTTGAAGCTGAACACTTATTATGAGCATGTAAAACCTTCTGGCTTGGCAGAGATCCAGCAGGCTCACTAGGGCCTGAAGGAACTGCAGTATTTCCAGTTGATGATGTTTTGGAAGATGAGTGAAGCACTGAATCTTTTGAATCTGATGTGGTCCACTTGGAAATGGAATCATGATTCCGGCTTGAGTGTGAGGTTTTCAGAGCAGAATTAGTAGGGGATCTTAATTGCTCTTTCACTGTTTTCCTTGACATATTGTCCCTGTCTTCATCCATATCCTCACATGAAGCACGATCCTTTTTAATGCTAACATTACTTTCAGACATTACTCGTTGCTTGGGGATTGGATTAGGATTCTGAGCATCACCAGATTTTAAGTTATCAGAAGTGGATGATTTGGAGATTGCAATGGTAGATGAAACGGTGGAAGATTTTCCAGCACATGCTACTACTGTTTTACACTGACTGGGTACTGCTGGAGAGTTTAAGATAGTCCCACCGGGTTTTGAAAGCTCTTCGGCAAACACCAAACCATGGTTGGCATCTGAAGAACTTTTTTGCAGAGTCGTTGAATCCTCAGAACCTTCCCATTCTCGTTTAAGCTGGCAAGAATCAACAGATAATTCAACACCCTTGTCTGTATGAGACTCACTAGCTGCTTCTGAATTTCTGTCAGCACGTAGCACCTTGTGGTCACTGGACAATGGGCCGTTTACTGTCACATCATTAATCTTCGAACTTTCAGACATGTGATCCGAAGATACGACAAGATCCTGTGCATCAGCATGAGGAGAAGACTGAGCATTCAAAGGGCTCCTAGAATTGTCATCATGTTCTTCTGTTTTCACTTTGGAACAATGCTCTATAGACACGCCACCAGTAGGATATTGAACCTGATTCTTAATTTCTGGTGCAGCAGCATCTTCAATGGGAGGTTTCACATCCAAATTATCATCTGCCGTGCTATCTCCCTATTTTAATTACAAGATTTGTCATTTCCACAAAATAGTTGAACTCTCAAATCTCAAAACACACATAAAGCACCAGATTTGCAGTCCAATGAACGAGCATTAAATAGTGCCAAATCCAGTAGTCCTTAAATGCATAAATCCATTACTTGCATAGAGAGTGGAAGCTGATGCTTTTGTCTATCGTTTTTTACCTCTTCAAATTGTCAAGTTAGTTATAGGCCTACTACATGCTGGGCATCAAATTTTAGGGAAACGAAAAAATATGCCAAGACTTTGTTTCTTATTTAACTTCACAGAGTCAAAACATGGTTACAACCTTTCAAAATAAATTGTGAATAATTCAATTATTCATAGTGTACCAAATGGAGGAGACAGTGGAAATTGCAGTGATGGTGCCATTAAGGGGATAAATGTTGAAATCAAGGGGCTAATGAAGCAATGTGTTTTGAAAACTACAAAATACAAAATAAACACTAAGTAACCAGCTAAAGGTGAGTATCAGTAAAGCATACCTCTGGGTTTACATTATCAGTTGCATCGTCATTGTTCTCTAACAATGGCGTGACAGCATCATCAGGTTTGGTAAGGGTGATATTCCCCTGCAGTGCAGGAACTTGCTGGCCAACCTTGTCATCCTTCAGTCCATCACCAAATGAAAGCTTATGTTTAGAAATGTCTGAAATTACAGCTTCCGAAGAGTTCTTTTCAACAGAAGAGTTTGCTGCAGGTGCTGCAGGTTCTCTGACCACAGAGTCACTCAACTTCTTATTCTTCATACTCTGAATGTCAGCCTTGGAAGTCTTCGGACCTCTGTCCTCAGAAAATTCCAATTGTTTTGCATCACTCGGGGGTGTAAACACTAGTAATAAAAATTAAAACACAAAAGTAGGAGTTAACAGGAGCATGTCTACCACTGCAAGATTTCACCCACTGCTATATTTCTTACCATTTGTAAGTTATCAAAATCAAAAACTGATATGTTCCATCACATAAAGAAAAGCAAACACAGAAAGCATTTAAAGCATCTAAAGCACAGCAAATCACCTGATTTGGACGATTGTGTGGTTCTTTTCTTTGCATCAGCTTCTTTATCAGCAGCTCTAGCTTTCTTCTTGCTACTCCGATCTTTGGATGTCCCCAAATCGTCCTTTTTTCGCTTGCCGGAATGGAATACAACAGGCCGAAGTAAGCTTCTCTCCTTCTTCACACCACTCTGACCACATCTAAGATCATCAACCTCATTATCCCACCTTTTCGTTTCTTTCAAAGACACATTCTTGTCATACCCTCCATCCTCTTCTCGGCCCCTCATCCCCACCAAAGCAGCCACTGGGTTTGCCAACAAAGAGAACAGAACACCAGCACCTTTATTAACAGGGTTCTCATTGTCTTCGTCAAATCTAGCATCATCCTCCTTCTTATCATCCCAACAAGGGAATTCCCTATACTGAAAATTGAACTTCTTGGGCACATACCCAGTAGACTTCCACAACTCGGGAGTAAAAACCGACGATAATCCACCAAATATAGCAGGGTCCCCACCCGGAATTCCCTGAACATGTACCCTCTCCTCCATCGGTATATCAGTCCAAAGCCTAAAAGGGCGGCGAGTAGGCACATTCGGCGGATGGGCATAAGAACTCTCCATTCTGACAGTCTTAGTAGGAAGCTCCACCAACAACTGCGCAACCTCAGTTTCCTCGCTCTCATTCCTATTGTTCCTAGTCTTGCATTTATCACAAACGAAATTATCATCTCCCTTCACGTACCTAGAGCACCTGGTGTGCACCCAAACGCCACACTCGTCGCAATTGACCATCTCTTCGCCATCGTCGAAATTCACACCGCACAGGCAGTCCACGGTCCACGACCCGTTAACCCAGTCGTCCGGAGGGTCCGAATTCTGAAGGCGGTGCGATCGACCCTTCATAATTCCAAGCTCCTATCTCCTAAAACCAAAAAACCCTAGTCTCCTCGCAATCAAGCAAACAACCCCTAAACCTAAACCTAAACCTAAGCCTAAGAAATCCCAATTCACATCATTCTCAGTCTGGATGCATTGTTTTCAAAATCTCTAACAAGACTACGAATTTCTATAATTCCCCAGAATACAGCTCCCAAGCATCGAAAGATTGGTGTTTGAAAATTTGAGTACCTGGAATCCGGAAAGCTATGGCTTCTCTTTGCTTGGGCGAAGAGCTTGAACGAATGGATCTTTATCCGCAGGGACGAAAATGGTTTCTTCTCAAGAACGATTAAGCGGAACTGAAAAAGATAGAGCCAGTTTTATTTTTTCTTTATTTTTTTTCTGAGTTTTGTGAATTGGTGTTGGCGTCCGTCCAGCTTTGACTCGTTACCGCGGCTCGGCTCCAAAATATCGCTTCTCGTCAAAAGACGAGCCGGGCCGTGATTCATCAGGGCGTTCAGTTGGAAACTCGAAACGACAGCGTTTAGTGAGAATAGGATTGATTGAGTCTACTTTAGAGGCTCATTGGGCTTTGAATTTTGGATCAATTTATGGTCCAATGGACCTTTTTTTTTATATTTTCCACAGACCTCTGCAAAGTCCAAACTTTTATTTTTATTTTTATTTTTTATTTTTTTATGTTTTTATTGTGACATGACACATGTGATGTGAGCTAGCGTAAAGACAACGCAGCATTACAAATTGTAAAGCATATTATGAAATACAACAGAATAAAATGGTAGAAAGTTTTTTTTTTTTTTTTTGGTCGTATAAAATGGTAGAAAGTAGACGTCTCCTTTTCATACGCTAAAATAGGGGAATGAGAAAAAAAAGATAAATACATAATGAAATTATTTCTGCCCAACCTTATTTGATATGTAGAGTTTGTAAGTGATTGCACGTACTTGATGTTTACTTTCAAACGTTTAAATTCATTCCGGTCAACAGAAAATTTGGGTTATGAGAGAGACTCAAATCTGTTTAGTTTTATCTCATTGTTCAACGCGAATTCAATGTGGTGCATATCTCATGATATGTTAATTTACTTCTTCACTTTTTTTTTCATTAAATTTATGCACTAAATTATGTAAAATTGGTCGATCTGCTCGTATTATTAACAATTTCATCTAAAGATGTCGTCAAATACAATCACATGTTCAATAAGTAACTCATTTAAGGATCTCTTGATTATTTTACGGTATACTCATTACAAAAAAGTAGCCCTAAATGTCATTTTAAAAAGTATCGTATTCAAATTAATAAGCCATTAAAGAGAAATCCAAATCAAAAGTGTACTGATTGTCGTACATAATGTTTTCCCATACATTTGCCCCATAACATTGCAATGTTTTAATGTCATATTTGATCACGGATACTTATTTCTCACTCACCAAACCCACCGTTTAATTTCAGTTATTGAGTTACTATCAAGCGAGTGATGATACTTTCCAACTAGGACCATCTTTTCATATTGCTACAAATCCAAACCCATCATTTGATGTGCCACAAAATTTAATCTTTCCTTAAAACCCTTGTTTTGAATTATATTGTTCTTTCCCCATGTCATGCATGAAATGGACAATTTGCCAACTACAAAAATGGACAAAAACAAAGTAAAAAATATAATATTAAACAAAAAAAAGAAGAATGTGATGGATGTACAACGTTCCAATACTCATCTCAAGGGAGCATATTCTTATGTTAAGCAGTAAAGATACTGCTTCACATTATCAGCCAAAGGTCCTTTCTTTTTTCACCACAAGGTAAATTAAATGAACCACTAAAAAAATTAAGAAATAAACGACCAAATATTATATTGTAAAAATTATTCCTGAAATCAAATAACACATGTAAGGGCAAATATGTAAATATAAGTTATGTCGGTTGGTTAAAATAATGTGTCGACCTCCTTATACTTAAGTTCGATCCTCTTAAAATAGAATATTATCGGAGTTCAATCTCCTTTAGAGTAGTTTAGAGTACTGCTTTTTTGTTCAACTTTTACCATGCGTGGGAGGCGAAATGACGGAAACACCCCTAGACCGACGGGTACAGGTTGATACTGTTAGCGCGCTCCCGATACTGTATAAAATCCAAATAGTACGGAGGAGCAAAGAGAGAGTAAAAGTCAAAAAAGAAAGGCCTCCAATTAATGATTCAACACTATCAATCGCCTGCCCTTCCTCCTGATGCTCCAGTCACATCTCGCCACGTGTCCACATAGAACCTACGGCATATGTATGTATGCATGGATGGATGGATGGATGGATGTGCATGGTGAAATGGGCTTTGAGAGACACGGTACATTTGGAGATTAGAGAGAGAGAGAGAGGGCAGAATCTGAGTTGAAGAACAATCGCCATTTTTAGGACGAAGATGTCATAGTTTTAAGTGAGAAGCCGATCTCTTGACACAAAAGCACACAGCTTTCTTCATCACACACACACACTCTCTCTCGACTCTTCTCTCACTCCTAAAAACCAATAACACAGAAAAAAACAAAAACCCCAAAAAAAAAACGCTGAGAGAAGAACTGAGAACCCAATTTCGATTTATTTTTCATTTTTAATTTTGTGGTTTAAAAAACCTTTCTTTTCGTTTTCTCCGTAGTGATCTCGAGGCGCGATTGTTCTTAGGCTTTGTCTCGCTGTTGATCCACCGATCAAAGAATTCATTTTTAAAGACTTGTTGTAAAAAACCCAAGAAGAAAAAAGGGTAGAGAGAGGAGGAGGAGAGAGAGAAAGCTATGGCAGTGGTTGAGAATGCAGGGGTGGAGCTGGGGAAGAGCGTTGGGTCGGCTTCGGCTAATCGGAACCCGGAGGCTGCATCGCAGGATGGCGGAGCTGCGGCTGCGGCTGCTGCATCCAACGATCAGGATCAGTCCAAGCACAACGCCGCCCCTTTACGACACCGTCTCGATCAGAGCCTGTATGTGATGGTTACGCCGCCCCCCAACGGCAACGGCAATATCAACGGCATCAGCAGCAACAACAACGGCAGCAACCAGAAGGTGGGTCAGCTGGGGACCTTCGATCACGTGGCGAAGATCGGGGGGCAGCAGGTGAATCATCATCATCAGCATCAGCAGCAGCGATCCAACGGCGGGGATTTTCAGATGAGTAATGGGGATCATCACGACGTGGACAGGGACATGAGGGAGCTGAGGGAGCTGTTCTCTAAGCTCAACCCCATGGCTGAGGAGTTTGTGCCTCCTTCACTTGCTAACGGTCATGGACTTAATGCTGGCTTTGTTAACATGGCACTAATGATGCAAAATGGCAACAGAAATGGACAAGTTAATGGCTTTGGTGCTGGTCGACGGGTATATACATCTTTTTCTTTTTTCTCTTTCGTTTTTAAGACTTTAGCTTTATGGGTTCATTTCCTTTTGATTGTTTGGTTGATTCCTGAGAAAAATGATTTGGAAAATTTGTATCTTGTTCGTTTGTTTGTTTGTTTGTTTGTTTATTAGGTTGTATAAACTTTTGGTTAAGTATTATGCCACAAAATGGCTCAGGTTTATGGTTTCATTGATGATTGGTCTTTTTTTTTTTAAAATCAGAGAAACAATCAAGGGAAACGGAGAATCAACAGCAGGACAAGTCTAGCGCAGCGAGAAGATAGAATTCGAAGGACTGTTTATGTTTCTGACATTGATCAACAGGTATAGAGATAGCATTTTCTTTCGTTGTGATTAGCATTTTGATCTATGTGAAACTAATGCTGCGGCCTCTTTGGGACATAGGTCACTGAGGAACAGCTTGCAGCTCTCTTTGTTACTTGTGGGCAGGTAATAGTCTTCTTTTGAAGAGCTCTGTGATTGGCTGTACTTAAATTCTGGTTTTGAACAATCGCCCTTTTCCATGTCTGAAGGTTGTTGACTGCCGAATTTGCGGTGACCCTAATTCTGTTCTCCGTTTTGCCTTTATAGAGTTCACTGACGAAGGTAATGTGGATGACATATCCTGAGATTATGTGGCTGCATAAGCTTGAATAGTTATTTTTCTGTGGTCATGATCTGTGATTGTTACTGATTGATTTTTGGTTGGTGGTTTTTCGTTATGCAGATGGTGCACGAGCTGCTTTGAGTCTGGCTGGGACAATGCTTGGATTCTACCCTGTTAGGGTGTTGCCCTCTAAGACAGCTATTGCACCTGTTAACCCTACATTCTTGCCTCGGGTGAGTCAACCTCTTTTGTGACAGTTGCGGATTCTGAACTGGAGATAGTTTTCGCCTTTTGGAATCAGTATTTTCTTGCATAGTAACTTGTTTATTCCTTGGATCTTTGGTTTCAGACTGAAGATGAACGTGAGATGTGTGCACGAACTATCTATTGTACAAATATTGACAAAAAGGTATCTTTCTTGAAGGGTTTTGTTACCAATGTGGCCCAAGTTGCGATTTGTAAAATTTTTATGGTTGTTATTTGGGTTGATTTGTGCAGGTTGCTCAAGCTGATGTCAAACTCTTTTTTGAATCTGTCTGTGGAGAGGTTTGTGATTTCATAGAAAGTTTGAATTTATGTTTCATTTTTTAGGTAACCTCGCTAATAGTTCTTATTACTGCCAATGTATTGGAGTATTTATGAAGTCATCTCTTCTGATGCAGGTTTATCGTCTGAGGCTACTAGGGGACTATCACCACTCTACTCGCATTGCCTTTGTTGAGTTTGTGATGGTAGTTGCTTATTCCTCTATGCTTTGCATGCTGTATTTTTATTTTCTTAGTATTGCTATCTGGTTTAATTTTTAGACCAATAGAAACAAGCGAGGTAGATATGAGGATCATGTAAGAATACTTGAGCATTCTAGTTTTACCAAATGCTCTTTGTGATAACACAGTATGGCAGATTGGTATTCAACCTTTTAAAAAGTCTCTTTAATTTCACTTGAGTCATGTGACTAATGTGTCTCACTGCTGCGATGGATTTGCTATTTAAGAAGCAGTTCATTTTAAAAGGGTGGAGATGGATGATTAGCAGGAAGGGGGCTTTTGGGATTTGGATAGGGGGAAGAAGGTTCTTTGAAAATCTGTGTTAAGCCTTTGAAGTTCGTTCCTCTCTATTCTTTCTGTCATGCAGTGATCGGATAGGAGAAGTTTAGGTCTTTACTTTTGTAAAGGCCAAGTGAATGCTTCATTCATTGTTAGTGGTAGATTGTAAAACTATAGTTGAGTCACATCCTAAGAACCTAGGAACAGTGATAAACCAACAAACTTTTATCATTCTATGCGGGAGATTTTGAATTCGAAAACCTTGCAACTGCAACCTTCTAATATATGTTGAATTCCACTGGTTGGGCTTTCTAGTGGTTTAGAGAATTTAGTAGATCTTGATTCACATGGAATAGGTCAGATTTGAAATCAGAGAGTCAAGTGGTAAACTGCCAGAAAATGTAAAATTCAATAGAATAATCGTTGCCTGAGTGGTGGTTGTCAAGACCATCTCTCGTGGATCTTCTCTTGTGCTTATGTCTTTGTTTCTAAGAGGATCACTTATTAAGTGTGGTTCTGTCCTATTCCCCTCCGTTTCCTAAGTCCCCATTTTGGTTTTTGATAAGTATATCTATCTTTTCTATTCTTGTTTACATTTTCCTTTTTTGCCATAGTTTATACAATATTGAAAAGCGAAGTTGTTATTGGTTCTTACATTCCTCTCCGGCCCATAGATTTGTTATTTGCAGTACCTATGTTTTGGAGGCAAGCCTCTTAAGGTCCTATCATTTTAGTTATGTTTCTTTTTCCCAGAAATATAATGTCTTGTGCATTGTAGAACATACTATAATGATGAAGTGTCAAACTTGAGTCCTCCTGAAGTTGGATTGCGAAACGAGTTGGGTTATACTTGATATCTGCTCATAAAAAATAGACGTCCACAGTCATTGCTGCAATTCATAAAAATGTAATTGTAATGTATTTCCATCCTGCAGGCTGAAAGTGCAATTGCTGCTCTCAACTGTAGTGGTGTGGTTTTGGGATCATTGCCAATCAGGTTAGATTGCATCTATCCTATGAATGGAATACTGATTCCCTTTCTTTTTCTTCTCCCAACCTTTCGAATTATATAATTCCTAGATAAGTCTGATTTTGGTTTATTAATATATCTGGTGTCTTGTATAAGCAGGGTAAGTCCATCAAAGACACCTGTTCGTCCACGCTCTCCTCGCCTTCCCATACATTGAGTCATCTTTGGCATCCCAGACTGATTTACGGTTCCGGTTGGAAATATATTTAAATACACATACAACTTATGTAAAGATGTTCTCCGTGCCTCTGGTCGTTCTGCTTTTATCTATACTTGTCCTCGGCCTTCATAGCCTTGGATCTTTTGATCTCTTTTTAGAGTTTATTATGATGTTCTGGAATATAGAGTTGGACAAAAACCTTGAGGCTTAAAAGATGAATTCCATGTATTATTGTTCGTTTTGGTTTGGTCTTTCTCTTAAGACTAAACGCTGCAAAGTAGTTTCTGACGTATATTAAAGACCCTTTTAACAGCCTTCTGTAAGTTAATGGAAATCGTCCTTTTGGTTAATGGGTGGTTTTGCTTAGATGTTGCTCATACTTAATCTTTTACTCTCCATGTCTTGCGTGCATACTTGCATTGCATATTTGGGCTTGTGAGCATGCATATTTTTGTTGTGGCCCTTTGAAAGTTGATTTAAATTGTAACGATTTTCTTGGAAGTTGTACATGTTTTGAGCAAAATGAACTCTTTTTAATTGTAGATGTGAAAAGTTTGGGGGTTTGTTTTTCTGTTTTGGATACAAGTGATATTTTACTTTAATTGAATCTAAATTATGGGAAGGAGGATTCAAACTTGGGTGCAAAGTGGGGAGTTCGTCCGTTTTAGCCAACTTGGCTAAGCCCTAAAGTTTGGGTATTTTTAATAGAATAGAATTACCCTTAATTAAATAGTAATGCATTACAAGCCAATCACAATACAACTGTTTAATACATCACAAGGCAAGAAAACTTTTGTGTCAACTCAAGGCCTACTTTGACTGAATTAGATGGCATGCTCCAAAATCCAACTGCAAGCAAAGCACAGTCCGTGAAACAGAGGCCTCTGGCCATCCATGTCCAGCTTGCAAGTTGCATGAAAAGCTCAGAGCTGTAAAACGCATCTCAGCGACTTGCCTTCAATGAGCAACTGAAATGCATCGTTTATCTTCTCAAAGGGAAGCTCGTGCGTTATGAACTTATCCAAATCCACAACCTGAAAGGCACATGAATAAAACTTTCAGAATTGGAAAAGAAGGGTAATGTTGTCTCTCGCCCGACTTAAGTTGTCATACTTATATTGTCCGATAGTAAATTTAGATAATAAGTTCGGATATGCGTAACAATTTAACAACATAAACATCTTATATCACGACGATTAATATAAATATGTGGGAATTTAACTAACCCCATGCATGCATTCTTGGGCAAAATGAGGGAGTTGGGACTTCCCTTTGAAGCCTCCAAACACAGATCCAATAATTCCTCGACCATGAAACAACTCCATTGGATGGAGAGGGAGCATTTTTGGGGTTGGATGAATTCCCAAAACCACAGTAAACCCCCACCCCTGCAATTACAAAACAGAAAATCATATATCTTCTCACCCAAAATTTCATTGAAATTAAAAAGGAATATACACACAAATAAATCATATAGAATAATAAGTAAGCTACCTCATGTGTGGACAGAAAGGCCTCTCTCAGAACATCCAAGTTCCCTATACACTCAAAGCTATAGTCCACTCCACCATCTGTTATTTCTCTGATCCTCTGCAACCATTTGGGCCAATGAATTTTTCCTTTCAAAGAGATCATGATTTTGTAATTGAAACAGAATTTTCAATAAGATATCAAAAATACAGAGAAGAGTTATTGACACTCTAAAAGATCATCTGAATTACTTTCATGTACAATTTTTTTGAAGTGCTAATAACAGCTCCCTAAATACACCGTTAATAATATATGTAACGGCCCACTGACCTCATGCAAGGGCTTTCCGGGTTCACTTGGATTTATGAAATCTGTCACTCCCATTGCTTGACCTGTATTATACGAAAGATTTGCTAAGCCAAGCCAGAGGTCCAAATCAAGTACAAATTATGCGCTGACTTCATGACACAAATTAATTACAACAAATTAGACGGCCAGGGTTGAATTAAGCACCTTTGATGAATTTATTGGGGTTAATGTCAACGCCTATTATTCTAGATGCTCCTCTGGCTCTTGCGCCTTCAGCAGCCTGACCCAATTGCAACATGCAATTAGTTGAGCAATTTGATATAATAAAGAAGCAGCCCCACTTGAGCAATTATATTGACAGGTGCAACTAATTTTTTGTTGAAAATATAATATTGATATAAACAAAGCAAAATCCTTCAAGTTCCAAGTTAATAATACTCGTTTTTTTAAATGAATTATTAGATGAGATCATTTGGATATAAAGATTGAAGACAAATACTCTCCACAGTCAAACATGTCTCTCTTTTTCATATAATATACGGAAAAAAACATACAAAAAGTCAATATATTTTAGTAATAAGGTGCATGCATACATACATAGCTGGTGAGTAATTGACCAAAAAGGCAAAAAAAAAAAAACAGAAAAAAGAAAAGAGAGATGAAACTCACAGAAAACCATCAATTAAAAAAGAAAAAAGAAGCCAGAAAACCTGTGAGCAACTCAACCGAAGGGAAAAAAAACTAAAGAAACTCACAGCAAGTCCCACGGCGCCTAAGCCGAAGATGGCGACAGTCGAGGTAGCTTGCACATTGGCAATGTTCCATGCAGCACCAACTCCTACATATATCACATGACCAAACGCATACATTATAATTCTGTATAACATTGAATAAACATCAATATTCTAAAGTATAACATTGAATAAACATCAGTACTCTTTAGAATGTTATCTCGTCAAACAGTCATCTACGAATTTGATATCACGATACGAACGAAAGAACATTACTCTAGACTATCGTTAATACTGTAATACAGTTAAGTCACAATATCTTTGTTAGTTAATTAGGGTTCTTCCACATCAGCAATTCTTACATACTGGAGATAAAGAATTAATTGTTCATGTTGATAATTTATTTTTACAATACATAATCCATTCCAGAAGTTTTGAATAGACTCTCCCTGATATTGTGGATTCTGTTGCTGCTAACTTCCATGTGGTCTTTTGCAACAAGACAAAAAAAGAGTCAGATATGGACTATAAAATTTGGACCAAGTGGGTCCAAATTTGAGAATACATAAGAATAAATTATAACGTACGCTTAAGGGCAAAGGCACAAGTTGATATTATTATTATTTATTATAAAATTAATTAATGCACAATTAATGCATGACTTACCAGTTGAAACACCACAACTGAGCAAGGTCATCTTCTTGAGAGGAGCCTCAGGATCAATCTTGACAACACAAGCAGATTCAAGGACTGTGTACTCACTGAAAGTTGATGTGTTGAGAAAATGGTAAATGGGTTTTCCATCTTTGGTTGAAAACCTACTTTTCCCATCGTTGTTCATCACCTTCTTAAATGGGTTCACCCCAAAGTTGTGGCAAATATTGGTTTTCTCAGACTTGCAACATTTGCAGTCTCCACACTCTCCATTGAAGATTGGAACCACATGGTCCCCTTCTTTCATGTCCTTGACACCTTCACCCACACTCTCAACAATTCTATCAACAACCGAAACAAGATTTTAGGGTCGAATCTTAAAACGGTAAATGTTTGATTGATATTTTGTTGATATTTTGTCGATAACCTCAATGTATCAGGTACTGTAGATTGGTGTCAAATATGACTTACCCAGAAGCTTCATGGCCTAGAATTCGAGGAAAGGCTCGTTGAGCTTCATTCTATAACAAGTAACAAGAAAAGTTTCGAGAATAAGATGACAAAAGATAGGCTGAAAATTTTCCAATAGAAATATATTCAGGGGCATAGATATACATACCTCTCCTTGCCAAGCACTAAGATCAGTATGACAGATTGAGGTGAAGAGGATCTTGATTCGGACCTCCAATTTCTGTGGTGGGTCGACTTGAACTTGTTCCATCACAAAAGGTTGCCCTGGCCCCCATACAACAGCAGCTTCACAAATCACCACCGTCCATCAACCAACATATGTAAGTTAGTGTTTGATCAAGTAAATATACAAACAATGAGAAAAAAAATATTTCATGTAAACACTACTGAACCTCATATACCTTTGCAAGTGATGACCTTTCCGGTTGTTCTTTGATCACTTGGTTTGGACCAACCATTGGCAGAATTTTGGTGATTGGCCATCTTTTTGTCTTAGTTTTAGCAAATGTGCACAAGTAAAAGCTTGCTGTGATGCAAGTATTCTAAGTTCTTATATATATATATAGTTAGAGCTATCTGGATTTTCCCTTATAAAGACAGAAAGAAGCAAGAGAAAGCAATCTCAAGATTTGGAAAAGTAGATTTCAAATATGGGGACATCAAAGTTGGATGTCATTATATATATGAATCAGGAATGACATATATGTAAATAGGAGAGGATATGGTCTACTAATCTGCCATTGACTTTGTATTAAGTGTAAGGAAAAAGAAAAAGAAAAAGAAATATCAGAACGTACATATACAAATAGATAACATATACTAATACTTTATTATGGACTTGACTTGCAGGTAAGAGATTTCAAATTCGAACTTCCATGACACCTTAGTTGTATATACGTGTGAGAAATTTATTTTCTCTGTAATTTAAACTATGGCTTGTAACAAAAAAAAAAACCTTTACTATGGACTTGCTCTCTGGAGATGGCTTGCTAGCTGGGATTACTACTGACTCGGTAAGCGCAGAGGGCACCCAATGAACACTTTGGCTGTCTAATTTAACATGATATTGACATTGACTGAGAAAAATCTATAAACTAAACAAAATATATTTCTTGATAAATATTGTGAAAGCTTCAGTTTGTAAAGATTTGTCCATATTTCAATTAGTCAGCGGAACGTTTGCGTGCTTGAGATGCACAAAATGCCAAAGGACGGCAAATCAAAACGATTCATTCATTAGAGACGTAATTTTAAAAGATAAAAAATGATTTTACATGCATTTCAAGCCTTGCTCCACAATATATAAAATTAATTATGTGCTTATATGTATTGCCATTTGGGTAAGATGTTCAAACCTCAATATATAACCAGTGGGTAAGATATTTTTAATTATTCTACCGTATGGGAAGGGAAATTGAACTAGAATATATTAACTGTCTGACCTAAGTCACATTTGCGTAATGTCATTAATTATTAAGAGAGGTTTTTGAATTCGTTTAATATGTTTAATTTCAAAGTCGACAAAAGAAATTGAAGTCGAATAATGACTACCTATATTATAGAAGGAGGTTAGAAAGAGGCGTATTTAGGGAAATAGACGATGAATGAAATTAATTAAAACCCATGGTAGCCTTGAACTACCTCTATTATTGGTATTGGTTTCTAGACATGTCTACAGTTTTAATATGCGCACTAATTTTGTAAGCATGTTCTGTGGCCCTTGATCCTCAATCCGATCATGCATGTGTGGCCACCACCTGCCGCATTGCTCTCTGATCAAAACAGCAAATTGTGTAAAAATTTGTAGTTCTAGTGGTTAAGAAATCCCGAAAGAGAAGATGAGAGTTCAAAAGCTCTGATCTAATCAATGGTCCACCAAGATGGACTTGACGTTCACAACAAACAAAAATGTCATAGTTTTAGGTACGTTCTGGTTTATAGCGGGGATGCAACAGTTTGAAGTGCAAGCCGAACCAGCGCTTGGAATGTTAGGGAAATAAAAACAAAGCAACCGACACATGGGCACATGAAAATATCCACAAGAGAAGATAATGTATTAAACAGAAGCTCTCTATATATCTATATATATAGCAGGCATAAGACGGCAGGTTTGACACACAAAAAAAGGTGGCAGGTTGTGGCCATTGTATCACAACGCGGCAAAATGAAAACGTGTTATAGTTTCTTCTCATAGCTAGTGGCCATTGAATCTTTTCGTGGCAAATTGGCAGTGGAAATTTGTTTACTTTGGCAAATGGATCAAATTGGTAATTACCAATATAGTACAAATTTTTAGTTAGGTTTTGTGACTTGAACAAGAAAAAGAAAAGAAAAAAGAATGCCTATAGATACTGTTCTTGTAGCGTTGTAATTTGGTCACCCTTTGGCCCCGTTTGGTTCACGGAATGAATTTGATGGGAAATCATTTCCCATGTCATTTCCCAAGGGATGGAAAATGGTGAAATGGTGATTCATTTCCCATGTTTGGTAATGTCGGGAAAGTGACCCGGAAATATCACTTTATTTCCTTTTCCATGTTTGTTTTGAGTAGGAATGGAAAACAAATTTTGTTTAGTTTCCCAATTGTACCCCTATTAAAATAATATAAAAAAAATACCAATAATTGTTGGATAAAAACTGTAATTATGAATTGTTAGTAAGGACAAATTAGTCAGAAAAAAAGTTAGTCTTACTTTCCCATGGGAAAGGAAAGTGAAACCCAAGTAGGAAGGAAGGATTCATTTTTCCTCCTACTTTCCCATGTGCTAGGCAACGCTTTCCCATGCCTGACTTACCAAACATGGGAAAGCAATTGATTTCCTATCCCCAAAATTCCTTTCCTATGAACCAAACGCAGCCTTTGATCCTTCTAGTACTTTAGGGGCCAAGGCCCAAAACGTAAACAAACAGTATACCAAGAAAAGCTTGGCTTTCTTTTTGGGGGAGTGCCAGGACCTGGGCTTACACACTTTCTTTTTTGTTCTTCTTTTTTTGGGATAAGATAATACATTCCCCCCAAGACTCAAATCAAATGTGTATGCTGATTCTTTTCATTCACAAAAGTAAAAAAAATCACAAACTAGCTTTCAGGTTTAGTGATATTTCTTTTTCCAATATCGGAAGAGGTAGTGATTTTGAATCTTCAACTTACGTTAATAACAAAAAAAAGTAGAAGAACCATATCATTACTTATATGTTCGCAATTTTGAACTCTCTCGAACTACTTGTCAAATTTAATTTAATTTCTCAATCCACCATGGACATTAATTTCTGCACTGCACCCTTTTGTAACAGAAAGGTAGTAGTTGTCCACTCACAATTTGTAACAAACACACCTTTCATCTACTAAACGTATGTGTATAGTTCACTTGTTCCTTTAAAACTTCCCACCACCTTCCCAAAATCCAAAATGTCTTTTTCCCTCTTCTTCCTTTATTAATTTGCATCCCATTCATTCGATTCCTTGAACACCCACCACATGGGCAATTGCTTACCACTTTGTAGACACAAAAACAAGTCTCAAGCACCTAGGGTTGTGACCAAGAATGAGAGTTCCTTGCACATTGTGAAGAACCAGGACAAGATTTTAGAGCACACAAGGCCTATGATTCTTGAGGATATATCAAAGGACATGGATGGTGCAAGTTGTGGAAAGATAGTTAAATTGATTATAACAAAGCAAGAGCTTCAAGAATTGGTGTCTAAGAAGATATCAGTGAATGAAATGCTCTTGAGAATTCAGAGAGAGGCAGGGATCAATGGTGGCAACAACTGTGGAAAAAGGTGGAAACCAATGCTTGAAACCATCCTTGAATGAAGTGAGGAAAAATCTAATGCTTTACTTTTGGTATTCTTGAAAAAAATTTGAAAGGAAATTTGATGCTGCAAAAATAATCACATAAACTTTTTATAACATTATTGTTTTATTCCATAGATGGAAAGGCAAATTCAAGTGCAGACCAATTTGTCTGCCTGGATTTCCGTAGTTTCCCACTTGTCTTTGTTACCTTTTTTTTTCCCTGTCTTCTTGAGGTTACTAGGGAACAAAAAGAATGGTTGGTGGTGACCCTTATTTTTAAAGGCACATCGCATAAGACTGGTCAAATTACCACTTTACTTTAAACAACGAGTGAATGATGAAGATCCTAGCCATAGTAGGGTTCTTTAATTTCTTTCCCATAAGGCTTGTGTTAAATTTTGATAAAGAGAAAGTGAAAAAAAGATGGCTATTGGGTCCATTGACCAGAAATCAAGAATGCTTCATAGATGGCCCCAAAGTACCAACTATTTCTAACCATTTCCTACATGGACCACTTCACTATACCATATATTATGAACAAAAATATTCTCCTTTTTCTGTAAATATGAACTCCAATATTTCTGACATGTATGTAGAAGTTTTTCTCTTTGTGTTTTTAATAAATTATTTTTATAAATACGTCAAACCGTGATTTGCGAGAGAAGAAGAGAGCAGTATTCTATTATAAATTCATGCATGTTATATCACTTTGTGACGAGAATAGTGGGCTTCTGTTGCCACATTACTTTCCTTTTTGTATATCCCTGTGTTTCTTTTATTTTTAATATCCTTTGTTTGGTTTAGGAAAGCCCCCAAGAAGAATCTCACCGACGCATAATACCTCTCTCCCTCCATAACTTCCCCTCTCTTTTATACCCTCCAAACAACCCATAAGCCACAAGCTCCCTATAACAAGAACAAGAAGAAGAAGAAGAAGAAGAAGAAGAAGAAAGTTGGATCAGAAAAAGCAAATTTCAATAAATGGGAAATTGCTTGTTTGGGGGTGTGGGGGAGGCAGAAGGGTTGGTCCAAGTGACAACTTCCAATGGTGGCATAATGGAATTCTATGCGCCAATCACAGTAGGCTCAATCACCAAAGAATTTCCAAACCATGGAATTTTCAGAAGCCATGACCTCTTCTGGAAGCCACTCTCTCCCCATGAAGATCTTCTGGCAAGACAAAACTACTATCTCCTCCCACTCACCAGCCAAAGTGGTCACTTGGGCAGTGCTCAAATTGTGAGGGAAGGCCATGTGAGATCAAACAGCATACCTACTTGCTCCCTTTCTGCACCATACAGAATGTCGCTTGATTATCAAGGCATGATGAAGAGGTCTTACACAGAAGCTTTTTCAAGGTACAACAATGTCAGCTTTTGGAAGGTGAAGCTTGTGATCAGCCCAGAGCAGCTGCTGGAGATTTTGGCTCAGGAGGGAAGAACCCAGGAGTTGATTGAGAGCGTGAGGACTGTGGCTAAGTGTGGGAATGGTGGCTCTGCCTCTGGTTTGGGATTTTCTGACCAGTGGAGTCTCTCAAGTAGTAGTAGAAATGCTTCGTGTAAGAAAGATGGAATATTGCTAGACATTTAGAGGGAAATATATGGAATTACAGGGTTCAATTTTCTGTTTCTGGTTTTGGTTCCAGTGTTGTAAGAATTAGATTGTGCTGCTCATATATAGTCTTATTTCTCTTGTATGCATGGATTATGAAGTTGTTAATGAAGATTTTCACACTTCCTAGCATAGATAAATCTTGATCTTCATAAGTTTTTTTAATACAACCGATAATCTAAACTATAACGAACATGAGTTTTCTCACACGCATACACTGTCAAAGATCTTCGAGCATGAGATTGAGATAACTAGTCTGAAAGTCTAGGCCCTCCCTTTTCCAACCCGATTGGCAATCTTGTTCTTCAGACTTTTGTTTATGAAGATTGTTCCTTCAGACTGTGAGGTTAGATGCTTATTGGGCTGGGCTTAATTTCCTTCTTCTAGTTTTCTGACTCGAACCCTACTAGAAGTTGATGATCTTTATATATTTTATTTTATAAAAAGCTTAATTAGTTTGATTCAAGCTTAAGAATAGTTTTATCAGAATTAAGCTTAGGAATTATATGCTAAACTTTAACGTGTTTTGTCTTTCAAGCCCAAATCAACAACCTTCCTTATAAAAACATTGAAGGCGCGACCCAAATTAATATGGGCTTTAATTTTATGACTGCCTCAAATTTAGGAACAATTGACAAAGTCCATAGTTAGAACCATTCAGCCCGTGAAATGTTTTTGTAGAAAATAAACATTAAATACTGACCCAATTGAGAAAATGGGTTTAGCGGGAGAAATTCCATTTCAACTCGATTCGTTATCTGGGTCAAAAGTTTTCTTTGTTGTTCAAAAGAAACGATATATTGCAAGGGGTTTGTCCGTAGCTCAAGTAATTAAGAGTATTTATTTCGCATATGAGGTCCTAGATTTGATTCTCCTCTCTTAAGATATAATCCTTAAGTAAAACATCTTGAATAATATCAAATGGTTCTTCAAACAAGTACAAGAGTCACCATTATGAAGAGCAAACCGGAAGAGAAATCTTAGGTTTTCAATAGCGGGAATCATGCATTGTCTTACGTTTTCTAATTAACAAAAAAATATTGCGGCCATAACTAATAATTAGAAGTAGTAACTAGATATTAGTATAGAATATCAGAAGATATTCAGAGGAGAAGTGGGCTAGTCCTTGAAAATGCTTGTTATAGTTGGGGCTAAAAATCACCTTGTGACTAATTCCTTTGGTCGCGAACGTCAATTAATCTATCACAGGCCTCTCTGTGATTGTTTGATTTCTAGTTGTCTAATCACACTTGAAATTATGTATTTACTTATTGTATTTTTGCCCCTTCTCGATAGCTCTGTAGCTGGTTTTTTTTCGGATTTTTCTAGATTCAAACTCCCCCGTTAATAAAAAAGAAAAATACTAATTAGAAGTACCCCTCCCCAATCCCACAATATAGAATGCTTAAATTCTCCTTTCCACTCATAATTAAGTTTAATTTTCATTTAATACACGTGACTTATATAAGTAAATTGATTAAATGTGTTTTGCTTTTGTAGTGGGACGACTGAATGGAGCCATGCATAACATAACCTTTCAACAAAAGCAGCGCAACTTTAACAAGACAACTATTTGACATCGACCATATCATCATGTTATCAATAACTAGAGATTAAATATTGTGTATGTGTAGTCCTCGATATTCAGCTGCATTACAGCGTTGTTAGAGTGGATTTAACTAGAGATTAATATGCGTGCAGTGCAGGTAATTAATCAGAGTGATAATATATAATATGATCTTATGTCCAATGCAATACACCCACGCACACATAAATAATTTGGAGTTAAATTATTGAATGAAATGACATGATGAAAAAGGATGAAAAAAGATGAAAAAGAAAAAAGCATGAATTGAAATTGGAAAGAAAATTTGGCTGGCCCCAAACAAGGATTCTTCTATTCCTAAAGAGGTCGGATCATGTTTCATATGCAGTTTTATTGTTTTCTAGATTTTGTTGATGAATTATGTTCCAAAAAGTTAATTATTTGCATGCCCTCTACAACTTCCGCATGTCCACTCACCTTTTATTTAAAGCTTCGATATTGATAAGGGGCTTGTAACTCAAGTGTTTAAGAGCATTTACTCATAATCTTAGGTTCGATTTCGCTCCCTAATATCGCTTGTATAAAGTTTTTTTATAAAAAAGAAAAAAAGAAAAATGACTGCATGCGTCATTTCACATATAAGCATGAGAATCAACTTTGGAGCTGTCCCCTTGTTATATGGTTGTCCTAATAAGTTGAAATGGCATTGTCATGAAATGTGTCAGTCCCACATTTGCCTTCTAAAAATGATATTGATCTCTTTCTTCCTTACAAAATCGAAACATGCGGAGTTTACAATGGAAAATTAAAGGCTTGCTCGACCGCATATGGATAAGAAGGTTAGTCTTTCAATAGAACAAGTATCTTATCTTGTCGGACGAAATCTAAATTATAAATTACATTGTGTAGTTTGATATACATTGATGACTTATCGTTATAAATTTATATGTTTTTGGAGTTCAGTGATTGTCTAATTAATTTAGTACGTGGATTCTGATTTTGACTGCAACACTGTCTCTCATATATTTTTAATTATTTCAAGCAAATTTAGGGGTTACGTATGCATCTATATATCTCTCCGCATGTAAGAAGACTACACATGAGGAAGAGTCCTAATTTGATATACATTATTGACTAGTCATCGTATGAAAGTTTGATATGTCGCTATAGACTATGAGTTGGGATTAGTTTGCAATCTGATATAGATATATATATTTCTCACAAATCTGCATGCAGTATGAAAGGAGATCGATGCCAAAGAAAAGAGTATTGACAGAATGACACGTAGCCCTAAAATACGAGCTGTTTGGTCTGTGGCTAGTTCATAATGGAGGAATGAACTTTGCCATCCATATAATTAATCAGCAATGAGAAAAGAAGATGTCAGATCCAAATGGTTTTGCTTAAAGTTAAGCTACCCGTCTGATCAACTTTATGAAGACTAATTACCCATCTTTTACCATTAAGTAATATGTTCTCCGTCCAAAAGTTCAAAAAGAAAAGGAATGAAAGTTACAGCATTGACATATTTCATGAGATTTTGAAGCAAAGCAACCCCATGCCACGTGAATAATTACAAACTCTCTGGAAACACAATTGCTAGGAAAAGACATCGATCTTTAATTTCCAAAGCAGAGATATGGCTGTTATACCTACCTTTTTAAAGGGAGCTTCCTCTCCATTAATATTCATATAAATCATTCACTAATAATTGTCCAAGATGACATAGCTGTACGCTTTAATTTTGGGGAAAGCTGCTTTAGAAAGATTCTGCTGGAGACTGAGAGATGATATATATATATATATATATATATATCATTCTTTCATCCAGTTCAGAAAGCTTCAAGAAATTCAATTGGATCTTCTTGTGGTTAACTAATTTTAATTAATTCACGCTTTTAGTTGGTACAGTGGGCCTTATAAACCTTTGCCTCTGCTGGCTAAAGTGTGATTATGGACATAATTAATGGAGCAATGCGAAACAAGGGGTGGGAGTCCGGTTTGTTATGCCGCCTTAAAACCGGACACTAACCCAATTTCACGTCGTGATTTCGTTTGGTTTGGTTTAAGTCTCAAACTAGTAATACAATCGAATCAAACCAAACGGAATTAAACCAAAACTAATTGTAGTTTCAGTTTAGAAATACATATTTTTAGTGTAAATTCGAATCAAACCAACCCTCTCAAGTTATACAAAAGGAAGCTGCCACCTCCAAGCATATAGGGGGGCCCGTTTCACACCGTCTCAGGTTTTACAGTGAAAGTGAGCCAAGAGCTTTTGTGAATAATCGAGATATTTCCACCTGACCTTTAAGATTAAACCAAACCAAATTTATGAAGGTCGATACTTTTTATTTATTTATACAAATGATATTCGATTTTACTCTAATTTAAACTATATAAATATAGAGATTTCGAAATCAACTGTCCCTCTAGCCGATGTATATATTGATAATTATGGAAAGCACATCCCTCTAGCCGTTGTATATTGATAATTAAGTAAAGATTTAGTGCATGACAATTGACAGGCTTCAGAGCTAGTAATAACATCGGATTTTGAGGATTACTGATCGAGCCCACGAGCTGGGTCAGACCTAACAGCCTGATGACCAATTGTAGTGATCAACATGTCTTTTTTATTTTTGATAATCACATATGTGGGCACTTAATTTGTCATTTTCCTCTTATTTTTTTTTGTTAGAATTGTTTCGACAAAGATTCTTATTTTGACAATGTAATTAATTAAAATTATCTTCTGAAACATCAAAGGAGAACACCTCAAAAACGAGATAGGTGACATCTTGTTTTGGTCTGAATAGCGCGACATTTTGCGTATAAAAGTAAGACATCCTACATTCATATAGGAAACAGATTAAGATAAATGTGAAATTCTCCAATCGATTCTGAAAGAGAGTTTGGTAATATCTTGGATGTTTCGATCATGTTTATGTTTGATGAACTCAGCACCTCAAATTTCAATGACAAACACATAAAGGAATCCAACATTCTCTCTTTAATATGTCAATTGACGACCGACCCAAGTGAAAGGGTTTTTCTTTCACGTGAATAACGTGGGAGCATGTATGGTCGTTGATTCAACAAAGTAAATAATAAGTCTGTAATTCCAATCGATAATAATAGAAAATTAACGAGGGTGAATAATATATTCCTCACCAACAAACCAAAAGCATTTTCGTAGATTATATATACAAAGTTATATTGTTTGTTTGAGCAGTGGTCTACCAACTCCTAGATTATACCACTTATACATTGAAAAGACTTTACTTGACAAAATCAGAGAACATACACATATGATATTACGTCATAACACACACTTGAGCCATCAACATATCGCTTTACATTATATTCATGTTGAAGTTTTTAACGTATCATCCTACACCCATATCCTCTGTCTGTCCCTCTCTCTGGCTACTTGAATCTTTGTTCATGATTTGTCACAATACACGTCACTCGAGATCACCAGAAATAAACTAATTAATTAATCAACCAGTTCTAGAAAGGGTTTTGAGTTTAATCAATATATCATAGTGGTAATTAATCAATCAGAAATATTATATCGTACAAGAAGATGAAGTCATGAGGGTAATAAGATGATGAGAGAGAGAGAGAGAGAGAGAGAGAGAGAGAGAGAGAGGGAGATGAGATGTCCAGTGCAGGTTAGTGAAGAGGTGGTTGCTGAGTCAATTAGTCTCTAAAAAACCATGATTAGGCACAGAGAATTTGGAGGAGCAAGGCTCATGATTATGGCAAAGACACATCAAAACCCTCATAACAGAAAATCTTTTTCTATGTAATAATATTGTAAATATATATATATAGGTAGGTAGTGCTACCGTTATTTGTGTGGGTGCACTGAGAGAGAGTCGCACTAAAATCTTTAGTAAGTGGCCGAAGGTATGTTGTTGTAAATATACTCAAAACAAATCATTAATTAAGTGACTTAGGTTGTTAAATGTGGATTGACTTAGATAAAACATGCATATTACTACATTTTGAATTTATGCAATGCACTAGAGTCAGTTTGTGATGCCAAAAATGCCCCTTATGGGGACAAGATTCATCCATTTAATGTTGACATCTTCATATAATTCACTTTCTCTCTCTTTTGTCATCTAAGTCAATTACCTATATTGCGCAAATTATGCCGCAAATGACATCATTTTTAATTTTGTTTGCATAAATTGAGTATTATACTTTTTTGAGACTCTCTTAGAGATCTTAGAGAGACTAACAACACCCAACAAACTCAACTAAGTTTCTAGAATAATAAGAGAAAAAACACATAAAACTCTTAGAGTTTATTGACTTTATTGAACAAACTAAACCAAAAATAATAAAAAACTAAAACAACGCCAGCAAAAGGAAAATCAATCGTTGCTAATCTTCCTTCGGGACATGACTTAGAGAGCGCCACTTAGTTACTCGGGAGCCTAAATTCACCAATGAGCAGTGGATCTACCACATGACCAAACCACAAACTCAAAGGGCATCCTCGCAAGATGAGGCACAACCAAAGCCAGCCCAGATATGAGACAATAGATTTGTCAAAGGGATAGTTAATTGACATAAGTCCACTAAAAACCAAAGATCCAAAGAGATCCGGAAGAAAACCCCCGATCTAAAGCGCTCTCTCTCTAGTATTATATTTTTGTTTGGATCAGTAGATGTACGGATATTCTTGGAACTTGTCCAATGGACATCGATGGTTGGAGTTAAAAACCGTTCTGAAAAACTAAGAAATAAGGAAATTAAATACTTTGCAAGTTGGTTTTCTTCTTCTTCTTCTTCTTCTTCTTTTTTTTAATTTATATTTTTGCCTTTTCTTTCTTAACTCTCACACGAGTTTGGAACAATTGTACTATGGGAAACTGTTTCTTGGAAAAACCTTCCATAAGCTTTGACAAATACGTGTCAAACTGGACATATCACTTCACTCGTATATGAAGACAATGCATGAACGTGAACATGAGATTGAGCACTGATTTTTGTCCTAAGTTAAGTTTGATTTGAGGTCTTCTAACATCCTTTGAATATGCTATATGACGTCCCGTATACGTTCGTAGGAAAGGTCTTTGACCTTAGGCTTCCATTTTTTCTTTAGCTAAGGAACATTAGCCTTCCATTTTAAGATGACGTGTTATGTTTAATCTGTAAGAAACGAGCATAATCCTCTTATGTTTTATCCTACTATTGTTGCTCAGTATGAATGCGCGGGAAAGAGTTTGTAACTCAAATAGTTAAAGAGTATTTACCTTTCTACCAGAGGTCCAAAAGTTCGATTTCCTCCTATAATATCCTAATATATATACACATGTATAAAATAAAAAAAATTGTGACGGGATAATATGGAAAAATAATTAGACTAGATCAATCGTTTCAATTCCTTTCTATTGTAACAGAACAACGTACCGACGAGGGAAAAAACAAAATATATGAAAAGGAAATTTGATCAAATCTGTGAAGGGCCACATTAATTAGGACATGGTCTTTCGTTTCTTGTTCAATTGTGGAACTATTAGACCACGTGTGAAATGATTCATCACTCACGTGTACAAAATTCTTGGAAGGAAATTAAAATTCAAGCCAAATCCAAGAAAGGAAAACGCAAAAGGGCAATCACCATTAAGATGGGTATAGCCTACCCCATCCAGTAGTTCAACAAGCAACAATATATAGTTCACATGGCCATCTTCCACGATCATATAATCAAACCCCAAAATTCCTTATATAGCATGTACTGCACTCATTCAATTGTACCGTTTGTTTATAAATTATAGGCTTAAATGTTAAAATAGTCCCTGTATTGTACTCATTTGGCCAATTTAGTTTCCGAATTTTCAATTTGACCAATTGAGCCCTTATATTTTATTTCATTAGTCAATATTATCCATTCCGTCAAACTACCGTTAAAAAAATTAATAAAGTTTGGTTTACAAATAAAATGACAAAATATGAATAAAAAATCTGGAAACCCAACAACCTCTATGTCATCTTCTTCTCCCATGCCGCCACCACCACCACCATAACCACCATCAGCAATCCCAGTCACCACCCCTTTCTCTCTCTCTCTCTCTCTCTCTCTCTCTCTCTCTCTCTCTCTCTCTCTCTCTCTCTCTCTCTCTCTCTCTCTCTCTCTCTCTCTCTCCCGCCTCGGTTTTCTTGGCCGCATAACCCATGTATCAAAAAAGAGTTGTTGTAAAGCCATTAAGTAGTGAAGGAGTGCAACGTTCAATAATGAATGCTGATAGTGAAAGAATTTCTAAATATTATTTATACTAATAAAAAATCTCTAATTATTAAGAAACATAAAATTTTAATTAAAAAATAAAAGATCAGTTTTTAACACCATAATGATTAATAGATCAAAAAGAAAATGTACAAAAAGAATCGAGCAGGGAAGGGAGAGGAAAGAGAGATGGAGGAGTTGTGGGCATGGGTGGGATTAATCGGGGGCGGGGAGAGAGAGAGAGAGAGAATGGGGTGGTGGCTGGGGCTGCTTATTGGGGTGGGGGTGGTGGAATGAGAGAAGAAGATTGGGTTTCCTGATTTTTTAATTTTCTTATTTTTATTCATATTTTTTATTATTATTGTAAACTGAACTTAGTAATTTTTTAAATTAATTTTTTATTGGTAGTTTGGCAGAATGGACAATATTGGCTAATGGAGTAAAATATTGGGGCTAAATTAGCCAAATTAAAAACACAAAACTAAATTGACCAAATGAGTAAAACACAAGGATCATTTTGACATTTAAGCCTACATTATACTTTGATTATTTAATATTGTCCCTCTTTAGGATGAACATTTACCATCCGTTTGGATGAGGGAAAACAACTCAGAATTTAGCTAAAATTCCGGAATTTAAGAGGAGAAATTGACAATTCCCTTATTCGGCAAGTTAAGCGCGGAATTTATTAAATGACGCGCAGAAAAAATTGTGGAAATTGGAGCATCAAATTCCCGAGTTTAATTTACATCAAAATAGGCATTATTTCACAATTTCCATAGTGCCATTTACAAAATTTGACATACATAAATCCAAACATTGAAATCTTCAATTGCTAGAAATTGAAATGATGGGAATCGAAATTCCATCATTTTAGAATTATATGTAATTTTCAATTTCTTCATCCAAACGGAGGGTTATAATTTAGTACTCTCTTCCATTTAATTCACTAGGTTAGACTAATTGGTCAATACAGTGTGTATGTTCCCTTGTACCTAATTTCAATCCAACTCTTTGTACATTAAAATAGTTTAAAATATCGCATTGTCAAAATTAGAAATAAATCATTAGGTTTATGTGGAGCCTAGCTAGTATAGCTTAGCCTATCCTCACAGTTGGTGACATGCAATGTTTAATTAGTGCAAAGTAATAATGTGATCAACCGAGAGAAATAGCATATGGGAGATCCACATTACACAAACCAAATATATGAATATATTTCACAACTAATTAAATCTCTCCCACAAAAGGCCATCATGTCTTTTTTCTGTTGAGGGACCATATGAAAGCTCAGTGCCTCCAGACCCCATCATCTCTGTCTCTCTCTTGCCCTTCTTGTCGTTGAGGGTGGTTGCACAAGTAAAACGAGTGACATGTATTCACAGAGAGAGAGAGAGAGAGAGAGAGAGAGATTCTCTTGAGGATAGAATAGTGGTGGTTTTGGAGGTGCTTTTCAAATAGATATTAAGGTCGAGGGTCATAGTTGAGATGTGGGCGTGCCCTCCGCACACACTGACTTCACAATAATATTGTTGCCTCTCTAACGCTTTTTTTCTTTTTTTTCATGTGGACCCCATTTTACTACCTATATTAGCATGGCCCACAACCCTTCTCTCTCTCTCTCTCTCTCTCTCTCTCTCTCTCTCTAGTCCCTACAGTTTAGGTGGTTGGCTCTTCTTCAAGGGATGGACCCCACTCTAAGTACACTAATAGCCATGATACCTAAGCTTTTCATGCATTTTTGGACCCTTCCATGCCCTACCCCCATTATAAATTATGACTGCGGTACTCTTTACGATATCAAAACCCCTCCCTCTCCTTGTTTGTTCTAGCTCCTTCAATTCCATTCTCTCAACGCCAAGAAGTTTTCTTCTTTCTTTTTGGTTTTTCTTTGTTATAATGGCTGAGGATCATATGAATCTATCAATAAACGGCCAGTCTCAAGTTCCTCCGGGTTTTCGGTTCCATCCAACTGAGGAGGAGCTTCTCCATTACTATCTGAGGAAGAAAGTGGCCTTCGAGAGGATTGATCTTGATGTGATTCGAGAAGTTGATCTCAATAAGCTCGAGCCATGGGATATTCAAGGTACGCATTAACTCTTAATCAACTTTGATTCATATACACGCAGTCACAATTCATGGAGGTTGGTTTGTTAATTAATTTTTCTGACATGATGCAGAGAAGTGCAAGATAGGTTCCACCCCACAAAACGATTGGTACTTTTTCAGTCACAAAGACAAGAAGTACCCGACCGGAACTCGAACGAATCGGGCAACGGCTGCCGGGTTTTGGAAGGCCACAGGGCGGGACAAGATCATCTACAGCGGCTTTAGAAGAATTGGGTTGAGAAAGACGCTTGTGTTTTACAAGGGAAGAGCTCCTCATGGGCAAAAGTCGGATTGGATCATGCATGAATATAGGCTTGATGAAAGCAACACCCATGACACCACAGTAAGCCATTGATTCTCCGGATATACATACTTCCATCCATTCAAACTTGATATACTCATATATTGCTATGTGCATATATATATATATATACAGGTTTGTAATTCAATGGCCGAGTCAATGGCCGAAGATGGGTGGGTGGTATGCCGAGTATTCAAGAAGAAGAATTATCAGAAAGCCTTAGAGAGTCCTAAAGCCTCCTTCTCCATGGAATCATCAAGCAACCAAATACACAGTTCCAGAAACGATGGGGTGCTTGATCAGATACTCATGTACATGGGAAGGACTTGCAAGCTCGAAAACCATGACCAATCCTTGAATAACTTATCAGAAAGATTTATGCATCTCCCAAGGCTCGAGAGTCCAACCCTTCCAACTTTTGATCAGGACCGTAGCTTCAAAGCTTGCTACCAGGCCATTGATGAGATGCTCATAGACACTCCTTCTTCAACAAACCAACCAAGCAATGGTTGTGACAATAATGACCCAGTTGAAGATCATGATGAGTACCCCAAAACCAGGCTAAATGACTGGGCTACCCTTGACCGCCTTGTGGCATCTCAGCTGGGTCAACTCAACGGCCAAGATCAAGAGACATCAAAGCACAACCTGTCATGCTTTGGTGATCCAAACATGGCTTTTTGTTCTTCTCCTTCACATGATCATGATCATGACCATGACGTACAACTATCATATCCATACCTACGTACAAGTAGATCCCATCACCAATCTGAAGTCTACAGCAACGAGAATGATCTTTGGAACTTCACCAAATCGCCGTCATCGCCGTCGTCGTCAGACCCACTTTGCCACTTGTCGGTATAAGGGAAGCACTTGGACCGACATATATTCTATATACATAAAATACAATAGTAGCTCTTAATGCTTAATTAAGAAGTATATGTAGGGCTTGTAGTACGTATATGTTTACATGAGAATAATATATACTTGTGACCAATAATAAAAAAAATAAAAAATAAAAAAAGGATTAAATAAATTAGGTGGTAATTGAGATAGTGTGGCATTGTCAACCATTATCTTTTTCTTAAATAAACATGTCTTTCCATTAAAGTTAGAAATTTGTTGAGAGCTGTCACATGCATGCTCTTAATTTCTAACTTGTAATTATGCTCTCATCGTTTTGTGTTAACTGTATTGATAAGCTTGGCGAATCAATGATAGCATTGTGCTGACTTTTGATCGTATATTTGGTGTCATGGAAAATTGATCATATAATATCAACGTTATATAAATGAAGACATATATATATATATATATCATATGTGGACATCCAGACGTTATTATGATGCAGACGTCATGTATTTTGCACTATTTCTCTTTGATTTCTTGCTTGTTTACAATGACATCTACACGATAATAACGTGCGGACATCCAAATAAGAGATTAACTGTATATATATATATATAATTGGTAAGAGGTGTGATCATTCCAATACATCAATTTGTTATTCTTGTGTCCATAAACAGTAAGATCTCGGGGTTATTTCACAGCTTCACCTAACGTACGTACCAATGAAGGGGGTTAGCAAAAGGGACCACCCTTTACCAATAAAGATAAGATATAAGAGCATGAGAATCATAGGAAATTTCAAACCTCTCTCTCTCTCTCTCTTCATTATAGTGCTACATTTACATGGAACCTATTACATATACAATAAACCATATAAGCATAGTAAAATCAACGGCGGAACCACATACAAGACTATAGTGGGTTAGGGACGGCGTTTGGCATAAGCAAAGTGAGCGATCATATAAAGCCCCACTTTGAAGGGAGCCCCACATTAAATATTAATTAACTTTAATATGTTGTTGTAGCTTTAATAACATTAATATTCACTTTTCATTTGTCTTTTAGTACAAAATAAAGAAAGTTGGGCCTCATAATAAATATTATTTTATTTATGTGAGTTTATTATATTGGTATCCATTGCTTTGACTTCTCCCATATTAATAAGATAATATTAATGTTGATTTTCCTATTTAATATTGATTTTCATGTTACACAATATAAGAGACCTCCAACATACAACTTTGTATGCAATTTTTTTTCAAGCCGCATGTATCTTTTTTTTTTTTCAAGCTTCAGCCTTCAACCGCTCAACTCTCTCCCTCTCAAATTCTCAGATTTTGGTTTTTTCCTATAGTTTGTATATTATTGTTTTTTTTGTTGGTTATTGATAATTAATAATTTGATGATCACAAGATTTTGATTATATATTTTGATTCTTTTTTATAATTTTTTATTGAATACTTTATTTTAGGAGGTCCTTTTGTTGTTTTGGCACAAAGTCCCTAAAATCTCAGAGCCGTCGGGGTTATAGCTCAGCTAGTGTTTCCAGGATAACGCATTGCTATGGTGGTATGATTGGAATCCTTTGATTGCATTTTCATGTGATCAATTAATACAAAATTCATATTCCACCTAACTTCGTTTCCATGATTTATTGTTTTCATTTTTCCAATAATGCCCTCATGTTGAAATGGGCTGGTTTGTTGTGAATTTCCAGATTTTTAGGACTTCCTCCACGACTTATGGATGGAATTTTTACAAGGATTGCTAGGTGTAGTTTGTTGTTAAACCTAAATTAGGACATGCTTGAAATGACTAATAGCAATTAACTCATTAGCAATCACATATTTGTTTTATGTTAAAGCTTATTGGAAATTGGTAATAAAAAACAAAATCATTAGAATTTAAGCTAGCCCACCCATCAAAAAATTCATGGTTCTGTCATTAAATAAAATATCTTACATTATATTTTATTTATGATGTGACCGTATATTTTATTTGTTTTATATTCGATTCTCCTCTTTCTAAATATCGTTTACATTAGGTTTTCCTTCCATTTGAAAAAGGAAACGTTTCATCAAAAAGTGTTGTTTTATTACTTAAAATGGGTACAACAACGCGTTTAATTAGTATAACATTATTATATATATCCAACATGTGACGACAAGTTTAATTAATATAACATTATTAAGAAAACTTACAATATTAATGACCTTTATCTCTATGACGCGACTATTCACCGGTAGATGTCAAACATACTGATGTGTATTGTTTGCCCTCATTTGGTCCCCACTGTTCCACTAAAGATTTCAAATCCAAACCCTAGCTATCCACCATTTCTATCTTCATATATATATATATATGCTTTGAACTTACCGGAGTATAAACCCTGATACATGTGTGTACTAACTCAACTCATGTGTACAAATTTGGAAATATGATAACGATGCGGATGTTATAAAATGAGTGAATTGTTTTGTTTATACGAAAGAAATATCCTACCAACAAAAACTATCAAAACATGCAGAAACGACCAATTGATGATATATTGGTATAGCCTTGTGAACTACAACATCTAACAAGACATAAAATAAAGTGAAGAAATCATGGAAGGAGACTTAGGGCAGGGCCAGTGTCTGCACCAAACTTGTACCATTAAAAAAAAATAAAGAAGAACAAAAAGAAAAAACGTCTAACATCTGGTTGATCTATATATGAAGTGAAGAGGTTCATGCATCCCATAATGATAGGAACCCATAATGAATATTATTGACATTGTTTTCATAGGCGATCATGATTGGAAATGCACGAAAGTGTTTCTAGGTAAGTCATTGACTGATGCTGCCAATTCTCCTATCCCAGAAGCAAACAAATCGCAAAAAGTTAGTCAAGTTCTTGCACATAATGGAAAATGCGAAAAATGTTATACGGTTAATCACTTATATATGAGGGTGAATTCTAACCGTTAATTCATTATAAACCCTCACATCAAATATCAAAAATGCGAAAGTAACTGACTGTCAATGGAACACAAACTAAGTTCATCATTCTAGCATTGCCCATGATTTGGAGAGAATCTGTCTTACAACATAGGAGGCGTATCCCCTTATGTTTACTACATTCATTACGTGATATTGTTTGATTGCAATCGGGTATATATCTCCTTACGTATACAACACTCATCACGTGGCACAAGAAAATATACCCAAAAACGACACAATATCATATATAATAAGTGATACACGCATTAAATAAAGACTTGCAAGCTATAGTAGAATCGATCAAGGCCAGCAGGGAGGCATTCAGTTATAATATTGGAGCAAATCAATGGCATAAATTCGGAAAATAGAAGAACACCCACGATAAGTACCTTTCTGGGTTGTGAAGTTGTGATCGATATTTGATATGACGATCTTGGTTGTCGTCTACATAAAGTGTATGTCAAATTATGTTACAAAGACTTATCATCATGGTATCATTAGATTTCTATTGCAATACCAAAGTTTTCAATTCGGGACCATAATTTTGTCGTTGAAATTTCAAACACTATACATTATTACATTAGTATTTCTTAATTTTCAAATTATTATTATTCACAAAATGAGCAAATTCACCTATATATTTCCACAGTTTTTATGATTAAGAAAAAAAAATGAAGCTATTTACATCTCGAGTTTATGAGTACTGCCGACAGACCCCACAAGAAAGGAATGGATCATCTTATTTTTGACTGTTCAAACCCTTGGGGTACTATATTGTAATTTGCTTACTAGAAGAAAACAATGTAATTTGTTGGCTCTTCTGAATTTTAAGTCAAGCTTAATTATTTCGACAACAACAACCTCATGCATGATTCGTAGGAAAGATTAACTACAAACAATTTTAAGGTTATGCCGTGTCACTTTAAAATTAACCACATATATAGCATTGGCTTTACTGGGAAACCTCTCTCTGCTATAATAATTTTGTTGATGAGTGCTTTCTTCTATTCAGACCCAATAGAAATACCAAACAATTTATTATTAGCGCCTTTTACCCCCTCATATAAAAATAAAACAATAAAAATTTAGCGTTCGTTTGATAATCTTTTCATTTGTAATATTCTAAATTTTATTTTCTTTGTCAGAAAAGAGAAAGGGTCAATTCCAATTTGGTATTCTGTGGTTTTAATCGTAATACATGTTTGTCCATGTCCTCTAAATTTTAACAATAAGGTAACCCAGTCTTTCCAATTTTTTGCAATGCGGTTCTACAGTTAGGGTCTCTATCAAATCTCTCGTAGTTGCCTACATATTACTTATGAGTCCTACATTTTCGATAGTTTCAAAGTCCTTCCAAGAGTATTTTCGATATATGAGGAAAATGATGGATGAAAGAGAGTGTGGTGGAAAGGAGAAGGTTACCCGACTCGTCTTCTGACCCTCCACGGTTACACCCCTCCCTCCCACCACCGCGCTGCCCGCCATGGTTGTGGTGGCAGCAGCCCCCTTCCACTCTCTTCATCTTCCATTTCCTAGTTATAATTAGATTGGACCCAACCCTCATAGCTTCAAGATGATCTTTAGATGAAGAAAGCCCAATTCATTGGCCCATTTGAGCATTTTGTACAGAAATAATGGTGAGGGCATTAAAGTGGAAGGAGGCCCATTGATCCAAGTTGATTGAGAGAACCAAGAAGCTTTTGACTGGAGATGAAACGTTCTCCTAAACACACTAACGCAATAATTGGCAACGCTCTTGTAACACCACACAATAAATTTTGAATTAAATTTTAGCGCTCAAAGCTCATGTGCTACAGTCTACGCATCTCCATTTGAAAATTGAATGAAAAAATCTCCATTGCTTCAAGAAAAAGAATCCAAATTTAGAAAGAAATATATATATAAAAGATATTAAATTCCACTCCAGAAAAGTCTTCTCTGTATCTAAAGTTCACAGCTTTTTTGTCTTCACTCTCACTCCTTCTTCCCCACTTCACACTCTCTGAGCTCAGAATTCGAGAAACAAGAACATGGGCTGTGTATCTTCCAATCTCTTCAACCACGATGACGAGTTCACCCAACTCGGTAGCTCGGCATTGAGTCACCACATCGTCTCCCTTACCTCCTCCACTTACGGCCTCCTCACTCTTGACCCACCGCCGGCGCAGACGCCCACAACTCCGCCCATTCCACCGTCTAGATTTACTCTCGGGTCCATTTTCCCGAGCCCGCTCTGCGAACCCAAGTCGCTCTGGTCAGACCCGAAACCGCTCCGCTCCGAACCCAGACCCCTCCGGTCCGACCCGGAGGTTATCAACTCATGGGAGCTCATGGCCGGCCTTGACGCCGATAGCTTCCGATTCTCGCCGCTCCCGCCGCCCAAAGCCTTCAACTTTAGAGACCCAAAGACTGCCGGTAAGGAAAACTCCAACCCCAATCGGGGAATTTTCAAGTCTCCGAACGACGGCGTTTTCGGCGTGAAGAACAAGGAGGACCCACTTGACCAGTTCGAGAAGATATGCCCGCCGGGCGGAGAAAACAAGGTGGTGGTCTATACGACGACGTTGCGAGGTGTTCGGAGGACTTTCGAGGCGTGCAACGCCGTTCGAGCGGCGATAGAAGGACTCGGGGTGATGATTGTCGAGCGCGACGTGTCGATGGATCGTGGGTTCAGAGAAGAGCTGAGGGATTTGATGGACGGGAAAGAGAAGGAGGCAGGGGTGCCTCCAAGGGTGTTTGTGAAGGGGAGATATGTGGGTGGGGCTGAGGAGGTGTTGAAGATTTTGGAGGAGGGGTTGTTGGGTGAGATTCTTGATGGGTGTCCAAAGAAAAAAGCCGGGTCTGTTTGTGAGGGGTGTGGGGAGGCCAAGTTCTTGCCCTGTTTTCAGTGCAATGGGAGTTCAAAGATGGTGTTGGTGGTGAAGGAAGAATTGGGTCAGAGGCAGGGGAGCACTGTGGTGGTCAGGTGCCCTGAGTGTAATGAGAATGGGTTGGTGCTTTGCCCAATTTGTAGCTGAATGGTTGACAGAGATGAGAGATCTGTTTCATATCAGATTGGGTTTTGTAAACACTTTCTGTCTACCATAGTAATTTCTTGTGTTTCTGATGGAAACCAAAAGCTTCTGTCTCTTGTTTTCTCTCTGTTTATAATTATGTATATGCATGTTTTGATATGTGAAGATCTTTTATTTGCTTGAAGCCTTGAACAATGCTGAGTTTAAAAGACAAACAATTACAGAGATTAGGGACTAGGCTTGTTCATTATAGAAATGTTGAGTTCCGTTATCTCAATTGTGCATTGCTGGTGCAGTGAAATTGGACATTGATGGAGTTCAAATTACAGGTCAAATTGCATTGCTAGTTCAGTTTTCTGTTTGATGTGCTTAGCTAATGTTGTTTGGGCAACAAAACTGTTGTACTCTAGTAATTCCAGAGAAGCTGTTGATATTTGACCAATTCCTAAGGAACCAATGTGTAAGAGTTGGCTTCCTACATCTTTTGAAATTCTTGGCCTGATGTGTTCTTGTTGATTGTTCAACTTCAATAGGGCAGCAGTTTATGCAAGTGACTGAGAAATCCTCTGAAATTCACTTTAACCTCCCTCATAAAAAACAATTAGCAGCAAATTTAGTACAACTAGTGAAAGATTTATTGTATTAGAAAGTTATGAGCAGGAGAAAACTATTAGTTATCATTCAATTGTTAGAGAATTGTTGCCCCCGGATAAAGTTCAACATATGGATGTGCTCTTGATTTGAGAAGTCTAAGTAGAATGGTAATTCTTCTTGCCATGTACAAATTACTGTTGAAGAATCAGCTGGTTCATCGGTCGAGAAAAGAATACTTCTGAGTATATGGAAGTACTGATATGGAGAGAAGGTACAGAAGCTCTAGTATGGTCATATATCAAAGACCAAGACAAACATAGGACACAGAATCTTCAAAGCACCTTTAAACACAAAGTGAATGCGGACCTTTCATTGCCTTTCTGTTTGTGTTCTTCACTACCTCTAGCAATTGTCCAAAGGTTCATTGATGCTCTCTTCCAAATGCTGCTAAGATGTTTAACTAGCAATCAAGCATGTCAAGTGGAAGACAGGGAGCAATCCTTAAGACCAGAGGAGACAACATAGGTTGTGTTGTTCTCCTCAAAAAATAGAATGAACATATCATTCTAAACATAATTTTTGTGAGTGCTCTAGTTTTTCTGTGCAACTTTGGTCCTGAAAAAGGCTGATGTTGAGTTAGCAAAGCCTTTTGATGTGCTGGTATTGTTCCATTATAGTTGCTGATATGTACTTCTCTGAAGCTTTTTCATTCTTTCCTGGTTTCTTTTTGAATTTTTACTGAGTGGATGCCAGTAAAGGATGGCCTTCTTTTCCTGGGTGAAGGACAATGATTGTGCAAGGGTAAAATATGTGTTCAATTGGGATTTGGGCTAAAAAAATTCAGCTCCTATTGTTTACTGAGCTAGCAGAAGTTGTAAGATTGCTTGGGGTTGTTACTGTTTCCAGTTCATATAGCTGGTCTTCATCTGCCTGTAAAAAACCAGTAATGAAGTGCATGAAGAAAAGTTCCACTTATTCATAATCTGCATAGAACTTAAGACAAATTGTACAAATTTCGACCCATGAACTCTATTAATACAGGACAAATTTATGGACCTACTAATCAGACACAAGTTCAGCCCATTGACCACAAAGTACAAAATTAAGTTTTAATTTGGGCCTGATGTCTCAAGACCAGGAAGAGATGTCTAGCCATTATCGAGGTGTAAATATGATGTAACACTGACACAAAATATACAAGTTGGTCCAATATTGAAGATTTGTTTGGTACTTGCTGTTGGTAGTCTTTAATTTCTTGGGTTAATGACCTAAATGGTCCCCAAACTATTGCCCCAGTATCATTTTGGTCCACCAACTAAAATTTTCAATTTAAACGTCCTTCAACTCTTCATAATATACCAAAATGGTCCATCTGTTACAGAATCCGTGACTTCTGATCACACGATGGCCACGTGACTTGAGTTTTGAAGGGTATATGCGACTTTTTGAGAAGCTAACACAAAACTCCCATTTTCTTCTTCTTCCTCCTCCCTCAATCCCCATCCCCTGCAGACGATTGCCCCTCCGAGACTTCATCTTCGCCAACTTCTTCACCATTGGCCTCTCGATCTCCATCTTCTTCTTCCTCGTCGTCATCCTCCGTTACGGTGTTCCTAGTCCCCTCTCCTTCCACTTCAAATCCAAATCCTCCACCCGTTTCCCCAAGCCCCGAAAGTCCGCTTCCCGCAAACCCGTTTCGGCCGGAGATGTCTTATCTGGAAAGATGGTGGAGGTACTCCTCTGACCTCAAAAGGGAATCATTCACCAATTTAGTGAAGAATGGTCAACTGGAAATTGTTGGAGGTGGTTGAGTAATGAACGATGAGGTAATAAATATTCATACTCACCTAAAAAGACGGTTTTGTCTCTCGATTTCACGGAATAATAAACAGACTTTGACGGATGGACCATTTTGGTATATTATGAAGAGTTGAAGGACGTTTAAATTGAAAATTTTAGTTGGTGGACCAAAATGATACTGGGGCAATAGTTTGGGGACCATTTAGGTCATTAACCCTTAATTTCTTTCATTTAATCTCAGAAAACTGGAAGACATAACATAACAAGCTCATTTTTATGCAAAGAAAGGAAGAGATGAAGTGCACTGTGACTGTGTATATTTATTATTTATTAGGGTAGAATTAACTTTAAAAAGTCGACCAAAAGAGAATCAAATCAAACTTAGTTTGACTGATATTTACTGGGAAAATGAAGCCAACTCTGTTTGCTTTTACCCATGAATAGTTGTATGCATGCGATTTCTCTGCTGCCATATTTTAGTTGGTGGTCTTCAAGAGACATAAAAATGCAGCAAACAAACATACATACATTTGGCCACATTCACTGCAAAATCAAACACAAAATGCGCTCTCTCTCTCTCTCTCGTACTTTTGTTGTCCATATAACACGTGAAACCATTAGATTTTGGTCAGTGCAATTTAAAGCCATTGATCAATCAAAAAGCCCTGCTTGTTTTTGAAAGGACTTTGGATTCTTCTTCTACATTAAAATCTCTCCCTCTCACGTCCACTGTCTCAAACTTATTACTTGCATTGTTTTTGACAATACCTGACACCTCCTCCATTAGTTTTTTCGCATGCCACAAGAAAACACCATCGCTTATCACATATATTGGAGCTCTCTTTCATTAATTCTTGCATATAAACAAACAAACCTCAAGTTTCTTCTCTCTCTCTCTCTCTCACCATAACAAGCACACTACTAACTTCACTTTCTTCAGTTTCTACTTTTGCCTTCACCAGCTTAATTTCATGTAATGCTGCAAACTTTGCTCAAACACCTAAATGGGAAAGAAAAGTGGTACCTCATGGTTGACTATAGTCAAAAGGGCATTTAGGTCTCCAACTAAAGATAACGATCGGCAAAAGATCAGCAGAAGAAGAGATGAGCATGAACCAGAAGAGGAAGAAAAGGTAACCATGCATACCATCACGTGCTTTCATTTTCTCTACTGATTTGATTTGATCCCCTTTTTTGTCTGTTTAACTGCTGATTGTTTTGGTTTGTGCAAGCAGAAGAGAGAAAAGAGAAGATGGCTTTTCCGAAAGCCAACTATTCATGTTCAACAATGTGAAGCAAAGACAGTGACTCTAAATGCAACAACCACACCTGTGAATCCTGTTTTGGCTGCTGAGCAAAGGCGTGCAATTACTGTGGCCGCAGCCACTGCCGCTGCCTCCAGAGCAGCTGTTGCTACTGCCCAAGCGGCAGTAGAAATTGTTCGGCTTACTAGGCCGAACAATTTTGCTGAAGAACAGTATGCTGCCACGCTCATTCAAACAGCTTTCAGAGGTTATTTAGTAAGTAAACCACATACAATAGATAAAATTTGCTCACATGGGTTATGGTTGTTTCTTTGAACTCCTTCACATAATGCTAATTCGCATGTGGTTGCTTGACTGAAGGCAAGGAGAGCTCTACGCGCACTGAAGGGGCTGGTAAAACTTCAAGCTTTAGTGAGAGGTCATAATGTAAGGAAGCAAGCAAAGCTGACACTGAAATGCATGCAAGCTCTGCTTCGTGTACAAGATCAGGTTCGCAATGAAAGATCAAGGCTTTCACATGATGGGGGCAGAAAGTCCATGTTTGCCGAAACAGACTTTCCCTTATGGGAATCTAGATATCTTCATGACATTCGTGACAGAAAGTCAATGGTAAGCACCAGCTTTCTTCACTGTTTTAGTATAACAAAAACATGAACTGAATTTATTCCTCAAAGTAACTGGCTTTTGCTGCTTTTCATCAGTCAAGAGAGAAAAGTCGTAGTGGGGATGATTGGGATGAAGGGGTGGAAGCCATGTTGCAGAGTAGAAGGGAAGCTGCTTTAAAACGTGAAAAGGCTCTTGCTTATGCTTTCTCTCACCAGGTTCATCAATCTCCCTCAATTTTTTCTATGTATGGTTCTTAGGTACTTTTTGTGTTTGTTTAAGAACAACAAGCTAAAGTCTTTGATTTAATTATTGATGCCTAATTGAAGATATGGAAGCCTCGGAGGAACCCATCTGCAAGGGATGAAGCAGAGCTAGAAGAGAGAACAAAATGGCTTGACAGATGGATGGCCACGAAGCAATTTGAGCACAGCAGCAGGGCTTCAATTGACAGAAGGGACACCATAAAAACAGTTGAAATTGACACCAATTCTAGGCCTCACTCTTACTCTTACTCTGCCCCAAATGTTCGAATTTCGACATCACATTCACAACTTTCAAAACAGCCAGCCCCATATCCAATTGCTTCACCTTCACCCCTGCACAAATTACACTACATTAATCATCTCTCACCTGCCACACCCTCTCCTTCAAAACCCAAATATCTGAAAGTCCGATCAGCAAGCCCAAGATTCATGAAGGAGGAAAAGTATTGCTGCTCATCAGCAGCACACACACCAAACTTAGGCTCTAATTCTTATTGTTTCAGGGGTTCAATGTGTCGTTCTGCGATACCAAATTACATGGCTGCCACTGAATCTGCAAAGGCCAAGGCTCGATCTCTTAGTGCACCCAGAACAAGACCCTCGACACCCGAGAGAGAAAGAGGTGGTGGTTCAGCCAAGAAGAGACTTACATATCCAGTCCCAACTGAGGCACTGCAACATAACTCTGTTGGCATTGGTTGTAGTAGTTTCAGCCATAAATTGAGAAGTCCCAACTTCAAGAGTGTACAAAATAATGGCTACTATGGAAGGGAGAATTTGTCTTCATATACTGATAGCCTAGGGGGAGAGATTTCTCCTTGTTCAACCACTGATCTAAGGTGGTTGAAATGAGGCAAATTTTTATGAAAATGAACCTAGTTCTCATTTATTGTCTGATTAGGAATTGGAAAGGAAAATTTTATGAATGATTGGATGGTTTTTTTTTTTCTGTCTTTTTTCTTTTTCCTAATGGGCAGCATATGGAGAATATATATAACCCAAAAATGATATTATGATATAACATAAAGCGATATATAACAGAAGGAGGCAAGTGCCGTAAAAACTATTGCAGGTTTTAAGAAAATCATGTAAACTTGGGAATTCCTGACACTGAGTGATGATGAAACTGAATCTAGTTTTCATTTATTGTCTAATTACAAAAGGTACAACTCAAATAATATATTAATTGAATATTCATTCTGTTGTGGTGCCCAGCCCAACACAGCATATTAAGGAACGTTGGTGGGGGCTGGGCTGGGCTGTCACACAGCCCATTTTCTTCTTTCTCTTCTTTTTTTGGGTGTGGTGTGCCTAGTCTTGTCTTGTGTCTGGCGCAAGAGCTTTGAGTTCTTTTGTGTTTCACCCTAGTTTTCAAGCCTTTTGAGTGTTTTAGCCACCAAACTTTAGCAAGAGGGTTGTAACTCAAATGGTTAAGAGTATATATCTCATCATCATACATGGGCTTATCCTAATTCGAAATGAACAATGTAAGTTTGATATTTCTTTTGCTATTACTTCTATTGTTCGTGGTTTGCGATTTCGAGTGAGAGTAATTAGTGTGGGAAAATCTATAGCACAAAATGTTTCTTAAGTTGGAATTAGCTTGGTAGAATATGAGACGCGCTTTAACAATACAGAGTTCCAACTTCATAAAGATTTGCATAAGAATTTTGATTAAAAGAATGATTATTTGGGGTGTGCGCATCATGAGCCTTGGCTTGTAGTTTTTCTTACATCTTCGTTCTTGCTACACATAAATGTGGTAACTACCTAAGGTAAATTATCATCTTTTTACAGATCTGATTTTGGGATTTCTTCAAATTAGTATAATAAGACATGGGATTTCCCACTAAAAAGATGCAATTCTATGTTATGAAAGAACTTGATGGCAATGGCATGATCCATGACTACGTAAAATCCTAGGTGCATGAGTTACACTTACCATAAGTTAGATGCATATTCTTTTCATTTCTTTCAACAAATGGATAGAAAAGAAGAACAAGAGAAGGTAATGAACCGCAACCTCCTAATGTATGCAGGCAGGAAAATCAATCAAAACAGTCTCATTTTTCCCCATTGTGGATCTTCCTCAAAAGTCAAAGACTCAAAAGTTCAAACATTTAGGTGTAAACCCCCATTGCTTGCTTGCCACCTCCTCAGTTGATCAAATCGAACTCTTTCTAGGTATAAACACCATCTCCACTGGAGGTGGAGCCACTAGTGCAGCCATTAGAGGATGTTGCTCTTGTGGAACTGGCAATGCCAAGGCACAAAGCTTCAGCCAATGGTCCACCAGGTGGTGAGCTCATACATGAAAGAGGGTTCATCCATTGAGACTTCAAATCTCCAACATTTTCCCTTTCAGAACCCAAAATTCCAAGACCCATTTGAGTATTGTCACTTTCTTCATTGGTTTCATTCCCTCTAGACATTGATAGAGTAAGAGATGAAAAGGGTAGCTTCTGGTTTGAAGAAACATAGCCTCTGTTGCCAATTTCACCAATACTACTGTCTCTCTCTGTTGTTGTGGACCATGCATCAATGAAATGCCTTGTGTGCTGTGTCTGATTGGAATTTAAGGCTCCTTCCAAATGAGCCAACTTGGGGCTCAGCAACAAGCCATATTGGTCATGGGAGGGCCTCTGAGTTTGCAGACCTTGGCTCTCACCTGTATACTCTCTATACAAATTGAATGAGTTCTCATTTTGTTGCTTTGATACATCCACATCTGTATTGCACTTGGTGTGGCAGCTCTTTAAGCCTAACTTAAATTGCATCATTTGCTCCCATTCTTGGTTTGAACCACCAGCAGTGGGAGCAGTGGGTGTTTCCCCATTCATGAACCAAGCCATAGACCTTCATGGTCAAAGACAAAAAGCACATTTATTACACAAAACAAAACAAAACAAAAACCCAAAAAAGAAAACAAGAAACTAATATCCAAGTCCAAGACCCACATCACATTGACGCATTCACCGGCAATGGATAAGAACAAGCAATAAAATAGAATAGAATTAATGCGTTTTGGTCCTAAGTTTCAGAGAGCATTGAAACTTGGATCCAAACCAAACCCACCTGGGCTGGGCATGTGATGGAGCAGTTGGAGAGACCATGTTGGTAGAAAATGGACTTGGCTGGTTGCAGATATTGTTTTTGACAAAATTAGACCTCGGGCTTCTCATTCTAGTGGTGGTGGTGGTGTTGTTGTTGATGAAGTTGGGGTTTGATTCCACAGGCTTTCTTGAACGGGGCCGGCTCTTGTGAGCATGCCTCTCACAATATTTCTGATCAGGAGCTACATCTCTAGAGCACCTCCATTTTTTACCATCTGTTCTTTTACACCTCCATGGCTCAGGATCTGAGTTGCTAGAAAACCCCAACTCCAATGAACCTCTTACCACTAAAAACACAAAACCAATAACACAGGAAAGAGGAAAGGAATGTTCTTTAAAACAAAGGAACACAACATTGTTAAAAAAGACCAAAAGATGAACAAGAATGAAGAGCAGAAAGATTTACAATTTGGGTACAAGTGAGCCACATTTGATGGGTTCTTGGCAATGGGAACAAGCAAGTGTGGAGGAACAGGAGCAGAGGACATCATGTACTTGTAAATCATGGTCTGTCTCTCAAGCTCTTCCCTTTGAGCTGGGGTAAAAGGAAGCCTCACATTCACATTCACCATTCCACCTACTACATTAAAAACCCAACAAAAGACCAGAGAAATTGTTCAATAAATTTCTGTTCTTTATTATCTGTTGAAGAAATAAAAAAGATAGAAACTTTACCTGAGGGACTGAAAGACAAGCTGCGATCAGAGTAAGGCTGCTGCAGAGACTTTGGCACCACAGAACCAAAATCAGAACCGACAGCATTGTATATATCACTGATACAACTAGTGACTGGGTTGCTTGTGTTACAAAACAAAGGTCCACTAGCACTATGCTCAAAAACCCCACAAGCTTCTCCACCAAAACTATCTCCACTGCTAAGCAGAGGCTGCTCATGATGATCATGATGATGATGAGGCATCATCAACATCATCATCTTCTTACGAGGAAATGATTGGTGGGTTTTTTGCATCATCAAACCCAACCCAATATCACAGCACTCTGTTGTTTCTTCTGCTGTTCCCTTCTCTGAAGCCACAACAAACCCATTTCTCTTCCCCATGTTTATGTTCAAATTGAAAAATCAAAATAAAAAAGCAAACTTTCTCACTGCCCTCTTCAACCCACAACCCCAAGGGGAAAAATCAGCCTTAATTACAACCCACGCTAGCTATGCCACTCTCTTTACTCTGGCCCCCTCCTCTCTCTTCCTTCAATGACACTTCAACTCTCTCTCTCTCTCTCTCTCCTTGTGTTTGTTGTTGTTCTTGTGGGTTTTGCTATGGTGTGGCGGTGCCGCCATTTTTAGCCATGTGCTTTGCTTTGCTTCCCAAGCTTCCAACATTAGTTCCTCCTACGAATAAGGACAAAACTAGTACAAGCAGCTGGCAGCACAAGCTCTCTCTCTCTCTTTTTCTCTCTCCTCTTTCTCTAACACGCATAAGACACAACGTTTACTTCACGTCAAATCTAACACTGTTGGTTTCTAAAAGTAGTGTATTATAGGAACCAATGTGTAGGATTGGACTTGATATAATCGAATAGTAATAAACAAATGTCTGCTTGCTTTGACTTTTTGACTTCAGTGCAGAAGCAAGGCTTTCATTGGCTGTCATTTTTGTACGAGGGACATGGCTGTGCATTCTGACCTGAGCCGGACCCTCACCTTAACTGACGCCGTTAACAATGTCAAGCTGCATTGGGAAGCTCTCTCAAGTGGGGCTCTCAAGGTTTCGTGTTGGGGTCTGGGGACCAAAGGGACAAAGGCTGGTTGAGATGTTGATGCAGTAACCAATTCGTCACGTTGAAATGGGTTCCATCCACTTGGCATATTAATTTTGAGACCCCACAAATTTCAAACATTCATTACGCTTGGGTTAAGAGAATGTTTATTTATATACATTGATTCAAAACTTCTTGATGTGAATAATTAATATAGTTTGCTGAGTTTGGTTAAGTACTGATCTGTTATACATCTGGGGTGGAACCCAATCATGCATGTCTTTATCTGTCTGATGTTTTGGAGAAGTTATTGAGCCAACAACTTATATAGCCACCCAAACAAGCCCAATTTGCTACATAATGCTTACTTAGGCAGACCAAGAACATGGCCAAGCCAAGCCTAATTTTAATCCCAGGGACATTTTGCAAGTGCCTGGCATTAATATAATCAATATTAGGGAATGAGGAATCGAACTTAAGATCTTAGATGCATAGATAAATACTTTTAACCACTTAAGTTACAAATTCCTTACGTGTCTAACATATCTTAGAACTGGATGAAGAGTACAATTTTGTTTCCATGTCTTGATTGAGGTTTTTACTTCATTTGAGAAACATGATGAAATTCAAACTTTTAGATCTAGGACTCGTTTTACTTGCACTCTATCACTATATGCCATTTGCTTTTAGATTCACGGACGCCTCTCATTATTTTACACAGTAAGTTTTTCCTGATGTTGCCTGTAGACATAGGTAGGGGCAGGGCTGAAATATTGGTCTGTCTTGGTTATTTGTTTGTTAGGATTGAGAACATCTAAATTCGAATTATGTTCTGATCTTGTATTAATCCGGCTTTAATCTTTCCCAATAGTTATGGACTAATCTTCCAGGGTGTATAATATACCATCAAACACCCTCTTTGAGGAATGATTGCATTTTTCTAAGGTGGCAGCAAGTTCATGTTTTTAATCATATCTTTAATAGCTTTTCTGCTGCCCAGAAGAATTTTTAATTGGATGGTAATCATTTCTAAAGACCAAAGAATCTTCCCCTTCCACCAAAATCTATAGCCTCATTTGACACACTAAGATAGCAATATGTAATATCAAAACAGATTTGGAAACTGTTAGAATAGCTCTCCCTATTGTCTAATTCCCTCTTTGATAATCTCATATTCTCAAATGAGAGCTATGCAAAACCTCTAAATGGTCCAATTTCTCACTATAGGCCATGCCTGCAAAATAAATTTTGGGTAGATCACGTACCATATGTGGTCCATTCCTAGTAGATAAAGGGATGTGTGGTCCATTTTGGGAAAGAAAACCGACTGTTGCTATGCAAGCCTAATGCATTTCCAGTCTGCTAATCCTCTTAATTAACCTCTTAATTACTATAAACATCTGCATATATCTGTTTAACTTTAATTAACTACATATTATCATGACTGAAAATGCACTATAAAGTGGGATAAAGGTGAAGCATGTGCAGCAGTGCATGTGTTGTGTAGATGTCTTTAGAACTCAAAAGAGTGCACAGTCAACTCAAGTGGACTAAAAATGAAGCATGTGCATGCGTTTTCCAGAAGTCAAAAGTTCACAGATTTAGAATAAAGTCTGTACAATTTTTAGCTCTTGATCAGATCCAAATCAATACTTTTTTCTGGTTTCTTACACTAAAATCCACATGAGCACAAAACCATACCACTCTTTCAACAATCCACATAAGCAATGGATATAGAAAATACTATAGATTAAGAACGAACAAAATAATTAAGAAACACAGAATTTGAACAGATCCTAGGAACTACATGATCTTCAACTAATAATGAAACTATTGGATCTGATGGGGCTCTTTTGCTTCAGCAGAATTCTGAGCTGAGCCTTTTGACATTCCAGCTTTGTACCCCAATGCCTGCTTTTGGATCCAATTGCTCTGACCACTCTTGGGAATTCAACAAACCCTTTGATCCCTCTCTTTATGTGAGGATTTTCTGGTTCTGGTGAGGCTCTTTTCTGAATTGCCATTGATGAAAAACCACCGCTGTTGTCACTGCAAGCTGCCTTCTCACCCAAAAGCACTGACCTTGAAGTTGTAGCAGACACACTGGAAACATAGTCGTTATTATGATCACCTGAAAAAGCAGAAGACTTTTCACCCAAAACCACCAAACTCATTGAGTCTCTTGAACAATCAACACCAATGTTTTTATCATTGCTAGCTGACTTTCGTGAAAAACTAGCAGCATTAACATCCTCACTCTTGTCTTTGATCTTGAAATGTGAATTCTCAGTGCTCTGCATTTGTTTACAACCCTCCAACTCTAACAGCTTCTCTTCAAATAGAATCCTCGCCTCGGCGAGCTTCATCTGAACTCTCTCTTCTCTCAGCACCTCAGCCATTCTAAGCATCTTTCTCTCCTCCTCTATTTCTTTCTTCATCCTACTAACCTCTGATTTCCCAAATGAAATCTCTCTGGCAAGCTCTTCACACACCCTCTCAATCGCTTCTCTTCCCCTTCTCTCCTCACCTAACTCTTTGGCCAGCCTCTTGTTTGAAGAGTCCAACTTCTTACGTGCCTTGCGTTCATATTCGAGCTCAGCTTTCAATTCTATGATCTGGGCTCTTGTGTAATCCATCTCAGACTCCATGACTGGCTTGAAGAACGTTAGATCCCAGAAAGAAGCAGCAAGCTTGCGAGCAGAGATAGGGAGGTGCAGGCAATGATGAACTTGTTGCTTGTTGCAGCTGCTACTTTGGCATTGTTGTTGTTGTTGTTGTTGTTGTTGGGGTTGATTTTGATGGCGGAGATGAGAATTATAAAATGGGTTTTCATAAAGTTTCCAGCTTGGGCAAGTGGAGGTGGTGATGGGCTCTATAGAATTAATGGTTTTATTTCTGCTAGTTTCTGGGCTACTAGTAGCAGAACTGGTCCTCATCATCATCTCCTCCATATGTTCTTCTTCTTTTGTAAATGCTATGTGCTGGCTTTTCTTTTCTTTTGTGTGTAGTCTTTTTCCTTCTCAATCCCTTTGCTGCTTTCTTTTACCTTTCCCTTTTTTCTTCCAATGGGGACTTCCTCTGTCAAGAAAGCAAATGGGGTAGGCCCATTTGATCTTGGAGAACTTTGCTTTGGAGATGTGGATTCATTGCCAAAGAAAAAAAGAAGATAAAATCATATGCACCTCACACTCATTAATACCCTGTTGGAGGTGAGGTGACCTTGTCTCTCTCTCTCTCTCTCTCTCTCTGCTCCTTCTTAATGGTTTATGTTCAATTTCACCTCTCTAGGACTTGAAGTGACTCAAAATACTGGTGAAATGTAATGAGGCAACCAAAATGCCAGCCATTGGCTGTCCTATTGGTCAACACAATTCAATTAAGTTCATAGCATCAGTAAACTAACCGATCTGTCTCTTCTTTACCTAAAAGTTAAAAAAAGAAGGAAAAAATTACCCGATCTGTGGCTGTGTTCAACCTTAAAATGACAGCAACATGGAAATGTTCAGTAGCAGATAGTTATTTCATCCCTTAATTTTTAAATTGATTTTGTGTAAATGAAGAAGGTGGAATGTTCTACAGGGTTAACGGCAATTCCTTTAGGCAATAATGGAGTTTCAATCATACACTAAATTGCTTTGTTGGTTGTCTGTTTGACGGGATTCTTTCCACGGGGCAAATTCATGAAATGAACTTTGGTCTTCAATCAACTTATATATCAGACTAACGGAGAAAGGACACTGTAGGCTAACATGGGGGGTTTATTATTGCATGAATAGCTTCGTCTACTCATTCTACGAGCTCCACATGGTTGTCTCCCTTTGTGTTCCTTGTTTCCTCAATCCATGGCCCCTCCCCCTCCAATGGCTTATAAGACAAACCAAATTATTTGACTGATTCCAACAATATTATTTAGATGACAAGATGGAATACTGACACAAAAATTACCTACCTTGGCCCAAAGTTTTAAACCAGAAAAAGAATAATGCTACGGATGATCATCTAGGGTTTAGGGTGCAACGGTTGACAACTACTTACACTGTTTTTGTAGCTCTCTCAGTTGTTTGTTGGCCTGTTGAGACTTTCACTATATAACATGACCATCAAATGCTGAAGAACAGACATGTGCTTGCACATGTACTGAGAAAGAACTCCAGAGAAGTTTGGATTACGGAAGAATTTGCTTTATAGTGGTTAGAAAAACACCCATGTTCCATTTTGTTTTTCCTTGAAGCAATGAAATCCAAAGAGACACTCATATGCTCTACTTTTAGGATTATCACATGTGTTATATTCCAAACATCAGATTATTTGCTCAATTATAACTTATTATTTGGGCCCTTTTGGATTCATATATCACTGGATCCTTCCTAATCCATGGCGGATTTTGGAACAAGGTCACCAAAGGTATTTTGCTACTTAGCAAAGGGGCTGCTCTTTCTACACCAATTGGGCTTATGAGTTAAACCCATGTAATGAGGCGAGTTGGGCTTCTATCGAATAACATATTTGCTAAAAAGTGTTGACGTTCTGAATTCCTAGACACCCAATGAATTTTGTGTAAACCCCTCCATCAATCACTTGTATTCAATTAAAAAGAAAGTGTTGATTCGGGAGCTTTAGTTTTCACACACAATATGGTTTACTATTTAGATAAATAAGAATTCAATTTCGGCTAATTAGGATAGAGTCAAAAGCCAAAATATAGTACTTGCTTTTACCTTAGGCTTAAATGTCAAAATGATCCCTGTGTTTTACTATGTTAGCTAATTTAGTCCGTGTGTTTTTAATTTGGAAAATTTAATCCCTGTGTTTAGTACCGTTAGTCAATATGATCCAATTTGTTAATTTTCTGTTAAAAAGTTTTTAAAAACTAATATAATAATTGAATTGAATAATAATAATAATAATAATAAAAAGAGATCCAAAAACAAAAAGAATTTATTAAAAAAAAAAAAAAAGACAAGACACCACCATCCAATCTCAACTACCTTCCCCTGCCCGCCCATGCCTCCGCTACCAAATTTGAGGTACTTCTCTCTCTGTCTGCAGGATGCACCCAACTCACCTATTTGTGTATCGATCTCTCCAGGCCTCTTTTGCTCATGTGGATTCTCAATTTACCTTCTTTGAAAGAATTGTCAATCTTGGTTTGCTGTGGGGAAGGTTTTGAAAAAGTTTTTGATGCCAGTACAAAATATGGGTTCTGTGCAGATGAGGATTCTGATGCAAAATTGGGTTTGGAAAGTCTTTGTTTATTTGGAATTGGAACTGGTGACTGGGGCTTGCTTTGGAGAAGCTGTAGAAAGCTGAAGAAACTGAAGGGATTGGCTATGGAGGGTCTTTTTCGTCCTTTGTTATGTTTTAATGAAGACTTAATATTTTTAAGTTAATTCAATTTTTTTAATGATTAATTTAAAAAGGGTTTTAGGATTTTTAAAAGAAAAAGAAAGGTTCATAATGTAATTTAACGGTAAAATAACGGATTGGACCAAATTGGATAACTGTACTAAATAAGGGGATTAAATTGGCCAAATTAAAAACACATGGACTAAATTGGTCACCACAATAAAACACAGAGACCATTTTGACATTTAAGTCTTTACCATAATATAATTAAAGTTGGGCCATGCTTTTTAAGAAGAAGGGTAGTATTGTCTTTTCAGTTATTATTTTAAGCAGACCCAACGAATCTGAGCCTCCTCTTTGGCCTAATCCAAAATAACAATTCTTTCCTAGGTATTAAAACCCAAATAAAAATACTCAATGTCTCAAATACTAATTAGTAAAGTTATTTATGTCTAATACCTAATTTTTCTAAGAAAAAACAAGGACGAACATAGGTAGTGTAAAAGTGGATCACCAAGATTCTTTCTTGTCCACTTGACTTTGTCCATCTAGTTTTCTTTTCTTAATTACATAAAGAGGTTTGAACTAAGAATTTCTGAAGAGATAGAACCTTAAAAAGATTGCCACTAGAAGTATTCAGATGGAAATGGTCAAGATCAGTGTGTATTGAAAATGTCTACTTTTCCTAGTCTACGAAGAGGCAACTTCTCAGAATTGATTGCACAAAGAAAAACACTACAAAGTGATTTGACGTGTTGCTTAAGAAACATTGTTGAAGGTTGAAAATTGTGGGAGCTAAGCTAACCCATTAACATCACGCTTAGTCATTTGAGAGAGAAGGTTATTCAACAAAAGCCTTTAAAATTCAAAGTCAGCTTAGACCAAGAGGCAGGCATGAATTATGGGCATTCAAAATTAATAGAATACTTGGTCTTAAAGATAATTATAAAATAATAAAAAAACCCATAATACAACGAAAGTGCAATCCCATAACAAAACCCTTGATAAAAGTTATAATCATAAAATGGCAAAGCAACTCAAGGACTACAGGTTCCCAAAGATATCAAAACTTAGCCAACTAAAGAAATTAGAATGGAGACAGTCCTGGATAGTGAAATCTGATTGTTGCAAAACATGACTATCGTGTTCGATATTACGCATATCAGAAACACTCTTCGAAGATATTAGAACATAAATTAATGTTATGACTTCATAAAATTGAATAGTAAGACGGGATGAAGCATGCCATCTGATAGCTTTGTACCTTCAAATTGTAAGCATCCCTCAAATAATCTATACTGATACACTAACATACAGACAACTAATTGAGCAACCCCTCCTCAACCAAAAAGGAAAAAGGGAAAAAGGAAAAAGAATGCACTACTAGGCTACTAGCAATGGAGAGCAACCCAGAACATACATTGCTTCATCCACCCTGCATAAATATTCCATTTGGCTAGCAGAACATTTTATATCATGCATGAACCTAAAAAACAGCAAGTTTGGTGTTATGGCCAAGTAACAACAACACTCCACTGTTCTAATTCCTATTTGGTACATGAAAAATCATGACCCTTCCCATCTCTCTGTTTTCTAATACTCCCTCCGGCCACATGAAAACCACAATACTTGGAATGAAACAATTCAAAAATCATTTTAGATAGCTCCACCATGAACCAAATTAATGCGGAATCAAAGGGGTTTATAAAAGTAAAATTCGAAACAGAAGATGGAAGCACACACTTTATGCAAAAAAATTAATCCAAACATTATCTTTCAGTACTTACACATATTCTTCAATTCATAGAAAAATTCATGAGGGTGTGGCATTATCTTACTAAGTACTAACTCCAATTATAACAAAAGGTCAACATGACACAAAGAAAACACAAAATATACCCCATTGTAATTGTTGAAACTCTACCTCGGCGTCTTCCCAATTGGATTACAGAGCACAATCTTCATTCCTCTCTACACTAAATCACAATTCGAACTCATCCTCAAGCTTCAGCTGCTCGGCTGCAGCCTCTTCCTCCTCATCATCAATCACAAAGTACGGGTTGTGCGCCTCCGGCTTGAACTTGTACCCGGTAAACACATAGAAAGCAAGCGTGGCCAACTCTGCAGCAACCACACTGGTCCAAAGGTACCGGTAAGAAGTGATAGTCTCCAATGCATAAACTACAACCCGTGTAAAGTAAATGTAGCATATAACCACAATGTAGTACTGCCTGAACAGAGTCAACTTCATCAAATTCACAGCAGCTTTGCCATCAGTCCTAGCAGCCTCACGCAAGTTCTTAATAGACCACACAATTGGAAACAAGACAGCACAGCAACAAACAACATCTACAAGCAAAAACACCTGCTTCCAAGTAACCCAATCATGCCCAAAAGGCCCAGTCTCGTCAATCACAACCTGGGCAATGTTGGCTATGACCTGAAGCGGAATCACAATCATCAAAACCTTCTTCTCCTTGTCTTGCAAAAACGGTTTCAAAAACGACCACCCAGTTCCAATCAGAACGATGAGAGTGAACAACATGACACCCTTTAAAAAGCTGAAGATGTAGAACAACACATCCCAGCCATGAGCGCTACCAGTGCGCTTGATATACGACTTGTCCTCAGCCTCACAGAGCAAGTTGAAAGTTTTGAGAATTATAACAGCGAGCATAAAGAAATGGATTCCAAAAACGGTAAGTCGTTTCTTATAGAGCACGAAGATCCACAAACCGGCAAGAGCAGCGTAGACTAAAGAGAAGAAGAAGTAAACCCTAGGGAGAATTGTTTTACCGGCCGAGAGATAATCGCGGCGGTTTTCCTTCCCTTCGAGGTTGTACATAGCCGATTTGACGTCCATGGAGACCTTGACCTTCTGAAGGCAGTTGGCGAAGAGAAGCGTGTACTGATCGGCGTCGGTCTCGGAGAAGACGGTGGAGAATTCATGGTCGCCTTTGAGAGAGTCGAAGGTGTAGACGCGCTTGACGAGGTTCGAATCGAGCGCGCACCGTACATCGCCTTCTTCGAGCTGCTGGAAGACATGGATCCAGGAGTCTCGGGTACAGAGAAAGAACCCGACTTTGGAGAAGTCCGGATTCGGGTTGGGTTGATCCGAGAGGGCGATTTTGGAGACGTTGAGCTCGAGGCGGCCTTTGTGGGTGAAGCCGAACTCGTCGAAGGGGATGATGGGTCGCCAGTCGGATCGGACAGAGGAGGACCGGATCTCGGCGGAGCAGAGAGAGAAGAAGGTGGTGAGGAGAGAGAGGAGGAGGAGGAGGAAGGGGCGAGGAGCGAAGGACATCGTTTTGGGGTCTGGAATTTGGGGCAAAACGATCAGATCTGTCGCTGCAACTCTCTCTCTCTCTCTCTGTGAGTTTATTGCTGAGATTTATTCGTCGTTGGAGAAGAAGAAGAAGAAGATGAAGATTTTGGATGTTTCATTGTAACCACCGACTGCCCAACTCGCGGGTATAAAAATGGGGAAATGACCATTTTGTTTCTTGTTCTGTTTTCTCTTTCTTTCTTTTTCCTTTATTTTTATTATTTTTTTTTAAATTTTAATTTTTTGCCTTTTAGGGAGATTACGGATTTGGGCGCGGATTTTTGAGTAATTACGTTGTTGCCTTATTCGTTGTGATTTATTTTCCATAAATTTTTAAGCTGAAGATTTGTTTTCATAAGCAGCTTCTGATGGATTCATAAGGGAACGATTAGATTTCTTCTGGTTTTATCGAATATATGTTTATATACATCACTTGATGCATATGTTAACTTTAGATTCATTTCACTTCATCATTAACACCCTTCCCTAATCTAATTATTCATTTCTAGAAATATGACTAGAAATTTTTTACTTTAATTAATTTTCCATAATTCTTACAGGTTACTAAATGCGTTTTTAAATTCATGACATTCGGGGTACTAAATTGGTAGACTGTTTTTAGGTAGGGGTTGATTAGGGTTCTAAACTCAACTTAACGATGACAATATAAAAATCATAAATTCTTAGATGACAATAAAAAATTATCGACCCACGCTTCATTTGGTGACTCCAAAAGGATGATTTGATGTTCTACTCTTCGAAACTAAGTTTCTTTCATATTGTTTTATGCCTTTAGTGATTAGAGAGAGAGTGAGAGTAAGTTTAAGAGCTTAAAAAAATGATGCTTGGGATGTAGACTTTCAAATAGTCATTTTATATCAAAGGCAAACTAGTCTTTTCATATTTAATTTTTTGGGAGTTCTCAATCCAACTGTAAATTAAGAACATTTTCCAACCTACACTTAAACTATGTGCCACAGCTCATGGAAATGCCAATGGCACAACATTTGGACTCTGATTTGCCCTCTAAACAACTAATTAACAGGATACTAAAGTTGCACCTTTCAATCTACTATTCATACAACTCTTCACTTATCTCCAATCCACTTTCCTCTTATTTTTTTTTTTAAATTTTAGAGGTTAATAGAAGTTGGAGCTAATTTGGGTTGGTGTTGGCAGAGAAGAAAGCAAGAGCCCCAACAACTGGTGCATTGATGTAAGTGGCTGGCTCAGATTGCTGATAGTTGTTCCTGTCATCAGAGAAGCTGTCTTTGCTATCAGGTCCACCAACAATGGCTCCAACAAGCACATTTGGGTTGGGTGATCCAGAATGCAGATATTGAAATCCATCGTTGCAGCTAATGCGCTCTGGGTGTTCATGCACAGATGGCAGAGAAGAGCCTCTGTGGTGTATGTGTTGTGGGTATTTCTTCCCAAACCCTACCATGTATGAAATCTTTGCTGGATTGTCACCAAGTATGTAGTCAACCTGCTTCTTTGCCTCTGAGATTAGGGTTTCTGCTGTGACTTTTGAGGAGCCACATGTAGCCACTCCTCCATTTGTTCTAAGATACTTTGCATATGTGAGTAGGAGGAGTGTTGCGGAAGTAACATACTGGAGATTGCTCTCACTTGCTTTGTAGAGAAGTCCTCCTGTAAACCATTTCGATTAAATGCGCAACAACGTAGTTTTGGATATAAGCACAATATCAGCGCGAAAAAGATAAAAGGGTAGGTTACCAGGGGTATATTGGGCCTGGAAATTAGATGTTCCAGGAAGTAAGGAGCATATGTAATTGTCTGAATGTGCTTTGTATAACTGGAATTCCTCATTGTTTTTCTCTAGAAAGCTCTGTACCAAAACCCAATTAATTATAAGTAATTTGACCTGTTAAGATTTTTCTGGTGTGACTGAGAATAAAATAAACCTTTGAAAGAAGGATTTTTGTTCCAGGTCTCTTGTCATCCCAACTAAAGGAGAAATCATCATCATCTGCACCCAAGATGTGGCCATTGGACTTTATGTAAGCCAAGTATGAACTGTTCTGAGAGGCTCTATGGATCCATGAAGCACCCCACAGAAGCTCATCCTAATCAGAACAATTGGGATCATTAGGAACCTTTAATGGATTAAAACAAAGGAAATTAGAAGCAAATTATGTTATGCCTTTGGCTTACATGGTATCCTGAGTATGAGCAGTAAAAAGGGCAGACCACTGAGCCTATAGAGTCACTGTAAGAACCTCTGTACCTGTCTGCAAAATCAAACACCTGCATGGTGATCACAATTCAAAATTAACTTACTTGTAAATAATGAAGTGGTATGAAGGTGGAAAAACTGTTAAATAATGAATTTAACTTTTGTGTTAGGTGTTTACTTTCATGGCTGTGTGAAGCAATTTTCCAGAGTAAGAAGGGTCAGAGTCCTTGAACACTATGGAAGCTGCAGCCAATGCAGCAGCAGTCTCTGATGCTACATCTGATCCTGGATTTTGAGCCGACACCTTGTACACATTGCGTGGCGTGTCCATATCTTCAGGCCTCTCCCAGCAGCGGTGGTCCGCGTTTGGATCTGCCACCTGCACCACCAAAACATGTGAAAACATGTGACTCTCAGGACTTGTCTTCAGCTTGAAAACAAATGTCATTAACAATAGTCATTTTTCTCTAGCTCTCAGTTTTGTGTAACCAATTTATAATTTTGTTTCTCTCACTTGGACGTATAAGGCTCCAGGGGTTGAAGTGGCTGCTTTTAGAAGATAATCTGTGCTCCAACGTACGGCATCCTTGGCATTCTCAATCTGGTTATGCATTGAGTCACCAAACTCAATGACACTCCATGCAAGTAATGTGGTTGTGAAGGCCATTGGCAGGCCAAACTTGACATTATCTCCAGCATCATAGTAGCCCCCTACTAGGTCCACCTGAAAAATTCAAGTCACACCCAAGTAACACCTTAGACCTTAGTATCATTTTATATTGTAAAATGACAAAATATACAGTAGTTGAAAAAAATTAAATTAATTAGTACATGGTATGAGGAGCCATCAGACAAGCCAGAATTTGCCCTCCAAGTGGCACGCTGGTTCGCCGGCAATTTCCCGGACCTCTGGCCCTCAAAGAAGAGGATGGACTTCTCAAGAGCATCTGAGTAGTCTTGAGGAGTGAAGGCAGAGCAGCATAAACTGAGCAAACAAAGTGTTAAGCCTAGAACTTGTGTCACTAAAGAAAATGTGGCAGCATAAGCCATTATATAATCAATTTCTTCCTCAATCCTAAAGCCTCTTCAATGCTATAGCAGAAGAGACCTAATTAAGATAAGGTGGTGGGTTTGAAATGTGTTGAGGCAAAAGACTTCAATTTATAGGCAGTGAGAAGAAGAAGGAGGTTGGTTTGTTCGGTTGGTCGTTGGGAGAGAGAGAGAGAGAGAGAGTGAGGTGTCATGCTTGTCACGGGATCAAATGCGCCAAAATGGGACATTTGGGTTGTGAGAATAAAACAAATAATGATACAAAGTTACAAACTTTATCCTTTGCTATTGGATATTATGAAAACTGCAAGTCACAAAACAGAGACAAAAAGACGCAAAACAGAGCATAATCCTCACATGGTTCCAAAAAAACTTTATTGAAAAAAACTTACGTCTGTATTCTTCATGGGTTTTTCAATCTGCACACAGAGAAGCTCTTAGTACTGTTAAATCATGCCAAAAGTCTTGAACAAAAACCGAAATTTACGTGAAGCAAAATTGGGTTTAAATTAGAGGCATGGTTGGACTTTGGATGCCACAATTTAAGGCGTGTGATGGAGGTTGTAGAAGAAAATGTGATTTGTCTGTAGCAGCAAAGTCACGGATTGTATGAATAGATAAATAAAGCAAATCACATGGGCCGCCCAAGCTAAAAAAAAGTTTGAAGGATTGAAAATGAGGAAGAAGAAGAAGAAGAAGGCAAAAAGAAAAAAGAGGTGGTGGGTTTTTTGCAACTTGCATGAGCCGTTTTATTAGTTAAAGGCCCTAGTGATGTAGCCATAAATTCCACCTATCATGTGATTGGGACTTACAGTGACGTCCTAGAATCTCACATTTTTGGTCAAGAGTTTTAAATTAAAATTTTATTTTTTTTGGGTTGGAAAAGCACCAAATGATTTGATGATTGCTTCATAGAGCACAAATTAAGGGGGTTTTTGAGGTTGCTTGTTTTCTTGGACTCTCAGATTTCCCCAACATTTTCAAAGGAATGAAAGGAACATCAATATGGCAATGACAGATTTTGCCAATTGCAAGAGCTAAAACCTAATCCCTTTTTTCATGTGCCCAATACTGAAAGCCTGAAAGGCAGGCTGAATTTCAGCAGCATCAAGTGCTTGCATATTTCCTGCAGTTGAGCTACAAACTCAGCTCAACCTTGCCAAATTTTTGCATCAAAAACTTCATATCAAGCGCGGGGCAGGTCATCTTATCTGTTTCGCTTATTTTACCATGTAGCTTGATTTCCTACTCTTTGGAGGTGGTATGCTGGCCTCAAAAGCATATGCAAAATGAATGAACTTGTTGTCAAACATGTGACTTTATTGAAGGTTTCTCAATTCACAGGACCACTTGATAAAACTCAGGGAGCGGAGAAGATAATCTCTCTTCCATACACCATAAAAAGCGAACGAGAACTCAAATTCAGTCTATTAGACACATTGTTGGTTCCTAGGATTCTCCAAAATGAGATATGACCTTGGGCTTATAAAGAGTGATATATTGTCTTTAATTTTACAAACAAATTCTCTCCTGTCATGAGATAGAAATTTTCAGCCTAATAGGTATATGGTAACTTCCACTTTCGCCATGTTCAACACGCATAAAAGATATGTACTGCAGTTGAACTGTAAGATGGATGTGACATATGAACTTGAAAGCTGTACTGGAACTATGAATAACGGAGGAGTATCTTTCAAGCTTGTAATTTTGGACAGACACTGGAGCTGGGAGTTGCAATGGAACCTGCAGATAAACGCATAGCTAGAAATCAGGAATATATACCTCCATTGATCACACAATATACAAGCTCTACAAACTTACATATATCAGTAAAACATGGTTGTTTGGACACTGGATCCTCTTCAAATGGTGGTGGAACTTGGCCATACACCATTTCACAACTCATATCTTCAAAATCTGAGCATAGAAAGAATGGGGATAAGACAAGATGTAGAAGTTTATTAATATAATTACTGCACAAGGAAATCCAATTCAGAAAGCTCTGTTTTCTACTTGGAATGTGTTTGATCAAACTTATATAAGAATTCCAGCCTTAAAGTCTGATTTTTGTGCATAATTAAACCAAGATAATGAATCATACTTGGAATCATGGTTAAGGGAAGCCCAAATTCATTGGTGAAGAAATCTTGAGTAGGAAACTTGCACATATTCACACACATTCCAACACACCCACTGTTCTCCAGGTACCTAGATAAGGAAGAATGCCAAAGTTAGAAAATTAGTGATTGGCTGTGTTTTCAGTCATGTCATCTATCAAAATTGTTTCCATTTAAGAACCCTACTTCATGGAGTTTTATCTTTGCAGCTCCTCAAAAGGAAATTTCTTTATATATGTTGACTTGACAAATTTATATTCAATTTGGACATCATGAAATATAGATCCCACCTGCATTTCTTTATATGGACTCCACTTCTTTGCTTCACCCCATTTATCTCAACTTCTACAACCTGGTGGATGCCCATAAATTAGTGTATCACAACAATTAAGTCCAAAAGGAAGCAGCAAATGAAACATCATATTTAGCTTGCACAACAGAAAAACCAAATAATTTCAGATATTTGACATTGACCAAAACCAGATTAATCTTTTAAAAGGTTGAAAATATGAGCAATTTCTAATTTTGTGACACAGCACCACTCATGCTATACAGTATAGACTCTATCTAGCTTTAGCTAAGAGGAGTAAAAGTATAATTACCTCAGAAGGCCCAACCAACCAGTGGAAGAAAGGCACTGTTAATGCAGCATTGAATTCAGCTGCCCACTTTGTTGGTGGAAACAATTTCCTAAACTGCAAAGATAACAAGTCAAATAACTATTCAATTCATCCATACAACAGAACAAACCAAACCCCCATCCCTTCATGTGCTACAAAATTATACCCAATTGCCAACAATGTAATCACTAAGACCAAACATTAGAGAAGTGAGAATTAATGGTCTACTATTATCCACCTGATCAGGCGCACCTGGAGGCAGCATAGACAAGAGCACCTCTCGAACCACTTGCTGCTGCTGAACTCTAGACCGCCCCTGCATCACTCTCTTAGACACATCCACAAAGCTCTCATAGTCATATTCCCACCATGCCTTCTCCTTAGTCTCAGTCCTGGCCTTCACTGGAGCTGCAAACTTCTTCATTTTGCGAGCAAACAGTGTCATAAATCCCTTCTCAAAAAACCCATCATTGTACTTGGTCTTTTGTCCCATGGGAGCTGGCTCTCCTGATGGCTCTGCAATCCCACATCGGATGGGATAACCAGTACTGCCCGGTCTACATAATAACATGTGTTTAGGGGTAGAAAATTGGACAGGTTGAAGGCTTAGAACCACCATGAAATCAATCACTATAATTCTGGTGCAAAGAAAACAAAAAAGAAGAAGGGATTTGAATGCTCAGCTGGGTGTCTTCTTTAGTATGTATGTGAAGAGCTGAGAAATACAAATGCAACAACACAAAATGCATGACACAGAGTTTAATGGGGATGGTTTTGTTCATACAACATACCTGAACAACTTACCAAATGCTAGCTAAAGGGTATATGATTGGTTGAGTTTTGCTTTTGTTTGCTTAGAAATAATTATGACCACACATGCCTTTCTTGGAACAGATTTACTGGCGCTATCTATTCCATTACTATTCATTGGTTCTCTAAATTATGAAATTATGAGAAAATCCCAGTTCACCATTATCTATTTTAATTGGTTTATTATTATCAAACTTTGTAGATTCAGTGAAGACATGTAGACTGAGAACTGAATGGCTGGTCCCAGTTTTCTGAGGTTCTGGAGAACCTGTGAGGTTGATATTGAATAAGCTTTAAGTCATGGTGGGGTGGATTTGAGGCTAAGGCAAATGCCACGCTTGTTGACTGTAGTCTTTAGACATTGGCAGATAAGATTTTCAGAATCTACTTTCCTTTATATTTTGCATCTACTGGCTGGCAGGGCCTTGGCCCAAGCAAGTTCATAATATTTGGAAAGGGTTAATGACCTAAATGGTCCCTAAACTATTGCCCCATTATCATTTTGGTCACCAACTAAAATTTTCAATTTAAACGTCCTTAAACTTTTTATTTTGTACCAAGATGGTCCATCCGTTACAGATTCCTTTACTTCTGATCACATGATGGCCACGTGACTGAGTTTTGAAGGGTATATGTGACTTTTTGAGAAGCTCTATCGTTCAAAACCAAAATACCTCCGGTCCCTCAACTATTGCTCTAGTATCATTTTGGTCCACCAACTAAAATTTTCATTTGAACAGTTCTTCAACTCTTTTTTTTTTGTATCAAGATGGTACTACCGTCAAAGTCCGTCAATTTTATTGTTATTTATTTTTGTATTTATTTGATTTTAAAATTTTTAATTAATTTAAACAATAGAGAAAAAAATTATTACTTTTTAAGTCCATGTCAGCAAAAAAAAGCCATGTTGGTGGTGAGATTCAATTTTTTCAATTTTAAAATTAGGTACAAGTTCCTATAATAGTTTCCTTTAATTTTTAATTATTGTTTACTCTTTTAAAAAATTGTTATTTTATTTTTATATTTATGTGATTTTAATTAATTTATACAATAGAGAATTTTTTATTATTAATTGTTAGGTCAGTCTCATGAAAAAAAAAAAAAAAAACCATGTGGCTGGTGAGATTCAATTTTTTAATTTTTTTTAAAGTTTTATAATAGTTTCCTTTAATTTTTAATTATATATTACTATTTTAATTCATAGAGACATTTTTGCCCCTCAATTTAACAATAAAATTGACAGACTTTAACAATAGGACCATCTTGATACCAAAAAAAAAAAAGTTGAAGGATGGTTCAAATGAAAATTTTAGTTGGTGGACCAAAATGATACTAGAGCAATAGTTGGGGGACCATTAGGATCAATAACCCTTTTAGAGGAGGATACTCACATAAAAATACGATTTTGTCCCTCGATTTCAAGGAATAATACACAAACTTTGACGGATGGACCATCTTGGTACAAAATAAAAAGTTTAAGGACGTTTGAATTGAAAGTTTAAGGACGTTTGAATTGAAAATTTTAGTTGGTGGACCAAAATGATAATATGGCAATAGTTTGGGGACCATTTAGGTCATTAACCCTATTTGGAAAAATAATCTGTATTATTCGCAGTCCCAGGCCCAATATGAGTAAAAATATGTTAACCTTTATTTGGCTCCATAGAAGTTTAATCAATAATGACCTTGTGTAGCAAAGAACCCATTAGTGTAGTTGTTTGGTTCGAGTCTTAACATCCGTGTAGTGTGTGTGAGTTTAGTATGCTATTGCCTATCTAAATAAAAAAAGTCCTTAAAAAAAAGGCCTTATTTGAAAATTTACTTGTGCACATGCTTTGTGGATGGGTCTTTTAACCAATATTGAATAATCAACCATTATACAAATTTTCAATTCACCACTAGTGGGTTATAGCTCAGTTGGTTGAGCTATTCCACCTCCATCAATGTGGGCAGAGATTCGAAATCCCTAGGCCTCCAATAATAAAAGAAATTCAATTCAGCTTGCAGAAGCAAATGCATTAAAGTTTCTCCCTCTGTCTTCGTATTTTCTAGAAGTGATAGATAACACAAAGTTGCTTTCCAGTTATGAGTCACACAATACTAATACTAAAATTGTAGAGAGTTTTTACTTCTGAATTTGTGGTATTTTCTTCTGACAAATTTTCAAGAAACAAAGGCGGAATTTGCAATGGCCATTGGCGTGGGGCTTGGCCTTGAGCTATCCGTTGTAGTTTTCTAACAGAGCAGGCTATTTTGATTTTGTTGTGCGCAGTCGAATTAACATTTTGCCATTGCAGGCTCATTGGCCATATTGTTTGAATTAATGTTCGTGTTGATGTGCTTATAAATTATAATGTTATACATCATTCTTTTTATACAAATAATATTGGGCGAGGAGGATATAGAATATAGAACCTCCTCGGATGTAAGAGTAAACGTTACATATCAGTTCTGATTGCCAGGGAATGTTTTTTCATTCCTTCCCCTTTAAGCATGATTTTATAAGTTTGTAGATTTTGTTGTGGTATCATTGTTAGAAAATGTATGATAACTTTGGAAAGCCCCGGGCCAAATGAAAATATGCAGAAATAAATGAAAGAACAAATTCTTTTTTACGTTTTTTCCCAGGCGCCTGACAGAAAAGAATTGGCGTTAAAGATACAATTGACATGTCTTGATTTTGGTTTATTAATCCTATTAGTTTAAAACACTCATCTCTTCAGCAGATTAAGTGCACTACACAAACTACTCAATAAGACGAAAAAACAAATATGTGCAATGATAAATAAGTGAGATGGGCATCTCTCATTGATGATGTCGAGAAGAATTTGCAACAATTTGAGGATGCTAATGTCTCTTTCATTCCAAGGGAGCTTATTCACTGGCAAAACATATTCCATTCTTTTCCCTTTCTACTCTCATGAAAGTATAAAGGGAAAATAATGGAATCAAGTGAAAACAGATAGTCTACATGTCCATTATCTATTTTAATTTGTATATTATTATCATACTTTGTAGATTCAGTGAAGACATGTAGACTGAGAACTGTATGACTGGTCCCAGTTTTCTGAGATTCTGCAGAGCCTGTGAGGTTGACATTGAATAAGCTTTGAGTCATGGTGGGGTGGATTTGAGGCCAAGGCAAATGCCACGCTTGTTGACTGTAATTTTCCTCGTTTTGTCTTTGTGATTTTCTATTTGATAATCTTAGGGTTTACATTTTGTCTATGTCTTAATTTTTCCTCTTTTTTAGTCTGATTTAGGCCCCTATACTGTGTCCCTGTCTTTGTGTGTATCTATTTCAATCTCTGTCTCAAGAGAATGAACATTCAACAAAAGTTTCTTGGTAGTATAAGAAATGACTTCAATGAGAACCAGTCTCATTCCACTGTGATTGGGGCATGACTCAATTGGTACAACTTTTCCGGCTTTGCATTGGATGAGTATTGCAATGGAGATGTTTTGTTCCAGCATGGTGGAGATCCAAGGGAGGTTACTTTTGCTCTAATTGGCCAATGTTCGGAAGTGGAGTTGAAAACTGAGAAAATTTGCAACTTATCTTCACTCGTTTCACATGTAAGATTTTCAAGAGCCTTGCTGGAACTGCAGAAGGGTTTATAGCTTGGGGATTGAGAGAGTGAAGGAGATTTACCTCTGCTGGAAATTGGAAAATTCATTCTCCATTATCAATCAAATGTATAATTACCATTCCAACATATTTATGATAAATGAACTGCAATTTTGGCATGTATGTTATTATAATATGAATTGCAATTTTATAATGGAAATATTACTTGAAAATAACAAAATCTACTTATTCATTGTCCAGAGATCATGTCAATACTTCTTGAAAATAATTTCGATTGTCACTTGAGCTACAAATCTTTTACAAAACAACAAAAAATATTTGGATGCGTAATTCATTTTGAAACCACAATCTAATAATCTATCATCCATTCAAACTTGAATCAACTTGTCATATACGCATTTATTATTTATTTATTTATTTATTTTATACGATTTCGAGTGTTAATCTTACATGGATTTGGTAAAGTGCCTATTAGGATCACTACATATAGCTATTGAGTTTTGTCCACTTCATAGCTTAAACTAGTTTATATTGTCATATATATATATGTGTACTTTTTTTGGGGTCATATATATATGTATGTATTCTAATGAATTTATGTTAAGTCTTGTAGATATATTATTTTGAGTCATGGTGGGGTAGATTTGAGGCTAAGGCAAATGCCACGCTTGTTGACTATCTTTAGACATTGGCACATAAGATTTTCAAAATCTACTTTCATTTATATTTTGCATCAACTGGCTGGCAGGGCCTTGGCCCAAGCAAGTTCATAATATTTGGAAAAAGTTTAGAACCCATGCTTTCCCAAGGCCTATTGGCTGCATTGTTAACAAAGACCATATCCTACACAACTGCAGACTGGACCCAGAATTGGCATCTCATGATACCCAACATCTTTCTATTTGCCTTCAATTTTAATAAAATTCAATGTTTTATTAATTATTAAATTTATACACATCAAACCAGAAAAACCAAAAAGAAAAAAAAACTCTAGTAATTTATCTTGGTTTTCATATTATCTCAGAGCATTGGGAAGGAAACAGTGTATATATACAACAACATCATTGATTTCTGTGTTGCAAGTGTACATTTCCTCACAAACTTGAACTGTGGTTTGGACATCCATTACTAGGTTCTTTAGCAGGTCAACAGGTCTGCAGATTGAGTATTAAAAATCATGCAGGGTCTGCATTTTGACTTATTAGTTTCATTTATGTGGTTGATGATGGTAGTTGGCAAACAGAATAAAATTGTAATGGAGGAAGAGCCATGCATGGTCAACCCCTTTAATTTCTTACAGAAGAGAAGCCAATTGTTTAGATTAATTTTCTTTTCTCAACTTCTAAAACATTTTCCTAGAAAACGAATTGCAAGATTGGCAGGGGGTTGACTTCTCTTTTGAGTTAATAGCTGTGTCAGAAACTAATGCCAGAGTAGAGTTGACCTTTGTAATTGAAGGCAGGAATTTGTTTTAAAAATGATGCTTCTTCCATCTTCTGTGTTTCTTGATATTCATTCAATGATTTAACATTATGTTCAAACATAAACATTGTAGTTCAATTCATTCCCTGCCTACATTACAATTTTGGGCCAACATTTTGAAGTAGGCTATAAATATATGTCACGCTAGGAGTTATAGTTGTAAAGCTCACGGATGTTAATGGGATAGCTAACACTTTCATCCCCATCAAGTAACCCCTTGGCTACGATCATATTTGCAGCTTCTGTAGGATGATATGCATCCCAGAACACATACTTGGACCGATCGGCACACAACGCAGAGCTTCTGTTTGTACCACTGCTCTTGAAGCAAATAAATGGTGGAAAGTTCCCACCACAGCATGGCTCATTTGCATCCTCAAATCCTAGCAAAACCAAACAATTATCAAACTCACTTCATCAGACAATAAAATGAATAAAAGGGTAGCTCTGGTTTTGAAAGCTGGTTACCATATTGATGATAATTTCCTATAATCTTCATGAAGATATCAAAGGAATTTGCATAAACAAAGATAGCTTCAGGACCCAATTCTTGATTTAGTTGATCTAAAACCCCATTCAGTTTGGTATTGTAGCCTTGGATCAACTCATTCACCTCAGCAGAGCATTGTCCACTAGGTAATAATTTGATGGCACGAATAAAGGGTATGCATCCTAGTGGTCCAACTCCTACCACAATGAACTTTCTAGCACCCAACAAGTGCAATCTCTTCACACAGAAACTTACATATATAATTAGATCAAAGAAATATCGAAATCGTAAGCTTAATTATTGTTTATTTTGGGCTAATTAAGCTTGATTAGATGATTGGTTAAAGTTTGTACCTTGAGATGTATAGTCAAGTTAGAGACCATGAAGTCTTGGAACAAGTTAGGAGAGACTTTGCCATAACCCAAAAATGGTATGGTTGGTTGGAAATAGTTGAGGACATCATTGGATCCAATTGTGACTGAGAAGATTGCCTTCTTTAGAAACTTCATTGCATTCTTCTCTCCTATTACTTTCACCATGTAACTTCTGCTTTGCTCAAAATTATCTACCTGCTCACGCAGAGGAACCCTTCCAATCTGGTATACAATAATAGCAAATCTGTGAGATTAATTTAAATGGGGTTGTGATTAAAGTTCCTAATTATAATTACTTACAAATAAAACCCCTGTTTTATCTAATATTCCAGAGGCTCCAGAAGCATAATTAATTCCTCCGAGGATTGAGTTGGCTTGAGTGTTTGGTGCTAGATAAGGTGGAGGAAATGACTTGGCTCCAAAAGCTTGACCTGATTGCACCATGCAAATTAGCAACAATTAGTAATAAAATGGTTAATTATTATGATTAGTCAACAAAACCAAACAAACGCCAATTTAAAATGTCAATTTTAAAAAAAGAAAGAAAGAAAAAGAAGATCATCTTCATGCATGGCATAAATGGTAATTAATGGCTTCTGAATTATCATGCGTCACACATAAATAAGTACAAAAATAAAATAAATAAAAATCTTGTGACCCAATTTAAAACTCAGGCACTCTGATGAATTCTTAGACTCTATTTTTCTTGTTAATTTTTTTCATGTTGGGATAATTAATTGAGTTGCTTCATAGAACATTAAATGACCGAAGGAATTAGTTGATGACTATTTAGAAATTAGCCAAGAGAGCACCAAGTCAAGCTAGGGTTGGTGGGAGCAAATTAACATTAAGTGCATTTACCTACAATGTCTGAAATGGTTCGACCATTTGTGAATCGACCGGTGGGATGTCCACCAGAAGGCTTAAAATCAATGCCATAAGGAGGAGAATCTGCCTTTGAGAGAGTGAAAATGTAGTCATTGTTTCCTGCATCAACCAAAGAGTCTCCAAACACAAATGAAGTGAAAGCAAAACAGGGCTGCAAGGCATTCAAAAACAGAACAGTTGAGCACATAAACCATAGCAGAAAACAGTGAGAGATCTTAAGGGCCTCCATTGCCAATATTGAAGAAAAGTTTTAAGGTTCAGAATTCACATGGGGTTATTTTTATAGATGATGCATAATTTGCATGGCCTGCTTTAGCAGGTAACATAATCTTTGAATAGGTCTGTGTGAGATTTTACATGACATCAATATACTTGGAATTGGTCATGGCTTGGCTGATCTCATTTTTCTTTCTCTCTCTCATTATGTCACTTCTCAGAAGACGATGAGAAAGATAAAAAAAGAATGACAATGAAACGGGGATAGAGAAGTTTCCCCTTTAATGGGCTCACAATAATTTCTGGTTTTATTGATTTGGTAGGCTCTCACCACCGACTCTGGCACTGCAGAGAAGTGAAGTACAGAATTAAATTCGCTGCTAAAGGGGTTATATATGACACATATTGTGTATTTTATCCCACATATTGATCTGTGTATAATCTTGATAGGGGGCTCTGTCATTAATAATTGTTTTATTTCCTTATTGGAGTTTCTCATAATTGAATATTTTGGAAGATCTGCACAAAAGAGACAGTTCCAAAGAACCATGCTAATTGCTAAAAAGGATCAAAATAGTTATCAGGAAATAATAAGCTATAGAGAATTAAATGTTTAAGAGGTAAATTACGTTTATTTTCTTTTTATTTTATTTATTTATTTATTTTCAAATGCGAATTCCCACCACATGGGGCTCCTGTCTTCAATTCCAGTCCATTCCTTTAAACCAGGGATATTATATAGATTGAATGTTCATAATCATAGGAGTAGCTCCAACCCTAAAGAGACACTAAAATCTACTCCCATTCACCATAAAATGTTCTGATTTCATCTTAGTCTTAGACGTGCATTCTCACTCTGAAAAACTCAACATACAATCTTCAAAGAGATCATTCTGAATAGAATAAGTAGGAACCAAAACTAGCTAATCAAGGAGCGACAAATCAAAACGAACTAATGAGCAACAAATTAACTTGACGTGGACGAAATATGTCTAAAATTCCCCATCCATTAGTGAACTGTGAACTACTACAAGAAATCATCACGAGAGTATCCTCACACTAATCTTGCCAACTTGGAGGGAGTCACACTCAAAAGTTGCATGATGAAAACCATTCTAAAAATATATCTCCCTCTCCTCTCCCCAGCAGTGGGCTACAATTCAACTTCATTCAAGGGGCACCACACAAAAAGTATATATGTAATATTGGCCTAATCAGAAGCTCCATCAACATTAATTATTCTCTCCTTAATCAAACTATTTTTAGAACAAAATATTTTTTTTTAGCATCGAAGATGTATATCGCATGATAGTTTTTCTTGATTCATTGTAATTTAATTCTCTCTCCCCCAACACCACCACCCCCCCTCCGGCGCGGTGTTTGGATTATTAGGCTAGTTATACACAAAATGTTAGTTAACTACAATTGCGCAAGTGTGCATGGAGTAATAATTATAATTTTTCCATTGGTGTGATATCATGAGATTCATATCAATAAATAATTATCAATCACCTATATAAGTGTGGGCGATTAACTATAGCAAACTAGTGCACACAATAATTTACCCTAAATCCACTCTTACCCAAACTCCCACTGCCCCCACCTCTTTCTCTCTCTCTCTCTCTCTCTCTCTCTCTCTCTCTCTCTCTCTCTCTCTCTCTCTCTCTCTCTCTCTCTCTCTCTCTCTCATTTTACTAAGCCTTTTTTTTGTCTGGTTAGAATCAGAATTTTTTGGCATGATAAAAAGATATTTTGCAGTGTTCTTCCCATGACACAAATTGTAAAGTCTTTGTAGATTAGAAACTAAAAACTCTGTGGGATGAAATATAATTTAGCTAGACTAGCTGTTTGTCTTTAAATTCAGACGCAAAGCTTGTTTTAAATTGCAAGTTTTACTCCCTGACTTTTATTGTTCACGAGGAGTTTACTTGCTTGAATAATAATATATATAAAAGTCGCAAAGCTGTTTCTTTCTTTTTATTCTTTTTATTTTATTTTTTTGGTGCAAAAGTTATATTTGTAATTCAATATCCAACTATACGAAGGGCCAAGGACTGCATAATTAACAGCAAAATCACACAATAATAAATTAAGCCGACCTATTATATTCCAAGGCAGCTTTTCCCAAATGAATAAAGCCATGCATGCATATGAATGAGTTAATGTTAATTCTAATTAACTTCCCAAAGTAGGATTATTAGTGCTGTGTTTGTGTCCTTATCGATCAACATCAACCTATCGATGTAATATTTGGACCAGCCAACATGCATGCATATATATACATGCATGTTGATTTGCTCACTGCTAACAATTCCCAACAATAAACCGACTTGACATGTGGGTTTCATCGGACAAGGATATCTCAACCGATGCTCACAAGAAGTAGACCTCATTATGAACCATGCAGTGCCGGTGCTAGCTAGCTCCCTTATTGTTTTCATCGACCGTCAAATAATTATCACGCATAGAAAAGTAACAAAAGTCTTGTATATATGGTTATGGATTTTTTTAAGGGAATGTCGGCAATACGAGAGAAATTTTATTGATCATTGAAAAATATTTGAGGGGCTTACCTCTATTACAAGAATTCTAATAGAGTGTCCTGAATGAAATTAATAAGTGGCTCCTCAAATCACTCAAACCTACCACTAATACCGAAAACTACATGAACAAGCCGATTCGCCACTCAAAAGTCTTGTATATATGCTTATGGATCTTAATTTGTCCATAGGATGACCAATTTTAGAGTTAATTATGCTAGAATTTTTTCAATGATCTTATTGGAACGGTGGGAGGGAGAATGGTCGCCTATTGGGTTGGGAGGCAGTCATGTGGCCCAGGCAGCCTGCAATAAATATTAGAGGTTTGGGAGTACCTGTTCATTTTCACACAAAAAATAAATAAGTCTTAGGGCACATTAATGAGTTGGGCAACTTTGAGCTACAAAGGATGAGGTGTAACCTAGTGGATGAGAAAAAATTGTACCCAAGAATTTATCATGGGCAAGCAATATGCCCATCCTTTTCCTTTTTCCTCTCCTTGTGGCACGGGTTTTGGGTTTGTGATGCCAAGAAGAAACAACTTAGTCGACCGTCGATATCATTGATTAATATTAGAACAAATTTTTCTTTGGAGAGAGAGGTGGATATATAAAAGTATGCTTTATTTGTAAGTCCAAATCTTTGCTGAGGAGAATTTGTTGCTATACATGGGGGGTTCAACTACCACCTACCTTTTATCTTGGCCAACAAACCATGTTTATGAACAATCAATACATTTAACTCCCATCTGTTGGTAACTTGGATTGTCGATATTACATTTGCAAACCTCTCTCTCTCTCTCTCTCTCTCTCTCTCTCTCTCTCTCTCTCTCTCTCTCTCTCACGCTTCAATCTCCCACACGCTTCAATCAAATGTAACATGGGTTTCTTATAACCTAGCTAGGGGGGAGTGAACAAGGTCGTCCCATAGTTGCTTTCATCAGCCATTTGTATATAGTGAAAGAGTCATGACCTTGACCCACATCCTTTTATTCTTCTAGCCCTTCTCTTCTTATTTCAAGCATTTGGGTTTTCTATTAAGAGAGAGAGAGAGAGAGAGAGAGAGAGAGAGAGAGGGCGGAGGAAGAGGAAGCTCAGCTACAGCTAATTGCACTTGAGAGACCAAGCAAACCGGTTATATCTATGACATTGCATTTTCTATAGGAACCCTTCTTCTCTCCGCCTCTTATTTCCCCACTTATAAAATTTTGGGTTCGTGTGTCTTAGAGCTTACACGGCTTCCATGGGCAAGGCCAAATCTGCTTTGGCATTGGTTGGTAGGGTCATAAACGAGGCTGTGAGCTTCATTGTGTTCTCAGTTCTAGACCTTGTGGATTTCCTCCTCTGTTTTCTGTACAGAGTTGCTGATTTTTTCATTGAAGCTGAATGGAAGCCTTGCTATTGCTCCTCATCCAAAGAAGCCATTACTAGCAGTGGCAAAATCTTGGTCTCTGAGCAAGGTGAGTCTAAAATTGTGTGCCTTAGCTCCACCAAACTGCAACTTGAGGAGATCTCAGACACTCTCTACACAAGGCCTTCCCTCTTGTCTGAGGTCTCAAAGCTGACCATGAAGGAGACCAAGAAAGGGACTGTGAGATCCACTTTCACTGTCAACTCCACCATTGTTGAAATGCTTCAAGGCAAGATTGGAGGCCAACAATGCCATCCAATCCCAAGGTGGTCTGATTGTGATTGTAAATTTTGTACATCTTGGACCTCTAATAGCAAGGAAACCCTCTATGTTAGAACTGAGGGACCCAAAGGTAAAATAATTTTCTCATTTTCACAAAATATATATCACAAAATCTGCATATGTGACTTATTTCTCCATGCCATTTCAGATTATAAGGCACAAGAAGATGTGCTTTTCATACATGGGTTTATTTCATCATCAGCATTCTGGACTGAAACATTGTTCCCCAACTTTTCAAGTGCTGCAAAATCAAGTTTTAGGCTTTTTGCTATTGATCTGTTGGGGTTTGGGAGGAGCCCAAAGCCAACTGACTCCATGTACACCCTCAGAGAGCATTTGGAGATGATAGAGAGATCTGTGCTTGAACCCAACAAAGTTAAATCCTTCCACATTGTGGCTCATTCTTTGGGTTGCATTTTGGCCCTTGCTCTTGCTGTTAAATACCCTCTCTCCATCAAGTCCCTCACCTTACTTGCACCTGTAAGTTCAACCTCTTGATTATGACCCTTACCCAAATTTTTGAAAACAAAATATTTTCCACTTGTGTGTTTTTCTTGTCGTGATGTTATGCTTGATCATATTTAAAACCACGTCGTTTTTTAAAGATCGTAGTTTTGAACATAAACACAAAAATTGTCGTTATATCATATGGTCACATCTATTTATTGTGGGCATTATTTGTCAACAAGTTTGTGCCAAGTTTAATTGGCTTTAACCCTATTTTTTGAACGTATGACGCGGCAGCCATATTACCCAATACCAAAGGGTGAACAAGCAACACAATATGTGATGAGAAGGGTGGCTCCAAGGCGGGTGTGGCCTGTGATTGCCTTTGGTGCCTCCATTGCTTGCTGGTACGAGCACATCTCAAGGACTATTTGTTTGCTGATTTGCAAGAACCACCGAATTGTGGAATTTCTTACCAAACTTGTCACAAGAAACAGGTAACTTTCTTCAACTGAATTCATCACTTCACCATCACCTTGTAGAATATTGTGCTTCATTTCCAACCACCAAAGCCCATTTCTAGACACACGCAACCACGTTATTCTTATATGCCATTAATAATTTTCTAAGCTTTCAAAACGATACTTGTGGACCCTTTTTTGTACGCATTGATTGATCCACTGTGATGGTAACCGATATATCCTAACCCACCCATCATCTCCAATTAGTAAATACCATGACAGCTGAGCTGGTCCAGCTTGTGTTTGCATTAATATTAACCAGTCAATGTGTGATGGGTCCATAACTTTGTAACATTTGCTTTTACCACATTTATTCGACGGAGCTTAGAAATTCTTAGATTCATACATGCGCTCCAATGAATAAGATTAGAAATTCTTAACAAATTCTCAATGAAGCGTAATGAATTAAGTTATTAAATTTAATCTAGTTATTAATTTGTTCTTTTGTTTGGTAATCTGCAGGATCAGAACTTTCTTGTATGAAGGGTTCTTCTGCCACACTCACAACGCAGCATGGCACACACTGCACAACATTATATGTGGCACAGCCGGCAAGATGGACAAATACTTAGACGTTGTGAGAGACCATCTAAAATGTGATGTGAATGTGTTTCACGGCAAAGACGACGAGCTAATCCCAGTAGAGTGCAGCTACAATGTGCAGTCGAAAATCCCTCGGGCTCGCGTGATGGTGATTGAGAAGAAAGATCACATCACGATTGTGGTTGGGAGGCAGAAGGCGTTTGCTAGAGAGCTTGAGAAGATTTGGAGAAATTCATCAAAAAGTGGTTAAGAAAAATATAAGACCTCTTCAAGTCAAGTCAAGTAGATGTGATATGCATATGTTAGTTTTGGAAATTAGCAGAGAGGGGTCAGTGGGGTAGAGAGGTGGATATATAAAAGTAGCCTGAGAAAAATGAGATAATGGGAGGCTATAATTTTTCTTCCTCTTCAACTGTCCAAGTCTCAGATGGCGCTTAATCAGCTATAGCCATAGCTAGACCTTGTGGAAATTGTTACCTGTGTATTGTTGTTGGGTTTGTCAAATGCCCTAAGACCTAAGTCATAAAATGTACCAAGTTGATGATATGATGAAGATAAGATGAAATTGAGTAAAAAAATCCTTGTTTTTATTGTTGTCTTGGTCTCATCTCTCTCTCTCTCTCTCTCCCATGTGGTAAATAATGAAAAATGCTTGCCTAAATCATATGAATGTCATTTCTTGAAGGGTACGTATAATATTTTGAAAATAAGCGATAGTATATAATTGATAAACAAACAAAAGTACAAAGCAATTATGTGCCGAATATGGGTAAATCTTGAAAGATATAATATAAGAACATGTTGTCCAAATGAAGCACGAAACAAACTAGTTTCTAGTGACCACCACCAGTTTTGTTACAACGCAATTAAAAATAAAATTTAATATAAGAAAAGAAATCTAGTGACAACCACCAGTACTTTGTTTTGTAGTCTTAGTCATCGAATATTGAATATAGCTAGAGATGTCACACTTAAACTAAGGTGGTGGGTGTGGAAAGTGGCTTGAAGACTTAATGCACCTCTTATATAGCAATTCATGTAACACGACGTACAAACCACTCTGATCTCATTTGAATCTCACACGTTCATTTTTGTACTGAATTCTTGCCGGTGAACAGCTAGTCAACTTTTAACACCTTCCTTAAATAAATTATATATTATAGTTCACAAAATTCTATGCCCAAAAAAGAAGAAGTGGTTTTTGTATGAATAAATGCATGGGTTTTTTGTTAGGTATATATACCAGGTCATATTAATTGTTGGCATAACAATGGCTGAATGCTACACGTCTGCGACAGTCCAAAACAAATTACAAACATGTTCATAATAATGCAAGTACACAATGTTGACTTCTTGTTCATCGAGTTTGAAATGAGCACGACCTCTGGGGCCAGGATATTTTGTGATATGGAGAGAAATCTTGTATGATAGCAGAGTCGCCCAACTTTGACGCCATGATGTACCTTTGTATTTTGGTTTATGAGAATGCTAGCTACTTCTTTGTACCTTTCATTTCTTCCGCAATCTTTTATGATAATCGATAATCGAAATCAATTAAATTGAAAATCGTTTAGTAATTTGATTAATAGCTTGCTACTTCAGTGTTTAATCAAACACACTAGGTTCATATATTTGCTCGTTTCTAAAAATTTGTAGGATGAAAACATCAAGAAATAAAGTAGAAGGGGAATGTAGCTAGTATTTCCCGAATGCTCAATATAAGAACATAATCAATGTTTCACATACACAACTAACAACATATTATTTACGTGTGTGGCCTAGGATTTGTGAATGATATAAAACTCTTGATTTGTAAGAGCAGTGTCACCCACCCAACTTTGACGGCATAATGCCCGCATTATATTAGTAGTGTTAAGTTTCTTCCAATATTGTACTAAAGTGTGGGCTGTTGGCCGCACGGCTATTATTCATGAAGGTTGGTGAAAGAAACGACCTAAATTGCTTGCTGATGAAAGAAACTCAAAGAATTGAACCAATGTGAGTTTGTCGTTTCTATATAGTTATTTTTTTATTCTTGTGTTATCAGTGCACTCAGATCATAACACGTGTATTATTTAATTTATTAAAATTATAATATGTAAATTAATAACACTACATGAGATGAGAAGTGACAGTCAAAATAAAAGAATTCTCATTTTGATACGCTTAATAAAGCTAGTAGTTGCTGAAATCAGCATGGACCAACTAAACTGACGGCCTGGGTCCCCATGGTAGATTTGCAAGTTGTAGCTCCTGAGAGAAACAAATAATGCAGGTTGATAGCAATTAAGAAGGGATCAGCTATTAAAGAACAAAATGGGAAGGTGATAGACATTAATTAGCAAGAAAAAAACTTAAGATGATCATGCCATGCATGTCATTATGCTGTGTATGTTTCATGGAGAATGTTGTTTTGCCACCATATTTCATAGCATATATAAATAAAATATTTACATTATCAAACTATAAATCTGAACTTAGATGTGTGGGCTAGGTCAGTATATTATGCCGGTGTGTCCAATGAAGGTAGAGTTTGATGTTTGGGAGGGCCACAAGCTTAAAATTATGAGTTTTTTTGTACAATATATGCCTATACTCTTTATATAGTCAAGAGGTAAGAAGATGGTAGGGGGGGGCAAGCCATCTCAGGCCTGTGAATAGCTCCGCCCCTGGTGTCCACCTCTACCTCCATTTCCACCTGAGCTCGATTCTGTCATAGTACATTAGAGTAATTTAGAATATCGTTTTGTAAAAAAAGATGACAGTGATAGGAATCCCATTTGTTAACCAAGTTGGCAGTGGTGGACTTGTGCAGGCGCAAGGAGGTGCAGGTGCACCTCCGCTCGCCGGAAAACTCCATTAGAGGTGCTAGAGTTGCACATCTGCTCAAACTAGAGACTCACGCAAAGTGTTCGATGAAATGTCAGAATGGGTTGGGCGCTGCGCTGCTGGCTGCTACGCGCTGCGCGCAGCATGCAGGCACTCCTTTTTTTTAAAACAAAGCCTGGCCAAAACGACGTCGTTTTGGACCAGGGTTTTAAAAAAAATAAAATAAACAAAAAGGGGAAAGTGATGGGCCATTACGTGGGCTTTTAAAAGGGCTTCTATAATTCCTTATTTAATTGGATTTTAATAGGGTTTGCACAATTCCTTATTTAAGTGGGATTGAGAATGACCAATTTAATATCACCTAATTTTATCAAAGTCTGCGTGCATCACAAGAATCCTGCGTTTTTATTTTCCTTCTTGAGTACGCCAATCCAAAGTAAGTCGGATGCCAATTTTTTAATTCTACTTTTAATAATTTTTTTATTCTTATTTAGCTCTCTCTGTATTAGTAAGATCAGTAGCAAGCTCTCTCTCTTTCTTTTTTTTTCTTTTTTTTTTGAGCTCTTAGCTTTTAAAAATTGCACCTCCGCTAAAAAATTCCTGAGTCCGCCGCTGCAAGTTGTGCTAGTGATGGAAGGTACATGGAAAAGCAGACATATAAATTAAAAGCTCGTACTACTTTCTGCCAAATTAAGCTGCGTATGAAAGAAAGAAAAGTTCGACACAAAAAAAAAAAAAAAAAAAGTAAGAAAAGGATTGGTGGAGAAAGAAGTTGGTTTAGGCACTCTCTCAATTTTTTTTTTCTTTTGGATTATTATGCTATTGGAGTGTGGAGGAGAAACGGGGCCTGGAAGAAGTAGCCTAATGGTTATGGACAGGTGGAGTTTTGGGTGATCAACAACAAGGGCCCAGAAAAGTTTATCAAAGTTGGGCTAAGTGGGTTAATTCCAGTTGAGCCCAATGTTGATTTCAGTCCATTTGTTCAAGCCCACTACATCTTGGGTTTTCTCAAATTTTTGCACCTTAGGGTTAAAAAATAAAAAATAAAAAAAATAAAAAAATAAAAAACAGTGGTGCTCTTCATCTTAAGAAGAGTAAAAATTCCAATTTAAACAAAATGGAGAATCTGCAAAAGCGAGATAAGATTATTTGGTTTGAGAAAGCACGCATTGAAATGTTTGGTTGGCTGCTCTGAATGTTAATGAACATTTCTCTCCTTCCAGAATAAAGATTTCCGCAACAATGAATCACAACTGTTCAAATTGATCGGGCGGCTAAAAATAGTTACCCAAAACTTATCAGATTTTGACACGTGCAACTTTTTAATTTAAAATAGAGTGTATTAAAGTCTAATGCCTCCAAGATGCTTGTGTCATTCAATGATTGAGTGCATAGGCAAAGGGGGAATCACCTTTAGGGTGATAATTTTTTACTTAGAAGAGTGAAAACTTAGTGCTAATCTTTTAGAAAAGTGAAAACTATGTACTAACTTGTAGGAAATTCACCCGATCTGTTGAAACTAGTTCATCTCACCTCATCAAGAATTGACTCAGTACGTTCAATCACCTTTCAATTAAGCGTCAATAAGCCACCCACAAATAATAAAGGAAAAAGTCTATCAGCCTTCGTAAAAATTCCTGATTCCGCCTTGATCGTACAAAACCGCCTGTCGAATCATCAAATATGCAATTGGGATGGTAAATCAGCGGCAACGATGCTTTGGCTTTTGGTTGGCTCTGACCTTATGCCAAATTTGAACTCTGGCTTTGTGTTAATTTTGAGATCTTGCTTTATGCCAGTTGTAGACTTTATGTTGGTTTGAGTTTTAATTCCAGTGGGCATTTACTGTTGCATTTGTTTAGGCTTTTTTTAAAAAAAATTTAATAATTTCACTATTAACATTAATTTCCGTCATTTATGAAATCCCTTGTACTTTGAAATTTCCTCATCCAAACGCACTGTTATGTAATTGATATTGCCTTTCTATTAATGAAACTTGATACCGACCCAAAAAAAAAAAAAAAAAAAGCAGTGGCAATTTCTATATCGAACCCTTTCAATCTTGTTCTGTCTTTAACAGCGATGCACATGAGGAGCTAGCAGCAGCCCATGAGGCAAAATTTTAATTTCAACACGCGTGCCATATATGGAAAGTGTTTGTTTCCCACGTAACAGCATGCAACTTTTCAACATCCTAGACAATAATATGGTGTAAAAATTCAATCTGGGCTCAACAAATCATTTGCACATGTGCCTTCACAAAAAGAGACACGTTTTTCATTATCCATTTTCAAGATCTCAGGTACTTTGTATACTAATACTTCTATAACCCATCTAGATCCTTTGATCGCTTTCATGGTGTGTTATGTGTGTCTTGTAAAGTCTCCATCAATGCATGATCAATGAATCTGAACATCATACGTAATCATTTCGACCCTAGATATTTCTGAATTTCATTCACCATACAAAAATATATATATATATATACAGTTTTTGGCCTAGGTGGAAAATTTTGAAGGGTTATACAAGTTATGCATTTCTGTGTATTTGGCTTTGTTCGGCAATTGAAGCACTTGTGTATTATATTTAGAATTCAATCCTCGACCTCAAAAGTTTGGAACTTGGTCAGAAGCGGCAACCATTTCTAAATTTAATTATTGTACGATACTTTTCTTAATTTTCTCTTGTAACAGTTCGAATCCACCTCCCCGTAATTTAGATTATATTAAAGTGAATATCATGTGTATGAAAACACAAAAACAAAAAACTTAGAGGTTGTTTGATAACCATTTCTTTTTTATTTTTCCTTTTTTAAAAAAACTAGAACTATTTTTGGTAACTGATTTTGTTTTTAGTTTTCAAAATCACCCTTAATTTGGAAAACAACTTGAAAATGTTTTCACTTTTTTTTTTTTTTTTTTCCTTTTTCATCCACTAATTTTACATTACCACACATGAAATGCACTCTAGCTCCTAAAACTCGATATTTGGGACCTCTGGACTTGAACCCGGCAACTCGATTCTTGAGTTCGGCCATGAATCCACTCCAAGTCTTGGGACCTTCTGATCCAAAATTCACCAAAAAATTCATCCTAATTCCAAAAAATTCACCGAAAAATACTACAAACTCTTTGTAACATACATCTATGATCTCAAATTCATAATTTAACCCCCAAAATTCTATGTCCAAGTCCATATAAAATTGAAAACTGAAATCAATTACCAAACAACTTTTTTTTAGTTTTATGTTTCCTTGAAAACTAGAATTAGTTACCAAACAAGTTTTTAGTTTTTAAAAAATAACAAATGAAAACTAAAAACTAAATGGTTATCAAACCGGCCTTAATTAACTGAAAGTTAAAATTCTGGCTATAGAGACAATCCAAACTCATTAGTCTTTGTCATGGAGCTAGCTAGCATGTTCGAAATCCAAAGGTCCGCATGGTAGTTAAACAAAGGACACAATTTCCTCTTCACCGAGCACCCTAATCAAGAACTAGTTCTTGTAGTCAAACCAGCCCATTGATCACATTACTAATCAGGAATTGAATTTCGCATATGAAGGATTCATGTGTTTACTTTACATCAAGGAATTGAAAAGTAAGTGAGGCCCACACAAAATTAGGAATTGAATTCCTGATTTTGGAGGAATTCAATTCCTATGTGGGAGGTGGTATTCTAATTCCTGGAGAATGAACCCATTAGGAATTCATCTTTTTTACCTATTATATCCTCACACAATATTCAAAATTTCAAATTTGTCATCTACTTTAACCCAACAACGAGGACATTTGAGTAATTAGTACCACTCATACCCCAATTCCATATGGTTTAGTAAACAACTTCAATAGGAATATGGAATCTAACTCCCCTCAATTCATATGGTTTAGTAAACAACTTCAATAGGAATCCGGAATCTAATTCTCCTCAATCAAATTCCTCCTCAATTCAATTCATCCTTAATTCAATTCCCCCTAATCCAATTCCCCCTAATACAATTACGGATTAGTAAACATGCCATTAATTCTAACTCAGTTTCTCTCATTCCCTTATTACTTCTAACCCCAAAGGATTTTAGTTCATTATTTCATGGACAAAAACAATGTTAAAATAGTTTACTAAAAAGATTCACCATATAGCATTTTCGTTATAGTTAAGTACAATAATTTTTCCTAAACACATATTTTACATAAACATGTTATAATATAAGAGGATTCCAATTAAGCCGACATATATATATTTGAAAATAAGCGATAGTATATTATTGATGATGAGCAAACAAAACACATCTTCTCCAGTGACCAAACACAACAACATATTGAATTGATCTGGAGAGAATCATGTACAACCTCAACAATGACTAAATCCTCGATTCAGCAACCGAAAGCACACGTACTTAGACTTACAATACAAATCCGCCGCACAACGATAGAAACGATATATATATATATATATATATATACATACGAAACACAACATATAGTTTTTCACATATTTGTAATAGAGAGATATAGCAAGTGAGTAGGCTAATTAACATGATATCTTCATAGCTTAGAAATATTAAACTTGGAAAACAAGTCTATACTTAACATAACGTACACAGATACATTCCCTCCTCCAAACTTAGCTAAGAAACTTCAATTTTCAGTTACAACAATCACTACCAAAGAAGAAGAATGAGATTCTCATATGATAAGGAAACTAATTATTGAATTTCTAGTTGTACCATCTTTTTATAATAGCGGTTCTCATGGTCTCCTCGCTTGGGAATCCATGAGGAACTCTAGCCACAACATCTTGAAGCATCATTTCTTTCACGCTTGATATGCTTGCATGATAAACTTGTAATTCAAGGTCTTTTAGTGCATTCATCAATCTAGCATATGGGTAATTCTGATCCGGACTCTGAACTCGTATCATAGCTTCTGAGCCCACAATCTTCACATCCACTTCTATAGCCCCAGCTACTTCACTATTATTATAACTTGATGCTGGCCTAGGCCGTGCTTGATGATGATGATGGTGACGATGATGATCGACTATGGAACTCGCACTTTGGTTGGATTGATGCTCAAGATTACTCAAAATACCCAATTTCGGTTTTTGGGGTTGTTGTTGTTGGATTTTAGCCTCCAATTCCTCAACCTTTGCTTTGAGCTTATTGATGTACACAACTGCATCAGAAAGTAAAGAAGCTTTGTCCATTTTCGACACATTTGGAACAACAGAGCGGAGGGCATAGAATCGATGGTTAAGCTTCTCTCTCCGCTGTCTCTCTGCCTCAACATGATTTATTGGTGATTCTCTATCAGTTCCATGGTTGGATGATCTTCCTCTCTTTTTTAATCGACCGTTATTCTCCGCGTTCTCCGTCGTGAAATTTCCAACTGAGTCAGAAGGCCCTGAGTCTGACGATGATCCACCAATATTCAAAGCAAAACGTTCCTTTGTACCACCTGCACGTCAAAGAATTAAACATATATATATATATATGGTAATGAAAAATTGAGTGAATTCCCTGGTATAAAATAATTTCAAACACCAATCGCTGATGTTTTTTGTATGTGTTTCTTACCTTGTGTGGTCCACTCTTTTTGAGGTCCAGCTGAAAACATTCCACTTTCAAGCAGAGGAACAAGTACAGGACCCTCACGACTGCTCTGTGGCTTTGAGACTCTGCTGTTTTCTGATCCAAAAAGAGATTTGGAAAGCTCCACAAGGCCCCAATCTTCTTTGATCACATCCAGAGAAGCCAGCTCAAGAACTCCACATGAAGTTTGAATACAAACCAAAGTTTGAATTCCATGCATTCGAGCTTCTTTCACTCTCTCACACTCATAGAATTGAAGCTCGTGGTCACCTGCCAGCCAGACAAAACCGCCAGAACAAAACGCACGGCCCAGAATATTACCAGTCGCATGGCATGCACCAAAAGACTGGGTTAGAGAAACTGTGTAGAAGTAGAACCACTCGGAGTCAGTGACATCTCCACCGTCCAAATCCATGTCTTCATGGAAAAGAGCTTCAACTTCTCTGTTAACAACCTTCTTTCTCTCCGTACTGATGAACCCGGATTTGGGTTGGTAATTATGGACTAATTTGTTGCTTCTTTTGGATGCCAAGTCCCTGGAGCTTCGGAAATGGCCACCAGCCCAGGACAAAGCAACTTGGCCACTGCTGTCTTTAGAGGCTTGCCAGAAGATTGAGTAAACCCACCATTCAGGCCTGTTCTGGACGATGAACTGGAGACGTTGTTGAAGTGTGGCTGAGTTATCTTGACCAAAGTTTGGAGAACAAGAGGACATAATTTCTTCCATTCAGGCTATTTCTTCTTCTTTTTCTTTTGTTTGCTAAAAAAACTTATGTAAGTCAAAATTAGTAGCAAAAGAGACACAGAAGATGAGAAGCAGTGGAAGAAGACGGACCTGAGCGAATGAGGCTCTTGGTGTTGTGACTGTGTGTGAATTGGAATTAAATAATGGGAAACCTAAGACCTATCCTTGTACTATTTTTTGTAAACGTAGGACTAATTGTCCCATGTGATAAACGCAAGGTACGGTAGAGACCTTGAATGTGGCCAGATTTATGTGGGGTTAACTTTGCGGGATTTCGTTTCATTGTCACTTGTCTGAAAATTGCTCTCATCATTTGCCACCATGTTCTCTTACGAAATTGTTCTTTCTTCATTTTGAGTTAAGTGACAAATCTCAACATTTTTCTCCGAAAATGTTGCTGAGGATACCACTTCATCATGTGAAAACAACTGGTGATGTCAATTTTGGATTATTATGTAATTGGCGAACAACTTCATAAAGGTTTTCCCATTGTTACTTTAATACAAGTACCAGAACATAGTTTTGAGCCTAAATTATCTGTGAGCAAAATATATATGGTATCTACAATTGATTATCTCGAGTATTCATCGGCATGAAATAGCAAATTATTACAAAATTCACATATCATCCAATATTATAGATGTGATTGTTGTAACTTTAACAATCCAATTCCATATAACCCAATTGACTTGGATGATTTGTTTTTTAATGAAGGAAAATATAGTATTGAAACACAATATAATAAACATAAACTTATCAACGGGTTTAGATTATTGATAGACCTAGAGCTTCAATTAGAGCTTAAATCCTGTTTAAGGTTACTTCCAAATGAATTAAACCATGACCCCACTTCACTCTTAATAAGCATCCAAAATACAAATCATTATCACACTTGGACTATCCAGATTTGGGTCAAAAATTCAAATTATGACCCCACCTCACTCCCATAAAAACCAATAATATCTTTAATTGACATGTATAGTAATACTACACAATATCAGTTTTATGCTCAATAATTCATCGTTGTGGCCTACTCTTGCGTCACCTAAAACGTTAACACAGTACCCACATCATAGTCCGTCGTGGGTGTGATTTTGGCCTTCTAGAACTCTTTGACGGTAAAGCATCTAGGGCATGTTTATTAATAAGGAATTGGAGTAACCATGAATCGGGTTAAGCAAGAATCGGAGTCATGTATTCCAATTAAGTTATTTACTGACTGTTAGGAATCGGAATGAAAAAGAGTTCATTCCCATTAAAATGTTTACTAGTCACCTTGAATCGGAATGAAAAACATTTTGATTACAAAAATGCCCTTGAACAAAATATATATATTTCCACAAACTACTACAATTTCATATGAAAAAATTTTGATTACAAAATAATAAGCTTAACTACCTTAATATTCTGTAAAAATAAAAAATTAATAAAAAATTTATTAGTATCAACAGGTAGGTAGTTGTTTGAAAAAAAATAAAACTGAAAAAATAAAAGAAGAAAAAGAAAAATGGAGATAGTAGTTCACACGCCTCTTTCTCTTTTGTTCTCTTTAAAAAAAATCTCTCTTTTTCTTCCTCTCTCCTATTCTTCTTCCTCTTTTATCCTTTTCTTTTTCTTCCTCTATTTTTCTATTTATTTTTCTCTCATTCTCTATCTCTCTCTTTCTTTCTTTTGCTAGAAGAAGATGAGAGGGTGGGGGAGGTGGTTGGGACGTCTGGTAGAAGAAAGGAGATAGGTGGTGGTGTGTTAGATTTGTGAAGGGTATTTTTGGCTTGAAAAACTTCATTACCTTTCACCCTTCTCTAATCCCACCTCCCTTCTCCGGAATCAAATCTCTTCAATATCAGGAATCATATTTGTTGTGGGTCCCACGCTATTGTTCATTCCGCTAGTGCAAGTAAACAAAGGAGTCATTCGTAATGGGAATGACTCTCATTTTACCCAATCTCTTTCCGGTTATGTAAACATGCCCTCAAGATTCTTGTAAATCAAAGTGTCCTCAGTGATAATTGGGGTCCTCTCGAAAGGAAAGAAAAAAGGAAAAACAAACCTACTCTAAGACTTTCTAGCTGCCACCTCCCAAACCCCTCCCATCCCTTCAAGAAAGACTTCCATGCCATGAGGATAACACTATTTTGCTATCCCCGTCTAACAACGCTATGAAACGCGTGATAACATTTCCACATGGCATAGCATTATTGGTCGAGGATAGCAACACTGTGCTATCCATGTTGCAACTAAGTTTTTCTCCATCCTTTCCCCCCTTCCTCCCCCCTCTCCTTCTACTCGCCCCTCCCCTTACTCTTTGTTTTGTTGGTTTGGTTTTGTGTTTTTTATTTGCAAGTTTGAGTTTTCATATCTCTTTTAAATCTGTGTGGTTCGCCTCTCCCTGAAAGGACTGATGTTTTGGCATATTTGAGGTCTTGGTTACTTTATTTTCTGGTTTGGTGGTCGTCGACGTGTTGCGGTTGTGTGTGACTCGTGTTGGTTTGTGGCTATTTTGGAATGAGAGGAACATAGTACTTTTCGATTCTGAACCAAAGTCCGCAGAGAGAAGTCTTATATGTGCGAAGAACTATGATGCTGAATTTTAACAATCTCCCTTGCTTCATCATTAGGAAACCTTTTTTGTCAGTTCGTGAACGACGTTGGTGATGGTACCTGATATAGAATGGTGATTTTAAGTATTGTTTCATGGTTTTTTAATGGAATATATTTTCTTCTAAAAAAAAGTCCCAAATGATTTTTTTTTTTGTTAGGCTTAATTATGGTTTTACCCCCTGGAACTAGAGGTGTCAAATGGGACGGGCCGGCCCAGCACGGCACGAGCCCAGCTCGTTTAAATGAGGCACGGCACGGCACGAGCACGGATACTAATGGGCCGTGCTCGGCACGGCACGAAAACTTGGGCCGGGCCGGGATCAAAAAATAGGTCCAATGGACCGGGCCGGCCCATGGCCCGAGCCCGCTTCAAGCACGGCACGAGCCCAAGCACGGCCCATTTAGCATTTTTTTTCTTCTCAAAAAGTCAAAATGCAATAATTTGACATCTAATGTCATTGTTTATATGTTTTTTTATTTATAAAAAAATCATAACCATATATTTGATGTCTTTCATTTTAGGGAAATTACTTGGGTCCTTAGTTAATTAAACATATCAACTACAAATTAATTAAACAACATTGGACTTGATATCTAATCAATACATATGACATATACGCTTCTCTTATAATCAAAGCAAAACATTTCTTCACATATAAAATAATAAGTTGTTCAAAGATGAAAAGTTCAAGTGGACTTTGTGGAGTTGGACACTTTTTGCCCTCCGCCCTTCATATTGTTTGGATGTTTGATTGATTAATGTTTTCAAATAGTTTATAATTTCTTGCCTCTAATTATATTTTTAATGTTTATAATTTGAATTATCTAGTGGAAAAAAAAAATCAAGCGAAAAAAATTCAAATTAAATGGGTTGGTTCTTGGGCCCGAGTATGGCACGAGCACGAGCACGGGCACGGCATGAGCCCGGCCCGGCCCGTTTAAATATGGACATGGGCTTTGGGCCGGGCCGGGATCAATGATTTTATTAAATGGGCCGGCACGGCACGGCCCGATAAATTAAATGGGCCGGCCCGGCACGGCATGAAAATATTAAAAGCACGAGTTTAAATGGGACGGGCCGGCCCGGCATGGCCCGTTTGACACCTCTACCTGGAACGGACGCTCAGTTTCACTTTACCTTATGAAACTGAGATTTTCTCACTTAGGCCTGATAATCTCTAAAAATTGCTCAAATTTTCTCACTTTACCACTTGCGTCCATTTTCGTCCACAAAACCGTTAAGTGTTCTAACGTAACATGGGCATTCTAGTAATTTTAGCTTTTAATTAACTTTAAAATCCAAATAATTTTAAAAAAAAAAATTAACATTTTTCTAAGGTTAACAAACCTCCTATTCCGTTTCATACCCTCATTGTCAATTCACCAGCCCTCACCTTCATCTTCTCTTTTTTCCCTTTTCTGGTCACCATAATCCCCAAAGCACCTAACCCAGCCTTGCCACTCAATGGTTTTCTAGACTGAAATATACGAAAGTAGTAAAGTGAGAAATTTTTAGCAATTTTTAAAGACTCTAGGGGTTAAGTGAGAAAATTTTAGTTTTGGAAGTAAAGTGAGGTCGAGCGTCTATTCTAAGCAGTTAAACAGTAATTAAGCCTTGTTTTATCAAATCTCAAGTGATTGTTGATCCGATGAAATTATTGTATGAATGTGTTGTTCTAATTCATGATAATATTTTTTTAGAATAAGCAATAGTTTTTATTGATAAACAACAAAAGTACAAAGCAATTATGTGCATAATATAGGTAAATCTTCTCCAATGACCAAACGGAACAACATGTTGAATTGATATGGAGAGAATCACGCACAACCCAAAACTGACTAAAATCCACGCGACGCCCAAATGGCAAATCCGTATTAGAAGCCAAAGCTAAATAAAAATAAAACAACCTAAAGATAAAACAAAACATAGCAAACTCTTAAAGAATTCCTGAGAATTGTTATACTTAAACAAACTAAGAAACAGAACCGCCGCTCCACATCCTTCCGGGCGACCCGAAAAGAGCCATAGTGTCATACCGGCTAAACCCATAGTATCACACCTTGTAAACCCAAACCCGATACAACCTGACATTTTCCTTGTGTACGTGGGCCAAAAGACAACAACTATTTCACGGTGGTTGCTTCCGCAACATAAAATAAAAGAACAAAGAATGATCATCATGACCGAAAAAAGTGAGGGGGAAGGGAAGGGAGGGAAGGAGGAGAATAGAGGGGAGGGAGGAAGGCCATCGACCTTGAAAAAGGTGCGGCGACTAAGATTTTTTCTTAGGGTTGTCTTAGAGAGCGTTTAAGGGTTTTTTTTAGAGTGCTACTAAATGAACCCTAAAATTAACTGAGTACACCCCTTGATCTAAGTACACCCTAATATTTTAATCCAAATGTAAAATTAACTAAGTACACCCTATTTAACTACCAAAAATATCCTTAGTACACCCTAATACACTATCACACACAACACCCTTTTAAACAAATACTAACCATTAGATTAATCTAATGAATTCTAATAAGTCCACGTCACCATAATTGTATTAACCTAAAACTCACTCACCATTTGCACCTTCTTGGCCAATACTTATGAAATAAAAAATAAAAAAAATAAAAAGTTCCAGCAATAACTACCTCCTTCCTGACCCAGCCTCCTCACTGCCAGCCATGGCTAACACCGCTCACTCTCTCCACTATCAGCCCTGGCCCCCGCCCCTCACTCTCTTTTCTTCTCTCACACAGACCTTCCCACTTATGTCCTACAGTTGATAACCAATTACAGTACTTGTGGCAAATTATTAGTGATTAGAATTTGCTAAAATTATTCCCTATTACAGAATTGATAAGCTTTATCCCATAGAAATCGAAATTGGATTACCACTATAGGGTGGTTTTGAAGTTAGGAGAGATTCCTAACGATGGAGGACTTCAATTCGTAGGCTTTGTTGAGAGTCTGTCATCCAAAATTCAGAGAGAGATAGAGAAATAGAACCACATGGCTAGCTCGTAGTGGGGTAATTCGTAGGCCTTGATGAGATATTTATTTATTTATTTATATTTCAAAAGTATTGGATACAATGAAGATTGTGAGTTTTATGTTAGTACAATTTGATGATGTGGACTTATTAGAATTCATTAGATTAATCTAATGGTTAGTATTGACTTAAATGCGTATAAATGCACCGATGTTAAATGTAGAGGCTGGAAATCCATGAGTAGGGTGTACTTATTAAAATTATATTTGTTTCATAATTCAATATATCCTTTTTGGTCATTTTATATTAGGGTAAATTAGTAATTAAATAAATAGTTTGACAGTAAAGTGTACTCAGTTAATTTTAGGGTTTGTTTAGCAGCACTTTTTTTTATAATAAAAAAATTTCTCCATGATAATCTAATTAAAACACATCTTTCATGCATATCAAATATATAGTATTAATAAATGACCGAATCTTTTACCTTCTCATATATAATTATGAAAAGTTTAAAAATCATATATCTTTTTTAATGTGTAGCTTTATATAAGTCGCGAGTGTGATTGGTTTTAATTCAACTTTAGAAATGCGACATAACAATCTACATTATATAAGTTCGGGTGATCTAGTATTAATATATGTCGTCATATGTGTGTTTTATTCTATTTGCTTTTGTTTTATTAGAATCTGTGGTTAAGTTTGTGGCAATAATGAATATTTTTGATACAAGTTATATTGAGGGATGAGTAATGGAATCTAGAACTTGGATGCACTTTCCACTTTAAAATTGATTGATGCTAGGTCAAAAAGTCCACATGGCATGCGGGCACCACAATCGTACAAATTATGACATCATTTGGTCCCATGGGGCGTGCTTATGTTGTGCATGGAAGGCGCCGGAAAAAGATTTCTTGGCCCACTTAATCGTTCAATGCATGTTTCTGACGATTTCATGTTCACAAAGGTGATAATATCATCTTAAATATGTATATATATCAAGACATAATAAGTTGTTCAATGTCCACTTCAATGTCCGCTTCAATGTCTCATAAGGTATCTGACCATTTCAAATTTCCTCAAATTTGTAATAAGTAATCTGTGAGACTTTGAGTACGTCTTTGATGATTTATATTATCATAATTTAGATTATAGAATAAAATAAAAAGTTGTACGTCTTTGATGATAGATATGTAACTAAAGGAATAATGGTACTTCAGAAACTTGTTGTCCCACGAATTTTAAACTCAAAACTTCCTACAACAAATTGGAATTTGATTGGTTATATGGATTCTTGGGTTGCTTTATGTTGCTATGATATATTATTTTACGGATACTACTTGCCTCCTTTTCGATAAGGAGATACTTTTTATTCTTACAAATCACAATTTGAAACATATGCAAAATTAATTCATCGAAAATACAAAAAGTAAAACCTCTGCACACATGTCACATTGCTATTTGCATAAATGTAAGAGCTCCTACTTACCTGGTAATGAAGGAAATATTTTCCTTATTTTACATCTTACCTCCAATTGAATATTATTATTATTTAATTAAATTTAAAACCAACCAATTTGCTCTCATCTTTTGATCCTTCTACCAAGAAATAATTGACTCCACAAACTTATTGTCCTATCGATCGCCTCATGGCATTGAATTCAACGTCTCATGGACTCTATCAAATTGAATTTGGACCCATGTAGCCCGTAGACTGTTGTTTTGTGGCATTCAAGTTCAAAGCACCCGTTTACTTCTTGCGATCCCCCCATGTTGCTCGTGTGGTCCTTGGCCCTACTCAACCAAACCAAACAAGTTGAATAATGACTTGTCTTATTTGTCCGTGGGCCTTTGGGCCCCCCACCCAAACCAGAAAATAAAATAAATAAAATACTTCTTTCTTCTACGCGTTCTATATTCACAATTCAAGTAATTAATGTTTTAATTTAGTACAAAATCATCGTCCATTGAATCTAATTTACAAGGAGGACACTTTGAACTTATATGCAAGGAGACAGACTCACTCCCCTAACCCACATATACTAAATGATTTCTGTTTTAAAATATAAATGTTAAATACATACTACATTACTAGAGTTCGACTCTCATTTTCGTAACGTCGTGATCACATTATTTAATTTCCTAATCTTTGACTCAGGTGGCCAATCCAATCACTTGAACTGTTGACTTGGAATTATCTTAGTATGAGATGCTGCCAAGTAGATATACATCCATAGTGTGTACAGAGTATGGACCATGAATTGTGAACAAAACTGAAGGAGACTTCATGAATCATGACTCGACGACTTCTGACCACATGCAGTACAACGAGAGGGAAAGTAAACCACGGCAATAAAGCAAAAAAAAATGTGATGTGCGCCTGCAGAGAGCAAACTTGTTTGAGAAGCTGATATTTCCATTCCATGATCTCTTATTCAGTCAAGCTACAAAATGGTCAACAATCGAAATGACATGATTAACGTATACTCAGGTTCGATCTTGTTCAATAAGGCTTTCATTCGCATAAATCTAATTTCTTTGCAACCATCATATATTCAAATCTTACACTTTTTTTTTCAAAATAATCCTAATTAAGTTCTTCAATGAATTGCAAATCATGCAATCCAATCCGCATACTTTGTATACCACGATATAATTTCTTGTATACAACATTGCAACTTTTTGAGCATAAGATACCAAATTGAAATTTCGTAGAGACTTGGGAGGTGTAAAATAAAATTTAAACCCAACAGCTTCATGTTGCCTCCATGCTTAACATCTCTGAGATGAAAGCTTATTTAGACGTACTCATTATCAACAATCTCCTAATGACTGTTCTTTCGATTTACTCTGCAGACAACGACTTTGTGGACCTAAATACAGAGCCTAATTGTTTCCTCGTATACAGTGGGTTAATATTTCAATGGGCTCATCGATTTTGGATGTGACAACGGAACTTGCATGAATTTGGCATATCTCTAATCACTGATGCTCTAACCAAACTAGTCTTTGTTAATAGTTTCTGTAGGACTGAGGCGAGGTCGTCGATTTTGGAATTAACCTTGCACCAACAAACAAAAGTAAATCCTTTTTTTTTTGTCAAGGGAACTCTATTCATTAATAGTTGTAAACATTACAAAATGAGGAAAGTCTAATTCAAATGCAGCCCTACACTAACAAATAAAGCAGGCTCAAAGATACAAACCCAAATAAACAACAAAGCCCATAAAACATTAAACAAAGAAACCCTAGATCTAGAACACATGAGCAACTGCACTACATAGCATGCTAACAACAATGGTTGTTAATTCAAACATTACTGCCTCGTGATAGGAAAATACTTACATGAAACGGAGATAACACTATTTTGCTATTATAGTCAGTCACAATATGTCATGCATAATAACTTTTTTACGTGTCAATCTATAATTGGTTAAAAATAACAAAACAGTGTTGTTCCCGTTTTATATAAGTTTTTTTCCTCCTAATGAATTTGTTTGGCGCATGCAAGTGAAGTCGGATCATAAAACATCAAATTGTGAATGAATAATGCACTAAGAACGAGGGAACATAAGCCCTCAAATCACATCAGCAATCAACTGATCATGATTCATAACAAACTTATAACCCAGTTTTAGGCGTGGTCTGCATGATTTGGGCCAAACTTATAACCCAGTTTTATCATAAACATTATTGGGTGTATCTGATTGTCAACTAAATATAAAATAAAAAAAGTTATAAAAAAAAAAATCACAAATGGTCCCTAAGGTTTGCGAAATTGTCACCTTTTATGCTTAAGGTTTTTTTGTGACATTAATGATCCTTAAGGTTACTATCTATACATCAATTGGGTCCCTTACTTTAGCTTCCATCAAATTTTTAGTTAAGTAATTGACATGGCACATACGTAATGCCCACACATCCAATGATAAAGAGCCACTTGACTTTAAAAAATATAATATATTAAAAATATTTCAAAACTTAAAATCCATAAATAAAAAAAAACCTTGAAAAATAAGTTTAGATGATCACTTTAGGATTTGAGAGATGGGATGGTGAACAATTTGGTTTTAGGAGTTGACATGTGGCATTGGGCTGCAGCCCACACAAGCTTAGGCTTCGTTCCGGCCTTGATGACATTTACATAGGCCCGCCCTTGGGACAAAGGTGGCAACTCAACCAAGTTGCTGTGCTTCGGCCCAACTCAACCAAAGGGAAATTGACATATAAAGATTTCTGATATGCCCCGACTAAAATGAAAAAAATTTCAAATAATACTTCTCAGTCAGGAAAAAGTGGCTATATTTCCAGTACCAATTGGAACCGATTAATGGTGACAATAATTTACTTCTCAGTCAGGAAAAAGTGGCTATTGGACTTGGCATATATATGTCACAGTTATAATAATGCCATCACTGATGGGATATGTGGTGGGGTTTAATTTTGATTTATTTACACTAACATGTCCTGAGGTTTTTCATAAAATCGCTTTCAAGGTCTCGAAATTACACAAACATCGTCTCAGATTTTAATATCACTAGTATGTGTGACGGTGAGACTTTCATGTGTGAAGACACCTACCATGTCATAGTCGTAGTTACCATAATTAGTATCACAAATAACATTTTAGGAAATAACATCACACTACAAGAAAAAAGGTCAGTAGTGACCAATTTCCTTGTGACCACATGAATAATGGTCACAAATATAGTGAATTTAATGACTAATAATACTACATGGTCACTAAAATAATTTACCCCTATTTTTTAATTTTTAATGACCAAATTTTCTGACCATTATTTAAATTAGTCACTGAAAACAACTTAAGTTATATAGTTAGTGACGAACACATATGCCAAGATAGACGTACTTCTCTCATTTAATACATCAGCGACCAATTAACTTTTTTTAAAACTTTTTTATTTTTATTTTTTCAAAACGCGCTCGCGTGGGGTGTACCGCATCAAAAGGAAAACAAAAAAGACGAAACAAGTCGAGCGAAATCCGAACGAGACCAGCGCGAGCTCAGAGTGAGAGAGACAAGAGCGAGAGACCAGCGCAAGCGAGACCATCTTCTTCATCGAGCGAGCGTCCTCTTTGTGGTCCTTTTCGTCTCTGTGGTTTCGATTTCTAGGTTTTCTCCCAATATCATGTGAGCTTTCTATTTCTCTTTGGTTTCAATGTAAGTTTTGATTTCATTTGAGTTTGATTTGAGTGCGATTGTGACTCTGATTCTGATTCTCTATTCTCTATTCCCTAATTCCCTAATTCTCTATTCACTGTGATTTTGAGTTCCACTGTGATATCAATTTTCCTAACTATGATTTTGATTTCTCTTTGAATTTCGATTCTGAGGTGTGTTTCCAAAAAGCTTGATGCCCTAACTTCCTAATCTATGTTGCAGAAGTTTTGATTTTGAGAAACGACCTTGAGGCTAGTGAGATCTTTTCTGAAATCAACTTTTGAGACCATCAGCTTCTCTGGTAAGAAATCTTCGATCTCTAGCTATTTGATTCCTAATTGGTTTTCATCTTCGTTCTTGCTTTTTCTTTACTCTTATTCCTATTGCTTTTTCTTTATCTTCATAAGTGAGTACAAACTCAGAGGATCCATCCAGAAGCTTAGAGGGTTTTGTTGTTTGTTCCTTGTCTCCACCTGATATGAGCAGAAAGCCATAGTCATACAATGGTAGTAACATCACATACACAGTGCATCAAAAATGACCAATTGATGATCATAAAATGAACCAAAACAAAGAGCCTCCATTCTTTTGAGTTAAAGTCCTCGTTTCGATTGTGCCTATAGGAATTAATAAAGCTTAGAAATTTGTGTTGTATGAAATTTTGTGAAGGATGGTTTTCTCTGTGTGAGCTATTTTAAGAAAATTCTGTTCAGTTACTATTGTAGCTGCAGAAGTAATCTTACTCGAGGAAGGAAACTAAAATGAAAATCTGCATTTTTGCAGGTGGATAGAAGTGATGGCTCCTGTTTTCTCGAGAGTTGCCTGGCGCTGTGTATGGCATCTGATCCAGGTTTGTTATTTCTACTGTCCTGAAACTTCAAGATAGCTTTTCTATTGGCCTTAGAACAGAAAGCACAACAAATTAGCCGAACTAATATGAGTCTCATATTTTAGTCAGGTGTATGGTGTTAAGTTGTCAATGTAATTGATCAGAAAAATTTTAAGTTGTTAGAAGATATACCTAATACTCTGTAAATCAAGCTTGATTCATCACACATTCACTCTCCCTTTCATGTATAGGATCACAGAAACAACAAATCTAAATTACATTGAAATGGTGTTAATTGTGATTTGATCTTTGCAGAATGACTTGATTCATGCATGGGGTGGATATGCAGCTTGGCTATTGTGCACAGGCAAGCTTCTCAGTTTACTTGTTATGTCATTTTTTTTATGCTTTCTTTTCTAAGGATTTCCTTAACGCTTCCTAAAGAGGACTTTCTGGTTTTGATATTTAAATAGGGCGATCGAACTAAAAATGTTGGTGTTGTGGATGTTGAATACATAATCCATTATGGTCTCCCTACATTGGGAGGCTCAGATGAAAATGAGGTGAGAAAATGTTTGCTGTCTTTGTGGTGCAAATTTCCAGTCTGTTTGAGGCTGACTAGTTAATGTGTTATTAGTATTTTGCAGGACCAGAGTTGATGTAAGTCTTGACATGTAATTTGTTCAGTTTATTAGGATTTTACTTGGATTAAAATTGTTTGCTGTGTATTTGTGTGTAGGTGAGGAGAGAATCGTACAACAAAATGAAGGTGTTCAAAAGGAAATGGGAACGAGCTGTCAAGGAAAAAAAGGGTAATGCACATTATTGCCTTAACAATTTTGTTTGCATCAGAAATTTCTAGCATATGGATCTGAGCTGGAGGCACTTGAGCATTGACCTCAAACAGTGGGAGAGGATGATTGGAACTATCTACTTCAATTATGGCAAAAAGATGAGTGGAAGGTGAGACACTATCTAGTTCCTCTTCTTGGCATTATGCTCATGCCTTCATTCATTTAGTGATTCCATTTTGAGAAAAGTCTTGGTAATTGATATTTTTCTGTCTCAGTGCTCTCTTCCCTGGTTAGACAGTTTTGTCCAAGGCACTATATAAACCTGACTGAGCATATTTAGATAAACTTTAAGCAACTAATTTATAAAAGATGCGCTAGCTGGCTCTTGAGTTTAATTATTCTTGCATTTAGTTAATTCCCGGTTTAGTGCATCCCAAGTAAGAACTGACATTATTCTTTTTTTGATGCAGGTCTGATGGATAAAGGGCAGAAGACAATCTACTAGTGATGAATCTTATTTTATTTGTTTTTGGGAAGCACTTGACATTTAGGTTGAATAACTTAAATATGTAGCATTTTGTTTTTGAGACATATCTTGTGAATTTGTTGGAAGAATGTTAGATATATGGATTGCTTTTGAATGCAATGAATTATTTGATGCTATAAATTTTATCTACAGCACTGTTTAAAAGAAATTAATTGTGATTTCATATTGTAATACAATAAATAAAGAAAATGGAGAGGTAAACCTAATTAGTTACCAATTTTTTGAAATACATTAGTGACCAAGCAAGTAGGTCACTAATGTGGGCACGTGACCCAGTTTCAGTGACCAAAAGGCATGTTTTGGTGACCAAATTGTAAGCCCTTTAGTGACCAAAGTTGTGGTCCCTAATAGCGTTTTTATTAGTGACCAGACAGGAATAGCCACTAATTCTTTGTGTTGTAGTGACCAATAGTTGACATTGGCCACTAAGTAGAATTTGTGACGAGCTTCTAGTGACCACCCAGTGACCACAAATATTTGGACACTGATTGCATTCAGTGATCAAAAAGGGTAGTTTCTGTGACCAAGTGGGTGGCCACTAATACCTGTTTTTCTTGTAGTGTCAGGAAGTTATTTGTGAAAAAAATTCCTCCATATCTCCTTGTCAATTTACAGTACTATATGCCCCTACTAGAAAAGACAAAGTATAGGGAACACACCCACCCACCACCACCCTGAATTTTCATGCCTTCCAGCAGCAGGAATTTATATTCATTTTTCATTTTACTTTTATTTCCTAACTTGCCTATTTTGTAGTTTACTTGCTTTTGATTATTTCGTGTTAAATTCGAAATTGATGGCTTATGTCACGGTTTCAAATTTCTTCTCGTTCCAACGAATATGTGCCTATTTTATTTTATTTTTGGTCAAACAAACCAATCTGCTAATTAATTGTTGTTATAATAATACATACGGGAGATAACTTTTAAAAAGAATTTTTTTTTAAAGCACTTGCATAAAAAGTAAAAAACACAGCAGTTTTATTCAACCCAAAAATTTGGTAGCAAACCTCCTATAGCGTTAAATCTCCTCACCGAAAAAACTAATCAACTTCTAGTTGCACCAACTTTTTATAATAGAAACTCTCATAGCCTCCTCACTTGTGAATCCATAAGGCACTCTTGCAACAACATCTTGAATCATCAACTCTTCACACTTGATATGCTTGCATGGTAAACTTGTAACCCTAGGGCTTTGAGTGCATTCATCAACCTAGCATATGGGTAGTCTTGATCTGGACACTGAACTCGGATCACGGCTTCGGAGCCCAAAATCTTCACATCCACTTCCAAAGGAGCAACTGATCTATTGTTATAACTTGAATGAGGATGATTAACTATGGAACCGGTGCTTTGGCTGCTCTGATGATCAAGGCTACTTCCATTGCTCACTTTGGGGTTTTTGGGTTGTTCTTGTACTTTGGCCTCCAATTCCTCAACCTTTGCTTTGAGCTGGTTGATGTATGACACAGCATCAGCAAGCAAAGAAGATCTGTCCATTTTCGATACATTAGGAACCACAGAGCGGAGGACGTAGAAGCGATGGTTAAGCTTCTCTCTTCTTTGTCTCTCTGCCTCAACATGGTTTAATAATTGTGATGCTCTACCAGTGCCGTTAGTTGACGATGATCTTCTTTTCTTTTTCGATCGAGTGTTCGCTGTATTCTCAGAGGTGAAATTGCCAACAGAGTCCGAAGGTGAGTCTGGTGATGAGTCGCAGATATTGATATGTGCAACTTCTTTTGTACCACCTTTAATATATTCAACAATAATGTTAATGAAAAATTTAGGGTATGAAGATGCATTAGTCTCAACAAAGTATCAATGTTAAGATAAGCTAATTTAAAATTTGGGATGACATGTTCTTGAATAAAATAACAGCCTTCAGGAATAATGGCATTTTAACAGTGTGTGTAAGAAACCTCTTTCCTGTGTTTTAAACTATCGCTTGTATTCCACAAAAAAAAAGAAAAATACTCATATAAAACAACTAGTGAAATCATCACTTGCAATAACAGCACAACTAGAACAAGACCCAAAAGCTACATTTCTTACTCGCTTTCTCAACCCACACATATATACCAAACAAGAAAAACAATAAAAAGAACCCAGAATAATTAAGAAGGTCGCCCGTTTCAATAAAATATTAGGAAAATATTTTAGCTAATAGTAGTGAAAAGATTGTCTGCCACTAGTTTACCATGTCATTATCAGCATTTGGAGAAATTATACAATAGTACGGTACTACCACGTGGCACTTGACAGGTGGTAGTACGCACCTATAAGACGACGACATATGGACAACAACTCCAACAAAGATAATTAACGTTTTGTTTTATATCAACGTTAACGTCACCGTCCATGAAATGAAACTTCCCCATCTTTATCCATCACCAGCGGCTTCCATTTCTGCAAGATTCATTTGACTCCTTGAGGAGTGGCTATGTTGGTGCTGGTGCCATCAGATTTTCATAAACCCTCTTAATTTCTTCTCCGTTTTTTTTATTTCATAAAAATTTTAAGAAATTATTTTCTTCCCCCAGTTTGTTCTTGGGTGTTAGTAAAGGAAAACATTGAATTTCTTTTTCTTTCCAGGCAAACGGGGGTTAATTTTAGGATCTTTGCTTCAAATTTGTTCTTGAGTCCATCGTCTTTTGCAATTGCTTGGGTTGGTGTTTGTTAAATGGTAGGCTCAAACAATATGGGTTGCGATTTTATGCGTGTATAATTAAAAATCTAAAATAAATTTTTATGATGTTTTTTATGTTGAAAGAAATTATGAGAGTTAATGGTTTTTTGAGAGATCCCAGTGGGTTGAACGAAAAACTCCATAGCCATGGCTTCTCGAGAGATCCAAAGACGGACGAAAGCTATGCAATATTTGAGGCAAAAAAGACAGACCATAGAAGCATCCAGACCAACATTAAACGGACGTTAGTTCCGCTTTTTTTTTCAGTAGTTGTTATCTAAGTGTCACCATATTATAGGTGCGTACTGCCACCTGGCAAGTGCCAGGTGGTAATACTGTACTATTGTATAATTTCTCCAGCATTTGCTCAATTATTTGAAAGAGTATCGATTGATAACCAATTAACTACTAATCAAACATAATTATATATAATAAAAAACTGTAAATTATTCGGTTTTAAAACATTAACGAAATTTTGTGCTTACCTTGTCTGGTCATCTCCTTTTGAGCTCCTGAAAACATGCCATTTTCTAGCAGCTGAACAAGTGCATTGTCCTCACAGCTACCCTGCTGCAATACCTTCTTGTTGTTCTCTGATCCGAAAAGCGATTTCGATAGATGCACGAGGCTCCAATCTTCTTTGATGACATCCAAAGAAGCGAGCTCAAGCACCCCACAAGGAGTTGCAATACAAACCAGAGTTTGAATTCCATGCATTCTAGCCTCCTTCACTCTCTCACACTCATAAAACTGAAGCTCATGAGCACCTGCCAGCCAAACAAAACCTCCAGAACAAAACGCACGGCCCAGAACATTGTTGCTGGCGTGGCCTGCAGCAAACGTCTGGGTTAAACAAACGCTGTAAAAGTAAAACCACTCGGAGTCCGTGACATCTCCATGATCCACCATTGCCAAGTCCGCCATGTCTTCATGGAAAAGATCTTCAACATCTTCGTTCACCACCTTCCTTCTCTCCACATTGTTGAACCCAAATTTTGGGTTGTAATTGTTGACCACCTTGTTGCTGCTTTTGGTGGCCAAGTCTCTGTTGATTCGGAAATCGCCACCAGCCCATGACAAAGAGACTTGGTCGTTGCTGTCATTGGAGGCTTGCCAGAAGATTGAATACACCCACCATTCAGGCCTGTTCTGCAATATGAACTGGAGCCGTTTTTGAAATATGGATGAGTCTTCCTGGCAAAAATTTGTTGGAGAGCTTGAGGAAATAATTTCTTCCATGGCTTCAAATTTTATTTTTTTTGGGTTGCTACAAAGCAAGTGAGAATTAGTAGCAGGAAAGAGAGACGGAGGAGGAAGAAACAGTAAAATGAGTGAGTGAGGCTTTCGGTGTTCAGATTCTGAATTGTGAATTGTGATTGGACATGGGAATTAATAAAGAGCCACCTGTGTCCTGTAGAGCTGGTGTCTTTTTGTTTATTATTATAATAAATAATTTAAAAAATATCAGAGTTTTAAATTACAATTTAAAATTTCCACTGAGGACACGTATGCCTGTTAACGTGTTAAACGTACGGGATACTGTTGAGACGCATGAATGCGACTCCGTTTTGGGAAATTTGGCATTGTTCCTAATATTTTTTTTTATTTAAAAAAGAGTATTTTTGTTCACCACTTGAACTCAGGTGTATGCTCACCATCCCTCTCAACACTAGATATGTGTCAATAAGCATACTCATGGTTACATAAATCAAAGTAAAAATGTAATTATAATGATGCCTATGAACACATGCCAAGTATTAAGAAGGATGATAAGCATACATATTGGGTTAAAGTAATGAGCAAAAATATTTTTCATGTAAAATAATAAATTAATATATATTCATAAATTTAACTCGTTGTGTTTATACATGTTACGTACCATCATGGAGGATACAGTTTCGTACAAGTAAAGAGCCAAGTAATATTCGTAGTTTTTCTTACATTGTTAAGGTATTTTGTCTCGTTTCGTCCCTTTCATAAAAATAAACTTTGAATTTAACATCACGTTGTTGTTTTTATTTGTATGATAGAATTTTTATTTGTTTCTTCGAACTTTTGTTTTTATTTGACCAAGTTGTGAGCTTGCTTTACATGAAGACAATTCGAAAACATGTATGGCCAATTGAGGGATATTGTGGTACTGATTTCCCATCTAACCTAATCAACCAAAAGGCATTTTAGCTGTTTTGACTAATTCTCCTTTTCATACCCGAGCCAAGTCACGTGAGCCATGAGCGACTAGAAATATTATTTTTAAATTTTGGTTAGAGTCTACGGCACGATTTTCATAATGAAATTTCCCATCTAAATAATAATAAACAAAAGAGTATCTGTCAATAAGTATAGAGAAGCTTTCCATTAGGTCACAAAAGTTTTTGCCCAATTGATCGATTCCATGATGGCACCCAATTCAAGGGGCTTTCATGGGTCCTATAGTGCCTGTAAATCTAGTCATGATATGTTATTCTCTAGCAAATCTGGTCATGATATGTTGGGAAAACGAACAACGTTATAGCTTTGTGGAAAAAGATTTCTCCCGATGTGTTTGGGTCATTTGCTCCACTCAAACGAAAGCAATATATGCAATTACTCGGACTCATTTGCCCCACTCAAATGAAAGTAATAGGAAAGCAATATATGCAATTCCTCCTACTCATTAGGCTATTTCAATTAAATTGGATAAGTATAATTTAAAAAAATAGAGATCCAAACCGAGCCACCAAATGAGATGTTTAAATAAAATCACAATAATAATAGGAATTCATCTACCTCCCTAGCCATCCCACCTAACAGGACTTGTAGTTGAATTATTGGTGCTCGATGGTCTGAAGAAGAAAGATGTACTTGTTTAGAGAGGGCTTCACATCCCACCTTATCTATCTGTCAACACTTTATTTGTCCCCATGCCTTTATAATGGAGATATCATTTCAAGAGGGAAGGGCCACTTGGCCACAGATTTGGGCGGGGGGGTGCGGAGGATTGTAGGTTGTGTTATTAATGGCTCCCGTGGAGGTTTATCATTTTGAAGAATCTGTGGTGCATCTATTCTTCTAGTCCAATCAAATTCCACGTAAAAGTATTATAGTTTTACTGAACCTCATGCCCAATAAATAACAATACTATTACAAGGAAGACATAAATTAGTATACCTATATATGAACTCTCAAATCGTAGGTAGACAAATCTCTACCACCGTAAACAATTATCTATAAAAAGAATCAAGAAGGGCAAAAGAAAATGTAAACAAGACATATGTTAGTATACCTATGTTGTCAGACCAAAAAAAAAAAAAAACCTATGTTGAAAACTCACAAATCGTATTCCCCTTTGCTAGGTAGACTACTCTAGCACTCGAAACTATTTGGATAGCACTACAAGAAAAAAGTCCTTTCACAACGCGCAATGTGCGTTGTGAAAACATATTGACAACATGCGGCGCACGTTGTTGAAGCCGATGTCGTTAAAAGGTGTAGGGCTTTCGACAACACGCGTTGAACGTCGTCGTTTATTTTGGCGCTCGTTGTGAACAACATTAACCACAACACGCGCACGTTGTAGGAGCGATTGACAACAACGTGCCGAGCGTGTCGTCTTATAATATTATGACAACATGTCTGTGCTCGTTGTTGTTTATGTTTTGACAACAAGCAATGCGCGTTGTTATATCAAATATATATGTTTTTTTTAAAATAATTATCAAAATTACCTGATAAAAGTATAATTTATCTATAAATAGAAGCTCTATGATAAACATAAATATTTACTTACTTCACATTCATAAGGCATCCCAGAATACAAAGCTTTCATTCAAAAGATAAATAAGGAGTTCCATACATATTACAAAGTTATATTCATTCCAATTATTCTAATTGTGCAAAATGATTGTTCTATGCATATAATTACAGTTCAAAATCCTTGTCAAAATAATCTAAAAACATGATTGATTGCACTCAGATCTTGCTGAAACATGCTTTAGAAACTTGGTTAGTTGCACCTCAAAATCCTTATCAAAATGGTGAGTATTGCAATTTGGAAGCATTGTCAAACATAGTCTAAGCACCTGAAAAAATAACATATGTAGCAAAAAAGGGATTATTATGTTATATAGAAACTTTGAATGTTCAATGTCAAAGTAAATTGAAAAATACCTTAGTGAAGCAATTTTATACAGCTTTTTGGCCATGCAACAGTACTGCCTAAAGCTTCACCAAGTCTTCGTGCTTCATCTGTGGGCCTATACAAGTTAAGTTGTTCATCAAGCACTTCATCAACCCAAACCTTCCAACAATCGCGTCCAAGAGGCATATGATGAACTTTAACACTTGGGTCTGTTGAGGCAATATGTCCCTCAGCTACAACTTGCTCCAGCTCAAAATTGTACCAGTGTAAGAGTTGGCATCTTCCATACTCAAGATTGCTACTTTGACCACATCTTGAATTCACATTGTAACTTTTATCTTGTACATTATGACGGCTTCCTTGTTGTGACTATATGAAATACAATGGAAGAGGACAATAATTTAGAAATTATAAGCTATCTCACAGTTTACTAAATCATGCTATAATTATCATGAAAAATATATACTTACTTGAGTACATGCATGTGCACTTATCATATCCTCCACATTCTTATTGTGAGGCTGTAAACAATTAAAGAGAAGCTTGAATTTTTTTTTTGTGATTTAATAAATAACTATATGAATAAATGCTTCGTAAATTATTTTAAGAGTTGTATACCTCTTGAGACATTTTAATAAATGCTTCAAGTTTGGCTTCAATTAGCTCCATCCTTTGAGATTGAGATTTCACTACGGACTCAAGTTCCTTCACTCGTCCGCTGCCTTGAATTACTGCATCTACTCTAGAGGGTGTTGCACCAAACCCAAGCCCTCGAACTCGGCCACGACTTTCAGGTCCTATAACTCTTGCTATAGCATCATCTCGTATAGAATTTCTCGATGGTGGATTCTCTTTCGACTCATTGCACGTCTTTATATCTTTCTATAACATATAAAACAAACAGATATAAGTCACGGGTTTTGATTCAAGACCTTTTACTTCATGTGATTCTATGTGCATATGCCTAAGCATTTATATATAACTGGTGGTTTTGCACTGTGATCCTTGTATGTGAAACTTTATATAGTAAATGTACATTTCATGACCATCTAACATTAGGTTTCCTCACTAGCACTTGTTTTGCTGTCTCCAGTTGTAGATGTGCAGAAGATCTACTACTTGTTATTGTCATAACTTCTTCTCAATTGTTGATCATGTCATCCGTGAAAGAAGAAGCCATATTCTTGTATCCCTACCTCAGGAACTTTTCCTTTTCAATATGTGAAAATGAGGGATGTCAATCTCTTCAATAGTCATGTCCTTAACTTTAACTCTAAAGAATATGAACATGGACAATTTATAAACGCAATCTTCATTGATCTGTAAATGCAGCAAGGTGTGCATGGCCTCTGTTTCGATTTCTCTTCTTCCCCATCTTAGATTGCAGTTCGATTTCCAAATTTTAAGAAAGATGGCACAAATTAAATAAAAAGTGCCCGAATTATATCAGAGAAGTAAGGCTGCTATGAAGAAGGGCATTACCATGGTTACGGGCACTACTACAAAACTGGTCAACAAGCATGAACATAAGAACACAAATACAGTATTGTGCCCCTCTTCCTAACATTAAGCACTAATAAGTCTTATATGTGCTCTTTTCACATAAAACACAAATAATTGTGCCAATTTTGTGTACATAGAACACAGTTTTTAAACTGGACACCTAGACCTGAACCTCCAGATTTATAACTCACTCCTCTCCTCCAAAGATCTATCATCTGTACTGGTAAACCCCACCACCATCTCATCTTTCCTCTCATTCAACCATTCTGATTTCATTGGGTTTCATAGCTTATCCTTTATAATTATATAAAGTTTTGTCTAATTTTTTATTTGGTAGCTGAGAGATCGAATGTGGCTTCTTCTTTACTCTTCCAGAATTTCCTTTTAATTCTTCCAATTTTCTATATGATTTTGGAAGTTTTTGAAATTAATGGATGGATTTGTTGTTTTATGCAGAGAACATGTTGGAACAAATGCCTGAGAAGAAGCCTTTACTAAAATACCCCACACATATTACAAAATTTAAGACTATTGAGCATGATTTCAGAATTTTTGTGGAAGCTGTAAAAACGTCTAATCAACTTGTCATTATAAAAGCACATATAGAGACTATTCGTGCTCAATACTTTGGCCATGAATCACAAAATTGTGCTCTATAATCAATGGAAACTCCTATAGAGGAGACCGACATTTAAAATGTGGGTGCACCATGGCTACTGACAATAAACACAAATATTTGTGCCTTTAAAGCTCAAAGAGCACAAAAGAAAATAGTGTCCTATGAGCAATTTTTTTGTAGTGGGGACTTCAATTTTGCAGCCATTGAAACTATTCCGGTCCATCTCTAAAAAGGGTCTATAAGATCACTTGGATCTTAAGTAAGTTTTATATGCTCACATAATCCATCCACATGCATATGCATGGCTCCATGAGAATCCTGATCTCAATGAAAGCCTGCAGAAAGGGGAGAAATGAGATGTTGGGAATTTCTGCTTTACCGCCCTATACACTTCTTAATTTCCATGGCAAATTCTCTCTTAACCCTTTTCTTTTGGCCAGTTATATCTATATCGCCAGTTATATCTATATCTCCCTTTTACACTTCTTACTCTTTTTTATGAATATCACAAGTTCACTACAGGACTAGATTAGCAAGATGGTCCATTGATGTTGATTTTGGTAGACAGTAGCTTGATGGAGAATGACCATTAATTATCATAGATTCACATAAGCTTAATAAACTAATATCACTAACGCAGAAATAAATATTCTTATAAAAATTAATGCATCATAACCAAACCTCATCAACTTCAACAAAATAAACCCAGCAGCTTCAACTGACTAAAGTCACACAGACAAATAATATTAATTTGAAATTTCCATTTGGTGTCTTACCAATATGTTGCTAACAACTTTGTTAATTGGTGTACCATCCTTTCTCTCATGCGCTTTTGTCCACAATGTCACTCTATTTATTTCTTCAGGATTTGGATGATTTAATTTCTACATGAGAACAAATTAGGTATCTACTTGAAAAAAAAAAATTAAACTAAATATTTGGTCGTATGCTTAGTAATCATACCATGTCATACTCCATACGGGCATAACCTTTTCGACTCATTGTATGTGTGTACTTTTGCTGCTTTCTCATTGCTCTAAATTTTTCACTTAGTTTCTGCAAGAGACAAATAGTTACATCAGTGGAAAAAAAAGTTAGAAATTGACACTACTAGAAATGTGGCTACTAGCCACTAATTATTTAGATACAAATTCATTAAAGTGCCTTGTGAATTTTGTTTGGAGACTAATTCTCCCACCATGCCTATTAAAGATTATGTGTGATTCATCCACGGGATTGCTTAGTGAAAATGGTTTTTTGTTGAAATGTAACCATGTTTATGAATCCTCTTATATACCACTGGACCTCACAAATTGAAAGGCAAAAAATTGATTCAAAGCAAAAAGAAGAAACCAGTGGACAACACCAATTAATGGATACTTGGACATCACAAATTGAAAAAATTAATGAATTCAAATCAAAAGGAAGAAGCCGTTGGAAAATGCTAAAAAGAAAATTATGAAGGGACAGTTAAACTTAAGAAATGTATCTAAATTATGCTTAAAGGGGGCTATTAATTGTATCTAAAATTAATAATACACACAAATTCAAAGCAGTAGCTAGTCTTTGTTTTTTTAGTAGTGTGATAAGAATACCTGAAAGTATAATTATTGCTAAGAAAGAAATACTTACTTGAAATTCTGCTCCAAGTCTTTCTTTGACAAATTTGTCCCAATCTTCCTTTGACTTTACATTGTCTGGCTTAACAAGGGCAATGGCACGTGCCTTATGCTTTCTTTTACTTGCTTCACGAATTGCTGTTGTTATTTTTGATTTAAATTGTCTCCAATATTTTCCCATCATCCTAAAAGTAAAGTTTTTATGCTCATCTCCCACTATGTAGTTTTGCTGTATTTTCAAATACAATAGCAGTTCATTTTCCAAGTAGAGAACAGGTCGAATAACAGTTTGGTATATAATTAAGAAAGAAAAAAAAAAAGCAAACCTGAATTAATGACCAAAGCTCATCCTTGTTTTTTTCTTTAAGGTCCTTCCAACTTGACATAACAACAGGCACATGCGCTCGGGTTAAGACCCCAAGAAATGAGGCAAAAGACTCTGAATTTGGACCACATAGTTGTCCCCCGAGATTGAAACTAATTTCTAACCGTGATTTTTTGCCTAGGGGAATAACTGCCATTCTAGTAGGACCTCGCTTCTTTTTTTGTTCTTTGATTTGTGCAAGATTTTCAACTTGTGCTGGTTGCTCTTCTACATCAGTGGCTGGTAGAGTAGATGAAAAATTGGACCTCAAATTAGATGTTCTAACCTCATTTTCACGCTGTCCTCTCATTGTAGTTTTCTGCTGCGAATTATCTTGTTGTGTACCTCTTGGTTGTTTCTCTTTGTTATTCATCCTCTCATTACATATATGAACTCCCGAACTTCTACGTTCAGTTGCAATAACCAATGCTGCCTTGATTTGTTTTGTTCTCTTCACAACAATCTTAGAAGACTTCACAGCACAAATACATAAATAAAATTAGTACCAAGTATTATTCACTTTGAAGAAAAGTAAAATAAAATAAAATTAGTCTCACCTCACCACCAGACATCTTGTGATATAATTGTCAAAAGACTTTGACAGCAACCAACCTAGAAAACAATAAGTACATGATTTAGCTATGTAGTGACATATTATCCCTATATACTATCAACTGGCATTGAAATTTAAAAAATCACCACTCTTTAAAGAGAGGATGTTAAATACACCAAGCGAAGACATATATTTAATATTATCCTTTCACATCCAATGTTAGATGATTTATTACACTACTCATCAAAAAACATTCCATCGACGTCCATTCGCACATATTGTTCATTCTCATCATCATCATCATAATCAAGTTCTAATACATCAAATGGGGTAGATGTGCCACTTTCCATCTCGTCGGATATCTCCAAATCTTGAAATCCTTTGGGAGGTGCTTTCATGACAACATACCAACTAGATGTCTCATCCTCCCTAGAATAAAAAACTTGTTTAGCTTGTGATGCTAAAATGAAAGGATCCCTTTCAAACTGACTTTGTCCTTCGTGGAGGTTAACTAAGGTAAATCCATCATCTAGTTTGATGCCATTCACAATGCTTGCCCAATCACACTTGAATAAAGCAATATAAAATTCATGATATGACAAGACTATGACTTCTCTCAAAACCCCATAATAAGCTACTTTCCCTGTGACTGGTGTATGGTCTCTTGCACTAGATACACAAATAGTTGTTGCTTCAAGTGAAACACCGCTGTTTTGACGAGATTTCTCAGATTCTTTAGTGTGAAACCGAAGACCATTGATAATAAAACCAGAATATGAAATTGCATAGCGACTAGGCTCACGTGCAAGCCACTTTAAAGTATTTGACACATTGTGGACCATCTTCTCTGCCCTAATCTGTCCAAAATGTAAGCATGTTTTAGATATAAGTGTCAATTACATAAAATTCAAAATCCATTAATTATGATAAGATCTCTTAATACCTTAGCATCCAACCATGTGCTAAATGACTCCACGTGCTTTTTCTGTAATAAAGTTTCATTCTTTAATAGATGTCTACTTGAGTGCCTAAGTTCATCCAAATGCATCCTAACATAGTAAGTAATGTGTTAGGAATTTTTTGAAATGTCACTTCCATGCAAGTTGCAAATTAGTAAAAAGGTTACAAAAACTTACTCTATATATGGCTGCACTTCTACCATATTGAACAACACTTGGCGATGAGCACTTTGTAACATCTCATTTGTAAGAATTATTTGTTTTCCTTGAGATATTGGACGCCCTTCCATCAGTAAATCATTTTCAAACTCTTCATTGCGCGCCTTCCTGGAGCCTATATCATCAGCTTGCTTTATATACCTGCTACATAGCAAAGCACACTCTTCAGCTAGGTAGCGTTCAGCCATACACCCTTCTGGTCGTGCACGATTCATAACATATCCTTTCAACACTTTCATATACCTAAAATATCAATGAGTTAGAATTGAAACAAATTTCATTTCAAGTTTAGTTTTGATAAATTGAAAACTACCTCTCAAATGGATACATCCAACGATATTGAACCGGTCCGCATAGACGAGCTTCCCGTCCTAGGTGGATTGTCAAATGCACCATTACATCAAAGAAAGAAGGAGGAAAGAACCTTTCTAACATGCACAATGTCTGTACAATGTCTTCCTCCAATTTTTCTAGTTTGTTTCTATCTACAACTCTTTGGCATAACTCATTAAAGAATGCACACAACCGAAAAATTGCAGTCCTTGGACCTTTAGGTAAAAGGCCCCTCAATGCCACCGACAACAATTGCTGCATTAGCATGTGATAATCATGGGACTTGAGTCCAAATATCTTACTATCTTCCAAGGATATACAATTTCCAATATTTGAACCATAACCATCAGGTAGTTTTAAATTGGCAAGCCTCCAACAAAAAGTTTCCTTCTCTTTCTTTGATAGAGTGTGAGGTGCTGCAGATAGATAAAAACGCTTTCCTGTTTTTTTGGGGTGCAAATCTTTTCTAATCCCCATATTTTCCAAGTCTTTACGAGATTTGATGCCGTCCTTAGATTTTCCCTTCATAAGTAAAAGTGTTCCAATAATACTCTCACAAATATTCTTCTCTACATGCATGACATCCAAATTATGACGTAGAAGTAGATTCTGTAAATCAATAAGCAATATGGTGTTATAGTAGTCATTGCAATAGTAGTCAAAACACTGTTCACATCAAGGAAAACATAGTACAAAGGTTCAAAAGTGCACAAATGACCAAATAAACAAATTCAAATTGTTCCTTCCTCACCCTATTCTCAGCAGCCAGACACAAATTGTTCCTTTCATTTTTTTGTTTAGGGGTTATTTATTTACTTTTTCTTTATGAAAGGCGTGGGGTTTTTAAATGAATAAAAAAATAATTTATTACATGTAAATTATTGGGCACGATATAAGTAACAAAAATATATATTCAGCACGATTTATGTCAAAAATATATACATTGGGCACAAATATTGGTTTTGTGTCTCATGTTGTCACATCGGTCAGATTACACTACAAAAAATGAAAGCAATAGTCACAATTTTTTAAGTAACTAATTATTTTGGTGACAATTATGGTTGGTCAATGCTCTTAACCAAATTAGTCACCATTATTTGTATTTAATGATTTAAATATAATAAATTTTGTTATAACTGACACATAAATAGTAATAATGTAATAAAATATAAGAGGATAATCTTTCCCATAATAAAATATTTACAATGGTAATTTAATAAAAATATATAGATGGAATCTTTCTCACTGAACCAAGGCTCTTTTCCCTTCCCTATGTGTAATTAGTACTCTAAATAATAAATATTATAAAATAAAAAAAGTGAGAGCATGCATTTGCATTCAGATGCGCCCAAACCAACCCTTCTTTTTCTTTCTTTTAAAATTTTTTATTCTCCCCATATCTCATCTCTCCCAAAGCCTTCATTTTTTTTAAATTTTTTTCCCATCTTCTTCTTCCTTCCGTCACTTTCCATCTCTCCCTCTCTTTTTATTTTTATTTTCCTTCTTCTTCTTCTCTCTCTCTCTTTCCTTTTTTCCTGCTTCTTCCTCTGTCACTCTGCAATTTTTTCCTCTTCTTCCTCTTTTGCACGTCTCCCATATCCCGCTTTTTTCTTTCTTTTTTTTCCATCCCTCTCTCTTCTCTTCCTTCTTCTCCTTCTTCCCGCTCTCCTTCTTACCGCTCTCCCTCGAAGACCAGTTGTACGTATATATATACTATTCAACTACTGTATATTTATTAGTCAATTATTGAAAATGGTAACTATTGCTGACTTTTTTTGTCTTAATTAAGACACAATTGTTTGTGTCTATCAAAATTAAATCATTTATTTTTATTAAAAACTTGTCAGATAGCACGCAAATCAATTTACACAACCAATTGAGCAAGATTAACTGTGTTCAATATAAAATTGTGCTCTATATCAACATATTTGGCACATTTATTTGTGTTTTATATGAAAAGAGCACAAATATAATTTATTTATGTTTAATGTTAGAAAAGACAGCACAATTTTGTATTTGTGCTCTTATGACCGTACCTTTTGACCAGTTTTGTAGTAGTACGATGAGGAAAAAATAAGAAATTAAATAGAAACAATAGACACTAACTACTAATACTATAATTTATAACATACCTTCCAATATGGCAGCTCAAAAAATATTGATTTCTTCTTCCATATAAGATCAGAAAAATTTGCATCTTTCATTTTATTCCTCTTCCTCTTCGTATTTTTTTCCTTCTTTTCCTTGGTTTCTTTTTTTCCCTTGTTGTCTTTTCTTTGTTTGTTCTTTCTTCCATTCTTGTTCTTTTTCCCCCAGTCAGTCATAATGCTATCAACTTCAAGATAAATTTCTTCACCTGTAGAAATCTTTGGTCTACTCCTATCTTCATGATGTCCATTAAACCAACTCATTTTCTTGCGATATGGATGATTCATAGCAAGAAATCTTCTATGACCCATGTATGAAAATTTATGACTATGTGTCAACCAATCAGCACATGTGTCTTTACGACAAACTGGACATGCAAACCTTCCTTTGGTAGACCATCCGGATAGGTTTCCATAAGCTGGAAAGTCATTTACTGTCCACATCAAAACAGATTTTAGGTTGAACATCTCCTTACTAAATGCATCATACACCTTCACCCCATTATTCCATAGATCTTTTAAATCATCTATAAGTGGTGCCAAATAAATGTCTATGTCATTACCTGGCTGTTTTGGACCTGGGATTAGTAAAGTCAACATCAAACTCTCCTTAGACATGCATAACCAAGGAGGCAAATTATATATAACCAAGATAACTGGCCAGCAACTATATCTAGAACTAAGATCTTGAAAAGGGTTAAAACCATCAGTACAAAGGCCAAATCTAATATTTCGAGGGTCTAATCCAAAAGAAGGCCACTTCTTGTTTATCCTATCCCATGCCAAGGAATCAACAGGATGTCTCATCTTACCATCTTGACTTTTATGTGTTGAGTGCCACCTTAATTGTTCAGCAGTCTCAGTTATTGCATACATCCTCCTCAATCGTGGTACTATTGGAAAGTAACGCAATACTTTTGCAGGGATTCCCTTTTCAATTTTAGAATTGCGTTGATTCACTTTCCATCTCGAAGAACCACATGTAGGACATTCCTCTACCATCTCAAGATCATTTCTAAATAGACAACAATCATTCACGCATGCATGTATCTTCTCATATCCGAGTTCAAATGCCTTAAATATCTTTTTGGTTGTATATAATGAACCAGGAAGTGTGTTATTTTCTGGTAGCATATCACCAAAAATTTGAAGCATTTCATCAAAAGCATTATCTGTAAGACTATGTGTTGCTTTATACTTCAACAAAGCAACAATTGCTGACATCTTTGTATACTTAGTACAACCAGGAAACAAAGGAGTTTCAACTTCTCTAACAAAATTTTCAATTTCTGCCTCTTTACTTTCACAAGGGTACTCCTCAACTTCATCATTTTGAAAATAAAAGTCATGGTACAACCTATATGCCTCAGGCATTTCCACATCTTCATATTGAACATTATTACTTGGACTTTCACCATGAAAAACCCAAGTGGTGTACGCAGGATCCATGCCTTTTATGACCAAGTGTTCATACACTAAATTAAAGTGGTGATGTTGTAGGTTTCTGCATTCCAAACAAGGGCATACTATAATATCTAAGTTTCCCACATGTCTTTGTGCCACATTGACAAACTGTCGTGCTCCCTTTCTGTATTCATCTGAAAATCTATAATAAAGTTTTATTTAATAAAAAAGATAAAGTTAATAGTACTGAAAACCTAATACTCTTTCAAGTTATATATGGTCAACCTGTTAAATTGCAGCCATTCTTTATTCATCTGAGAAACAAATTACATCATATATCTGTTACTCCATTTATATGAAGAAGAAAAAAACTAAAATCAAATTAAGACATAAAAATAATAGTGATGAATTGAAATAGAAACCTTCACAAGAGTAGTAGTATTGGAGTTTATAGTTGGTGCCCACTTCCTAGTCTACAAGGACGGACCACGTGTAGGCTAGCATGTGCTCTAACATAGTGCTGAATTTTGAGATTAGGCTTGTTGTGTAGGCTCAATCTAGACCAATCAAAGAAATCAGCCCGCCATGGACAAAAAATCAGATGGCTACAAGAAGAAAGAACAGAGAAATAGAGCAGACGGAGAGAGAAGAAAGAAAATAAGAAGAGAGGAAGAAGGAAAAAGAACAAAGAAAGAGAGAGAGAGAGAAGAGGAAAAAGAATAAAAAAAAAGAGAGGGAGAGATTAAACAAATGGAAAGAAAGAGAGAGAAGAAGAAATAGAATAAAAAAGAAAGGTGGAGATATGTGTTGGGATGGGATGTGTTTTTATTTTGTCGGGTGCACTGCCCAACAATAGGTGATGTTTTTATTTTATTTTTACTTCCTTGTTTTACTTTAATTCCTTCTAAATATTTGTTCTTTTTTCTTTCTTTGTTTCCCTTCAATTACTTCCAAATATTTCAACAATATTATCAATAATTTCAACATTGTTTCTGTTTCAAATGTCATATAATAACAAAAAGTTCTAAATATGATGAAGAAAATATACTGAGTGCTTATAAAATGAAATAAAATTGTAACAAACAAGGGCTTATACTTTACCCCCAAAAAAAAAAATTAGCCTACCCCTACGTATAATTCTGGGTCCGCCATTGCTAGTCTATTCAATTTCAAACAATTTCTTTCATGGCTTCCTTCACCAGCTGCTTTGCCTTTCTCTCCGTCACTTCCTTCACCAGCTCCTTCACCAGCTTCTTTGTCTTGCTTCATTCTTACTAACCATTAATGATGAGTCTTGGGTAATCATTCCAAAACATGATTCCTTCTCTCCGTTACTTCCTTCACCAGCTCCTTCACCAGCTTTGCTTCATTCTTACTAACCAGTTTAATGATGAGTCTTGGGTAATCATTCCAAAACATGATTCCTTCCCCTACTTTGTCATCCTTGTTACAGCTTCTTCTTTTTTTGTAATCATTCCCAAAACATGATTCCTTCCCCTGCTTTTTCATTTTTGTTACATTAAAAAAAATATACAAAAAGTTTTTTTTATAAAAAAAATAGTGGTAATGACAACCCTTTGGTTTTGATGATGTACCATAATTATATATATGTATCCGATGCTACACAAATTGGAAGCTAACAGTGGTAATGGGACCATGAAGCCTCTAACCATTTCCAAATCTTCAATCCGCTCAATAAACAGAAACAGTGGTAATGTTTTATTCATGACACGTTCTTTGTTAAATTTATTAATTGCTTAATTTTTTCTTGTTTGTTCTTTAATATTTTTTTAGACAAGCCAGCTGCTATATGGTTGGATGGTTCTTTTATTCTAGCATGGCATTCATGAAATAGAATCGTATTTGAGTGATCATTCCAATTCGATTTTGAGGTGAAATTAGATATATTAGACTCGTGCTTATAAAAGCAATGCTAAGCTAACACACTTGCGTGTCGATGATTGTCGCTTTGTAAAATCCACAATTAATTTATTAATCTTGATAGTGTGCTGTTTATTATGATTTAAGCACGTATGGTAGGATCCCAAGGTTAATAAAATATGAGATTTGGCGTAGTAATAATTTGCAAGTTATTGACCAGAGGTCTTGTAAGTTTCCTACTGACAGTTTCAGAACTTGGAACAGAGCTAGGTGGGTCTTATTTTATCGTTTTGCTAATGATCTAGCTGGTGGTGATGTGGCGTGGGACCCTCAGGTCTGAAAGAAATAATTCCACGAGAGAAATCTGACAAAAGAGATAGTGTGGCTGCTGATGCCACTGGCACCTCCAGACCACGTCTTCTCCTTTTGTAGTCTCTCTGTTGCTGGGCCTTTGCCCCTCCTTTTACAAAAAACAAAAACAAAAATAATCAATAATACCATCCAAAGAAAGCGTTGACCAAAAAAAAAAATAAAATCCAAAGAAAGCAAAAACATTGATGTTAAAGGTATAACCCATCTTAATGTTGAAATGGATGCTGCTGTGGTCGTCCACCTAGTCAAAAACATTGATGGCTTGGCCCCTGATTAATGCTTGCTGTACTCTCTTGAAGCATTTTGATAATTACAATCTACTTCATATCTACAGAGAAGGAAATAGTGTGACTAACGAGTTGGCAAATTGGAGTTACAACTTAGATCTGGGCATCCTCTATTTTGACGAAGCTCCTGTTTGGATTGGTTCCTTTATCCTTGATGATATTATTGGTGTAGCGAAAGCTAGATTAGTTTGTTCTGTTCCCTTTTAGTTGCTGTGTTTTCGGGGTTTATCCCCTCCAGTTTACCAAAAAAAAAAAAATCATAAATTAATAAAATGCATGTAATTATGAGATTTATTATACTCACAATTATTGTGTTCCTTTTGTTGGGGTGAAAAGACAATTATTGATTTACTTTTTTTTTTTCAAAATCTATGAAGGAGTAAAAAACTACACACGAGTATCATTGGATTTGAATTCAAAAACCACTTAGGAGCACATCAAAAGCCGTCAATCCACCCAATTGGTATTGATTTACTGGTTTAGGTATTAATATTCCTAGCATTGAAAGAAATCTGAAATTCTTGACAAAAGAGAAAAGAAATCTGAAATTCTTGAGAAAAGAAAAAAACTATATATCAATCAAGTACTCTCTCAACTTCCCTTCCCTGCATATATTATACATTCCATATAAGTTTTTTTTTAATACTCCATGTTTTGCCTCGATAGTCGTGTTTATTATTGAAGATCTTTATATTCCTTAATATTCCCTTAAGCTTAATGAATTAATTAACTCTTCATATATAGTAATTAACTGAATAAAAATATGTAGAATTAATTCCCTCAACCTTGCATGTCCCGAGAGAAAGTAAACCTCCATAAATATCAACCCTGTCATTTTGAAACACATCATGCATGAAATTTTAATTTCTGGGGCCATAGTATCACCACGTGCATCGCAATCCCGAGGAATATTAACGGCTGTCTCCTCTCAGCCTTTGTCATCTTACTCTCTTTTATTCAACTTTTTAATTTTAAAATAAAGAAACCAAATAATTCTAATTTTCTACCTTATCAATTTGTTTGTTCTTTTACTATTTGAAATTACCCTAACAACAAAAAAATTGTTATTTACACTAAAATTATAATAATAACACAAATACCCAATCACTTGAAATATGCAAAGTATCCTTTTTTTTTTGGCAAAGACCAAATCACTTTAATGACAGGTTTTCGATTGCCAGAGAAACGAAAACAGAGGCTTGATTGATGTTAAGCCAAAGAAGACAGCTGAAGGTTAATAGGGTAAAGAGAAGAATGTCTGTGCGGTGGGAGAAGAGATATACCAGTATGTTGTTTTTTATTAGCTTATTATATTAGAGACAACATGGAATGTGATGAGCTTTATTTGTTGTTTTTATCAAACTAATAATAAAAATAAAAGAAAACGCAAAAGACAGGTATTCTATATGGTGCTGATCTACATCGAAGATTCTCAAGTAATTGAGCTACACTGTCCTGTTTCTAGTTTCTTCAAGGAGGGTTGGTGGGACATTGATAAACTTCACTCTGTACTTGGGGAGGAAATTGTACAAAAGCTCATTAATACTCCTGTTGACTTCATAGGCAATACTCCATATGTACAAATATGGAAGCCTACAACAGTTCCCCAACCTGGGTTTTGATTACTTAATCAATTCTCTTATCCACCTAATTAAATAGTTAGTGAAGTGAGCTTGTATAATGACCGCAATTTTGTCGGGAACCCTAGCACAATCCAAATTTTACAATTCAATTCCATCTTTTATTTATTTATTTAGGGCTAATTATGCTACATTTGGTGCAAGTATTTATGAACACTAGATGCTTTGCAGAGAGATTTAAAATTAAATATGGGTTTGATTTGATAATTAATGTGGCTCTGCATGCATTACTAACATATACAAAGAATGAAGCTAAAATTGATAGGAATGGGGTTGGTTTGTGGTATAGCTCTTTTTGTCGTATAAGGATGTAGAATGGAATCTAACATGAGAATGGGAGTAGAGAATTTTTTTTTTTTTTTTTTTTTTTGGTACTAAGGAGGGCTAAAGCCCAAAAACAGAAACAACAATTATAAAGGAATCAAACGAGGGTTAACTTTTCGACCAAAAAAAAAACGAGGGTTAACTGGGCAGAGGTAAAAATATGGGGAAAAATTTGAGATGGAAGGTAAAGGGAAAAAAATAATGAAGTATGTTCCCCGTTGAGGGGACCTAATGCAATTCATTAATATTATTTTATAATCAACTCCACTCTTCCTCTCGTGTTTATCAGCATGGTGGTGATAATGCGGAGCACAAATATCGCTGACAGAGCAAAAATCACCAACAAAAACCATAAAACCCTCCCAATTAAAAAAGATCATCAAAACCATGGCTGGTTCTGGTTCTCCCTGTGGAGCCTGCAAGTTCTTGAGAAGAAAATGTGCGAGAGGGTGTATTTTTGCTCCTTATTTCTGCTATGAAGAGGCAGCTACCCATTTTTCTGCCATCCATAGGTTTTTTGGCGCAAGCAATGTGTCGAAGCTTTTAGCTGACCTTCCGTTGAGCGATCGATGCGAGGCCGCAATGACGATATCATACGAAGCTCAAGCCAGGCTTCAAGATCCCATTTATGGCTGTGTTTCACATATTTTTGCTCTCGAACAGCAGGTTAATCATTTAGTACCCTTTGTATGTTCAGATTGGATTTCTGTTCAGATTGTATGTTGAAGTAACTGATGAGTATATGCTTTTGGTTTGAACTTTTCAGGTGGTCAACTTACAAGCACACTTAGCTTTCCTCATGGATCAAGCAGCTCAAAGCTTTGTCAATGGCTCTGCTGTAGCAAACCCTAATGAGAAATTTTATGGGAAACTTCCTTCCGACACAGAGGAAGCTCAAAGTTGGTTTCATGAGTTCGAAAATTCATCCAATTCCATGCCACAATTCAATTCAACCCACATCAATAATCCTGGAACTACATCATACTATGAGAATGGAATTATGAATTCAAATAACTCTGTTAATGGGAGTTATGAAAAATCAGTGAATATCCCAGAAGAAAATGTCTCATATGGCAGCTTCGAAGAGGGCACTTCTCATTCCATGTCTTCTTTTGGCATGCAAACAAATTACAACAGGCAATGGGGTTTTCAGGATGCTGATGAGCTTCAATCAGTGGTTTTCAACTACATTCACCAGCATTCATGAGGTGACGGCCCATCGATGAGTATATTGGTGCAACCATTAATTGTATATATCATTAGTTATTCAGTTTGGAATTTCAGCTCTGCATAATTAGAAACAATATGCGCTTTAAATTTTGTTGCTGATAGTTAAGCTGGGGATTATATTGAACCCTAGAAATGTTAATACAGGTGGAACCTATTATATATGTTTAAGCTAGTGTAATTTTTTATGTTAGTAGAAGAATAATAGTTTCATTTCTCTGAGTCTCTGACAGGACTGGATAGATCTCATGATATCCTGATTGAGCTAGCTTTCTTTGTTTATTGGACTTAATGTAGACCTAGATTTTTGACCTAGCAGTTTGCTTTGTCAATACCCCTTCATATATAAACCTAGTTTGTTGCATTTCAAAAATTAACTATCTTGTGAGGTGCAATTATATTCTATTGTTTAATTTGATATGATCACCTACTGGACAAATCTAATGGCCAGGGCTAACTACTAGACTAGAGAAAATTCTCTCTCTCTCTCTCTCTCTCTCTCTCTCTCTCTACTCCAACAGAATTGCTTAAACAATGAGATCAAATAGGAATTTAACGGTCGAAGATTTAATAGGTGCAACTAGCTGCACCTAGCTAGCACAATTCTCTACTCACTGAATGTGAGGCTCCATCTCCAGCTGATAAATTCCTTGTTTTCTATCTTTATTTTCCTCTTCCTTCTGAAAACTATCTAAGCAAAATGGATGTGGAAGAAGTTAATAATGACTGCAATATTGTCTCATATTTTGGAGTATAATATTATAATTAGAATGAGGGAGGTACCTCAAATTTAGAAATGCCCCTGATCCCAATGGAATCTAAAAGTCTTTCTTTTCTCGTGTATATATGTCATTGGAACTTGATGAAAGCTAGGAAACCTAACTCTGGTCTTGACTATCTCCTTTTTCAAAATCTTGTCTTTCCCAAGTGTAGTAGAATGTGCTTTCAACATCTTGATATGCTCTTTCTAGTTGTCTCCAAATCAAGATTAGTTAGTCTGAAAAATGAATCAAACCTTGAGATTCATCTTACTTTTAGCTCAAATTTCAACTAGAATATATGGTTCTCTCTCTCTCTACTTGTTAGCAGCAATATGTTGCACTGTTGAAACCCTAGCTATCTTGTGAAAGGATTTCATTTTCGTTTTCTAATACGCCCATTATATATATATCAATTTTGTTATATTAAAACCTATAGAAATGTTGATCAAATTAACAAAGTAAGAAATGTGATTGCTATTTATGAGATTAACCTATGAATTGTGAAGTGTATATATTTTATATTACCCGTACTTTGAGGTATATCTTTTATCATATCAAACGTAGGTGAGAAGTCCACTACCCAAAAGTTTCAGGGGTTACAAAACTCTGTTTGATGTATAATCCTTCTATGGAAAGGGGAAGTGGTTTTCTACTATGAACTTATCAAAGTAATGAAGGAGAAGCAAAAAATATTTGAGGAGTTCATGGAGAAAATGAGCTCAGGCTCCACTTGATATATCAGTCAGTCATCTTTATCATGATGTTGTTTTGAATTATGATGACTAATGTTTTGAAGTATGATAGGCTAATGTTGTTTTGAATTATGGAGACTATAATGCTGTTTTCAATTATGATGTCAAATCTTTTGAATTCATGTTATGTTATGACATTGTTATAACGCATTTTATTGAAACGTGAACATTCCTCTCTACAAGCTTCTGCAACAGGGCTTCACGAGTCTTGCGACGAATTCTTAGTTTAGTCCGTTTAATAATTATTTGTGATATATTATCCTATATTGATGCGTATTATGAATTACAACATTGTAGAAATAAATAGTGTTGTTGCAAATTATATTATACATCATCACTTTTCCTATTTTGCATCCGCTTTTGCTTTTTTTTTTTATTTATATAAATATCTTAGATTAAACTTTTTGCGTGTTCTACCAAATCCTCATTGCGGTAGCCCAAGGAAGCTGGACTTCTCCCCCACCATTTGGCCACCGGAAGAAGGGTTGAAATTTGACATTGAAGGAGTCCTCTTTCGAGGTCTCATACACAGCCCCAAATTCAGACCTCGGATCTGGAGGCCCGATTGAATACGGACTCGGGTTTAGGTCCATCACCAAATTATTACCTCCAACATAATCAGACCCAGAACCATTCCCAACACTCTGACCCTTCAAAATACCAAAAACAACAATCAAAGCATACCTTTTACTTCTCCAAAGAGCTGAGACCCATATGGATGGTGTTGAATATTGGCTCAAATATTATGTTGTTTACTATCTCTGTTGTGTTGCATGTCGTCCACTTGGAGAAAGGAAGAGATTGTTTCTTTCCTTTCTCATGCATATGCCGAAAGCAAAGGAAGACATGTAGCATGTGGGCAAGCTATCAAGGGAAGGGAATGTTGGTTAATGTCAGCCTTTGTCATAAAGGAGGGAACAAAAGCCATGTGAAGCAAGTTGGAAAATGGGAAAAGCAAGTTTGACTAGCTGCATATTGATCACTATTTGCATGTGATGGTTTATCCCTAGATTCATAGAGTGGCTACTATATTTATGAAGCCAACAGAGTCATCCTGAGTCTGACAATCTCCAAAAAGTTCTCTTTGGTCTTGCTCCATATGCTCTTTCTTCAACTTTTCTATAGTAGCAAGTTGCTCAGGAGTAAGGGTCACTTCAGTAGTATGTGTCAAAACATTGACCTGAAACAAATTAGTCAGGACAAAATATGCTGAAAGTTATAATATGAAAAGGAGGAGGAGGGGGGAGGGGGGTTTGTGGATTTGTAAAGACGTAAAGTATAAATGAAACAAATTCAAATGATTCTCCTCTGTCACCTACTTGCATCAATTATGCAGTAATTCTAAACCAAAAGAACAAACAAATGAGTACAACATATCGAACACATTCTGCACATGTCACAGTGACATTTAAGGATACAATCACACATATGAAATTTGCAACTAATATTTTAAATTTTCTGATATGTCTCAGCGGTTTGTAATTTTTGTTTGAATCAAAACAATGACCGAGCAGAAAATTGCAGACTCTAAATGGAGAAAATTGGCCCCTTTGGTTAAGCAGGTAAGCTCAAGCTCAAGCCGTCTCTCTCTGTCTCATAGAAGCATACAGATCAGAGATGCCTAAGAATTTCCAAAATAGTGAGAGGAAAATATCAACTTTAGAGTCTGAGGGAAAAGAATAATAAGAAAAAGAAAAAAGAAAAGGGGAAAGAGAACGTTGAGAAAGCAAAGCTGAAACAATAAGTAGAAGGAAAAGGTGTGTGGGCTGTGGCCTCTCTAGTTTTTGGCCATGCAACAGTACTGCCTAAAGTACTCACCAAGTCTTCGTGCTTAATCTGTGGGCCTTTCAGATAGTTTCTTTTAGGAGCATTTTACTGTAGTAAAGTAATATAGTTTTGACAACATGAGTTGAGCGTTGTTGAACTCCAGATACAACAACACGCCAGGATGCGTTGTTAAAATATCCTCGAAATTCCATTTCAACAACGCGCATTTATAGTCTGTTGTTAAAAGTGATATAACACAACACACATACTTTGTACGTTGTTAAAAGCCTAATTTCACAACGCAAACTTACGCACGTTGTTAATAATGTGTTGTGGTAGAGTATTTTTCTTGTAGTGTAGGTAGTTACTATAAGAGATATTTAGTCATATACCTATTCTCAACACAAAAAATATAAATAATAGCTAACTCTATTTAATTTCATTTTGATTATTAAATTACTTTGATTCCCTATTGAGTGTTTTGGGTTTGTTTATGAGTTTTGGGGTTGGGCTTGTTTTAAGAAAGCAATGACAATTTTGCAATTTATAAAAAGTTAAAAGTCTTTTTGTTATGTTGAAAACTCACAAATCGTATTCCCCTTTACTAGGTAGACTACCCTAGCACTCGAAACTATTTGATAGGTTCTTCCAAGGATGACAAATGACCTGCACAAATTTACCACCACGAACAACCATCTATAAAAGCAACAAGAAGAACAGATGAAAAAAGTAAAGAAGACAGAAAAAAAAAATTGAGAAGATGCCAATGGTAGATAGGTTGAAATAAGGGGATGTAACCATGTATATATGGAAATTATTAATTAAAAAGCTCAAATCTAGTAATTATTCACCTTAATTTTTATTTCCATAAATAACATTAAATTCTACAACAATAATGGGTTGATAAAAAATAAAAAATAAAAACTGTAGTAGGGTAAAATAGGCACGCATAAAAAATTGACTAATTGAAATAATGACTCATCATCTCGTTAGGGAAAGTTTGCTGACCTGGAATGCTAGTCATTGGGTTTACTTCAAAACTTAAAAATCTGTCAATTTTTCCGTTTTCATATAAAAAAAAACAAATTAGATTATTCTCAGGAAGGTGACTTTTGTTTTCATGCAAAATATATTTTGACACGTACAAAAATAATTTATTAAAAACACACCAAAAGGCTCATTCCCTAAATAGCCAAGTATTTTGGTTATTGGAACACAAGCGAATAATACATGAAAAACATGTAGTGCGCATGTGCGCACATGAGTTTATATAGCATACACATGCTTATAATTTTCACATTATATAAAAACCTTTTTCCTACTGTGTTGTCAGTGGCGGATCCAGAACTCTCGGGTCACAGGGTCATAGTGTAAAAATGTCGAAATTTTTTGAAGATAAACTATTGAGGCATTTTTTAGGACAAATGAGTCATTTCTTATCCAATTATTTAAAACTAACGTAAAACTAATAATAAATTTTTGTAAAAAAAATACAGACAAACACGCACACTAATACTCTAGCATCAACCCCAACCTACCCTAAAAACCCTCTGTACCCAAAAGAAGAAGGGTTTTTGAAGACTTTATGCATATTTGCTGGGATTTCATTGTGCATATTTGCAGCTTGCACAGAGATAGAACCGGTGTGAAAATTGGAGTGTGGAAACACAACATTTTCATGTGTTGTTTCCTGGTTTGAAGGAGCAAGGGATAAATTCAAATATGTTGAGGATTCAGGAATCGAAGGGAATTGCATTTTTGATTGATTTCTGCTTATGTTTTCTCTCTAGTTTGCTTTTGTTTTTAGATTGAATGACATCCTGGTTTGAATGGTAAGGAAAGCATCAGACAACGTCCTTGAATAACGAAAGCATGTTGGGATCTCATCCCTTGTTCCCAGCATCCATATTTTCTTGCTTTCCACCTCGACCCACTTAATTATAAAAAAGAAAGAAAAAAAAAAGAATGAACAAAAAGAACAAAAAAAGAAAAATATAACAATATCTATTAAAAAAATATTTATCAACACATTATTTATCAACAACAAAAATATAACAATATCAATTAACAACAACAAAAGTATAACCAAAACAATAATAATTGGGGGTTTTAGATGGAAGTATCGGTGCTGGATAAGATAGAAGGATACGCTGGGCATTTGTTGTTTTGTTTTTTTAAAAGACTTGGCTCAAAACGACGTCGTTTTGGCCAGGTCATTTAAAAAAAATTCATAGCCCAAAACGATGTCGTTTTGCCTTGGTTGCTTTTAAAAGAAAGACAGGCACGCTGTGCTGCGCACACAGCCTTCTCCTTCAGCCAATTCGTCGAGCACTTGGTGTGCAGCTCCAAGAGGTCGCACCAGCAACTCCAAGGAACCTCCAAGCCTATTTCCATGGCTTCCAAGAGGTCGTGCGACCCCACTGACCCCACTGTGGCTCTGCCCCTGTGTGTTGTGTTATAAGAGAAAAACTTGCATGTCATTGGAATCAGGGAAGTGTGGTCATTTTTTTAATAATTGAAAAATTAAAAATCAAACAACAAATCAATTGTTTTTTTTTTAATTTAATAATTATTTAAATGGTGGATTTCTAATTTTTCCCCTGCATGCACACATTACATACGTCTTATTTGACGGAATGGGCCAATTGGACTTGATTTGTTGACGACGCGAAGTGTAATGACCAAAATCAGAAACTCAACATTTTGGTGACTAAATTTAAATTCAACCCTAACTCTAGTCACCAAAAATGTAATTACTCCTAATATTAATGATGTACTGAGTGTGTAGATGAACGATGTTGAATAGTTGTTTTTATAGGACTGATGGAAGTAAACTTTAAACAACAAATTACCACAATATATTTTGGAATAAAAATTTAATATAAATGGATTTCTCAGCCACAAAATGGTTGCGCCACCTGTTTCACCAAAAAATAATTAGGGAGTTTCACTAAAATACCCAAAATGGGGGCTGAAATTATAAAAATACCCAACACCCAAAACACTTTATAAACATACCCAAAACTCATCATTACACACACTCAAAACCCATTTATAAACATACCCAAAACCCATCATTACACACATACCCAAAACCCATTTTGGGTATGTTTCTATGTTTAAATAGTGCTTGGGTATTTTTATAAATACATGTCTAGGATTGGGTATTTTTATAAATATCTATTAATTATTTGTCCAAATAAGAACAGCAGTGAAGTGAATGGGAATAGAACATACCATTTCTTATCATGCATAAATATCGAAGTTTCAAATTTTGCATACATTGTCGGACTGTGATTGATAAGTATGGATGAACACTAGGGATGGCAACGAGTCGGATATGGCAATACCATCCCCGTGTCTGCTCTCAATCCCCGTTCCCGTCCCCGTCCCCGTCCCCGATCTCATCCCCATCCACATCCCCGATCCCATCCGCGTCCCCATCCCCGGTCCCATCCCTATAATAATTTTCAGGAAATTTCCTTCACTATCTCACAAAACTAGGGGTGGGCATCAAAACCGGAATACCGAAATCATCCCGAAACCGTGCCAAACTATGTCAATCTCGTGCCGTCCCGTTTGGTGTTGATGTGTAAACGAGAAGATACCGTGTCATCCCGTTACTGTTTGGCATGACAACGGTTCCAGATTTGTGATCCCGTTTGGTGTTATACCGTACCGAATAGTATATTTAAATAATAATCCTAATTTAATTTCAATTCCTCCTCTCTCTCCACAGACATTTGTAGTAGGATCTTTTAGGCTATATCATTATCTCTTTAAGGTTAGTAGATGGTGTATGGTGTTTTGTGTTACTGTTGATAATTTGTTACTCTAAATGGTAGTAGCGTATTAAAGCATTTGCATGTTGGAAATGTGAAGCATGGATGAGTATACTTAATATGCTGTCTAACTTACGCACAAGTATGGAATGAGGCTTACTGACATCAGAGCTGGTACCTTGGTTGGCTCAACGAAGGAGAATTGGGGTTAGAAATAGGAGTACAATAAACATCAGCTTCATATTTTGGTTTGTATGAGAACTGATCTGTTTTGTAGTTAAGATCTTGATGAGCATTGAGACATCAACACTCATGTTAATTCTTTGTAGTATACTAGTATTATTTTGCTTGCCATATTGGTGGGGCTTAGATTGGTGTCCTTTTAGATTTCCCACCCCCGCCTTTCAGGCCTTCTTCTTCCTTGGATGTTTCCTAGCTAAACTTCCATTCAAGGGGTCGTAATATTGTGGCATTTCAGGTCATTCCATGTTCCCCATCTGATTTAGTTAATAGTTATCTGTTTGAATGCTAATGTTGCCAATTTGAATCTGTGTGTTGTTAATAGTTATTACCAATATGGTAATGGTAATAGCTTGGTTATTCTTGTTAGCTTGGAGTGTTTGTTTAACGTTCTCGATTTTACCATAATTGTGCCCCTTGAGGCTTGCCGGTGAATATTGAGTTCACTATTTACTTCTAAGTTTGAGGTTATTGCAGATTCTTTACGGTATCAATATTGATACCGAATCATACCGGTCCCATTTGGGTCCGGCATGGTTTGAACGTGTTTTCAAGAACTCTCATCCCGTGTCATCCCATCCTGATTCCTCTATTCGGAATTAACACCAGGATGACCTCCATCCCGTGTCATCTTGTACCGTGCCCAAGCCTACACAAACCCCAACCCAAATCCCTTATTATTATTATTATCTATTATTATTATTTTCAGATTTTACTTCCGTAATTAAATTATTTTTATTGATGTTCCTCTGCCAAAAATTATCAACATAGCATACACTTATTGCAACAATAGTTGTTGGAGTTAATATTATTATAAGCATACACTTATTCCAACATATTATTATAAGCATTTATAGCTGAGTTCAATGCATTTATTCTTTTAAAAAAACAATAATGTAAAACCAAGTTGGGTTCTTCTACTCAAAACAATCTTGTATTTGTTTTGGCATTCGTAGTACTCTTTCTTACCCGGGAAGATTTTAATGAGGCCATTTTTAGCCATGCCTGTGCAGTGTAATTCATTCAGTCTATCTGAATACAATTCGATCGCTTTCAAAAAAAAAAGCAATTCTCTCAAATCGCATTGAAGATGCTCATGCTCTCTTTGAACCAATGCAATAGAGTTGCTCATCGCTTGGCTAGATTTGCTTTGTCAATCCATATATAGTTTTGTGACTGATAATCCTCCTCAACCTCTCTCACCTGACAATTGTTTTGTCAATAACGCTTTTCATCAATTCAAAATCCTTCGCATTTAATTATTGTATCATACATCTGGAAACCCTATTATATAATTCTTAAATGTGGAAAACGCTGCTAAAGCATAAGCATCTAGCATACCTGCCTTCTAAGAAACACTTATGTAAAACACGGTATGCGGATAATAATTTCTGATATCCACAATCAATTATGATATGTCATATGTGATAATTTTTTCATTTACATATCGTAATTGATCGGGAATTACAAAACTTTATTATTTCCTTTTCACATGAGTTTTTCTACTGCCTTCCAGGTTCTGGTATTATAATAATTTAATTTTTTTTCGAAGGTGACTCCATGTCTGTATGTCAACTATTCAGGTGTGGTATCTATAGCATATATCTGCCTCACCACCACCACACCTGTCACACGCCCCAGGAGGGGTATTACAACTTTTTTTTTTGGGTCTGAGCCACGAGGTGGTCCTGGATGGGCCCCAATTATGGGTGGCACCTTTAAGCCTTAACCACAACCCAGACTAATCCCCGCTCACACCGGGTCGGCCCGTAAGGGGTAAAGTGCTGGTCAAAGTAGTGACTCCATACAAGAGCAGAGATCGAACCCCTGACCTCTTTTAAGGAATGAGAGTACCGAACCACTCACACCAACCACCTTGGTTGGGTATTACAACTTTGAGTATATAATATTTTCAATATTTTCAACTTCGAGTATCTGTCAATGGTTCATTAAAACATATAGTATTTATGAAAGAAATAGCCGTCCACAAATATGAACTTTGGATTCATTTAAGCTGTCAATCCCATCAACGCGTCGGCATTCAATTCTTTAATTTTTTTCTATAATATTATTTTGTCGTTGCTATGAAATCTAGGCTTGATGAAAATGAAAAGTTTAATCTTTGCCCCACACCCCCAACTCAAGAAAATCAAAACAGATATGGATATATATATTTCTTCTTTTGGCTACTAAATTTGAGATTAAGAATCTAGGTGGACTCAAATATTTCTTGGGAATTGAGGTGGCTCGATCACAACGAGGCATATTTCTCTCTCAAAGGAAATATATCTTGGACTTATTGACTGACACAGGAATGCTAGATTGCAAACCTGTAGACACTCTTATTGTTCAGAATCATCATCTTGGAGAATACTTGGATCAAGTTCCAACTAACAAAGAAAGATACCAAAGGTTAATGGGAAGATTGATCTACTTGTCTCGTACTAGGTCAGAAATTGCTTATGCAGTGAGCGTCGTCAGACAATTTATGCATTCTCCGAGTAAAGACCATATGAATGCAGTTATTCGGATACTTAGATATTTGAAGTCTACACCTTATGTTCTCAAAACATGGTCATCTGAATATTGATGGTTACACAGATGCAGATTGGGTAGGAAGTATAACAGATAGGAAATCCACATCTGATTACTTCACATTTGTGGGAGGTAATTTGGTTACATGGAGAAGCAAGAAACATAAGGTGGTTGCCTTATCTAGTGCAGAATCCGAGTTCAGAGGTATAACCAAAGGAATTTGCGAACTCATTTGGTTAAAAAGGTTGCTTACTGAACTTGGGTATAGACTCACATCTGTAATAAATCTCTTTTGTGACAACAAGGCTACAATAACTATTGCACAGAATCCAGTTCAACATGATCGCACCAAACATGTTGAGGTAGATCGACACTATATCAAACAGAAGCTCGAAGCTAAAGTGATTCAGTTTCCTTTTGTAAATTCCGAGGATCAATTGGTGTATATTTTGACAAAGGCAATTTCCAGTAAAGCGTTCCACAATTCACTGGACCAGTTAGGCATTGACGACATCTATGCACCAACGTGAGGGGGAGTGTTGAGGTGACTTACTTTCCTTACACCCCAAAAATTCATATTATAATTGTAATTGATTTACTTTAATTCTTGATTTTCTACTGTAAATAGATTTAGTAATTTATTATTTACTTGCCCAATCAGGTTTCGTTGTATTATAAATATGACCTCATACAAAGAGAAGAATACACAGAAAATTCTCACAAACAAATATTCTCATATTAGGTTTCATATTTCAGCATTAATAACCCTTTTTGGGCCTAGCAAAATAAATAACCCCCACCTCAGTATTTAAAAAAGAAAAATAACAAAAGAGAATCACATTCACATCCCACCTAACAAAATTTGTAGTTGAATTGAAGCTTGATCATCTCTGTGGTGTCAAAAAGACAGACGTACTGCTTGTTCAGAAAGGGCTTCACAACCACCTCATCTCTCAACGGTTAAATTTGTACCTGTATTATTATGTTCTGCATTATGAGATTTAAGTTTATGGAGGGCAGGGCCCCCACTTGAGCTGAGGTTTGGTGGTGAATTGCCATGGAAAACTTGTCCAATATGAGGCTTTGCTTTTGCTTCCTCTGCCATTTTTGCAAATTTCCTAACTTTCATATCATTCAAAGCAAGTTCATGTCTTTGTGTTCAATGATATTAAACATTGCATTTAATTAATAATTAGATATTAATCGATGATGATGATGATAGTCTAATTTTATGGCGTTTCTCTTTTGTTAGATTTAGTCCGGTTGTCTAGTCTTTGTTTTTTGTTTTTTGTTTTTTATTTGTTTATCCAAGGGTAAAACTTCATTAAACAAACTAGGCAATATAGTACATCAGCTTCTACGCAAGAATCTATAAAAGCGGAGCAGCCATAATGTGACATCGTTAAAATATTACCTTAAAAAAAACTCAAAAGAGGAAAATCCGATTAAGAAAAAAAATTACCATGACTTCTCCCAAAAACAAAACAATAGAGAATAGAAAGGATCTAATTGGTCGCACAGTCCGGTCCACCAGGGTGGAGCCGCCTCCTCCCAAACAAAGCTTTGTTAATTTAGGCAAATTCCCCCAGATCAAACCATTCAAAGAGTAGAATTGCTATGATCGATTAGCATGCATTTCCACGTGTAGATTAACAGATTAAAAAATTGTATTAATTGCTCCAAGAATTTTGAATGATAGGCAGGAAGATATCTTGCATGATTTGAAATGATGCCGAAAGCCAATAATTATCGACCCTTGATTATGTGATGATTAAGCTCGTAATTATATAAAGCAATGGTATGTATAGGACTGGTGGGGTCAACAATTTGGAATTAAGTTTAGAGACAAATCAAAAGATATCTCCATCGTGTCAATTTTTTTTCCTTTTTGGGTACATATTTGGCTTTGTAATAAGGGAACTCATGTCAAATTGTGAGTGAATGGCCAAAAAATGAGGGGACATCTGCATTCAAATCACCACCTCCCCTATGTGTAGACCTATCATGGAGGTGCCCCTCTAAACTCCATGAAAATCCTATTATTTTTTAAGCATTATATGCAATATTAGTTAAAATATAATTCTATATAATCTTGAATTTATAGTATTGCCCCGCCCACGTACCCACCCCACATATTAGCTTCTAGCTCCGCCACTCACCTCCACTACGTTTTTATCCAAAATAGATGCAAGAAGACACAAGAACAGTAAAATCAGAATAGGACATACCAAATTGTGTACGCCAAATCTAAGTCAGTTTGTTTATTTATTTGGTCTTACAATTAAAATAGCTAATAAAGTGGAATAATACTCTCAACATGTCTTAAACGATAACTCAAGCTAGAGACAGAAGATGGTCGGAAAGCAGTGGAAGAAAAATCAAGAAATCATTGAGTGGCACCTACCATTTTGGCTGTGGACTTAATTTGGTAGTTGCATGGGGATCTCGTCCCATCTTTTCGTGCAACTATTTCATCCGACAATTTAATGAGAAAATTGGGAAATGTTGAGCAATATTTAATGTACAATAAAATGCATATATATCACATGCTTTGACTCTCCTCATATATTTTAGTCATTCCTCCTCGTGGTATTCTTACAAAACAGCACATGTTTCTTATATATATATATATATATATATTTTCTTTCAACACTTTTCACTCAAGCCTTGTTGGCTGGTTTTTTAGCTTTTGCTTTTGGCAATCACCCAATTCCAATCACCGGCAATATAATCTCCCGGCGACGGCACGGGCAACGTAAAGCCAATTATTAGAGGTTCTAGCATTTTGTGTATATATATAAGGAAATTGAAATCATTTAAAAATATATAAACAAAAAAAAGATCTTCATTTTGATGTTAATTGATATGCCACCTGCATGTCCAGATAAGCAAGCATATGTCGGTACGTGGCCGTCGACTGATTTGTCGACATATGTTCGGCTACTCTCTTATTCGGAGTTTTAAAGGAATATTCCTCCCTGTATCCTTATGAACTTACAGCTCAGAAAACAAGCCTATGTCTGAGAAACAAACTACTGGTTATCTGATTCTGTCATGCATCCATCAAAACTTTATAATTATTTTTTCTAACTCCTCCCTAAAATTTATCTAAAGAGGTGGTTTAACACTAAAAAAAATCAGCAATAGTTACAATTTTTTTTTGTGACTATTGGCAGCAACAGTCACCTTTGTTGGTGAGTAAGCCCAATAGTAACGCTGCAGTTACGAATTTTGGGTTGGTGATATATGAAGCCGTTACTATTGTTCTTTGTCACGAATTAAACAGCCGTTATTTTTATTTAAGGTTTAAAAATAAGTCGAAGAAGAAACCCAGACTCACCTTAATCCTTATTGCAAGAATGGGCAGTGTAAAGAGCATCTTCAAGGGAGATGTCAAATACCAAACATCAAATTTAAATTTGATGGCTGATGTGGCAATTTGACATCTTACACAGCTTTACACTCCACCCGATATGTCAAATTAAATTATTATTTTATTACATTTTAGTGTTGATTTATTTTTAATTAAAAAGAATACAAAAGAAAAAATAATAAAATATTCATTTGACATCTTGCTTTTGGGATGTCAAAAATAACATATCAATTTTCAGCCTTCATTCCACATCAGCTTTGACACATCGGTTGGAGTGTATGAGATGTTATTTCTAGCTGTTAAATATCTATGTGCCATTCAAACATAAAAGAAGAGCTACTAAGAAGAAGATAAAAACCAACTTTGTGTTTTCGTTTTGCTACTTTGGCCTGGCTTTTGTTTTATTCGTGCATATGAAAAGCTTTAGTTTCTTTAAAATTAAAAAAAAAACTCAAAGTTTGAATTTTTAATACAAAACAACATTGGTAATATTGAAAAGTAGGTGGTAATTGGCCTGGTTTTGGTTTCTCAGTGCATTTTAAAAGCTTTAGCCTTTAGAAAAAATAATAAAACTTTAATTTGAATTGTTTAATATAAAAGCACACCGGGAATGTTGACAACTAAAGGTGGGAGTTATTATTATGAGTTGTAATATTTTATTGTGAACTTAAAAGTGTATTGGGAACTAGAAAAAGTTTAATATTTTATTGATTTGAGTTCAAGTTAGCTTTGTTTTTATTATATTTAATTCAACAATCACCAAAGCAGACCAAGAATGGTGAGGACTAACCCAAATCATTGACCATCCACCTAAATGCAACGAAAACTGATTTTGTTGCTATGAAAACGTGACTATTGCTCACTTTTTTTTAGTGTAAGGAGCTCATTGTAGATGCTTTTAATCATCTATTTTTTTTATAAAAAAAATTTTGGCACTGATTACTGATACTCTTCAATAATATATTGACGCCATTTTTATTTATTTATTTATTTATTTTAAAATAAGATGTCTAATCCTTCGAGAGGAAAATTGTTCATCAATAAATTTTGATGAGAAAAGATATAAGATGTTGACTAAATTTTAACTTTTGCTATCCTCGTAATGACATGCAGGATAACTTTTCCACGTGTCGTTACATTATTGGTCGGAGATAGCAAAATAATACTATCCTGATTACACTAAAGTTTTTCTGAATAAAAAGGCTGATGACAATTAACTAACATAATATTTTTTTTAACTGACTAACATGATATATATTTATAATTTAGAATTGTTATACTTGGAAATTGGAAACCATGTTAAACTTATTATTAAATTGGAAAACAAACAAGTCTCTCTTTAATTATTAAACTTATTTAAATTACAACAACAACAACTAAACAAGAAAAAAGAGACGCTCAATGCAAAATCCTTATTAGCTAGGGAAATTGATTATTGAATTACTTTCTAGTTGTACCATTTTTTTATGATACCCATTTTGACTGCCTCCTCACTGTTGAACCCATAAGGTACTCTTGCTACAACATCTTGAATCATTAACTCTTTCACACTTGAAATGCTTGCATGGTAAACTTGAAACCCTAGGGCTTTGAGTGCATTCATCAATTTAGCATATGGGTAATCTTGATCAGGACACTGAACTCGTATCATGGCTTCTGAGCCCAAAATCTTCACATCCACTTCCAGAGCAGCACCTGCTTTATTATTATTATAACTTGAACTATGATGATCAACTATGGAGCCGGTGCTTTGGCTGCTGTGATGATGATGATGATCAAGATTGCTCACATGACCTACTTTGGGATTTTGGGGTTGTGCATGGATCTTTGCCTCCAATTCCTCAACTTTTTGTTTGAGCTGATTGATGTATGCCACAGCATCAGCAAGCAAAGAGGACCTGTCCATTTTCGACACATTCGGAACAACAGAGCGGAGGACATAGAATCGATGGTTAAGCTTCTCGCGTCTTTGTCTTTCTGCCTCAACATGGGTTGATAATTCTCTACCAGTTCCATGGTTTGATGATCTTCCTCTCTTTTTCAATCGAATGTTTTTTGCATTTTCAGAGGTGAAATTACCAACAGAGTCAGAAGGTGAGTCTGATGATGATCCACCTATATTGACAGGCGTAGCTTCTTTTACACCACATTCTGGACAAAACAAAGATATTAAACATCAACACACAACATGTTTGACAATTTTTTTTTTTGGTCTGAACCATGAGGTGGTCCTGGATGGGCCCCAACTATGGGTGGCACCTTTAAGCCTCAACCACAACCTAGACTAATCCCCACTCACACCGGGTCGGCCCATAAGGGGTAAAGTGTTGGCCAAAGTGGTGACTCCGTACGAGAGCAGGGATCGAGCCCCTGACCTCTCTTAAGGAATGAGAGTGCCGAACCACTCACACCAACCACCTTGGTTTACATGTTTGACAATTTTGAGTAAAATGTCCTACAATAATATATTTTTAAAGTGTTTAAGCTAATAGTGGTAGTGATTAATAATCATACAATCATAAGGGAAATAATTCTTTGGTACTAGGTACTAATTTACTAGGTCATTGTCGGCATTGGGTCAACGTTTTAACTTAATAGTACATATAACCAATCAAATATATACAAAGTACAAGTACTGTAAATTAGTATTTGGTATCAACTTAGGGCTCGTTTGGGAGTGCTTCTTCCCGAAGCGCTTATGCTAGTAGCGCTTATGTCAGTAGCGCTTATGACATAAGCGCTTCTACAAAGAAGCAGTTTGTCGTTTGGATGTCACATTTAAAAGTGCTTTTACACTACATAAAAGCATTTTTGATATTTTGTTGAGTGTTTGGCTAACACAGTAAACTCGCTTTTAAAAGTACTTTAAAAAAAATTTAAAGAATCCCAAAATATTATAATAAACACAGGAAATAAAAATTCATAGGATCCCAAAATAAAAACATGACTTAAAAAAGTATGAAATTCCCAAAATAAATTCATAGAAAATCTAAAATAACAACACAATCTGTAAACATAAGTGAGACTCAAGAGGATATAAAAAAAAAACCTAGAAAAAGTTTGAGGAAAGATAAGGTTTGCAGCAACAGCAAGAAAGGAAATCCAAGTTCCAACAACCAAATTGTCCCCTGCATACTTTGATGTGTAAAAGTTTAGTGGACATGTGGGCGTAATATATGAAATTAAAAAGGAATTGGCAAGAACCACCTCAAAATTTTGAATAACACCGTTGGGAAGCTCGTAAATAAGAACAATACAAGAAGAAAGGAAATGACTTTGCTTTGGTCATCATTAAGAGAAAAAGAGAGAGAAAAAGAAAGAAAAGGAGGGTATTTTGGCATTTAAAAAAATTAAATATGGGTATTTTTGGCATTTTAAAAGTTTCATTAAAGGGAGCCAAGTGCTTCCCTTGTTTTTGTCCTACAGCGCTTTTAAGAAGAAGCACCTCTCAAGTGCTTCTTCCAAAACCACTCCAAGTGCTTTGGATCTCACCCAAAGCGCTTTTGCAATTTTTGCCAAACACCATTTTTAAAAGACAGAAGCGATTTTGCCCATTTAGAAGCGCTTTTCGCTGCTTCAAAAGCACTCCCAAACGAGCCCTTAATCTTTCTCCGTAAAGGAAACTTGTTGCTTAACTTGTCTGGTCAAATCTTTTTGACCTCCTGAAAACATCCCATCCTCCAGGAGAGAAATTAGTACATTGCCGCCACGGCTACCCTGCTTTGAGACCCTGTTATTCTCTGATTCAAAGAGGGATTTGGATAAGTGCACAAGGCCCCAATCTTCTTTGATCACATCCAAAGAAGCAAGTTCAAGTACGCCACATGGAGTTGCAACACAAACCAGAGTTTTGTTGGTGTGTAATCCTTCAGCCGAGTTTTTGGAGCTAAAGGAATTGTGTCTGCTCTGTTTTCATTTCCTTTTAGTTGTTTATTTTTTCTTCAGTTTTATTGTGCACCCTTGGATCACAGTCCAAGTGTTTTAATCTCTAGCATAGGTTTAAATGACATGTGTAAGCATCTAATAGGATGTTAGAACTTGATCTTTTTGTAAATATGGTACAGGGAAGAATATCTCTTTTCCTCTCTCTGCCTAACGATTATAACCAAACAGTGGAACTGATATGAAATACACAAAAGCATTTTTTCATTCTCCAGAGCAACGCTCTCTCTCAATTTTTCTGTGATTTTCTTCTTTGCTCCCAAAATATCCAAAATATGAAATGCTGAAACTAAGAATTCTAACATGGTATCGCGAGCCAGGTTCGATTGCTTGAGCTGGGCGTGAATCTGTGATTGAATCGGAGAAATTGGGTTTTGTTTGAGCTAAACTTGAGCTCATCTGAAGATCGCGATTTCTCAAATCCAATGTCTAATATGGCAGGATCGAGTACCTCTGAGCTGCGAACTCCAATTTTCAATGGAGAAAATTATGAGTTCTAGAGTATCAGAATGAAAACTATTCTGAAATCTCATGGTTTATGGGATCTGGTCGAGAATGGGTTAAGTGACCTAGATCTGAAGAAGGAGAAAGAGGAGGCTGTAGACACTGAGAAGTCTATGGTGGTTCAGACTCTGATGAAGGATGCACGTGCACTTGGATTGATCCAAAGTGCTGTTTCAGATCAGCTATTTCCAAGGATTGTGAATGAGGAAACTTCGAAGGGAGCTTGGGATATTCTGAAGCTGGAATTCAGAGGAGATAAACAGGTACGAAATGTCAAATTGCAAGGGCTGCGTAGGGAATTTGAATATACCCGCGTGAAGGATAGTGAATCTTTATCTGTATATCTGGTTAGGTTGTTTGATATAGTAAATCATATGAAGAGTTATGGTGAGGAACTATCTAGAGAGAGAATTGTCCAGAAGCTATTGTTTAGTTTGCCTAAATCTTATGATTCTATCTGCTCTGTAATTGAACACTCTAAGGACCTTGAAACTCTTGAGGTTCAAGAGGTTGTTGCTTCACTGAAGAGCTTTGAGCTCAGATTGGATAGACACACTGAGAATTCTACAGAAAAAGCCTTCTCTAGTCTGAATGTTGGTAGGAAAAACCCTGAAAATGGAATTGCTTCTGCAGATCAAATACCTCAGAAAAATTGGAAATCCAATGATGGAAACAAAATGGCCTGCAAACATTGTGACAGATTTCATTATGGCAAATGTTGGTATGAAGGGAAACCTAAATGCCATGGTTGTGGGAAGCCTGGACATATGATCAGAGATTGCTATGGACACAAGAATGTGCAGAGAGTGAATTATGCAAATCAGGAGGAAGATTGTGGCACTTTGTTTTATGTGTGTAATGCTGCAACTGATGTGAAGGTAAATCACTCTTGGTATATTGACAGTGGTTGTAGTAACCACATGACAGGAGATGAGGGACTTTTGGTCAATATTCAAAGGAATTTGAGCTCTAAGGTGAAGATGGGAACTGGAGAAGTGGTCCCAGTTGCTGGAAAAGGGACCTTGGTGATAAAAACTAAGTTAGGCAAGAAGCACATTCATGAAGTAATGCTTGTACCTGGCCTTGAAGAAAATCTGCTTAGTGTTGGGCAAATGATGGAACATGGCTATCACCTTGTGTTTGGAGGAAATGTGGTGAGTGTTTATGACAATCAGTCACTAGAAAATCTGATTGTGAAGGTGCAGATGACAAATAACCGATGCTTTCCATTGACAATGATGCCTGCGAGTGAGTTGGTCCTAAAAGCAAGTGTCACACATTGCTTGCAGACATGGCATAAGAGGCTGGGGCATTTAAATGAAAGAAGTATAAAATTGCTTGAGAATCAAGGGATGGTTCATGGCTTACCTCACTTGGAGTAGAAGTCAGTTGTATGTGATGGTTGTATGCTTGGAAAACAGCATAGGGATTCTTTCCCTTTGGAATCCACTTGGAAAGCTTCAAACCCTTTGGAATTGGTTCACACAGACATCTGTGGACCAATGAAAACAGAATCACTATCTGGAAACAGGTACTTTCTACTGTTTACAGATGATTTTACTAGAATGTCATGGGTGTACTTCATCAGAAATAAGTCAAGTGCATTGGAATGTTTTAGAAAATTCAAAGCTATGACTGAGCTGCAAAGTGGGTATAAGATAAAAGGCTTGAGAAGTGACAGGGGTGGAGAGTTTCTATCTGGAGAATTCAACAAGTTTTGTGAGGAATCTGGTATTCAAAGGCAGCTAACTATGGCATATTCTCCACAGCAAAATGAAGTGGCCGAGAGGAAGAACAGGACAGTAGTGGAAATGGCCAAGTCCATGTTGCATGAGAAAGGTGTTCCCTATGAGTTTTGGGCAGAAGCTGTAAATACAGCAGTCTATTTGCTGAATAGATGTCCTACCAAGGCTCTTAACAAGATAACACCATTTGAAGCTTATACTGGCAGAAAACCAGGAATTGCACATTTAAAAATATTTGGATCTCCTTGTCATGTGTTTATTCCTTCAGCATTGAGGCATAAGCTTGAAGAAAACAGTCACAAGTGTATTTTTGTAGGCTATGGTCTCTGTGAAAAGGGATATAGGCTGTTTGATCCAAGTACTAGGAAGATAATTCTGTCCAGAGATGTGCAATTTGATGAATATGGCTTATGGAACTGGGAAAATACAAATGAAGAAGAGATGGTAGTCCCTTTGCCTACTGAGAATCAAAGCTGTGAACCAAGTCAAAGCTTGGATACACCACTGCAAATGGATGAAGAAGTCACATTACAAGCTTAACCAAGTCAAAGCTTGGATACACAAACTCAAATAGTTGAAGATACCACTCTGCAAGATGAAGGCATAGGTGAAAGTTCTCAATTCTTTGATCACACACCAAAGAAATGGAGAAGTGTAAGTGAAATCATGGCTAAGTGTAATGTGTGTATTGTGGAACCTGAAAATTATGAAGATGCAGCTCAAGATGAGTCATGGAGAAAGGCAATGGAAGCTGAACTGGAAATGATAGAAAAAAATGACACTTGGAAACTTGTCGAGAGACCATTTGCTAAACCTGTGATTGGTGTTAAGTGGGTCTACAAGACTAAACTGAATCTAGATGGTACTGTGCAGAAAAACAAGGCTCGTTTAGTGGCTAAAGGCTACTCACAAAAGCCCGGTATTGATTACAATGAGACTTTTGCCCCTGTGGCAAGGCTAGACACCATTAGGACCTTGATTGCTCTTGCTGCACATAAGGAATGGAGCTTGTATCAACTAGATGTGAAATCTGCATTTCTTAATGGAGTTTTAAAGGAGGAAGTATATGTGGAGCAACCACAAGGATTTGTAAAGAAGGATGAGGAAACAAAGGTATACAAGTTACACAAAGCTTTGTATGGTTTGAAGCAAGCACCAAGAGCTTGGTATGACGAGATTGATGCCTATTTCAACAAGGCTGGTTTCAAGAAAAGTCCAAGTGAGGCAACTTTATATGTTAAGGCAGAAGGTTCAGATGTTCTTATTGTTTCTCTATATGTTGATGACATAGTGTACACGGGTAGCAGCTCTCAAATGATTGAAGAATTTAGGAGAGATATGATGGAACACTATGAGATGACAGATTTGGGAGTATTACACCATTTTCTTGGAATGGGGGTGATACAGTCTAAACAAAGCATTTTCTTGCATCAGAAGAAGTATGGACAGAAGCTGGTTGAAAAATTTGGTTTGAAAGATTGCAAAATAGTGGCTACACCACTTGCAATGAATGAGAAGTTAAGTAAGAATGATGGAAGTGAGGCTGCAGATGAAGGAGAATATAGACAGATTGTGGGCAGCTTGCTCTACTTGACTGCAACTAGGCCTGACACAATGTTTGCAGCTAGCCTCTTGGCAAGATTCATGCACAATCCCACCAAGAAACACATGGGAACTGCTAAAAGGGTATTGAGATACATTCAAGGAACAATAGACTTTGGAATTGTATTTGAGAAGGGAAAAGAAACTACTCTTATTGGCTATTATGATAGTGACTGGGCAGGAAGTGAAGATGACATGAGGAGTACCTCAGGGTATGCTTTTACTATGGGATCGGGAGTGTTTTCGTGGGCTTCAATTAAGCAAAATACAGTTGCTTTGTCTACAGCAGAGGCAGAATATATAAGTGCTGCAGAGGCTACTTCTCAAGCAAAGTGGCTGAGATTTGTACTTGAAGATTTTGGAGAAGAACATATTGAAGGAACACAGATAATGTGTGATAACACATCAGCAATTGCTATGGCAAAGAACCCTGTTTTCCACCAGAAGTCAAGGCACATTAACAGAAAGTTTCATTTCATTCGAGAAGCAATTCAAGCCAAGGAGATAGAATTTGTCTACTGTAGAACTGAGGAGCAAATTGCAGATATTCTGACTAAAGCTTTGCCTAAGGACAGGTTTGCATACTTAAGGGAATTACTTGGTGTTAAGTCGGCTAAATGATTAGAAGGGAATGTTGGTGTGTAATCCTTCAGCCGAGTTTTTGGAGCTAAAGGAATTGTGTCTGCTCTGTTTTCATTTCCTTTTAGTTGTTTATTTTTTCTTCAGTTTTATTGTGCACCCTTGGATCACAGTCCAAGTGTTTTAATCTCTAGCATAGGTTTAAATGACATGTGTAAGCATCTAATAGGATGCTAGAACTTGAGCTTTTTGTAAATATGGTACAGGGAAGAATATCTCTTTTCCTCTCTCTGCCTAACGATTATAACCAAACAGTGGAACAGATATGAAATACACAGAAGCATTTTTTCATTCTCCAGAGCAACGCTCTCTCTCAATTTTTCTGTGATTTTCTTCTTTGCTCCCAAAATATCCAAAATATGAAATGCTGAAACTAAGAATTCTAACAAGTTTGAATTCCATGCATTCTAGCTTCTTTCACTCTCTCACACTCATAAAACTGAAGCTCATGGTCACCTGCAAGCCAAACAAAACCACCAGAGCAAAACGCACGGCCCGGAATACTATTATTACCATGGCCTGCAGCAAATGATTGGGTTAAAGAAACAGTGTAAAAGTAAAACCACTCAGAATCAGTCACATCTCCAACTCCATGATCAACAAGCCTCATGTCCAAGTCCACCATGTCTTCATGGAAAAGAACATCAACTTCTCTGTTATTCTCCTTCTTTCTCTCCACATTGCTGAACCCAAATTTGGGTTGGTAATTACTGGTCATTTTGTTGCTTCTTTTGGATGCAAAGTCCCTTGAGCTTTTGAAATGGCCACCAGCCCATGACAAAACAACTTGGTCATTGCTGTCTTTGGAGGCTTGCCAGAAAATCGAATACGCCCACCATTCAGGCCTGTTTTGAACTATGAATTGGAGACGCTGTTGAAATGTGGCTGAGTTTTCTTCACAAAAATTGGGTGAAGAACATGGGGAGATAATGTCTTCCATAGCTTATTTTTTGTAGCAAGTATAAAAAAGCAAGTGGGAATTAGGAGCAAGAGAGACAGAGAAATGAAGAAGCTGTGGAACAAGTACCCTGTGAATTCTGATTATTGAATATGGGAATTAATTAATAAACGAAATCTATCTGTACGGTTTGGAGGTTTTTACTTTTTATTTTTTGCTTTTTGGAAAATAAGGAACCTAAATGTGCTTGGACCTGTATGCTTGTTGTGTTGTTTGGAATTGTTTTTGTGAATTTAGACGACTGCTATAATAATGCTCCACGTGATAAACAGTGGGCACAATGGAGACTATGAATGTGTGGCTCCAATTTTGGAGAAATACTTTGCTCCTTAATTGTGTATCTGTTCAAATTTCAGTGAGACGGATCAGCATCCACAATTAGCAACACCGATATTGTCTCCAACTTAGTCACCTACAAAGCCTAGTACATATGGGGTTTTATCACAAAATGACTTGGTAAACCACTCATTATAGATTGTATTTTATTTAGTCAAGTTTTCAATGTGGGACTTATATTCTTCAACATGTTTAAGTGACAGTATTTTGGTATCATACAATATAACTTCTTCGGTTCAAGAGGTTTCATAGATTTTATATTGGTTAGCCTAATCACAATATGTTAATTAATGAAAAATTCTCAAGTTGGATTCACAATAAATATATATATGTATGATGAATTTGATAATTATAATTAGCGTAGTCCAGTGTAAAAACTTCTTTCTAAAGATAATGTTCTTTGTGAAGGGGGCCATGACTAAGATTGTACCTACCAATATTGGACTATGAAGTCCTTACCCTTGTACCTACCAATATTGGAAAAAGACTTCACGCCTGCGTTGTTGGTCGTTTGGGTAACACCCCACCCCACCCCCCCCCCCACACACCCGGCGCATCCTATACTCCCAAAATAATAAATCTTGTTTTCTTTTGGCTAACCAACAAGAATTAACAAATAAAGAAAATAAAATTGTATCTACCTTTCTTCCTCGTGTCTGCAAGCCACCTCCAACTAACAAAATTTGTTAGTTGAACTCCATATGTTAGGCTCTGTGGTCCGAAGGAGGAGACAAATGTAAGGCTTCACATCCACTCCATATGTGAACCGTCATTCATCTTGTCCCGTCATATGGATGCGGCGTCCCACGGTTTTGTTTAGTGCCATGATTATAAATTATAATGTCCTTTAAGTTCTGTTTATCAAGTAATTATAATTATAGTACTGGAATATTGTTATACGATATAATCCGCTCTTATAAAAATAAATTATACCACATAATCGTATTCAATTATTCTTTATTCTCGTATCAAACACATATACAATATATAGTAAATTGAGCTTAAATCCATAAAATTCATTTTTAATCACCTACAATCCTTTCCTTTATTTTTCTATTTAAAATACCCAAAATTTTCAAATAAAACCCAATGACTAGGATCCAAGTAAGCAAGTTACCTAATCTGGCTTAAAATTTGATTTATTCTATTTTTTGGATTCCAAAACTACCCCTATTTACAAGTTAACGTGTTATGTGGGGGTGTAACTAATGACACATGTTGAATTTGGAAAGATCTTCAAATGGTTCTAATGGATGCATGAATTAATTTAGAAACTTATTTGAAATTAAATATTAAATTCAACATTAACGTATTAGTAACGTTTTGGTTTGTTTAATAAATTTTGTTGTTGTTTTCCTTTTATGAATTATACTACTAGTAGTAATCTATTTTATTATAGTTTTATGAATAATAGTGTACATTCTAATTATGTTGAAAAATATTTTGATAATCTATTTATTGTTTGTTTTATGAAAAACATTTTTTTTTTTAAATGAACCTATTTTTTCTCTAAATAATGTACCTATTTTTTTTTTTAATCTAAATAATGCACCCTTTTTTCTCTGAATAAAGTACCTATTATTTGTTTTATGATTTTTTTTTAAATGAACCTATTTTCTCTCTCCAAATAATGTACCAATTTTTTTCCTCTAATAATATACTATTTTTTTAAATGAACCTATTTTTCCTCTCCAAGTAATGTACCCATACACAGTGGCGGACCTGTGCAGGCGCAAGGAGGTGCACCTGCACCTCCGGTCGCCGGAAAAGTCCATTAGAGCAGCTGGAGTTGCACCTCTGCTCCAGACCATTGATGCATAGAAGCTGTTCGACGAAATGCCCAAGAGAACTTGCGTTGCTGTTGTGCGCGCTGCGCGCAGCGCACGCGTGCTCCTGTTATTTTTTACTAAAAGCAAGAGTGTAGCCGAGCGGCTATACGCTGTAAACATTCAGCGCGTACAGCTCGCGCACGCTCCTTTTTTTTTTACCAAAAGCAAGAGTTTAGCCAAGCGGCTATACGCTGTAAACATTCGAATTTACTAAAGTAGGTGGATTTGAAAAAACGCCTTTCAGCATGTGAAGAAGCAAGGACGATTTTGGGCTGTGGGCTTTCGGGCTTTTTTTTGGGCTTTTCAAAGGGCCTTTCAAAGGGCTTCTTTGGGTTTTAATTGGGTATTTTCTTTATTCAATTAGGTTTTGAGAATTCCTTAATTAAGTAGGATTAGCAATTCTCTCTATAAAAGACCAATTTAACATCACCCAATTTCATCAAAGTGTGTATTTACTGATCTAGCAGAAAAATTGGGTTTTGATTGGGTTTTTGTAATTCCTCACTTAATTGAGTTTTTGTATTTCAATTAAAACCCAATTAAGTTTTCTTTATTTAATTGGGTTTTGGGAATTCATTATTTAAGTGGGATTGAGAATTCTCTTTATAAAGGATCAATTTAACATCACCCAATTTCATCAAAGTGTGTATGCATCACAAGAATCCTACGTTTTTCTTTTCCTTCTTGAGTACGCCAATCCAAAGTAAGTCAGATGTATATATATATTTTCTTGAGCAAACGCCGATTTTGTTTATTCTTTTTTTAATAATTTTTTTTTGCTTATTTAGCTCTCCATGTATTAGTAAGATCAATAGCAAACTCGAGGAACAATTGTAGGTTAATTGTAATGTTATTTTTTTTTCAATTAATTATGAATAACATTAGTATTGTTTAAATTATAAAGATTTTTAGTAGTCTTCTTTTCTTTTTTTTTTTTTTTGGGATTTCTTAGCTTTTAAAATTTGCACCTCCACTGAAAAATTCCTGGGTCCGCCGCTGCCCATACACATTTATAGGTATACCGTATACTATAAAAAAAATTTACCTATGGGTAAATAATGTACCTATATTTTCTATAAATTATTGTGTACTTATTTTTAATTTATGAAAAATGTACAGAAATTTCAATTACAAAGTAACTTACTTAGTTTTTTTTTTAAAAAAATTTGGTAAATAATATACCTATATTTTATTTAAATAATATATTTATATTTTATACGTATATATTTATATTTATATTTTTCATAGGTACATTATTGGATATGTAATTTACAGATATTTTTTTTGGTTTGCAATTTTAGGGGGGCGATATGTGAGAGGGTATGACAACCAAAAGAAATGGGGTGATTGATATGCTATTAATAGGGAGTATTAATTACAATTATGACAGTTAATGAAATACTTGAAATAAATTATAAATAAAGAGTGCTGCTAAACGAACCATAAAATTAACTGAATGTACCATACTACCAAACTATTTATTGAAGTACTAAGTTACCATAATATAAAATGACCAAAAATATATATATTTAATTGTGAAACAAATGTAATTTTAATAAGTACACCCTATTCACCATCTTCAACCATAGTCAAAGAAATGTTGTCACATATTGATTATAGTATGCAACTATTAAAAGAAAAATAACAAAAAGAAAAAAAAAAAAACAGAAACCCCATCACCTTGGCTTCATTTATACTTAATTTAAAGAGAGTACGACATTTATCTTCCATGTGAACACACCCTAAACCCTGAACACACCCAGGCAAGTCAAAGAGCATGATGACATGAATTTGGCTCATATAAGTAGGAAAGCTCTTTGATTGATCGAGATGGGAAATGACATTGTCTTGGAGTTAGTTGACATGATGATAAAAGAATATAAGTGCTAGCCCACTTGATGTACGATGATCAAGATGATACTTTGGGGTTACGGCAGGGGGTGTGGAGGCGATTGTGGGAGGAGGGGGAGAGTGGGGGACTGGGTAGGTTTTATCATATTTTAGTTTTATGAATAAATATTTTCAATTATTTAATTTGTATAAGGTGTATTACGAGTATTTTTGGTAGTTAAATAGGGTGTACTTAGTTAATTTTATATTTTAATTTAAATATGATGGTGTATTTAGATCTTAGGGTGTGTGCTCAATTAATTTTAAAGTTCGTTTAGCAACACTCTAAATAAAATATGAAATTTGATGGCAATGATGTAAAAACATAGGAATACTACGACCTCTTATATTCTATTAATCATTTAAATTTGAAATTGGGTTTTACACATAAATTTATAGAGTAATAAGTATATGTCTAGGAAATAAAAAATGTAAGGATCTATATTGAACAAGTCGTATAATATATATTATCCTGCGAAATAATCATGCAAGTCTCACATTGATTTCTCCATTAATTGCAAATCTGACAACATATGCAGTGCACATGCATGACACCTCACACACTTGAACACACTCATTGCATTTATACATGTATAAAAAAATAAATGCATGGATTGGATGCATATGGCATTTTATCAATGCCAGTTATCTTTCACGAGGTACAAATATTGCGTACACCAAAATCTCAGATAAATAAATTATTACTGAAAAACTTTGCAGGGAGACACGATCCCTCAGGCATGTCCTTTTCCAGCAGGTACCACGTTTTTCCGCGTGTATAAAAGCAAAGGGCTTTTGGTGATCTTATCTCGCTTATATCATATGAAATTTTATTTTAATATTTCTTTACTTGTCACAGCCCCCACGATTTTGGGAGTCTGTGCCACTATATTTTTAAAATGTTCTATATGTGACTTATTTGAAAGTTGTCTGCCAGGAAAATTGGGCATTGCATATTGTTCATATTTTAATCCGGTAGGGTATATATCATATCATTGACGGGGCCCCTAACCATAACAAAACTAATGCTATGACAATTCATTTGATTTGTTTTTTTTTTCTTTCAAAGCAAGCGATATTTCATTGAACTCGATAGCAAAACAATAAGAGATATTTAGTTAAAGACCCATTCTTAGCACTAAAACTATAAATAAACCTTAGACCATTTAATTTCTATAAATAAACCCAAAAAAAACCCAAAAAAATGACAATTGGCCATATTGAATTTAATTTTGATTATTAAATTACTTTGATGTCCTATTGAGTATTTTGGGCTTGTTTATATGTTAAAAGCTTTTTTGTTATGTTTTAAATGGATTTTGGGTGTGTTTCTAAAGTCCATTTCATATAGGGTATTTTTATAATTTGGGCTCCTATATTGGGTATATTAGTGAATCTCCCAAACAATAATGTCACCGTCACAAATGTGTCCTTATTAAAACTGACCTCAAGAAAATCACATAGGAAAAAACTTCAAGGACCACCGCATTTCTAGGCACAGTTATTATGATATAATAAAATTTAAACATTTCTATGTTAGTTGCAGCTATATAATACCGACATGCAATGTCCTATTTAAATATGGTCCCGGGAAAATTACAAAGAGGTCGATTACTTGAATGATTAGCTCTGTCTAGAAAGAAACTTTGTCGGGGCACGCATTTGCCACGTGTGAGATTAATGCAATAATGCAGAAGCTTAATTTTCTGATTCTGCTAAGAGGTCGTTTGTGGGCATGCATTTAGCACATGTTTGTGTGCTTAATTAAATATTCTGAGGCTTAATTGTTTCCTTGTAGAACGGATTAAAATTTGTTTATGTCCCAGCGATTTTGAATTAACACACACGTCACAGCCAAATAACTATTATGGAGATCGCGGAAGGAATATGCTGTAGTGATCGGCACTACATGTTAATAGTTTAGTTTGTATGGGACTGAGGTGGGAAGTAACCCTAAACAACAAATTACCACAAGGTCTTTTCAAATTAAAATTAGTACAAGAATGGTTCTCTATAAATGTGGCTGTGGATTTAATTAATATGGTAGTTGCATGGGGGATCTCGTACCATCCTTTGGTGCAAGTAGGTTCTGGACGGTATGGGAAAGGAGCCAGGTAGGTCCTTATACAAAAAATGTAATGAGAGAGAAATTGGAAAATGTTTATAACTAGCTACAGCACAATTCATCATGAGAACACATATATACATATCTATATAGCCACAGTACAAAATGCACATGCAACATGTTGATATTAAAATAATAGAAATAACAAAGAAAACGGAAGGAGATAGTCAAGATTTGGTGTTAGTGTTATTTTATGGTGTATATATATATATATATATATATATATATATATATATATATATATATATATATATATATATATATATATATATAGTTATATAATTATTTTCTCATTCGGATGTCCGCAAATTATTATCGTGCGGATGCCATTGTAAATAGAAAGGCAAACATGAAAGGGTAGTAGAAAATACATTGCACGATAATAACGTTTAGACATCTGCATAAGAGAATTTCTGTGTATATATATATATTGGCACACAAACCAGAAGGTTAAATTTTTGTCTTATAGTTGTTTGTTCTATACTAATTTTCAACCAATGTTCTTGCTATCTCCAATGGTGGGTGCTAAACCCATCTAAGATGGCATATATGCAGAACATGTACCATCCAAGTTTTTGGTTGATTCATGTTTGGCTGGCTCGTGCATATATGCAGAACATGTACCATCCAAGTTTTTGGTTGATTTTGGTTGATTCATGTTTGGCTGGCTCGTGCATATATGCAGAACATATACCATCCAAGTTTTTGGTTGATTCATGTTTAGCTGGCTCGTTCGTATGATTAAAACTAGAGCTGGGCATTTAGATCAGTAACCTGGTCAAACTACCCAAACCAAATCGATGATTTGGGTTGGTTTGGTTTTTTTTGTCATCGGTTTGAACTCAAATCAAACCAAAATATATGGTTCAATGTACAGTTTGCAATATCCAAAACCACGGTTTAACCAAACCAAACCAGTGGTATTAAAAAAACACTATATATAATATTATTATAAGAAATATATATATAATACATAGTTTAAAGAAGTAAAAAAATAATATATATATATATATATATATATATATATATCTTTTTCTTCTCTCTCCATCTCTCCGTCTGTCTTGTCTCTATCAGTCCCTCTTTCTCTATTTTTTCCTACTTCTTACGTCTCCTCGTCTCCCTTTTTTTTTTTTTCCTTCTTCTTCTTCTTCTTCTTCTTCTTCTTCTTCTCCTTCCTCTCTCTCTCTCTCTCTCTCTCTCTCTCTCTCTCTCTCTCTCTCTCTCTCTCTCTCTCTCTCTCTCTCTCTCTCTCTCTCTCTCTCTCTCTCTCTCTCTCTCTAAGAAAGCCAAAAAACCCAAATCGAACCAAACCAACCTACTAAGTCCAGTTAGCCGAAGTGGTCGGTTTTCATCAATTATGATTTGATTTCAGTTTTCAAAATAGCCAAACCGAGGCCTATGGTTCGGTGTTCAAATTGAGCCCAAAACCGAACCAACCCAGACCAAGCCCACCACTAGTTAAAACATTTAACGTTACGTTTATTCCACTAGAGATGTAAATGAAGATGCAAAAACTAATTTGGTACCCCAATTTTAGCACCTCTCTAGGTGAGAGAAACTCTCATGCAACGGCGATAGCACTTTTTGATATCCCCAATCAATAACGAAACAGTGCTATCCCCATTATAGGTAAGTTTTTTTTTCCACTCGAGATACTCTTAATTTTCACACCCCTGGTGCTTATTTGACTTCACTTAAGTGAGGAATTGAGTAAGCTTCTTAATTAATTTTCACACTCCAAGTGGTGATTTGACTTCACTTGAGAGAGGAATTGAGTAGGCTTTGAAATAAGTGCACATATAAAACTCATTCGAACAAGTAATGATTATGAGGCAAAATTGTCCACAGAACGTGAAACTTAAAGAAGAAGAAAAATTACAGACCTAGACAAAAGTAAACAATTGCAACTGAGATATTTGATTAACTTGGGGCTTGTTTCATAATTATTTCAGTTTTTAGTCTTTATTTTTATAAAATACCACTTATTTGGTAACTAATTTCAGTTTTTTAAAATGAAAAGTGAAAAGTAAACAAAAGTTGTATGGTAACTGATTTCAGTTTTATGTGGGACTTGGAAATGAAATTATTTGGGGTCAAATTGTGAATTTGAGATCACATAATGAAAGTACATGTGACAAAGAGTTCGTAATATTTTTAAGTGATTTTTTTGGAATTAGGATGAATTTTTGGTGAATTTTGGATCTAGAGGTCCCTAGGCTTGGACTGGGTCTATGGGCGAATGCAAGAATCGAGCGGTCGAGTCCAAATCAAGAAGTCTCAATATTGATTGTTGGTAACTGGAGTGCATTTAAGGTATTGTGATGTAAAAGTAGTGAATAAAAAGGAGGGCGAAAAAATGAAAATGAACTACTTTCAAATTGTTTTTAAAATTCAAGGTGATTTTGAAAACCATATTTCACTTTTTTGAAAGCCGAAAATGAAATCATTTACCAAACATGTTTTCAGTTTAAAAAAAATGAAAATGAAAATGAAAACTGAAATGGTTATCAAACAACCTCTTAGGTATACACCAAATAATAATTAGGCATAGAATCTATAGATGATCAAGATGACACGAGAAACACACTAGGCCTCGTTCAACCCCACACTCACGAGTTGGCTAAATTAACTAGACCCACATTCCCCTAATCTCAAATTATAAGCTTGAGAGAATTTTAAGTAGCACCAATCACAGGCCTGCAATCACAATATTGTGAGCTATCCAATTGGTGTGTTTTATCTTTAATCCAGTGCTGCTAATGAGAATTTAAACTTTTTTTTCTCCATGGCTAGACTCTCCACTTTGGTGTTGTGATAATCCACCTGAATTACACCATGTATTTTTTTATCATTGTGACGGGGTTGAATTCCAGATATGGATCAGCATAGCAATCAACTGGTTGATGATGATTATTAGATCACTTATCTTGTGGAAGAGTGATGATGATTCTTTTTAAAGATAATGGACTCGGTTATTCGGTAGCTTGGTTGTCTGCTGGTAGATTCCGATCACACATTTAACCAACTAGCACTGCTAAAAAACTGGGCTAAAAGCACAACTTGCATTTGTGCTCTTTATGTCAAACAATACGGATAATCGTGTTATGTGACGATGCCCACGGTGCAATTACTTTAAAGTAGTCAGTGTACTCTATAGCAGTTTTCATTGATTATAAAGTACAAATGTGGTACTTTGTGGCAAAGTATTTAGAGAACGAATGAACCATTTATGCTTTTTTATTTTGACAAATGACTCAAGTGTCAGATTAACTGATTTTTACATGTGTGAGCTGAGTACGGTTTCAGAATCGTGCTCAATAGGGTATATATTTCTTATAAAAAATATAAACACAATTTGGAAACCGTGCTCAATGCCAATTGTTTAAATAAATAAATAAAAAGTTTTTTTTTTTATAATTGCAAATAGTCCCTCAGGTTTGTGAAATTATCGTCTTTCGTTCTTAATGTTTTTTTGTGATATTAATGGTTTTTAAGGTTATACTCCACACATCAAAATGGTCCATGCCGTTAACTTCCGTCAAATTTTCTGTTAAAAAGCTGGCATGGCATATATGTGGGCCACACATCCAATAATATATAGCCACATGGCTTTAAATAAAATATTAATATATTTAAATAAAGTACGTTACTAAAAAAGGATCACCATATAGCATTTTCTCTTTTTCCTTCTTTGGCCAAACGCCAAAGCATTTTTCGGAATTGATTCAAATTCGTACAGAGCAGGTGGGTAGGCTAAGAAATTATAAATTTGAAAGCAACTCTACAGAAGGAGAATGAGGATAATCATATTGTCCTCGTTAGCTTACAGAAAAACTAGTTATTGGTTTACTTATAATTTCTAGTTGCACCACCTTTTTATAATACCCATTCTCATGGCCTCCTCACTAGTGAACCCATAAGGCACTCTTGCCACAATATCTTGAATCATCATCTCTTTTACACTTGAAATGCTTGCATGATAAACTTGTAACCCCAGGGATTTGAGTGCATTCATCAACTTAGCATATGGGTAATCTTGGTCTGGACACTGAACACGAATCATCGCTTCCGATCCCAAAATCTTTACATCCACTTCCACAACACCGGCTCCTCTATTATTATTATTATTACTACTTGAATGATGAAAATCAACTATGGAGCTGGTGCTTTGGCTGCTGTGATGGTCAGGATTGTTCTCATTGCCCATTTTGGGATTTTGGGGTTGTGATTGGAGTTTGGTCTCCAAGTCTTCAACCTTTGATTTGAGCTGATTGATGTATGCCACAGCATCTGCAAGCAAAGAAGATCTGTCCATCTTCGACACATTCGGAACAACAGAGCGGAGGACGTAGAAGCGATGGTTAAGCTTCTCTCGCCTCTGTCTCTCAGCCTCAACATGGTTTAACAATTGTGATTCTCTACCTGGTCCATGGTGTTTTGATCTTCCTCTCTTTTTCAATCGAGTGCTCTCTGTGTTTTCAGAAATGAAGTTGCCAACAGAATCAGAAGGTGAGTCTGATGAGGAGCCACCAATATTGATAGGTGCAGCTTCTTTTGTATCACCCTCTGGTCAAAATGCGATATCAACAATATATCAATGTTAAGAGAAATTGTTTCAACGAAATGTTTAAAATAATTTACCATGTCATTGTCAGCATTTTTGGTCAATATTTGATATAATATTGTATCAGCCACTCTCTATTAACTTAAACTTGATGCTTACCTTGTCTGGGGAAGTCTTTTTGAGGTCCCGAAAACATCCCACTTTCCGGGAAAGGAACAGGTGCATTGCCTTGCTTGGAGATCTTGTTATTGTCTGATCCGAAGAGTGATTTGGACAGGTGCACAAGACCCCAATCTTCTTTGATCACATCCAGAGAAGCCAGTTCAAGCACCCCACATGGAGTTGCAATACAAACCAAAGTTTGAATTCCATGCATTCTAGCTTCTTTCACTCTCTCGCACTCATAAAATTGAAGCTCATGAGCACCTGCAAGCCAAACAAAACCACCAGAACAAAATGCTCGACCCAAAATGTTGTTAGTGGCATGGCCTGCAGCAAATGACTGGGTTAAAGAAACGCTGTAAAAGTAAAACCACTCAGAGTCAGTAACATCTCCAACTCCATGATCCACCAGCCTCATGTCCAAGTCCTCCAAGTCTTCATGGAAAAGAGATTCAGCATCTCCTCTGTTAATCACCTTCTTCCTCTCCACATTGTTGAACCCAAATTTGGGTTGGTAGTTGTTCATCACTTTGTTGCTTCTCTTGGATGCCAAGTCCTTGGAGCTTTTGAAATGGCCACCAGCCCATGACAAAGAGATTTGGTCATTGCTGTCTTTCGAGGCTTGCCAGAAAATAGCATACACCCACCATTCGGGCCTGTTCTGAACTATGAACTGGAGACGCTGTTGACATGTGGCTGAGGTTTCTTGACAAAATTGGGGTGAAGAAGATGAGGCTATAATCTCTTCCATGGCTAAACCTGTTTTTTTTTTTTTGCTACAGAGACACAGGATGAGAAGAAGTAGAAGAAGAAAGTGAGTGAGTTGAGAGCGAGGTTCACTCAGTGTTTGTGAGATGTAATGAGTTGTGATGATTGAATATGGGAATTAATAAAGGGACACCTACTCCTCCACTGATAAGAGATTTTTTCTATTTTTCGGATCAGAAGTTTTAAAGGGAAACCTACTTGCTGCTGGATCTATGCTTGCTTCTGGTGTGATTGCAAAGACTAATGGTGTGCCACGTGATAAACGCAAGAGAGATTTATGTATGTGGCTGGATTTTTGTTCTCTCCAATTGGACCATTTTTAATATTTTTGAACTTTGCGTATATCTGTCAATGAATATAAACTCTTCTTCCATCTAATAATAATACAACTTTCATTTCTTTATATAAGTACAATTTTGTTACGTTGAACTTTGATTATCTGTCAATGGATATGATTTATTTTTTCTTCTTAATCTTGGCTGTAATCTTATGCTTTTTTGATAATAAATCAAATCAAGTCATGTTATGTAAGGAAAAGAAAACGTCTACTGATTCGAAAAAGACTTCTCTCCGGACGTTGTTAAAACATTTGGGCCCTCACCAAATCGATAAGAAAACCAGGAACCGGATAAATCATAAATAAAAAAATTACTATTCCCTCCGCCGCGTCCAACACTCTCAAAATACGTTCTCTTCGAACAAAGAGAAATTAAATGAAAAATAAAAAAAAAATTATCTACCTCCTCTCGCGATCTCTACAACCTTCCCACCTAACAAAATTTATAGGTGAACTCGTGCTTCATCCCTGTGGCCTCAAGGAGACAGGCTTACGTTCAGAAAGGGCTTCCCAACACCACCAATTATCTCTCAACTATTTTTTGTCACCATAAATATGCTACATGATTAGATATTCAGTTGAAGGTGAGGGTTTTTTGTCTAGGGGCTGCCTCATGCGGCAACTTTCCCGCGAAAGATAGGATCATGGTTTCAAAATTTATCATTTCGAAGAATGTGTCTGCACTCGTTTGTGTGTGCACAATGATTTTTACCTCACATATGAAAAATAGATATCATCCAACGATTAAAATCTCACTTTCTACAAAATGATTGCATAAATGCTAAGAGCATCTCCAAGGGAGATGTCAAATACCAAACATCAAATTTAAATTTGATGGCTAATGTGGCAATTTGACATCTTACATAGCTTTACACTCCACCCGATATGTCAAATTAAATTATTATTTTATTACATTTTAGTGTTGATTTATTTTTAATTAAAAAGAATAGAAAAGAAAAAATAATAAAATATTCATTTGACATCTTACTTTTGGGATGTCAAAAATAACATCTCAATCTTCAGCCTTCATTCCACATCAGCTTTGACACATCGGTTGGAATGTGTGAGATGTTATTTCTAGCTGTTAAATGTCTATGTGGCACTTTTGACATATCGGTTGGAACATAACTTGATATAGACTTGTGACTTACATTGGTGACTTGTGACTTTCTACAAAATGGGGGCTGAAATTATAAAAAAACCAAACACCCAAAACACTTTATAAACACACCCAAAACCCATCATTACACACACTTAAACCCCATTTATAAACACACTCAAAAATATATACAATTATTGATTTTGGGGTTGATTTTGGGTGTGTTTCTATATTTAAATAGTACGTGGGTTTTTTTTATAAATACATGTCTAGGATTGGGTTTATTTATAATAATCTATTAAATATATAAGATGGCGAATCCGAATTTTTGTTCGGAACTTCAGGACAGTAAAATGAAATTTCGATGAAGAGATTAACAACGCATAGGAGGTTTTTGCTTCCATGCTTATAATCAATTTCTGTGATGAATGCATGCCCATGATGAACAGTGTACCCCAACTACTTTTATGGCCAATACCTGATGGGTAGACTTAAGGGTTCCAGTACAATTTGGTCGTTTGATTGAGGGCATTTACATGCTCCATGTGCAGTTATTATATTCTGACGCTTTTTTCTTCTTTTTTTCTCTTCTCCTCGTGCAATATGGATTAAAGATTTGTATATGCCCCACCGACTTTGAATGTGAAGCTTGCCAAGAATGATATATTGACCCCATGAAAACGAATGCTGTAGTAATTAAGTTTGTACTATTATATCTCAACAACAGTTTGTGTAGGACTGAGGTAGGGTCTTCTATTGGAAAGCAAACTAAAACCACAATCTCCGCTAATATATATCAAATCATTTGATGGTCAAACTGCAACGTTGTGTTTCAAATTATCGATGTATAACACGTGGATTGATAAAATCTTGTGATGATTTTTACGATGAGACTAGACGAGACTAGAAAGTACATACTACAAATCCAAAAAATTAAAGTACAGGAAGAGAGCATCAATGAACAAAGCAGGGGAGGAAGTCAAAGAAATTGGTGCGTGAAACAATGTGTTCTGAAATCTGAATGATTCTAGGAATCACCTTTTATCTATCCGGTACTTTTTTCGAACTGTTGTTCATAAAAGCAGACCGGTATATTTTTACTCACCACTTTAACCAAAAGTGTACCTTCGTTATTTTTTTCAACATTTGACATATGTCTATTGATATAATAATTGTTACATAAATACAAAGTAAATAGTTAATTATGGTTATGTTAAAAAAACACGTACGTATTAAGTGTTGAGAAGGATGGTGATGGTAATATTTCATTATTCCATATGTGATAAAACACAGAGCAGTAAATGCCCATGGATGTGATTAATTTGGTGGGTTGCTTTCTTTTTCGTCCCATCTTGTAAGGATTTGATTAGGACCACCTTATAATTCCATGTGTAACAATCACATGCATGTATATATGCAACTGCTTTGACCTTTTGGAAACACTTCTGTTTCATCTTAGAAAGCTTTTTCAATTTTCCAGAGCCATTGTGGCTGGCCGTGGCTCAGCACCCCCTTGAATATATATTATTCCAATTTTTTTGGTTTCTTGGAAAGAAGGTTGCTTTCCAGCATATTTAGAATGGGTACACAACCAGAAAAGAATATACACTTACGGCAGCATTGGTTCGAGTCAATAATAAGCATGTACACAACCAAAACGATTAGTTGTCATTTGGCTAAGTCCTCACCGTTTTAGTTTTAGATGCAAGTCCTTTAACTTTCATTACTTTTTTTATTATGTCAATTTTCTCTTTGAGGTAAATAAGGAAACACATTGAAAATCCAAATTTAATCCATTATTTCCATTGTAATTGAATTTTAGAATTTAAAATTTGAATTCTTTCCTCGTGAATATTTACCTAATATATGGATAAAATACAATTTAATCAATAAAAGTAAAGAACCGCATATTATACTAATCGATGATGCAAGCACCCACATGAAATTATGTACCTATGCATGAGGTAAACATTCAAATATTGAAAACACAATATGATTAATCTTATCAAGTCGATTTGTGGTGTTTAAGCATAGCAAGAAATAAACAACTTGAGAAAAACAAGATAAACAAGAGAACTATTGATGACATTTGTATGTACCTAATTACTAGGTAAATGTGAGATTATTTACATAACTCACTAGGTAAATATAGCATTGTACCTGATTATTGGGGGAAGTATGAGATAATATATAATCTACTTGACATATAGGTATTTTTTTATCTTCAATATACCTTTTTTTTTTTTTTTGTTTCTTCAATTACCTAACAAAGAGGTCGTAAACAATAAGAAAGAAAGCCAACGATTTTTTTGGGTTAAAAGAAGAACAAAAAAAGACAATGTTAATATACAAAATCATGGATGTAATTAAAAGAAGAAGAAAAAAAAGGCAACGTAATTAATATATATACCAAAATCATTATGGTCATAAGCACTTAATTTGTTAATTAATTCTGGTCATAAACAATTCTTTTTCGTAATTATTCAAGACATAAGGGGCAACATTGGAACAAAAAATAATTTAAAATAAAAATAAAAAGATCACGCCAGAAAATGTTTAAAAAGGAATGGAATCCTATGTGGCACAAAAGTCAAAGGACTCGTATAAAAGTCACTAACTCCGAAGATAAAAACCAACTTCTCAACGGAAATTTGAATCTATATCAACTTTTCTATTTATTAAATTGATTGACAAAACCCATTTATTAAACATATTGACAAGACTCATTTATTGATCTATATATTTTTTCGCGTGATTATACCCCCATAAATTTCGTACAAATTTTGTGTCCAAAAACTGGCAGTGAGTACCATAGCGATAACGTTTTCACGATTTGGTAACATGGCCATGTCAGTGTTAATTTATATTGGAATTTGTGGCACACCAAAGCCAAGATCAAAGATTTGTTGTTACTTACTGTCCCCTTCACTCTTTATTTCACCAACCCACCAATTTTACAACACTTATGTAATTTATTAATGCGATATTTTTTTAGTATAGATTTGTGGCTCACTCATATTTTAACCGTCACACCTAATAAGTTTTTGTGACTGTTTTGAACACATTTCAAGATTCAAAATAAGTAGATATCAAGAACACATTCCAAACAAAGTAATGAGACAAAATCGTGAACCAAGTATGAAACTTTTTCATGGAAAAAAAAAATTAAAGATTTGGAGCATCTCCTCCAACATTAGCCAGGCTGGCTAATTTCATTAGAGACAGTAATAAGAGATTAGGTAAACATTAAAAAAGATTAAAACTCACTTGCGATGTTTGCACATTCTCTCTCTCTCGCCTCTTTCTCTGACCTCCCCTACCTACCCCGTAATCCCCACCTCCAGCTCAGTTTTTCTAAGTATTCCATTTCCTGTGAGTGGTATTATCTTCTTCCCCAATCAATCTCCATCAAATCATTGCCCCATCCTGCTTCATCCAACCCAAGAATATTCTTTTCATATATTCGCCCAATTCCCATACTAAAATTACCGTCGTGATTATTTCACCACTTCATTCTTTCTTTTGAGTGAAGCTTTTTGTGTTTTGGTTTTGGCCGATAGATAAGATTTTAACATGCAGAGAGCTGCAGAGCATCGAGATCAATCATTCTATCACATGTTGATTTTTTTTATTTTCTTAATCGTAAAAGTAATAACAAGATATTCAACGTTGAAAAGAATTGTCAGGAATAACATATTTTAAAACTGAGCAGCTAAAAGAACATTTGAGTCATTTTCACTAAACAACAATAAGGTACTTGGTCAAGATGGGGGGATGATTAACCTAAACGAAAGGTTTTGTATTCCCCAAATATATATATATATATATATACTACATGCAAATCACACCTTGATTTTTCCAACTGCAATGTCAGAGGATTACATGAGAATATAAATACAATAATACAATCGTAAATCTTAAGTTTATTTTTTATTTCTATACAAGTAATAAGCTTGTTTTTTTTATTTTTATATACATGTGATATTGAGGAAGTGAGATTCGAACACAAGACCTCGGGTGCAGGAGTAAATTATGGCTCGTTTGGGAGTGATTTTTCATAGACAAAAAAACATTTCTATGGAGAATCACTTCTTCAAATAATCACTTTAAGTGGTTTTAAGTGATTTTATATAGAATCACATAGGAGGTTCACTTAAAATCACTTAAACTGATTATATGAAGAAGCACATGAGAGGTAGTTCCCCAGAATCACTCCCAAACTAGCCCTTTCAATTAACTAGATCTACTAAGGATGACATGGGTTAAACAGTTGCATGCATGTGATTGAAATTGGGGCCACAAAAACAGATGGGCCTCGAGCTGGCTGCCTTGGGCCTATCTTTGGTCCTAAACAAGTAAAAGGTTGGATGGACCCGCATCTGCTTTTTCGAAGTTAATGGATTTGTGCTTGGCTAATACTGGCATGTGCATTGCTGAGATTCGCCCTACTTCTTCTCTTCAGGAAGCTTGCAAACGACCAAATTGACGAAGATTGAACAGATTAAGATTGCCAATGCTTGTAATATTTCTGGTATGTGACGCAGGAACGCGACTTGATTGAATTGGCATAAGTCACAGTGTACTAAGTTTTTCTTTTTACTTTTCTGGCAAAAAGAATATATGTACTATTATGTTACTAAAAAAAAGAATCAACCTACCATTTTCTACTCATTAGAAAAGAAGTGTACCCTCAAATATTAGCTTTCACGGATTTTGAGTTACAACAACAAGTACACAAGAAGAAGATCGAACGAGCAAAATCGCTGTCCACATCATTACCTTATAGGGAAACTAATTGTACCATCTTTTTATAATACCCATTCTCATGGCCTCATCACTAGTGAACCCATAAGGCACTCTTACCACAACTTTTTGAATAATCAAGTCTTTCACATTTGAAATGCTTGCATGATAAACTTGTAGCCGAAGGGATTTGAGTGCATTCATCAATTTAGCATACGGGTAGTCTTGATCTGGACACTGAACTCGTATCACGGCTTCTGAGCCTAAAATCTTCACATCCACTTCCAGAGCAGCAGCTGCTCTATTAGTATTGTTATTGTTTGAATGATGAAAATCAACAATGGAGCTTGTCCTTTGGCTATAGTGATGATGATCAGCATTGGTCCCATTTCCCCTTTTGGGATTTTGGGGTTGTGATTGGATTTTGGCCTCCAATTCTTCAATCTTTGCTTTGAGCTGATTGATGTATGCCACAGCATCAGCAAGCAAAGAAGATCTGTCCATCTGCGACACATTCGGAACGACAGAGCGGAGGACATAAAATCGATGGTTAAGCTTCTCCCGCCTCTGTCTCTCCGCCTCGACACGGTTTAGTAATCGTGGTGCATGGTTTGATGATGATCCTCCTCTCTTTTTCAATCGGGTACTCTCTGTGTTATCAGAAGTGAAATTGTCGACAGAGTTTGATGAAGACCCGCCTATATTGATAGGTGCAGCTTCTTTTGTATCACCTTCTTGTCAAAATTTATAAAAGATAGTGTTACAATAACATATCAAATGTCTACAGAAATTGTTTGAAATCTTTGAACCATATGTCCTAAAATAAAATATGACGTTGTCAGCAGTTTTGGTCAATGTTTGATAATAACTACCAATCAAATTCCAAGCTTACCTTGTTTGGTCAAATCTTCTTGACCTCCCGAAAACATCCCACTTTCCAGGAGAGGAACAAGTGCATAGCCGTCACGGCTGTCCGGCTTTGAAACGTTGTTGTCTGCTAGAAATAGTGATTTTGAAAGATGCACAAGACCCAAATCTTCTTTGATCACATCCGGAGAAGCCAGCTCAAGAACCCCACAAGGAGTTGCAATACAAACCAGAGATTGAATTCCATGCATTCTGGCCTTTTTCACTCTCTCACACTCATAAAACTGAAGCTCATGGTCACCTGCAAGCCAAACAAAACCACCAGAGCAAAACGAACGGCCCAGAATATTATTTGTCGCATGGCCTGCAACAAATGACTGGGTTAAAGAAATGCTGTAAAAGTAAAACCACTCAGAATCAGTAACATCTCCGACTCCATGATCAACCAGCCTCATGTCCAAGTCCATTTCTTCATTCAAAAGAGATTCAGCTTCTCTGTTGTTAATCACCTTCTTCCTCTCAAAAAAATGTTTATTATTGACCATTTTGTTGCTTCTTTTGGATGCCAAGTCCCTAGGGCTTTTGAAATGGCCGCCAGCCCATGACAAGGCAACCTGGTCATTGCTGTCTTTGGAGGCTTGCCAGAAAATCGAATACACCCACCATTCAGGCCTGTTCAGAACTATGAACTGGAGACGTTGTTGGAATGAGACTGAGTTTTCTTGACAAAGTTGGGGTGGAGAAGATGAGGGTATAATTTCTTCCATGGCTTAACTTTTTTGCTATAAAAGGAAGTCTTAGGTCACAAGGGTTGCAGAAAGCAAAGCCAGAAAAAGAAAGCAACAGAGAGGCAGAGGATAATAAGTAGTGGAAGAAGAAATTGAGTGAGTGGGTGAGGTTGTAGTACAAACGTGGTGGGACTAATGGCGTGCCATGGATAAGCAAAGATTGGCTGGATTTTGGGGAAAATGATAACGTAGGTCTAATGGTGGGCCGCGTCATAAACACAGGTTGGCTGGATTTTTGGGAAAATATTGTTTACTATTCTGTAAGAAGATATTCCCATATGCCCTAGTTGTACGATTTTTAATATTTTGAACTGAGTATCTGTCAATGAATAAACTTCTGTTCCATATGCACGCACAATTTTCATTTGCTTAATTAAGAACAATTTTTTTATTCTGTCTGTCTGAAAAGCGTATTGAATGATGATACCATAGATAACAATCTGACGGACGAAACTAAGAAGTGAGAATTTGATTTAACGGCTGGTGCAAGATGAATGGGTGTAAAGTTTGGAGGTAAATTATGACTTTAAAATAGTTTTTAATAGTTTAGTGGTATTCAATTGTGACTTTAAAAACTGTTTAAAAAGTTTTGTGATATCCAAAAGAGTTAATGACTTTTGAAAACTTTGTTAAATGAATGACTTTTCAATATTTTTAAGGCTAATTCTTAACATTAAAACTCTTGCTAATTTACCCAAGACTTTATCAGTGATTCGATCATGCTGCAGCTTTCGCCGTTGCGAGGGTGCAGCTTTCATCCGCAGACAGCCACTGTAAACCCAAGCCCAGCCTGCCCTCACATACCCCGCCCTCCCTCCAATTTCTCACCACAACTTGATAAGATATTGGAGGGTCAGTTTCCAGTGTTCTTTTTTTAACCAAGACCTGTCTCCAATTTCAAGAACTTGCCAGTTCTTAGAATTCAGTCCTTGTTTTATCAATAGGAATGTAATACTTTAAACTTCAGTTGATATTTCTGTGGTATCAAAGTTTCCGCGCGGTTTTCTTCTGACAGAAGGAATCGATACTGGATTTATTACTGAGATATATATATGGTGAGTTCCTTTCTGGAAAGACCCAGCTGTGTCACACGCTTTGTGTCACTTGCCAAGTAAAGTAAGTGACTTTCTTTTCTCTAACATGTTGTGCTGGTACAGAAACCACCCAACTACAATCTATAATTTCGATTCACTATAGTGCGCACTTCTAATTCATTTTGATGTTTCAGCTCCCATTAGATCAAGGAGGTGGTGAGGGAAAAGCAATGTACATTGATGCTGAGGGTACATTCAGGCCACAGAGAGAATGGGAATGGGCAGAGAGAGAGAGAGAGATGTGAATGGGTTGAGAGAGAAGTGAGAGAAGATTTTTTTTCTTTTTTTTTTGGTCTGAACCACGAGGTGGTCCTGGATGGGCCCCAATTATGGGTGGCACCTTTAAGCCTTAACCACAATTAGGGGTGGCAATTTCCGACTCGACCCGTTACACGACTCGAAACCCGCACGGGAAAAACACGACCCAAACACGACCCATTAATAAATGGGTAATTTTCGGGTCAACCCACCACTGACCCATTTATAAACGGGTGGGTTTCGGGTCAACCCGTCAACCCATTTAAATACCTGTTTAACCCGTTTATTAAACGGGTCGTGTCATGGGTCGTGTCAACCCGTTTACTACCTGCCAACCCGCGAAAAAAATTAGAGAAAATGAACCTTCAGCACACCCAATGGGTTTCGAACCCCAGCCAATTTCACCCATCTCCTTGCTCCTTATCCATCTTGGTGTTGATAACTTTGTGATTATATGTTACAACATTTGATATTTATAATGTCTTTACAAACTGATGAGCACTTAATTATTACATTTTTATCCATAAATTATATTTGTTAATTATTACATCTTTAGAAAAAATAAGCACATTTCCCAAACTTAAAATAAAATAATTAAAAAAACAAAAACTGGAAAGGATACGTAAAACACAAAGCACCAGAAAATGAAAGTAACGGGTAAAAACATAAAACACCAGAAAATGCGGAGGTAAATCAAGAAAAGTAAGGTGAAAGTAGAAAGGGAAGGGATCCGAGAAAAAAAAGAGGGCAAACGGTTGGATAGCAATCTGGGGATCCGAAGTGGATGTCGGCTCCCTCATTAGTAGATGTCTATTTAAACCATTCATCAGTGAAGTGTAGGATTACCCCTCATTTCTTCTTGAAAACTCAAGGAAAACCATAAAAAAAAATCCATAAACAAAACAATGGCATCCTCATCTAAGCTCATTGATGATCTCAACATTGAGTTATCACTTGCACCACCGAATGTTCAGGTAGGCGCTCCTCCAAACCCTATCTTCCCAAACTCCTCCTTTCATCATGGCTCAGCCTCAAACTTTGCTGAGGCAATGCCAAAAAGAGTAGTGCTGCCAAGAGGCATAACTGTTAGTAGACTCACACCGGCAGATCATCTGGACGTGGCACAGAGGTCAGACAAGGCCGCGGTGGAGGAGTCTCATGATTTAACTGTTCTCCAAGCAGTCTCCGCTACAAATTTGGGCATAAGATTACTGGCATAAGAATCTGGTGCTTTGTGTTTTACGTATCCTTTCCAGTTTTTGTTTTTTTTTAATTATTTTATTTTAAGTTTGGGAAATGTGCTTATTTTTTCTAAAGATGTAATAATTAACAAATATAATTTATGGATAAAAATGTAATAATTAAGTGCTCATCAGTTTGTAAAGACATTATAAATATCAAATGTTGTAACATATAATCACAAAGTTATCAACACCAAGATGGATAAGGAGCAAGGAGTGGGGTGGAATTGGTTGGGGTTCAAAACACATTGGGTGTGCTGAAGGTTCAATTTCTTTAATTTTTTTCGCGGGTTGGCAGGTAGTAAACGGGTTTACACGACCCATGACACGACCTGTTTAATAAACGGGTTACAAATGGGTCGTGTCGTGTCAACCTGTTTATAAACAGGTTGGGTTTGGGTTTGCATTTCCTGACACGATTAATAAATGGGTCGTGTTTGGGTTGGGGTTTCTTGACACGTTTAAAAGTTTGACACGACACGAACCCGACACGACACGACCCATTGACAGCCCTAACCACAATCCAGACTAATCCCCGCTCACACCGGGTCGGCCCGTAAGGGGTAAAGTGCTAGCCAAAGTGGTGACTCCGTACAAGAGCAGAGATCGAACCCCTGACCTCTCTTAAGGAATGAGAGTGCCGAACCACCCACACCAACCACCTTGGTTAGTGAGAGAAGATTTTTCAAAAGTATAAATACTATTCATAAAATAAATATTTGCAAAAGTAGATAAAAATATGTCACTTAACTTTATAAAGGATGTAAAAGTCATTAAGAATTTGTCAACTCCTTCAAAGTCACTCACTTACAAAAAATCTTTAAAAGTTAGAATTGGATACACCCCCGAAATCTTATCTTATCTTATTTTTAGATTTTGTGCAAATCATTGATAATAGTCCGATGAATAAGATTGAGATAAGAGAATATGATCCAATGGCTGGTGTAAGATAAAACTATCTTGTTGGAATTTTGAATTTTGTGCATATTAAATTAAATGGTTAATTTCACTTTACTACCCGAGAGTTTCCCGAAATATGCTAAACATAGTAGTATGTAACTTTAAGACTATATATTTTTGGCAAATGTACTTGCTTGAATATAACAAAAATGCATATGGGTGCTTGCTATATCCAAATGTACTACATATGTGGCAACTGTAGGGAGTATCATACTATTATATGTATATGTATGTATTTTTTTAAATTTTAAACTATCTTCATTTAAATTTTTAATTATAAAATTATTTTATATATGAAACACTACATACAAGATAAATATATTCATTGAGCTTGACAATTATAGTATTCCGGTTGTCTAGAGCAAGACTAACAAATTGAATGCAAATTTAACTCTCTTTACACATATAACATGCAAGCACAAACTACTTTGATTGAGAATGAACGAATAGTAGAGATCGTTGTGTATATATATATAGGGTTAATTACAATTTAGTACCCTGTACTTACACCCTTAAGACATGTTAGTCCCTGTCTTTTCAATTTTAACAATCGCATACCCCGATCTTTTAAATTTGTTACAATGTAGCTCCGCCGTTAGTGTTTCTGTCAAATCTCTCCGTTAATTGCCTACGTGGCACTGTGGGTCCCACATTATTTATTTTTTAAAATTTAAATTGATTAAAATATGAATAAAATATTATTTTTTAAGGAAAAGTTAAAAAGAGAAGAAAAAAAAATATTGGGACCCATTGACTCAAAACCAGCGGCCCCTTCGATCCTTTCTCCCCCCCCCCCCCCCCCCCCAATTACTACCACCTGCACCACCTCTCCCTCGCAGCCTCCACTGTCCACCCTCCCCACAGCCCCAACTTCCACCAAGCCACCTCTCCCATCACCGCAGCTCTCCCTCGCTTCCCCCACCCTCCCTACAGCAAGCCACCACTCCCCTCACCACAACTCTCTCCCTCTCTCTCTCTCTCTCTCTCTCTCCAGCACCCACAATTTCAAGCCCACCATTATTCCCTCACCCAAAAAAACAAAGGCACACGTTTAATTCCAATTCCAATTCCAACCCAATCAAACCCCAAAACCTACAACAACAACAAAAATGTATTTTCAGGAGCTGAGACTTCAGAAAAAATGTCGGAGATGGCAAAAATGTCTTAGCCGTTCCCCCTCTCTCTGTTTCTTTGTTGCCTCCACCATCCAAAGTCGCATACCTAGCACAGATTCGAGCGACTGCCATCTGCATCCACATGGATCTGCAACCACACCCAACCCACATTTCAAATTGACAACTGCGAGAGATCGTGAGTGCAGGGTTCAAATTTGAGGTGGGTTTAGAGGTTATAATTTGAAGTGATGGGTGTCTAGAGAAGATTTGGAGGGAGACGGAGGGAGAGAAGGCACTGGGCGGAGATTGATGGTGGTAAGGCTCGAATCTCGGGCAGGTTTTGAGGCTGCGATCTAAAAACCCCGATCGGGAGGAGAAAGAGAGAAAGGAGGTGGAGATGGGGGAGAGAGAGAGGAAGTGGATGGTGGAGGGATATGAGGTGGAGGTGGAGAGAGAATGGTCGGCGAGTCTGGTTCTGGGTTCCTTGCATGCTGGGGTTTGTTGGAAGCTAGGGTATTCTCTCAACAACAAAGGGAAATAGGAGAGAGAGGGGGTGGTTGCTGGGTTGGGGTTCTGGGTTCGTTGGGGGTTGGAAGGCGGTGGTCATGGGGGAAGGGGGCGCTAGGTGGCTGCGCTGCTGTGGAGGGTGGCTGTGGTATGGGTTTGAAGGTTGGGTGTTGGAGCTTCATCGGGAGAGGGAGAGGGAGGGAGTCTGGGTGGTTGCCGGCTGGGGTCTTGGTTCGTTTGGAGGTGGGGGTTTTGGAGGATGGCTGCGAGTGGGCATGGTGGAATGAAGGGGAGAAGAAAATCGCAGCGGTTTGGGAGAATTTTTACACAGAGAGAGAGAGAGAGAGAGAGAGAAATTTTTTGATTTTTTGATTTTTTGATTTTTAATATTTTAATCAATTTAAAATTAAAAAATTAAAAAATGTGGGACCCACAATGCCACGTAGGCAGTTAATAGAGAGATCTAACAGAAACCCTAACGGCGGAACCACATTGCAAAAAATTTACAAACTAAGGGTATGCGATTGTTAAAATTGAAAAGACAGGGACTAACATGCCTTAAGGGTGTAAGTACAGGGTACTAAATTGTAATTAACCCTATATATATACACACTCAAATAAGGGACACTTTTATAGGGCCCACGCCATATTGTATTTTACTAACCCAAAATGTCTATTTTGTAGATATTCATTCAAAAAGATCATCTCTACAAAAAATTCAATTGAATCCGATATCATTTAACCACTCAATTGAATTATATACTATTTGTCAACCAAATAACAAAACTCAATTTTTCATCTTCCATTATATATTTTCGTAACAAAAGGAAAATTAAGGCGTAGAGTCCTCAATCCTACAAAAAAGAGGCTCAAAATCAGAAGTATGAAAAGTGAAAGAGAACAAGCATTCGGTACCATTTTGTTGCACCTTCAAAGATGTTTGCTTTCCCTTTTTTTTCCTTATGAATTTATTGAGATAAAAATGACTGACCAACCAATATCAATCATCCTTGAAAAAAGTTGGAATAATTTGGGGGATAAGTTTCTTGGGAAATTCAATTGATTTGGGGTGACAATAGCCTCCTCTTTAATGATGCTGAAAACTACATACCCAGCCAAAAATATATAGTTTTCTTCGGATTGTGTGGATTCTAAAGAGGTGCCAAGGGAGAGCTCTTGAAGTTGAGTCAATCTCATATTAAGAGATGCTAGGAAAGCTCATGCAGATGGTGTGAAGAAATCTTGCCCACGTGATCGCAGGGGATTTCCGGCTCTAGAAGCCAACACTGAGATTCAAGCTGGAGAAGAGACCGGGTACTAGGTAGTTGCAGCAGTTCCATATCGACCAAAAAGAAAACCTTCCCTTTTTTTCCTTTTATAAATAGCTTCACCCCCCCACCCCCAACTACTTTCTCTACAGGTGTAGTTGGGTTACTTCTTAAAGTCGTAGTTGGCCTTCTAAATAAATATTAAGTGAGATTTTTTTAAATGCCTAGTTTGGCGTTTATATCTCTAAATATTTATTTGTGAGTTAAGGGCTTTAAAAGTTCTGAAGAGTTCAAAACTTGGGAATCGGAAAATTCCTAAAATTTTCGAAATTGGAATCGAAAGTAAATATTAGATTCCAAAAGGTTTTGGATTGGAACTGGAATGGTCATTTCTGATCCGGCCGAAACACAGGCCTGACTGAGATATACGGTGAGTTCCTTTCTGGATAGACCCAACTGTGTCACATGCTTTGTGTCACTTGCCAAGTAAGGCCCCATTTGGGATTACTTTTTTTTCACCAAAAACCTGCTTCACTTTAAAGTTAAGCAGTTTAAGGTGTTTGGTAAAAATAAAATATCCTGATTATTTTAAAAGCAGTGGCCTTTTGACAGCAACTTTTAAAAGCAGGCTTTGGATTGTTTTTCAAAGTTGCTTTCAAAAGAAGAAGAGATGAACCTTTAAGGAATTTTTTTAATTCCCAAAATACCATCATTCATTTAAAAAAATGACACCACCTTCACTTTCACATCCAACTCCACCACTTGCACCACCACATTCACTACCTCCACAACCACCCCCACCACAACCACCACCTCCTCCACCACCTCCACCTCCACCTCCACCTCCACCACCACCACCACCACCACCACTGTTGTGAATTTTAGACAACCTGAAAAATTGAGATTATAAAGATTAGTCTAAACAAAAATTCTACTCGCAAGTGCACAAGGTCAATCATAATATAGTATGGCAAATACGAGGTCATTCCCACGAGGATTGAGTTCAACTTCCAATTAGTCTAACCTAATTTCCTTCACAAAATACTTTACCTGCTCTAATTATAAAAACAAGAAATTAAACACGTAGCATACTCACGTAAACACAAAAGGGGTTTTTGAAAGAATGATTTAATTAACAACGAAATTAAAAGACAAAATAAGTAGAAAGTCACGAAACACAAGGATGAGAAATTCAAATTGATAAAAGCACTAGGACAATGAATTCACCACTAGTAATCCGATCTAGCCTCTTATTCACCTACCTATTTACTAACCATTTGATGTCGCCGCTTAGTTTTCCTTTTTCATGAATTACCTATGGTATTTAGGCTAACTTGTATATTCCTACATGCAATTCGCCTATGGTATTTAGGTCAAATATCAACACATAGAAATTCATTAAGATCAGTGAAAATCTCGAACAAGCATGTAAACCCTAGGAGTATGGTATTTACCCTAGACGAATTACAAATCATAATCACAAGAAGCAAGCCTCAAATCAAGTATGGTATTTACTCTAATTTGCATCTGATTAACTCAATTAAAAGTCTAGATGGTGATCAAGCATCAAGATAATCAACCAAGTTATTAAGCACAGTGATTAAGAATCCAACATCAAACGGCAATCAATAGATAGGTAAAATAAGAAAACTAGATTATCATACTAGGGCTACATCATGCCCTAGCAAAAGAAAATTAGTTACACATAATCCTAGAATTCGACATAAACAAAAACATATGGAAGAAACAATAAAACTTAGCCAATGGTGGTACTCTTCCGGCATCTTCAATTTCTCCTAGTCTTTGCGTCCCTCCTCTCAAGAGTTGTTTCTCATGCTTAAATAAAACACCCCACATATCACTACTACAAAAACCACTTTGCGCGACGAATGATTTTTGGTCGCGCAAAGGAAAATTTCGTCGCGCACAGTTTGCGCGACGAAATTTTGGTCGCGCAAGTTCTGTCGCGCAAAACTCGTGGAGAAAGGGTTTGCGCGACGGCCAAAATTATTCGTCGCACAAAGCCACTTTGCGCGACGAAGGATAACAACTTGCGCGACGAATCATGACAACTTTGTGCGACGAAAATAACAACTTTGCGCGACGAATATTAATTACTTCGCGCGACGAATCCTGAAAACTTTGCGCGACGAATATTAATTACTTTACGCGACGAATATTATATACTTTGCGCGACGAAAGTTAATGTCGCGCAAGTGTACTTTGCGCGACGAATGTGAACGTCGCGCAAAGGTTTGCGCGACGAAATATTCATTTTTTTTAATTTTTGTTTTTTGAAAATTTTTAACTAAAATAAACTAATTTCATAGTTTGCGCGACGAAATATTTTGTCGCGCAAGGTTTTTGACATTTTTTTTAATTATTTATCTTATATCAATTTCATTATATTAATTTTTTTAAATTTAATTTAATTGTATGATTTTATTTTTCTTAATTACTTTAATTTAAATTGACATATTCAAAATAAAATTACATAAGAAAAATAGTGGTCAAATTATCCAATATACATAATATTCAAAATGTACACTTAAATTAACAAAGTACAATAATAAAATCTACAAGCCTCTTATATCAAATCCTCAACTTTAGCCATCAAAGCCTCAACAATTCCCTACAAAAAAAAAAAACAAATATTGTCAAATAACAAAACAATAACATAAAATAATGACAAATAATTGGCATAAACTCAAAACTAACTCCAAAAACACATATTAATGAAAAAAAATTAAAATTTACAGAGAAGTGAGTGTGAGAGAATTAGAGAAGATAGTGAGAGAGAGATGAGAGAGTGAGTGAGAGTGAGAGATGATGAAAAGAGAGATGAGAGAGTGAGTGAGAGAGAGAGAGAGAGAGAGAGAGAGATAGTGAAGAGAGAGATGAGAGATTAAGTGAGAGGAGTGAGTGTGAGAGAAATGGTAGGATTTGGGGAGTGGGAAAGAGAGAAATGGTAGGATTTAGAAGACATTGAGAAAATGGTGGAGGAGTTATTTTGCTTTTAAAGAAAGTATCACTTTGCGCGACGAAACAATATATTGGTCGCGCAAAGTGTTTAAAAAAAATTTAAAAAAATATTCCCATTTTCGGTGCCCGCCAAATTTTTTCAGTTTTGCGCGACGAATTTCTGGTCGCCCAAACTTTTGCCCGACCAAAATATTCCCGCGTCCCATTTTTGGTGCCCGCCAAATTTTTAGAGTATACTTTGCGCGACGAATATTTATATATTGGTCGCGCAAAGTCGAAATTTTTTTTTAAACATCCCATTTTTGGTGCCCGCCAAATTTTTAGAATATATACTTTGCGCGACGAATAATTATATATTGGTCGCGCAGAGTCGAAATTTTTTTAAAAAAATCCCATTTTTGGTGCCCGCCAAATTTTTAGAATATATACTTTGCGCGACGAATAATTATATATTGGTCGCGCAAAGTCGAAATTTTTTTATTATTTTAAAAATCCCATTTTTGGTGCCCGCCAAATTTTTAGAGTATACTTTGCGCGACGAATATTTATATATTGGTCGCGCAAAGTCAAATTTTTTTTTTTTTTTTAAATTCCCATTTTTGGTACACGCCCAAATTTTGAGAGTATACTTTGCGCGACGAAATACCAATTGGTCGTGCAAAGTCTTAAAAAATATTTAAAGCTAGTAATAAATACATATACTATTCAATTTCTTAAGTGTTATACGTACAAAATAAATAAATTTAAAGCTACTCAACGATCCAACCGTCAAACTTGTTTGTTTATACTTCGAGATCATATACACCAAAATTCAGAAAAAATAAACATTAAGAGATCAATGAATGGGACAAAACATTTCGACGGTTATAAACGAAAAATCATGATTTAACGGTTATTTCAACCCTGATTTTGATGATTTTTTACAGATACACTCCTTGACCCTTTATGAATACAATGATTGCATTCGATCGTCAATTTAAAATATTTACACTAGTAGATACCACAAAATCGTATGTTATATTTAATAAAAGTATAAATAAACTCTTATTTGTTAGTGAATATATTGTTTTCATGGCATACGCATTCTACGAAACTAGTTTCAACGATCCAACTGTCAAATTTATTTGTTTACACTTCGAGATCATATACGCCAAAAATCGGAAAAAATAAACATTCAAAGATTAAGTAATAGGACAAAACTTTTCGACGGTTATAAACGAAAAATCACGATTTAATGGTTATTTCAACTCTGATTTTCATGATTTTTTACAACTACACTCCTTGACCCTATATGAATACAATGATTGCATTCGATCGTCAATTTAAAATATTTACACTAGTAGATACCACAAAATCTTATGTTATATTTAATAAAAGTATAAATAAACTCTTATTTGTTAGTGAATATATTATTTTCATGGCATACGCATTCTACGAAACTAGTTTCAACGATCCAACCGTCAAATTTGTTTGTTTACACTTCGAGATCATATACACCAAAAATCGGAAAAAATAAACATTCAGAGATTAAGTAATAGGACAAAACTTTTCGACGGTTATAAACGAAAAATCACGATTTAATGGTTATTTCAACTCTGATTTTCATGATTTTTTACAGCTACACTCCTTGACCCTATATGAATACAATGATTGCATTCGATCGTCAATTTAAAATATTTACACTAGTAGATACCACAAAATCTTATGTTATATTTAATAAAAGTATAAATAAACTCTTATTTGTTAGTGAATATATTGTTTTCATGGCATACGCATTCTACGAAACTAGTTTCAACGATCCAACCGTCAAATTTGTTTGTTTACACTTCGAGATCATATACGCCAAAAATCGGAAAAAATAAACATTCAGAGATTAAGTAATAGGATAAAACTTTTCGACGGTTATAAACGAAACATCACGATTTAATGGTTATTTCAACTCTGATTTTCATGATTTTTTACAGCTACACTCCTTGACCCTATATGAATACAATGAACCACTTCGATCGTTAATTTAAAATATTTACACTAGTGGATACCACAAAATCTTATGTTATATTTAACAAAAGTATAAATAAACTCTTAATTGTTAGTGAATATATTGTTTTAATAGCATATGTATTCTATGAAACCAGTTTCAACGATCCAACCGTCAAACTTGTTTGTTTATACTTCGAGATCGTATACCCCAAAAATCGGAAAAAATAAACATTCAGAGATCACGTAATTGGACAAAACTTTTCGATGGTTATAAACAAAAATCACGATTAAACAGTTATTTTAACTCCGATTTTGATGATTTTTTACAGCTACATTCCTTGACCCTATATGAATACAATGCACCAATTTGATCGTCAATTTAAAATATATATTTTCTAACAAAAACCCAATCCGAACTACAATAATATATTTTTCTAACAAAATAATTTTTTTATTTTATTTATTTTTGTATAGACTTTGCGAGACGAAGATTATTATTTCGTCGCGCAAAGTCATCCAAATTTTTTTATTTATTTAATTTTAGTAAAGACTTTGCGAGACGAATATTATTATTTCGTCGCGCAAAGGCATCCAAAAATTTTTAAAAATAATTTTTTATTTATTTATTTTTGTAAATACTTTGCGAGACGAATCACTATTCGTCGCGCAAAACTTTGTGCACCAAATTCTAGTATTCGTCGCGCAAAGTTACTTTGCGCGACGATTCTTTGTCGTCGCGCAAAGTTTTGTCGCGCAAAGTGACTTTGTGCGACGATTTGTTTTTCGTTGCGCAAAATTGAGTCGCGTAAGACTTTGAGCGACGATTATTTATATTTGTCGCGCAAAGTGACTTTGCGCGACGAATTTTGTTTCGTCGCGCAAAATTTGGTCGCGCAAGGGGTTTTTTTTCGTAGTGTATATTCCTACCATAGCTGGGCTTTTACAGCAGCCCAACAATAAAGAAAAACCTAATTAAAACATAAATCCAAAATGGGTAAGTAATTGACTCCTCTTCCTACTTGGATTGGGGTAACACATCAGTTACTTTGCATGCACGTTTGGGGTTGTTCCTCCTCCAAGAAAATTCGGGAAAAATATGTAAATTGTAGATTTTTGTCTTATCTTTCCAACCATATATCGCACGCCTTGAGGAAAAATCAGGAAAGTCTTCAAATAGTCATTCTTTCACAGCAGCACAGTTTTGACGGGATTGCACCTTATGCTGACTTAACTTCAAAGACTGCTCTCATTGGCTGCTCCAAAAATTCTAGAAAAATTCCACAATCATCTTCAAGATCATCTTAGCTTTCATCTCCAACTAGTCTCGTACTAAAACTCCACCAAAAAGTCATATTTTTGTAGAAAACCAATTACTTGCTTTGGAAAACTGAAAATTGAGAAAATAAAGTAATAAGTCCTTTTTAAATCAAATTCTCCTACAAAAACTACGTATAAAGAGTACATAAATATGTAATTTTATGGACTTATCAACCACCACTACCACCACAACCACCACCTCCTCCAAAACCTCAACATCCACCACCACCTCCATGCTGCCACTGCTACCACCACCACCTCCACAATCGCCATCCCCACCACCACCGCTACCACACAACCACCACCTCCACCTTCATCACCACCACCACCTTTGCTCCATCACTACCACTACCACCACATGATTAGTACATAACACTTTCAACATCATGTCTATTTTAGTCATTATTCACAGTTACAACAATTTTATATTAAAATTTACCAAACAGTTTTGACACTGGTTTTTGTACTAACAGCACTTTAAAAATATTGTTTACCAAACATGGAGTTGTTTTACTTTACAGTTAATTATTTTCAAAGCACAGCAGAAGCAACTTTTTTTAAAAATGACAGCAATCCAAAACTAGGCCTAAGTGTACTTTCTTTTCTCTTTAACTTCTTGTGCTGGTACATAAACCACCCAACTACAATCTATAATTTCGATTCACTATAGTGCACTTCTAATTCATTTTGATGTTTCAGCTCCCATTAGATCAAGGAGGTGGTGAGGGAAAAGCAATGTACATTGATGCTGAGGGTACATTCAGGCCATAGAGAGAATGGGAATGGGCAGAGAGAGAAGTGAGAGAACATTTTTCAAAAGTATAAATACTATCCATAAAATAAATATTTACAAAAGTAGATAAAAGTATGTCACTTAACTTTATAAAGTCTTTTAACAATCTTGTAATACTTGTGTTTAGTTGGTGTTGTTGTCTTAGTCTCTGTATTGCAAGAACCTCCTGGATGTGTTCTTATTGTTGTATCTGAGCTTGTGCTCTGTTCTTCAATGGATTCTAGACTATTTCACCAAAAAAGAAAAAAGTAGGTAAAAGTCATTAAGAATTTGTCAACTCCTTCAAAGTCACTCACGTACAAAAAGTCTTTAAAAGTTAGAATTGAATACATCCCTGAAATCTTATCTTATTGTATTTTTAAATTTTGTGCAAATCATTGATAATAGTCTAATGGATAAGATTGAGATAAGAGAATATGATGGTTGGTGTAAGATGAAACTATCTTTTTGGAATATTTTGTGCATATTAAAATAAGGAATTAATTTCACTTTACTACCCGAACGTTTCCCTAAATTATGACTTTACTACACAAAGTTTTTTTTCGTCTCAACTTCGTACCTAAAATTTGATTTTTCTACCACTTTCATACTTCCCTAAGTTACCCATTAAATGATGATGTGGCAATCATTGATTGACCTAAACTCAAATAATTGTGCCACATCATTTGATAAAAATAAATTATAAAAAATATAAAATAATAAAATAATAAAAGAATCAATTAACAATTTAAATAATTGAAAAAACTGAAGAAAAAAATTAAAAACTTTTTTTTGGAAAACTCTCTCTCCTCTCTTTGCAACTCACGACCCACCACTTTCCACCCCACCCCCATTCGAACCGCCCACATTAGCTGCCGGTTTGATCAACCACAAAAGAACATTACACAAAGAAGAAAAAATAAAAAAATAACAGAGCAAAGGAGGGTGCTCACCGTTTAAGGCCCCTATTTTTCAGATATTGAAAATTAAAAGTTTTTATATCAATGAAGTTACTGAGAATATTTTCATTTTTTTTTTCTAGTGGATTTCAGAATGGTAGCGGATTTTAGTTCTTCTTTTAAGATTTGACGTTCATTGATCCCTTTTATTGTGTTTCCGGGATGCATCATGATACTAACTAATTAACCATAACAATGTCCTAATCTGGTGTCCCATATACAAAGAGGTCTTTTGATCAGCTCACTATGAAGCACATATTGTACTAGGTTTTCTTTTTTCATTTTTGGGAAAACATATGTACTCTGTTAATAGCCTCAAAAAGAGGAGACATCATCGACCCTCCAAATCACCACCTCCAGTATGGAGTTCTTGTTAGAGGGCCAGATCTAAGGAAGTTTTTTTCCACGCTTTGAGGTGATGTTAAACTAATCTTTAAGCCTTTTTATTTGTAATTTTATTCTTAATGAAACTTCATTGACAAGTAACTCTACTTTAGATTTATGCTGAATTTTGTCCGTACGTAAATTATAAATTACATGAAAATAAATATAATCAGAGATCTCAAGTTAATTAATTAACCTTCATCATTGACAGCCATACTCAATCACAACTTCTTAATGCGAACCCACATTCCTCTACTTGGTATCCCATCACACACCACAAACAATAAGTAATATCCTGGTGGTGCCAATTCAGGCCTTGCTGGTGCAAAACCCTCGAGATTTATGTAGCCTTTAGAACCAGATATATTGCCATTCTTCCCCACTTGGCTGAAGTCCAAAACTAGCACCCTCTGGTTCATGGCAAAAGAATGTGTAGTAAATGATGGAGCCACCATTGTCACATAAATCTTCTCCGGCACATAATTTGTCTTAAATCCCAGGTAAAATTTCTGCAAGTAAGTAAGATCCACTCCCGGTTTGATCGAACCTATCGATGGCCTGGACCTTGATGATGTGCTTAAATATGGTGGATAAAATGCTTCTAGACTAAGCTCAGTAGGGTACAAAGTAGTGAAATTGTAGTTCACATTTGGGTTGCTGCCACCAACCAAAACTCTACCATCAGATAGCAAATGTGCTGTTGAGTGATACAAGCGAGGTATAGTTGTAGGGCTCATGAGCTCAAACCTGCCGGTTTTCTCATGGTTTGGTTTGTAAAGAACCGGGTTCAGAACCGGTTCTCGTGCCACTGCCCAACCAGCGGTTCCACAAGCCGCACCATTTATGATCAGCACATCCCCTGTTGGCAGCAAAATCATGTCACCCATGACTCTGTTGATGGGCATTTCCTCCATTTCCCAATTTGGGTTTTTTTCTGTGATTATTAATCTACCACAGCTTTTTGATGCAGGCATGTATATGCCAGCATTGGCCTTTACATTCGAATCAGGAAATGTCCCTCCACAGACCAAAACTTCAACACTTGGAGAGCTTTTATTTCCCACAAGGCTAATAGGAAGCAGGGCAGATGAGCCTGTGCTTGGATAGTTTCTAGAAACACCTCCTGGCATGACTGGAAACTTTGTAACAACTTTGTTGTGCACATAATCGAAAAGAACCGCGCGGTCGTTTGCGAAAATGAAGAGATTCCCATCAGTTGAGAGGTGTAAAAAAGGGTACAAATTGTTGGGTACTTTTGGCAAGTGCATTGTTTCTTCAAGGAATGGAAGTTGGTATAGCTTCTTGTCATTAGTTGAGGTTTTGGGGATGAACTCATAATTGAACTGAAATCTCCCACCAACAACAATGATTCTTCCATCTGGTAAGACTTGATTGGAAGCATACCATCTCGGTACAATAAGGCCATTTTGTTCCTCAATCCAATCACAGTCTAAGCAGGGCTTGAAGTACCTAACAACTTTGTATCCATCATCATACCCTCCACTTTGTATAAGCACACCATCTTGTGACAATGCACCTGAAGAACACCATGTGTCGGTTGATATAGTAAGCGGTCGAAAATCTCGGTTTGCAGGGTTGAATTCAACAGAATGAGCATAGCAATCAGTGGCTTCATGAGTTGATTGATGATGAACTCTTGCGCACTTCTCTTGTGGAAGAGTGAGGTTGGATGGACCAGCATCTGTTCTGTCAAAGATGATGACTTTGTCATTTGGTAACAAAGCCATGTGCATTGCTGAGACTCCAATGCTTCTCTTCAGCAACTTCCACTTGCCCTGGTAGATTAGTTGGCTGCATTGGGCCAAATCGATGAACAATGAGCATATTGCCAATGCTAGAAACACAGATGTTTTTGCTTCCATGTTTAATTTCTGAGATGATGCTTAGACTCAGACCCCATCTATTTATGTTGTTCAGAATTGATTGAATAAAGGACCAGCAGTTGGTTCTGATCAGGCCTAAATCGTTACCCAGTGAGCAATTTTCTTGGTGGGAGAATCAGGCATTAATTAGTGATTTAATTCATAAATACATTTCTACTTACCTCAACTGCATTAATTTGAAGAAAACACAAAGAGTTTCCAAACTCAGGTGGTGGCCAATGCTTTGTAGGACATTGGCATCTGGTGGATGGTGTTTGGTAGGTCAGTGGTCTTTACAAAAACAGGAGGCCTTAATTAGCTGCAATATTAGCATGGATGGCCAGTGCAGATGAGGTCTAATTAACCAGCCATTTTTGGTCTCTTTTTTTCTTTTTTTCTTTTTGGTTGACAGAACTGTAGCAGCAGCCAGTCATGCAATTAACTATGGCAGAAATGGATTCTGATTCAAGCTTGAATTGTAGCTTTTGCAAGTGGGGTAAAGACAATTAAGGACATGTACAACGCTACTATGCCACACTCATCAACTTTACCAACATGCATTAGCTGTAAATTGAATGGCCAAGTTCAGATTGCAGAATGGGGGACCAAGAGAAAAATTCAGACTGTAAAAATGTAAATGCATGAACCACTTGTGTTTTTGCCTTTTCTCATCAGAGCATTTACGCCATTGTTGGTGGAAATGCGTGTTCATTGAAGATTGTACCTGTTTAATCTGGCAGTGGGGTAACTCTTTAACATGACATGATTGTCATCGACCTTTTTGCTCAAGTCTAAATTTGAAGTTTATGTCAAATAACTTATGCATGCTTTCATGAAGGAAACAAATAATAATTTGGAACTTTACATGAGCAAGGGACTTACACAGCAAACCAAGTCCCAGTTTATGTAGGAAAATCATGAACTACATCAAAGTATTAAAATTAGTCAAAATAGAAGGACCAAAAATATAATTTTACCATGAAAGTGAAACTAACCAAAAATATAATTTTACCATGAAAGTGAAACTATGTGCTGTATTTTCTTCTAATAAATAAAAAAGCATCAAGAGAGATTGCAATTAGAGGAAAGGTACCACATTATAGATGAATTCTGAGCACCTTCCAATTTTATTACTAGCAAGACGTACATCACCAGATATCAATGCTCCTTTGGACAAAATGTTAAAACAGAGTGCTTTTTAAAAAAAAAAGTTTAAATTACAGTGTTAATTTCCTTCCTTCTAATTTTTTCCTTCTGATAATGGTTAGGGAAGACAAATTCTCAAGGAGGTTTAGCTGAAAGCTTCCTGTGGGCTGTGGCATGCAGAAAGAAGTTTACAGCTGTGTTGTATGGACACCGCAATATGTCCAAGTGTCAAAGTGTCTCGTGTTAAGCTATATCAATTGAGTAAACCTACACTATAATCTTGTAATGACAGAGAGTGAGAGAGAGAGAGAGAAGCTGGTCAGAGATGAAGAACAATCTGATATTTCTTTCTTAACGAATCAGTAATTACGAGATAGTCTTGTATAAAGCTACAGTAACGAACTAACTAATTGCTATATTAAGATTATGACAAGTGTCACAATCTAAAGCTCTATACTCTAACATCTCAGACACTCCTCGAACACTCATCGGATATCCATATCTAATATAATGTGTTAATTCAATTATAATTCATATAAAATTAATAAACTACATCTGAAAGGCTTGGAAAACTTGAATTTCACTATATGCTCTTTTGAAATTGGAGTATGAACATCAATATTTTGTTTTGTTTTGTTTTGTTTTGTTTTGTTTTTTTATAAATATATATATATATAAGAATTATTATATGTATAAAAAATTAATTGTTGTGTTCCATGTCCTATTTTTTGAGATTTGCCGTTTTCCCGTATTCTATGTCGTGTATCCGTAGAGCCGTATTCGTGTCCGTGAAACATAAGTTTACAATTGCAGCATTGACTAAAAACCAAATACCTCATAATTGAGAAAGTGTTCAGAATCAGAACACATGCTAAGCTGCTTCCAATTATTAATGTGCAACTCATATAGCAAAAACAGAACATCCCAAAATTCAGAGAAGTGATTACCAAAAGCCTATATCAATGAATTTGACACAGAGGGGTGTCTATGTAATTATCAATTTTTTCTAAAACAAAGGATTTGTCTGATAGTCCAGTCCAATCCACTATGGATATGTGTGGTCCAACATGCGAAACATGGCCATTGTTTGAGAGGATTGATTTGCTTTCAATCCAGGCCCAACTCATTTATATACCAAACAAGGGATTATTTGGGCCAACAAACTGAGTCATCTCAAACATTGTAGCTTAGCTATACAAGACTTCATTGGAATGTTAATGTTTAACTTTTCACATTGTGGAGCACAGCTTGACTTTTCAAAATTTCAAAGTCGTCTAATGCATGTGGGCCACAGTGTTCATGTCGCATGTTGTTTTTTTCTGAACAAAATTGGATTTGACAACCCTTGAAGCACTTCTTGTTTTATATATGACAATTAAATTATATAAAAACAAAATATGTAAATCAATCTCATACGTATGAAGTGCTTGAGAATTCTAGTTACACCTTTTTATTTGATACATGATAGAATACATGAATTGAATTTGAATGCATGATGAAAATTGAACAATTTTTATTTATTTATACAGAAATGAAAATTACAAAACAAAATCTCTACAGCAAGGAAGTCCAAAGAAGTCAAAATAGAAGGGAGATACAATAGAGAGGGATAACTCATGCTCCCAATCAACAGAAGTCGTGAGGCCATGGCACATATTAGCTACATCATCCACAGTGAAATATGTACTAGTTTAGATATATATATATATATATAAGTGATATTCTAATTTAATCTAACCTAAACTACGATAAGATTGATTCGAATTTTGAACTCGGGTGCAAAGTGGGGAGCAAATCCGCTCTATCCTATTTGACTAAGCCCATGTCTGCGTTTAGATTAATTTTCTTAAGATATTTTGTTAGCACTAAAAAAGCACTTCACGAGCATCAAAATATCAATCGGTATACCACAATGTCAGAATATTGACAAGAGTTTCGTTTAGTTGATATCTGTTTGGAATTTAGCACGTATCATTAAAAAATGGAACCTATTTGAAATTTTCTGAGAGTTTTCTTCTTCGTCTCCATCTTCAATTCAACCTCTTGGTGAGGATTTAAAGGGAATATACCATTTAGTTTCCATATATATAACAAGTATAAATGTATTAACAAAACCCAGCTCTGAAAGAGCATGCAACAATTGCTTGCCTTCTTCATGAATCTGATGAGGGTTTAATTTGTAACAGGTCAAGTTGAATGTTGCACGGGTTGCACCATTTAAGCTGACATTACTACTGTACTGAAGTTCTGCTAATTTACAAAGTTTTCAGAAATCCAAAAAGAAAAAGAAAAAAAACGCATTGGGTTTTGTTTACACAAAAAACACAAGCAGGAGGTGTGCCAAAATATTGAAACATCACGGTCTAGTAATTAATTTAATATCATCAGGAAAGTCTTGAAAAAATGAGAGAAAGAAATGTCAGGAAAAGAGGAATCCATGGCGTAACTGCTGATGTTGACTCAACTTTGTAATTATGGCAAAATGATTCAGATTTCTGAAAGAGTCAGAGAAGCCATTAAAGGCATTTAGTGTTGCATATGCAACCAGCTTCAGAAATTGATGACAGGATATGTGCATCAGAGAGAGAGAGAGAGAGAGAGAAACCAGACCACCATCACGGCTTGTCCTCATCATCTTTCGCTGACGCTACAAACATTAATTCATTAAAAGAATTTAACTCTTTACCCTTCTCTTCAAAAATTTCAAATACTTTTTTTTTCTGTTCTCATTTCCTCATCCTTTATTCCTGTTCTTAACATATTTATGTGCCCTGATATGAGATCTGTAAGCAACAGCAAACTGGAGGAAATCATACACGAAATCACGTCAACCCCACCAGGCACCCCCCACCGTACAAGTTTTCTTCACACTGTCACACACACAGATCTATATAGCACACATTTTGAGAGAAATGAGTTACAGTGTGCCTAGGCAGTGCCATGAAATCTTAAGCAAATTAAGAAGACGATTAGTATGTCGACATTTTTATAAAAAAAAATGTTTGATACTCGGTATCATTTTATGGTACATTATCGACATTTGATCGCTTGATATTCGGTCTACATTTGGTACGTAATACATCGAGCAATACCAATAATCAGTAGATCGGTATTCAGTACTAGTCAATCGCTACTTCGCACACAGTTATTCATTTATTCAAGTTCTATAGTCTATACAAATAGTTTAAATATTATATGTACATATAGAACTAAGAAAATTGAAGTATGTAATTCTAGCTGCTAAGTACATCTCGCTTATGAGCAAAGAGGAGAGTGCTTCATAATTTAAGGTCTTGTGAACCCAGCCAGAGTCAGAGAAGTCCAATCTATCACATCGTTTTTTCCTTTACTTGTTTTGCATGAAAATTATATCCCTGGGAGCACAATCAAAATCACATTGTCTTGTGTTGTGTTGTCATTCAAAATATTAAAAAAAAAAATTCGCATTGTGTTGAAGAAAACTCAAATTTTTAAGAGGGTTATTTCAACAGTGTAAGAACTGGGGTTGCTTCTCAGATACAACTTAGTCATACATCTCACATCTGTCAGCCTTGAAAGATTATTCTCTCTCTGTATAATTCATATGATGGGATCAGATGGAATTAAAGCATAAGCTTGGATCACATCTTTCAAAGATATTAATAGCATAATAAAGATAATAAACATGATCTTTATAAAAGAACTCAGATCTACACAAATCCTTTACAATCCAACCAAACTAATCATCTGAATTATCACAGATCTAGAGTGATGGAGATTACAATACAATACACAGCTCCAAAGCTGGCTCCACCAACTAACACTAACAACAAAAGTAGTAAATTGAACATAAAAGAAAAAATACAAAAGATCATCAAACACTTGTTCTGCAGGCATGTAAATCTGCAGAGCAGCAACCAGAATTCATGTATAATATAAATAATAATCAGAAGGGAAAAAATGAGGAAAATTAACAGCGAATGTATTTAAGAAAATAGAACAAGGTTAATAATATTTAAGAGAGAGAGAGAGAGAGAGAGAGACCTAGTGTGGAAAATGGAAACCCTATATAGGCCATGGTGCTATAATGCACAAGTGAAAATAGGGTTGTGGTAGGTAAAAGAAGGCAATTAAAAGTGAAGTGTGGGATTAGAGAGAACAGAAGTGGACAGAGAAGATTCTTGAAAGCCATCATGAAAAAAACCAGCCCAATGATATGAACCTGAAAGAGTTAAAGGCCGTGGGGGAAGCCTGACAAAGAAAACGCAACCCTGCATATATGCTGCTAATATTCATGAAATTTAGAAGATAAATAAAATAAAAGAGTAATGATGAAGATCTTTTCCCCACTTCCGTCAGAGATAAAAGGTGAAAAGAGAAGAACAGTCAAACCCCTTCATCATTACACCAATCTGCATCTGCCTGCCCAACAACCCATGTACAAAATTTCTTTCTTTCAACAGAAAAAAGGGGGGGTTAAATAAAGTTCAGAAAAATACATAGATATAAAGGCAGAAAAGAAAAAAAATTCAACAAAAGATTGAAAAAAGGCCTCACCTTTGGATGATCAAGGCAAAAATCTAACATGGGTAAGTGAAGATCTGTGTGATTGGAAGCAATAATTGGGGGGAATGAAGCCTGGTCCGACGTCACTAAATGTAGAACCAAATGATCTGTCTCAACTGAGTCTATATTGTTAAAGATTGTTGATTAAAATTGACATCAATTGAGATGAAGATCATGGATCTAGTTAGGGGCCTCGAGCCAGACAACATTCCCCTCAAAAACAAATTAGCTTCCTCTTCTCTTTTGATCTTTGTTTGTTGCCTCTATTTCACAGAACCAAGTTTACCCAAGAAACCTCAGGCTACTTCTAAACTAAGCAGAGAAGACAGAGAGAAACAGAGGAGCGGAGTGTATGTGATTATGGTGAATGAGAAAAATGAAATGGGTGGTACGAGAGATGATGGGATAAAAAGGCTGAGACTTGTGAGAGAGAGAGAGAGAGAGAGAGAGAGAGAGGGTGAAAAGGACAAAGTAAATTAAAGTTGCAGAGACCCCTCCCATGACCCTACCAACTGGGTCTTGGGTTTACAGAAATGACCACGACCCAAAACCCCCTTCACTCTCTTCTCTCTCTATCTCTTTCTCTCACTCACTTGTCCCATCGTCTCTACCATGCAATATATATACATATATATATATACACACACAGAGCCTTAAACCCTCCCCTCACTCACTCACACACACACACACACACACTTTACACGTTAATATCAAATCCCTTGTCTCCTCTACAGCTTAATCATCATGACCTAATCATATCATCAGCCCACAACACTAATTCCATCAATCTCATCATCTCTCTACCCAAAGATTTCAACTTTAACAAAAACCCAATTCCACAAAGCCAACTCTAAGCACACCTAGCCTCTCTACGCTTTTTTTTCTTTTCCGTTTTCTGTGATGATATGAGGACGATGATTGATGAGTATTTATAACCCTAAAAATGAAAACCTATTTTGAGCCGTACGATGGTGACGAAGACCATGATAAAGATGAGACACCAACAAAGTAAACAAAAAGGATGAGTCTCAGTGGTTTAGTTGAGCTAATTCACCGACCCCTATATAGGAAATTTTTTTTTGGATTTTGGGTTTTTTTTCTACTTTTTTCTCTTTTTCTTTTGCATATGTTTTTGTTATTTGAATATAATTTATGGTGGAATTTGGTAAAGCATTTAATAATATTCACGAAAAGGAGAATCCCTCGTTGGGTGCGTTTTCACTTCTTTTTATTACTACGGTCGCGGGGGATTCAAGATGACGACACAGAGTGACTGACAAATTTAAAAAGTTGGGGGAAGGAGGAAGAAGAGTCAGCATTCAGGCTTTCAGGCTTTCAGGCTTACAGGCTTACAGGCTACAGCTCATTATTTTTCAGGTGCTTGCTGGTCTACTGTTCATAGAATGGTCTATCCATTCTCATTCCAAAATTCACCTATACATCATATATGTTATGTACATCATCATACACATTGCTTTGCCTAAATCTAAGCAAATCCACCTTGCATGTTGTTGTATATTAATTTTAAATGTTTAAACATATCAGAGATGGGAGGTACAATCTTATGCATATATAAATTGTCAACTCCGAATCGTTGATTGTTGTGAAGTCCACTATCACCAGTAATTCTCAAACACTAATAAACACGTGACGGCAAACACGACATTCCTCCAATATCATGATTACATTTTTATTGATAATGCAACTCATTAAGTTTTTCTTTTTCTTATACTAATCTCCAACAAGCATGTGAGTCTAAGCCTAAAGAAGTGAGTGAGAAGTTGAAAATGAAAATTACATAAAAGAAGTCATGTGTTGTCAAATCATAGCCAACTACAAATTGACGTTAATTTATCATCATGTAGCATATTTGACAAAGAAAACCAATAGCCTTTTGAAGTTATATATATAGATGATCAACCATCCTAGCTAGTATAGCAATTAATTCAAGCTTTGTCAAAGAAGCCACAGCAACCACAGAAAATAATTTTTTACAACTACAGGGATTGAAATTTAAATTCAAATTGGGTGCTTGGTGACCATGTTGCTTGAATAAGATAAACAAGTTTGTGCCAAAACAAAATTCAATTTTACACATATTTACCATCATTTTATTTATTTATAATAAAGCTATTTAAGAGAGAAAAAAAAAAAGTGGAAAACACAATTGATAGGAAGCATGGCAACATTTTGGTTGGATTCAGGACCACATTAAGATGTCCATTGACCTGCAGTCACCTCTTTGACCCCAGTCTCATGAGAAATAAATTTTTTTTTTTAAAGAAAAATTTGTGAGATTTGCATTTCTCTTTTCCCGGGCTCCCTAATTTCATGGTGATTGACCTAAAAGCATCTTTAGACGGATACCAAACTTTACCTAGATTTTTGTTCTTTCCCAATTCCCACCACACATATTAACGGCATTGTCTCCTCCCCATTTCCTCATCAAAATTCTTCAAACATTTATTTCCAAAGCTCAGTACCTACCTGCTGTGTGACCAATTTGTAATCACAACCCCATTCATCAAATCGCTTTGATGGACAAAAATATGGTGCTTTACCTTTCCTTTTTTTCACCATTAATAACATTTTGAGATAGAGCTTCAAATTTAGAAGTTTTCTTTAAGAATTGCAATGGTAACTTTCTTTGCATTGCGTTCGACATTAAAACTAAGACGTTCATGACGTTGAGTCATCACATAGAAGTGGACTACACATGGTGTTTTGTGTGTGTCCGGTGCATTTCCCTAGATGGCCAATCATAAATATGGATCCAGCTGACTATCTACTCCATTTCCCATTTCTCATTTACATTTTCTTTTTCAAATAAGCTGATTTCTAAAGCACTTTGTTGCAGCAGCAGCCACTAATTGATCTTAAAAGCTTTAACCCCATTGTTAAATATAATCTTGTTGCTTAAAATAATGAAGCTATTGGCCTCGTCCCCATACAAATAAAACATTAAGAAAACGAAGGTGCAAGAGTAGTTGCAAAAAGTGGAAAAGGTGACGGCCCTTTTGCTCTGGCTTTTCTCTCATGTAGGCCTTGATTGAGCAAGGAAGATTCTTTGCAAACTACACAACGTAGAAAATAAAACCAAGGCTTTGGTGGGAGTGTTTCTTATATAAATTTATATATATTTCAAACTTCAAACTCGAACATACATACCACGACGCATTAAGTTTTGCTTTAGTAGTTTTTATATAAATAAAGCTCCAATGAAACAACTGAGAAAGTGCAGGAGCTGCTGGAGGAGACAGTTTACTGGCAAACGTAGCAATATTTTTATCATTATTATAAAAGCTACCGGTACCAATATGTCAGTTCTGGACTTCTTTTTCTTTTTAAAAGATTTTTCTGACTTGTTAGGCAATTTTTCATTTTCACAGTGTCATTGGTGTGGGTTTGTCCGGTTGATTAGTTTGAAGGCCCAAATCGCAATTGAATTCGGGCTCCATTTATATAAATTTGAAGCAAGTCCACCTCAAACTTCAGGAACTGTAAAATTCCTTGTTTACAAACTTTAGTTATATATAACAGAGGAAATTGACAGGTCCCAGAGCATATAACAAGTGTAGAAACTAATATTCAAAGGGATCCTTAATCACTAAAATCATGAAAAGGTGAAGAACTTCGTAAGCAATTGGAAATGTGATATTCAACCACTCATGCATGAGAGCTTCTTGAATTCACATCCCATCAGATTACAAGCATGGTATTGGTAAGACGTGGACTCGAAGAACATGACACATAAACAAATCACACATTTAAGGCTCCGGTTTGACCTTCATATCCCCATTCTGTAATATGCTTTGTGCTTGTGCAAGCCGTTTTGTTTCCTGTATCGTAAGTAAACAGCTTAAACCCCTACGAGAATAATAATGAACCACACACACACAAATATCGACAATAACTCGAACACAATATGGACAATAAACACAAACAATCTGACTTCTGCTGGGTGCAGAGTCAACACATTGGCAGCAGATTTAGTTGCCAAAAGGTAAACCTTCAGAGGACGGTTGTTGATCTCGATGAATGACCAAAAAGAAAGAAAGGCAGAAGGTTTCTTCACTTAATTTGTATAAAAAGAATATGCAGTCAAAGTACATCTGTGAAGGAGGCTAATAAGTTTTATAAATCCTTGTACAAGATGTTAGTGGGCCAATGCAAGGTAACTTACAGAAGCAGATGCAGCACGTATTTCTCTGTAAGATTGAACTTCATCAGGAAATGTTTCTTCAAGTTCCTCCAGAAGATGTTTGCGTAAATTCTAAAAAAAAACATGAGTAGAATGTTGAATCATGACAAACTTGGAAACAATGAAATGGAACTAAGCAATATTTTCACACTGTAAAAGTTACCTTGAAGGTATCGGTTCTGCCTTTAGTGATCTGATTTTTGGCAATGCAGCTGTTAATGACATCCCTTGTAAATTCATCAGGATTCTTCCCGTCGTCAATCAAACTAAACAAAATTAATAAGTCAACAGTAGTCAGAGTTTGTCCATAAAGGAGGAACCTTCAGTTGTTAGAAAGCAAATTTGAGAAGAAGCCTCACTTAAAAACTTCCATAGGAACCTGGATATTGCATTTTTCGGACAACTTAGCCATGTTGTCAAGCTCAATAACAAGAGCATTTCTGAGAGATCAAACCTAATGTGAGAAAGTCTTCAAGCAACAATAAATATATTGAGAACAAAAGGTTTGAATAATTATTGAAGAAGCTCAGACTGAGAAAATTACAGGCGTTGGAGGAGGGGGAGCTGAGAGGCGGCATTGAACGAAGAGACAGTGAGGTAGAGCTGGTGAATGAGCCCCAAAATTTTCTGAATAGAGTTATTGACCTCGTTCAGGTTTTGCTTTGGATCATCCACCACTGTTACTCCAGTTATATCATTCGTTTGAGGGACCAAAACCCCGTTTCCTCCACTCCCACCGGTTGCAGCTGTTGCATTCTGTGATGTATCCATCTCAGTCCACTATAAAGCTCTTTAAAAACGTACCTGTCAAGCGGAAATGAGCCAATTAGCAGTAAAACATTAGATAAATAACAGTTTTTCGTGAAATTGGTAGTTTCGAACTTCCCAAAATACAAACAGTAAAAGTGCAGCTGATGCAAATATTTGTGCATGTGATTCATATAACAAACCTACTTGGCTTCAGTAAAACTTGAAATAAACTTTTCATCTGCATTTTTTTTCAGTTTCCAAGAGAGACACCACAGTTATTTTCTTATGGAAACATAAAATTGGGTTTGTATTTTCATAACAAGCAACAGAACAACCAACTTACAATTCATCTGTAAGAGCAAATTCAACCTGTTTGCTAAAACACGCTATGTTATTCTAACTCTATGTCCAAGTCACCTAAAATTTTCAGTCTATATAGGTAAAAGAAAATATCCAGAGCTTGCTTTACACAGCACTTCTCTTTCCACTTCAATAAATTGTGTAGTCTAAAATTTCCAATAATCTCAAACTTGAAGACAACAGTAAGATTAGTATATACCTATAATTAAAGTTTCTTTCAGTTAAGTAAAGCAATCAAATTTCGAACATCAGGATTGAAACCTTCAATTTCAATTCCGAAGCTCAAATTTTTCCAAGACATATGGGAAAAGATTTCTAACAAGCTTGCTCTCCTTTTTCCAAAATCGAATGCAACCCAATATAATTCCGCTAAAATACAATAATCCCAATTTTCTGGTACCAATTAAAGTTGCCAAACTCCAATTTTCATATTCGATAAGAACCCAACATCTATCAAAACCTGATTGAAATTGAGCCCTAATTAGCCAAAAAGATGACCCATCTAGCTTTTCTTTAGAACGAAAAGATGTTAACTTTGAATAATTTCAAATTTAGGTTACCTGGTGAGAATTGCTTGTTGAAGTCCAGGCGCGGAAGCTTTTCTCCTACCAACGGAAAGAGGAGTTTCAGACTCTTTTCGAAGCGACGTCGCTTTTGAGTCATAATATTTGTTTCGGTTAATTCCATTTTCTTTTAGATGGGACTTTTGTTTTTTGGGCCAGGCCCATTATTAGGGTGCATTACTGAAGTGGACTGACCTCAGTTAAGCCCAAAAAGGCCCAATAAGACCCAACATTGCCGCTTCTTACTTTGCAAGCTTTGAACTTCTCAAGTTTTAAAAAGTTCTGTTCTAAGTTTTTTTTTTAAATACAACTGATATTGAGAGAGGGAAGAATGAATCGAAACCGAACACGGATGTCGGGATAAATATTCTTAACCACTTGAGCTACAAACCCTTCGCAAGTGTTGTTGAATTTGGAAAATTTTAAAAATAATTATAGATACCACTTTTTACTTGTGCAAATAAAGCTAACTTTAGGCTACATTTCCCCTAAAAAATTGTCGGATTGTTTCTGAAATGGCGAGTCCTCCCTTTGCCAGTTCGGATTTTAGGTAAGATGTGGACCAACAAGACCAAATACCAAAACCTAGCACATGAAAAGACAGAGGCAGAGCACGTAAAGCAGAGGAACCATCCCATTAATATTCTTGCTTTTTCTATATAGCCCAGCCCAGCCCAGCCCAGCCCAGCCCAGCTTTTAAATAAAATAAAATAAAGAGAATAGCCCAAATTGTATCCTACACCCAATCCGATTTTATCCCCCCAACAACCTTCTTCTCTCTCCATCCAAGAGCCAACCTGTGTGAACCTCTCCCGTTGTCTGCCCATCTCCACCACTTCACATGTGAGTGCCCATCTCTCTTATTTTTTATTTTCTTTCATTTTCTTTTTCTTCTTCATTTTTATTTTTAGTCGAACTTTTTTTATTTTTCTTCTTCTTGTACACTACTTTTTCTTGTGATTTAATTATAAGATTATTTCAAAAAATTTATTTACGGATTTAGAAATTATAGGGTTTTTTTTTCCAACTAATGTGTAATAGAAATTTATGAGTGCTACTCTCTAGTAATTTATTTTTTTAATTGAAGTTGTGTTATTAAGTTATTAGCACCTAGGTGTACGTTTTCTTTTTTATCAATCGTGTCGTCGAGTTTTGTTTTATGTGTAACTAGGGAAGTTCTTGAGAATGTAGTTGAATACGTAGAAGTAAATAATAAACGTGTTTAACATGTTATATACAAATTCGAAAATGTCATAAAAACAAAGTATATAGATTATGCCAAAATTTCAATAAAAGCTTTCCGATTGGAAAAATTGTTTTGAATCTCAGATCCGTGCATGAGAAGAGAATATGTCTCCCTCCACATTGAATAATACTAACTCAAAAGCATGCAAACATTAATCTTTACAACACATGCTTAAAGTAAGAACACTGCATATAAAAATTGTCTTAATCTATACTACGTGGTCCTAATTATTTACTAAATTGCTTCTCGCTAATGAGAATTTTAATTAAGAAAGTATAATGAACCCTTTACCTGAACAAGTCCATATTCACTTCTGAAATCACAACAATGGAACCGAAGCTTGAAACAAGTCCATATCCATTTGATGTATGTCAACGATTCCTTCAATATATAATTCGTTCAACCCTGATGCAGGTTTGTGGCGATTCATATCAGAATCGCATTGGTGATATATTATTAATTCTTGCACAAGAAAACGTATTTTTCTAGCATTTTTCTGATAAATAAAACCAGTGACAAATCCAATAAGCTTGTATTCGCCATCAATGACAATTGACTGCCTCCAATCATCTATATATGGAAAGGATAATAGAGAATTAGAACTTGGCTTGTGACTAGATAATATTGTAAGGTATAATTAATGGCCACTAATGGCAATCAGAGTTGGGGAATTATTAATCTATATGCGTGCGGGGATATCATACAACTTTTCTGAATTGTAAGTGCTTAATCTCGATGTGCACTTTTATATATATATCATATACAAAATATATTTTACAAGGATAGCACCTGTTGCCTACATTGCCTTAGTCAAATAATCTCATGAATCCATATTGACGTATATATATAAAGATTATATCCTTTTGAGTGCAAGATATTTATCCTGGTGTTCGCACGTTATTACAGTTCGAACATTATTATAAACAAAAAGAAAAACATGAAGAGTAGTAGAAAATACATGGCATCATAAGAGAAAATATGTATGTGTGCGTGTGAGCTTTTGCAGTGAAATCGCATAAGCACCTATGTTTATTTAAATTTATATGCACATGTTGCCCACATTGCCTTAGTCAAATATCTCATGAATCCATATTGACGTATGTAAAGATTATATCCTTTTGAGTGCAAGATACATGAATATATATGCTCATTCGGATGTCTACATATTATTTTTGTGCGGAAATCATTGTAAATAGGGAGGAAAGCAGGAAGGGATAGTAGAAAATATTTGGCATCCGCATGGTAATAACGTTCGGACATCCATATAAGAGAATATATATATATATATATGTGTGCGCGATTTTGCAGTGAAATCACATAAATAATTGAAGCATCTATGTGTATTTATATTTATATTAATTATTGCACTTGTACATGGCTCAAATTAATTTGAACTCCAAATGGTGCTTATAAATTCAGTTTATTGTGAGATATTATAAATGTTGTAAATAATTAACGTGTTAATTAAGTATTAAAATAATATTATTGTTCAGTTTGTAACCGGCGTAATTAGCACACCACTAAGGTAGCTGAGCCATACTGATGAGCAGTGTAGTGAGCTCATTTTCAGGTCAAGCCCAAGTGGTTGATGAACCATTGGTCTACAGACTGATCAATTAAATACCGCGTCATGTATTCTCCAATGAAAAGGATTAAACCCTCGTCAGTGAAATTCATCTATCAAATCATATCAGATTTGTTTCTTTAAAAAAAAGTTGGATTTCGAGATTTTTTATCACCATTTGAGTCATATCATGCAAGTGGCAAGCATCAAGTGCAAATTAGAATTGATGAGCCAAACCTAGCATCCCTCATGCATATCTCTATTAAATTAATTAATATATTAAGAGAGTTTTGTTGAATAACCCACTTGTGACTAATTGATCACCACAAAAATTATGCAAATTGTGATTTGTGGTCAAACATGATGAGAATTGAGAGCAACGGATAATCAATTGTCGAATTTAATTGGAGAGTTTTAAAGCTAACTTCTCAAAAGAATATTGAATATAAGATTGAAAAGACAAAAAAGAAACATCAAATTGGAATGAGTTGAGTGAACGTGGACCTTGCAATGCCACCTTTTTTTTTTTTTTTAATCTTTTCCTTTTGGTCAAAATGAGTCTTTTCTTTTTAGTCAAAATGAAGAAGAGGAAGGGGAAGACTCACACACAGTATCACGGAGGTTGAACCCATAACCGCTTAAAAGTACGTTTTAAACACCCTTATTTGAGCAAATTTCCGAAATATGTGTTCCCACAACCCCGTTAATACCTTGCAATGCCACCTTCAATTACCCAATATAAGTGGGATGGTCTTCCCACTCAACCAAGTAAAATGGCAACAAATTAATCTTGGGATATGATTTCACTAATACCGAGTGATAATTGGCTAATTAACCTTGCAATGCCACCTTCAATTAGCCAATTATCACTCAGTATTAGTGAAATCATATCCCAATATTAATTTTTTGCCATTTTACTTGATTGAGTGGGGAAGACCATCCCACTCATATGGGGTACATTGACTAAACTTATAAGTAAGGTTGAGGTAGTTATTACAAAAAATAGAATGCTTTCAGTCAACAATTGAAGAGGGAAAATTACAAAACCAAATAAAAAAATAATCCATTCATTAGAAATCTTTGAGACAAGGGACGATATTATAATAAGTGGAGAAATATTCAATGCGAAATTCCTAGAAGGGCATGAATAAAATAATGTATGAAGAAGGTTTGAAGCTATTTTGGCTGGACAAGAACATATTCCCAGTTTTGCGGTTTGACTTCTTGCTGCAAGTGGGAAATCAAGTATTAATTACATTAAACAATACAATGTTCTATACGATTGGTTCTTGATGAATCTTAATGCATTCAAACAATAAAGAAAAATATATAATTAAAGTTTAGATTAGACTCACCATTAACAGTGAGTCCCATATCCAGCAGTATTAATTAGTGACACACATGATGCAATCGACTACTTTTTTTTTTAATAAGATATCACGCATAATTAGAGATCTGTTAATTAAGAAAGTAAATATAGATATGCTTCGAATGAAGAGCGGAACCAGAATGTTTTTATACGAATGGGCTCAAAGAAGAAAGCTTGAAGTTTGAAATCTTTGAGGTATGGCTAAATGGACATGTGCTTGCATAGAATTGTGAAATGAGGTTGTAATGTCTAAAAATTAGTACTAAATTCCCAAACATTGCCCAGCGTTTAGCATAATTCCGCTAGCGTGTCGAATTTAGGATGAATCACATACGTAAATCTTTTGAGATATGTCGGAATGGGATATGTGAACAAATTTGTAGCATCGAAAATTAAAGTGCAGACAAAAGGTGATCAATTATTGACGTCTCTATCTATCGATTATCGATAGATGGATGTTTCTCGATCATGCACAGGATATTATCTACAGTATAGTGCAGTACATATAGATCTGTATCTTTAATTTTTAGCCTTTGGTTCGTTCTTAGTACCAATTTGAAATAAGCGCATGCATGATGCGCATCACAACGCATCTCAAACGAGCAACAAGGATTCGCGTCCTTCATAACCATTTAAGGCCAAATCTCTATGAACAGAACAGAGAACAGTGTGGTCAGGTCAATTCAATATCTTCTCACTTTTTAACGTGGATGGTCTTTCAGATTTCTTCTGATAAGGTTTGTCGTCCAAACAAACATGTCGAATATTTTTTGGATTATTAGAACTGAAGTTCTTCGTAAATAATCTACATCAAAATTTAACCAGCGTTTGGTATTCTTTTTCTTTTTTCCGATCAAGTTGATGTTGGGCATCCTATTTAAGTAAGGAAGTCAAAATATTTAAGTAGGGACTCAAAAACTTTAAAAACAAGGAATTCTAATTAAAATTTATGTTTTAAAACTCAAAAACTTGTTTGATAAAAAGGAAAAACTTTCTTTCTAATGTTTTTTTAGTTATTTTTTATGAATAAATCATGAACAAATTTTGACCACGTGGGACCAAAGAGTCCAGGTGACTATTTCATGTGGTCTCCAAAAGACTCTATAAAATCCCACCCGACTTCTCATTACTTCATAGTCCAACCCAAAATTGGAAACCAACCACACTATATTCCCTCCTCCCAAAGATATATCACTGCCCTTTCTCCATGGAAACTCCGATTGATCACAGCTTGTGGGTTTTGGCCCTCTTCTCCAAATGCCAAGTCTTGTCTTCCACGGCCACTCTCTTCGTCTTTCTCATCCTGGCCGCAGTTTCGCTAGCTGCGGCTGTCTTCTTCTGGGTCTCAACTCCCGGAGGCCCGGCATGGGGAAGGCACCATTGGAAAACAGGAAACACTCTTCGTAAACTTGTTCAAAACCATAAAAATCAACTCTCCACCACCACCCCAATTCCTGGGCCACGTGGATTTCCAATCATAGGCAGCATGAACCTCATGACCAACCTAGCACACCACAAGCTCACCAAAGCAGCTGAGCTCTTCCAAGCAAAGAGGCTCATGGCTTTCAGCTTGGGTGAGACACGTTTCGTCGTCACATGCAACCATAACGTCGCCAAGGAGATCCTCAACAGTCCCATTTTCGCCGCCCGTCCGGTGAAAGAGTCGGCTTATGGGCTCATGTTCAACAGGGCAATTGGGTTCGCTCCATATGGAAATTACTGGCGTGCCCTCAGACGCATCGGCGCCGCCCACCTCTTCTCCCCGAAGCAAATCTCCGCCTCCGAGCATCAACGGTTCCAAATCGTCGAACAAATGGTCTCCATGATTTCGGCACGTGCTGAGAACAGCTTCTGCATTCGCGACATTCTCCGGCGAGCTTCGCTGAACAACATGATGTGCTCGGTTTTCGGACGTAAATATGAGCTGGGCTCGTCGAACGAAGAGACGGAGGTCCTGAGCCGGCTCGTGGACGAAGGCTATGACCTGTTGGGGAAGCTCAACTGGTCTGATCACCTTCCGTGGCTCGCCGGTCTGGACCTTCAGAGCGTCCGGTCTAGATGCTCCAAGCTCGTTCCTGAAGTCAACCGATTCGTCAGCCGAATCATTCAAGAACACAGAGCTCATACCAGCCGGAAGAACCATGACTTTGTGGATGTTCTTCTCTCTCTTGATGGACCTGATAAGTTGTTGGAGAGTGACATGATCTCAGTTCTTTGGGTAAGAATCTCTAAATCCAGAACTATGCAAGAAGTTTGAATACAAGTGATAGGTTAAATTACTTTAAAATTAATTTAAGAAAAGAATATTCGAGTAACGTGACAAAATCACTGTTCTAACTAACTCGCTTAACCGGGTTGCTTTCAATTTCTTTTTATTTGCAACTTTCTGTATAAGTCATTTAGTGGGTCTTTCTCAACTTTATTAATGTTTAATAACTATTGTTTTTTTATGGAATATATTTGTTCCATGTGTCATACTACACTACAGGAGATGATATTCAGAGGAGCAGACACTGTGGCGGTTTTGATCGAGTGGATTTTGGCAAGGATGGTGCACCACCACGATGTCCAATCAAAGGTGCACGAGGAGCTCGATCGGGTCGTCGGATCACGGCCGTTGGTTGAGTCAGACATTCAATCAATGGTTTATTTGCCAGCAGTGGTCAAAGAAGTCCTGAGGCTACACCCACCGGGCCCACTCCTATCCTGGGCCCGCTTGTCTATCAGAGACACCGTCGTGGATGGCTATCCCGTGCCTGCGGGGACCACAGCTATGGTGAACATGTGGGCCATCACCAGGGACCCAGAAGTGTGGGAGGACCCATTGGAGTTCAAGCCAGAGAGGTTTGTTTCGTCCAAGGATGCTGACATGCAGTTTTCTGTGTTGGGGTCTGATTTGAGGCTGGCGCCGTTTGGTTCGGGCACGAGGAGCTGCCCGGGGAAGGCATTGGGGTTGACCACGGTCAGCTTTTGGGTGGGGTCCTTGCTGCATGATTTTAAGTGGGCAAAGTCGGATCCTAATGACTCGGTGGACCTATCCGAAGTGCTCAGGCTTTCTTGCGAAATGAAACACCCACTCACTGTAAAAGTCAACCATAGGAATTGACCGAAAGTGCATGGCAGGCAACATATATTGCTCTCCTTAGCCTATAAGAAAATAGTAGTATAAGAATCTATGTTTAGAAGTTGTATAAACAAAGAAAACCCTAAAGGTTTTCAACTAGTTTATCTGCAACTCATGTATCGTACTTTTAGTTGTGACCATGAAAGAATGTACTAGGTTGTATGAGAATAAAACTTAATATTCAGTGCTTCTATTTGAACCAATATTGGATATGCTGGTGCTAGCCTTTTGTGAATTTATGCCTTTGTTTTTTTTGTCTGACGGAATAGGAAAACACATGACACTGAATGAAAGCACGTGGGCACATTGACCCAGTTGCATATTCAGTGAGAAATTGATATTTGATCTAAAGTAGAGGAAGCAAAACAATAAATAAACCGTTTCGGGATCCTTTTTTCTAAACAAATCTAATTCACGCAGTTCGGTTAGAGATGTGATTAGTTATGTGGTCATCTAAAATATGCTATCAGAATGAATTAAATGCGAAAGCCACAGCCACTAGTCATAAGCAACAAGTTGATAGAGAGCCTGGATTGAACGACACAAATGAAAGTTGATGGCGAACGATGAGAGAAGTGCCTTGGCCATTACGGCTAAAGACTACATGGGGGTTGAGGCTGTCGTTTGCATGTTTTAGTAATTAAAGTGGTATTTGGTCAAGTCCAAATCAAATCTATTGTGATGCCCACTAGTTATTGGTAAAGGGAACGTAGGGTCGTTTTTCTCAATTAATATCTGGGGTTCAGTTTGATGTTTGTCGTTTGGCGGTAGATGGGGAAATATAATTGTCGTGTAGGCACCAGCCAATCGAAGTTGATTGTTGAACCTTGAGCATATCGTCTTTTGCAAACAAGTTTTTGATGACAAGATTTAGTAAGATTTGAGATTGTTCATCTTTTGGATCTTGCAAATGAAATATGCCCTTTGTCTGCAATCAGACCCTACCACATATATGTATATGACATATAATTGAGGTGTGGAATCCCTGTTCTTCGATAAAAAGCTTCTTGTGTTTATTTATAGGGGATTGGCACGTACCTTTTTTTTTTTTTTTGTGGTTCGAAAAGATTGGTACGTACTTGGTTGTGCAACCCACATGTAAATATCTCAATCCCAAAGCCTTTCACATTCCAAGCCTTAGGTCATCTATGATGCATTCTTAAAAATCATACTCCACTGAAAATTTATGGTATGCTTACTTATTTGGACTAGTTGGGAGAAGTCGTGAATAAGTTCCGGGAGATACAAACTGAGTATGGGATCAACTACTCTTTCTTATCGATCTAATTGATGATTGGCTTTGTATTAGATTACGAATAAACTCATAGGAAGTCAAGAATTATTATAATTCTCATATTCATATATTAGTTAACACATGAAAACTTTGGAATGCAAATAATTTCAATACCCATTTTGGGAGTACAATCGATAGTCTAAACTACAAGGGAGAAAGGTTTCTCACACACGCACACAACTAAAATGTCATGTGAGTTCAAACCTGAGACCTCTGGTCTGCAAGTCAATACTCTTTTCCACTAGTTTAGATCCCGTTGGCTCAATACTCATTTTATGTAAAGTAAACACGTCATTCATAACTCTTACACCCAACTCATACCCTATGGGTCTTACCCGTAACCACTTTGGACCCAAAAATTCAAACTTGAATCTATGATTTTAAGTCTCTAATTTAAGATGGCATAAGAGGACTAAATTGACCTCAGCCCAGCCTAAATTTGTGCACTGAACACCTAAAACAGAGGGGGTTCTTTCGGAGAAATACTTTCCTATCTCCGTTTTATTGTCTCCCATTCTCTATCTATCTCTTCTTTTGATAGATGATATGGGAAGAGAGATAGAGAAAATGGGGCAATGAAAATGAGATATGGAAAATTTTCTCTTTCCTTAACACCATGTTTTCCATTTTCCTTGTCTTAAGAAGCATTTGGGGTAACAACCAAAAGAACTACAAGCAGGTCCCCCCAATAATGTCTTCAACTAACAGATGGCCAAATCAAAGAGGGAAGCAAAATTGGAGCAATCAAAGGCAAAATATGGCCCATTTGGCCAGAAGCACCATGTGATGATGCAATACCCACACCACATGTTCTATTAGGCATAGCCACATGTTCTTGTAAACTAGTAATGTTACATCAAAGTGTGACAATGTATAGTATTTATGGGTTAAGCCAATTGCCAAGGTAATATGCCCGTCGTATATTAAAATAGTTATCTCTTTTGTCAAAAAAGGTAACAGTTTTAAAAATAATTTGGTGGTGCAGAAAATTGGTCGAGAAAAGCGTTCAGACAAAAACCATAGAAACAATAGAGCTACCCAAAGCAAAGGGGACAACTATTTTTACAAGAGCAAGACACCAAGCACATCTCTGCCCTAAGACACCTACTTATTCATAGAACCAAGGGAAAAAAAAAAAAAAAACTTGACAAAATACACATTTTTCTTCACTTCTTATTCAACAACCCAGAATCCTGCATTCTAGAGATTGCCTTCTCAAACTGGCTCCACCTCTGCTCCAATGTCCCAATGTACCCAATTGACATCCTCACCAACCCAGGAGAGATCCCAGCCAGAGACTTCTCCTCAGCATTCATCTCACTACTAGTGCTGCTTCCAGAGCAGGACATTAGGGTTTCATAATAGCCCAGGCTCACAGCCATGAACCCAAACTGGGTGCAGTATTGCAGCAGGTTCATGAGCCTGTTGGCCTTCTCCTCCGTGCCCATGTCCAGGCACAGGAGCCCACCAAACCCATAGTCTTTGTTTGCCATGGACTTGAGCAGCTCATGCTGTGGGTGGTCTTCAAGCCCTGGGTAAATTATTTTCAGGCCCATCTTCTTCATCCTTGTTGCATACACCATGGCCCTGTTGCAGTGCTCCTTCATCCTAAGGCCCAGATGGGGGATTCTCTCAGCCAGATCAAATGCCACCTTGGCATTCATTGTAGGCTTGAAATATATCATGTTAGGCCTCATTTACAGCACTGCATTGGGCTTGAAATATACTTTAAATATGAAATCTAAAGTTGAAATCCTAAATATGAAATCGACTGTTGAAATCCTAAATATGAAAATTATTCTAAATAAATAAATAACTAGGTATGTTTTACCTATAATTTTGGGGGTAGAGAGGTGGGGGTCTAAACCAATGAAAACTCAGAGGTTAGTGGCTCCTATTTTTGGGGGAGTTGATTTTTCAGTTTCTTTGGCTTATAAAGAGGACAGCAGTAAAGAAATGGAAAAAGAAAGAAAAAAAGGGAAGCAAACGGCAGAAGAAGATTCATGTGTGTGGGGGCCTCTTACAAATTATAAAGAATAAAAAATTCAAACTCACAATACATATGAAAAATAGTGTATATATATCACATATGTCAAGAATTATATTGCTTATTGGTTGCAATCATAATTGTCCTCAACAAAGGGATAGACAAATACATTCTAAGCGACAAAAACTGCAAGAGATAGACAAAGAGAAGCGATTTAGCAAATATCTTTAAAGCTTTTCCCCTCATTAAACCCAATAGAAAGAAAAAAAAAATTCAAAATCACAAATTAAACCAAAAAAAAAAAAACCTTAGGTCCCTTCATGCATTTATATCATACATGAAAAAAATATTGACTAAGTATGAAAAATGGTTTTTCGGAACAATCATTTTCTCAAGATAATTTTTGGCAGCTTTTATTCCTTACACATCAAATAAGAAAACTTGATTTTATGGGATTTTGATATGGAGTGTATATTGACTTAATGAGCCATCATTTTTAGCCTAAATCGTATTTTACACTAAAACCGATTTTTCATATTTTGATTTTGTGGGAATTTGATTTTCTAGTATTTTTATTTGAATCCAAATAGGGGGTACTTTCTTATTTACATTGTAAACTTAAGTAAATGGAGTAATATAAAAATAAATTAAAGTAAGAGGACAAAGACATTTACTTAAATGTTGAAAATGGAAATAAGGTAATCTGTACACCTGGAGTGCACCACCACCAGCTGAGTAAGGGGCAATTTAAAGTACCTCATTATACCTTAACAGGTCCACCACAACACATATGGGTACATATCTAAATGTAAAGTATTTGAAATAATATACATATAGAAATACATAACAGTATATTACTTTTAAAATATAAAAAAAAAACACTTGAGTGGGGGCTCGGGACCACACTGGTCCCAATTTGGCTCCGCCCTTGTTCACCCATCAACTTGGGCTACATCCACTAGTTTTTGTATTTGTATATATCTGTAGAGAGTTGCATTACATTGAGGTAGGCTTGAGAGCCTTAGTAAATAAGGAGGAGGGAGCTTTAGAGAGTTGCTGGAGAGAGAGCATCCCCATAGAGAGATCAACCCCCTTGGCTCTTATAGGCCTTCCCAACCGACTTTGGCAATGGGCCTGGGCACAATGAGGCCTTTAAGCCCGTAATGGTGAGGCACAGACACAATATCGGCCTTGGTCATAACCGTGCGTCAACAAGCCCCCAAGTCCTCAATCTAAGAGTAGCTTCTTGGCTGGGGACTTTTACAAGTCCATAGAAGGGTTTTGGCCAAGCCGAGCAGTTTTTCGTGTGTTGATATCTTGCTCAAGTCGGGTTTTAGAGGTGAGTTGCGCTTCGTGCCAGGTGGCGGGTATCCATGCGGAGTGGTCGGCGTCATCCATGCAAGATGGTGGGTGGTCATGTAAGGTAGCAGCTGACCATACAAAGTGGTTGGCGTCATCCATGGTGGTCGGGTCGGCCATGCAAGGTGGTCGGCGCTCATCCACAGTGGTCGGGTCGGCCATGCAAGGTGGCGGGCGACCATGCAAGGTGGTCGGCGCTCATCCAAGGTGGTTGGGTCGACCATGTAAGGTGGCGGGCGACCATGCAAGGTGGTCGTAATTTAGTTCATGTACCGAAACCTGATAACAATATAATATCATGAGATATTATGTTATGACAGTCCCTCACATCACATATATTAAGTTTGAGATATTATACCTAGATATTTATATTTAGATACTTACGTTTAGATATTTATGCAAATAGATATCATGCAAACAGATATTATGCAAACATATATTTATGCAAATAGATATCATGCAAACAGATATTATGCAAATAGATATTTATGCAAGCAACCCATAACAGATATTTTGTTGAGATGATGATATCTTGTAATGGGTGATCTCATTCGAGAGTAGAATAGAGTGTGAGGAGGTGGCGGCTCTGGTTTCTGGAGAAACAGAGCATTGCAGAGAGCTGCCTCCTTTTCTTGTTTCATGTTTGTTTCCAAGGATGGGTGATCAGAGAGAGGCTTTGATGGCGGGGTGGATGTCGAAGCGGATGAGAGCAGCGTGACCGTTTTTCCATAGCGAGGACAAGGAGCTTGGTGGTGTTGGGGGTGTCGACAAAGACCCCGGCAACGGCCTTAACTTGGGTGCTAGGATGGTGTGGTAGCAGCGGTGGTCGGCGTTGGCGACCGAGCCGATTGCTGCTCCAATTTTTCTTCTCTTCATTGTTTTGCTTTGGTTTTTTCAATGGCCAGAGATGGTTGCTGGCTCAGTGACGACGAGAATGACATGAACTTCTATGCGGTTCCCACAGACTGCGCCAGATGTTTTACCCATAATTTTGGGATAGCCGTAATATCACAATCATACGAGTAGAACAAAGGGATTGAGTGGTTCACCCATCAACTTGGGCTACATCCACTAGTTTTTGTATTTGTATATATCTGTAGAGAGTTGCATTACATTGAGGTAGGCTTGAGAGCCTTAGTAAATAAGGAGGATGGAGCTTTAGAGAGTTGCTGGAGAGAGAGCGTCCTCATAGAGAGATCAACCCTCTTGGCTCTTATAGGCCTTCCCAACCGACTTTGGCAATGGGCATGGGCACAATGAGGCCTTTAGGCCCGTAATGGTGAGGCCCATACGCAATATCGGCTTTGGTCATAACCGTGTGTCAACAAGGTACATTAACTATTATGTATAAAATGCTACACTCAACACAAGCTTACTTAGGTAATTTGCTCAAATAGGAAATCTTACACACAATTTTAATTAGGTAATTTCTTTATTATAACTTCCCACCCATGCATTCGACCAAAGAAAAAAACTTCCCACGCGTTTCATCCATCTTGTTTTACGTTTTTGTTTCGTTTTGATACGATCCCGTTTTACGTTATTCCAGGCTCTTCTTCCAATTTTAACTTTATATTATTTTTCCTTATTTTTATATTTTATTATCCTCCGAAACAACAACTAAAGAGGATGTTGCAAGATCTTAAATTTATTTATTTATTCACTTCATGAAATTACCTTTTAACTTCCCGAGTGTGTGAGTATGTGACTAACCAGATTTAATTAGATTTTATAGAAATATATTTATCAACAAATCTAGTCAAATACGATGAAGTCATCAAAGCCTATCCGAACAAATTGACTGGGTTGGTTTGGATGAATTAGATTATTCTCATTTTTATATTTTATTATCCTTCGAAACAACAACCCCTACTATTTCATGTGGTCTCTAAAAAACTCTATAAAATCCCACCCGACTTCTCATTACTTCATAGTCCAACCCAAAGATATAGCACTGCCCTTTCCCTATGGAAACTCCGATTGATCACAGCTTGTGGGTTTTGACCCTCTTCTACAAATACCAAGTCTTTTCTTCCACGACCACTCTCTTCGTCTTTCTCATTCTGGCCACAGTTTCACTAGCTGCGGCGGTCTTCTACTGGGCCTCAACTCCCGGAGGCCCGGCATGGGGAAGGCACCATTGGAAAACAGGAAACACTCTTCGTAAACTTGTTCAAAACCATAAAAATCAACTCTCCACCACCACCCCAATTCCTGGGCCACGTGGATTTCCAATCATAGGCAGCATGAACCTCATGACCAACCTAGCACACCACAAGCTCACCAAAGCAGCTGAGCTCTTCCAAGCAAAGAGGCTCATGGCTTTCAGCTTGGGTGAGACACGTTTCGTCGTCACATGCAACCATAACATCGCCAAGGAGATCCTCAACAGTCCCGTCTTCGTCGCCCGTCCGGTGAAGGAGTCGGCTTATGGGCTCATGTTCAACAGGGCAATTGGGTTTGCTCCATACGGAAATTACTGGCGTACCCTCAGATGCATCGGCGCCGCCCACCTCTTCTCCCAGAAGCAAATCTCTGTCTCCGAGCATCAACGGTTCGAAATCGCCGAACAAATGGTTTCCATGATCTCGGCTCATGCCGAGAACAGCTTCTGCGTCCGCGACATTCTCCGATCAGCTTCGCTAAACAACATGATGTGCTCGATTTTCGAACGTGAATATGAGCTGGGCTCGTCGAACGAAGAAACAGAGGTCACGAGGCGGCTCGTGGATGAAGGCTATGACCTGTTGGCAAAGCTCAACTGGTCTGATCATCTTCCATGGCTTGCCGGTCTAGACTTTCAAAGCGTACGGTCTAGATGCTCCAAGCTCGTTCTTGAAGTCAACCGTTTCGTCGGCCGAATCATTCAAGAACACAGAGCTCAAATCGGCCGGAAGAACCATGATTTTGTGGACGTTCTTCTTTCTCTTGACGAACTTGATAAGTTGTCGGAGAGTGACATGATCTCGGTTCTTTGGGTAAGAATCTCTAAATCCAGAACTATGCATGGAGTTTGAATACAAGTGATAGGTTAAATTACTTTAAAATTAATTTAAGAAAAGAATATTCGAGTAACGTGACAAAATCACTGTTCTAACTAACTCGCTTAACCAGGTTGCTTTCAATTTCTTTTTATTTGCAACTTTCTGTATAAGTTATTTAGTGGGTCTTTCTCAACTTTATTAATGTTTAATAACTATTGTTTTTTACGGAATATATTTGTTCCATGTGTCATACTACACTACAGGAGATGATATTCAGAGGAGCAGACAATGTGGCGGTTTTGATCGAGTGGATTTTAGCAAGGATGGTGCACCACCACGATGTCCAATCAAAGGTGCACGAGGAGCTCGATCGGGTCGTTGGATCACGGCCGTTGGTTGAGTCAGACATTCAATCAATGGTTTATTTGCCAGCAGTGGTCAAAGAAGTCCTGAGGCTACACCCACCCGGCCCACTCCTATCCTGGGCCCGCTTGTCTATCAGAATCACCATTGTGGATGGCTATCACGTGCCTGCGGGGACCACAGCTATGGTGAACATGTGGGCCATCACCAGGGACCCAGAAGTGTGGGAGGACCCACTGGAGTTCAAGCCAGAGAGGTTTGTTTCGTCCAAGGATGCTAACGTGCAGTTTTCTGTGTTGGGGTCTGATTTGAGGCTGGCGCCGTTTGGTTGGGGCACGAGGAGTTGCCCCGGGAAGGCATTGGGGTTGACCACGGTCAGCTTTTGGGTGGGGTCCTTGCTGCATGATTTTAAGTGGGCGAAGTCGGATCCTAATGACTCGGTGGACCTATCCGAAGTGCTCAGGCTTTCTTGCGAAATGAAACACCCACTCACTGTAAAAGTCAACCGTAAGAATTGACCGAAAGTGCATGGCAGGCAGGGGATATTGCTCTCCTTAGCCTATAAGAAATAAGTAGTATACGAATCTATGTTTAGAAGTAGTATAAACAAAGAAAGCTGATCGGTTCATAATTGTATATCATTTTGTACCCTTCTAGCTTATGATTTGGTTATGTTTTTGAGTTAAACTTGTGCTTTTAATCCTTTTTGTGTTTATCTTTCAGTTAATTGACATTTAGGTAACAATGATGACTTTGGATAGGAAATGATGCAATGCATGCATGTTAAGGCTTGATTTGGGTGAATGGAAGAAGGGCTTAAAGACAAACACATTTTGGCTACAACCCCTTTCCAGCCCAATTTCGTAGGTCAACTTCTTGGCCTTGGATCAGCATGCTATGGGGCTCGAATGAGGTGAAGATCTTCATGACACTTGTTCCAATGGGTGTCTACTACAACATATCAAAATTGCAGCCCAATTGGACATTTGTGGAGTGCTCAGCCCGTCCAACACCCAACCTTGCTCAGCAAGATTTGCAGCTGCCAGCTTTGAGCCTTGTCTCCTCCTTTAAGCCATGTGCCTCACCCATGCTGCAACTGACTTTGGATCCAACATAATGAGTGAAGTGGGGAGGCATTCCAGCTATGAAATTCTAAAGGAGCAAGTTGGTACATGCTGGAGTTATTATAGAGAAAGCATGTGCATGCATGTAAAGAAAAGAAATGAAATGAAGTCAATTCCAGTCTCTGTTCGGCTGCCAACTTGCAAGGCCCAAAACGTACACTTCTACTGCTCCGATGGGAATACTTTCTTCATAGAAGTTGTTCCAATGGGTGTCTAGTATAACATATCCAAATTTGAGCCCCATTGGATACGTTTTGAAACCTCTGGCCTTCCTACACCAAGCCTGGTTCAGAAAACTCGTTTTTCAGCAACCAAAAGGCAACCACATGGGTTGGCAGCAAAAGGCAATCACATGGGTTGGCAGCAAAACTGATCACCTTTGAACCCATGTGATGAAAGCTTGTGCAGCAGCAAAAGATGAAGGATGGTGTGGGAATCCATCATGTTGTTCCTCCCTCTTAGCCCTATAAATAGAGAAGCCTTCAAGCTTCAAAACACACCCCAAGGGGGGGAGCTCTCAAACACTTCTCTAGAGCTCCCTTCCCTTCTCTCCCTCAAATTCTCTTAGTTTCCTTTCAAGTTGTAAATTGTTGTAACAAAATGAGTTTACTAAATTTTCCTTCAAGTTTTCTTAGTTCCACTTTACTTTTATTTGTAATGTACATTCTTTCTTAAGTATTCAAGTTTAATTAGTTTCCAAGTTTCAATTATGGTTTTTGTTCTTATTCATTATGCTTATAAGTTAATATGCTAGTTTGAATGATTGATCACCATTTAGGCTTGCATGTTAGCTATCTTGGTTTGAATTAAGAGTAGACACCATGCTTTAATTCGAATTGAACTATGGATAAGAAGAGTATGTATGGACATTCGACAACAGGGATTAGATACATGCTTGGTTGTTTAAATTGTTCTTCTATGCTTAATGGGTTCCTAATGCTTAGTTTTAGGTTAGACAACAAATGATCAAATTAGGGAATTAGGAACACAAGGTTTTGACCAAACACCATGGCTTAATCATACTTTAGCTAGAATCAATCCGTTAATCTAATTGAACTTGGGAACTTATTTGCTTGAGTTATTTCTTTTTTTTCTTGTTTTATTTATTTCCTTTTTCATTTCTATTTTGTGTAGGGGAAACAAATTGGATCATTCAATCACCAATCCTCGTGGGATCGACCTCGCACTTACATATGCTATACTACCAAACGGCTCGTGCACTTGCGAGTATCACAAGTTGAGGATGCAGCTGAATCTATTTTGGTGCAGCTGAATCGAAGCAACAAAAGCCCTAAAGGTTTTCAGCTAGTTTATCTGCAACTCATGTATCGTACTTTTAGTTGTGACCATGAAAGAATGTACTAGGTTGTATGAGAATAAAACTTAAAATTCAGTATTTCTATTTGAATCAATATTGGATATGCTGGTGCTAGCCTTTTGTGAATTTATGCCCTTTTTTTTTTCTTTCTGACGGAATTGGGAAACACATGACACTAAATGAAAGCACGTGGACACGTTGACCCCAGGAGCGGAGCCACACTGAGACCAGTGTGGTCCCGGGCCCCCACTCAAGTGTTTTTATATTTTAAAAGTAATATATTGTTATGTATTTCTAAATGTATATTATTTCAAATACTTTACGTTTTGATATGTACCCACATGTGTTGTGGCGGATCTATTAAGGCACAAGGAGGTACTTCCAATTGCCCTTTTGCTCAGCTGGTGGTGGTGTCCAGGTGCACTCCTTATTTCCATTTTCACCATTTAAGGAAATGTCTTTGTCCTTTTACTTTCATTTATTTTTATATTACTCCATTTACTTAAGTTTAAATAAAAATACTAGAAAATCAAATTCCCACCAAATCAAAATATGAAAAATCAGTTTTAGTGCAAAATACGATTTAGGTAACAAATGATTGCTCATTAAGTCAATATATACTTCATACTAAAATCCCATAAAATCAAGTCTTCTTATTTGATGTGTAAGGAATAAAAGCCGCCAAAAATTATCTTGATTGAATGATTATTCGGAAAAACCATTTTTCATACTTAGTCGATATTTTTACATAAAATATTTTTTCATGTATGATATGAATGCATGAAGGGACCTAAGAGCATCTCCAACCGATGTGTCAAAAGTTTCACATAGACATTTAACGGCTAGAAATAACATCTCACATCACTCCAACCGATGTGTCAAAGCTTATATGGAATGAAGGCTGAAGGTTGAGATGTTATTTTTGACATTCCAAAAGCAAGATGTCAAATGAATATTTTATTATTTTTTCTTTTCTTTTCTTTTTAATTAAAAATAAATCAACACTAAAATGTAATAAAATAATAATTTAATTTGACATATCGAGTGGAGTGTAAAGCTGTGTAAGATGTCAAATTGCCACATCAACCATCAAATTTAAATTTGATGTTTGGTATTTGACATCTCCCTTGGAGATGCTCTAAGGTTTTTTTTTAGTTTGTGAAATTTTTATTTTTTTCTTTCTATTGGGTTTAATGGGGGAAAAAGCTTTAAAGATATTTGCTAAATCGCTACTTTTTGTCTATCTCTTGCAATTTTTGTTGCTAAGAATGTATTTGTCTATCTCTTTGTCGAGGAAAATTATAATTGCGACCAATAAGCAATATAATTCTTGACATATGTGATATATATACTATTTTCGTATGTATTGTGAGTTCAAATTTTTGATTCTTTATAATTTATAAGAGGCCTCCAAACACATGAAATTCTGGCTTCGCCACTGATTGACCCAGTTGCATTTTCAGTGAGAAATTGATATTTGAGCCAAAGTAGAGGTAGCAAAACAATAAAATAAACCATTTTATATTATTCTTTTTCTAAACAAAGTGATCTAATTCACGCAATTCGATTAGAGATGTGGTTAGTAATGTGGTCAACCAAGAATGAATTAAATGCGAAAGCCACAGCCACTAGTCATAAGCAACAAGTTGATAGAGAGCTTGGATTGAACGACACAAATGAAAGTTGATGGAGAACGATGAGAGAAGTGCCTTGGCCATTACGGCTAAAGACTACATGGGGGTTGAGGCTGTTGTTTGCATGTTGTAGTAATTAAAGTGGTGTTTGGTCAATTAATATCTGGGGTTCAGTTTGATGTTTGTCGTTTGGCTGTAGATGGGGAAATATAATTGTCGTGTAGGCACCAGCCAATCGAAGTTGATTGTTGAACCTTGAGCATATCGTCTTTTGCGAACAAGTTTTTGATGACAAGATTCAGTAAGATTTGAGATTGTTCATTTTTTGGATCTTACAAATGAAATATGCCCTTTGTCTGCAATCAGACCCTACCACATATATGTATATGACATATAATTGAGGTGTTGAATCCCTGTTCTTCGATAAAAAAGCTTCTTGTGTTTATTTATAGGATATTGGCACGTACCTTTTTTATTTTTTGGGGTCGAAAAGATTGGTACGTGCTTGGTTGTGCAACCCACATGTAAATATCTCAATCCCAAAGCCTTTCACGTTCCAAGCCTTAGGTCATCCATGATGCATTCCTAAAATTCATACTCCACTGAAAATTTATAGTATGCTTACTTATTTGGACTAGTCGGGAGAAGTCGTGAATAAGTATGGGATCAACTACTCTTTATTATCAATCTAATTGATGATTGTATTAGATTACGAGTAAACTCATAGGAAGTCAAGAATTATAATAATTCTCATATTTATATATTAGTTCACGCATTAAAAATTAACTCTGGTTTGCAAGTTAATACTCTTTTTCACTAGTTTAGATCCCGTTGGCTCAATACTTATTTTATGTAAAGTAAACACGTCATTCATAACTCTAATACCCAACTCATACCCCATGGGTCTTACCTGTAACCACTTTCGAACTTGAATCTATGATTTTAAGTCTCTGATTTAAGATGGCATAAAATGACTAAATTGACCTCAGCCCAGCCTAAATTTGTGCACTGAACACCTAAAAAGGTCTACAAAAAATGCTTAAGGATTATTGAACATGCTTTACCAGATGGGCGTCAAATTGCCCAACAGGGAGGTCTCAGGTCCAGCAATTTATTGCCCACTTAGAAGGACCTGATCCACTGTGAATGATGCTTGGTTGGTTACTCAAACCAAAGCAAAGTCCTGATTATAAACGGAGGGGGTTCTTTTGGAGAAATACTTTCCTATCTCCGTTTTATTGTCTCCCATTCTCCATCTCTTCTTTTGATAGGTGATATGGGAAGAGAGATAGAAAGAATGAGGCAATGAAACGAAAATATGGAAAATTTTCTCTTTCCTTAACACCATGTTTTCATTTTCCTTGTCTTAAGAAGCATTTGGGGTAACAACCAAAAGAACTATAAGCAGGTCCCCCCAATAACGTCTTCAACTAACAGATGGCCAAATCAAAGAGGGAAGCAAAATTGGAGAAACCAAAGGCTAAATATGGCCCATTTGGCCAGAAGCACCATGTGATGATGCAATACCCACGCCACATGTTCTATTAGGCATAGCCACATGTTCATGTAAACTAGTAATGTTACATCAAAGTGTGACAATGTATAGTATCTATGGGTTAAGGCAATATGCCCGTCGTATATTAAAATAGTTATCGCTTTTGTCAAAAAAGGTAACTGTTTTTAAAATAATTTGGTGGTGCAGAAAATTGGTCGAAAAAAGCATTCAAGCAAAAACCATAGGAACATTAGAGCTACCCAAAGCATAATTAGGATTCATGGTACGAAATTGAGCAAAGGGGACAACTATTTTTACAAGAGCGAGACACCAAGCACATCTCTGCCCTAAGACACTTACTTATTCATAGACCCAAGGGAAAAAGAAAAAAAAAAAACTTGACAAAATACACATTTTTCTTCACTTCTTATTCAACAACCCAGAATCCTGCATTCTAGAGATTGCCTTCTCAAACTGGCTCCACCTCTGCTCCAATGTCCCAATGTACCCAATTGACATCCTCACCAACCCAGGAGAGATCCCAGCCAGAGCCTTCTCCTCAGGATTCATCTCACTGCTGGTGCTGCTTCCAGAGCAGGACATTAGGGTTTCATAGTAGCCCAGGCTCACAGCCATGAACCCAAACTGGGTGCAGTTTTGCAGCAGGTTCATGAGCCTGTTGGCCTTCTCCTCTGTGCCCATATCCAGGCACAGAAGCCCACCAAACCCATAGTCTTTGTTTGCCATAGACTTGAGCAGCTCATGCTGTGGGTGGTCTTCAAGCCCTGGGTAAATTACTTTCAGGCCCATCTTCTTCATCCTCGTTGCATACACCATGGCCCTGTTGCAGTGCTCCTTCATCCTCAGGCCCAGATGGGGGATTCTCTCAGCCAGCTCAAATGCCACCTTGGCATTCATTGTGGGCCCAAGTAGCATCAGGGACCCTTGGTGCAGATCCATCATGGAGTTCACCAGGCTTGCTGGCCCACACACCACACCTGTGTACCAGTTTGATGGCATAATAATTTAGTAATTTGTTGCAAATAATAATAATAAAAGCATTAAATATAACATTAAATTGACAGTTACCCTAATGCTTTTTATTTTTCGTTCAATTTTGTTTATTTTTGTAAAAACATATCAGATGGAATCTTGCAGTACATACAAAAGAAAAGGGTAAAAAATCAAATCAAGGATCACGTAAAAGATTCTTGGAGTAGGAAGAATACAATTCATACTCGAACTCCTCCACTCCACCCATGCTAAGCCACGAAGTTGGGTGCAGATGGGAAAACGAAAACATACAAACACAGTCCTTAACAAAACACACAAACAAACATTTCAACTTTGTACCTGAAAAAAAAAACACAAGCAAACAAAACGAACAGAAACATATTGGCCTGATTGCTATAGAAGTGTTGCCAGAAAGAATCACGAGGGAAAAGAGCAACAGCCTCACATGAAACATGTCTCTTCCTCGAAAAAAGTAACCCCAAAACTTTTCTGTAACGATCTATTTCATCCCCATATTCCATCATCAATATATATATCAATTTCATACCACATTTACGAATCACAATCCATATCATATAAAACTAACACTAATTAGAACCACATTTACATAACACCGTACATGTATACACGTAATACAGATATGATCATCAATGTAGTATTATTAAGGTCACACTTTTTAAGCGAAAGAAAATTGTTAATGATGTGATTTGCTATGTGGTTGGAAAACATTAGTTGGAAGAAAAGAAAAAAAAAAGATTCGGAGAAAATATATTTGTTTACCTGCGATGATATCAGCACCGCCGCTAACAAACTTGGAAATGCTGTGGACAACCACGTCAGCTCCGAGCTTCACAGGAGAGAGAACCATGGGAGAGAAGGTGTTGTCGACGACAACCGTGACACCCTTCTCGTGCCCAATTCTGCTCAGCTCTGGTATGTTGGCCACCGTCAGAGTCGGGTTAGACATGCCCTCAAAATACAGAACCTTGGTCTTCCCAACCTCGATCGCATTCCTCACCATGTCCATGTCGTGTATGTCCACAAACGTCGTCGTTATGTTGCAGGCCCTGGGGAAGAAGTGGGTCAGGAGGGCGTGGGTCCCACCGTAGAGGGTCCTGGAGGCGACGATGTGGTCCCCGCTGCTGACGAGCTGGAGCAGGACGGAGGATATGGCGGACATCCCGGAGGACGTGCAGTAGGCGGCCTCGGTCCCTTCCAGGGCGGCCATCTGACGGCTGAGGTTGAGCACTGTCGGATTGAAGTGACGGCTGTAGATGAAGAAGTCCCGGTCGGCGCCGAGCTCGCCGGAGAACATTTTGCGGAGTGTCTCTGGCTCCATCACGGTGAAAGTGGCGGAAGCCTCAATGGACATGTTGACACCACCGTGCTCTCCAAACTCATGGCGAGCGCTGGCTAATGCGGCGGCCGGGTCTTCCCAGGCCGCGGCGGCAGCCGAGGACAACAACATGGACTTTTTGGCGGCCACATAGTCGTCGTTGTCCATGTCATCGTGCTCTGCTCTCTTCTTGGAGGTGGTGTTGTTGGTGGGGAAAACAAAGCCCTGGGGTTTGGTGTCAGCCATGGTTTTGATTGGTGATCGGAATTTGGGTTTAGGAGGTGTTTGGCAGAAATTAAAAAGAGAAGAGGATGAAGGAGGAGGAGATTGTGGTTAGGTTTAGGGGATGTTATGGCAAGGTATCTTCTATATATAGAGCCTAGAAGGAGAGGGAGAGAGATGGAGGACAGTGAAATTGATGATTTGTTACTATAGATGGAACCATGGATGAAAGGTACAGTGAATCTGGTCAATTTTTTGTTTTCGAAGTGCCATGTAAAACCTCTTCTTTAACTGCTGTATAATTAGTATATGCGTTTTCTTTTCATTTTTTGAATTAAAGGGTGTCGTTATTTTGTTCAAAGTTTAAGAAAACAGACGTATAAGTCATGTAGGAATAAGGAGTTAGTGATTTTTCTTGTCCTAATTTGTGCGGGACAAAAAAAAAGTATAGGTGCGTGTATTAAGGATTAGGATATAGCAGGAGTGCTCAAGCGCTAATTACTCGTTAAGTAGGATTAGGAATATTGATTTACAGTTTATCCATACCGTTCATTGTTCATGTCATCATCACCTTTGTTACTTTAGTTTTATGACAAGCATATTAGTAACTTTTGATTGCCTCGTCGTGAATGGAGAGTAGAAAGAAAATGATGATGTTCGATTATGTTCTTTGTTTTTTGGCCCTACAAAATTTTGCAAAGTGGGTGTGGGATGATTAATCCAAGTGCAATCTACACGTTTTATTATTTATTATTTTGTCGGTCAGAATCTGCACGTTTGATTCTGGTCCTTATCATGGTAAACAGTGTACAAAACTGATGAGAAAACGATCTTATCTGAAAAGACAATATAAAAATATGTACAAGAAAAGTGAACCTAAAATAATAGTCGTTGTTGTTTTCTTCTTTATCGGTGATTTTCTTTTACTTTCGCTCCTCCTCTCCACATCTGTTAAAACCAGAATTATTGTTTACAGCAAATTAGAACCAGAAATGGTGGCCTTAACTCGTTTTAATTTTATCTAGCTTTCTAACATACATGATAGTGAGAAAATCCCGCCTTGATTCCTATGCAAACATAACCGTGAAGCTTATCTTCTCTCTATATGGGGAATTTCGTGGCCAAGAAATAAAAGTCAAAACTTTTCAAAGAGATACCAAGAAATAAGCTTTTTGATGTCCAAGCAAAAAAAGAAGAAGATTCAAATCCCAGATTGACAAGCGATTCTGGAAATTTCCAAGTAAGTGTGAACTTAATCATGTATATATGTGGTTCAGAAAAAAAAGGAGGACCCTGTCATCATGACCAAACCAACCCCAAAGAGGAAGCTAAGGCTTAAAAGAACTTGGCTCATAATTTGGATTCATACACTTATGTTTCTCTCTCTCTCTCTTCTTTTTGTTCTTCTGTTGTGCAAAGACGACTGGTCGTTATATTGCTTGTGACTCTTGAGCATGACATAAAGTTCAAAATTAAATCTCAAATACTTTAAACGCATGTCGTACGGACAATGATTTTCTTCCACGCACTATGAATATGAAAGCATGCATGGTCCCAAATATGGGATAAGGCACAAGTTTTTCACCCAAAATCTGCAAATTCTTTGTCTTTGTTTATTTGGTCAGACAACTCGTTTTCCAGTCGACTTGGAATGTTATCCACCTTTCTTTATTTCACTCAAAATTCTATCACCACCATAGTCACCACATATATAATATTAATATATAAGGTTTTTTTATTTAATAAATTTATAATGACATGGATTCTCTTCATGCATGTAATGAGAACCCGTTTTCTTATTATAAAAACCCTTAAAGAATTATAAAAAAAATGTTGTGATTAAATCCTCCAAAATTCTCATTAATATTCATGCATCATAATCTTGTCATCATTTTGTGTGCATATAAGAAAAATCCACCAGGTAGCAAACAACTAGGATTGCCACGCAGGCACGCACTATTTTTTGTTAATGCATTGTTGATGTGGCTACTTATCCACAAATTTCATTTCATAAAAAAAATGATGATCAACAAATGGAGACATTTTTATATGTTCCGGTACCATCTAATAAATATATAACATGTGGAATTATTGTCTAATTTACCGTAATTTTTTTTATGACATGTAGCAGGCTGTATTGGAAATATTTCATATGTCATCCGTCTATTTGATGATACACCGACCACATAGTGTACCCGAAATACCCAAAAATTATTCCAACAAGTGATAGCTAGGGAATTGACGATCCATATTCAAACAATATGGAAAAGTCAAGCTATGAACATAGACATGTTGAACAGTGGACATTCATTTCAAACAAAAAAGCTGAATTCCTTTTTCTTTTCTTTTTTTAATTTAAATTTTTGGAACAACTAAAACCTTACAAAGAAGATTCTCGAGCGATCTTTACATGAAACAAGACTTGGTAATGCAATGGATGTTGGAATAGAAACAAATGTAGATAAGATGGGTGAAGGGGATGGGACCTGATCACTTTGTCATCTCCAACTTTCTTAATGCTAATTAGCATCTTATCCGAAACATGGCGATATATTATTTGAAAGTACATCAAGTTAACAGAGAAGAAATGGACTACAAATTAAGACGTATCTATCAATTTTGGTTCCATCTTTGGAGACTTGCGTTCGATGACGTGGGAAGAGTACGTGTACACTGAACAGATAGCACATGAGTTGTGGGTCCCATTGGCCCCATTCTTCCGCGCATTATTATACCCCACACAAAAATAAAAGGCTTCTTTATTTGAATAGGTCAAGATCTGTGACAAAATATTGGTCTTCATCAATCAGGACATCGACTTCATGTGCTCGGGTCCAGTTCTTTTGTCACATACCTTTTTCGTCCCTCAATATACCCCAACAATAAAATTTTGATTTTTTTTTTTTTAGTATAGGCGATAATTTAAACTAAGGGAGAAGAGTTTTCTCATATACACACAATTAAGATGCCGTGAGGTTCAAATCAACGACCTCGTCTTCAGCCTTCTTAAATTTCATTTTGAGGAGTTCTGATATACATGAGAAAAACATTTTGAGTTGTGATTTGTGAATAGTATTACCTTTGAGTTTGAGTTCATTTTGCCCAAATAATGAAGATAGAAAAATTGAATTGGTACTCTTTTTTGGGTTTGAAAGCTTAAGTTATGGAAATCGTCTAAATTCATCCCTACATGTACTGCCCTGAATTTGGTCCTTCTACCTTTCAAAGGGAAGATCATTATCAACTTAGCTACTGTTGGTCAATCTAAAAAACTAGAAATAATGTCTTAGAAAAAGAAATTACATTTGAGTTGTGGCTTTGCGTGTGCCCAACTTCATGGCCGGAAAGCTACAAGATTATCCATTAGATTGGATAATTTAATTATAGATATTATTATTATATACCAAAACAAAAATCATATTTAATAATTATATCAGAAAAGCAAGAGCAATGACGTAAGGGCTCACTACCAATAAATAAACCAATGAAAATCAAATCATCACATCATCACAAGTTCCAATAGCAACGGCACACCACCACACACAAAAAGCGACTTAGACAAAAAGCACCTAATGATTCTTTGGCATGTTGGGAACAAGACAAAGAGATTCCCAGCTTGTTTGACATTAAAAAAAATAAAGGTTAAAATGGAGCTAAATGGTAATCAAAAGCATGAATTTGGATAACATCATTTTCGTCTCTGTTGAAAACCATTGTGTTACAGAATGCAAAATGCCTTTCTTCCTTATATTCATAATTGTAAATAAAGAAAAATGCATTCTCTTTCTGCTGATGAAAGAATCATGCATAAGCACTGCATTAAGAAGGAAAGAATGCAACATCTTTATGTTGATGAAAGTTTCTGTCAAAACAATAAAACCATCCAAGGCATAATTGCCTGCTAAGCTGCAATGTACTTAAGAAAGTACAAGGAATCTAACGGTTCTTAGCTTATTTCTATTAAATTGATCAAGTACCATCACATTCTTAAGACTACAATGAGATAAAAGATGCAAGAAGATGTATTTAGCAAGAATGAATCTATCTCCAACTATACTTCCAATTGGTGCAAACCCTCCAAACGTCGTTGCTCACTTTCCGAGTTACTAGAGGAAAGGGCTCCAGATTTTCCTCTCTCCAGATGCTGAAGGAAATCCATGACAACTGGATCAGTCCAAGGAGCTCCGAATGGAGCTTCAGGACCTGCAACCCACCCTAGATGGCCACCTTTGGGTGTCACTATCAACATACAGTTTGGATTGTCCTGAAACAACAGCAAGGGATATACTATATTAAAGTTCCGATGGGATAGGAGAACACAAGAAATATGTTCAAGAAACATCCTTCAAACGAGAGGGAACCACAAGGTTAGCTCAATGGTTGACTCATTCGATGCTCCTTCATCCTCCTATAAATTCCAAGCACATGGGGTCCTTTAAAGTATTTTGTGGAGCCTTTTACGGGACATTCCTGTTCATTTCATTTAGTATATGTCCAGTCTGGAACAGTCCCTCCATGGTTATTCTTCCCCAAAACAAATGTTGTTTTACTTTCATTGAATCAGATGTGATTACATGGAGGGAGAAAGAGAATGAAGCAAACTCAAATTAATTTGGAAATAAATCCATTATTTTGTTATTTTAAATGAGTAAACTCTACACACCGACATAAATTCCCTAATCTTGACACCAACTGATAGGGTAGTGTTTTAGTGGTTTATACTTGGTCCTGCTTACTTTTATCATGTGACTCTCATCTGTCGCATTAGTTAGCATTCAAAATTTGGGACTCATGTTCAATTAGATTGGAAAAATCAAATTAAACACTCAGGTTGAACATAAATTAAGGAATGGTATCTAGCTCAGGGGACTCCACAAACCTTGATATCTTCACGAGGAATTCCCCTGTTCGGAGCAATTGGATCATTTCCCGCCTGAAAACAATTAAGAATAATAAGTCTAAGCAAACTTTTGAGATTCACTAAATATGAACACTATTTTTTATATAGAAAGGGCATGCATGTAAAAGGATGGATGAGGTCAATCACGAGGAAGGAAAGAAGTGATTTTTTTTCCTCTTCTTGTTTGGCAAAAGAGGAGTGAAGGAAAGAAAATATATAGCTGTGTATAACAACTATACGATTCATAACGTGTGATTAATATGCTCATCTTTCCCTCCACCAATTCGTCCATTTTTATAGGGATAGATTATGCTGGATCTAGGGGTTCCTGAGCCATCCATTGTTCCTTTCCACTCAAACAAGCCAACTCCAAGAATTGACAATCTCTCCCCCTTCCCTAATATCTTTCCATCTTTACTTCCCTTTCTCTTTTCTATAATTCCTACCAAGCATGGTATTGAAAAAGACAGAGGTGAACATATATGCCCAGGCTCTGTGTGTCTGATATATGCATACAACGGATCCCTTATCAATTCAACCATAAAAATAACAAAAAAGCATCCAGAACTTGCACAGTTCAACATCAGTAATGTCTATTAAATCAAATGAAATGTTGTGGAGATAGATTACCTGAATGCAAAGCAATGGTATGCAGACATCCTTTATGGAATTGGAACTACTGGAATTAGAGTAGTAGTCATCTACGGACTTGAAACCAAATGAAACTGCAAGTTTTCACCAAAGAAGGTGTTCTCAGAAGATGAATGTCATGGTATAACATCCAAAATAAAAAAGGTTTCTTGAACACAAAGTACATACCACGAGTTAGTCCATCATCAAACTCCCTGACAGACTTAGCATTGGCAGCCAATGGAATGTTAAAATCACCACCCATGTCTTCGAAGAGTAGAGCATGCCTACAATGTAGGGTCAGAAAATTGGGTTATCAACCTCGAGCTGGAATAACAGTTGAGAGCATAAATCAATTTTCCATGGGATTACTTCTTGAAAATTTTGGAGAGAGCACTTGCAAGAGCTTTGTCATAAATGATATTAAAGCCCTTACGGAAATCCTCGTCTGCAATGACCAAATTGAAAGGATTACACAACGACACAGCACCAGAAAGACGGCATGCATGAGATTCCTGCAAGTACCACATGATTGAAATATAAATGAAATTAAATTGGAGGAGAAAAGGCTAAAGTAAATTTCAGTGCAAAGGCTAGGCCCCGGTATTTCTTGTGTTTATCATTAACCTCCAGAAACATTCAACGTCATAGGAACTCTAATCCATGCACAAATAAGACTGAAAAGAACTCTGTATTTGCATCCCAAGTCCAGACAGAGTGGTTGACTAAATACATGTACAGTATTCCACCCTTTTAATGGCCCCACTAAATCAATAATTTTTTTTTATTTTCTGCTAAACAAAATTTTTTGAGTTCCTATTTTTCCTAGCAGAAACAGCATTGGGCCTAAATACATTGATGAATTGAGTTGAGCAAAAAAAAAACACACAGCTTGTTACAACAAGATAGATTGCTAAACTTACTACATTGTTAAAGCTAACCAGTGCATTACAGCACATATGCAACACAAGTAAGCATGAGCCAGACGAACTAAGCAATTCTAGTGCAAGTCAACGATCCGACGAACAGAAATCTCAAAAGCAATTGGTCAATCACAAAGTATACCTGACCCAAATACCGAACGAGAATGTTGGCACCAAGAGACCAACCAACAGCATACAGATTAGCTTTCGGATACCGATTACCAACATGGGCCACTACTTCACACATGTCTCCTAAAAATGAAGCTGAATAGAACTGCATATCAGCGTCATAAAATAACTAATCACAAAGCTGGCTTAAGGCACATCAAAAAGTTCAAATCTTCAACATAAAGCTCCCCATTAAGGAAAAAAGTAATTGCAACTTAAGAACAACAAATCCATTACAAGTATCAATGTTAACAAATTGTACACCCTGCCAGGAATTTTTTTTGAACTTGTATCACAGTTAAACAAAAACAAGCAAGAATTGGGTTCAATTAGTTAGCACAAGTGTGAACACAGAAAATTGATTTGGCCAAAGTGAGAGTACCTGAGGAGTTGTTACAGGGCTACCACCACAACCACGGCTATTGAACACCACAACCCGCCACCCTTTACTTCTGGCTCGAACCAACATGTGCCTCACATACGAGTCATCACTCCCTCCAGTTAAACCTGGCTGCAACACCATCCATTACCCAAAAAAAAAACCTCAATTTTTAACTCAAAAGTTTTCTGCTTTTTGCCTTTTCGTTATTTTCCCGGGAAACAAACAGGACATAAAGGAAAAGAATGTAAGAACGAACCAGGAGAATGAGGAGGGGGGAGTCGGGAGGCAAGAGGCGGTCGTCACCGGAGACCCAATCGAGCGAAACGGCGCCGTCGTCTCTCGTTCGGAGGCACTCGCGGCGGAGCCTGACGTCGGGAGTCGACCTATAGAACGAGGCGAATATGGTCTCCACGTGGCGGTTCGACCCGATTACGGGAAACGGGTTGTAGGGAAGGGTCAGTGAGCTGAGGACGGGAAGGAAGAGGTCTCGCGCGCCGCCGAGGGTTTCGAGGGACGGGTGAGCCATCGGGTCGGCGGCTGAGCTGACGTGGAATGCGGATGTGGCGGCGAGGCGAGTGTAGTTGTGTAGGTGAGACACGTGGCGGAAGTAGGAAAGAGGTGGAGGAGAATAGCCCAAGGATGCTCTGGCCATTGGTTGGTTTGTTTTGTATATAGCGAATGGATAGCAGACGAGTGAGTTTTGGAAAGAGACTACGAAAAAAATGTATTTTTTTCTTTTTAGCAGACGAGTGAGAATTATAATTGTTATGGTTACAAATTTAAATATATCCCGAGTCTAGCCGGGCGGCTAGACTATTTTTTATAATAAAAAAATCGTAGTATAGCCGCCCGGCTAGACTCTTTTTAGAAAAAAGGACCGCGTGTCGCCAAGCGCCTCTTCATCACGTGTAAAAACAGTAGTATAGCCGCACGGCTATACGCTTTTTATTATAAAAAAACCCGAGTATAACCGCTCGGCTATACTAATTATAATTTTTAAAAAAGGACCATTTCCTGCGCCTAGCTCTTCCTATACTATTTTTTAATAAAAACCGTAGTATAGCCGGCGGGCTATACTCTTTAAGCATATTATATTTCATCGTAGTATAGCCGCTCGGCTATACGGGTTAAATATATTAAAATACAAAACTGTATCATTCCGAAGCTACGAATCAATATCAGATGTTGCAATCAAATAATAGTGGGAGAAGAAAAATCCGGTGAAATCAAAATGGCGCGAACATCGTCATCGAACACTGAACTCACTCTTAGAGGTCCCTGCTAAAGCCCCATGAGCCTATCACCCCCTCAAACACTGACCAGTGGCAAAGACATTCTCAAGAAATCTGAGCGAAAGAACAGATTCCTCTTCTCCTTCCCTGGCCTCCTTGCCCCCAGTGGAGGCGGTAAGATCCGTGCTTTCAAGGATTTGGGCACCAAGAACCCCGTCTTATACCTCGGTTTCCCTCAGGTCTACTACTTTCATCCTTGATCCTTTTCTAATTTTATTTTGCTTGTTTGGTTTCTTAGAAAAATTAAAATTTTGAAGTTTTCAGGGTCGGAGGAAGTTATTTGGGACTATTGTGTCCCTAGTGGTGGGAAGAGTGTCATTGCTGTGATAATATGATCAGCGCCTTTCTACAGTCTGTTTTCCGCATTGATTGTTAAGTTGCTCTTTCAAATATATTTGGGGTCGTGGAAAAATGCATATCTTACACCGTTTTGTTCATAGGCTTGGTTGATTAGCAGTGCACAACTCTAAACTATGATATAAATTTGAAGACAGGTTATTTTGATGCAATCTTTTGAATTCTTTTCTATTCTCTTTTGAGTATTATTAAGAGTGAATAGTTGTACGTCTGAATAAATTATATTTGCTACTTGTTTTTAACTGGTAACTGATAGAGAATGAGGCAAAACAACTGCAAAGCTGATATTTCGTGAAAACTTGTACTCTGAAAGTTGCATCTCATAAGGCAAAACAACTACGTGAAATTCATTCTTGTATCTTTTAGCATGTCTTCATTGTCTTCATACTAATTACCTTATGCTCCCAACTCTTCTCTCTTTGTTTGTTTTAATACTTTGTGTACATGATTTTCAAAGCTATTGTTTCATACAACTTCCACCTAGAATCTTCTTCTCGTTCTTCTTACAGAGTGTGGTACCCTTTCCAACGAATCCACATCTTTCATTTTGTTTGTCTGTGGTCGTGCTTGTTATATGAAACTGAGCTTCTCAAAGCATTTTTTACACATAGATATCAGCATTAGATTTTCATGTCCCAGATCGTATTTTCCGATGCTTGGTGGATTGGGACACAAGCTGAGAACCCTGAAGAAGCCCAACTTGATTTCCCTAAGGAACTTACTGAGGTTAGTTTCTGTTCATATAGGTCTGTCGTGTTGATAGAATGTACGTATCATTTTTTGATGATCCACTCTCTTGACTTTTGGTGGTTTCAGGGACAACACGCATAATATGACTTTAAAGGTGGTGCAGGTTCAACATCTGCAAACAAGCAAAGTGATCATAAAATGAAACTAAATATGTAGAAGAACATTCCCCAAATGTTAAGGTTGAAGATAACGTATCAGATGATGGAAACAAAAATTTGATGAGAGCAACACCTGTTCGACATCGAGCAAGAACTGCCGGAAAATGATTCAAGTAGTTACATTTTTGCTGCATTACCATATTTGCCTTTTCACACCTGTCTGATATACCTATGAGTAAGATATTTTTTACATTTGTGCTGCATTACCATTTTTGCCTTTTCAGACCTGTCTGATATACCTATGAGTAAGTAGTTTCATCCAAAAAAAAAAGGGAAAAAAATGGATGAAACATATTGCAAATAGTTACAAGTGGCACTGATGCCTAATGTCCATTCTGAACTCACTTATCGAAGACATGAATGCACTCATTGCTTTTCAGCAGATGAGTTGTGGAATGTCGTGTAGCTTCTACGGATATCACTAGTGCTAAGAATGGATATATAACTAAATACCTCTATTAAGTATGTAAACTATTAGACGATGATGTCCATGATATGCTTCTACGGATATCACTAGTGCTAAGAATGGATATATAACTAAATACCTCTATTAAGTATGTAAATTATTAGACGATGATGTCCATGATATGTTTTGGTACCTTTAGTTAGATTATCATAGATAATTAACCACTTTGATATATTTTCTTTTTGCTGAAGAATAATAATAGAAACGCCAGAAGGCACACACTTTCCTGTGATGTTGTCCGCACATGCTTTAGTGAACTCTCGTTTTGTCACCGATTAGTTGTAGATGATGTATCATGCTTAACTTTCCATTTATCTCTAACATTTTTGGTGGTTCAGTTTTGGAATGCTTCTTCTGGAGATGATTCTTTTGGAAGCGATACTCACTTAAGTGAAGGAGAATATGAAAATTTTGGGGGACTTGATTATGGGTGTATTCACATTTCTCTCATTCTCTCTCATCACATTGATGATTTGATATCAAACTCCACACATTTGACGGCTTTGAATACAAAATAACCTCCATGTTATATTTCTCCATTTTAATTTGCACTATGGTCGATTAATTCTCAAAATCCGCCTTGACTCCGCATGTGAGAAGCCATTCGACCTTACCGACCTATTACATCTTAGCATACGTGCAAAAAAATTATTCTTCAATGAGTTATTTCTAGATGTTGAATTGTAATTTGCAGGTTATAAGGAATAGCTAATGTTTTTCATGTCTTTTTCATGGAGAGTTAGAAATGAAAAGACATTCTTGTGTTACCAGCAAATGTTTTGAGGTGGGGATTTCCAATTGCAATTCACGCCAATTTAATTTCCTTGCTCCTTGAGTTTTATGTTGTTTTATTTGATTATTTTGTGCATTTAAAATACACATTGAAACTGTGATAATAAAGAAATCTTAGCATCATATAATATGTTACTGAATATGTAGTCCAGAGATGAACACAAACATAACATAAAAAAGAAAATTTTAAATTAAAATTAAGTACCCAATAAATGTTTATTTTTGCATAACCACCCCCAGATTGATTAGATTTTGACCACAAGAAACCTTTGCTTAATTATTCATTCACCTTCTCTAGATGCTTCTGCTTCTCCTCTTCAGTCATGAAAGCTGTGATTGGAAAAGACTTTCCAATCCCCATTGGGGTCTTGAAGACAATCTTCTTGCTTGCCGGGTCGTCAATGCTCATCTCAGAAATTGGGACCCAAAGAAAAACCTGCTTGCTCTTAATCCCGGTCATCTTCTTCATCTTCAACTTCTCCACATAACCAGTCACCTCAGTGGCATAGCTGACACGTGTATTGGACCCAACAAAGAAGTGCTCATAGGGCCGCTTTTGCTTCATCCACACAAACCCAGTTTCTCTCACCCTCCCACACTCCATAAGGTCTTGCAGGGGCAGGACACCTTTGGGAAACCCTAGCTCTTCCAGGAGGTCTATGGAGTGGCGGTTGCAATCTTCGGGGCCGTAAACAATCTCTGCACCAGCTCGCTTGTCTTCCAGCTGCTTGTTACTAGCCATTTTGAAGAAAATTTGGATGTTTCAGAGCTTTGGATGGAGGAGGAGGGCTAAAAGCTTTTGCAGGGATGTGTTGGTTGGGTTGAGTTATAATATATAATTAAGCTAAGAGGGTGTTAAGAGAGGAGGTCATTTAAGTGAGGGTCTAAAAGTTGTTGGGTGGAGGTTGAGCTGAAGGAGTTGGGTTGTTCACCAAAATGGGCAATGGGAATTTTGAGTACATGTCATTGTCTTGTGGTATGTATGTCCTCACCCTCACCTATTTCGTGTGTTATGGTTAATTGCTCACGACTTAGCTTTGTTTTGTTTGTGTTGTGTGAGTTAGCTTTAATCAAGGGTCTAGAAAGGAAAGGGATTCTGCAAACATGACTTTAATTAGCGTGTTGTATGATTGTACTGCTAGATTAAAGTTAATAAATTGGATACCAAACCCATACCCCACGGCTTTCCTACAACTCAAAAATAGTTTGTGTTCCTTTCTCGTTTCAGAAAGAAGTTTAATTACAAGATTCCGTGGTTGAGCGAGAGAGACGGTCGCCTGACCATACTTGCCGATCGACCGGCCGGCCGGCTGTTGTCTCTATCTAAAAACTGAAGGAGACTATAGTCGTTTGAGGCATTACATGTCAAACATTTACTAACCACGTTGTTGGACCTTTGTTTTTCAATAAACGGTTGGATGAACCAACTAAATGGTACAATTTCTATCTAACCATAATTCACTTGATTCCAAACAATCAACTAGTGTGACAGATATAGCTTTGACAATCACTTATATTGCTACACATTAGATCAACTAGTGTGACAGATATAACCATACAAACACGTCATTTCATTCTGCTGTATCAGCTGGCGTCTAGAAGTTCGTTGAGAGAACTTGCTTGGTAATGTATTGGGTATGTTTGAATGAATTTTGAACATAAATACGAAAATAGGTTAAATTCTGGCAATTGTATGACAGAGGGCTGAACTAAAGAGAATATATGTTGAAATCAGACTATTTGATTAAAGGCCGAATTGGACCTCTTTCTTTCTTTCTTTCTCAAACAGGCAATTAGGTGCCAAATGCGTTCACCTAACCACATTCAGTGCTGAAATTCAGGAAAAAGCTGAAGGTTCTATCTTATTCACTGGGCATGATGGAAGGCTTCTATTGTATGCCAGAATCTCTTCTCAACATAAAGTCATAACAACTGCGCGTATGACTAGTTACAAAAATACAGAGCTTTCTCAGTAATTACTAGTTACATATCCGTAAATCCAAAGACCAAAAACAAGATATCAACAGAAAATCCAGGCATTGATCAAAGACTTATTCCTAAAGAAAAGGAACGAATAGCCAACGGTTGTGAACAACCCAGGATGCCCATATCAACACTAGTGCTTGTCCTCCTTGGGGATCTCCTTTGGTGAAGCTTTTGATTCCAGTTCCTTGGTGATTCTAAGGGAAAATCCATTAAGTCATATTAATGTCTCTTGAGATGCAAGAGAAAGCAGAGGAAATTGTTGCCATGATAATAAACATGAAATTTCATATCACAATTCATTGAGTCCTCAAGATCATACTTAAGTGGTATCTTTTGGATTGTCCAAGTTTGGCCGGGCAACCTTTTTCAACTTTACACCATCATTGGATAACAAATCAATATCGGTCTAAAACCATGGACACAAAGGCCAGAACCAAGTAACAGAGTATTACTCTAACCATAAGAATAAGGCTCAATGCTGAAACGCAAGAACAAAAGAAACTAACAATGGAATGAGTATCATCTTAAATATGCCTAGTCAGTAAGATGATCCAATACATCCAAGACATGAAACACTAAACCCTTCAAACCCCCGTCAAATGTACATCTCTCGGGCCTCCTAACTTACTAACCCCCCACTTCTCCAACATCAAGAGAAAATATAAGAAAACTATGGTTCATGATAACATCATAAATTCTCATCCAATCTGAATATAAAGCATATCAAGTGTTGCAATTTGCAATCTGCGGAGAATCACAACCCTTACCCATTTTAAGAATGTAACTAACACAGTAAAGCTGAACCATCTTCATGAAACATTTGCATTCGAATGAACTACCAAAGATTTTACAAAATTGCATCCCTACTATGCAAACATATCAACCATTTTCAGAGTGAAAGTTTTTTTTTTATAGAAGAAAATGAAAAATGAGAAGAGGATTACTTGGGGGCATTGGCAGATTCTTCTTCAAGCCACTTACAGATATGTTTGACATTGCGCCTGAAGATGGTAGCTGATTGCTTCACATCACTCCTCAGCAGAAGAACCACCGCACTTACACCAGCAACAGTGAGTATGAAGTTTGTCAAAGCCATACTTCTTGTGTTTCTTGCAAAACCTACTACCAATACAATGACAGAAATGATTTGGAATGCACTCTGTTAAATGTAGTTCAAAATAATAAAACCAAAGTCTTAGCTAACTTACCCAATAAGTTGAATGATTCACTGAGTATCGGGAATATCACTATCCTTTTTGTACCAAGAAAACTGTATTAAAAACAATAACCAAAAATATGTCCGACATATTAAGAAAATAAAACCCAAGTGAGGATTAGTTAAAATCAAGGTCCAGACTTCATGGTTAACAATTCTTTTCTATTCAAGCAACTTCAAATCTTCAAAGAAACAAACCTCCTGCTTCATTTCGGGTGATTGGGAAATTAACGCATGTATAGTCCCAAGACACAAAACAGCATATGATGATTAAAAGATCAAACTCATTTTATACACATAACAGGGGAAGGGTAGCATTTTCTTTCCTAGAGAATTCACAATGATGTAGGGGCTATATGAAGTTATGAACACTCTCAAATTACACGAACCCATCTAAAAATAGTGCACTCAGAGACAAACTGAAAGAGTAAATTAGCCTCTCAACTGTGTAAACATGGAACCCATAGCCCCTGCCTCAACTGGTTCAGTGTAAACATGGAAAACATGGCCGCTGAAAAACTATTATTATTATTATTTGATGAAACCCTTTACTTGAATGAAATCACATGAAACGACAACAAATCAGCACTAAAATCTAAAATGAATTCAGAAAATTAAGTCTAAATATTAATAAATAAATGGTGGGTAAGAGATTACCAAAGATTTGTTCGTACTGAGAAGAAGAAACTTGGGACTGCTCCTGACAGAATAGCTTCTGGAGAAAACTGAGAGACGGCAGCGCCAAAATGCGGTGGTGGCGAAGAAGAGAGACTTTGTGTATTTACTATTTTGTACATCGTATCGTATTAAAGTGCACCAAGGGTTTTGGATCAAAGTGAATTTTGGGTTTTGGGTCTTTGTGATTAACCATGGATTGTCATTTCAAGGCCCGTTGAGGTTTTTGGTAATGGACCTACGCATGGTTCAAAACCAACCATTATACTTGGATTCTTGGACTATCCAGGAAGTAGGTCAGTTGGCTAGGATTTTGATGATACGGAGAAAGGGGAGACTTTCATTTTTTTTATTTCTAATTATATGTGAAATTTAATGGTTTTTTTTTTTCTCCATTGTTTAAACTCAAAATTATTTTGCATCTATTTTATAGGTAAATTATTATATGTAGATATGATATATGAGAATTGCAAGGGCCTATATCAAAAGAATCCAAATTATTCTGGATTGTGTGGAGGTGCATCATATTTCTTGGGAGAAGAATTTTGCTGCTGATTGCCTTGTTAAATTGAGCTATAATATGGAGTTGGGTGTTTGGTTTTTAGATGAGGCTCCTAGTTGTCTTGATTCCATTTTGATTGATGACTCTTTAGGAGTTGGTCACCCTCGTTTGGTTCGAGTTGTGTAAAAAAGAATCCGAATTATTTCCTTTCTCTATCGAAGTGTTTTGGGGGACCTTCGTAGACATTTGATCAATACTAAAGTAAGTGTAATTTCATGAGGCTTAGGCTACACATAGTTCTTGTGCTATATTATGTTAGCTAGTATTGATCATGTTACATATATGCATATATGATGATATATTCATTAGCCTCTTCTTCTTCTCATATCTTGCCTGCTATCAGGTCTTCTATGACCCAAAATCTCTCTTTTTCGAATAGAGCTGGTGAACAAAAGGCAAGATGCACTTTACTTTAATTTTTATATTTTCCCATTTCTATTGCAGCAAGCTAGATCACCTGTGGAAGGTCCACGTTAAACAAAAAAGGATCTCATGTATGCCAACCAATTCACATTAACAGGGAACAACAAATTAAGCCGGAACAGCCAAACAAATACTAAACAACTAAACCCTCCTCGTACATAATAGATCATATGCAATTTGGTTACAATATTAATATAAATTCATCTATCCACAACGATCAACTTTAAATAAATAATTAATCGTGATTTTTTTCTTAATCATATCCATATAAAACAATACTCACTTTCATCCGTAACCAGTATAACTTTTTTTTTTTTTTTCAATACAATCGATATCGGGGAATTGAGACATTTTTTACTACCTTCTTGATCGACACCATCCCCTTGTTCGCCATTGATTTCCTCGTAACCCTAGCCATTAAACACTCATCACACCGATACATGTCATGGTCTTTTCCAATATAAACATACAAACCCCATAGCTCTGGACTCTCCTTGGACAACTTTGTCTGTGGAAATTTGGCACCCCACTTTATAATCCCACTCATTATTTCATCATGCAATCTGCCATTATCACATGATCCTCTTTTGATTCCAATCGTCGACAACACCTTAGAAAGAGACTCGTACGACTTGCCGCATTTCCTCAACACAGGCTTCTCAAGTTCAACTATTTTTTCATGTTTTTCTTGATGTTGGTGGACGAGGGTGGTGTTACGACGAGTTCCTATATCATATGAGGAACCAATATCATAGTAGATATGATTGATATGATAGTCAAACTTGATCAGAAATTGAGGCGCCGCAGGCGATGATGAAGAAGGTTGGTAGGCACGTCCTAGCAAGTGTGGTTCAAGGAGTAACACGTAAAAATCCATGCTATCCTTCTCGTGATGGACTTCAAAATCTTCGACTTGCACTGCCATGGCTCAATTAAAGAGAAGTAAAAAATAAAATTTTAGGGTTGATGTACATACGATTAGGGTTTAGGTATATATGTGTGTGTGTTTGAATGTTTTGAACTTTTGAATGCTAGAGAAATTTTAGGGATTTCAAAAAAATTGAAATCCATAATAATTGAAAGGCTATAATTTTGGGATTGTTTATGAAAAATCGGTGGGTAGCAAAAATGATAGGGTTTCGTAAATAAGTGGACTTGTTACATCTGAAATCTACCCTTTTTCCTTTCTTCCTTTTATGAACAAAGAAAAATAAATATTTTTATCAGAAATGTGTGGGTGGTGGGAATGAAGATAAGAAAGAATCTACAGTTTCAATCAAAAAAGAGTCAAAGAAGATTGCATTAAGTAACTAACGTGTAAAATCTTGCCAAATAAAAGGGGATGTGAGATAATGGTTTCGGAATCAATGGCTTTAGTTTTGGGGTATGTTATCCAATTCCCACCACAACGACCGCACCAAACTTCGGTGCTTTCTTGTCCCACAAATATCTATTATAATATTTCCATGCTATGATGATATATCAGAAGAAGAAGAAAGGATTATTTCAAGCAACCCTTGGTCAATCTCAATTTGTAACATAATAATATATGTAACTTACAATCCCGAGTTTCTGCATTTAAAGATGATGCATTTACTCGCATTTCATAAAATTTACACCATCTACTTAATCCAATGTTCATGAGTATTCCACATCACCTACAATGAGTTTATTTCCTTTATATATAAAACCGACGCCATTTACCTCTGTCTTCCTGTCCCCTCTCAACTCATCTCTCCCTCGTTTCTTCCTGTGTGTCCTTGTAACCTGGTTTTTTTTTTCCTTTGGCTTCTTCTTTACTTTAATGTATAGTAATTGAAGAGGGTACCCCAGGATTGGAGAAAATTAAACAACCAAGCCCATTTGTCAATCAAAATATATAGCAATCAGTTGGCTATCGGCTGATGACTACAATATCAAACAATTGAAGCTGTGTATTTGGAATTTGATAGACTTGCAATGACTTTGTGCTTTTCTTCTCGACTTTTAAAGCCATTTCGGGACTGTTTTATTTATTTATAGAAATCAATGTTGTATAATCTAGCTATTAGAGGATAATATGGTAAATTCATACTTTTTTATATTTAAAAAAATTAAAAATTAAAGAAAAATCAGATAATGGATTCTATTTTTATGAAACACAACTACCCATTATCTTTTTTAATTCTAAAATAAATTTAATTTTTTTTAAAAAAAATCTCTCGCAGGCGAATAGACTAGTAAGACATGACGAGAAGACGAGTGAGAGAGTTGACGGCGTTAGTTTATAGAAAAAGGAAACAAACTTATTGTAGGGGATGTGGCATACTCAGGATTAATTGGATGGTCTATATTTTATGAAATACGAGTAAATGCACAATTCCTAAATGCAGAAACTCGGAATCCGTAACTTAAATAAAAGTAGAGGATGCTTCTTGCTCCATCACATTTTGAGCCACATTTTACACTAAACGAAAACTCTTAATATTTATATTTTCCAAAAGTTCAATCCTATATAATGTGAGAGTTTAAGTTCAAATAACGTATAAAATACTCTATTTTGCAAACATATTATTTAAGTATTAAACACAAACAAACACAAGCGAAATTGAGATTTTTAATCAAGGTGGTTGGTGTGAGTGGTTTGGCACTCTCATTCCTTAAAAGAGGTCAGGGGTTCGATCCCTGCTCTCGTACGGAGTCACCACTTTGGCCAACATTTTACCCCTTACGGGCTGACCCGGTGTGAGTGGGGATTAGTCTGGGTTGTGGTTAAGGCTTAAAGGTGCCACCCATAGTTGAAGCCCATCCAGTACCACCTCATGGTTCAGACAAAAAAAAATTGAGATCTTTATATTATTTAATAATTTGATTTGATTTAATAAGACCAGTTGGTGATTATCTATTCCAGGTCCGTACATCAAAATGTCCAATTAAAAAACAACTCATGGATATTGAATTAATAGGATCGAAAAGAAAGTAGTTGGTTGGTTGTCTCCGAATCTCATGCCTGTTCCATCCAACAAACAACTTGATGATTCAGTGTGGGCCCAGCCCATAACTTACTAGTGGGGCCCTTGATTCATCACGGGTTTGGGTTCGGTCATCGTGGAATCTGGACACCTGGTCCCTCGTAAAGGACACACCAAAAAAAAAAAAGAAAAAAAAAGTAAGCATACGCGGCATCATCCTTGATTGAACCCTCCAAGTGGCAGAATCCCAGATGCCCAATTCTGTCAAAACCTTAATGTGACCTAAACTATTCATAAATAAATCACTTTGAAAAAAATGTATTCATAAATATTTGGTTACTTACTTGCCCACCGGACTACCTTTTTTATTTAGGGATATATAAAAAGGAAAATTAGGTATTAGATATAATTAACTTTATTAATTAGTATTTGAGACATTGGGTATTTTAGTTTGGGTTTTAATACCTATAAAAGAATTGTTATTTTGGATTAAGCCAAAGAGGAGGCTCAGATTCGTTGGCCCACCTTATATTAATTACTGAAAAGACAATTATATCATTTTTATTAAAATATTTATTGGTCTCTTTTTTTTATCAGAATAGATCTCTCTCTCTCTCTCTCTCTCTCTCTCTCTCTCTCCGCAGCAACGACGACCATAGCCTTCACTTGCGGCTGCGATGGAATTCTCAAGTTGCTCATCCCTTCGACCTTCGCCGGTAACTCCAAGGTCGTGGTGGGACTGGTTGAGCCTCATGTGGTCCCGGATTTTCTCAGAGATTTGGAGTCCAAGCGTTGGGTTCCGGTTAGGGTTAATGCGTATGAGACGCGGTGGGCCGGACCGGGGTGCGCTAAGCAAGTGGTGGAGAGGATTGAGGAGGGAGCGTTGGATGCGATGGTGTTCACGAGCACTGCGGAGGTGGAGGGCTTACTGAATAGCTTCAAGGAGTTTGATAGGATGTAATTACACATAAAATAGCTTTTATCTTCGTTGAAATTATAGAATGTTTATTAGAATTTACTGGAAAATTTTGAGATTCTCAACTCTTGTGTATCAAATCCTTCGATTGAGGTATGGTTTTCTAGCTATTTTCCACGATCTAGCTGTTAGTTGAGTAAGATTTCATAAATTTTGAGGTTTAATTGGTTAATTTCGGAGTTATTTTCCACAAAAACGAAAACGAAACTGTGATGCAGAAACTGAAACTGCGATGCAGAAAACCGTTTGATGATCGTTGGTGGTCTGGAGGTTTCTGGAGGTGAAGTTGAAGAGGTTTCTGGAAGTGAAGTTGATGTCGTTTTTCAGCTTTGGTTTAAAATTAAATACTGAAAATGGCATATGTTGTAATTTTCATATTTTGTAATGGTATTTTTGTTACATTTTGGTGTTTGGCCTTTTGCTAATTAGACTAAATTGTATTTCTTTCTACTAAATTAGTAAACTATATTATGGTTTTAAAACTAAAGCTCCCTATATAAAATGACTCGTAGTTTTGATGTTCTATTTTGTTAAATTTCATTTACTAAATTAGTTAGGCTTTTGAAACTTGCTTTGACAAATCAGATCTCATTAATTATAAAATTCCTCTTGAATTTCGTTATAAACATTTAGGATTTCAAATTTAAATATATTTGTAGAGGTAGAGGACCAATTAAAAAATATATTTAAATGTTTAATAAAATCCAAAATAAATTAGGAAAATTCAATCTCAATTTTAGAATTTGAGTTGGGTTGAGGACAAAGTAAAGGGCATGTGGGTTCTTATGGCATAAGTGACAGTGCTTTTGTCTCCCCATTGTCTATTTTGTGTGCCATGTGTTCCATCTTAATCCCACTTATAATATAAACCCAACTTGTCTTTTGACTTTTGTATGCTTAATAAATAATTTTTTTTCTTTCCCTTTTATTTTTTTGAAGTAATTCACTTTTAAGACACATGCCATAATGAAATATTACAATTGTGCAGATCGTAGTGCTTGTGGGAGGAGTAAAAAAGCCAGGGATCAATGTAAAAGAAATTTAGTGTACTTGTTAAACACTCTCATTTGATGTCCTAGAGTTTTTTTTTTTTGGTTGCCAAATTTGATTTCCTAAAAGTTTTTCTTTTTTCTTTTGTTTGGCAACTCAGAAGGACTAATTTCTTTGGTCCCGAAATAACATAACAAGTTGGAAAATTTTGTACCATACACATTCTGAAAATATGATACAAATGGTTTTCCTTATTCGCATGATAGGAAAGTTTTGAAGATGTTTTAGTGCACATTATGAGCGTTCAGGGTTTAGGGTTCGAAATGAAAGTAAAATCTAAAATAAGATGGGAATGAAAATTAATTTCTTTGTTCTCTTGTTCTAAAACAATGTAAATTTATATTCCAAGAAAAAAAAAAAGGGATATATATCAATGGTATGGAAACACACAGTCCCGATCTCTTGGACCACAGGAGTCCAAAAAATTGTGGTCACCCATCGTTGGATATTAATCCAATAGTTCAAAAAAGTTTCTTAAAAGGAGTGCAAGAGTGAGTGAACCGTTGAATTTGCATCCAACGGTGAGTGACCACAAATCTCTTGGACCCCTGTAGTCCAAGAGATCGGGACTGTGGAAACACATTACACCCCAAATTTGTTTATAAAAAAAATTGTGAATATACTGAAAAAAAGTTATTGAGAAATCATTTGCTGCATTATTTTTTTACTCAAATAGAAGACAAAGTGTAATATTGAAAAAGAGTGAAGTTGGGCCAAATTGGGCCGGACCAATCGCAAGTGTCTCCGCCATTGTAGTGAGAGCTCCCAGTCCGATCCTCCAAGCCTTCGATCTACTTTTCCACAGTCCCACTCTCTCTCTTCAGAGCTAGAGAGAGAAAGAGAGAGATTCGCATACGCAGATAGAGACTAGAGAGAGATGTATGGATATAATATCGCAAATAAAATAATTGTTTTCATTTTTATTTTTTCTAATTTCTGCCTTTCATGGAAAGAGAGCGAAAGCTCTAAAAAGAGAAAGCCAAAGGTAGTTGGAGAGAGGGAGAGAGAGTGCCAAGGGTTTCAGTTTGGTAATGGTGAATTAGCTCTATAGCGCCTGATTGACGAAGAGGAAGAATTGGCCCTATACGAAGGACCTTAACACCAAACAGCAACAATCGCAATCAGAGAAGGGGCTCGTCGGATTTCCCTGTACGTTTCCTCATTGATGCTCTTCGGCGGTGGAGCCGATGGTTGGAAATGGATCGTGTTCGCGGAGGCTAGCACCGGCGGCGGCGGCGGCGGTGGGAGAAGCGGTTCGCTCATCGGCGCCAGCGTCGGTGGCGGAAGCGGCTTCTGGTCTTGGACTGCTCCCCCCAATGTCGGCTTAGCCGTCGCCGTCACGGCCATGGCCGGTATCGCCTTGGCCGCCACAGTCGTCTACTCTCGTAGGTAAAGAAAACAAACACAAATTCCCCAAAAAAACTGAATCGAAATCCCTAATTTGTTGTGAGAGGAAAACCCTAGATTCTTCGCTAGCTAGATAGATTGATAGGTAGACATTACACACATAGATGATTACGCATCAGAAACCCTTAATGAGAGCCCTACGGCGGAGTCACACTTCCTCTAATTCATCTCCACCGTCGTCAAATTCCACATCTTCACCGTCATCGTCGTCGTGGATTCATTTGCGATCGATTTTGTTAGTCGTTGCTTCCTCGTCTTCCTTACCAGTTTCCACTGATCGGTGAGTTTTCACTGTTCCTCATCTTCCCCCTATCTCTGTCCCTTAAATTTGGTCCCATACACTCTATTTGGTTACTTAGAAATCGTATGAATAGGCAGAAAAGCTGGAATTTTTTTTGGTTTCGTTTTCACATTTACTAAGCACCCAAACGGAGTTTAATCTTTTTTAATTTGGAGATGTGCTCCTGGATCCGATCTGGAAGTATCCAATTGATTCCTTTGTGTCCAAAAATGTCATGTTCAGCTATTTATTCCTCAGTCAGTCTTCCTTTACTACTCTCTCTGTGGGATTCAGATTCAGATTATTGCTTCGTTGCTATTCTATATTGGTCGGATCGAATTGTGCCTTTTGTACCATGCATTAGTTAAGGATATTTGGAAATGAAATTGGGTTCAATCAGGCATTAGCGTGTCACAATTTTAGAGGTCTCTGATTCATAAAAACAGTGCTTCTTAATGGGTTTCCTATTTAGTCATAAACCTTAAACTGTCCATCAAAATTATTCTTTCTTTTTTGGTGGCAATATTGTTCTTCATGCCTTCCTAGTGGACCTTATTTGTACTGATGAATTGCACATTGTTCTTTCCTAATATCTTCGTTTGTCATTTATATACCACTTTGGATTATTAGATACGTTTGTTTTAATTATGCTTTTTCCTCATATGAAATGTAATCACTTTTTTTTCATTCTTTTTTCAGGGGTAGTCTTAAATCACCTTGGTCCCGTAGGAGAAAAAAACATGCCCTTCTACCCAAACAATGGAAAAGTTTTTTTACACCTGATGGGAAACTCACTGATGGAGGTCTCAAGTTTTTGAAGAAAGTTCGCAGTGGAGTATGTTATTGACTTTTGTCAGACCTACTTTCTATTTTCTGTGTAATTGTTTTTAGGCGTTTCTCCTTGTTATTAATGTATGTGCAACAGCTGTTTGATATTAATCACTTACACTTTCTGATGCAGGGTGTTGATCCAAAGATCCGTGCTGAAGTGTGGCCATTTCTTCTTGGAGTGTAAGTTTTTTTATTTCTATGTCATTGCATTAATGTTTCAAGTTGTGTATGCTATATATAAATTAGTCAGTGTGAGATTTAGAAATCTTTTGAGAACTTCTTCCAATATTGAATATTAGTTTGCCTGGTCCTGGGGAATGCTTGGTTCCATGGACCCTTGCAGGTATTTGTTATGAATTATGATGAACTTCTCATCTATCACCCAGTTATACTTTGTCTTTTCTGGTGTGTCCATTTTCTGAGTTGGATTACATGCACAAAGAATAGAACCATCATAACAGTTGATTTTGTCTCTGGTTTCATTATGTACTTTCTGTGTTTATCTAGTGGCTGTGATTTGGTACACGAGGGACTGTTGAAATACCTATGTGTATGTTTTATAAGTTCCAGTATTTATTAAAGTCAATTATCATGGCAATCTGCATGTAAGTGCACGGTGTTAAGTTATGATGAGGATTTCTTTTTGTAATTCTTTTTTCATTATTTATCTAGCTTAGTCTGCTGTCTGGAAGTGTAGCCATATTTCAGACCTTTGATTCCAGTTTTTTGCATAAATGATAGTGGAGCCTCACCTCTATTGCCTTGTAGTCTCTCAAGAAAAATGACATTATAAAAGCTTTTTTCTTTGGCTGCGGGAAATTTTTGCCTGTGGATTATGGTGCTGGCTAGTTTAACATTCATTTGCTCTTTATCAACAGCTATAACGTGAACAGTTCCATGGAAGAAAGAGAATCTGTTAAAAATCAGAAAAGGTATTCATTCAGTTCTTTGGCTGCTTCCCATACATATGCATTGGTGATCATTATCAAATTTCTCTTGCTCTCTCTCTCTTACATTCTTTTATTCATTTGCAACGCAGAAAAGAATATGAGAACTTGCGGAAACAGTGCCGGAGAATTTTAACACATAGTGATAAGAGCTTTAAGTTGAAGGAAGCTTCTGGAAACAGTAGCACCGAGGGCAGTGGGGATTTCAGTCAAGTTTTAGATTCTTCTGGCCAAGGGGATGTTGCAAGTGCCAGGGAGTCCATTTCAACTGAGGGAGGAAGCCAGTTGGCCAAGGATCCTGATAAGACGGTTGGCCATCAAGGTGTTCAGACTTCTAAATCATGCGAAGGAGATGATGAGAAGAGTGGGGTCACCTGTGAAGATGCCTGTGCTGGTGGTGAGACAGAATCAACTGATTCTGATTCCTCTGAAGACGCTGATATCACCCGACCATTACTTGCCACTGAAGTAACTGGAGAAAATTATGTTGATGACAGTGCTAAGGAGAGCTCCTCTCCCTCCAGTATAGAAAACAAGTCCAAATTCCACACAGCAGAAGATTTTGCCACATGGCAGAGGATCATCCGCCTTGATGCTGTGCGTGCAAATGATGAATGGATCATTTATTCACCATCACAGGCTGATGTATCAGAGATCAAGGCACAAAGACTAGCTGAGAGTGTCGGGCTGAAGGATTACGATCACTTGGAGCCGTGCCGGATTTTTCATGCTTCTCGCCTGGTTGCAATCCTGGAAGCATATGCGGTGTATGATCCTGAGATTGGTTACTGCCAGGGTATGAGTGATCTACTTACTCCAATCATCTCAGTGATGGAAGAGGACCATGAAGCCTTCTGGTGCTTTGTGGGTTTTATGAAAAAGGCACGGCATAATTTCCGGCTGGATGAGGCTGGAATCCGAAGGCAGCTTGGCCTTGTTTCCAAGATTATCAAGTGCAAAGATGTTCCTCTCTACAGACACCTGGAGAAGCTTCAAGCGGAGGATTGCTTTTTTGTGTACAGAATGGTGGTGGTTCTCTTCAGGAGGGAGTTGAGCTTTGAGGACACTCTTTGCCTCTGGGAGGTAATGTGGGCAGACCAGGCTGCAATCAGAGCGGGGATCGCCAAGTCGGCTGGGGGGAGGATGAGACTAAGAGCCCCTCCTACCGATGATCTCTTGCTCTATGCAATAGCGGCCTGTGTGCTACAAAGAAGGAAGCTAATAATAGAGAAGTACAGCAGCATGGAAGAGATCATGAGGGAGTGCAATAGCATGGCCGGCCGTCTGGATGTTTGGAAACTTTTGGATGATGCCCATGACTTGGTGGTGAACCTTCATGACAAGATTTAGAAACACCCAATGCTAATGGTAGGCTTTGGTTTTTTCTTTGTTTCTTTCCCTTTTTAATTATTTTTAATTTGATGTTGCACCTGCTGAGGATCCCTTTGAAAGCAAGGATCTTGAGGTCATGTTCACACTGCTTGAAACAAGCATCTGATAGGCACTTTCTGTATTGGGAGTAAAATTATGGGATTTATATATATAAATGTATTGCCCGCACTCTGTGCTTCTGCAGAGTGACTGTGGCACAGCAATGCAGAATTAGTAATTCAGATCAACCTCACTCTCATTCATAAACGAATTTTCCACTTTTGAGTGGGATGATATTGGTTCTTTCACTCCCATTTTTCTTTTTGCCATTGGAAGGAAACTTTCAAGGAAGTGAGTGAAGTGTAACGTGTCTCAATTTACGATATTTATATATATATTTTGAAAATCGATCTACGTTTTGAAACTAAATAAATGATTTCTGACGTATAATATTTATAATATCGAGTATCAATAGGATTTGGTTTGAGATAGTATTTATATTTCCAACTTTAGCACAACACTCATCGCAAACAAGGTTGCTTTTACTAGTCTAGATTGAAAGAGTGGGAGTATATATATATATATATATAGTTTTCTGCTTCTTGTGTTGTGAGGGATCATTCATGACAGTGGCGTTAGTTGGAGTTGGAGGACTGCTTGTTGCGCTGGATGATGCCGTTAATGTTGCGATGGGCAGGTGGATTCTTCTCAATTTTAAGCCCCTCCTCAAAAAACTCAAATACAGACCAAGACCGTTTATCAACAGAGCCTATCCAACAGATATTTCCCGACCACGAAATAGACGAAGAAATCCAAACAACAACAACAAGGCTTGTTTTCAACTTATCAAAGCTTAGTATATGGTCTGATAAAAACAGCAACAAGATTAGTATATGGAGCTGCAAACGCACAGAGCTAATCCACGACATACAAACTAAACTAATAGTGGCACAGCACAACTAGTTATTTGGATTCGAACTCCGACTTGGGTGCAAAGTGGGAAGCATATCCACTCAAGCCAATATCTGCTCATTGTTTGTAATTGTACCAATGGAAATAATTACTGGGAATAAATATTGACAGTTTTTCAGGATTTTATTACTTTGTCTGATTTATTTTTTGGTGGGGAAGGGGGCTGACGGTGGGACGTGGGATGGGGTAGGATTTTTGTTGTTGTTAAATATTAAATTTTATATTGATGTTAATTATTGTTTACTTAATATATTTAATATTAAACAAATTGACGAAATTGAAGTTTAGGACTTGATTTGTTAACTGCTGCAACTACGCTGACGAAATCAAAAATTTTAAAATTACAGTGACCAAATTTGATTTTGAGCCAAATTCTAGTGACCGAAAATGTAATTAATCCTTATTTTGGTCTGTCATTTGGTTTGGAAAGTTATTACTTTTTTCTTAGTAAAGACATATTTTATGAAAGGATTAATTGCCATTTTGCCCTAGTTTCATAATGGTCAATCTACTACTTATACTATTTTTTTCATGGACTTAATGGCATTTGAACATTACTACAAGTTTTTCCAGCTATCATTGGATTAGAAAGAAAGAGGATTTGTGGATTTTTAAGCATAAACGATGTCGTATAGTACTTTACTTTTAAAAATATAAAGGAAAGCAAATCCTGGCCGCAAGATTTATAGTGGACAGCTAGGATTAAAATTTCAGGATTATTCGTATTCTTTACGAGTAAAGAAAAAACATATTTAAAAATTTAAAGATTAAAACGGTAATTTCTTTTGTAAAAGCTGGGAATATGTTCCCAACTTACCCATACATTTTTACTGTGTTAGTGAATTGGAAGTAAAAGTACGTTTATGACTTGGTTACTTTATTTATTTAACCCCTCCTTAATCCGTACAGCTGCGTAATTTTGATATTTTTTTTGGCTTCCCTCAGTCTTCGTCTTTGAAACAACCGGATCTCATCTCTCTACGACCTTTCTGTGTGTTCGCAGTCGGATCAATCTTAGAAATCTCATCACTCCTCCGATCTCACAATGTCCACGGCGCCGGAAGAACCCCAGTCCCAGAACGGACTCGAACCGGACCCGACGACAAATCCGAAACCCGAATCCGAATCAGAACCAGTGGCACAGCCTGAAGCTATACCAGAACCGGTGCCAGAGCCCGAAGCTAAACTCGAGCCAGTGCCAGAGCCCAAAGCTAAACCCGAGCCAGTTCCAGAGCCCGAAGCTAAACCGGAACTCCAACCTGAACCAGAAGCAGTGGTAACCGATGGTGCGGATCCGAAGGTGGAGGAAGTCGTAGAAGCCGCGATCCAATCGAATAACCAAGCAAGTGCGCATCCAGAGCTGAAAAAGGACGAAGGAAGCCGTACATTCACAATGAGAGAGTTGCTCGGTGGCTTGAAAAATGACCAATCGAACGACGTCGCTAATGATTCTAGCTCCCCATACAGTTACAGGTTTGCATTCCTTCATTTTATTGTTTCTGCATTTCTTTTAGGGGTGAAATTGTGCAAAGTTCTGTTTTTTATGCTTGAATTTCGGTTATATGTAGACAATTGCTCCAATTCGTAATGTTTGCCTGCAATACCCACTTTCGGGTTTTCTAAGACTGAAATTCATACAAAGAATGATATTAGTTTCACTTCAAATTGGTTATGGTTGATTAGCATGTAACTGTTTTTGACTAAATTTTTTCAGTTTTAGTCTTATATCAAACTATTATGAATGAAATTTGTGGTTGGGGCGGCAAAAATGTAAATTTTATATGGTCAGTGTAGTGGATGACCTTAATACTTTTTAACAATTTATTTACAACTTATTTGCCACCAATTTGTGGGTATGAATTGTATCAGTGAAGAAAGCCCACAGGAACAGCACTCAGAGCAGAACAATGCTGCAATGGAGTTGATCAATAGCGTCACAGGTGCCGATGATGATGGTCGGTCTCGCCAACGGGTTCTTACTTTTGCTGCCAAGAGGTACTGTCTTCTTTATCTTTTCTTCTTACTTGTCAGCTTGGTAGGTAATAGTATAATTTTATAATTTACTACCAAAACAAAGCTTGAGTTATTTGCTATGTGCACGATCACACTTCCTTTCTATTTTTTATTTTATGGAACTATGCGATGCTTGCAACCACAGGTTGTTTTCCTGTAGTGCTGATTTCCTGAAATTCCTTTTTGTATGTACATTGTGTAGGTATGCTAGTGCAATAGAGAGAAATCCAGATGATTATGATGCGCTATACAATTGGGCACTGGTTCTTCAGGTTTGAGATACTGTCTTGTTTGATTCCTGGTTGGATTTAGTTATTGTTTTGATAATTAAATTTCAACCAGATGGTTTTCTTTGTTTTTAATTATTTATTAGCAAGAGAGTTGTGAAAATCATGTTATTTTATAAGGGTTGGAGGCACATGATAGTAAGAACAATATGCTGGTTGAAACTCTGTATACTGCTATATGTGGTTTCCTAAGCTAGAGAACATCACTCATTCTACATTAATCAACATTTTCCCACTCACTCTACATTAGTCAACGTTTTCTAACTGGGTCATATGTTTGGAGTGAAAAAGGCTAAAGTTACCTTACATATGTTGACTCTCTCCTCCAATAATGTTCGCTTAGATGTTTCAGTTTCTCTATAAATGATTTCATAACAGGAAGTTTCAATTGAAATTCTTATTTTTAAGCACATTTTGTCTTCCTCTGAATTTTGCATCAGTGCGAATTACTCTGTTAATCAATCCTCGTTTGGAATGCAGGAAAGTGCAGATAATGTTAGTCCAGATTCTACTTCTCCTTCTAAAGATGCTTTGCTTGAGGAGGCTTGCAAAAAATATGATGAGGCTACTCATCTATGCCCAACACTTCATGATGTATGTTTGCATATCCTTTGTCAATATAATCTCATTAGATGGCCAGCGAAATTAGTGATCTCAAAAGTGCTATCATTACTTGATAATTTCTTATTAATTATATCACTTGTGTGAAAATAATGTGTTATCATTACTTGCCAGGCTTTCTATAATTGGGCTATTGCTATCTCTGATCGGGCAAAAATGCGTGGTCGTACAAAGGAAGCTGAAGAACTATGGAAGCAGGTTAGACTACAATTTCAGTACTTCAGCCTTGCAAGCGATACAGAGTCTTAGAAAAGGTTCTGCTCTTGTTAGTTTCTTCTGCCGCTGTTGTGGCAACACTGAGACTTGGCAACTGGATTCTAGCACTTGGAAGCTGGATATGCCTCTAATATTCAAAAGTGAATAGCATTTAATATGAATAATCTGCTACTTCTTATCTGCCTCATTTGTTGTAACGTTAGGACTTAAGGACTAGGTGATCTTTATGAGCTTTAGGAAATTAGGAACTTAGGAGTCTATTACTTAAAGCAATTTTGTTTCTCGTCAGATATGGCGGTGCTGTGCTGGCATCACGTTGGAATAGTTCTCATTTCCCTTCAAATCATAACCAATTTGAGTTCTTTTTTTCTGTAAGAAAACATAATGTCAAGAGGGTGAAGTGATTTTTACCATCTCTTAATTTGATTTGCAGGCTACAAAAAATTATGAAAAAGCTGTCTTGCTCAACTGGAACAGTCCCCAGGTATGGCGCAAGAAATTGTTGTATTAGGCCTTTTCCAATTTCTTATGATATTCTGAGAAAACCAACTTCTTGTACAGTTTTTTCCTCTTATATGACTGTTCATCTTATTGCCATTGACTTTGAACCCTCTTCCAGAGAGAGGGAGAGAGTAATGAAGTCCTTCTGGCCAGATGAAAGGAACACAATGTAGTTGTTTGCCACTTGTTTCTTTGTACTAACTCCATGTTATATCTTTCAGGCACTTAACAACTGGGGACTTGCTCTGCAGGTATCTTAAGTTGCATTAGTATTGGCTTTTAATTTAGCTTCTTTTAGAAGAAAGAAAATCTTGTTGAATTTTCCCCTTGCTCAGCATGTATTTATGTTCTATGTTACAAACTGCAGTTTGACTTTTTTCTTCTTTGATTATGCAATTTAGGAACTCAGCGCGATTGTTCCTGCACGAGAAAAGCAAACAATTGTGAGAACTGCAATTAGTAAGGTATTATGGTTGTTTGGAGACATCAGAATGATTGGTTGAATTTGGTGGGAAAACCAGAAAATTAATTTCATGTCTGAAGTGTAAGTTCCTCATTTATACTGCCATGACTTATTTCACTTTCCTCTGTTGCAGTTCCGCGCAGCTATTCAGTTGCAGTTTGATTTTCATCGAGCAATTTACAACCTTGGAACTGTATTGGTTAGTTTGTTACTCATCCTTAATAATTTAGGATAATGCAATACTCCATAAATTAAAAGGATCAGTTTCCTCTATACCGGGTAACAAGAGATCACTAGTTATTTTATCTAATAATCCCATGTAACTTGAATCACCAAAACTTTTCTTCTTCCTACTTTCAGTATGGATTAGCAGAGGACACACTAAGAACCGGGGGATCTGGCAATCCCAAAGAAGTTTCACCTAATGAGTTGTACAGTCAATCTGCCATCTACATTGCAGCTGCACATGCTTTGAAACCAAATTACAATGTAAGGATCCCATGGTTTTCTTTCTCAGTCAACTTCATTTGATATTTTCTCAAAATAGAATACCCAATTATACCATAGAAGGAGAAAACAACAACACTTAAGTTAGAGAGACAGGGGATTTGCTTAATTTTATTTTCCCCTTGATGTTTAAGGATGTGAACTTTGATTGTTCATGCTAAGTTTTTGTGTTTAATTACTTACAGGTTTACAGTAGTGCCTTGCGGCTGGTGCGATCCATGGTAAGTACTAATACCAATTTCTGCCATAAACTCTCTAGGCTTTTGGATAAATAATTTTTGGTGAGTTATGATATTGGTGTCTAGCTGTTCTCCATGAGAAATGGTCCTTATTATGGAATTATACATGATGTGCATACTCGTTTTGGACATCACCTTTGGCTGGGGATGATGCACATGTGATTTAAGCTAGTCATTCAGTCGCATAGCTCTCAGTGGTCGCACTTTGATGTCGTTTAGTTCTTGCCTTTTTTTTTTTGGTTGTGTATATGTTCTAAATAGAACTCAATCTTTGCAGCTTCCTTTACCTTATCTCAAAGTTGGATATCTTACTGCACCACCAGTGGGGAAATCAATTGCACCTCATAGCGACTGGAAACGATCACAATTTGTTTTGAATAATGAAGGGCTTCAACAGGTAATTCTTTATCAGTTTTTTTATTGTATTAAATAAAGAAATATGATGTGCACAGTGAATCTCAGAATTAGGTGTGCATTTTACTTCAGGTATATTCTTTATCTATTTGTTGTTATATGTGTTCTTTATATTTATTTACTTCCATTCAGCAGGTTAACAAAGGTGAGCAAAAACAAAGCATCTCTGGCAGATCAGGAGAAGCAGCTATAAAAGTTGATGTTCCAGATATCGTTTCTGTTTCATCATGTGGTGATCTGACTTTACCACCTGGTGCAGGCCTCTGCATTGATACAATTCATGGACCTGTCTATCTGGTAAGGAACACCTTTTGTTACAGAGAAATCCTTTATATGAGTAGAATGATGATTAGAAAATGTCAACAAATCATTAAAATTGTATTGGCATTCTGTCAAGTGCATAAAAAGGGGGCAGAAAACATTGCCTTTTTATATTAAAAACCCATTCTAATGTGAATGTTCAACCTCCAGGTTGCTGATTCATGGGAGTTCCTTGACGGATGGCTTGATGCAATCCGTTTAGTTTACACAATCTATGCGCGGGGTAAGAGTGAGGTTCTGGCAGGTATTACAACAGGCTGATTTTTTATTTAATTTTTTAAAAATGTATCACCAGTTCCATGATTTTGTTTTGAGTGACGTATAATTTTTGTATCGAGGATGACTTGTTCAAATAAAATCTGTATATTATAAAATTTGGATACGTTCAATACATTTTTTTCTCTGAATGGTCAGATTATTTTACTCAATTGGTTGTTCTTTCTATCTCTAGAAAGCTAAAAGGAAAACTGGCATTTACATACAGTTGCAACTCTTTTTATCTCTCTTTTGATGTCTGCATATCATCCTTTAACTGACCACCATTCGCATTGAGCTGGATCTGGCTGCTCACCGTATGAAAGAGAGCCGATTATCATGAGTGTCGCCGGCATAGCAAACGTATTCGCTTACTCGCACACCAAGAAGGGTATACGATATGCCCTATTGAAGGCTTTCTCAAAGACATGAAGGTTTAACCAAGGTGGTTGGTGTGAGTGGTCCGACACTCTCATTCCTTAAGAGCGATTCCAGCGGAGCCCCCAGCCCAAGGTTGGGGGGAGAAAAAAAAAAAAATCTTGTTCCAGCGGTCAGCACAAGCTCGGGCAAGGAGTGGGTCCCACAAACTCAGGTTGGCCCGAAGGCCAATTCAGCCCGAGGTCCAACTCGCGTGTTGGGTGACGTCAGCGCTACAGTACTCGCGCTACAGTGCCACTAAAGTCCACGTGTTGCGCTCTGGGCTCTCCGATCAGATTTTTTACTCCAATACAACGGCAGCCAATTTTTGTGCAATAAAAAAAAAAGAAAAAAATTGAATTTTTTTTTATAAAAAAATTACTAATTTTTTTTCTTCTATAAATGCCAAAATTTTATCCGATTGAGATATGAAATTTATAATAAATATTGACACATACGAACCCAAAAATCTTATCCAAATTAATTGTTTAGGTAAATAAATTTGTGAAAAAAACATAAAAATGAATAGTAATTGCCCTTTGCCATGGCAACGGGTGGAAACACACAATACTATTTGCAAGGGCAACCACTATTCACGTGAATAGTGGCTGCCCTAGCTCCCCCCTTACCATGGCAAGGGGCAAATGGGTGGAGTTGCTCTAAGAGAGGTCAGGGGTTCGATCCCTGCTCTCGTATGGAGTCGCCACTTTGACCAGCACTTTACCCCTTACGGGCCGACCCGGTGTGAGCGGAGATTAGTCTGGGTTGTGGTTAAGGCTTAAAGGTGCCATCCATAGTTGGGGCCCATCCAGGACCACCTTGTGGTTCAAACCAAAAAAAAAAAAACATGAAGGTTTTTCCAGGAAGAGGCTTTTCGTTTTATCACAAATATCGCTCCAATTCGTACGAGGCTGTGAGCCACTATCCCCATTCAATAAAAGTAAAAATGTAGAGGAATATTGCTAAGTGGTGGTCAATCACCCACCAAAGTGGGATGGGGACAAGGTGAAATTTTTTATTGTTTAGGGATACAACTTCTTACCATTTTCCTGGTACTAAATAACATCCTGTCACATTTTTTAGAATCAAACTATCTATCGCTATGAAGTGCCCTTTTCAATGTTGCTACCCATTTCTCATTGACCACATTTGTAAATCCCTTCAAACTAGGAACCCAAAAATTTCATGCACATGGGTGGTTTTACTTTGGCCAGAGCAAGAACTGAAGCTGGGAGAGTCCACAGCCCTTCCCCACAAATTAATCCGGAAGCAACTGCCGGAACCATCAGCACAGCCTTCTTGCTGTCAAGCTTGTGCCATGCGAAAACGATCAGACTTCCGATACACATATCAATTGCAAAGTATGCCCCAACTAGAAATGGCACACCCATGACCATGGGAAGTGGCATATATTTTCCAATCTTGGGTGAAAAATCTCGAACCAGGTTAACTATCACCGCGAAAGCAAAGAAGCCGTAACAGAGCTGCAGGCAATGCTGAGGCAGCGCCGAGAAGCCTTGAACACCTAGAATTGCCATGTTTCTGTAGATCAACGCATAAGGCGCTTTGAACTCTCCATGTGGGTTTCCCACATCAAATGCCTTGTAGAACAAGAAGAAGCTGAGAGGAGCTGTCACACAGCCTAACGCAGTGCCAAGGGTTTGGCTCACAAACATTGCTCTAGGAGAGGTGAAAGTTAGATGGGCTGTCTTGAGATCCTGCATCAGAATACAAGCCACAGAAACAACTGATTTGATGAGGCCACACCCTGCAAGCCCCGCCACCACACCATGTTCTTTTCCGGTCAATGCTGCTAGCACAAAGAGGGCAACTTTTCCGTAGTTATAGGCCATGTTTATATCAGTAAGACCAGCTCCATATGCATTGCAGAATGCAAGAGATGGAGCAAGCATGTAGGCTACAATGACATAATACCATTTAAGTTCCGGGAACATCATCGGGATAGCGATTATGGAAATTATGGAGAAGACAACGTATCCGGCAACTCCAACCCACATGGGAATATTTTCACTGAGGAAGATTTCATTTTGTTTTTCTTCAATTGGCTTCACCTGGCCATCCACAGCTGCAGGAAGAGAAGTGGATATGTCTATTAGAGTTACTGTTGGTGATTAGTAAAAACTTTGGTGCGTCTCTGTGAGAACCACTAATATAACTGTTAACTAAATAACATATTAAGATTCTTGGTGAAAGGGAATTGTAAGGCTGCTCTCATTACCCAAGTTGAGATTCTTGTTTTTCATTCTGTCATGAATGTTAACGATGGTTGAAATCAGTATCTTGATGAAATTGTAAAGTCCATCGCCAAGGATTAGAGCAACCGATAGAAAAACCTGCAAAAGGGTTTATGGAAAACAGTGAGTCAGTGAGTATGAGATAACCGGTCGTGTACAATCATACATCTATCTCTCTCTCTCATCACATGGATGAGAGAGACAGACATATGATTTATTGTATACAACCGGTGATAGGGAAGTTTTTGTCAAGACGAGGACAAAGTGGATAAAAATTTAAAGGGTTGAGGGAAACCTTGTAACCATATAAACTCTTCATGTCATATTCATCTAAACTCTCAGAAAACCAGTGTCCTTTAAGCTGGCCAATAAGCGGCCACATTACTCCGAAAGAGAGAACAGATCCAAGAAGCAAGGACAAGTTTACTAGATGGGAACATATCATGCCTGCTCCAACAAAAGTCATGCTAAAATCGAAGTAGAATCTGCAATCGATAGTAGCCACAATTTGCAAAGGATCAGTTACAGCTAGCAGAAACAAGGGAAAAGAGTGATTGAAGAAAATCCATTGATACGTACGTGTGTTTCCAAGCTTGCAAACCGAATGTGGGGAATTGGGCGAATCCACATTCTTCTTTGGCACTGTAAAACCACTTGAAAAATCCCCACAAGAAGCTGACTGAAAAGTACTTCATGAATCCATGCACTTGCTTCCTGCAAATGGTCAGAATTTTCTGTTGAGGTTTGATTCTAACATGTCTTTCTATGAAGAAAGAGAAGAGTACTTTTGGAAGATGTTTACTTAGCCATCTTATCTCCCTGAGTGTGGAAGCCATTGATGAGAACAGCAGTTGCCAAACCACTTGGATATGTTAATTTCAGGTCAACTATCATGATCTGTGAAGGAAGGAAAGTTCCTTAAAAAAAATCTACTTCAAAGTTCAAGGCAAAAGAAATCAAATTTATCAGAAAAAGTTGAACAAGAAACTGAAGACTAAAAGACCAATATAGAAATACCTTCCTGAGAGGAATTAAGACAAAAAGGCCAACAAAGCAGACTAGAAAAAGGAAGCCAGTCATCCAAACAAGCCCAGGTTCCTTGACAGCAGATGCAGAGTTTCCCTCTGTGTTCACCCCAGACAACTCATATGTCTTCTTGTTTAATCCCAAGAGATAGGATGCAAATCCACCTGTGTATCCCAAAAGCATAAAGATATATAATGATTAAGAAAGATTAATTATAAATGAAAACAACTTAAAGTAGAAGAAAAGAGAACTAATAACAAAGCTTAGTTTAATATGTGAAAGCCAAATACCTCCCACAGCAATACTATAACATGCAACTGCACAAGTCTGTATCATAGTATTCTCTTGCCGGGTGAAGGGTCTTGATTCAAATCCTGCCTTTTGAAGCAGGTTTGTCCATGTCCGGATAAACACAAAGGCAAGGAGAGCAGCAGAGACATTGAGGTTAGGAACAATCCCAGTTGTGAGGTTTAGCTTCATGGCTATCACACTGTACACCATTCCAATCACTATGCTTGCAACGACTCCCCGTACCGTTATCTGCTCTGTCCATGGAAGGATTGTCCCAGCTAACTCCTCGGGTTCGATTACTGTCTCGTCTTCCACGTCCTCTCTCTCAATCTCCTTCTTCTCTCTTGCTTCCAAATCCATGCTGATGGCTTTCAGTTTTACTATCTCTGCACTACTCAAATTACAGCAAGTCCTTTGTAAGAACCCAGCAAGGTATTTACTTGCCACTTCTTTGGGGTCAGCTTATTTGTTAGGCAAACAGAGAAAGTGGGATAAAATCTAAACAATAACTTGCCACTTCTAGCATGAAGATGTTGTAGACATAGAAAGAAAAAAAGGTTAAAAAGGAATCAATGCATGATGAAATCACCTTGGAGCTCTTTTATTTTAATCCTTCCCTTCTAGGTCGCTACTGCAATGGATGATGGGGCTGGATTGGCTATAGAAATCACTTAAAGCTTGACAAATGTTGGTCCTCGTCTTTTTGTTTAGCTGATAATTTAGACCCTTTGTAGTGAACAGGACAGCCAGAATATATGCATGTGTTGTTGCCTTCCTGAATATATAGCCCACAATTCAGCAACTGATATCAGACAGGCTATCCTCTTCTATCTCCACACTAGCCTACAAATTCCAAAACCACATAAATACATCTTGTCAATGGAAATTCCACACATAACAGTAAAAATATCTGATATATGGTCTTTATTTTATATATAAATCAACCACTTGCAAAAGTACCAATTAATAAATAAGATTTTTGAAGTGCTAGGAAGGCAGAAAGTGCTTGATATTGATCACAACTATAACCATATATATGTTTGCCTACTTCACAAGCATTGGCTTTGCTAGGTGACCTTATCCTTTACTCTCCATGAAATGAAGTGGTTAAATTGGACCATTGGGAATCTTTAAGTTGTACATTTGTGGGTCAAGCAACACCCCTTATTGAGTAGGAAATGATAGCTGCAGAAGAAAAACAATACATTGATGTTGTTTCTGGAGCATGAAAGTCAAGAAGATTCCTTATTGGCATTTGACAATTACTCTGTTAATCACAGTGTTTCTCTTCCGCGTATCCTTTTTTTATGTAAGGAAATCACATCAAATAACTGCTTTTAACAAGTTGATATTTTTTTGACTGTCGAACTAAAAGTTAAATAATTCGCAAACTTTTTTACTATTTCACCCACCGAAATGCTCATATGTTGAACCCTTGATTCGCAAAATTATTTGCTTTCTTATATACACACGACGACCTTTCAATCGAGAAAGTACAAGTCTAAAAGTTTATGACTTATATTTTATATGTTGCTCTCTGTACATTTTGCTGGTTTGTTGGGTTCTGTAGACATAACATGTGAAGCTAGTGTTTGTTTTTTAATAACAAAGTCCTCATATGCTTAATCAATACTTCAAATCTAGCAATTACTTGTCAACACTAAATTTGAATCATTAAGTGTAAAATAGACAGATGATCAAAGTTTTACTTGGCAAACCTAATCAGAAAAGGAATTGAGAGGAAGCTAATCAATGCAGGGAGGATAACCTGTGGATGAGAATGAAGGGAGGGCGTTTTTTGTCCCCTGTGGAAAAGGGCAATGGCCATGAGGTCTACATACACACGCACTCTCAACCCAGCTGTGGTTCAGGAACATTCAGCAATGGCACTGTGCCTGCACGTGGCTTTCACACCTTTGGCACCAGAAAAAAAGATGACAATAAACTTCTACTGATTGAAACCTCAGACCCCATGCTATTTAATTAAGCTTCAATGATGGCTTGATGCATTTATTTCTTCTCCATCTCTTTCTTTGACCAAAAAACAAACAAAATGGCTTAGATAAACACGACTTAATATTGGCTTATGCATTATGCTTGCCGACTTAATTTTTATTTCTAGCTTTTGAAAGCATCCGTACTTCATCAAATCATGGGAACATTTTGTTCTGTTCTTCAAAAGATCACCAATAGAAATATATATAGAATATTTACAGTGGTGGGTACCCATGTTGAAACTTTGAGCAAGGACTAACTAGGCATGGCCTCATTTCAAGATTTTGTATGCATGTGTGTGTATATAATCAACTTGTTGAGGTCATACTAAAAGATCCCAATATTATAAGGTTGCCAATAATTGTTAAAGAGATCAGCTGACTAACAAAAGTTTGTAAGATACTATAAAGAAGCACAAGCTTCTTACGCAAGGAGTTCGTAATTCAAGTGGTTTAGAACAGTTACATATGCACCTAAAATCATGTCCCGCTTCCAATATTGTTTGTATAAGAAAAAACACTCAAGCTTATTATGACTTATTTGTGGGTCTCAATCAAATATGTTTACTCCTTTCTTTTCTTGTATTTTCTTTAAATAATCAAATATGTTTGCTTTATTTTCTGGGCAAGTCCAAATTGAGGGATATTGTAAGCCTAACCAGTCCTTGGGTTCTATTTGGTTTGGATATTGATCAGTACATATCCCATATATTTTTAAAGCAACTATATTCCTACTATATATACAACTTTTCAATTGAGATCTCAAGGTGGGTTGAAAAACCCATTTGCTATAGTTGATTAAAATGAGAAAATGGAGAAGAAATCTTCATCCAAAGTGGCTTTTCTAATCATAGATATGATGACCTTAGTGGAGCCTTGGGCAATCTTTTGGTGATCTTCAACAAATAGATATGGGATTGCAACTCAATCACACTCAAAAGCTGTAACTTTCGTTTTGGCACTAACAGCAGATACATATATATCATCCCTTTTACTCTGAGCTTGACTTTTTGTAGGATTCTAGTATTACTGGTTCAGAATATTTGGGGTAATTGCTGCTATGGTCCCTGCCTCCACTTTTTCATTTTGGGCCAGGCATGCTATTGCTGTAACCATAAAGATCATGGAGCAGGCTTTTGTGCACCATACCTCTTGGCAGGCTTTGGTATTTTTCTTGTTCTCCAGCTTCAGAAAGCAAAAGGGAAGAGTGTGAGGCTGCAATTGATTAAAACCACAACAAAAAGGACAAGCATGTTCTTAGTGATAAACTCCAAGCCTAAAACCAACAATTCATGAACAAGACTTGACATTTCACCTCTCCAAGTGTCCCGAATCTCTTCCACTCGATTCATAACTCACGTGAATAGTCTATTATGATATCATAAAGAAAGATTCTATTGCACTATAATCTCAATAATGGCATTATTGCACCTTGGTTTAAGCTGACACATTGGGCTTAACATCATAAACAACTCTGCTTAAACCATCAAACAGAGTGCTAAACAAAGGAACAGCTGTCAAGTTGCAAGATTGCCAGATGTCAAGACACTGTTGCTTACTTTCATCACACACAAACTAAAATAGGCCTGGGAGATGGGAGCATTAATTCAGTTTGGGCTGGATCTGAAGTTTAGAACACCCATGGTATTGTTAATTGTCCCTTTAAAGTTGAGGGTCAACTCATTTTTGGGAGCCAACAATTTACTGCACTTGTACCTTTGTTTAAGCTAAAAAAAAAACATATTAGGGTCAACTCATGTTGGGAGAAATCCTATACTTTTTTATCCCCTATGGGCCTATGGCAAGTAATTTATATATTTCTGGACCGTTTCCAAAAGAGCCACAGGGTCAACTTAGGGTCAACTCATATCGGGAGAAATCACAGCTTGCCAAAAGTATCACAACTCTCTGGACCGTTTCCAAATGCTTGTTGTTGAACTTTGAACGCAAATTGAGACCCAAAACCAGACCAAAGACAAAAACCATATAGATGGTCTTGGATTCATGCACCTCCCAAACCATCCAATCCCCTCACAACTCATCATTATTCGCATACAGCCGTCTCACCTCCATCGCTCGTCCACAGTACATCGAGCACGCAGAAATATCTCAGAAACCTTGTTCGCCGCCTTTTTTGTCGTCTTCCCCACGTCATCATCACATAAACTGTGTGCTCCCTGCCCCGGAAACCCGAACCAAACCCGCATCACCCCCACTGTATAAATACCCACGCCTTCGAGGCAACTTACTTGAATCTCACTTGGGTCAAATACTCCGAACAACGAGATGTGTAGATCGACTGACTACCACGGATTTCAACCGAGGAGAGACCGGTTGAAGATTCGGGCTCTCTTTCTGCGGTTTTCCGGTCTGAATACCCGGGCACCGTTACCCGAATCCCTCACTCTTTCGTTTCTTCCTCGGATTAACGAGAACGAGCTAGAGATCGACGGGTCAAAGATCCGACCCGATACGCCGGCATTCCTCACTCTCTACCGGGTCGTGAATGCCAAGGTGAAGGACGGGGAAGTGATATTCGGATCCCGAGAGCGGGTCGAGGCCGGCGATGGGATCCGGTTCGAGGTTTATCTGAGGGAAGAGAAGGTGCTAAAGGGAACTTTCAGGAAAGATGAGGGGCAAGAGTGGAAATTGGAGTGTAAGTGCGCGCTGGAGAGCGAGAGCGTCGCGACGGAGATAGCTGAGGCGCAGGTCTGCGTGGCAGTGGAGGGACACGTGGCGATGATTGAGAGGGTGAGAATGGTGGTTAAAAAAACAAAAAAGCACCCGAACTGCGGGTTTAAGCGGCTGGAGGAGATTCCAGAGGAGGGAGAGGTGGATTATGAATCGGACGGCTGTTGTTGTAAATGTGGATCGGACGGTGGAGATTCGGAGGTGGGTGGTGACGTGGACGGAGAGGATGAGGAGTTGGAGGTAGATATGGAAGGAGTGAGATGGGCCGTTGACGTGGGTATTTGGGTCATGTGTTTAGGCGTGGGCTACTTCGTTTCCAAAGCCTCTGCCAAAACATTAAGACGAAGAAGATTATTTTAAGCCCAATGGGTTTTTTGTAATTTCAAATCTTGAAATTTGACACGTTGTTGAGAGTTCAATTGTAAAGCCTATTGGCCCTATGTTTTGAAATGTAATTATTCTCTAATCAAAGACCCAAAACAGTAAAGGTCATAATGATGTCAATTTTCAATGAATTAATCAAGTTCGTTTTTAAGATAATGAATGGGGTCAACTCAAAGATCTAATCACATCACAGCTTATATTTCTCTATTGTGGGACGTTGGTTAGAAGATTCCAATATCCCCTGTTTGTGTTGTTTTCATTTAATTAAAGCCTTTTCCATCCTTGGGCTTCAAATCACAATAACCTTTTTGCCTTGGGTTTCACCCAAAAAAATCATATCCTTTCTCCTCAATCCTTTCCTCAATCCTTTTGGCTGCGTTTGGTTCATGGGAAAGGAATCTTGGGCATGGGAAATCAATTCCTTTCCCATGTTTGGTAAGTCAGGTATGGGAAAGCGATTCCTAGCACATGGGAAAGTAGGAGGGAAAGTGAATCCTTCCTTACTCCTTGGGTTTCACTTTCCCTTCCCATGGGAAAGTAAAACTAGCATTAAATACAATTTTTTTTTGACTAATTTGTCCTTACTAACAATTCATAATTACAATTTTTATCCAACAATTATTGGTATTCTTTTTTTTTTAATAGGGGTACAATTGGGAAACTAAACAAAATTTGTTTTCCATTCCTACTCAAAACAAACATGGGAAAGGAAATAAAGTGATATTTCCGGATCACTTTCCCGGCATTACCAAACATGGGAAAGGAATCAACATTTCTCATCCCTTGGGAAATGACATGGGAAATGATTTCCCATCAAATTCATTCCGTGAACCAAACGGGGCCGTGCTTTCTATCCTCTCTACCTCTAGGGTATGTACCCACATGCACATTGACGGACCCAATGAAGGACAACTGTGGGCACTTGCCCACACTTACAAAAAAGTTGCAGCTGTATAATCCCACCCAAACTCATAATTTTTAATTTTTTTTTAGGTCTTTCTTAGGTGGAGCCCCCACATAGCCTATCCAATACATACACTTTAAACTTAAAGTTTATATTAAAAAAGAAAAACCCTATGTTATAAAAGAAGAATAAAGATCTCACCAAGTACACTCATTCTGTAATTTTGTGGAGAACTTAGTCATCAAGTTCACTTTAAACCCAAATATTTTTTGTTTGACTATATATCGGTTGGATTTTTTTTTAAGCCCCTAGATGAAAGGAAGTTTGGGTCCGCCACTGCACATGCAAGGTACCTTAGGTTGAGTAAAAGTGCTATACAATATGATTCGCTCTAGTTAGGTTACGTCCACACAAGAAGCTTGTAGCTTAAGTGGTTAAGAGCAGTTATTCATGCACCTAATGTCCTGTGTTCGAATTCCCTTTCCCTCAATATCGTTAATCATGTTCACTAATTGTAATGAATACACATCAAATTAAGAAAAACATAGTTCATTTAACATGTTTATTTGGTACATATACAAGATTTAATGAGCGCCTTATCATTACATGTCAATTAAAGATCATTTAAAGTTGATGATATGTTCTTTCGTGCATATGAAACAGTGGATGGGCAAACATTGACACCAGCCTACCCTTTGTGTATCATTATCTGATGGTGAGGGACACCAGCCTTACAATTGACAAGACCAATAAATGCCGGTCTTGGTCGACCAAAGGGAAAATGAGAAAGTGAGCAAACCACCAACACATGAACATGCTTAATAGTTGGAGGAGCTTGACAATTCCGTAGCCTACGAGACAGTACTACTATACAAGTACTCCATGTTATTCTCCATTTCGGTTATCTCTGTCGTTTTATCATCATGCCTGTCTAGCTAGAGAATGATAACAACGGCCAACGTGAAACCGCTATTGCATTACGCATATACCGCGTGTATGATTCGTTTAGCTAAAAAATGATACTAAAGCAAACAAGCGTAAATAATCATAAGAATATTTTAAATTGGGGAAGTTTTTCCCTTTGAAATGCAACAGTTTTAGCATGAAATAAACTACGTATTTTTTGTTGGAAAATTGTGTTTGAAAGGAAAAAAAAAAAGAAAAGAATTCCTCCAATTTGATGATCTAATGACATTTAATCAACCGAATTAAATCTTCTAATCAATGGAAGGCAGCATGTCATTCCCGTAATTTTTCGTTAAAAAAGATAAATAAAATAATAATACATTTCGGACAAAACAAGAAATCTGCCCAAGAAATTCAAATTCATAATTCCCAAAAATAGGGGTTTGTCTGAAAATTAATAATAATTAGCAACAAAACTATTGACAGCTCAGCTCATCCACAGCCACCTCAGAAAATTACAAAAATAATAAAAATTCACCAAAGGTGCAAAGACACCCAGCGCGGGTCCCAGCCGTCCCTTATAATGACCCATCCACGTGTCAACATCCCCATCACCCTTTACCGCCTCCGACACGTCAGCACCTCACATTTCAGTGAATTCACAAGCCAAGTTCTGCTCCGAGTTCTCTTCTCTTTCTTCACTCTCTCTCGCCTTTTCCTTTTCGCTTATCATGGCGGTCAACGAGTTCATATAATATCATCGAAACGCAGAGCCCATAGCCTCGAAACGGCGCGCAACTCTGTTTAACGTATAGCCAAAGCGCAAGTCCTCGCTAGTCGCTTCTTCTCCAAGAGGAGGAGCATGGGGAGGATGGGAGGCAATTCCAGGTCTCACTCTGCGAACCCCAGCGACTACAAGCTTCTGGAAGAGGTTGGCTATGGCGCCAGTGCTACAGTGTACAGAGCGATCTATCTCCCTTTCAATGAAGTCGTCGCTGTAAAATGTTTGGATCTCGATCGCTGCGGCAGCAATTTCGTCAGTTTCTTATTGCTCTGCTTGTTTCAAAATCTCAATTTTATTGTTGTTAACGAACTTTGGGGGATCTTTTTTAGTTGTTTGTTTACTGAGTGAAGCTAGATTTGATATGAGCTTAAGATCTTTGCTTGGGTTTGAGATTGGACTTCGATTTGTGAACTTGAATGCTTGATTTGTGAATGCGGAATTAGTTAGGAATCGGTAGACTTTCATTTTTTAATTGGTGTAGGGTTTAATTTGGTTTTAATTTATGCTTCAGATCCTCAACGGTCTGTATTGATGAGCACAAATCACAACTTTTGCAAATGCTATTATCGCTGAAGTACTCTCTTTGAAATGAATATTGTTGAAGAAAACCCATGTTCTACTGTTTCTAGTATTATAGCTGATTCATAACCCATTATTTTTTTGGGTGAAAATACATAACCCATTATTTGATATATTATGTTTGTATTCTTTCATAGGAAGATATAAGGAGGGAGGCGCAAACAATGAGCTTGATAGATCACCCAAATGTTGTAAAGGCGTATTGTTCATTTGTTGTCGAGCGAAACCTTTGGGTGATCATGCCATTCATGGCAGAGGGTTCTTGTTTGCACCTCATGAAAATCGCATATCCGGATGGGTTTGAGGAGTCTGCGATCGGTTCCATCCTTAAGGAAACCCTTAAGGCTCTGGTTTACCTTCATAAACAAGGTCATATTCACCGAGATGTTAAGGTTTGTTTCATTTACAGGTTGCCTTCCTTTCTGTTTCATTGTCATAAGTTTGTTTGGAGGTTCTTACTTTTTGATTGTTTTAATGTCTTTGCTACAGGCGGGAAACATACTACTTGATACTAATGGGGTGGTGAAACTTGCCGACTTTGGTGTTTCAGCTTGCGTGTTTGATGCAGCTGATAGGCAACGCTCAAGAAACACTTTTGTAGGAACGCCATGCTGGTGAGTTTTTAAGTCACATAAATTATTACTTAATTCCTGGTTTGGTGCCACATGTTATGCTAACTGCTTTATTATCCATGTATTTGAGATTAGAACTTGGTTTTTGCTTTCCAGGATGGCACCAGAGGTATTGCAACCAGGAAGTGGATACAATTCCAAGTGAGTTTTATTTTATGCTGTAACGTATTTCTTGCAATTGTTCAATGTTTTATCTGCTTTGAAAGCTAACTTCTTCACTTAACTTTTGGAGGAAATGATAAATTCTGGGCTGTACTGTATAATTTGAAAAAAAAGGGTCCTATGTGCTTATTGCTTAGTTTTCTGTTGGTTGATCTCTTTACAGGGCTGACATTTGGTCATTTGGTATAACGGCATTGGAGTTGGCCCATGGTCATGCACCATTTTCAAAGTACCCTCCAATGAAGGTACTTATGTTACCAGGATTGAACTAGACTGCAACCTCTATAGTGGTTCTTTAGTAAAACGTCTGACACGTCAAACTCTTTTTGTTTGTTCGCACAGGTTCTCCTTATGACCATACAGAATGCCCCTCCAGGGCTTGATTATGATCGTGATAAAAAGTTCTCTAAGGTATTGGTTTTCTTTCTAGATAGAGTGACATTAACACATATGTGTTTGATGCTTGCAAAACATTTATTAGTACATTGTGCGTCATTAATAGGTATGTAAATAGTCAAAGGCTTCAAGTGTAGTTGTTGCCCTGTATTGTATTTCGCTTACAGAATAATATTCTAATTGGAGGATTTCCAGTCGTGATCAGTCTTTTAAAGAGATGGTTGCAATGTGCTTGGTAAAAGATCAAACAAAGAGACCAACATCAGAGAAATTATTGAAACACTCCTTTTTCAAGAACGCAAAACCTCCAGAGCTTTCTGTAAAGAAATTGTTTACAGACTTGCCACCACTTTGGAATCGTGTAAAAGCACTCCAGGTTAGCTTCACTCCATTTTTATATTGCGTCCTTGCTTTCAGTCTTTGACATGTGTTGGTATACTTGTTTTATGAATTGCTAAAATATGGGAATATCGCAGCTTAAAGATGCAGCACAACTAGCTTTGAAGAAAATGCCTTCAGCAGAGCAAGAGGCAATATCACAGGTCTGAGACATCTCTTGATGCTGTTATTTTTTCACATAAAATTGACTTAAACAGAGTCAAAGTATGTTCATATCCAAAGCTTTTGTATACCAACTTGATAGCTAATGCATGCCTCATAATTTCTTTTGCCCTAATCTTTAGTGGTGTTATTGTCTTTCCTTGATCAGAGTGAGTACCAGCGAGGAGTTAGCGCCTGGAACTTTGATGTTGAGGATTTAAAAGCTCAAGCATCCCTGGTATGCCACGTATTTGTATTAGCAATTATCAGCATGGTGGTATCTCTGGGCGGTAGCATCCTTGTTTTTCTATATTGGCGAGTGAATCTGAATTAATATCTGTTGTTTTTGCTAGGTGCGAGATGATGATGATAGTCCAGAAATGATGGAAGACGATGAAAAGTTGAAATCCGTTGTTAGTTATAAGGTCATCAATTTCCTTTTTTTCACGAGACATTTGTCATGCTATTCTTAGTGCAGTCTAAGATATTAGTTTCTTTTTTGGTGATAGTGCACGTTGCTGGTCTTTTCTTTTAAATATATGATTCTTATGCAGAAAAATGATTTTTTTGTTTGCTTTGTTTTGTTTTTGTTTTTGTGCTAGCAGGAAGCAACTGGTTGCCAATCCAGTTTGGGGAAGTTGAACGAAAATAGTGAACCATATTGGACGGAATACAAAGAAGTAAATGATTATGAGGTACAACAGGTTGAAAGCTTGAACAAAAAAGGCAAGGTTCTTGAAAGTAATATACTGGAATCTGGTGGCCAGCAGAAAACAGCCTGGAAGAAAAATGGATCAAGCTCTGAGGCAACAGCATCTACATCAGAAAAAGACATGGTACAGGCCAAGACTAAAAATCTATCGGTGAAAAGTCGTCAAACGCAGAGTGGCCCACTCACACCTGGTGCTGTGCTTAGTCATTCATTATCAGAAAGGTCTCGCATCTTTGAAAGGTTTGTCATGGTTAAATAATGCTCCAAAATTGAAGCTATTGGTGTTGTCTCTCTCTCTCTCTCTCTCTCTCTCATGGGATAAGAGCCTGATGCTTTGTTATCTTTAGGAGTGAGAATGAAAATCAATCGGCTATTGATAAAGCTAAATGTGAAGTACGACGAACACCAAGCTTTAGTGGTCCACTGATGCTTCCAAATCGAGCTTCAGCAAACAGTTTATCAGCTCCTATAAAATCTTCTGGAGGTAATGAAGATGTCCATTATTTTTTAGAGATGACAATAAAAAATGCAACTCTTTCTACTGTTATGAGTACATTGGGCCCAGAATTCTTGTAGTGCTAAGCGTTTCACCTTTAATAGGTTTTAGAGATTCTTTGGATGACAAGTCAAAGGCTAATTTGGTGCAAATTAAGGGGAGGTTTTCAGTGACATCAGAAAATTTAGATCTTGTAAAGGTAAGGCTTTGTTCTTATGGTATGCTTATTCTATTTTTTACAAATCACTAACTTAAAAAAAATTGCCATAGGATATCCCATCAAGTACAATACCTCGTCGATCTTCACAGGTAGGTAGCCAGTATTTTCCTAACCCTTTCTCAAGTAATTTGTTCAGTTCTAATTCACATTCTCTTTTGTTATTATTTAGGGATCACCTCTAAGAAAGTCTGCAAGCGTTGGTGATTGGGTATTTGAATCCAGGCAAATGGTTTGTGTTGTAATCTCTCTCCTTCCCACCCCCTTCTCTGTGTGTGTATATATAACGATAGTTGTATACAGATACATCCATACATACGTGTGTGTGTGTGTGTGTGTGATGTCTTTATCTTACTCACTAATGAACATAAAAACTCAACTTTCCAACGTATTGGATTCAAATCCAACTCAACTTTCCAACCTATTGGATTCAAATCCAACGGCTGAAATTTATTTGATTTGGATAACAGCTCTAGATTTTGATCCAACGGTGGTGAGCATGGTCTTAATGCTCATCGATAACCGAGAGATCTAAATTGAATGTGTGTGCACATATTCATATATCCGTGTCTGTGTGTTTATTCAATGAACAACATTAGATAGTGGCATAGTGCCAGTAGTTTTTTCCCCATATTCAATATCTATTATGACAACATAGAAGGTCCAGTCACTAACTTAAAACTGTGGTAGCTTGAAATGTATTTGTCCATTTATGATTTCATTCTCTATGTTTCAGCCTACCACTCCGTCTGCCAAGGAGTTGAACAACAGCAACGTACCTGCATCACTTCTCCTGCCTCACCTTCAGAATCTTTTTCAGCAGACGTCGATTCAACAGGTAAAGAACAAATTTGGTACAACATAGATAGTGGATATTTGACTTGGAAGAATTTTATTTCTGAAGCTAAAGAGTATCCTTGTTTATTCTTTTGATTGCAGGATATAATTATGAATTTACTGAGCACCTTGCAACCAGCTGAGGCAGTAGAAGGTGAGTGAAATATCTATGAGTTTGATACTTGAAATTAATCGTCTATCAGTAAGGAGGCATTGAACCAGTTAGTAAGGTACTCCATTTTTGTTTCAGGTACTCAAAATGGAAAGTTGCCTCCACTGCCCCGCAGTTCTGAGAACAATGGAAGTGTAAGTATATTTCATTTTGTCACCATGATTGTTATGATGTGGGTATGACTACTATCATGGGAATGATATAAATTTGGTTCTTAGCAGCTTCTTTTGTTTTTTTTTCTTCCAAATGGTAGATCACTCTTGACTGTTTATTTGAAAGAATTCCATCAACTTTGACTGATTGAGGAAAAAAATAACTGTTAGATTAGTTCATTTTGAACTGGACTTGTTTACTATATCACTTTATGTGATACTGTGGAAAAGCAGATTTCTTTATGTTTGTTTTTTTGTTCATTACAAAACTCTATTGGACTGATATCATGATAAGTCATTAGCTTTGTAGACTTATCACGTTTCTACTCTGTTTAACCAACAGGTCGAAGCTGCAGTTTCTGAGAGGGAGCGTCTATTGCTCCTCAAGGTCTCTGAGCTTCAAGCTAGGTTAGTCATCTTAAGTTTAAACTGAATGCCTTTGAAGTCCTTTTCTGTGTTTTTTTTCCTGGTTTCATATAAGTTTGTCTAATGCTCTCTCTCTCTCTCTCTCTCTCTCCAGGATGAACAACTTGAGTGATGAACTGACTGCTGAAAAGACGAGACACATTCAAGTGAGTTGCTCAAGGGTTCATAATTACAGTTTTCGTGCCTTATATGGTTGAAGGAAGAAAGAACTTTACTTTTTGCATAATGTTGTAGTCGAGTCTGGTATGAGGGTTTGAGAAAATGGGAGTTGGACCAGTTGGTGGTGATAGGTTTCTATGCATGCCATTGCCATTATTGCTGGTTATTTGATTGCGTATAGTTTTTCATTAATGAATTGGTTATCTGGTGACAGTTGCAGCAACAGCTAAATGCTGTATCTGGGCAGGAAGAAAATGGGGACGGAAGATAAGGGGTGCCTGAAAACCCAAAGTTGTGATTAGTGTAAAGTGAATCCATGTACATCCGGCCCAGAGCGGTAGATCGTGCTGAATGTGTTCTCTCCAACAAAAAATTTTTCTCTATGCTGAACGGGAATCGTTCATTGGCTGCTGGTAAAGGTAGATGCATGGAGAAGGTAGCAATTTGATGTTCCTGAATCTCTTCTCCCACTGTACCTAATAAGTTCCCTCAAGGATTTCGGCCACTTCAGAATTCAGACGAGTAATAATCGAGCTTATGGATTCACCCGGATGTGATTTGTCCTGTTCAAAATTGGAAAATAGGTGCTGCTCTGTAGCGATCTAACCCCTGGACTGGGGGTCAAATTGGTTCTACAGTTATAAATATAATAGGGGTGTATTTTATATTTATAAGGTTAAAACAGACATTATGGCATCATTATTTTTGTCAAAATGGATTTATGAGCTTGTATATGATGGCGGTAGAACGTAATGCTGTTTATTATTTCATTTATACAAATTGTGCTATTCCTATTCCTATGTACGCTTCCACAAACTATTCAATTTTTGCTTTCTTTAGAAATATGGGGATTTTGAATGCATCCCAAATCTGCAACTCCCGTATTATCTTTGTGTAATGTACATATAGCACGAATTTATGAGAAAAGAAGTTGGTGTTAATCTCGAAATATAATAGTGATAGCAGGCGAAGTCAACGCAAATGGCGTGTCGTTTGAGAGGAATTAGTAAACGATATTTTCTCTCGTTTCTTTCTTTTTGAAAAACGCCGTCGATTAGTTTCTCTTTCCCAAAACGCGCGAGACTCGAGGTGATCGAACTCAGCTGAGCTGTGCAAATGGTGCAGTAAGCTCTGAAGAACACAAGCCAAAGCCATGGTTTCAATCCACTTCTCTTCTACTCTCCACCGTCTGAAACCACCACCGCTTCATCCCTCTCAGCTCTGCAACCTCAAACCCTCTTTCCTCTCCAAAAGCAACAAATCCCCAAACACGAGGAAGAAGATCGGCACCAGATACAGAACGTGCAGAGCGGAGTTCTCAAACGACGCACCGTTTGCTGCAGCCATCGGCGCCTGCATGCTCTCTTCTCTGGTGCTTCCGGTCACTACTCCAGAGGAAGATGGCGGTGGCGGTTCTCCTATGGATTCCACCGATGCCAGGTTTGCAGTCATGGGCATCGTTAGCTTCATTCCCTACTTCAATTGGCTGGTAAATAACACATTTTTCTTTTTTCTTGGTTGTGCATTGTTGAAGTTTTTGTTTATGTGTTTTAAACTTTTTATTGATTGGGTTTTGTTGTAATTTTTGTTGAGTTGGAATGAATAATTTTGGCAGAGTTGGATTTTTGCGTTGCTGGATACTGGGAAAAGGCGTTATGCGGTGTATGCGCTTGTCTACTTGGTTCCCTACCTCAGGTTTCATTCTCATTGCCTTACTCCTAATTGAATGCTTACATGTTCTGTGGCAATTGAACCACTTGAGAGCTTATTGTTTTTTATTTTGTGGACAATGAGGAAAGTTTGTCTCATACCAATCACCAACAAATGATTGAGCTTAATGATTTGTAATAGTGATAATCCTATGCAGAAGATATTGTATGGGTTTTGATGATTTATATATGTAGTTCTAGGCACTAATGTAATTGCTTGACTTCCTATGGTTTATCAGGTCGAATTTGTCATTGTCTCCTGAGGAGAGCTGGCTGCCTATTGCTAGCATTGTTCTATGCATTATTCATGTCCAGGTATAAGTCCTCTCGGTACTTCTTTATACCCAGTTCAACCTGTAAAGGAAATATATTGCTAACATGGAGAAACTATACGCCCGCATGCAATATCTTCTTGTTGGTGGGTTGCTGGGGGCAAGGTTTAGAGCTATGGTTTCAAGGGGTTTTGATTGTGAGTTCATTCAATTGTTTGTATATCATGTAACCTTATTCCTGTGATTCCATATTTTCTCCCTTGCAGCTGGAAGCCAGTATTAAAAATGGAGATCTTCAGGGCTTTCAATTGTTTAGCGAGGCTGCAAAGCATACTTCATTCACGAGTAGAAAGAAAGACCTGACTGGGCATGAAGGGACCTCTGAGGAGGTATTAACTACTTAGGGTCCTTGTAAGTTTTTAGATATGCTGGATAGTTTTTGTTCTTATCTGACAACGGCTTTAATCACTTTAATATAATCCGAAGGGGAGGAAAAGAGAAAATAAGAACCTACCATCCAGCGAAGAGATTGGGAGGTGGGGGGTTCCCAAGAAGCCTTTACAAGATCATGAACGCTTGAATGAAGATTCGGATGATGATGAAAGAAGCAAACGCTAGAAGGTCAGACCATGGTCAGAGTTGCAGGCAAGCAATTTGAATTGCAGAACGTGGCTTTTGTGCCCAGACAAAAATGTAGTGAATGTTGATATTGTCTTTTACTATAGTAAAGATGACCACGATTGCAAGCTCAGCGCATGGAGAGTCGAGAGGGATACCATAATTGTCCGATATTACTGGCTGCACACTGTTATGATTTAGCATATGATGCTTTCACATGAAGAATGTAGAATGTTGAATCGGCTTGCAGACCATCGAAATGAATTTGTTATGCATATGTTGAATCGGCTCGCACATTCTGGATGGCTTTTTCATTTTCGACTCTGGTTGGCTAAGGGCCATGGTTTTTTATTTATTAATTGGGTTGTTTTATTTGAGGAAATGAGGAATGAAAATGAAGCACAGTAACATTACCAAGAAATAGACATTTTAATTTTTATTGACATTTGACGTAAAGCACACTTTTGAATGAGTATTTTTGTGATCGGAAGTGGGTGGCAGAACCATTGAGAACTGTGTTCAGCAAACATTCTGCAATTCTGATACAAAGTAATTGCATTTCTCCTAAGTATGAACACCTTTGCTTGATTAGAACATCATCAAGAATTGGATCCTGATACAGGATTCTTGATAGGAAAAGGACTCAAGAGCCTTGCCTTAAAACAATAATCCAGGGCAATAGCAGCAGAAAGAAAAACAAAAAGACTCTGAGATACATACAATGCACCATCAAAAGCATGTGATAAGAAGCTACCAGCATTTAGCTCAAGAGGTTGTCCACCATCCAGTGTAGCAAGACCTGCAAAAGGCAAATACATTTTCATTTCAAGGCAAAACTAAGCACGCAGTGTCATATCTCAAAACTGTTTGATATGCTTGAAGATTTCAATTGTTCTGCATAGTGGTGTAATTAGTACCTTTGACAACGCCGAAAGCTGCAGGTGCTCCTGTCTTAAGATGAACATCATCCAAGTCTCTTCGAACTGCATATCGAAAGGTAACTCCAAATAGTGCACAGCTAACAAATGTGATTGCCAGGGGGAGTATCAGCTCTGAACTGCTGGACACCTGAGTGAAGGAGAAGGGCAATCCAGCAACAGTGCCGACAAGGGCAGAAATAGAAGCTGCTTTTATGGATTGCCATCTCTCTTTATCCTTGTCAATTTCCCCATTTCCAGTCTCTGAAAATCCATATCCATCTCCAAGTTGATCCCCATCTTGTGAGAGGGCACGCTCAGCTTCTTCAACCATGGCTTTTGCTTCTAATATCTCCTTTTGACATTCTGCAATCTTTAATGCACGCAACAGTCTATTATCAGTGGCAGCAAAAAATGCAAAAACAACAAAATAACAAATAAACTGAACACATAACTTGTCATTATATTTGAACAAAATTAACTCGTTTCATGAACAACCATGTGCAAGCAATATCATGCTATATTGAATTCACAGAGAACCAACCGTAAGCAGCAACAGAAAATGTCTCAACAACAGAAGAAGGAATCAAATGAACACAATTCCTCTCATAGAGCAGATTTAATTTGTTAGATAACAACCAATTATCTAAACATCAAATAAAACTGACAATTTCCACACATCAACCACAGGAATAATAACAAAATTAGGGAAACATTAATTTATATACATAAAGATCCCAAATTTTTAAGTTTTTCACTTCAAGGAAGTAGAAGAAGGCATCTAAAACCAAAACCCAACTCAGAAACAAACCCAGAAATGGATACAAAAAATGGGAATTGGGAAGAATGAGAACCTCAGAAGCCCTGCTTTCAAGTTGGTTAATATAATCTCTCACAAGCTTAGCCTCAAGTTCTTGTTTCTCAATCTCAGCCAGCTCTCTCTTAGCCATCTCTACCCTTTGAGACGCCTTTTCCAACCCATCAAGCAAATCCCTGTTCTCTTCTCTTTTCAAGAGCTCCTCTACTTGCTCTCCCACAATGCCACTCAGTGCGTCCTTCAAGCTACCGCTCTCTCCAGAGGCGCTTCTCGTGCATTTGACTATGAGGGGACGAGATGTTGAAGGAGAAGAAGCTCTGTGAAAGATTGTAGAGCAGGTTTTTGATGCTGCGATGAGTTCTCTTGGGAGGAGAGATATGGGGATTGTGGAGGAAACCCAAGTGAGATTTATGGTTAAGGGCATGGTGATCACTGATTTTTGGAGGATTTTGTTATCCTATTTCATATTTTGTTTGAGGAAGATACTCACCCCAATTTCCATTTGCAAGTGCTACACCCAAAAAATATCTTATCTCACCCTGAACTTTTTTTTCTCCCTTTATTTCTCTCAAGCAATTAAGCTATATTGTTATATTATCTTTCAAATGACCTCTTGTTTAAAATTTAAGAACTTTGTTTATCTTTTTTTAAAATATCCATATTCATTTTCAATACCAACGATATTGAGAGATGAAATTTAAGATTTTTTTTTCATTTTCTATACCAACAACAGTGAGGGATGAAGGATTTAACACAAAAATTTCCGAAATAAATGTGATTGTGTCAACGGGTCTAACCCAGTTAAAAAGGGCCTTAATTTGCAAACTAACGATCTCAATAACGATCTCAAATTCAAAAATCAATTACACCGTGGTAGTGTGTGTGAGTAACCCCTTTAAATTATCGCTTGTACTTTATAAAAAAAAAAAGTTGAATACACTCAAACAATAATTCCCTCCCAAAAGGATATTTAGTATTTAAATTTCTGAGGAAGTATATAATTTTGTACTGAATTTTTTTTCTTTCTAGAAATATAGTTTCTGAAAAAACAAAAAAAATTACAAATTCCAAAATGATTATGTACACTAAGTGCTGAGCAAAATTAATGACAAAACAAAAATAAAAATAAAAATAAATAGTGCAAATAAAATAACGCCCGACTATTGAAATCCCGCTAAGGCATGCTTCCGCTAGTAGGCAGAGGGTTTAAGCACACGCTACCATTCGTCTTCCCCAGCCACCACCATCACCTGCGCCTTCACCTCTCTCGCTCTCTCATGGCTACCGCTACTTCAGCTAAGCGAGTCGGCACTCACAATGGCAGCTTCCACTGCGACGAAGCCCTCGGCTGCTTCATGATTCGCCTCACCGACAAGTTCTCCAACGCCGAAATCATTCGCACCCGTGACCCCCAGGTTTGTAACCCTTCACCATTTTCTGTTTGGTTCCCGAGAAAATTGATGCAAAATGAAGTTACTTGATTGGAAATTGGAAGCTCTTGCAGGAATTTGTGATTTCTTATTGTCGTTGTTATTGTTTGTTTGTGGGTTTTAGGTTTTGGAGGGTCTGGATGCTGTGCTTGATGTTGGGGGTGTATATGATCCTAGTAGGGATCGGTATGATCATCACCAGAAGGGCTTCGAGGAGATGTTTGGCCATGGGTTTAAGACTAAGCTGAGTAGTGCTGGTCTGGTTTACAAGGTATTTACTTTCAAAAGGTTCTCTCTTTTTTCGAGGTTTGAACTATGGGCATTTCAAGTGTGTAACTTTACTTGTGTTAAATCTGGTTGTAGCATTTTGGGAAGGAAATAATAGCCAAGGAGCTTCAAGTTGATGAAGGCCACCTAGATGTGCATCGGTTGTTCTTGGCTGTTTACAAAAGCTTTATGGAGGTACTACCAAGTTCTGCATCTTTATTTTTCACTCCATGCGAATTTGAACTCAAATGGACTCATAGATACTGACAAACCTCTTATGTTATAAAAGAGACAAAAACCCTTATAAGGATGCACGTTTTGCAGATGTTTCTATTCTTCAAAGTTTTATTGAAATGTTATTTGTAGTTACTCTTTTCGCTTTCTTGAATGTTCAGCAAATTAATTTGACATGCATTTTTTGTTAGTCCAACTGTGTTTTTAACATTATTGGTTACTTGTAACAGGCAATTGATGCTGTTGACAATGGGATCAATCAGTACGATACGGAACAGCCTCCAAGATATGTGAATAACACACATTTGTCTTCAAGGCTGGGCAAGTTGAATTTGGATTGGATAGATCCCGATCAATCACCTGAGAAGGAGAATGAAGCCTTTCATCGAGCCATGGAACTGGCTGGCAGTGAGTTTTTAAGTGTGCGTCTTTCTTTCATCAAGACTTAACAGATATGTAGAATTTTCTCTATTATTTATTTTGGTAAATTCACATCAAACATCTGTATCTAATAATTTTCTTTCACGTCTCTGAGCACATAACTATAAGGGGAATGCTTTAATGAGGTTGTGTTTTATTGGGATTTATTTTTTTACATCCCTTTTCAATGACCCTTTTTCCGAATTTCAGAGTGTTCGTTTTCATGCAAAATCTTGGTTACCAGCACGGTCTATTGTAATGGAGTGTCTCTTAGCAAGATGGAGTGTTGATCCTAGTGGAGAAATCATGGTTTTGACTCGATTCTGCCCTGTAAGTATGCAGTGCTGTATTCTTTTTGCCAATTTAATAACTTTAGGCTTAAGCTGTCTCTTATAACTGATGCTGATTCTATTAGTTTTAGAACTTCTTCATTACATCTTCAAATGTTTTTAAGCGATTTGTTATCCATATCTGGGCTTAGTTGAGACATCTGTATATTTTCATGCCCTACAGTGGAAGCTTCATTTATTTGAACTTGAAGAAGAGATGAAGATTGACCCTCCCATAAAATATGTTCTCTATCAGGTACTTGTATCAATCTCATGTCCTTGTTATCTTTTCTTGGATTGTAATGATTCAGTTTTTTTTTTGTTTATGGTCTGCAGTGGTTTCTGTCTCTTTTCTTCTGCTGTAATGTTTTTGCCCCCTTGACATTATTTTTAGTTGTGTAGCTAATTTGTCTGCAAATTTATCTGAGAAGAGTCGCTAATTTTATTATCAAAATAAAAACAATGTGCAGGATGATAGGAGCAAACACTGGCGAGTTCAAGCGGTGGCAATAGCTCCTGATAGATTTGAGAGCCGAAAGCCTCTAGCATTGCAATGGCGAGGACTTAGGGATGAGGAGCTCTCGAAGGAGGCTGCGATCCCCGGATGTGTTTTTGTCCACATGAGCGGGTTTATTGGAGGAAATCAAACATATGAGGGCGCTCTGGCCATGGCAAAAGCTAGTTTGAAGCTTTGATAGACAAGATTGACTTGCATTGGTGTGATTACTAATTCAGATTAGTAAATTTTGGGCATTTCAGCTGGATCTTTGCGAATTTCTTAAACTTTAGCCTGTTTTATGTTCCTACGATATCGCCTTCGATGAAATTTTCCCTATTTGGTTTCTACAAAGTGTTGAGTAAACATTCATGCAGTGATTTCAGAACCCACAAACTGGAATATGCATACGTTCTCTCAATGACTTTGAATATGCAATTTTCTCAGTTGAGCAGAAATTGATTTGGCCTCGTAGACGATTTTTATAATTATTCAGATGCTTGAAATCCATACCAAATCATTTTGCATACTAAATGGTGAAAGAAATGAAATGTAACCAAATGGTTCTTTTGGTTTTAAAAGTGCAAAATCTGGATCACCAGCCAACTTGCTTCCTTCAACTCGAACCTCTGCAATTTTTATCTTCTTTTATAAGTTTTGGGCTCTGTGTTTGTTTTCAATCTCTCTCCGGACGCCATTGAAGTTGTTGCTCAGTAAAGTACAACTTACAAGCTACACTGCCACACTTCCAAGAGTACACCATGCAGCTGCACACGTGACTGTGTTAATATGTCATGAAATAGATCTCTCTCTCTCTCTCTCTCTCCCCCCTACCAGTCAGTGAAGTGAAAAAGAAAAATCACAACTTTTTCCCCTAAACCCCAAAACTCACAACCAGCAGCCATGGCCACACTGACTTACCCCACCACCACCACCACTATCAGAGCCACCAAACCCACATTATCTCTCAGAAAACCCACCAAACTCATCTCCTTCCCTCTCTCCCCACTCAAAACGCTAAATCTCACTGCCACCTCCGCCTCACCCATCAAATCAACCTCCTCCTCCGACCACACCTCCACCGCCACAACCACCACCACCACCACCTCCATCTCCCCCTCCCCCCAAAACCTCAAGTCCCGCCTCCAAAACGGCGAGACTCTCTACGGCCTCTTCCTCCTCTCCTTCTCCCCAACTCTCGCCGAGATCGCCGGCCTCTCCGGCTATGACTTTGTCGTCGTCGACATGGAGCACGGCCATGGCGGCATCTCCCAAGCCCTCCCCTGCCTCCACGCCTTGGCCGCCGCTCAAACCCCGGCCATTCTTCGCTTGCCCGAGGCCTCCGCAGCTTGGGCCAAGAAAGCCCTAGATCTGGGCCCCCAAGGCATCATGTTCCCCATGATCGAATCTTCCAAGGACGCCAAGAAGGCCGTCTCCTACTGTCGCTTCCCGCCCGCCGGCGTCCGCGGGTCGGCCCACACCGTCGTTCGGGCCTCCAGCTACGGCATCGACGAAGGGTATTTGAGCAATTACGAGGATCAGCTGCTGATCATGTGCCAGGTGGAGAGCGAGGAAGGCGTGAAGAACGCAGAGCACATCGCGGCCGTCGATGGGGTTGACTGCATTCAGATGGGGCCGTTGGATCTGAGCGCCAGCCTAGGGTACTTGTGGGACCCCGCAAACAAGAAGGTTAGGAAAATGATGGAGGCCGCCGAGAAGGCCGTGCTGGGGTCCGACCCAAAACAGGGTGGGGCCTACTTGGCTGGCTTCGCTATGCCCCACGACGGGCCTCGCGATCTCTGGACACGTGGATACCACATGGTGTCGGGAGCCGTTGATGTTGGGCTGTTTAGGAGCGCTGCGGTGGAGGACGTGAAGAGGTTTAAGATGAACTTGATCGACGGCTCTGATGATCAGCAGGAGCATGAGAAAGATGCTGATGAGAAGTACTGGAGCGAATGATGAAAACTCTTGTTTTTTTTTTCTTTTTCTTGGCGAGGAAAAATATTGAAGAAAACTTTAGAACTTAGAATCTTGGACTTGTGAATTTGAGTGGGCTTTTTTATTTTTCTAGTGGAGTTTGGGCCCATGGGGACTGTTTTCATATAATAAAAGGTCAAATCGCCGGCCAAATTATATAACAAATATTATTTTTCTTAGCTATTAATGGATTTACTATTTAGCATGTCTTAATAATAATAATGAATATTTTTCTTCTAATAAAAAAATTAATGGATATTTTTTCGGAATGACAAGTTTGCCGACTGTATTTTTTGGTCAAAAAACAAGGCACATGGAAAAAAACCCGACCAAGTAAAAGAAGAGATGTGACATGTTACGACGATGCTGTCATGAATAAGAAAGTGTATTGCAAGTTTTTGTCTTCATAGCTGGCTTATATTATATGCACCAAGCCTCTAGAACATATGGGTTTGGCAGGTAATTTACCAATTGAAATGGAAATATTCATTTACTCAAGTGTAATTATGTGCACCCTGCCTAACTCACTATGATACTCTTACCTTACCATGCCAATTTGTGGATTAAAAGATGGTTTGCATTATACTTATAAGTTCCTAAGAGAATTGCAACAAGTTTTCTGCTTTCTGATTGAGTTTTGAGACATATGTATTAGATTTGATGATTAAATTTTTCAAGAGTAGAACGTGTATGAAAGTTTCACGTTTAGAAGACATAGTATAAAAATAAAGTTATTATCAGTTGCGCATGGACAGTAAGTCGTTAATCAGTATGTGACATAAATTTAATAAATTAAGAGTTGTATTGATGGAGACTTAAAATTTGATCTGTGAGGCCATTAAGAAAATAAAAATCAGTTACCTATGAGAATTTTTGGGAAGAGTATGTTATAGCGTGAGTCGGGAAAAAAAATAGTGAAAAAGAGAAGTCAGGAAAACCTTACTTATCATATCTTGGCTTCCTATTTGCCCAATTAGAAGAAAAGAAAGGAAAAGAAAAGAAAAATAAACAAACACAGTCAACAAACCCATCACCGCCATCGGACCAAAACCAGTCTTTGTGTCTGCGTGAGTTCATGGGAATTGAAATCCCCGGGAAATCTTGAGAGCCTTTTCTCAATTCACAAATCCCACTCTCACCGTCTAAACTTCGCTTCATGTCCACTTCAGGGTTGGTAGCCAGTCCTTTTTAAGCGTCATTCTACACAACAGCACTCCTTACCACTCTCTTTGCTTTTGCTCCTCTCTTCCTCTCTCTTCCTCTCTCTCTCTCTCTCTCTCTCTCTCTCTGTGAGCTTGTTTCGCTTGTGTGAGAGGCTGAGAGCGAGCAATGGAGTTCTTCTACTTCCTTCTGTTTGGGGCTCTCTCTGCGGTTGTGGCAGCTTTGGAGCTGAGCAAGAACAACAAAGATCGCATTCATACCTCCTCTGTTTTCAATGATTTCAAGAACAACTACCTCCTCATCTACTCTCTCATGATGGGTAAGCTTAGATCTGTCATTTCTTTCTCTTTTCTCATCTGGGTTTTCTTTATTCTGTGCTGTATGTACTGCAATGTCGCTCTTCTTTTGGATTTGGATATTCAGATCGAATTACTACTGTTCTTGATTCCATGGTGAAGTGCTGTATGTACTGCAATGTCGCTCTTCCTTTGGATTTGGATATTCAGATCGAATTACTACTGTTCTTGATTCCATGGTGAAGTAATGTAAATTGGACTAAAATTAGAGATTCAACTATGTAATGTTTTTTGGATTGGCAATTTTATGTAATGAGCAAGCATGCTGTTTGTTCAAGATTATTGATCTAGTTATATTCCAGTCATTATAACCCCTACTAATTACTTCTTGTTGCTTCTCCCTTATCTGTTTACGTTGGTTGATGGTATCAGTGCTGTAATTGATGTGCTGCTCTTTGCTATGGTGTCTGAGTCTTTTGATTGTAGTGCTACACTTGATTGCATTGGTTATGGATGGTAATATAAATCTTTAAGGTCAAGAGTATTATGTTATTTGAAAATTGCTTGGAATTGAAGTAGATTGTTGCTTTTCATTATGAATCATCCTTGAAATGTTTTATCATTCTGGATCTGATTAAATTGGTTGTGGCAATAGCCGGGGATTGGTTGCAGGGTCCGTATGTGTATTACCTCTACAGCCAGTATGGGTTCAGCAAGGGGGATATTGGACAGCTTTTTATTGCTGGGTTTGGGTCATCCATGTTGTTTGGGACAGTTGTGGGATCTCTAGCTGACAAACAGTAAGGTTTCATGTTGATTAGCTGTTGTGTTTCCTTAAACTTGATCATATTATTGATTCTCAATAATGATATGCTAATTTCAGGGGTCGGAAGAGGGCATGTATTACGTACTGCATAACTTACATTCTAAGCTGCTTCACCAAACATTTTCCTGACTACAAGGTTTTACTGTTGGGACGCATATTGGGAGGCATTGCCACTTCTCTACTTTTTTCAGCTTTTGAGTCTTGGCTTGTTGCAGAACACAATAAGGTGCTGTGATTGGTCTGCATTAATTGCAGTTATGGAATTCATTTTCTTGACAGGTTCTAATTTATAGCTAGTCTTACAAAAGCTGTGGATCAATTTATCCTTCTTTTGATAGTATGGAAAGCCTACTCATATTACTGTTTATATTTCTGCATGTCATAGAAGGTAGAAATTGGAACCAGTCAATTATTGGGTCCAAAGGGCTCAGATCATATTTTTGTCAATTTAGTTATTGTGTCATAAATTAAATTCCATTCAGTTGAATTGCTTTCTCCATGTTTTATCACGCGAGGGATTTTAGAATTCAATATTACTTCACAGATGCAATTGCTCTTTAACTGTTTGTGTCCCCTAATTTTTGCAGAGGGGCTTTGAGCAGCAGTGGCTTTCATTAACATTCTCTAAGGCTATTTTTCTTGGCAATGGTCTAATTGCCATAGTAGCTGGGCTACTTGGGAATCTTCTGGTAGATACTTTGGGATTTGGCCCAGTTGCTCCATTTGATGCTGCTGCATGCTTTTTGGCAATTGGCATGGCAATTATATTGGCATCATGGAGTGAAAATTATGGAGACTCTTCAGAAAACAAGAACTTGCTCACCCAGTTCAGGGGTGCTGCTGTAGCCATTGCTTCCGGTGAATCCCTGACCTTATTCTCTTTCCATCTTTTTTTTTTCATTAATGGTTAAGTCCATAAAAGAAACTTCTCCAATTAAATAATATAAGACTTTAAATAAAGGTGGGCTGACATTCATAGGACTCTAACCTTATTCTCTTGCATTTCTCACAAATTCTTCTTCTATTATTTTCCATTGGGAGCAGATGAGAAGATTGCTTTGCTGGGTGCCATACAGTCCTTATTTGAAGGCTCAATGTACACCTTTGTGTTCCTCTGGACTCCTGCTTTGAGCCCAAATGACGAGGAGATTCCACATGGTTTCATTTTTGCAACATTCATGCTAGCCTCAATGTTGGGAAGCTCTTTTGCATCTCGGCTGATGGCAGCTTCATCCCCCAAAGTCGAGAGCTATATGCAGATTGTATTTGTAGTCTCTGCGGCTTCGCTTCTGCTTCCCATTGTGACAACTGTATGTCATGAATTTTAATATATCAATCTTCTTCAAATTTACGAATTTAATTTGCTTTTAAACCATGGTTATCAACTTGTCTATGAATTTGTACAGTTATTCATTGCACCTTCCAATGTGAAAGGTGGGAGCATGTCGTTATCAGGGTATACTCAGCTCATTGGCTTCTGCATATTTGAGGCCTGTGTGGGCATATTCTGGCCATCCATCATGAAAATGAGGTCCCAATACATCCCAGAGGAGGCAAGAAGCACCATCATGAACTTCTTCCGCATTCCTCTCAACATCTTTGTGTGTGTTGTGCTGTACAATGTGAGTGATTTGGTTTCATGTACTCATGATCGTTTGAGGCTCTGCATACCAGTACATGCTTTTGACAAAAAAACAAAAACAAAACGAGACAAAAAACAAAAACTGTGAGGGTATCCTCAAATAGTTTCTCTCTCATAGAAATACAAATATGATTGTACATTTTTCTGTAAATAATGTTTTGGTTTGTTTCCTTTTCGAAGGTTGATGCATTTCCCATCACTATCATGTTTGGTATGTGCTCGATTTTCCTCTCTGTGGCTGCTGTATTGCAGAGGCGGCTTATGGTGATTGCTGATGGCCCAAAATCGAGTAAGTTCTGCTGTAGTCCTTGCTTCTTCCTAATTAATTGATATATTTCGACTGTATGCTATACTATCACAATTGCATTCCACCCCTTTTTCTTGTGGATTTCTTGTGGTGATGGTTAATAATGAATATGTTATGTTTCATCGTAGAACCAGAAGAATGGACAACACATGAGAGGGACACAGAAGCAGAGCCATTAAATGACTAATTGATGATGAATATAACAATAAAAGAAAAGACACCTGGAAATTTTTTGATGTTTGAAACAAGCCACCTATTCTAATGTGAACGTTCAAGCTGCATCTTGGTTTTCTGTTTGCTGTCTCTGATTGATGCCAACTTGAAAACAAGGCATGAAGGAGTTTCAGGGGGGTGGCTATAACACAAAGAAATGACTAACTAACGAGTCTAGTTGCTATCTGTAGTTAATGTATTTTCCAATCGCTGTAGACTGGTGCTTGCATCAGCTAAATTGTCATATGGTTGATGTTAGAAAATGTAAGGATCCTTCAGTCACTTATAAATTGTGTTTTTTTTTTCCTTCTTCCTCTTGGCCATTTTGTTCTCGTTCTTTTTTCCCCTCAACTTCTCATTTTTGTTTTGTTTCTATTGGACGTACTTAGAGGCAGCATCGTGGAAGTATAATATCAATTTGGTTTACATTTCTAATTTGAAATTGGTAGTCTTGAATTTTTGTAAATCTGAAGTGCATAAAGGCATAAAGAGAATGTTTAACAATTTCCTAATTGTAGACAGAAAATAGAAGTTTTTGCCGAAAGGAGGTAGGGGAGGGGGGAAAACTCATGCTCACGGCTATCATCGGAGACGGAAGATGGAAGTTAATTAGCGAGTGTAACTCTTTGTTCAATTATTGCTTGGATGTTTTATTTTCTTTTTTAAAACATAACCTTAGACAACCCCCAAGTAGCTGTTACCCATGAGTGTCCTCTTCTGACTGAATTCCGGACGACAAACCATGTGAAAAGGAGACAGGCTTTCATGTTCGTTCATGTCTTCTCCACATCATGATCCAATAACTAACTCAATTCATCTTCCTAGTCATATTCCAAAAAAATTTCTCCAACCCCACTCTCCTTTTTCTACCTTTCAACTTATCAGCACTTATAACATTAGTGGCTCATGCTCGTGAAAGAATGTGTACCTTTAATGGATTTTTAAGAACTATGCTAGCGCGTAAACGACTGATGTTAACATAGTTATTTAACTTACCCATTTTAAGTTAAATTCATGCTAGAGTCATGAACATGCAACTTGCGCATGTGCCATTATTGGCCATGTGATTGGTTTTCCAATTAAACCCTTTCAGCAAAGCCCATCTCTGTAGTTACTTGTAAGTTGTATTGTATCTATCTATGTATTGTTTACCACTCAGCAGGAACAAACCAAGTCTCCCTACAGAGACCTCCACCATCCTTATATTATTCTTTTGATGTTTAACCAGTTTTGACACAGCTGGTTTGATATTGAGTCTTTGACCATCTAAAAAGATGTACCACTCTCGCTCAAAACGAGGGGGCATTTGGTAATTTTGTCTTCAGGTTGTCTGTATGCAGACACCCTCGAGCCAATAAGATTTGCCCATCCACTGATTCTCTCAACTCACTCGTACATTTGAGAAAGAGAAAGTTTGAAGTGAGAGAGAGGAGTTAAAGATGGCCAATCTTAGAAGTCCAAGGTTTCAGCTCTTACTGGTTTTGCAAGTCCTTATGCTAATACAATCCAAAGTGCTTTGCTACCAGTACAAAGTTGGAGATCTAGATGCTTGGGGCATACCCACTTCAACAAATCCACAAGTCTACACCAAATGGTCAAAAACCCATGAATTCAAGATGGGAGATTCTCTCTGTAAGAGTTTTCTGTTTCTTTCTTTCAATATTGTTCTTTCTGTTTTCTCATTACAAAACCACTGAAGAAAAAAATTGGTTCTTTTTTCCGGTGTAATGCAGTGTTTTTGTACCCACCAAGCCAAGATTCAGTGGTTCAAGTCACAGCACAAGCCTACACCAGCTGCAACCTCAAAGATCCAATCTTGTACATGAACAATGGCAACTCTCTGTTCAATTTCACTTCATTGGGGGACTTTTACTTCACCAGCGGTGAACCGGGTCATTGCCAGAAGAACCAGAAGCTCCACATTTCTTTTGGCAATGGCTCTGCCTACTCTCCCTCCTATGGCCCTAGTGCATTGCCTGATTCTGCACCTTCTTACCCCACAGTTTTTGGCACAATCCCAGCACCCCCTTCTTCTGCACCATCACAAAGTTTCCCAGTTCTCATGGTAGCTGTTATTGGATTTGTGGTATGTTCACTGCTCAGTGGCAATCTCTGAACAGCTTCAACATGGCTGTTTTTGGATTCTTTTTTTTTTTCTTCTTCTCATGAAAGGTTCTACAAACATTGGCATATTGGTTGATATATGGAATTTTGGTATTGTAATTCTTTTTGGAAATCCAATAGAATAATGAAGCATATCATGTTCATATGTGATTTAGCATTGCTTTTCTTACTTTCTTTTGGTGAATCCCTCGAGTTTCGGAGGGCAGTCAAAGGATCATTTTAACCTAAAAGAGAAAGTTACAAAGTTACTTTTTTTAAAAAAAATTCATTTTTTTGCTATCAAGAGAAGAGAAGATAACATGGGTTTCCATCTCAAAGTACCAAGGACAGCCTGACAGAACACTGCCCGGTGATTGTGGCGGTGATTAGTTGTAGTTTGTATAGATTATACAATTATTAAGTATCCAGCTGGATGCACATGTTGCCCAAGACAGTGTCTCATCTACGTGGGTCACCAATTAAATGTAGCATCATAATAAGATTTGAAAAAAGAAAAAGAAAGAAGAGATGAACCGAAAGTCTGAAAGAATATGCTTGTATAATAAGCGAATGTAACTCTGCCACCACAAGGATCAACAGCAGCAAGTTCATAACCACAGTAACTGTGAAATATTGCATGCTCTACTATATATGGTACACAGCCTATCAAGGCCTCATAACAGCACTTGAGCTTTTTTCTCATCTTAAAAGTACATGGAGGTAGACACATTTGACAGAGTTGGAACACATTTGACAGAGTTATAACACATTTGACAAAATTGATGAGGGCCAGGCAGGATTTCATCTCAACATCTCAGTACGGATGGATGAGACGGGATGCTGTTTTGGACAAGTACTTGTGATGGATCTAAAATTTACTCAACCGGCCATGTCAATGTCAACTGGTGTTGGCTTCACTTCGGAAGCAGCAAAGGGTACATCTGGAACTGCAGGCTCTGCAAATTGAGTGGCCGTAGACTTCGGTTCTGTTACTGAAAATGGATTTCGCATTTGGGCAGCATTAGAGTCTACTTCCATAGCAGAGGGCCTGGGTGGGGAAGCAGGCTGCACCTCCACGTCTGGATAAGCAGCCTTAAATCGTGCACGCAGGCCTTCATCAACCAATCTTACACCACTCAGTTGATTACCGAGTGACATCCACCTGATACAAAAAAGTTTAGAATAAAACATAAAGCCATGCCCAAGAAAGCTTGATTTTCAAGTAAAGGCCCCACAGACAACAAGAGAGAATAGACAATGGTAAAGGCCTTTTTTTTTTTGGAGAGTAAACGATGGTAAAGGCTTTTTTAGGACGGGAAAGGGTTAAAATGGCTATCTACCCTCATTAGCATGAGACTCAACTTTTCTTACTTAAAGAGTTGCACTTTCGATTTAACCCTTCACACTTACCTTTGGTTCTAAGAAAACCCCCAAAAACAATAGAAGCCGAATGAAAAAGGAAAAAAAAGGAAAAAACAATGGTACAGGCCTTATAAATACGGGAAAGGGTTATTACCCACATTAGCATGATACTGAACTTTGCTTACTTGCACTATCAAAGACATTTTAACCTACAGAAAACCCAAGACCATGCTAGATTCAGATTGTCACCGGTTTCGTTATCAAGTTATGCCAAAAATCACAACATACAACATTGTTGATGAACAATAACGAAGGAATTTCATTTAACAATTACATCTGTTAGTCAAGAAAGCATACCCTGCATGAGTATTGTGCATGCGAGCAAACAGTTCCAGCTTTCTAGTCCTTGGACTTATCCTCTCCAGCAAAGGGTACATCTGCAGGAATGCATGTATATTTAGCCAAATTTTAACAAAACTAAATAGATAAAAATACAATAAAGACGATAATTACTACACTATGTGGTAGAAGGCAATAACTTCTAGATCACCACCTCTTAAATTGCAAGGGAAAAAGTACAATTATAATATAGTTCATCCTGTAAGCTCATTATGAAGAACTATATTTTGCATAGATATTTCACTGCACAATTATAAGAAGCATATTCCACTAACCTCATCTGGCTTACGGCTTGTCTCTCTAACCTCAGCAACAATGACATCAGTATCAATATTTCTATTTACTAATGGTTCCCCTTTTATTCCAACAAGGCAATGCTCCTTGCTATGATTAAGCCAGTGGCCAGTCCGCCCTGTTCTAATTATTCGTTGAAGCTGATTAGTCTTTACCCAAATTAGCTCCTCGATACGCTTGTATCCCCAAAGTTCTAAACTGCAACAAGAATGGTGATATCTCTGTGAGTGAAAGCCAAAGAATAAGCAGATCCAATTTTAGCATCTATGGTTATAACTTATACATTTGATGCAACAGTTGACAGATGGTCAAAGTATACACATACCATTCACGCCCAAGCTCCATTGCACGTCCAGTGACCCAAAGGAAAATCAGACCATCTGTCTGCAATGCAGGAACATTAAGATTGCGCATTTCATCGTCAGCCATTGTCCCATAGGGCAATTCCATATGAATGTCCCATGGTGGATCTGCCATTATTACTCCAAATTGCCCTAGAATGTCCATCCTAAAGTTGCGGATATCACAGTTAATCCATTGTGGTTGACCAAGTTCAACCTCAGAACAATATTCAGCACGCTGAGGCTTCAATGGTTTATGGGGATTGAGAGCTGGAGCCCCCATCATCATGTGTGACACATCTGGTGTTGGATCAAGCTCGTAGTGTACATACTTGCATGTCTAACAATGGAGACAACAATGTATTACTTTATGAAAAATAGTCACTAACATATAATTAATTTATCACTCAAGTAATGAAGGTAAACTTTACCTTCATGTGACGACAAGTATCCAGAAAAGAACAGTCTCCTAAATTGACATCGGTATGTGGAGCAATTATTCGCCTAAAATGAACCTGAAAGGAGAAAATAAAATGCAATGTGAAAAAAGGACAATAGTTCTAAGTACTAAGATTAAAGTTATTTGCAGTGATTTTAGAATAAAAACTAGAAATAGAATCACCAAAAGGAAAAGTAGAACATCTCAAAACAACTTTGAATAAGTTCACACAAATTATAGTTAGTAGAACTGAAATAGCCAGTGTGCACATAAATTTCAATTTCGGAAACAGACAAAACTAAATCCAATGATGCAATCCTCGAAAGTTGGATGCCACAAGCCAACATTAAATCAGAGCTCAATCATTTAGTTTGGTTACACTTTCTGGCAAGATCGTTACAGCACATTATTAGGTAGTTCAAAGACCCCAGTGCAAAACATAAAACTTAAACTAGACGCATGCTATGAATTGAAATTGTACAACATAGAACAAAATAATAAGCAAGAGGCAGCATTCTGATCACTATTAATTTCAAGACTTCAGAAGTCATGATCAAAAGCATCTTTTGCACTTGTAAGAACAGTCAATGCACTATATTTCTTACCGACCTTCTCACATGCAAGTACAGAATTAGACTGGCGCCGGCAGTCCTCTTTTGTTAGGGATGTGCAGTATTCCTTCAATTGTGAACCACCTTTAGTCTTGAACTGAAACAAAAAAAGACATCAATTGAGTTCAGACTTTCCTGCTGATGCAGCCAACCCCAGTTTTAGCATTTCTTATGCCCAAGCAATGAGTCCATCGAATAATTGATTCCCAGTATTAACATAAACAACAAACTGTAAGCAAAATAATATGTTCACCACAAGCCTCCTACTCATTGATTACAGAACCCAAAATCATTGCTTTGGTGCTCTTGGTCAATAAGCAGAGAAGAGAACACAAAATTTGAAAATATCACATCAATACTTATAAAGTCTAAAAGCATAAACGGTCCTTGCAGTTTCCATGTAATTTTTCGGTGTTACGCAGTGTTACCAATCCACCTGTGTTTTAGCATGTGTATATTTAGTAATAACCCTAAACTATAAACCTGTCGCCACCACGTGTTATAATTTTGGTGCTTGATTAGTAAGACCACGTGGTTGTGGCATTACTGTCACACATACCCTATATGACAAGTCATGTTGTTTAGTATTGTTAATAGTAACTCTTGTGGTCTACATCTGTTACCAATTTTAGTGAAATTTCCGTCAATTTTTGTAACCGGTCATCCACGTGCACATCAGGTGCAGGAGCATTATGGCCATTTTCCACCCATTTCACTACTCACAAAGGATCCATGTGGTTTACAGTACATGTTGCGAGTCTCTTTGGAGACAAGTTGAGTGGAAGGTAAGTCATGTGGTCTACGCTGGTTACCAAGTTTACTCAAATCTTCAATTTTGTTAATAACACACATTCATGGAAGGTAGAGATTTACTAAAAATTGGTAACGGAGTAGACCACAAGGGTATTATTAACAAAATTAAAGCCGAAGAACTTATCTATAAACCTTCGACATATAGGGTAAAACACGATCATTTGTGATCTTAAGCCTATTTATAGCTTAAATAGCAGACAGGAAATATTTTTTACATATACCAGCTTTCCAGGTTATTGACCCAAAAAAAAAAAAAAAGCTTTCCAGATTATGCAGAGAACCAGTTAAATGAGTCTATTAAGAACAATACAAGTAAAAGTATTGACATTTGACAAACCTTGGCAGCCACAGCAGTCTCCTTAGCAGTTGGCCGGTGAATCAGGTCCAAAAGCTCCTCACCAGTTTTTGATTTTTGCAACTCCTTAAAAGTCTTCTTATTCAACAATGCCTCAAGATCCTTCATTTCCTCCTCTTCACTCCTAGGCTTATGAGACATCGAATTGGGGCTATCCATTGTTGCATTTGGCCCCAAACTACCAGCTCTATGCATTGGAGGAACACCACTCATCCCTCTAGGCATGCCCATCATGCCCATTACTCTAGGACTAGGAGCACCCCTTGGACCCATCAATGAACCCGGCGGTCCACTCCCAGGAAACATAGGCGGCAAACCGGCCATATGGGTATCATTAGGTCCCATCCACATGTCCTGCATTGGCCTTGAACCAGGCCCTCCCATTCCAAACACTCCCCCACCATTACCATCAACCCCATTAGTCACCACTTGCTGCTGACTCTGATTCTGATTCAAATTCCCATTCCCATCTCCTAAATTCGAATCTTGACTCTGAAACTGCTTGCTTTCAGGCAATTCCTTCATCAGCCGAGTCCGGTCAATCCCCAAAACCAAAACTCTCGACTTGCCACTCACCACAAACTCCAACTCAACGCCACCGTTCTCTTCCGCCATTGACCTCAACGCCATCTCCACCGCCAATATCGCTCCCGACTCTCCTCCGAGCTCTCGCAGCGCAGCCTTCTCCTCCGAAGTCGCATTCTGGTCGCCCTCAAGTTTTCGCAAAATCGCCAACGAGTCAACCCGCGAAAAGGGCACCCTTTCAAGCAAGCAAACCGCAACCATAGCCCGAACCACAGACAATGGGTTTCCCATCTCATCCATGGGGCTGAAGTTCTCGGGTTCGGGTTGGTCGGTCGGCTCCGGATTCGGCCGATTCGGAGAAAGCTTCGGGCTTTCGGTAATTGGGTTTGTGGGTTTGGGTTCAGGGGAAGGGAGGCGACTGAGTTGGGGTTCTGGGGTTAAAGGGCGAGTGGGTTCGATTGGTTCGATTGGTTTGTTGGGGTTGGGTTTAGGGTCCGGGAGGGAAGGTGTGGGAGTGAAAGGTCGGCCATTGAAGGCCGAGAGGACCTTGAGAGAAAGATCAATGGTGGGAACAATGGCAGGGACGACTTGGGTTTGGAGATAAGAGAGGAGTTCTAGCTGGGTGGTGCGCTGAGACTCCATTCGAGCTTCGAGCTGTTGGCTCCTGTTTCTGATGGTGGCTATGGCGGAGCCTTCGCCGTCTGATTGGGTTTCCATTGCTATGGGTTTCTTGTGCTTCTTCTCTGTGTAAGTAACTGAGTTCGACTGAAGCTGAAGCTGTTCAAGCAAAACAATTTCCCCCTCTCTCTCTCTCTCTCTCTCTCTCTCTCTCTCTCTCTCTCTCCCTCTCCGAATAGCGAGGGATTTTGTAATGTTCGCAGTCAAACCTACATATATACATAGGATAGGAACAGGAGGGAATAGGCAAACAATTCCCTTCTTTATTTTTTTTAGTTTTTAGATGATTTTTCAAAATATTTTAGATATATATTTGGGAATTTCCTCATGCCAATATGTTATGGTTGATTTTTTTTTTGGTTGTTAAAATGGTATGGTTGATTAAGGTTGGATTTTGTTTAAATGTTATAGTCGGTATAGTTTAATACCATAATATTTATAAAAAATAATAGATATGTATCTAAAAAATATTTAGAGAATAAATTTCTTTTGCGACGTTGGTTTCACCAACTAGTTTATGATTTACTTCTTCTGAGGCCATTTCATCCCTACTTGATGAATGAAGGTACACAAATTTTTAAGAAAATCAATAGCATCTATTTGGTTGATCGTGCTACTTCCAAACCTCTAATTAGGAGACTCATTAATTTTTTTATGACCATCAAATAAGATGATTTATATAGTAAATTCTGTTTAACATGTACAATTTTTTTTATGGTACAAACATTACAATTTAAGATAAACGATCATTGAAGAAGTCTCTAACGATACATATACGTACGAAGATAAATATAAATACCAAAAGATAACTTACTATATCACACCAGTATGATTTCTGTAGAATCTTTCAATCTCGTAGGATTCTCCAACATTTTTTTTGTTTTTGTGAAACTTCTCCAACATTTTGTTGGACCAAATTTAGGCATGAATACTGCCCATGCACAAATTACAAATGAAATCCGTTGCTTTCCCCATTACAAACCAAGAAAACAACAGTTGACTGGAAAGAAATCATCCTATTTTCTATCCAACTAGTGCAATTCTTTAAGAATGAATGAAAAAAAAAACTATATACTATTTCTTCAAGTGTAAACAGGGCAGCCTTCAACAATCACCCCTTTAGCCGTAGGGCAAGTAGCCAAGGGACACCCATCAAGGTCATTTCCCCACCAGCTAAGGCTAATGTCCTCCAGCCCCAAGCTAAAATACAGAAGCACCCCCATGAAGGCAAGGCCGGCATCAAGTGCCCCAGAGAGCACATAATTGTGCCTCCTCCACCAATCTGGCCTATACCTATACAGAACAAAACCAGACAGAAAACCCAAAATGATCCAAGAAGTGTAGTTAACTGCAGTTGCAGGTGGCATACTCCCTGTGGCACCAATTAGGACTGGCATGTTGATGAGCCTGATCCACTCTTGGTTTGGGAAGGCCTTAGCAGCTGCCCATACAACAAGGGGGGCAACTGCCCCACCCAAGAAGAACCAATTGACTGCCTCATATGTGCCCATGTTACCAAATATTCTTCTAGGGCCAATCAAGCCCCATATGACTGAGGCATCATAGAACACTGTGTCACCTGGGCAAGTCCACACTGATGATGTGTCCTCACATATATCTGGGATGGTTTCCATCAGCCACCAAGCAGTGCCCAAGTAGACAACTGCAGCTATAAGGGTACCCACAACCTGAGAGGTGAATTTTAATTGTTAAGGATATTGGGATTGGAAGGAAATTATTAAGAAGAGAAATACAACTATACTATTTGTACGATATTTATTTATCACATTATGTGATCTGTGAATGAGGTATAAATAGTGGCACTCAAAAAAATAGGAAGTGACCTGAGCCATGAACATGGTTCTAGGAGGGATTTTCATGTAGTGACCAAGCTTGAAGTCTTGCAAAAATGTGATGGCTTGTGTCATACTTATGTAGCCATACACCTTGAAGCACATATTGGCAACTGGGTAACCTGGGTATATATACCCAATTATATACTCAGTGATGATGTTTAAGCCTGGTGTCTGTCATTAGAAAGATGAACTGATTAATGAAGCAACATATTAGTTAAAAGACTAAAATGTCCAACAACATTGGCTGTTAAGGGAAAGTACCAGAAAATAGGTACCTGATTTGTGATGGCTGTGATGATCCCAATTGGGAGGGTGAAGAAAATGGCAATAGCACAAGCTAGTAAAACACCCCACCAAGGCAACTGAAGCTGGTCATTGTAGTATTCGCAGGTAAAAATAGTGACTGCAATGTTGACCAAAAGTATGACCACAAACCACCACTCAGGCACTTGATTGTATCTCTGCATAAGTCTTGTGTGTATGTCCATTTGCTTCTCTTTGAAACTTGCTTTGCTTTGCTCCCATATTTCCCTACAAATACACCATATGGCCAAAGAATGAGCTTCTAAACACTGCCTAAACCAATTGACTCAAATGTGAAAAATTTAAGAGAAAATCTTCTCTATCGTTGATCGTATACAATTATGTGTCTATCTTTATCATAACGTGATTCATAGAAATCGGTACATAGTTGTATATAACTAGTTCTAGCGAAGATTTTCTCTAAACTCGAACATAGTGTATTGTTAAATTGTTACCTTCCATGAAACAAAGCAACATGTACAATTGTAGCAGTGAGTGCAGCAAAGCCAACGCCGTAAGTTATTGCGAAAATTATGCTGAGGTAAAGAGGACCTTCTCGATCGTATGCCGCGATATCAAGGTGGAAATTGGAGTCAATGATAGACGTTATGTTGTATTCTTGACCATCTGATGTGAACATTGAGTCTGAAAAAATTGGGAAGGTTTTGGCTTTGTAGACATTAAGCCAATAGCAAAATGGAGTCAATATGTACATGACAAAGAAAAAACCAGCAGCAACATTGGCCGTGGCAAACCATGGGCTTGCAAGTGGGCTTCCAAGGTAGGAGGAGATGGTTGACCAGTCAAACCCAACGGTTCCAATTCCAAGCCCATAAAGACCTGAGCCAAGCTGTTGGGCCAGGACATTTTTGGGGAAAATCCAACATATCCAAGAGAGGGAAGTTAGCATTTGAAAGAGGTAGCCAGGGAATACATAGTAAGCAAAGCTGCATATGAAGGCAATGAGGAAGAACTGCGTTCTGGTCAATCCTCCCTTTGGCCTTGCTTCTTTCTCATGGAGGGCCCTGTGGTAATGAAATTTTCTCACATTTTAGTCACTAAATAATGTGGCATGTGACATGTTAGTGTTTTACTTAATAAATAAATGAGATTCGAGTGATACCGTCGGATATAAACAAATGTAAATTTATAGTTGGGATCTCAAATTTTAGTAAAAACCCCATGTAAGTATTCTACATGAAAAAAAAAGCGACTGAAAATAAAGATGTGCTATAATTGCGAATGATGATGTGTAATAGATGGACGACTGACTGTAGCATCTTTCGACAAAATCATCCATATATACAAAATATGTTATATTTGATAAGAAAAAACGTGAATAAATGTAGATAAAATTACACAGAGAAAATTAGTAGCTCTGTCGCTTCATTATTTCGTGGCATGCGTGAAATGAAAGACTGAAAAGGACACTACTTGAATGCAAACACCTACCCATACTTTCCAAATTCTCATCCCCCAATCAAGATACCAACCAGTCAAAGGCCAATCAACTCCACTCCATGGCCATCCAAACACACCGGAATCAATGGAATATTCATAGTAAATTACAAAAAAAAAGATATGACAAAATTAAACACTCTATAATCTATAAACATACATATATATATATATATATATAGTAAGTAAAAATGAAAAGAAAAAGATGAAGGTATTACCTGAACAATGAAACTTGGACAAGGTTTGCTGGCCACCACATAGCAGCTGGCTCAACCAAGTACCTCCTGAAAATCCCAGCCCAACCAAACCCCAACACCTACCATTCAATTCAATTTCAAACCCCATCATCAACCCTAATCAACAAAATTTCAAAATAATCATCTTCAATTAAACTCTACAAAACCAATATAATATAACTGGAAGAAGTTAACAAATTACTTAAATAAAAATATTAACCTGAGTTGTTAAGATAACAAGCAGGGACACAAAGAAGGTGATGTGCTTCTTGTAAAAAACTTTAACCACAGTAACAATATGAATGGCGTAGACAGTTCCAGCTCCAGAGTTGGCAAAGATGGTGATGAGGACATGTTCTTTGACATTGAAGGGTCCAGGGTTGAGGGTGAACTCCCAGCGGGAGCCTTTGAAGAAGGCATGGGTTGTGATTTTGGAAGCCATGAGCTGCCCCAGAGGCACCACAGCAATCTGGGCAGAGATGGCGGTGATCGAAAGAGGCTCTTTTCTGTACCAGAAGAACTGGTTGAGGAAGGAGAGGAGGGTGCAGGAGAGGATGCCCAGAACCCACATTCGAAATGTTAGGACTGGGAGGGAGGGATCGTCTGTGGTTAGTACAGTCAGAGCAACCTGTTCCACTGGTGAGTTTTCTTCTTCTTCTTCTGGGTTTTGAAGTTTTGGTTGAGAAGATGAGGGCTGGCCATAAAAGTCTTCATCTTTCTTGTCCTTAGAAACTGCACAGCCAGAAAACAAAATTAGAAAGAGAAAAAGGGAATTTATTGATTGATGGGAAGGGCTTGCTTACTGAGAGGGCTTGTGATTTCATGAGTATCTTCCATGGATTCTGTGCTTTCTGTCATTCTGTGTCAATAGTTTCTAACATGTATTTATGTCTTGTTTTTAAGGTGGTGGTGGTGGATTAAAATTGAATGATATGAGGACGGAGAATAGGTAGATAAGTTGTGAAATTTTCTTGGGTCATAACTAATTTTAGGGTATAATAAATTTCTATCATACCTAATTTAGATAATTAGAAGAAGAAAATAATTAGTTAGCTAATTAGCTAGCAGGTTATTCTGAGTTGTTGCAGCTGTTCACCCACGTGGTGCTATTTTGTCTCTGTTTTTTTTTTCTTCTACACATCTAATTCGAAGTTGAGAAGATTAGTTGATCGTATTCAATTCAATCCAATACTAGTCACCGACGGTCTGAACATTACTACAATTAAGCTTGATATATGTTTCTTCCACTGCCTAAAATATCCTCTCTTTTTTGAATCTATTGCACTCATATACTGAACGACAAAAAATATGGTGGCATATAGGAAGAATTTTGAGGATAGTACCTACCCTTCCAATGCAGAATAATACCTACCCTTCCAATGCCAACTGATTTTACAGTTGTGAGTATAACTACATGCCCAATTGGAAAACAAATTGAAAAGAAAAAAAAAAGTGGAAGAGTTGACCAAGGTTTGGGAAATCCATGTGTTGAAACGATAATTTTGATGAATTAAATAGGAATGGCTGTCTACGTGAAAATTTATTAAAAGTGAGTGACAATAATAATAATTCATCCAGCATGTGTTTAAAAGGAATAAAAGTTCTTTTGATGTAATGGTTGTACTTAGAATGTCTGTATCAAACACTAAAACCAATGAGTGATAGTTCACTCAATCTCAAACTCCTCAAAACTCATGACCTATAAAAGAGTCAAGCTTGTGATTAAAAAAGAGAGGCAGAGAACAGAAGGAGCAGAAAAGAGAACAGCCACAGGAAGAAAAGAAAGACAGCAAGCATACTAGAGAAAGCAAGAGCCATCTCAAGGTAAAACTAAAATCTTAGTTCTATGGCTTAGTTTTCTTATTTGCTCACAACTCCAGGTTTCGATGTTCCTGGCTATGATGATTTCTGTCATCATAAAAAAAGTCAGAGATCTCTCAACGCATGCCTCCCTATGAGCACTTGCCACCAGCAAGTCAACAAAGAAAAAAAAAGGAAGATAAAGATAGAAGAGGAAGAGAACCAGCGGAGGGAGAGAGAATGGAGCAAAAGAAAAGTGGTGGTTTTGCTTGTTTGCAAAGAGACAAAACAAAGAGGAAGGCAGCTTAAAAAATAGGCTTATTATCACAAAACATCCCTGACGTTTGCGAAATTATCACATTGCATCCCTAATGTTTTTTTGTATCATTAATGGTCCCTAACGTTAATACATGTACTCTTAAATAGTCCCTCTGTCAAAAAAACCGTTAAATTCAAGGGTATAATCGTCAAATCAATCCAAAACTATATAATAAAAAATTTATTCCCTTCTCTCTTCTTTTCTTTCTTCTTTCTTCTTTCTCTCCGCCTGGCCCTGCTCACTCTTCTTCTTTCTTTCTTTTTTCCTTCCCTTCTCTCTCTCTCTCTCTCTTTTTGTCTCCTCTAGCCACCCAAACCACCACCCCGACCACTCTAGCCACCCAAACCACCACCCCGACCACCAAAGCCACCACTCTATCTGCAACTCTCTCCCTGCCCCCTCCCACAGCCCACCAACCCATCCACTCTAGCCACCCAAACCACCACCTCGACCTCCATAACCACCCCCTCTATGTACTTTCTCTGCAACTCTCTCCCTGCCCCATTCCATAGCCCACCAACCCAGCACTCTAGCCACCCAAATCACCACCCCGAGAGAAGGAAAGAGGAAGAAAAAAGAGAGAAAAAAAAAAAAAAAAAAAGAGAATGAAGGAAAGAAGAAAAATGAGGAACAAAGAAGGAAAGAAGAAAAAAAAAGGGAGAGAAAAGAAGAAACAGCGAAGGAAAAGAAGAAGAAAAGAGGAGGAAAGAGAGGAGAAAAAAAAAAAGAGAAACAGAGAGAGAGAAGGGAAGAAAAAAAAAAAGAGAAAGAAGGAAAGAAGAAAAATGAGGAACAAAGAAGGAAAGAAGAAAAAAAAAAGGGAGAGAAAAGAAGAAACAGCGAAGGAAAAGAAGAAGAAAAGAGGAGGAAAGAGAGGAGAAAAAAAAAGAGAAACAGAGAGAGAGAAGGGAAGAAAAAAAAAAGAGAAAGAAGGAGAGAAGAAAAATGAGGAACAAAGAAGGAAAGAAGAAAAAAAAAAGGGAGAGAAAAGAAGAAACAGCGAAGGAAAAGAAGAAGAAAAGAGGAGGAAAGAGAGGAGAAAAAAAAAGAGAAACAGAGAGAGAGAAGGGAAGAATTTTTTTTTTTATAATTTTGGATTGATTTGACGATTGTACCCCTAGATTTAACGGTTCTTTTGACAGAAGGACTATTTAAGAGTACATGTATTAACGTTAGGGACCATTAATGATACAAAAAAACATTAGGGATGCAATGTGATAATTTCGCAAACGTCAGGGACGTTTTATGATAATAAGCCTAAAAAATATATAACAATGAATTAAAAAAAGGGGCTGTGGCTTGTGCAAGTGTACGAACTGATCTTAACTTGTGGTGCATATATTTTTTTTGTTTATATAAAAGAAATACATATAGCCCAATCCTATATGGACAAGTTGTTTACTTTCCTGGATGATCCAGCGGTTCCAAATCAACAAGGAGTTTAATTTAGACTTTACTTGGACAAGGATTTTTATCCTTGGGTGTCTTAATCAAATTAAAAGACACTTGTTAATGGCACCAAGCTGTAAGGGACCAGCTGGAGCAAAGCAAGGCCACAATCACTTTTCCGTCACGGCTTCATCACCCAAAACAGCAAGTTTAATCTGTGGAGATTGTTATATTTCAAACCATGTCCGCCAGCCACCTTGACCCAAGAAAATACCACGAGACCCAATCCCAGCTACAGCTTATGGATCCGACAGGATCAACTGATTCTCAACGCCATTATTGGCTCCCTTTCACCCACCATTATCTCCTTCATAGCTCAAGCCCAAACCTCTAAACAAGCCTGGACAACTCTAGCCAACACCTATGCTAAACCCTCTCGTGGCCGCATCAAACAACTCAAACACCACCTCAAGCACACCACCAAAGGCTCCCTTAGCATCACTGAGTTTATGCAATCCATCAAAACTCGAGCCGATGATCTTTCTCTTCTTGGCGCCCCCCTTGATGAAGAAGAAATCACAGACAAAATCCTCGATGGCCTCGGTGATGAGTACAAAGAGTTAGTCCGTGCGGTCCAAGCAAGAGATACCTCTATTACCTTTGAAGAACTTCACGAAAAACTCCTCAACTTTGAAGCCTCCCTTCAAAGCACCCCACCTGAGCCACACCATTTTCCAGCTACTGCAAATCCCACGTCCAGAACCAACACCAGAAACTGGCGTTCCTCTCCACCACAACCACCACAAGGCAATACCACCACCAACTGGCGCCCATTCCCCAACTCCACCAACCGCCCACCTGCTGCAACTCCATCACAGGGCACTCGTCCTCCTCCCAAGCCATACCTTAGCTACTGCCAAATTTGCAGGACTCAGGGTCACACTGCCAAACGGTGTCCTTCATTTCGGCTCATCCTAGTTAACACCCCCCCTCTTCCAGCTCTTCCCACCAAGGCACACCATGGCAACCACAGGCTCATCTTGCCACACATCCTTCCACCTCATCATCCTGGCTTCTGGACAATGGTGCATCACACCATGTCACGTCTGATCTCAGCAACCTCTCCCTGCATGCTCCCTACATGGGCCCTGATGACATCATGATTGGAGATGGCTCTAACCTTGCCATCATCCACACTGGTTCCACCTCTCTCAAAACTCCCCACCATAACTTTACATTAAACAATGTTCTTTGTGTTCCAACTATGAAAAAGAACTTAATTTCTATTTCACAGTTTTGCACTTCTAACAATGTTTCCATAGAGTTCTTACCATCCACTTTTCTTGTGAAGGAACTTCAGACCGGGGTAACAGTGCTCAAGGGTCAGACTAAAGATGGTGTATATGAGTGGCCAACCTCCTCCCCTTTAATTGCCTTCTCCGCAACAAAGACCACGTCCTTAGACTGGCACCATCGCTTAGGACATCCTGCTTTTCCAATTCTCAAACATATTGTTTCTAGCAATGGCTCAGGCGTAACTTCCTCTTTGTCATCTGATTTTTCATGTAATGCTTGTCTTTGCAATAAAAGCCACAAATTGCCTTTCTCCAGCTCTGCAATTGTCTCTACTCAACCTCTTGAAATCATATTTTCAGATGTCTGGACATCTCCAATTTACTCACATAATGGTTTTAAATATTATGTAATCTTCATTGATCATTTCACTAAATATATATGGTTTTACCCACTCAAAAACAAATCTGATGTCAAAGAAGTCTTCATAAGATTCAAAGCCATTGTAGAAAAACACTTCCATTCCACCATCAAAACACTCTACTCTGACAATGGTGGTGAGTACATTTCCTTATCCAATTTTCTTTCCACCAATGGTATCTCTCATCTCACCACTCCCCCTCATACACCTAAACACAATGGTTACTCTGAAAGAAGGCACCTTCACATCGTCGAAACCGGCCTTGCTCTTCTCACTCATGCTTCTTTACCAATCTCCTATTGGACTTATGCCTTTGCTACAGCCGTCTACCTCATCAATAGAATGCCCACTCCCACCTTAAATCTCTCCTCCCCCTACCACAAAATCTTTCAGATAGTCCCAAACTACTCCAAACTAAAGGTCTTTGGTTGCTTATGCTACCCTTCTCAAACCTTACACCTCACACAAACTTGAGTCACGGTCCAAGCCGTGTGTTTTCCTTGGGTACTCTCTCACTCAAAGTGCATACTACTGCCTTGATCCTTCAACCTCAAAAATTTATGTCTCAAGACATGTCAAATTTGTTGAATCGCAGTTTCCTTACTCTTCACTGTCTGGTCCGTCCTCTAGTCCTCTTCCCAACCCCATTGCCACTTGGATTCCTGCCCCAATTCCAATGCTCTCACCCTCTTCCCAGCCACCACTCACTACGCCATCTGAAGTCATCGTCTCTCAGCAATCTCTAAATGCAGCCCCAACACCCACTCCAGCACAAGTTCCGTTCCCCAACACGAGCCAGCCCCCCCACTCACACCAACCGTCCTTGACATCCTCAACCAATTCACCCCCATCACCACAAATCCCAACGTCACCTCCTAACCCACCCGACCCTCATCCCCTTCCAACCCACTCAATGACCACCCGAGCCAAGAACCACATTCATAAACCCATCACTAAAATGAACCTTCACACTCAACTCTCAAAATCCAACGATCTTGAACCAACCAATGTGTCTACTGCCCTTAAAGATCCAAAGTGGCGTAAAGCCATGTCTGATGAGTGTGATGCTTTAGTTAGAAATGGCACATGGGAACTTGTCCCACCTGATTCTACACAAAATGTAGTTGGATGTAAATGGGTTTTTAGAATTAAACGTAACTCTGATGGCTCTATTGACAGGTTCAAAGCACGTTTGGTCGCAAAAGGCTTTCATCAACGACCCGACGTTGATTATCTAGACACTTTCAGCCCTGTTGTCAAACCAACAACAGTTCGTGTTGTCCTCAGTCTTGCCGTATCTCGGGGTTGGTCTTTACGTCAACTTGATGTCAACAATGCTTTTCTCCAAGGCCACCTCTCCGAGCATGTCCACATGCAACAACCCCCAGGTTTTGTTGATCAAGATCACCCATCTTATGTCTGCAAACTTCGAAAAGCCATCTATGGCCTCAAACAAGCACCGAGAGCATGGTATCATGAACTTCGCACTTTTCTTCTTTACTCTGGCTTCAAAAATTCCCATGCAGATACATCTCTTTTTGTTCTCACTGTTGCTGGCCATCGTATGTATATACTTGTCTATGTGGATGACTTAATCATCACTGGAGACAACACTAAGATGATCGACTCCTTTGTTGATGTTCTTGCTAATCGGTTTTCAATTAAGGATCTTGGACAGCTGTCTTATTTTTTGGGTGTGGAGGTAGTCCCCAATCAGCATGGTATTTTATTATCTCAACGGCGTTACATTTTGGACATTCTCGCAAGAACTCATATGGCTGATGCCAAACCTGTGCTCACTCCCATTCCAACCAGCCCACCGTTGCTAAAGTCAGGCTCTCCTTTGCCTGATCCCACCGAGTACAGAACCGTTGTTGGCAGCCTTCAATATCTCTTGATTACAAGACCAGACCTTGCATTTGCAGTTAACAAACTCTCTCAGTACATGCACACTCCAACCACCGACCACTGGAGCTTTGTTAAACGTCTCTTACGTTATCTCTGTGGCACTATTAATGACGGCCTCCAAATACATCGTCAGTCCCCATTGAATCTCCACGCCTACTTAGACGCAGACTGGGCAGGTGACAAAAATGATTTTTCATCCACCAGTGCTTATGTCACCTATCTTGGGTGTAACCCAGTCTCCTGGAGTTCTAACAAGCAGAAATCTGTTGCAAGGTCTTCCACTGAAGCTGAGTACAGGTCCGTAGCTAATGCAGCTGCTGAGCTCAACTGGCTTTGCTATCTCCTCACTGATCTTGGTGTTCCACTGCCTTGTTGTCCCGTTATTTACTGTGACAATGTTGGAGCCACCCAACTCTGTTCCAATCCCGTGTTTCACTCCAGAATGAAACATGTTGCCGTTGACTTCCACTTCATCAGGAACCAAGTACAGAATGGTGTCCTTCGGGTTGCTCATGTTTCCTCCGCAGATCAGCTCGCAGATGCACTTACCAAGCCTCTGCACCGTGTTCGTTTTCTGGATCTCAAATTCAAGATTGGACTTCGATCTCGAGCTCCATCTTGAGGGGGCATATCACAGGATTGTAACCACTTGTACCAGTCCGTTAGTCTCTTTAGTTTGAATTCACTGTACAGATAATCTTAGCCCGTTAGTTACTCCAGTTCAAATAGTTGTTCCTTAGAGTTAGGAGATAGTTTCAACATGCTTTATCTTTTAGGATTTCAAACAAGTGTTTGTTATTCCTATGTGTATTTAATTGCTGAAAAGTGTATATGAAATTTAGAGTTGATTTCCTCAATCTGATAAGCGGGACAATTGAATTGTGCGGTATGAAGTGAGGAATGAGAGCAAGAGGAATTCTTTCTCAGTATCCAAAATCAGGCCTTTGGTTTACTATGCTTTGCTGAATGTAAACATAAGCAAAAAATAGAAGCTTGTGGAGATGCCAAATGGGAGCCTCGAGAAGCGGATGTACTCTCAAAATTCTTTGAATATCTTACAGAGGTTGAACATAATGATAGATGCTGCATCTGCACTGGAATACCTACACCGTGGTTATTCAATACCTATTGTGCACTGTGATAGGAAGCCAAGCAATATATCACCAATTTTGCTGATGGACCATTATGGGAAATGACAAGTTAGTAGCACATTTGTCTTCCTCTACCAAAAGGGTAACATGGCATTGTTTAGAGCCTCTCATTCCGCTCTGTGTTCCCATATGAAGAAAAATATATGCCATTCATTTAATTTCAAGATAGCCACATTATTTTGTTGTGGGAAAATGATGGAATTTAGACAGGCACAAGTCATGGCCACTCTCACACTTTCTCCAGCAATCAAATCTAAAGACAATTTATTTGTGGTGACGGAGGGTCCATGCTTTCCCTACCCAAATGGAAATGGCTTTCCCAGTGTTTCACATATCACGGAACCCACCGCGGAAAAAGTAAGAAGGAAGTGGTCTTTTTCCCTTTTGTTCCAATGCCACCTGCACGAAATTGAGGCTCAAGGAAAAAACAAACAAAATATCAAAAGGTCACAAAAGACTTCAGTTCACAGGATGAAAGATCATGTGTGTTGTTGCCTTGAGCTCAAAAGACGTGATCAAGAAAGCTAAAGGCTTGTGAGGGTTCAGCTCATTACCAAATCATTGACAGCAACAGGGCCAATACGAAATTACAAGATTTGATGGCCCAAGACCTAATGGTCTCATACGCATACGCATTGCGCTCGTCTCACATCTCAAGATCAGTCAGTCTCAAGCCGACATTCCAAGACTCTACGGTCTCAAATACAATGGGCTCATTCATAACAAGTCTCAAGCCCAACGAACTTGTCCATTAAACAAATCTAGTTGGCGAACAATTGGTGCAAAGTCTCAAGTTCGCAAATTATGGATTAATGGGCTTAAATTCTAAAATGCCCATTAATTCCCAAATCAATAAATTGAAGCCCAAGTGGTACAAAACCACATCAAAGGCCCAAGTGGTACAAAACCACGCAAATTAATTTCTAAATTTGGAACTACGTCGGTTTGATCCCGTCAAGGGTACATAGGCAGTCTAGCATCCTACTAGACACAACCACAACAAAATATGAATAATTGGTTACATTAACCAAATTCTCCCAAATTAAATCTCTCTTCACACAAATCAATTTGGAACTACGTCGGTTTGATCCCATCAAAGGTACGTAGGCAATCTACCATATCAATAAACGCAACCACAACCAAATTTGAATCCCTGGTTTATCCAAACCAAATTCACCAAAACTCTTTCCCAAATGCAAATGTCAATTGCAAAAAATTAGCGGGTTCATCTAAATTGCTCATTATTTTTCTTGGACATTGACAATAAGGAAAAAATGGTACAAAACCCTCAAAATTTTCCCATGGGTCATCTACCCATGCAAAATTCAATATGATTAAATTCAAATCTCTCAAGCACAAATTCTAAATCAGTGGGCCACACTTACCCATTAATTTCCAATTTTTCCAATGGGTCATCTACCTATGAAAATTTCAACATCTCCAAATTGCCTCAAAGACACAAATTTTTAATTAGTGGGCCACAGTTACCTATTAATTTCCAAATCAATTCCGAACTACGTTGGTTTGATCCCATCATGGGTACATAGGCAGTCTAGCATCCTAATAGACGCAATCGCAACCAAATTTGAATATCTAGTTCATTCTTAACCAAATTCACCACAAACACACATCAAAATCGAATCCCTGGTTTATTCAGCTAAATTCACTCCAACACTTTTTTCAATCAAATTCATTCAAATTCCTCCATTTTGCAATGAGTCATTTACTCATTGCAAATCTTTGAACTACGAGTGGCTTGATTCCCGCGAGGGATACGTAGGCACCATGAGGTTGGACTTGGGAGCAGCTGCAAAACCAAACACACACGTTATGTTTCTTTATGATGGAATCAAATGGTGTTCCCTTGAAGTAAGGGATTGTAATTAAGAGACTTGTGTCTCGAATGGGTCGAACCTAAAATAATAAAATCTCATTATTTAATTAGTGGTGGTGAAATTATGTTGGGATGTTCACATTTTTCTTCAACACTATGTTCTAAAGTGCACTTTCTGGTCTAGATTCAAATTATTCTTGAATCTCATAGAGCAGTGCATATGTCTGGATGATACACATGCGCCCACGTAAACTCACTACTAGCCGGAGGAAAATATTTTGTATACTTATGGTAAAAACTTTTTTACATTGTCACTATGATGGTATGTCAAAGTCAATCATATATTAATTGCTTTATATTTTAATTTTTATATATAATAATGTGTGATTAACTTATAAAATTGTCAATTGGCATAACTTACATGCATCGGAATGTCACTATAGTTAGGTTACTTCTCCCATCATATATCACAAGTTTGTGACAAACAACTATGCAATTTTGGAGCTATTTTGAATGAAATTTGATACAACCAATTCACAGGCAGAACTACTTAGTGAGCTACACTGGGATGTAGCCCAGCTAGTTTTTTGGAAAAGAAAATATTAAACATACATAGCTCATTGACTGAGATTATCATCTTGTGATTTCTTGGCAGTTTCTCACGTAAAGAAGTACGCAAATTTGAAGTCCCACATAAAAAAAATAAATATCCTAGTATCCTAATTGGTCCCACATAATGAAGTATCCTCGATTATAATAAACTAATATTTATAAAAAATAATATATATGTATCAAAAACATATTTAGAGAATAAATTTATTTTGCAATGTTGGTTTCACCAACTAGTTTTTGATTGGGTAATGCTAGACTTATCATATTTTTAGAGTGTTGCTAAACGAACCCTAAAATTAACTGAGCACACCCTAATATTTAAATCAAAATATAAAATTAACTATGTACACCCTATCTAACTATCAAAAATACCCCTTATACACCCTAAGAGCATCTCCAGCGCAGCCCGCCAAACCGGGTAAAAGGCCCCCCAGGGCAAGGTTTGGCCCTCCAGCGCTGCAGCCTGCAGCCCAGTTTCGCCTGGGTCCCACCAGCCCGGGCAAGCCCAAGGGCAGATTTCGCCTAGGCTTCAGCCCGAGTTTTGTGACGTCAGCGAGCAAAAAAATATTTTAAAAATCCAAAAAAATATTTTAAAACTCCAAAAAAATTTCAATTTTTTTTTTAAATACCAAAAAATTATAGATACTTTCCCTATAAATACATAACAATATTATTCACTTTCTAAATTGTTTATATTTTGTTGCATAATATTTTTTTCCTTTCTTGCCTTAGACTTGCCCTAGACTTAGCCCTCATGGGTGGAACCACAAATGGCAAGGCTGACACTATTCATGTGAATAGTGGCAGCCCTTGCTTGCCCTTGCCCTAGACTTAGCCCTTATGGATGGACATGCTCTAATACACTCAATCACACAACACCAAATGCACAAAGAAATTCGAATGCAGATAAAATTTCATTCTTTTGGTGATGGTTCTTAGCATCATGGGTAATGCTCAACTTGGCATAACGATCCATGAGACTTTTCTTTCAACCTAAACCTAAAAAACCAAAATTAATACCTCTTTTGATGACTCCCTCGACATGTTTGAAGCATCCATGAGACTTGTTTGCATCAATGAATTAATAAATAACAATGAAACAAATTGTTGGAGTTAATATTAAGGTTTTTGGAAGTATGATGTTTTGCTTACGTTTGATTATGGTTGAATATGGTGAATATGGTGTACTTATTAAAATTACATTTGTTTCATAGTTCAATATATCCCTTTTGGTCATTTTATATTAGGGTAAATTAGTAATTTAATAAATAGTTTGGTAGTAGGGTGTACTCAGTTAATTTTAGGGTTTGTTTAGTAGCACTCTATTTTTATACCACATTGTGTACCACCTCTCTAATAGAACTGGAGCCTACCAATACAATAGGACCCACCTCTATTAGGTGGTACACAATGTGGTATAAAAATGTGGTAAGTCTAGCATTTCCCTTTTTGATTTACTTCTGTTGAAGTAATTTCATCCCTACTTGATGTATGAAGGTACATAAATTTTTTAGAAAATCAATAGCATCTATTTGGTTGATCGTGCTACTTGCAAACCTCTAATTAGGAGACTCATTTATTTTTTTATGACCATCAAATAAGATGATTTATATAGTAAATTTTGTTTAACATGCACAATTTGTTTGATGGTACAAACATTAAAATTATAGACAAACGATCATTGAAGAAGTCTCTAACGATACATATACGCACGAAGATAGTTATAAATACCAAAAGATAACTTACTATATCACACCAGTATGATTTCTGTAGCATCTTTCAATCTCGTAGGATTCTCCAACATTTCTTTTGTTTTTGTGAAACTTCTCCAACATTTTGTTGGACCAAATTTAAGCATGAATACTGCCCATGCACAAATTACAAATGAAATCCGTTGCTTTCCCCATTACAAACCAAGAAAACAACAGTTGACTGGAAAGAAATCATCCTATTTTCTATCCAACTAGTGCAATTCTTTAAGAATGAAAAAAAGAAAATAACTATATACAATTTCTTCAAGTGTAAACAGGGCAGCCTTCAACAATCACCCCTTTAGCCGTAGGGCAAGTAGCCAAGGGGCACCCATCAAGGTCATTTCCCCACCAGCTAAGGCTAATGTCCTCCAACCCCAAGCTAAAATACAGAAGCACCCCCATGAAGGCAAGGCCAGCATCAAGTGCCCCCGAGAGCACATAATTGTGCCTCCTCCACCAATCTGGCCTATACCTATACACAACAAAACCAGACAGAAAACCCAAAATGATCCAAGAAGTGTAGTTGACTGCAGTTGCAGGTGGCATATACCCTGTGGCACCAATTAGGACTGGCATGTTGATGAGCCTGATCCACTCTTGGTTTGGGAAGGCCTTAGCAGCTGCCCATACAACAACGGGGGCAACTGCACCACCCAAGAAGAACCAATTGACTGCCTCATATGTGCCCAAGTTACCAAATATTCTTCTAGGGCCAATCAAGCCCCATATGACTGAGGCATCATAGAACACTGTGTCACTTGGGCAAGTCCACACTGATGATGTGTCCTCACATATGTCTGGGATGGTTTCCATCAGCCACCAAGCAGTGCCCAAGTAGACAATTCCAGCTATCAGGGTACCCACAACCTGAGAGGTGAATTTAATTGTTAAGGATATTGGGATTGGAAGGAAATTATTATAAGAAGAGAAATACAATTATACTATTTGTACGTTATTTATTGACCACATTATGTGATCTGTGAATGCGATACAAATAGCGGCACTTGAAAAAATAGGAAGTGACCTGAGCCATGAACATGGTTCTAGGAGGGATTTTCATGTAGTGACCAAGCTTGAAGTCTTGCAAAAATGTGATGGCTTGTGTCATACTTATGTAGCCATACACCTTGAAGCACATATTGGCAACTGGGTAACCTGGGTATATATACCCAATTATATACTCAGTGATGATGTTTAAGCCTGGTGTCTGTCATTAGAAAGATGAACTGATTAATGAAGCAACATATTAGTTAAAAGACTAAAATGTCCAACAACATTGGCTGTTAAGGGAAAGTACCAGAAAATAGGTACCTGATTTGTGATGGCTGTGATGATCCCAATTGGGAGGGTGAAGAAAATGGCAATAGCACAAGCTAGTAAAACACCCCACCAAGGCAACTGAAGCTGGTCATTGTAGTATTCGCAGGTAAAAACAGTGACTGCAATGTTGACCAAAAGTATGACCACAAACCACCACTCAGGCACTTGAGTGTATCTCTGCATAAGTCTTGTGTGTATGTCCATTTGCTTCTCTTTGAAACTTGCTTTGCTTTGCTCCCATATTTCCCTACAAATACACCATATGGCCAAAGAATGAGCTTCTAAACACTGCCTAAACCAATTGACTCAAATGTGAAAAATTTAAGAGAAAATCTTCTCTATCGTTGATCGTATACAATTATGTGTCTATCTTTATCATAATGTGATTTATAGAAATCGGTACATAGTTGTATACAACTAGCTCTAGTGAAAATTTTCTCTAAACTTGAACATAGTGTATTGTCAAATTGTTACCTTCCATGAAACAGAGCAACATGTACAATTGTAGCAGTGAGTGCAGCAAAGCCAACGCCGTAAGTTATTGCGAAAAATGTGCTGAGGTAAAGCGGACCTTCTCGATCGTACGCCGCGGAATCAAGGTGGAAATTGGAGTCAATGATAGCTGTTATGTTGTACTCTTGACCATCTGATGTGAACATTGTGTCTGAAAAAATTGGGAAGGTTTTGGCTTTGTAGACATTAAGCCAATAGCAAAAAGGAGTCAATATGTACATGACAAAGAAAAAACCAGCAGCAACATTGGCTGTGGCAAACCATGGGCTTGCAAGTGGGCTTCCAAGGTAGGAGGAGATGGTTGACCAGTCAAGCCCAACGGCTCCAATTCCAAGCCCATAAAGACCTGAGCCAAGCTGTTGGGCCAGGACATTTTTGGGGAAAATCCAACAAATCCAAGAGAGGGAAGTTAGCATTTGAAAGAGGTAGCCAGGGAAAACATAGTACGCAAAGCTGCACATGAAGGCAATAAGGAAGAACTGTGTTCTGGTCAATCCTCCCTTCGGCCTTGCTTCTTTCTCATGGAGGGCCCTGTGGTAATGAAGTTTTCTCACATTTTAGTCACTAAATAACGTGGCATGGCATGTGACATGTTAGCGTTTCACTTAATAAATAAATGAGATTCGAGCAAGACTGCGGGATATAAACACATATAAACACATGTATATTTCACATTATTGATATATTGTAAGCATATTGTAACAATTTGATTACATCACCTTAGCTCAAGTCCAAGAACTAGTTAGTTAGGACTTGTGTTTTAGTTTTACAACCAAACCCAGTGGCGGATCCACAGAGACTAAAGATGATTTTTTAATTTACAAGATACGTAAAAATGTATTATCTTCTTCGATAAGTAAAAATCCTATGTAAGTATTCTACGTGCAAAAATGTGGTAGAGAATAAAGATGTGCTATAATTGTGAATGATGATTTGTAATTAATGGACGACTGAATCTAGCATCTTTCGACAAAATCATCCATATATACAAAATATGTTATATTTGATAAGAAAATAGGTGAATAAATGTAGATAAAATTGCAGTAATTTAATTACTATCTCTGTCGCTTCATTATTTCGTGGCATGCATGAAATGAAAGACTGAAAAGGACACTACTTGAATGCAAACCAGTCAAAAGGCCAATCAACTCCATGGCCACCCAAACACACCGGAATCAATGGAATATTTATAGTAAATTTATAAAATAAAAATAAATAAAATAAAATAAAGATATGACAAAATTAAACACTCTATAATCTATTAACATACATATTATTTATATATATATATATATATAGTAAGTAAAAATTAAAAGAAAAAGATGAAGGTATTACCTGAACAATGAAACTTGGACAAGGTTTGCCGGCCACCACATAGCAGCTGGTTCAACCAAGTACCTCCTGAAAATCCCAGCCCAACCAAACCCCAACACCTACCATTCAATTCAATTTCAAACCCCATCATCAACCCTAATCAACATAATTTCAAAATAATAATCTTCAATTAAACTCTACAAAACCAATATAATATAACTGGAAGAAGTTAACAAATTACTTAAATAAAAATATTAACCTGAGTTGTTAAGATAACAAGCAGGGACACAAAGAAGGTGATGTGCTTCTTGTAAAAAACTTTAACCACAGTAACAATATGAATGGCGTAGACGGTTCCAGCTCCAGAGTTGGCAAAGATGGTGATGAGGACATGTTCTTTGACATTGAAGGGTCCAGGGTTGAGGGTGAACTCCCAGCGGGAGCCTTTGAAGAAGGCATGGGTTGTGATTTTGGAAGCCATGAGCTGCCCCAGAGGCACCACAGCAATCTGGGCAGAGATGGCGGTGATCGAAAGAGGCTCTGTTCTGTACCAGAAGAACTGATTGAGGAAGGAGAGGAGGGTGCAGGAGAGGGTACCCAGAACCCACATTCGAAATGTTAGGACTGGGAGGGAGGGATCGTCTGTGGTTGGTACAGTCAGAGCAACCTGTTCCACTGGTGAGTTTTCTTCTTCTTCTTCTGGGTTTTTTTGAAGTTTTGGTTGAGAAGATGAGGGCTGGCCATAAAAGTCTTCATCTTTCTTGTCCTTAGAAACTGCACAGCCAGAAAACAAAATTAGAAAGAGAAAAAGGGAATTTATTGATTGATGGGGAGGGCTTGCTTACTGAGAGGGCTTGTGATTTCATGAGTGGATTCTTCCATGGATTCTGTGCTTTCTGTCATTCTGTGTGTCAATAGTTTCTAACATGTATTTATGTCTTGTTTTTAAGGTGGTAGTGGTGGATTAAAATTGAATGATATGAGGACGGAGAATCTAAGGAGGTAGATAAGTTGTGAAATTTTCTTGGGTCATAACTAATTTTAGGGTATAATAAATTTCTATCATACCTAATTTAGATAATTAGAAGAAAAAAATAATTAGTTAGCTAATTAGCTAGCAGGTTATTCTGAGTTGTTGCAGCTGTTCACCCTCGTGGTGCTATTTTGTATATGTTTTTTTTTCTTCTACACATCTAATACGAAGTTGAGAATATTAGTTGATTGTATTCAATTCAATCCAATATTAGTCACCGATGAGCTGAACATTACTACAAGTAAGCTTGATATATGTTTCTTCCACTGCCTAAAATATCCTCTCTTTTTTGAATCTATTGCAATCATGTACTGAACGACAAAAAATATGGTGGCGTATAGGAAGAATTTTGAGTGGTCCATGGAACATGGATAGTTTGTTTGGTAGCCACAGCGCAGAATAATACCTACCCTTCCAAGGCCAACTGATTTTACAGTTGGTGAGTATAACCACATGCCCAATTGGAAAAGAAATTGAAAAGAAACAAAAAGTGGAAGAGTTGACCAAGGTTTGGGAAATCTATGTTCTAAAGTGCACTTTCTGGTATGGATTCAAATTTTTCTTGAATCTCATCGAGCAGTGCATATGTGTGGATGATACACATGCGTCCACGTAAACTCACTACTAGCCGGAGGAAAATATTTTGTATACTTATGGTAAAACAATGTGTGATTAACTAATGAAATTGTCAATTGACATAACTCACAATGCAACGAGATATGTCACTATAGTTAGGTTACTCCATCATATATCACAAGTTTGTGACAGACAGCTCCGCAATTTTGGAGCTATTTTGAATGAAATTTGATACAAGTTACAACCAATTCACGGGTGGAACTACCTAGTGGGCTACACTGGGTTGTAGCTCAGCTAGTCTTTTGGAAAAGAAAATATTAAACATACATAGCTCATTGACTGAGATTATCATTTTGTGACTTCTTGGCAGTTTCTCACGTGAAGAAGTGTGCAAGTTTGAAGTTCCACATAAAAAAATAAATATCCTAGTATCCTAATTGGTCCCACATAAAGAAGTATCCTCGATTATAATAAACTATGTTAAAATAAAAAATATACGTGTGAAACTTAGCCTTAGCAGCGGTCCCAATACATGATGTTTTTTGTATTCTTTGTTATGAAAGTTTCGTAGGTAAAATTTTTATCCCCGACTCTCCAATTTTAATATTTTCATTGATTTGTCTACATATGAGAAAAATTTGTCTAAATGAAATTCACCCTTTTCCGAATAAGATGAAACAAAAAAGTCACAAAGATATCATTTGATAGATAGGTTGATTAGCAACAAGATGGATTCAGATGACAATAACAAAATATTTCAATTCTCTCAAGGATCTCATAGTAAAACTTCAATAGGTACACTTTTAATTATTTTGTTAAACATATATTCATTTTCATAATATGCTTTTTTTTTTTTATTGCATCTAATATGTATCTGTTTTATTTTAATTCTACTTAGAAATTAGTCAAAGTAGCTATGAATTGCATGATTTATATGATTTAATATATACTTTTGTTTTAGCCAAAGAATTTAGCTAGTCTCACCATCGAAAAATTCATGATTCCACCCTCAAATTAATTGCCAAGAAATCTGAAGAAGATGGTTTGGCGTTATTGGTAGGTTGTTGTAACTTGCACGGATTTTATAATCTCCCATATAATGCTGTCGAATATCATGCCAAGCTGCTTCCTAAAGTGATATAAGCAAATGATAATATGCAAGAGACCCAGCTTTTAATTTAAGGGGGCCCAAGAGCTCATCATCAACATAAACATAAACCAACCCGGCTTCCTAAATTGAGAAGCAAATAATAATGTGCATGAGACACTCCCTTTAATTTTATAAGGGGTCCCAGGCAGACACATTCATGTGAATAATTCTTCTCATTTCTTGCACATTTTGTTAAGAAAGATTAGGGTTTAAGTTAAAGGACTTGCGTGATCAAATGGATAGTAAATAAAATTAGATAATTAAAATGCACATTAATAGCACATATCTAATCGAACAGCTGTTATTCCATTATTCATTTTTTATCAAACATCTATAAATAAGGGAAAAAAAGCCTCATGGAATATGATATTATCACATGATCCTTGAGACTTTTTATACGCATGAAATGACCAAATGATATTGTTGACGTCTTTATATAACCCATCTAAATCATTTCTCCTGTTCCCATAGCAGATTGAAACCAATGCTATAGCATTGTGGACCCAACAACCTACCCCACTCAACCACCAAATAAAGTATGTTTCACATTTTTCTTTCTTATTAAAACTATCAAAATGCCAATGGGGTTTAGTTTGGTGAAAGAAAAAAAACATCGACTTACTGATTAAAGGTCTTAGGTTCGAATTCTCATGGCATTTTAGTTATATGTGTAAGTTTAGACTATCACTTGTACTTTAAAAAAAACTATCAAGATTACACAAGTTTTATGTAACTAGTAAGAGTCACCATAGATTTGCACTGACGTTTAAGGACCATAAAGCAAATGATGAATTAGGTTGTAATACAGCCAATCACGTGTAAGTGATTTTTGACTGTTGATGCATGTAATTTGTAAATTTACATTTTATCAATAGTCATAAGTCACTTAAGCACACTCTTACACCAAAAATATGGAACACTTTAGTACTCTAGGCGGTCTAGTGTGGCAGTCTAGTGTGGTAACTTTGTAATTTAGCGCCAAAGTGATGTCATTTCTCAGGACAGCTTCAAGGCAACTTGTCATCTTCCTAATCAGTAAGTTTAGAACTCACCCAACTCCGACACATCTCTCCATTACTCTAAGCTCACAGTCTTGAGTCTCAGAGAACCCTAAAACTCTCCCTCTCACTCTCTCTCTTTTCCACGGCCATCTTTATAAACCCACCATGGCACAGTGGCCAGGTACAAATATTTTAATCTATGCATGTAATTCTCATATCTTCAACATTTCTGGCATTTACTGGCCTAGCAGATGATCAGTCCACCACCCATTTCATAATTAAAGAAAAAGTTTCAATTTTTTTTTTAAATTTTTTTCAAATATTGGGTTTTTCTCCTGTAGCCAAATTCATTGTTAATTACTGGGTTTTAGCTATATGTTGTCCCTGATCTTGTGTGATTTTTGAAGTGGGTTTCTTTATTAGCTTTTTACTTTTCTCACAGCATTTCTGTCTTTACCAATTGCCATTTACTTCTTTTTGGGGCTCATTGATGGCTTGATTGATCACCATTACTGCTCTTTATCATTGGTTTCAGTTGTTTGATCCTTTACGTAATCACTGCTCTGTTTTGTCAACAGGAATTGCGTCCAAGACTAGTTGATAGCCAATTTTATAGTGGACCAATATCTGGTGAGGAAAAGGTGATCTCCTTGTTGCTCTTGAATTTTTGTATTTACATATGCATCTTTTGGATTTTCAGTTTTGATTGTACTAAAAAGTGATGCTGATTGCTGCTGTATCTGCAATTGTTTGGATGCCCTGTAGCAGAGGGTCTTGAATTTTGTATAGTGGCTCAGGGGTCTGTGCTTTGCTCATCGTAATCTCGATTTCTGATGGCGGAATTTGTTGGGCCGAGGTTGTATAGTTGCTGTAATTGCAGAAACCATGTTGCCCTTCATGATGATGTCATTTCTAAAGCCTTTCAGGTGAAGAACTTTGCTTTGCTTTGATTAAGCTGTTGTGCTTCTTTTGATTGTCTATCATTAAGAAAGAGACCTGCTTTGATATGCTAATGAGAATCTGTTCTATAAAATGAAATGAATAGACGTTTACTTGTCACTGGATTTTGGATGAAATGGGGAATAAAAGTTTAGCCTTCGTGTAAGTTGAAATGAAGACTCAATTCAAACTTGATAGCCAACGGAAGGAGGCAATTAGTTGTTTTCTGTTTGGTTGAGGGTTTTTATGTTCTGCATACGTATTGATTTGGTTAATGTGTATATTAGATAGTCTTGTTCTGGATGTGACTATGATGAGAGGATTGCAAGAACATTACTTGATTCGGCTATTTCTTTTCCTAAATCATAGGGTAGAAATGGTCGAGCCTTTCTGTTTTCACATGCAATGAACATTACAGTCGGGCCGAAAGAAAACAGACAACTCATGACTGGTCTGCACACTGTTGCTGATGTCTCCTGCTGCGACTGCCATGAGGTGCTGGGTTGGAAGTACGAACGAGCCTATGAGGAAACACAGAAGTACAAGGAAGGGAAATTCATACTTGAGAAATCAAAAATCGTCAAGGAAAACTGGTAGTATGTGTGGAGGCTTTTAGTTCATCTGTCTGCATGTCAAATGTAAGTGTATGGGATGCTCATGCTTCTATTCATCTTGTTCAAGAAATCTCATCAATTGAAAATATCAATTATTGTACCTTGTTGTGCATTCATTTCGTGTTCCTCGTGTGAATATTGTATTGGGGATGATTGATTTTGTTAATAAATTGTGAATAACTCTTTCAGTTTAGCTTGTGGAATTAAATTTGAAATTTTGCATACAATTTTCTGTTCCACTCATTGCATATAGAACCTTCGTGTTTCAATGGATGCCAATGGGTTTTGCACTTCAACAGAAGTTGATGATTGAATGTAGAACGAAGGGAAATAAGAACAAGAATTTGCTGATGAAGAATTACAAATTTGTGCTGGATAGGAGAAATCTGTTGCTAGTTAGGTGTTCCTGGGTGAAAGGAAATGGCCACGAACACTACATAAGCACAAAATATATAAAGCAGATCCTTCTTCTTCACTTGCAAAGTGTCAAAGTTCCACTAATAAACCAACATATAATCACAGCAGATATATACCTAAAAGCAAATGGATTTACAAAAGTTAAAAAATGACCAGAATCAAATGAATATTATAGAACAAAAGGAAATAAAAAAGACCCTGGCAGGAACATGGTACACCAGTTAACTATTTTCTGTTTTGCTGTGTACCCTTTCTTTGGAATTTGTCCACTAGAGACAACTCAGACAAGGAACAAATGCTTGGCAAGCTAAAAGTTTTCTATTTATACGAGATAGCAGAGTTCATTGCTGAGCTACTTCATGAACCATACAATCAGGACTGGAACCTTACCTACCTATCTGAACCTTTACAGCATTGATCAAACCTGTACGTATCTGATCATAAAACTCTAACATTCTTGGCATCTGAAGCAGAAGCAACGTTGGATGCTTGCTTGTTTAGTTCCTTTCATCAGTACGCAGATGCCGAGTCCCTTGATCCGAAATTAATTCACGCAATGCTGCAGGCTGTACCCAATCGTACAAACAAGATTATAGTATCCTTTATCACCTGCTCTCTTACATAGTAAAAATTTTCTCCTTATTTTTTTCTTCGTTGTCTTCCATTATCTCTATCATAGTAAGATTTCTCTCTTTCTTATAATCTTTTATTTCTTCCTTGGCTGGGCCAACTGATATCACCTCTGTTTTAGAAACTATCTTCCTCAACTTGGTCGCTATTAGCGCTGGATCCAACTGTCCTACCACTGTTAGCTTTTGGTTCTCCGCATCCCAACTGGTCGAACTAACCCCTGTTCATCCAAATAAACAGAAAAATGAATGGAAAATACAAAAAGAAACTTCTTTGGAATGCTTTCAATATTGAGGCTCCTCAAACAAAACTGAGCAAGAAAAGTTAGAATTATACCCTTTATGGCACAGACAGCTTTCATGACTTTCTTCATTGTTTTGTAACCAGCATTCACCTTCAGTTCCAACTTCTGCTGCATGTATGTCTCTGTAGACTTAGCAGGATTGCCAAGAGGAAACTAAATTGAAAGAAAGAGAACGTGTTAAAGTTGGAAAAGCACCCTGAGCCATATTGTTAAGACTTAAGAGTAAGAACACAACTACACAAACGAAAAGTAGAAATTTTAGAAGCAAGAACACATGAGGTATAATTAATCTTAGATAGATGTTGTGCATAGCAAACTAAGAAATCACCTTTGTCCCAACATCCTCTGAAACATAAGAGCTTCTATCTCTTGCAGTGGATGCAGAGGAATCATGAAAATGAGCAATCGGGTTAGCATCTTCTGAAACATGAGAGATTCTGTCTTCCAGGTAGGATGTGGAGAAATCATGAAAGTAAGCAGTTGGATCGTCATCCATTGGTGTGAAGGAAGGTGCGGGAGAAACACATACCAGGTCTTCATCGTCCAATGATTCGAAGGAGTATGCGCGGGAATGATGAGAAAGAGTCATGGTGCCTTCATCATTAATTGATTGCAAATAATATGGAGAACCAAATGTCGGAAATTCATATCTTGATGTCACCAGAATCTTGTAATTTGATGTTTTGAAATTATCAAACTTGTCAAGAATGGGTTCTGATCCAGGCCAAACATCATCCAGGACCAACAGTGAAGGGTGCTGTCCTGTTTCCTTAAAAAATACTTGCAGCCACTTCAGTGCAATTGTGTCCTCTTGCAACTCAGGTATCTGAGAACTCTTGTGTTCAATCTGTTGATATAGCTTTCGTACAATAACGCTCAAGTTGGGCCTTTTTGAAACACGAACAAAGAAGATACTGTTCTTGAATATATCTTTAACTTCCTCATCTTGACAGAAAAATTTTGCCAATGTGGTTTTGCCGCATCCCCGAGGTCCAGTTAGCACAAGCCCTGACGCCTCATCCTTAAGAAGCTCCCTCTTCAACTCCCTCAAGAGCACATCCAAGCCAACTGTAACCGTTGAAGGTACATATTCAGTAACCTCATTTTCAGCATCCGGAGCTTCAAGTGTAGGCAATGTAGGTTCACCTATTCCCATGTCAGTTTGACCTTGTACATCTCCACTACCTTCGATTCGCTTCACCCCGACCTCTATTTTTGCTGACAAATCCAATGTCTCCTTCACATCCCTTGTTCCCTGCACACTCAATCCAACTTCAGGCTGTGAGGGTTCAAGTACGTCACATGGATCTTCAATTTCAGTTGGATCATTTTGTAATTGTACCTTACCACTCCCTTCAATTTGATCAATCACCTTCTCTATATTACTTACGGAAACCAAGCTCTCTCTCACATCCCTTGCTAATTGCACTCTCAATATATTTAACAATCCTTGAAGTGATTCATCCAATCCAAGAAGTTTGTTTGCATATTCATACCTTTTGTAGCTAGTCCACTGACGAACCTTGGAGCACTTGTGAAGTAGCTCCACACCCTCTTCCATTTGAAATCTAACATTTTCTAATTCCTCCTTTGGGAGATTCAATACCTTGTTATATGCTGTTATTTCTTCTATTAGTGGTTTTAACGAGTCTAGCGTGGATTTGACATCTTCGAGAGGACGTTTAAGCATCATAGTCTTATCCTTCACTCGCGCAACAGTATCAAATAGCACTTCGAACACTGCTCCTAGAGCAGCAGCCCCTCCTACTCCGCCTAATGGCACCACTTGATGCCCTCCGGATCCATTCCCTTCGTTTCCTTGCTGTATCGTCATGCCTGTGTTGCTTCCTGAAGACCCTCCCACATCCCCTGCTTCCTGCTGCACTTTCAGCAAATCTGACATTCTTCTTTCCAATTCATCTTGTTTGTCATGGATCTTCCTAGCCAAAAGCAAGACCTCCTTCACATCCCTTGCTTCCTGCAGCTTCAATATCTCTAACAGTATTCTAAGAGACCTATCCAACTCAACAAGTTGGTCGCTGTAACTAGGCGTTGTGCAGTTGCAGCAGCTGCCCCATGCATAACAATTCCACATACCAGTATTCGACAGCTTCCTAACAAGAACTATGCCCTCCTCCATTTGTCTTTGTAGGCTCTCGATATCATCGTTCGGGAGGCCTAACTCCACATTATGATCTCGTATCTGTTGGACGATGCGTGGCCGTAGAGATTCTAGAGTGAATTTAAGATCTCCAAGGAGGGGTTTATACTGCAAAACAGTCCTGCCCATCGATTCCTTAACGACATCATACAGCGCTCCGAAGAGTGCTCCTATGGCAGCCCCTCCAACCAAAGCCAGTGCCATGGCCACAACAACAACAATAACCCAGCGGTTTTCTATATGTTTGAATCTAAACTTAATCACATAACTTTGTATATGTTTCAATGTAAAATCCTGCTCTACCTTATTGGCGATCAGTTGGCTACTTCAGACCAGTTTCGCTCAAATCCAGAGGCCTTGATTAGCTCTTGAAGCTAACATGAATCTTGTGGGTCAAGAGACCCCCTCCAGCCTCCCCGGTTTCTTGTTGTACTTTCTTTCCCTCGAAGAAGCTCCGATCACAGAAATTATCAGAGTTAGTCAACTGGTCTCCGCTGCCTAGATTGGTACCGAGTCCAATGTTTCAATGTCCTCACACCACTTAACAGACATCTAACGGTGTTAAACTTCCACTTTATATATATATATATATATATATATATATATATATATATATATTTATTTATTTTGTTTTATTGTACATGTGTACTCCTCTTATTTGCTACCTAGAGAGATTTGTAATTAATAACTCGATAAAAATGCCACTTTAACTTTATCTTTGGCTGTAACTATGTTAGTTAATGGATTTTGAAATTTGATGGCATGTTACAAACTCTGAAATGGTTTGATGTGTTGGAAAATAAACAGTATGTAGGAGGTTATGGAATTTTGTTGTTGTAATTGGACTAATAAAGTTGAAAAAATGTAAAATAAAAATGGATTCGGCTTCGGCCTAAACCGCCCAAACTAAATTGAATTAGTATAAAATTGAATTTGAGACATAATGGTTTGCTAATGCAGAATTACATATATATGTGATTTAAAAGCCTGAAAACTAAAGCAAAAGATCAAATAAAATATTTGTTTACAGTAATTATTTTCAGCACACCTCTCTCTCTCTCTTCTTCTTTCTTCTGATTTTGGTTTTTTAGCACACCACTCTCCCTTCAATTCGTTTGATCGATGAAACCAAGCCTTCCCTCACATCCCCCAACTGCTCCTTCACATCCCCAAACTGCTCCCTCACATTTCCTGCCCTCACATTCCGTGCTAGCCACGCCCTCAGTATATTTAACACTCTTTGAAAATCTTGATCCAATTTGGTACATTCAATTTGAGTTTGGTTTTGTACCACACCACTCTCTTCAATTCGCTTGATCACCGTCTCTGTTTCGCGGCAATTCCTCACCTTCCGTGCTTGCTGCATCGCCAGTATATCTAATAGTCCTTGAAAATATTGATTCAATTCAAAAAGTCTGTTGGTATATTCGTACTTCTTGCATCTAGCTTGCTTGGAGCACTTGCGAACGAGTTCTACACCCTTCTCTATTTGTATTCTAACAAATTCTAAGTCTTCGTTCCGGAGATTCAGCTCTGCTGTCCCTATATATGGCCTTAAGAAGTCTAGCGTCAATTTTATATGTTGGAGGGGGCATTTGAACATGTTATTCTTGTGTTTCACTTCTACAACGGTATCGAACATCACCCAGAATAATACTTCTAGAGTTTGCCCATGCACTTTGGTTTCTTCTTCATTACTTGCTGAAAATTCTTGCACATCCCCTGCCGTTAGCACTCTCAGCAAATCTAAGAGTCTTCTTTCCCATTCATCTTGTTCGTCATCCGAAAGCGAGCACTCTTTAACATCCCTTGCTTCTTGCAGCAGCTTTAGTGTTTCTAACAGTATGGTGAGAGACTTATTCAATGGGACAAGTTGGTCCATGTAACTAAGCTCTGCGTAGTTGCACCAATTGTACCAGATGCAACAGTTCCATAGACTAATAGGCTTGGATAACTTGACAGCAAGCCTTGTGCCCTCCTTCATTTGTCTTCCAAGGCTTTCTAATTCGTCTTTGAAGAGAGCCAATTTGACGTTGTTTTCATCACCAATCTGTTGGCTAATACGTGGTAGTAAAGAATCTAGTGTGAATTTGAGATTTTTGAGAAGGGGTTTAAACTTCTCATTCAAAACAGTCCTCCTCCTGCCCATCGCAACCTACTATCTAATCCAACGCAAGCAAAAAAATCAGAAAACTATATATCTCAGTTTCAATCTAGAGCTTACTCGTAAACATTGTTAGTGATTAAAATTGCGCTAAAGTTGAAATAAATACTACTTCAAACCTTAGAATTACTAGGAATCCTAGTCTAAAAACGAAAAAACAAATCCTAGCATCACTAGGAGGAAATTAAACTCTAGGAACCCTAGAATTACTAGGAATCCTAGTCTAAAAACGAAAAAACAAATCCTAGCATCATTAGGAGGAAATTAAACTCTAGGATGACTAGGAATCTTTAATTGAAGTCTAAAAGGAAAAAAAAAACCAAAATTTCCAAAAGGACTTGATCCACTCCGGAGCTTTTAATCCTAATGCTCCACTATACATCGTGCAGCCATGATTTGCTTTGGTCTCTTTTCTAAAAAAGTAACCTATTATACGGCATCGTTATGCATAAAAATCCTACACTGAGGCACTGTCTTAACTTGAAGTAAAAGTTTTTGGTTTTATCGTGTTCAAGTTTTCAGCTCTGTATTTGTAGTGTAACATAAAACAGTAATCTGAGAGTAAAATTTCTCTACATCTCCAACAGAAGAAAAGAAGTAAAAGATTACAAGAATCAAATGAGGCAGAATCCACGAAGGCATTTGAAATGATTCTGCATAGCGTTTGCCTTCTTTTCTTCTTCTTTCTCTTTAGTACCAGCAAGCCTAACTGCCACTTCATACCCCTCCTTACTCAATTCGTTCACCACCGCCGCTGTATCTCTATGTCCGCTCACCATAAGTATTTTGTTTTTCGGATCCCCAGTTAGCAAATTGATCCCTTTTTTTTAAATATTGAAATCAACCAAAAAATGAACACACACACACACAGAGGAAAAAAAACACAAGAAGCACTAGGTAGGAACAAGAAGAGAATAAAATACCATCTCTCTTAAATTTCTTGTGATCAGTACTAGTACTGATCACCTTCAAAACCACCTCCTGCTGCTACACAAGTTTAAACAAAACAGATGAACAATTGTCAAGATGAAACTAAATTACTGATGAACAAAAAGATAGCTTGTTGGTAAAGTCAGAAAAAGGCACCGCAGCCATTTGGAAGAACGTAAGAACACCAATTACACAAATGAACAAGGTTTTTTTGATCGAATAATTAAGCATATATACTTTGTGTTAGTCATTTTAATATCAAATCATTCCCATTTTTGTTGTCAATCGGTTTCTCAATGAAATCATCTTTCACAAACTACCTCTTAGGTATTTGGAAGGAGTCAAAATTCGAATTTGCCTCCATCAATTAAAAATAAATAATTCATCTCCTGATCAATGAAAAAAAATATGAAACACATTTTTTTGGGTAAGAAATTATTGACCACATTGACCGACATGTTTTTGTTATTCTTACAGCCGACCATAGTTTTAAATGAATGGACACTATTTCATTTGGTCTCATGTCATGGGATGCCTTTTAATTTGTACATGTTGGCCCAAAAGTTCATGTCCCGTCAATACTCAATAGGAAGATCTCAGGGAAGAAATCAAAGGCCTAATTCATTGAATTTAATTTTATCAAATGGATGGACAAATACTGTTATTTTTCTGAATTTTGTTTCTGTACTGAAAATAAGTCATATATATATATATATATTATAAAATTAAACAACTAACAACCACATTAATTGGGAATTGGAAATTAATTCCACTAACTTTATTCCCATAATGCCTGGCAGTTGGTGACTGATCATGAAGTTCAGAGACCCCCAGCCCAGCCCAGCCAACCTCCCTGGATCACGTCCTCTTTTTGTTGATGATGGCTCCCTTTCCCTCGTCCACAAGAAGCTCTGGTTTTCAAACTGGTCTCTGCTTTTCTAGATTGTAAAATACTTTGCAACTTCCTCATAAAATACGTGGCGCACTTACAGAACAACACCTCTCTCATTTTTTTTCTTCCACAACTTTGTACCTCATGGAACAAGAAAATATCCATTAATAACAGTAAAAGCAAAATGACTAGTCTTTACTTTCTCTTCTTTTATCTCTCTCTTCAGTAGTACGTAGCTGGCTAACTGCCACTTCCTAACCTACACCTTACTCAAAGAAAATTTAGCAAGAAAACAAAATACCACCACCTGCTTCACAAGTTCAAACAAAACAGATGAACAATGGTCAATATGTAAGTAAATTGAAGAAAAAGAGAGCTTGTTGGTTAAGTCAGAAAAAAAAAAGCACCCCAGCCATTTGGAAGAGTGTAAGAACACAATTACACAAATGAACAAGGATAGAGCTAGACAACTTTTGCCTTTTCTGAAGGTTTTGATTGAATAATTATGCATATATTCTGTGTTACTTTTTTAGTACAAGCGATAGTTTAAAATAGATGGGAGAAGGATTTCTCCCACACACTGTTTTAGTTATTTTAATATCAAATCATTCTCTTTCTTTGGATGAAAAAAAATAATTAGAAATTGTATTAGTCACAATTTTTGTTGTCAATCGGTTTCTCAATTAAATCATCTTTCACTATTCGTTCTTTTTCCTTTTTCTAATGATGTAAGAAGTCAAAATTCGAATCCTCCTCTAATTAAAATAAGTAAATCATCTCCTTTCTAATTAATAAAAAATATTGATAGATATAATGAAGAGACCATAGAAGAGATAACGATTACAAATCTTTCTAAAATCTATAATCATTTATCAAATATAGAACGGACACGTATTTTCATATGCGCGTGATTTTAATTGCATGGTAATTGAAGACTTGAGAGAAAGATGATATACACTAACAAGAGGGAAAAAATAATAATAATCTCATGATAATACAATTGTTTATACATGAAATAAAACAGTCAAGAACTCATGGAACAAAAAATATTCATTAATAACCGTAAAAGCAAATTATGTACCAAAACAGATCCCTGCGTTTTCTTAAGGAAAAAAAAAATACACGAATCAAATGAATGTTAACAAGGAAAAGAAAAAAAGCCCCAAAAAAACACCCTAGGAAGACAATAGTACATTAATTAACAACTATTTTCTTTTTTTCTATCCACCTCTTCTTGGCATTCTGAATTTCTTACTATTTTCTTTTTTTCTATCCACCTCTTCTTGGCATTCTGAATTTCTTCTTCCCTCATCCTCAAGAGTTCGAGAAGACATTGATGATACTGCACATCAATAGCATCAAGCTCCCCCTTCAGCTCATCATACCGATCTTTGCCCACTAGGGACAACTCAGATAAGGAGCAAATGCTTGACATGTCAGGGCATGCGTCATTCATAACAACAGAATCACCAGAACCAGCTTCATAGCTCTTCTCCTTAAGCCCACCCTGAACCATACAATCTGGACTGGAACCGTACCCATCTGAACCTGTGCAGCATTCATCAGAACTGTACTTGGCCGTTTCTGAAACTTTGACATTACCAGCACATGAAGCAGTAGGGACACCACACTCGGCTGAGCAGGCTGAGGTATCTGAAATCATTGATGCTTGGTTATCTTGGTCTTCGGCATATGCCAATGGTGACAGAACATTTTGATGTGCAGGATGATCCCCACATGAACTGTTAGCTCCGCATGATGAACTTTCAGATGAAGGTTTCCAGCCCGGTACAAGCTTCATAATCAATTTGTCAATTAACTCAGCTATGACAGAGACATCTTCATGTGAAAGATCAAGTTGCTCAACCATTTCCCCAGCAATTGACATTGCAGTATCAGAATCAAGATAGAACTCAAAATGGATATTCCTCACACGACCTGTATAGACAAATAACATTCAGGTTCACTTTATGAAAAATAAGGGGAAACAATTAACCCATTTTCATGGCAGATGCACTTACCACAGGTATCAGCAATGCGCAAAGTTAAAAAGACGGTATTCTCCGTATTTTGTTCAGCTCTTAACCTGAACTCATTATTCTCCGTGAACCTCCCAAACTCCAGAGCTGAAGAGTTAGAAGTTTCATTGACACTTTTCCTACAAGATCCAATAGAAAACTTCTGGTCGTCAGTATCTACGTCCATAGGGCGAGCTTCGGGCCGTGGCAAGTTCACCAACTTGGGCACAAGATTGGGTAATTGCGAAAGATCACAACTGCGCTCCTTCAAATTGTCAGTTGCAAGGAATGGATCTTTCAAGAGCTCTGTCGCAGTCAATCTCATAGATGCTGGAACTAGACACTTCTCTATGAACTGCTTGACTTGAGGATTTTCCACTTTACTGAGTGAAGCAGGCTTTATACCCTGAAACAAAGTTATGAGAAACATTAGGCAACTGCTTAGTAAAACAAAAAACTGGAGGAAATTCATAACGCAGGTGATCAGAAACTTACAGAGGTAACCTTCTTGTAAATTTGTGCTGGATTTTTACATTCACTATAAGGGTATTCACAAGTCACCATTTCTAACATGCACATGCCAAAAGAATAGATGTCGACAAGTTCATTGTATTCCTCATCATAAAGCTCTGGAGCCATGAATTCCGGGGTGCCAATTACGCTATGGGCAGTAGGCTGCTGCATGACTATCGCCAACCCAAGATCTCCAATTTTAATTTCTCCATTATTTCCATTAATAAATACATTGTCACACTTCAAATCTCTATGAATAATTGGAGGATTGTGTGAATGCAGATAGTGCAAGCCTCGAAGAATCTGCCTTGCCCAGTTCTTAATGGCCTTCATATCAACATTCTTATGCTTCTTTCGGTACCTAAATCCAGACTAGTAGCAATTAGTATTTGATAATGTAAGCCACGTAAAAACAAGAATTGCTATTAAAAAAAGTCAGCGAAACTCACTGCCTTAAACTCCCGGAAGTGAATAACTCTGTTATCATGTTGATGGTCTTGTTCTTATCATCAACCCAAGAATTATGGAACTTGACGATGTTTTGATGTTTTAATGACTTCAGAAGATGAACCTCCGAATACAATCTTTCAAGCTGTTCTGGCGACTGCAAAACATCCTCAATATTCACTTGGCACCAGGCTACTTCTATTCCTTCGACCTCATCAAATGCCTTATATCTACATTTTACAGAGCATACAAATAAGTTCAAAAATAAATTCGCAAATGAAAAATACTTAGAACCTTAGAAACCAACAAGAAAGAAACCGATTCAGAAAATGGTTAGAGAAGCATACACAGTCTTGAATGCTCCTCGCCCCAACACTTCGTCATACTGGAGGAACAAACACAAATTCATATAAGAATTCTATCACCAAATCCAAAAAAAAAGCAAGCAAGAAGATGAAAATTTCTATCCTAAAACCAACACCATGCATTTACAAACAAACAATTAAAATTCTAAAATTAGAGAGTCAAAAGAATTCGAAATTGGTACCCGCAAGTATTTCCCAGTCGGATCTTTCTCCACAACGCCGCCATCGTCACAATCAGATTTTCCACCAACCAAACCACTACAGGAATCCATAACGAAAACAATCTCCCCAAAGAAACAACTTTTGTTTGTTCTTCAGAGCGAAAACGCAGAAAACGATCCTCGCAAATCCTATCAAAGCTGCTTGCTTGTACCCCCAACCGGAATCAGAAAAAGACGGTGTTCAGAAAATGCCTCGCAAGCCACGGAGTACGAATCGACCGCCGATCGAAGACGAAACCTGCAGCCGATAAACCACATATCCCTGAATTCCGTACCCGAATTCCGGTTCGCGACAGAGCTCCACATTGTTAAACCTATCCGAGACTCAGCCATGGCGCTCTCTGCATCATTTGGGTCGTCACCAAATCAAGAAACGAAACCCAAAATCCTCAAAAACCGAGAGCAGGGGCCTAATTGGGGATTCGGAACCCTACAGAAACCCTGTAAACGAGAAAGCGAGCAACGGAGAGAGCGAGAGAGATTGGAGAGGGAAGCCTAAGGATTGGGAACGAGGGAAAGGGAGGAAGGAGAGGTGTAAATGTAGGGCTGGGGAAGAAGACATCGTTTTGTAGTTGGTTTAGGATTTGGGGATTTTGATTGATTTGGATCGAGAGATTGAGTCCTTCTATGATTAGATGGTACACGCTGTCTTTGGGTTGGATTTGGAATTGGAAATTATTATTTTTTAACTTTTTTATTTTTGGGGTTTTTAAAGTTTAATTTAGAAATTAGGAGAGTGATTAGGGAAAGACAGCTCAGCTTGGAGCGTTATATTTTTTTTTTTATTATCTTTCACCAGCATTCTTCTAGCAGGCACTAAATATTCCAGATATTATTTTTTGATAAATAAATCAAATTAAATGAATGTATAGGTTAAAAGTTGAAGATGTGATGATAAGTGATAACTTTTGTGGGGTGTGGGGAGAAAATTAATTGGATTTTGAGGAATATGTTTCTTAAAGTACATATATACGCATATAATACACGAATGTACTATGTATAGGTTATCTTCTTGTGACAACAAGAAAGTATTTTGATTGTAACATCATATGTTACTCAATTTTTAATTTCAATATTTTTCCGTAAAGTCCATCTAGGACGAAGAAAAGGAGAAGACGAGGTAAGAACGATGAGAATGATGGAGGAGGTGATTTGTCACAACTTGATGAACTACTTCCGTGTAAGGGGTCAAAGGTTAGGACCAACTTGATTTCCGAGGCTAATGACGAGCTAGTAGTTTTGGGAAGCAATCATCACAACTCACCAAACATCACAAACGAATCATAAATCACATCATACAAATGAATGAATGGTAAAGCTTATTTAGATTTTCAAGTCTATATATAACATAAAGTCAGTAGTATCATTATTTCAACCCCAGCTTCCATTTTATGGCCGCCTTGTTTGAAAGAATATGCAATCAAGATAAACTACACATCCACAAGAGAAGAGAAGAGAAGAGAAGAGATGGGAGAGAATGGTATCATATCATCTATCTTACCTCATCATATCATTGTTGGTTCTAATAAAATGGACATAGTTGCTAGTATATAGATATGCAAAACAGAGTAAACCTACTACATTTTTAATAACACTCTCTGCATTAAACTTCTCTAAGAATTCAGCTCCAGAAAAAGGCTGGCCTGAGGATGCAACCCGGCTTCTTTCAAGGATAACAACAGCTTCTCCGGTCCATATACCACTCGAGGGAAGTTCGAAACCAGACTGTAATTCTCCACATCTAAGCAACCCAAAGAATCAACATAATCATAGAGAGTTTGGATTTTTGCACTACTGTCAAACCTCCTTTCCTTGCGTTCTCCGGTTGGGAACCTCACCACAACCTATTTGTTAAATTGTAATTCACAAGCATGCATTAATTACACGCAGAACTGAACATGTAAAAATTTGATAGTAGTTATCTGAAATATCAATACATTCAAAAGGTACAAGAAAATAACGAGAAAATTTGGGTTCTAATGCACGAGGGATTACTTGTGTAACATTAGGTCCTTTTTCAGGTTCGGCACCAAGCGACAAGGCTTTCTCCTGCCGCATCCTAGCTAGTGCAGCCTCTTTCTCCGCAGCTTCACGTGCTGCTCTTTCACGAGCCTCTTCTTCTTCCAAGCGCTTCCTCTCAGCTTCAGCTGCTTCTCTTTCCAGACGTTCTTGCTCTTCCCTCCTCTGGTTTTCCCTTGCCTGAAGCAAAGAAACATAACAATGAGGCAATGGGAAAAGAACAACAACCTAAGAGCTTTATAAAACCTAAGTTATTTGTCTGTGACGTGAAAGGGCAAAGGGAGCATGCTATTAGTTTAAACTATAAACATACTTGATCAGCTTCAAGTGCTGCTCTATAAGCAGCATCTTGCTCCTCCCTTAAACGAATGTTGTTTCTCCTTTCTTCTGCATCAAGCCTTGCTGCAACAAGAACAGGAGCACTTTCTTCAACCACTCTGTTCAATATTGCGAGCATTTCTTCAGGAGACTTTGGCCCCTCAACCTGCCAAACATGACAAAGATACTCATTAAGGATAAATGAACAACAATAAGTAGTCACCATTCATATCTAGAGTTGAAAGGAAAATAGGGAAATGGAAAGGAAAAAAATGCACACACATTAAAGTCAAAACATTATCATATACACTAAACCCGCTTACAAAACATCATGTTCAAGATGCATAAGGAAAACATGTTAAAGGTAAGACATTAAACAAAACGCTCATACCAAGCTATGGACGTGCAGAATTTACTCGGTAAGAGCTTATTTAAACTCAAATAGCTCAATCACAAATTTTCCATCCACCTAAAGTCCAAAAAGAAACAAGAATACAACAACAAAAAATACAAGATTTAAAGAGAGGGAAAAAAAAAAGGACGAAGAATAAGAAAGCTAAACTACAGGAGTAGGTTGATGTCTAACCCCGTTTCCACTGATGACCATTAACAAACCACCAAAGAATCGTGTTTCTGCTAAAATTACTCACACCAAAGTGAACATGCTAAGCAATGTTTCCATGCAAAGTTTCTGTTAGCATTACATGAAAATGGGATGTTTGTAGCACTCTGAACAATCCGAATAGGGAAAGCCAATGAACTCAACCTTTAGTTCGATAAAAAGACACCGGTCTGTAACATTCCCAGTTAAACCCCAGAATCACTTCTGCTGACACCAGTCGACTCATTTACAAGAAACAGAAAGGAGTTACTTAAAATGAGTCAAATGTGTTCTTTCAGTATGTCATGCTGATAACCGATGAGATAACCACCCAAATTGGAACTTTATCTCTCGAGAGAGCTAAGAAACCTTCATTTTCTAGCTTCAGTACGGCCTAAGAAGATACAATAACATACATGCAATAATTTCCATTCCTAATTAAGCCTACAGAGCTATGAATTTCGTATAATCTTAGATACCAATAATTCTAATACGAAAAAAAAAGGCAAGCAAAGAATAATATACCTGTTGAAGCAGCACGATCCTCTGGTTCGTGGAGGCCATAACGACGGCACAAAAGGGGTATCTTGAGGCCTTCAAGCTATTACTCATCTTGAAGCCTTCACTGGCCCGAATGCTCCCTCCCCACGACACGAAATTCTCGTTGATAAACGCCACCAAGGTCTCGGAGCACAGAGTCCTCTCACAAAACAACGGCGTATCAGGATGGTCTGGCGAGTGCAAGTACACGAACATCAGCTTGAACGAGTTCCTCGACCTCTGCAACGCGTCCATAAACCCTTCGCTTACGAAATTCGGCCTCCTCGTCCCGTAATCCCTCTCGAAACTCGCCACGAACTGCATCGCTTCATTCGCCACCGCCGACACCGACAATAATCGGGCCGACGACTCACCGTCCCGACCCGACCCGATTCCAATCATTCCGAGAGAGTAGGAGAGCACTCCGCCCGCGGCCCACAGTCCAAGACCAATTGCGCCGGAAATCAACCCTAAACTACCAGAAATTACCGAAATCGGCAAAGTGATGATCTTCCAAGCCAAACCGGGTGGTGCGACGGCATTTGATGACGGTCCAGATGGATGCGACGGTTCTCCGCGTTGAGAAACGGAGTATAGGCCACCACCGACACTGCCGTCGGGGACTGTGGAGGTGGTGCCGGAGGCGGAATTCTCCGGCGAAGGTGTGTCGTTCGTGGTGGTGGTGGTGAAGGCGGAGATCGCGAGCTCGAGGTCCCAGCCATGGGCGGTGAGGATCTGCACGCACAAATCGGAGTCTTCGAGGCCTGTGATCGCTTGAAAATACGCTAGCTTGTCGTTTACATCATCCATCTCTGTACGGATAGTGTTGCAGAGATTGGTACGAATTGAAAAGAGAGAGAGAGAGAGAGAGAGAGAGAGAGAGAGAGAGAGAGAGAGAGAGAGAGCGAAGAACAATACGACGACGTTCTTGGAATGTTCGTTCTCTGAGAGATGACTGGGGGTTTTTGGCATCCACGGAGAGACGGAAGGTCATATAGGTTTGGGTGGGATACCAGAAATAACCCTTACTTCTTTGGAAAATAACGAAATAGCCACACTCTAGGAATTCGAAAATAATAATTGATGTGATCTCCTTCTTCTATCCCTTGGAGCAGAAAACCTTGTATGAAACTTGGAGCAGAAATTCTTGTATGAAACAGAAATAGAACTAAACGGAAATAGTACTATTTTCGTAAAAAAATTATCATGCATGACATACGGTTGTTAGCCGCCACATTTCATGTATGCATTTCTCGCCTTGGCGGGTTGGGAAACGGACTATATAACTGTCAGGATTAAAGTACCCCACAACGTCGTTTTGTTCAGCCTAATAAATTTGTTGGAAATTTTGTCGGTGAAAATAAAGAATTTTGATAACCCAGTGAAAACAAAAGTTACTGATTTACAGCTCCTAGTTGGTAAAACTAGACAAAACAAGTCTAAAATAACTGACTGCAACTGCATTGGCCAACTATACAACTGAACTGTAACTACTCTACTAGGAACAGCTGTTTGTGCTCCTCATACAACAGTTAACAGATAACAAGAAGCAAAGAAAATACAATTATCATTTTTTTTTCACTTGATCTCCTGAATCAAAACCTTGCTTCTTGGTTCTGCTTTCTTGTCCACTTTCCCAGGCCTTGACGCAGCAGCTTCATAATTCAAAGCCGAACCTTTCTCTGCCTTTACAATGGCTGCCAAGGGAGACCAAGCTTCCCCGGGTTGCTCATGGACCCAACACATGATGAAATAAATTTTCCTCTCGGCCAGCTTCAGCTTACTCCTAATTTCAGCTCTTCTCGACTTTTGTGGTTTCTCTGATTTCAGTTCCCTCTCCCCAGCCTGAACCATCCTCTGCAGATCACAAAGCAAGCAAAACAAAGCAGGGGTTCCTAACGTTAATAGGGTTATTACATCATCTATAAGACCGAGTCCAAATTGCAAGCCACCCATCTGTCTGAAAGCAGGAGAGCAGGTTTGTTCCAGGCAATAAGACAGAGCTTCCAGGATGGTCTCCGGTTGTCCACCTTGGCCCAATACAGAGGACACTGACAGTAGTACCATGGCTGATCCTGTGGCGTCTGATAGCCAATCTCCATTGTAAAGACGGAGTGTGAAACAGTAGCTATATATAATGTCAACCAGATGAACAGCTAAGGTTGGTGATGGCTTTGTAGAACTAAGCTTGCTGACTGGAGGCAGTGGGGTGTCAGGCCCAGGTGGAATCTCACTTGCTTGATTACTTTCTAGATCATCTTCTGTTGACATTGATTCCTCCTCATTGGCAAGCGGTTTGATAAGTTGTGTTCCTTCCTTGCTGAATGCTATTGTTCTGGCAGAAGGCTTCAACCACCATGGATCCCAAGGCTTGATCATCTTGCTTAGTTCACCGGATGCAACAGCTTTTTGGAATAGTTTCTTCTCTTCTGCAGATAGATCATCAAAACTAACTTGAACTCCTGCAAATATTAAAGAGAATCAGCTCGTGTCAGCATTAGGAAATAGTAAGTAGCTCAGAGAACAGATAATTCGTAACACATTAAATATACAACTTTAAACTAAGAAGTGCAAAAAAATTTATAACAGATTTGAAATGTAAAATCAGAATGAATGAAAGATAGGAAAGAACTTGAGCGCCAGAAACTAAATACATCATTGAAAAAGGATAGACAGGAGTGTACCAGAAAGCACTTTTTGAATGGTCTCCTCAGACAGAGTAGAACCTGCAAAAAAATATTGAAGATTCTGGTCAGCAATCCAATTTGCTGTAAGAGAAAAAAAAACATTAAAGGGCTATAAGTTTAACATGAATGTATTTTAGGAAGTCTATAATAAACTGAAAAACTAGCCAGTAGCCCTCATTAGGCTTCAGTGATCCTTAGACCAACTACAAAAACTATCACTCTTCACCACAAGGATACTAATCAGCAATTTTATCTAAAGGCCAACTTAGGCTTATTGCATGCATAATCAATAAGACCCGGTTCAAAATTGCACCGGAGCTGCTTCTATTCTATGTACTCAAATATTGAAAAACAATCACTGCTCAAGTAAACTTTGCACATAGCATCAACAACACAACAATCAGTAAGCATAGCATCAATCAAAATCGGCATATTCTTCCAGCCACCCTCAATCCCCAATAAACATGTATACCGAGACCCAACTCTAGCAAAACCCTCAATCAGAAACTTCCCTCTCCCTAAGCAACAACTACCCTACTATCTTACAATGCATGACATGCAAAATCCCAAGCATACAACAAAAGGTTCATTGAAGTTGAAAGCCATAAATTTCAAAGAAAAACAAGAACACCAATAAACTCAAATAATAAGCCATACCAGCCTCATCATCATCCATGGCATCAGCTTCTTCTTCAGAATGAAATCTTTTCAGTATGTCCAGCATTTTCTGTTTAGTTTCATCGTCCGGTCCCAATTGCCCAAGTTCCCCCTCCACATTTTCCCGCATGAACGATTCGGTGCATCGAAGATTATGAGACTGCTCAACCAAAATTGCAAAACAATCAAACACAACACCAAACTCCAATCTCTGTAAATTACTAGAACAATAAAAAGCCTACCTTGTAGCAGTGCAGAGAACAGTATCGAGAGTTGCAGCGAGGGCATGTGTATTGTGAAAATTGCTTCTGGCAACTGCATTCAGAAAATCAAAAATACTTGTATCAAATCAAAATGGGGAAAATTCACACAAAATTAACGAACTTTGAAAAGGAAAGAGGGGTGGGATTGGAGAAGCTCATACACGTGGCAGACGATTCGGGAAGGAGGGTCCAAAAGGGGCGTGGTGGAGGGTTTTTCAGAGGTAATAATGGGCTCCGCCATGGTCAAAGCTGTTCAAGCTTCGAAGGGTTTTGGAGGCAAGGACGAAGTGAAGTGAAGTGAAGAGAAAGGACCGTCGAAAACTCGAGAAAGAGGCTTTCTTTTTTAGTCATATGGGAGGCCCAAATGAAACTGAGTGTGGACTAAGCCTAAGGAAACGACATGTCGTTGGATACGAAGTTGGAAAGTGTTGTGTTTCTAGGTTTTGAGCAATAAGCATCGCCTGTGTGATCCTAACCCCAACCTAAAGGGATTGAAAGGCTTGGTTTTTCGGTGAGCAAACAAAGCTGGGTCTTTGTGTTTTTACGGTGACTGATGAAAATTTGGTCTCTTTGATTCGAATCAACAGCACCCAAAAGGAAAAGACTTCAATTTTCACCGTTCAAAATAGCACCATTTCGATTTCGACGAAGATGGGTGTTAATCACATTAATTAGTTGATGTAGTATGTACATATCAACTGCCACATCATATGGTATACAAATGTGATAAGACTAGTATTATTTTATTTGCACGATATCTTGCTTGTGAACATTACACCTTTCTTTGCACAACAATCTCTCTCTTTTTTTCTTTTTTTCTTTTTTTCTTTTTTTCTTTTTTTCTTTTTTTCTTTTTATGGATATGGAAATGTGTTTGTCCTTTACAACAATTTTTACCCAGGAAGGGAGATTTTCCTTGTATGATCAAATAGCAAACTTTGGGGAACAAGAGGTGACATAATGTGTTATAAAGATGAAAGCATAATGCTATTACATGTACACTAGTGATAGTTTGCCAGAACAAGTCCAGTAGCCATATGCATTCGGAATCTCAGATCCAAATATACACACTGAACAAATAATGATTTTCAATTGACAGATTTCAACTGGGGTCCAAGTTGTTAGATTTGTATAACTTTACATCATCTCTTTAGTATTTTTGCCCCTTTCCGTAAATCTGCCAAGAACTTTATACAAATTCTAGACCCTCTGAAGGGCGCCCTGGTGATCTGGTACAACTTTATTAGTAGTCTGGTTTTGATTAGTCTTCCTATCTTCGACGGACTTGAATTCAGCCAACCCTGCTAGTTCTTCAACTGCACTGACCATGCCTTCAATCCTTGAAACAATTTCAATCAGTAAAGAAGCTAAAGTTACAAGTGGAATTATTTCCATGAGAGGAACTGCCTTTTTGGAATCTTGCTCCGTGCTCTTGTTTTCGGGACATTCAGCTTCTTGCAGTGGCTGTGGAATGAACAAAGTAGGGAGAGATTTTAAGTCCTCTTGGAGCTCCAGCACTGCATTGTTCATTTCTCCAACTAGGAAATCTATTGTAGATGACTTCTTCATTGTCTTCATAGTCTTTGCAAGCTCTTTTATGACCATTGAGGAGTCAGAGCTTACTTTTATGGCAATGTTGCTGATATGCTTCTTTGTGAACTCAGAGGCCTGTTTATTCAGATTAAGTTGTTCAAGTTAATTCAGTCAATGTTGCATTGCTGACATATTTCCATGTAGAACAATAATTTGGTTCAGAATATAACTTGTAGAAAAATACCTCAATTTCAGAATTGACGCAACCATTGAGGGCCTCAATGCAATAAGCGCAGTTGCGCATTGACGCCCCGATTTTGAGGTATTGTTTCCATGGATGCCTGAAGTTGAAGCGGCCATGTGCAGGCTCCCATCTTGCAAAATTGGCCTACAAAAGACAATGCCACTGTGAGAAAGAGAATGTTTTAAGTAACTCAATAAAACCAGGGACTTATGTTCCTGTTACATACCATGGCTTCTTCTGTTGCCTTTGAACTTAGAACACATTTGTAGCCAAGCAATTTTTTATCAGATTCTTTATCACCATCAGCAAGGCCTCCACTATCATTGAAATATTCAGCAACACAACCTGAAAAATATAGGGGCACTTAATGTCACTGACATTGGCCTAAACTTAACCACAGGTTGGTATTTATTTAATGAAACCAAAAGTGGTATTTGATTAAAGTACGTACCATCTAAAGAACAAGCAAGTTTGTCCATGTTGCGAGTGATAAGCATATAGAGTTCCTCCCCAGCCCAAATGGGGCAAATAACCATGGTTATGATTATGCACAAGGAAGTCCCAATGATGATGGTGGAGATTCTTTGACTGGCCATATCCAATAATTTATCCACCCGGTAACCGGATACTGAAACTAAGCTGAATGTGAGGATGAAGATCATAATACCGTAGTCAAATCGGGTTTTCACAGATGGTATAAATCTTGAGAAGGTTGCTGCAGAACCTGAAGAACAAAAAAACAATAATAAGAACAATAACCCATGAAAAGTCTTCTCTATAGCTAGTCACAATTAGAGAACATTAATATATAATACAGGACTACATACCTAATAAGAAAACTGAAATTCCAGTAATGAAAGGCTCAAATTCCTCTCCGGATTGGTTTGCAATCCAATGGATGCCAATGGCAAGAAAACCAGCAAGAAAAGTTCCACAAATTCTGTTTATGCTTTTACATAAAGTTGCACCTGCATTTTAACCAGTATGAAATATTTAGCTTCAGGCAAGTCAATAATTTTACACATACATATTTATTGAACTCAATTGGCTTAAAGATCATGACAAGGAACTTACCAACATTGTTTTCAAAAACAACCACAACTGTCATAACTGCCCACATGGCATTTCCTCCCACACCTTCATACAGTGGCCTCATGTAGTAAAAAAGTGAGACAACAGTGAGGGCCATCCCTACCTTCAGGCAATGAATCACTTTTCTGGGCTCATTATGTCCCAAGTCCCAAGCTTTCTTCAGGAACTTCCACACTTTCAAAACCAACCCTCCAATCAGACCCTTCAAAGCAAGCCAGGCTATTTTGGCAAAACCTGCATCAGGAGCCAATACTTCAGATGACCCATCTGCCATTGTTATCCTCCATTCCATTCCACTGGCCACTTCCTTCTCCTGAGCCATTTTGATAATGACAACAGAAACAAAACCAACTTTGGGAGCTGCTTGATAAAACTTAAGCTGCTAAGTTGTCAAGTTGCCAAAGTCCTCAAGCTCTCATGCAGAGGAATTGTTAAGCTTTGGTGAGGAAAGAAGACTGACAATTGGAGTACATATATACTAAGTGGGATTTTGGTATCTCATAGTGGTCTGAAATAAACAAATAAAAACATTTAAACAATAAAAAAAAAGTTTTCCAATGGCATGACAATGTCAGCCGCAAGAAGCCAATGCACTTCTTTTTGTCATTTTGGGTAGGTCAGATTGGGACTCAAGGACACATGTTAATCCAGAACTTTCATTAATCCTTCCCTCTCTGTTCTCTCAGAACAGGTAAAAATGCATTTCAATCTTTTAGTCCCACAGTTCTTTACAAGTGTATCCAATTAGGCCATTTTTATCACTTCTTAAACCAACAGAACAGTGTTCAATCTTGGAAAAGCAGCACTTTTTTTTAATACAAGTGTCTGCACCAAATTGCACTGAAGAGTCAAAACTGATATTTGGATATGGTAGAATTATGTGCAAGGCATGTGTCACTTGTTCTGCAAACTTAACCCTCCAGCTGCAATATTTGATTTTTCAAGTGGAAACTTACCAGATGTAATTAGATTAGTAGCAATATATGGGAAGTGGGGACTTTGTTTTCCCAATTTGATTTGCTAATCTGAATACATATTGTTCTAGTAAATATATTATTTTTGCAGACACGTGTGCTTTTCATCTTTCATTCCTAGGAAATTCTGCAAGTACACTGGTACTTAAAGCTTCCTATTTTTCCTTAATGCCCCAGACACAGAGAGAGAGAGAGAGAGAGAGAGAGAGTTTAATGGACCTAAAATCAAACCTTCATGAAGAGGGGTGACATATTGTGTCCAAAATTCATCAAAAAAGTGAAAACATCAGCGCACTATCATGTGATCAACATCAATATATTCTTACTTATATGCAAGTGTTCACTGTTGTTGTTTTGTTTTAAGTGGAGCTTTGATCAGCTTCCTCTTTAGTTTTTCCATGGATAAGATAATTAGGAACCAGCACTCAAAGAAATTTATATTTCTGATATTGTGATATCATGAACTCTCTGTTACTCTCTGATTGAACAACTGCAATCACATATTGTTCTCAAAGTCCTTTTTCTTCCCAACTAATTGCATATGCAGCTGTCAAGAAAATTTGTTTTCAACCTTGTTTTCTTCCCTCTCTGCATTTCCCAAATCCCATTTCTGTATCTCATCTTTTTAAAACCAAGCTCCAGGCATCTGTATGTCTCAGTTTCTCAAAATTGCTCCAGCTGTTTGACAGAGACAGGACAAAATTTAAGCCCCCCATTTGTTTAGAGAGAGCCATTGTTAGACCTGTAAACAAGCAGTAGAGTGATTAGTGGGTTTCAAACCGTAGTGGAGAACCCAATATGAGACTAGAAATGTTAATATATTTTATTGTGGGTTAAATTTTGAAATTGAAGGCAAATTAGGTCATGAATGGAACCAAGTAAAGGTGGGGCAATAGATTTAAAACTGGGGCTGCATTGGATTGTTTGGTGCTGATTTCATTTGAATGGAAAGAGCACTTATCTCTTTACACTGGAGCCTTTCCACAGCTGTATGCACTGCTTTGAAAGGCTAATTCAACTATCACAAAAAGCTTGGCTTTGCACTACATCTACAATATCACCAGATTGATTATCATGTACATTTTAAAATCAGCAGCTGTCTTACTAGTGCCACCATACTTTACCGAAAGCTGATTAAGACCATTCAAACCAAAGTTCAAATGCTTTATTTAAACAAAAACAAAAATTTCTCAAAGTTTTAGTCCTTTCTGCTTATATTTGCTACATTGATGTTGTACTTATAATCATAATTACGTAATTTTTAGGCCGTAATTGTAATTAGCAGACAACCAATATTTGCTATAACAAAATCTTGCCTAACTTTCAACTGTACCAGGCACAAGTACATACCTAATTTTATATATTTTAGCCTTGAAGGGTTCATAGTGCATGATGATTGATTACCACTATGTGGTGTATAGTATCCATATTAGGTCTTCTTTGAGATATTGATTCTCTATTTGTCCCTATATACTAAACTTTAATACAAGGGCAATGTTTTAGATATTATGTTATGTTATTTGTCCCTATATACTAAACTTTAATACAAGGGCAATGTTTTAGATATTATGTTATGTTGTTAAATAGTATGTTACGTTGTTAGATTGTCAATCGTGACACATATTTGAATAACATTTCATATAATGAACGTTCCAGATTGAGAGGATGTTAATTGGTTGACAAGAAAAGATTTCCCTTTGATACGAATCACATTATTACAAACATAAGATTGCCGTGTAATTTCGTTCTCATTGTAAATGATATGGTGGATCCTACTTCCTTATTTTCTGTGTGTATGAGAGAGAGAGAGAGAGAGAGAGAGAGAGAGAGAGAGAGAGAGATGACAACACTCCATTACTATATCAAATATTAAGGCCAAGAAACAGATCAATGGTTAGCCTATTACTAAATGGTTTAATTCTCATCAGGTTGAAGATATAAACAACCAAAATACAAAACCTTGACTAAAAAGCCTGTCCTTTCTTATGGGACACTAGAGCAACAAAAAGAGCACCTGCAATTTTGAAGGTGTATCCTACTCTCTACTAACAATATGCACACTTCACACCTACTTCCAAAGCTGGATAAGCCAAATTCCTCTTCTTTCGTGACTTCCTCTGTTACCAGAACACCTATCATGGCATGTCCTCACAAGTAAATGCTCAAGGTATTCCCGAAACTGTCGTCCCGAAGCCGATAAGATAAGCGTCTCATGACAAGCTGATGGGAGGAGGTAAACTTTGTTGTTGACAACCATCCAATATAGGAACTCCGCTATCTACGATATTAGTCGGCAAATTGGTTGGATCAACCACGTTGTTTGTTGTTTGCTGAAGAAGACGGAGAAGGGACCAGAATACATCTATCCTTGTAACATGCCTATTTGCCTGTAAACAAAGTTTAAGATTAATATCTTGGTAAGAAGAGAATAGAGAGGAAAGCTTAAAATTCATTTTTTTTATTTAGAAAGTAAGTATAATAAATTTCCATCAATATAAATTATGGGAAAAACTCTCTAAGATCATTAATATAAATCTCACTTTAGGTTTACCTCAACAATAAATCGTGCCCATATCTTATCCTCTCGACTCTCCATCTCCCCCTTCAAAATATTTAATCCAAAACCCCGGATTATGTCTGCTATCTCAAGGAAGAAACCTTGTTCCTCACAAAGCATCTGCAACAGAAACAATAAATATTGCAGTCAGGAGGAGGGATCAAAACATCAAAGTTGACAGAATACTCATGCCTTTTACATACCTCAATAAGCATTTGGCCAGGTGGACTAAGGTCCTCAACTATTATAGGGCAAACCACTGTTTGACCCTCGACTGCTAATGCCCACGTATTACCAGCAGATCGGTTGTTGTTGTCTTTTAGAACCACACCATTCTCCTTGCCAATTAGCTGCAAAATCCATCCAAAATATTGTCCCATTAGTTAACAAACATCAAACATATTTGGCTTGTTCTGTATATAACAGAAATAACTAAATCAACTAACCTTTGGCTCATGAGCCTGTTTAAGTTTATCCGCGTATTTCGTCACGCTTTGCAAGAAGAGCATGTATTTGATGGTTCGGTCCAACAACGAATCAATGCTACACTGTTGCATCAACCAAACATATGAATGTCAAAAACTTCACCAGAAACACATTGTACAATCTGACAATATGAGATTTGGTTTGCATCTCTTTCAAGAAAAAATTCCAAAGAATCAAACACTTTCCCATCTTATTATCTATTGATAGACAAAATAAAGATTAAGTACCTTGCCACCACTGGGGATGATCCCTCTCAACTCTTTCATACGGTCTTGGATCTGCTGACGATCCTTGGGCCTTGGTCGAGTACTCTCCCCAGGCCTTGCTCTTTTCCTGGTGGTCTTTGTGTGTTCCTCAGCCTGCTGTTGTTTATCTTGTGCAGCACTTCTAGCGTTGACACTATAGCTATCATCAATCCATAAACCGACCTGTGATTTTGGGAAAAAATCTTTCTTTGGTACAAGACTGTTTGTCTTGTCCAGGTTATACAAAGGCTCCATTGAATGCATGCTCCCACTAGAGCCAGCAAGCCTTGCAAACTGAACCTGGTTACTGTTCACAGATGAACATTCTGATTTCCTTTTTCGGGTGGTGGATGATAGGTCCTCTAGACTGCTTTTAAACACGGAGCTTGAAGTAGTACTTATACCATTTAAAAGCTCTTCCAATCCTAATTCCGAGAACAACCCTTTCCGAGGAGCAGTCATGGAACCAACTTCTGGCTCTGAGAAGCATTTGGTCAAAGCAGTACCAGTGGTCAAGTAGCCACCGCTGACTGCTGGCACCATAATATCTTCCCAACACTCCCCCACTTGACCGCACCCAAAATCTGGTCCCAAACCATCAAATAAACCATTTTCAGCATTCTGAATGATCACAGAATTCTCATGTCCACCAGCATTGAATGGATTTGTAATGGAACTGTGGACAGAATTATCTGGATGTTCAATTGGAGCATCAACAAACCTATCACCTTTAACCAGACTAGATGACCCCGAAGTACTTTCCATTACTTGTGAGAGGTCATCATTCAGTGCGGTTGCCATTCCATTGATGTTCTGTTCTGGTGAAGCAGCAAACCACTGGGAAAGATCATCCACCTGGCAGAATTTAGAGATATTTGTAGTAAAATCAGTTGGGTTAAACTCCACTGGGAAACCATGCAGAGATTGCTGGTTATCCATCTGATATCCACAGCTGCCTTGAATAGGTTTCTCCAAGTCAGCCAATGAAGTGAATGTTGATTCCACCTGAATATTCTGTGCTGTATTTCTGCAAGATTCATGAGAATCCTGAACCCTAATTTCAGATGCCAACTGCGGGTCGAATGAAGTCAAATAAGAAGACTCAGTACTCCATGTACTAAACCAAGGGGTTTTATCAGCTGAGCCAATGTCATCAGATGATGTAGAATGTAAATTCATTGCAGAAGTATCATTTCCTCGGAGCTCTTTAAATTTATCACCAAGGGTCCAGGTGACATCTCCATTATAGGAATTCCCAGATGAAATTAAGGAAGCAAACAACTCATTTAGATCATTGGTACCATTGTTCAAGCATGAAGGAACATTTTCCAAAGGAATAAGCCCATCAAGATTTTCCATCTCCCAGAACAACCTTTTTGTTTCATCCAAAACTTCGGACCGCTCCATAATCTGCAAAATGTAATAGCAGTATTGTTAGGAAGTATTCAACCATGCTATACCTCATGATGGATATTTACACACAGGTTGGTGTTACTATACTGAAAATACATTATACGAACACCAAATCTAGATTTTGGCAACCATGGTCTCATTTGAACATAAGAACGTTGACACGTCAAAATGAACATTATGCATGAAGCTGAATCCCAGTTTGATATTTCAATTCAACTACCTTTTTGGTGGATCCGAACTGAATTACTCCTCGTGGTTCAACAGAGATTGTCGCAATTGTCTGCAAATTAAATATAAGTGTCAATAAATATGACTTATGGATGGATGAAGAAAAGTATACAACAAAAATTAGCTTTAAAAGGCTGTGAAAGGTAAAGAGTTCACATAGATTTATCATAAAGTTCAACTACTCAAGCTTCTTTTTTAAGAAAGAAAAATGGATTGAAATGAAATGACGTTACCTTTATACCAGAAGAAAACTGGCAACTGAACTCAGAATCATCCTGTAGAATGGCAGTAAATATGCAGATAAGTAAACAAATAATCACCATTTCCCAGAACGGAAAAAAGATTTTATGAATATATGGCAAAAATTTGAGCAATTCCACAAGAACTGTTATGGCCTATTAACTTTTAAGTTAGTTAACAACTGAAGAACATACCTGGAACATATCTTGACTTTCAAGAGAATTGCTTGAATTCCATTCTCCACTAGGAGCATCTGAATGCATCCACCGGTGCTTCCCCGTGAAAGCTGTTTGCCCAATAATACTGTTTTAAACAACAAGAACAGCCCTGTTATACATTTGCAATGCTTATTTTAAAAAAACAAAAGTAATTTTGTGGGGAAATTTTGCTTTCAAGTTTAATGGATTCTATGATGGAAAAAAAAAAAAAAAACAAGCTATTGGAATTTGGAAAAAATGTGGTACAATATTGAACTTACCCTTCTCCAAGCATGTGGACCTGCGGAAGCATACTGTCCATCACTGCTCCCATGTTCTCTTCATAATATGCATCTCCCACGGTCAACAACCTAAAGCATTTCAAACCCAGAATTTTTCATGAGCAAAACCTCGTACACAGCCAATTAATGTCAGATTAAAACCATTAAAAACCTTAATAATCCCAAATACCAAATCTGAGTAGAAGCTTGATCTCACAAAGGAAAATGTAAAACAGCTGGCATGCAGAACATAAATGACTAATCTTTGAAATGAAAACTAGAATAACAAGTAAATTTGAACATTTCAAACTCTCATTTGTTCTACGATTTCCCTTTTTTCCCACAAGAAGAAAGACTCTAACACAATAGGGGGTGGGTAAAGTGAAATGGTGAAGAAGGAAAATGCATCTTGAAAAAATAAACAGAGTCTAAGTTGGAAAAACCAAATTATATAAACAATAAATCAGCAGCCAAAGGAGAACAGAAGTATTTTCTTTCCAAAAAGAAGAAAAAAATAGAAACTTACATGGAATTTCTCTGATCAAAGCGCCAGAAAACCCCATAAGACCACCCATTGCTAACACAAAGACTCTCAAGTGTCTCTCTAATCACAGAACTTTTCCCAGCTTCACCCATTGCACTATCCAAAACCACCTAAACAATCCCAAACTTCACCAACCCAAGCCCATAAGAGGACCCTGGTCCGAGTCAACCAGGAAGCAGCTTGACTCAGTCAGTCAAGAACCCAAAAACCCAAACTCTTACTTCGCTGTAATTTATTTGGTCCTTGAACAGATTAAGAAAACCAAAGCCAGTTGCTTTCTGCTGAGGCAAACAAAACAAACCAAAGGGATGACTGTTGGAGAACCAAAGATGGTATTTTTATCAAAACAACGAGTGTTATGTTGCCAGAAATTTTGGAAGCTGAAAAGTGGTCGGTTTAGAGAGTGAGAGTTTAGGATTAAAAGAAAGGTTTTATATATATATAGAAGATGGTGGTGGTTTGCTTTGCTTTTCTCTCTCTCTCTCTCTCTCTCTCTCTCTCTCTCTCTCTATAAATGTTGGTTGTATTATTGTCTTTATGAAACCTCCAAAAATGAAAATGAAGACGAAAATGAAACCTGATACAGTGCTCCGGAGATGAAGGGGAACACTGAGATCTTGGGTATTAATTTACTGTGTTAATATCTCTGTCTCCTTGGAGGCTTGGACTTGCCGGTGACCGGTCCCATTGGTCCGCCCAAATCCCTTTCAGTTGGTTTACCGCCTATAGCCGGTAATTATAGTTGATTTTCTCGGAAGAAGCTTTTCCAATCACAAGAGATGTTGAGATGTCGTGAGATATGAGAAAATGGAGAGGAAAATCCATGGGTTTTATTGCATAATTATTGGGAAAATTCTGGTTTAATTTTCTAATTTACTCCTTAAATATAAAGGTGTATTTATTTTATTTGACAGATGGTGAATTTGTATTGGAGGAATTGATTTTAATGCACCAAATGAGTGAAAGAGTATTAATTGTTAGAGAATATTGTGAGCTTAATTAACCTCTAAAGTCAGGTGATTCTATATAATAAGGTGCTTAATTTCTTATGTTGTGTGACAATCATAATGACCTTCTTTTTTTGGGAAAATTATTTTACAATAAATTTTTCAAAACCAATATAGCTAAAGATTTCAAAGCTGATTGAAGCAATGGCAATGTACACATGGAAAATCTCATTGGGGTTTTGGAAGGTGATGACCTAGAGCTATTGCCCATTACAAAGATTTGTTGCATTTGAATCAAATTCCCATTGTGAAAGCTTGTATGTAACTATAGTGATTAAAAGTAGGGGTGGGTGTTTCTACCGAAAATCCGTGAAATTTGGTCGAACATGATTGGCCGGTCTGACTTGGTTTGGCTTTTCCTTTATATTTTTAATTTTGATGCAAAATATTGAGTCGAATTTCATAATATAAGAATCGTGAGAGACCAAATCGAACCAGACCTAACTTAAAGAGAGAGAGAGAGAGAGAGAGAGAGAGAGAGAGAGAGAGATTTAAAAAAATAGATAAAATAAAAGAAGATTACCTAAAAACAATTATAATAAAAACATAAATATTTCCCTTTAATGTACTATTCCGTTTTTACATCCCTTCCCCTTATTTTGAAGAAAGTTCTCAAATCAATTAGACAAAACTGTAAATGTTAGAATTTTTTATATTTTAATTTGAATTCTAAAAATGTGTGAGAATCAAAATTTTATCAACGAATAGTAGTAATCATGTGCTCTATCACTTGAGCTATAATTTCTTATTAAAAATTTATTGTTTTTTTGACTAAATTTTCAATCTATCAGAAAAATGGTAGGAAAAAAAAAGTGGTTTAAAAAAGTTCCAATTCGAGACAAACACATGGAATAACTCATGAGATATCATGGTCAGCATCAAAAGCCACAACAACATACAAAACCAGACGTCCTTATCTCTACGAACTCTCAAACCAACACACACAGCGCCTACTAATAATATTCATTGTAATGGCAATCATATTATTCTGCAAATTCTCCTTTCCCCATTATTACTTCTATAAATATATATAAATACATATATCTTTTAACAGTGAAAACTTATATAAATATATTTATACATACATATGAATAGCAAAAGCTCGTTGCTATCTTGCGCCACCCTCCCTGGGTTTTCAGCCCTAAAAGAACCCTAACCAGTAGCCACATCAGTAGATCACCATGCTTGTGTCTTGCGCAAGTTAGTAACTTTGATTTTTATAACCATGGACGGTGCCACTTTATTTATAGCATCCCTTCTTTTTCTATCTCCCTCTATATCCATCTCTCTCTCTCTCTCTCTCTCATTTTTTTACGTTTCATATATTAGGTTAGGGTTTTGACAGTTTTCTGTATTTTCACTTTTTATTATGTTTCTCTGCAAATAATTTTGTGCATATTTAACTTTAAAAATTATATGTTTTGTTTAGATCCATATGAATCCTATACACTTGATTAAACAACCTTATCTTGTATTTGGAAAATGATCATACCCCGTATTATTTACTTCATGATTATAGCCTTAACAATGTATTACAAAAAATGATTACAATATTACAAGGAAAAAAATGAAATTGTTTAATTATTAATAAAACGGATGAGAGCTTCCGTTTTTACATCGAGAAATAATCGACACACCCATGTCCGTTGGCCAAATTAGACTCATTCCGTAAGTTGAGGGAAAATCTCATTAGAAAGAAACACACCATTAAATTAAGAGCTAGATAATACACTTGACATTCATCAATTGAATCCATTGCTACTATATTGACCGCAAATGTGTATAAAATACTTATAATAATAAGCTTTTATTTTGTGGTCACAAAAGTTACTCATAAATAAGATGAGAGATAATGGGACGTTGCTTGCTGGCGAAGAGTGGTGGCGGCTCATGGTTAAAAATGGCTCTAATGGGAAAGTGGTCATCGGCGGAGCCCGAAGATTTGAGCCAGAGAATATTCCGAATAGAAGAGTGAGATGTCGGTGGCCCAGTGGAGGTCAGGGGGGGCCCTACCCTCGGGAAATGTAACATTATAGAAGGGTCCTAAAGGCAAAATGTGAGTGGGGTGGTCCCCAAGTTTAGTGTTGTGGGGTTTGTAGGGATCATTTTCTGATTTCACCCCCTGCCAATGCCTCCCTCACCCTCTCGTTTTTTACAACTACTCTAGTCTCCTGCAAGAGAAATACCCAATAATTAATTGGCAATTGTTTTCAATTTTGATGAAGACGTAATTTGAATTCCATCAATTTCATTCTAGTATCAAATATCAATGATCATGAAAATGATGTACATCATCAACGGTTCATGGTTCATCCCATCTTCAAGTATCAAGTATCAAATTTTGATGAAGGTGTGTATTTCTCACCAGTACCATTGTTGGCATGAAACAAGTTCAAAGAGAGAGAGAGTTATTCTAGTGTACAAGTAAATTTTAGGCATTGTCGATTGTATATTACTATGTGTTTAACCTTTTCATCACATTATATGTTTATGCGTATATCTCTCTCATCACGTGATAAGAGAGATATAGACTTATAATTATATACAACTGATTGTATAAAAGAAATACAGTCCACATATACGCGTAGAAGGAGGGTGGGAATTATAAACATGTCCATGCTCACATAAATTCACAAATCAAAATAAGGGTCATGCTAGCATACTAGCCTTGTATGATGTTAATAATACAATGTGGCTGTGGTGGTGTGTCTGTGTATGGAAGCAAGAGTACTGTGGGTAGGTATACAAAAAGCAAACATTTACGGTAGAGGTCAGTAAATAAAGAAACTTACCACTGAACTTACAATCCTCCCTTTCATTGATATCCCTTAACTGCATGGTTCATACTTTTTTTTTACCTTGTCTCCTTACACACTTGGGTTGAAGCTCATTTTGCTACATATAGACAGGTGTAAATGCATTTCTTGGGTAAAAAGAGAAAGTCTCATCCAATACGATTTTCCTCTCTTCATAATTCATAGCCTTTTCAATCTGATACATACATAGCTCCATATATATATATATATATATATATATATTGGTGAGCCACCCCCTATATCATATTAGCAACCTGCACAATTTGTTTTTATGTTCCATAGGGCTAGCTCAGTGATTTCAGTCCATAATTGAATTTGATACAGCTAGCTAGCTGATCAACAAAAGCTAGTAATTGAAATTTGAAGCAACTCTCTCTCTCTCTCTCTCTCTCTCTCTCTCTCTCTCTCTCTCTCTCTCTCTCTCTCTCTCTCTCTCTGTGTCTCTCTCATTGTAGGGTATCCAAGGTCCAAACTCTAAAAGCTTAGGGGGGACATCCATTATTCTTCATAATAAAATTATGAAAAGAGAGATCAATGTTGGTGCACAATTGCATGAGACATATATATGTGTATGGGTCCCCATGCATATACATCCACAATCTCCTCACCTAGTATGAGAATCTTGACCTTGCACACTTGTACTATTCACACCACACCACAAACACCAAATTGGCAAATCCCTTCTTTACTCTTCCCCAATTTGGATCTTTCACTCTCTTATTTCATCCATTCCCCTATAAATCTATCATCCAATCCCTACCCTCCATCTCTATTGTACTTACCCAATTAATAAGGATCACTTTCTTGCGCACACCATCAAGTTAAAACATGTCGCGTGTTACATGTTTTTATTTATAATTCAGATTCCGTAACACATGTTATGTTTTAACTCGACAATGTCAACCACTTATCTTATAACTGATAAATCACAGTCAAAGCTTTTCTCCTCTTTTTCTTCTTGTCATTTACCCCTTAATTTGGTTCAAACAAAGCATTGCATGATGCATGATCGAGAGTCATCCACTAGGTGTATTTTTTTCTTCAACATATTCATTTTGGTGTTGATATGTTAGTTAGCATTGTCAATTATAAGGTCTCTGGCTTTAAACCATACTTAGCTAGCAACCCAAATCTTGTGTTAGTGGGTGGGTGTGTCAGAGGGAGGGGGTGGGAAAGAGACCCACAAGTGATTGCAAGGGCACAAAGTTGCTCCAATTTTCCCTTAGCATCACCACCCTTCGATCTTTATCAAGCAAAGTCCATAATTTTGTCTCCTCAAGACAACACACGCTTCATCATAGCCGTTGAGAATTTAAGTCAACGGCATAAAAAAGTTTGGCTTTTTACATCTTTAATTTTTTCAGCTAAAAAAGGGAGAGGAATTAAAATCCAACACTAGGATTTGGATTGTTGGCTGTTTTCCTCTTTATCTTCCCCCCTTTTGGTTTATAAAGAACAAACAAAGCCTGCTTAATTGAGTTGGTGACAGTATGGATCAAGTTAATTAAAGGTTGTGATCCATATAATGATGAAATTTATGATCAATTTAGATCTTACTTAAAGTGTTTAATTATTGTGTCATACTAAGATTTTACAGTTTTAAGCTTTATTTTCTTGGGAAAACATGCTTTGTCCTATGAAAAAAAGGGCAGGGGGCCCTATTTAAGGGCTACTGGACAGAAATCATTATTCATAGTCATAATTTATGTTCTCTTACAAATAACAGTGGCACATGTTTGCAACATATTTCAAAATTTCTCAAGTTTTGACTTGCATAATTAAGTGCACCCAATAATTCAACAATACATAGGCTCCTCCAATAGATGGAAATTATTTTTCAATCCTAGCTATCTTCCAATAACTTGAGTATCATATAACCATTTTCCCAAAATTCAAACTATTTAGAAATTATTGGATTTTTTTTTTTTTTTAGTACAAGCGATAGTTAAAATTACAGCAAAGGGGTTTGAACATAATAAGACCTTTGGTATGCAAGTTAATGCCCTTTTTCACTGAGCTAGATCCGCTGTTAGCTGAAATTTTTGGATTTTTTTGGTTATTAAGTTGACACCTTAATTAGTAGCTAGCAGCAAAAGGTTCTGAATGCCTAGTGAAAATAGCAATCAACATTCTTTACCACTTTGTCAACTATGGGATGATTCTATGCTGCAGAGAACAGCACACTCGTTTGAATTGTAAGTTTGACCCATATTAATTGTAGTTTAGTAGCACTCACTAAAGAATACTTAAAATAAATAAGTTATCATTTTAGATAATAACATGTACTTAAGCTAGATTCTCTTCTTAGAAAGGCTGAAACTTTTTTAAGATCTAATTGGATCCTTTAGAAAAGCTATCGGTGAAAGCAGATTTTCTCCTTTTTTTTTCAAGTATTTGATTAGGTTTTTGTTTTCATTTTGAGTTTTAACCATGTTCTAATTTACACCAACTAGAATCCACTAATTATTTACACACAATTAAATATATAGACAAAATCTGTGAATATAGAGGTTTTCTCATAACAATTACTATGAGTACATGTTATGTTGTCAAAGCGTTCGATCATCCCCTCTTTGTTGTGTTCAATCTCGTGTGAAAAGGAAGAAGGGTTTTTTGTCCTGGTTGAAATCTTGTCTTGGATTTCCTCTTGCGAGAAATCAAATCATACAAGGAATCTCAGTGCTTTAATGGAAGCTTTAAGCTGACAAAAGCAATTGAGAGAGAGCTGCCACATAAGCTTTATAGTGTCCAATAAAAGTGCAACAAAAATAAATGGGCAATCTTTATAGCCTCTCTCTCACGTTACCATCACAAGAGAATACAATGCCATATGAAGTCAATCAAAAACTCAGAGAGCAAATCTCTCTGGTTTTCGAAAACCCTAGAAATATCCCATCCAAATCAATTTCATAAAGCACAAAACTGGCAACATGTCGTTTCATGTAGTTAGGTTATGGGCATATGTAGGGTTTCGCAGAGGAAATGCGTATTGAGAGGCACCGGATTTGAAGCTAGAAGTTGAGAGACCATATCAAATGCTGCATTGATGTGTCTTGGTAGGTTGGGAAAGGCAGCATTATGATTGCTATATATATTTGTGGTGTCTGGGTTTTATACATTCTTTTGTTCACGCAACCGCCAACCAAAAGGGTAGAGGCAGGTAAAACTGTGGGCTGTAAAACAGTAAAAGTTAAAATTACAGCAAAAAGGACTTTGTGGTCTGTTTGCATTTGGGTTAGTGCATGATGTGCATCTATAAAATCATGGACCCTCTAAGTGTAGGTTACACAGCCTTCAGTGAGGTGGAGAATACTGGAGACTGGGAAGAGCTATAGAAGATGAGGTGGTACCATATGTATTGTAGCATAGCTAGCTCCCTTGTCGTTACCCTTTTTTTTCTCCTTTCTTTCTGCATTTTGGGATTTACATAATGAATATATAATGTCTGTTTACTAATATTGTTTGACTGGTAAAACCCTGTTATTGTGAATGATCCATTCGAACTTTGGGTAAGGATGTTTCATAAGTTAAGCAAATACCAACGGTACATGTTTCTAAACTTAAACACGAGAAATTGAAAGTACGAGTAAACTCCGTAACGCATTCACGTCTAAAAAAAACAATACATGAGTAGAACACGACATAATCTCATTCTTACAATATTTCAACTCTAAATTAGGGAATTGTTATTAACACTTCAGAATAGTCATCTCACACTCATTCAAAATTTATGCTCTATGTTTATACAAAGAATTTTACTAATGATGAAAAGACTTTTATACTTTTTTTGTCTGAGAAAAGACTTTTATATTAAGAGTTCCGACTCTCGGCGCTTACTTTATTTTTTCTGTGAATTTACATAAGTACATTACCAAAGTCTAAAAAAAGTAGAAAGAAAGATAGAAATTAGAAAGGTGATTAATATGAGTATGATAAATGTAAACAGTATAAACTACTATCCAAACCCCCCCACACACACCACAGGAGCTAGCATTGGATTTGCCTTTGCATTTATTAACAAAAGCCCGAGAGCTTAAAAACCCATTGAGCCACCACTAATGACCCAATCATCATCATTTTGATGCAATCAAGAAGCTGGTCTCTCTCCCTCTTCCTCTCTCTCTGCAACTGCAAGCAAAAAGGGAGGTCCAGCTACATCCCCACAGCAGGTCCCCACCAAAAACGTGGACCCCAGCCTTCGATCGAATCAAACAAACAAACAAAAGCTCTCTTGGCCCTTGGATTTTTATAGCTCTCCTTTTACCCGATTACCCAAAACACCAATCCGACAATCATTTTTTTCACTCCAATCTCAAACTACACTACTGTTTTTCACCAGAGAATGTCTACAAAACCACCTTTGTGCCTTTGGCTCAAAGCCATATGCATTTCTAGCAACTTGTATTTTATTCATTAATAATATTATGATTGCTGCCGGATAAGATTAATATATGAGTGCTAATTATTATTATTATACGGCTGTGGGCTATGAAAACAGAACAGTAAAACTATATATCATAATTTAATTACAATGGGGGATAATGGGTTTCACATGAAAGTGGCTGTGAATTTCAAACTAGGCTCATTATAAGACTTGGAATTTGAAAGTTGTATATTGGAGGGTGGAGAACAGTCCGAAAAGAAAAAAAAAATTATTCTATTCATGGGACTTATCAAGTTCTTGATAGAGCCATAGTGTAATTATTATGATGATTAGTAATAAGAATAACAAAGACTAGTTCCAGTTGTCTTAGTGATTAGTCTTTTAATTTCGTGTTCATCAAAATTAACAATTCACGAAGTATAATAATGCATTCATCAACACGAACAGTTCACAGTCTTTCACGAACCTTGATAACGATGGCATATGGACCAAGTAAACTCGTAAAGGCCAAGTAATATAGCTGCATATGTGTGGCATTTTCACTTGTGGTACTACTGGGTTTCCCATCAGCCACGAAAAAGCCTCTAGATGTATGGACCATTTCACTTTGGCATCGAAAAACACATGATTCTCTTACTCAAGGGGAAGACACGTGGCCGGCTGATGATATTGATGGACGCGTCAATCAGACGGCGGTTATTTTGAGGGCCAGTTGCCGGTGATAAGGGGAACAAGTAGCCGGACGGTTCAGATGCTTTTTCCTATCTTTGCACTCTGATTAGTCAGTCAGTGTGGTCTGGGGCGCGAGGGGGTCTCGCTGCTGGGCTGGTGGGGACCACAATATAGCTTTGCCTAGGAGAGATAGAGAGAAGGATGTTGGCCCCGCGGGACCTGTGGATGCCACGTCATGTGACATGCTGGGTGGAATGATGACCATGTCAGGTATGATGATGGTGATAGACGTAATCAACTTGAGCTTTTTTCTGTTGGGGTGTCTAGTTTTGTCTTTTTCAGCTTCATTTAATACGTGTCTTGTACTTCTGCTTCGCACGTGTGAAATCTTCTTCTTCTTCTTCTTCAGGGTAGCTGCGAAATGGGCTAAGGCCATGATTTTCATTGGACATGGTAAAATTGTGTTTGATTACAACAGCCCATAAACTAGTGGATTGAGGAGTAGCTTTGAAAAATTCTATGGACACCCAATCCGACAAGTAATTTTTCAGGGCCCATAGTTGGCAAAGCCACGAGTCAATAAACATAATAACTACGAAAATGAGCAATTTTGTCCGGCGCAGTGTGTGAGGCTCTAATTGAACTCATGATGTCGAGTTTATCGAACAATAGTAGATCTTACTAAGTTTTCACTAGAGTAGAGCCGACTCTAAAGAGGAGCAACTTGTGAGACTGTATAGGACCCCTAAAATCTCAGAGACGGACGTGCACTAAAGTCCATGTCATGCCTATTGAATAATATTTTGCAAGGTGGTACATTCATGCAAATTCAATACCTTTGGTTGAGCTGATACATAAATTGATAACCCAAGAGCAACACTGACCTTATATTTATTTTTAAAAAAAACCAAGGTCAAAACAAAAGAAGAAGTCATTATTTTTATGAAAAAGAAAAGGAGGTGAGTATGGTAGGAAGCTAATTGGGCTGGGAACACATCTCAGGACAGTAGGGCTTAATATCCCCATGTCTCTACACACAGAGCCACAATCCCATGGGCCTCGCATTGCCTAGCACTTAAAAGGCAGCGATCAAGGGAGGAGCAGAGAGACATGCCATGGGGTTCTGCAATTGAATGAAAAGAGAGGTCGAGGAAGATGAGAAGAACAGCAAGCAAATGCTGAAGCTTGAATGATGCCATGACCACTTTCTTATCAGGTTGACTCAGATCTTTGGCAGAGCAGTTTGGTTATATATAGAGGGAGGACGGGCATGAATTAATCTACTATAACATAAACTCCAACAAGAGACCCCTAATTAAATGCAAGTATCAACCTCATAACTAGCATTGGCTTTTGCATGGTTTGACCTTTAATTGGAAAGGTTGGGCAGATTTTTCATTAAATATGGGAAGATCCCTTACGTTTAATGTTGATTCTCATTCAAAATGGTATCGTAGTGGTATTTCTCTTCCCAATATCGGAAGAGACTTCAAGATCCAATAACATCTTTCCTGTTAATAAGAAAAAAAGAAATTAAAATGCAATAAAGATTCCCATTAATAAGATATTTAGGACATTAGAACCACATTAAGGTGCACTTAAAATTCAATAAAAACATCCTATTCCATGCACAATTTGTTAGCACTAATGAAATCTTTTGTGAGGGCATGCATGCATGATCATTATCAGAAAATAAATAGATTTTTTCCTAGCTTTCTTTAAGTATTATTTACTAGTCCTTCATGCGTGTCCGAAACTTTTAATTAACTTTATTTTAGTGTTAAGAACACGGTTTGTTATGAAGAGTGGAAATCAAAGGACACACAAAATTAAGAACTTAATAGTTTGGTTAACAATTTGCAATTGAAAGGTTTGGTAGATCAATGGCTAACATAGTCACTTTCGACCACATTTTCTTCCTTTTGAGCATGCTTTTGTTTTGGGGCATAAACTTGTTCCTTTTGTTAAGCATATTTCTGGTTTATATATTAGTATACAGATTGTCATTTTCCAGAAAATAAAATCATTCGCCCTCAAATACTTAAGCAATTAAAAGTTTGTATGTAAATACATATAATAATCCAATGATTATATCAAAATCTAAAAATTTATTCATCGTATTTTTTTCTTTTTCACTTTTGTACTGATGTGCAATGTTAGACAAGAGACTCATAGTTCAAATAATTAAGGGCATTTATACTCACACCCGAAGTTCTCTGTTCGATTCTCCCTCTTAATATCTCTAGTATAATTTTTTTTTAAATGGTGCACACAATGCTAGAATTTGAGAGAAGTGCTTGAAAATGAGCCCTGAAAAATGAGTCACTTAATTAAAAAGAAAGCTAAATATAGAATAGAATAGCGAGGAGCAAGTGGGTATGCAAATTGCCAAAGTTGCTGCTTAATCAGATTCCTTTAACTCCCCTGTCTCTACCAATCATTTGCACCCATTTTAGGGTAATGAACCAAATTGTGTCCTATGTTTTCTTGCAAACAATTGCCCTTTGGAATATGTATTAATTTGCTCTGGGTGCCTTGTGTTGTTGTGCAGAACACCGTCCTAATTAAAATCAAACGGAAGGCCATTTTGGTCATTTAATACTTTTGGCCTTCAACCCAAAGCTTGTTTCTCAGCTGTCCCAGCCGAAGCTCAACTCAAATTCAGAGCTTGTAAGAAATCTAAAATGGAGGGCTTCCTCTGCGCTCTTTTAACCTTCTAAATTGCCGCAAAATTCAGATTCGGCTATTCACAGAATCACTGAAGATCCGTTTTTCTGCAGTTAAAAGCTTGAACCCATTGCTGGGGTTGATAAAATTAGGGGTGAGTTGTTTGTTTTTGTTTTGTTTTTCAGAATTCCCAATTTGAAAAATAACAAAAAATAAATCTTTATTTCAGGACAACAGTAAAAATTGGAACTCTGAATATTATGTTCCAAATGGGTTTTTATCAATTTGTCATCTTTTTCTATATTCAAGAATTGTTCCTTTTTTATTGGAAACATTTTTGGGGTTCAGCTCTCAATTTGTCTCTAGGTCTCTATTATCATTACAAGCTTATAGTATCCAATCAGTGATTAGTTAATTGCTTTGAATGAATGGTTTAGCTTAAGTAAATTTTCTGTGAGCTTTGTTGAGATGACCCTGGGTTGTTTGTTTAATTGAGGTTTATTTTGTAGTTGCAATAATCTTCTTTCTTGCTGGTGGGTTTGATTGTGGTCAATTGGTGATGTAGATAATTCAATGCACATAGGCTAGTTAATATATATGGATCAGCTGTTGTGACTGCAAATTCACTTTGCGAATTTTCGATCTCGATACATTTTGTTGATGTTTCATAGATAATATTCTTGTTCAAACAGTTCCAAGTTTGCCAATTATTAATATCTTTTCCTGTCATTTAGAATTTCTATGGATTGACTATCTATTCCAAATCTTGATTTTCAGTTGAAAACCACTTTGAAAGTTTGCTCTTTCAATTGTTCAAAGCATGAACCTTGTTGGCGCACATGGACACAGCTTTACAGACCAAGCCTTGTAGATTTGGTGATAAGAATACTAGTGACATTGTTATATGCTTGAAGAATAGAGAAGGGATACCGAAACGGTTCTTCAGCCATTCCTCTGTTCTCATAAATAAGAGCAAGTACTTTGCCAATAGGCTTTCTCATCCAGGCTCTAATAATTGCATTGATATTTATTGCTCAGAGGTTAACTATGATCACCATGTCAACCTGTTGAGGCTTCTCTATCTTCCAACAGACTCAATTTTGGACTCATTCGACTCTGTGAAATCTGCCGTTGGTATTCTTCAGTTAGCCGTTGTTTTCCAGTGTGAAGAGATTGCATGCTGCTGCATCCAGTACTTGGAGGCTGTTCCTTGGGAGGACAAAGAAGAGGAACTTATCCTAAAAGCAGTTTCCAAAGTGGGTCCAATAGCTATGCCCATATTAGCTAGGATCCAACCTGTTGATTTAGCTGCCACCAAAGATGTTTTTGTCTCAGCAGTTCGCATCGCCACATCCATTGCTGGACCATGTCCTCCATTTGGCAACGAGCTTAAAACGTCTGCTCAAGAACAAGTTGAATTCATGTTAGGAGAAGACGAGGATGCACCGTTGATCATAGCCGATGAGGAAGTAAAATCAGTGTTGAGAATGGGCCTATCCCAGATATATTCATCATTTGAAAAGGAATTGTCTTCCCTGCTTTTGGAGCCTGACCTTGTGTCCGAGAGAGCAGAGGAGAAAATATTGCACAGCTTATCTGATCTTGAATGGATGTGTAACATACTTGGGAAGATGGATTTAATGAAGGATTTTGTCGCCAACTGGGCTGAAAGCTCCAGTAATGTTTTAGGGGTAGTTGAGAATAATAAACTTGATTCTTTTATGTGGGGTTTGAAAATAAAGCTCATAGAAATTACTGCTAAAGTCCTGGAAGCAGTTGGCTATGGCAATGTGATTCTTCCAACTCCAATCCGGTTGACATTACTAAAGACATGGCTTCCATACATAAGGAAGATGAAGCCCCTTCTGGATTCAAAGGGCAGTGAGGGGACAGGTTTTCCATACAAGATGAGTGAAGACTTGTGCCAGAGCATAGAAGGGGCCATGGTGACCTTGGTACTGGCATTGCCATCGAACGATCAAGCAGACATTCTGGCAGACTGGATGGGAGCCGAGCAGGTTCGGTATCCCGACTTGAGTGAGGCTTTTGAGGTCTGGTGTTTCAGAACAAAGTCTGCAAAGAGAAGATTAGTGGAGGGCTTGGATGGGGCTGGCAATGCCACTGTTAGCCTCTGAAAGTTTTTGCTTGCTCACTTCTTCTTATATGTTGTAAAATTATTCGGATTAAATAGGAAGAACATTGGTCATGATGTTATTCATGTAATTTGACAGAATTAAGCTCCTTTCAAAGAATTGAGCTTTATTTCCATGCAGTTCCCAAGCATTACAAGTTCTATTTTTTTCCTTTTTTTTTTGGTTTTTTATGAAGATATCACAAGTAATATTATGTACCTATTTCCCATTTGTGGTTAATTATAAATTGATTTTATTTCCACATGTTTATTTTATACTTATTTGGGTTTTTTTTCCTCTCTCACTTTTCAATGGTTTAAAGGAATAAAATAAAAAGTAAATTCTTTCAAGGATATTTTCAAAACTCATAAAAAACAAAAAAGAGGAGGATATTTTTAAAAACGGCTGCACTTTCTTTATAATATATTTTATAAAAATTAAAATTTGTTGTTCTGAATTCTGATCCAAAAGAAAAAAAAGGATATTTCATTTTAATTCTAGGTGGGGTCAGCATATTTTTGGGTGGGGTAAGAAAATGCATGACAATTGAGTGGAGGGGTCCATGGGTCCCTTTCGCACCAACTTCATCACCGACCGTACATATTCATCAATCATATTCATTCGCTCCGATTTTATAATTTTATAATTTCCTAATAAAAAAGAAAAAAGGAAAAAAGAAAAAACACGCCAACCCAAAATCTCCGAACCTCAATCTCTCCTGCAAGGCAACTTCGCGAAAATCACAAATCGGGTCGTTTCTGAGATTCTCTTCGGTGATGATGAGCTTCTCCTCCTCCTCATTATCACTCCCATCATCATCGTCGTTGATCTTAATCTTCATCTCATAGTCTCTGATCAATTTCGTTTCATCCAAAAAAAAAATTTATTCGAAAAAAGAAAAAGAGAAATCGGAAAATGTATGTGACGGCGGTTCGAACGACGGATCTGAATCGGAACACAGAATGGTTCACGTACCCTGGGGTTTGGACCACCTACATTCTCACGGTCTTCTTCTCGTGGCTCGTCGTCCTCTGCCTCTTCTCTTGCTCGCCTGGCATGGCCTGGACCATCGTTCACCTCTGCCACTTCCTCGTACTCTCTCTCTTATTTTCTTCAGTCTTTGTTTTTTCATTTGCTTATTTATGGATGAAGCTTAATTTGCTTAGTTTCCTGTTATATATGATTGTTGTGCTGGATATGGAAATTTTTTGTTTGATTTGGAGGATTAGGTTTCCTAGTTAGCTGGAAATTTTGAATCTGAATCATTAGGGTTTGATGTGGATGATGGAAAACTCATTAGCAGAATCAACCACCATATGTAATCCTGTTTTAAATTTTTTTAAATTTGGATCAAATTGCGTAGTTTGGTCCTACTCATCCTGCTTAATCCCACACAAAGCTGAGCAAGATTTTCAATCCTCTAGTAGGGTGGTAATAACTTCATCTCTAATATCAAACCACAATCCTAGATGTACAAATTTCTAATGGATTAGGTGAGAGTTAAAAGAATTTATTGATTCCGGATATTCTTCAGTAAGTACATGTATAGTACTTCCTAGTCACCTTAATTTGCAAGGAACTGGATGAGAAGAAACTTTCATATTCAGTTTTGTAGTGGAGATGGGGCAAACTTATAAAGAACCATTAATTATTACTCCAAAAGAACTGGATTCCATATGTAGGGAAGAAGAATGAAATAAATATAAAATACTTTATGACTTCGTTGTATGGACTAATCATGTAATTTTAGACACAGTTTCAGTTATTTAATATCAGGAAAGTTAGATTTAGTTTGGCAAGGATCAATTTGTGGATTCTAAAGCCCAAATTTTTCGAATCATTGTGGAAAATGGATTATTCGATTTTTGTTGAGGAATATGGATAGACAGTTTGCTTCCCATGGTTATTGGAATAGCACACTTCGTATTGGTAGATGAGGGCCTTATGTGGTTCTAATGACCCTTAAATTGAGTTGAAATTAAAGCTCTTGTCTATTTAGCTGGTGCTGATTTTATGTATTAAGTGTCCTGTTATGTGTTTTCTTGCGAAAGGTAAAATGTTGATGTCTTTCTGGAGATTGATCGGTTCTCTAATATTCTTTGTCCACTTTATGACACATATAGTAGACTTGATGTCTTGGTAGTCTTATTGATGACACTTTTAGTTACTTATTGTCATTTTTTTCTCATTGTCTTTACGTTTTCTTTCAGGTTACTTATCACTTTTTTCACTGGAAGAAGGGAACGCCATTTGCAGATGATCAGGGTATCTACAATGCGCTTACTTGGTGGGAGCAGATAGACAATGGCAACCAACTCACGCGAAACAGAAAATTTCTGACTGTCGTGCCTGTTGTGCTGTAAGTACTTTAAGTTTGCTTTATAAGCCTTCCAGATTGAGATTGGATATTGAGAATCAAAACATGAAATGCATTCATTAAGGGGACCATCATTTGTACTCCCGTAATTCTATCTCCTACCCTTTGTCAGAATGCAAATAGCAACCATGTAACTGTGATTTTCAATCCTCCACAACAGTGGGGGAGTGCGTAGGTGGACCCCTTATGCTACCTAGTGAAATATAAGTAACTTTACTAGAAGTCGTCACCTAAGGGACTTAATTGAGTGACAATGTATGTAATTGCTGGACTCCACGCAACTCCTGAAATCAATAGTTCATCTAAGTGAATGCTGCCCTTAAATACATTGTTCCTCACTTGTCCTTCAATTTAAGCCCCTTAGGTGAGCACTTCTTTATGTGGTCAACCATTGAGTTTGCTTCAACATTGCTGTTATACTCGGGTCAAATTTTTGCTGGTTAGACTTATTTTGATCTTGTGTATAAGTCTTCCAGTAAGACATTGACGGAATATAATTAGCTTTTTGTTGGACATGTGCTGCTGCTGTACTGAATTCCTTACCTCAATCTCTTTTTCTTACCCGTCATCCTTCCTTGGCAGGTACTTGATAGCCTCTCACACAACAGACTATCAAAATCCAAATCTCATCTTTAACACCCTAGCAGTTTTTGTGTTGGTAGTTGCAAAGTTCCCAAACATGCACAAGGTTCGTATATTTGGTATCAATGCTGATAACTGATCTCTAAAAGATCAAGTTTGACTATAGTTTTCTTGGTCTTTATCATATTGGCCTTTGAACGCAACGCTAAAATCCCTGTTGAAATGTTGAAAATGGAAACAATGTATTATTTTTTTGAATGAAGTGAAATTTTTACCCCCTCCTGCTCTGTTACATACCAGATGACTGGCAAAACGTCTGCATTTGATTTCTCTTTGTAAGAGCTATTTTTGCTGAATTTCAGTGCTCATTCCTCGTTATTTATTTCCAGATGGAAGAAATTCCCCTTTTATTGCCCCATGATTTAGATTCTCGCAAAATTTTATGGTGTATTTTTACTGTGGTCATAATGAAGATGGAAACTCGACCTGTCTCCATCTTGGTTCTGTTCTCCGCCACTCTGTATGGTGCTATTGGGTTGACCCACTCAATTGGTTTGGGCCAAAATGGGATCATTGAATTGAAATTTCCGGACTATTGTGTACTATTTTTCCATACAATTAGGTACCAATGACTGTTGTCTTTTCCATTATAACTTCTAAGCCCAAGTCCCATCCCAGAGGGTCCTTCTAACTTGTTTCGCTACATTTCGAAAGAGAATTTGAATTTGGGATTTCATATTCAAAGGAAAAATGTGGCCATGAACATTAATGGTTCAAATGAACTCTTATTGGACCGAAAACCTAAATTTCATCTTAAAATCTCCCAATTTTTTGCCTTCTCTTTGCGCATAACGGTTCATTTTATTGTACCAGTACGTGATGTTAGACATCTTGACTTTAGAAAAAAAATATGTGGACATATTGTCTTGCCACTTTTCGAATAATAACAAATTTTCATTTTCTCCCCCATTGAAATTCACGCAATGCCGAAAACTAAGGATAATTTACATGAAACGGGTATATGCACTATTCCTCTATGTCTCTCAAGTCAGTCACGCGTTATTATAATTAAGCTTCTCTCCTTAATGAGGTTGAAATTTTGAATTCCTTGAAAAGTGCTATATAGCGACGTGGTGATAATTCTCTTTGACCTGACGGGCTACATTAGCCTATGAGATTATGGGATTATAGGTTTCCTATTAGATTTGGCATGAAGAAAAAGATGAATCTATAGGGCAGGCAGAAATTTCACGCATTGCCGAAAACAAAGGATACTTTCTTGTGGGTTTAACTTTTAACAGAAGAAAGGTCTGCGATAATTTCATGTCACCTTTTGTTTGTTGAAAAAAACCTAAGCACAAAAATACAAGAAGAAGAAGCCAAAAGACAACACAACAAACACATCCCGCAACAATTATTCAGATCCAGTTTTCATCTTTTTCTCTACCTTTTTTTTTTCTTTCAAAAAAACAAAAACAGGTTTTTCTTTTTTCTTTTTTCCTTTCTATAAATAGGTTGAATGGGCAATAGATTTTTTAGAAGCTAGGTTTCATTCTCGGTCATTGTCATTTTCAACTTGGAGGACGACCAAAGTGATCTGATATTGTGGGATTTTCCCAAACAGCCCTTGGAGAAAGCTAAGTTGAATTCGAACAAGTTATAAAATAAACCGTTAAAATTTGGCTGGAAAAAGACCTCCATGATAGTGTACATCTAACAATTTGCTAGGTTATTATTATGCATTACTCAAGTGGCTTACAGCAAGGAACCAAAACACAAAATAAATATATTAAAAAAAGAAAAAAAAAAAGAGAGTCTAGATCTAGATGGATCAACTTAGTGGGGTGTATTATTCTTCCTTTAGCACACTTGCCAAGGGGAATGTTTGTGGGTCCCAACCAAGACCAAAGAAAGAAGGGTTTGTCAGATCTTTCTCAATCTTTCACTCGGACAAAAAAAAAAAAAAAAAGAGGGGTGGCATGGAAGCAATGATCATTCCTGGAAATGAAGACTGTTTGGATATAGTCAGTAGGTGAGCTTTTGGTTTGAGAGGCAGGTTTCAGTGGTTCTAATTTGAACATGGGAAGCTGCTTTTTTGAAGAGTACTTTATTACCAAGTCATGTGGAAGAATCAGAGGTTTCTTACCTGGCTCCTCTGCATATATATCTCTAGCTAGCTTTTCTTTTCTTCTCCCACTTGCTGCTTCTTCATGGACAGATCTTTGTGTAATGGCTGGAAGAATCTATGTGCTCTGAATAAGACCTTAAACTAAAATCCTGCTAAAAGAACATAAGATATAGCAGATGCAAAGCATCCACTGCAACTCCACATTAAATAAGCTTAATTAGCTTTAATTAATTAATCAAGTCTCAAATATTTCATCAATCATGATATATATATATATATATATATATCCTTACAAATTAAGTTGCACATTGTACATAATTATTTATTGTACCAAGCCAACCAAGGATCACACACATTACATTGGGAGTGGGCTGCCCTTTGCTTTCTAGTAGTGAGAGAAGACATTACATGAAATCAAGGGCACATTCATACAGTGCATGCCTCTTCTACTCTTTCCTACCCTAAAAAAATCTGGGCTGGTCTTGATACCATAGCTTCTATCCTCACAATAAGTCACCCATTTTTGAAGCCAATCTAAAATAACAAGCTTCAAAAATAATCCACCATGTACTACTTCAAAGACTAAAGATAATTCCAAGCCAAAAAGAACAAAGAGAAGGCAAGGTGATAATTAAAAGAAAACCCATGTATCCTATTCTGTTAGTTATGAAGAAATCCAAACAAGTCACCCACCATGAGAGATTAACAATGAGTTTCAAATCAGAATTAAAGAAGAAGAAAAAAGAAAAAGACCCCATGATTTTTTTTCCTTTTCATCTTCTTATTTTAATTACCATGATCCTCCTCCTAACATTCCTGTCCAATACCCAGTTGAGTCTCCATGCTCCTTGTTCTGCTCAATCCCTCCTCCAGTGCTTGAAACTTGCTTCAAATCTTCAAATGGGAACAAAAGCCTCCCACTGCTCTCTTGAACACCTTGCAGACTCCCATATCCACTTCCAAGCCCATCCAGGGAAAAATTAAGTGTTGGCTTGAAATCCTGCATAGGGTACCCTGATGTGGTGCTATATACAGTGTTGTTGTTGTTGTTGGGGTCTGGTACTGGCATAGGCATGAAGGAATTCAAACCCCTTGAAGTCAATCCAGTGAGAAGCTCCAAAGCTGAGAGGTGAGATGTTGTGGTGGTGGTGGTAGAAGATGGGGAAGAAGCAGAAATATTAATGTGGTTCTGCTTGTTGCTGTTTTCCATGTTGTTGTTGTTGTTGGGCAATTGATGATGTTGTTGATGATGATGAACCAAATGGTCAGAGATAATATTCCTGAAATCTTGATTAGTGGCTGGAAAAGTCAGGTTTAGATCTTGGCCTTGATTAATCTTTGGGTTTTGGGGTTGTATCAGATCAGGAAGCCTCTTGGATGCTGAAGAAGTAGAAGATGTTGTTGTAGAAGAATTAGCGGCTGCTGAAGAAGATGATGATCTCTTGTTCTTCCTTGAACCCCCCCCAACTGGGATGTTTCTGAGGGACCCACCTTCAGTCCAGTACCTTCTACAAGTCTTGCAGAAGTACCTGGGCTGTGTGAGGCTGTAGTTGTTGTAGTAACAGAATTTGGTGTTGGTTGAGTTGCACCTTGGACAGTTTAGGGCTTGTTCTTTCTGAGGTCTTGCCTTCCTCTCTAAATTATTGGCTGCTGCTGCTGCTGCAGGCTTAGGGCATGTATTTGTCACTATCTCTTCTATTGGTTTCACCACAATTCCCTTTAAAAAGCCAAGAAAGGGAAAGGATTTCAGATCAAACAAAAGAAAATAAATAATCACCCAGTACCACTGGAGAATACTGTAAATACAAAGAAGATGGAGCAGAAGGACAAGCAAAACAAAACAAGAGAGCAGCTGCTTTACACTTTTTCAAAATTGTAACAGGCAACAGAAGAAAAAGGAGAGAAACAAAAACAAAAGAAAATTGGGGTCTTTTTCCTTTATCACCTAAACAAAAGGTAAAGTGAAACACCATGTTGAAGAACTGATAAAAACTAAATCCAACTGAGTGGGGACTTGCACTGATCACACCATCATCTTTACAAAGGAGAACCCAAAAGGGCCATTCATTTAAAGAACAAAAAGATCCCATACAATAAATAAGCTTCTTGTCTAAATTTTTCATGGAAAGAGAGAAGAAGAAAAAAGGGTTGATGATGAAAAATGAAAATCTATATCTATATACCTGTGGCCACTGAGCTGTATCCATGGCTGCAACAAACTGGAGTACAAGAGGAGCTAGCAAGCAAGAAGAAAACTGTTTTCCTCAAAAAGAGAGAAAATTCACTTTTCTTGAAACTGGTTACAAAAGCTGGAAAACAAAAAAGAAAGAATGTTTTTGAGAGGGTTTGTGTGTGGACGTTCTGTGTATGTATGGCCCTTGCTTTATGTGTTGGGTGTATGAGTGAGAGAGAGAGAGAGAGAGAGGTTGCTTTGTAATTTTATAATAGTAGTAATATTCTTTTCATTTTTAAGTATTTTATTCTAGACATCCGAGAAGGAATATTTGTCTGCAAATTTAGTAATTTAATATGATGGTCTTGCACAATTTAAAATGAAACTTTGTGCCTTGTGGCTGGGTAGCTTTGGATGTACTGTACAGATATGTATATACATCTCTTGGTGGTGGCTTTTCTCTTTTCTGACCAGAAAAAAATAATAATAAGGCCAAGTCAGATTTCTCTCATTTCATTCAATCATCTTAACCCCAGTTCTTCTTATTTGTAAGCTGCTTTTTCTGTTAAAAGATAAACAATGTTTGTTAGCATGCATTGTTCAGAAAATGGGCAAGCTAGATGTCACATACATGTTCAAGTTGATTTGGGTTTGCTGATACTACCTAAAGCTAGCTATTGAGCACACACATCACTTTACCTGAGAGACAACCAGCAGACTCCAATAATTTCAATATCATAATGTAAAAACCTTTTATGCATGAAGCATCCAAAATGACTCAGCATTCATTCCATGGCATGAATGAATATGGCAAAGCCCTGTTGCTAGTGCTACTTGCCACATGGGCTCATAGCAGATGGTTAAGTAGCTAGAATCAAGTAGCTCAGTGACAAATTTAATCATGTCAAAGACTTTTTCTTTATATAGACACCAGGTTTACACTGTCTTTACTTAACTTTTGAATTGCTTGTTTGAATTTTTTTACAACTTTATGTAAAATGGTTTCACAGTCATAATAAAAGCCTTCTCTGATGTATTTGTCATAAATTTGATGCCAAATTTGATGGCATTATGCAGAAAATGTAGGTATGAAAAGCGACTTGACTACATAACTACTGGTTTAGAGGTTTTACTTATTCTCCTGACTGCCGACTTGACAAAACCCCATCTCTTTCCAAAAATGACTCTCTAACATCATACTCCTGTTTCTACTATTTGACATCAATGCAGGAGATGTATGTACACTTGAATTAAAGAACCATTCAATGAAATCCCTACTTTCAACCACTTCAATTTTGAGTATTAGAAGACGAATTTGTTGTTGCATTTAACTATTAACCAGAGCACTACGCGTTGCGTTGCGTTGCTGCCAATTCATTTCGTTCAAAGTCTTAGGAACTAGGATGAGTTTCTGACTGGGCTAAGCAGTTTAGCAACGCGCATGTACTAAGTAAATGTCATCAACGACAGACAGTTGTTGAATTCTAAAAAGTAAAAATAAGTATTAATGTTGGAGTGAAATAGACTACTTCATTCTCTCTGGCTGAAGTGAATCAGTCCAAAGTATGACACACACACGTACGTCTACAAAATCTTTTCACGACATAGAACTCAGAATAGCACTGATCATAAATCATTATCATTTGAAAATAAACGATTACAAAATAATCTCTTGCATTCAAAGCGTATATATTTATTATATTATGTTGCAGATCATTCGCGATCTCATAGTTTAATGCAAAAAGAAAAGTGAAGGATGATGATGATGATGATAACCATATTTTAGCACATCAATTGGCCAGAAATTAGTTCTATCAAATCATGCTAAATCCAAAAGCCAAAAAAAAAAAAAAAAGCATTTTCGAAACTCAAAACCAAACCGAAGTACCAAACATTCCCTTAACCCTGCACATGCATTATTATGCATAGCAGACTCAGCAGTTGTTTCCCTTGTCACTTAAGATTCCGAAGGGTCTGGGTTGGTTAAGTAAACGAGCGACACGTGGACGATGCACTGAGCCACTGACATCTAACTTGAATTGAAGCTGAATGATTGAACTTGAACGGCCCTGATTGGCTGGCCTCCTCCTTGTCATCATGGCCTTGATTGATGATAATGGGACCCTCTCTGCCTCTCCATTCATCAATCATGTAGGACCATGTGATATATATTTCTTTTCTTCCTGAACACATCTGGTATGACATTATTAGAATACCTAATCATATTTCCACAATGGCCCCCACCTAATTCTACTTAAAATCCCTTTGAGCAGTGCTAAGTAGAAATTCCTTAATTTTTCAGGTGAATCGCGTCACGCATCTAAATTTAACCGCACACATAAATAAGAAGACTTCTTTGTATTTACGCTTCATACGTCCCATCTTATAATGCATGAGTTTCTTGTTGGTGTGTGGTCGGACATATGACATAGTTCACCTGCTAAACTAAAGAATTTCTCAAATACTAAAGACATTAATTAGTATTTAATTTCTTTTTAATATAGTTCTATAGGCTCTTAACATCGACACGTGGAAAATACCTATTGGTTTTATTAATACGTCACCTACCGAAGTAAGGAATTTCTCAAATACTAAAGACCAATTAATGTGATAGTGTTTTATTTGTTTTTATTTAATTCTATAAGCTCTTAATATAGACACATGGGGAACACGCATTGGTTTGATTAATGCGTTGAAAAAATAACTTAATTAACTTAGTAAATTAAAGTCTAAACCTCAAAAGTAATGGCAATTTGTCCTACTCTGTCAACAAATTATCCGTAAATTGTATGAAAAATATCATTTGTACTTACATGGTTGTCCCCTTACCATTTGAAGTCTAAAGACATTTTCATCACTTCTGAAAGTGTTAGGTAACAAGGGACCTTTTTTGTTTGAACAACTTTGAGAACTATTTATTTATTTATTTTATATATATATATAAACATTTCCATTAATAACTAGATTAAACTTTAATTTTTAAGTGCAGTAAGCTACACTTTTTCCTCTACAATTATACGTGGCTATTACTGTATAGAGTTGCAGTAGACTACAAGCTACTGTACCATATCAGTACCGTAGCAAAATCGGCGGCGAATAGAAGCCGTCAGATGTGGGGGCATCTTCAAAAGGCGGGCCCCACACCCCAGAAAAAAAAAAAACAAAAACAACAACAACAAATCCTTGGCATGCTGCCACGTGAGCGGTGATGTTGAAGCCAAAAGCACAAGAGGCATTAGCCAGCCATTGAAAATCTCGTCTAAAAATTTTGGGCGGTGGTGGAGCGTTGTGGGGTGGGACCCACGCCATACATGCGCATGCCCATCCATCATCTCCAAAACCCTACCAAGGAAGAAAAGAATCCCAATCGCAGATTGAATAAGAGCCGTCCATCTGATCAAAAGATCAGAAAATTCGTCCCAACCCAACCCGCCATACGCCTAACCTAGGATGATGAGGATGATGTCACGTGAGTGGGTCCCCAGGTTGACGTGGACCGCATGTTGATAGTGCGCCACACGTCAGCAAAAAGGATTTTAAGAGCAACTTGGACGACGACTTTGTCATACACAACACAAGACATTTACACATCACTTTCAAAACCTCCTCTCACTCCATATATACATATAATATTATTAATACATGGTCAAAGTGAATATGTTTTGATCAATTTGAAGTCGTAGGATGATTCCAACCGTCCGATTTGGCCAGGCCTCCTTTCATATTCATAGTAGCTTACTAGCTTTGCAAGATTTTGTTCTGGACCCACTAAATCTCAGTTGAATTTACACGATCTTCCATCTTTGTGCTTCATCAACATAGATATGCGTTAAGTTATTCTCTAATAACATCTTTAAAATGGGATATATTTTCCAACTTCTATTCAATTATACCTACCTATCCATATAGGTGGGTGAGATACATAGCATGGATTTTAAGTTGGAATGTATGTAATTTACCTTAGGCTATGAGTTACTAGCGTACGGATTTACCTTAGGCTATTCAAAATTCGAGAAAATTGAGTCCTAAAACTTAAGCGTTTATGTTTATGTTTATATTGATTGATCAACCGAATGAAATTAACATAAATTTGCATTAGCCTATTGATCGGCAATGCATGCCTTTAGCCTAAATTCAAGAACTAAACCCTGCAATTTAAGCGTTTGCATTGATTGATTGATTGATGAATAAAAAGAACATAAAACTCACATTGTCCTACTAACTGGATATGACGTTTTTAACCTAATTTATCATTGTTCCAACGAGTGATTGACTATCTATAGATGTGATTTCTTATTTTAATTAATGGAATAATCAAGGTAATTGCAAAAGAACTTAGGTAGTGAACACATTGTTGAAGCACGACAGGGTGGTGTGGAGTTAGTGCAACATCAACACATGCCCAAATTTTGGTACATATGGGATTCAACAATTAGCTAAGCGAACGTGGGGCTTAAAAGCACGAGGGAGGGCAGGCCATTCCCTATATATAATGACATAGTGAAGTCCGGCGTCTAGCCAGGCCAAAACTCAAAGGGTCCACGCCACCTACATTTCCCAAAACAACCAAAGTTTGCAGGCCAAGCTTACGCAACTTCCATTAACACACATCTATATTTTTTCTGGTTAACTTTTGCAAGTGATCCACGTGCCCTCATTCACATGTAAAGAAGAAGGGGCTAAAAATCATGTAAAACAACAAACTTTATAATAGCCTTAGTTGGAAAAGATTGAGGTATCAATTTTTAATTAACATAATGGTGTATATATATAGCGCTTCTATTGAGGGATACTCTTTAGGGTACCTTACGAATTTTTTATTTGAAGAATACCCTTTAGGATACACATCACTTCCATTGATGAATAATTTTATTTGAGGGATACCTTTTAGGGTACCCTACGAATTTTTTTTCAACAATTCAAACCATCTATTTTTTAGGTCTTCATTCATAGATCATCTTTGCAAAAAATTAGACAAATCGGAAACCGTTTAGACATCTAATTGTGTCCTACAAAATCAATGAACAATGTGCTTCAAGAAAGTACTAAAATTTCAATAATTTAATTGAGTGGTCAAATGATATCGGATTCAAGTGATTTTTTCATAGAGATGATTTTTGAATGAATATCTACAAAATAGATGGTTTGGATTAGTGAAATACAATGCGGAATGAGCATTATAAGAGTGTTCCTCAAATATATATATATATATATATATATATATATATATATATATATATATATATATATAATGTAATAGTTTTGTGAATGATATATTTAAATTTTGATCACATATATAATACAAGACACATATTTGTATAAGATTATTTGTAAGTGATAAATAATGCATGCATTCACAATCGAGTACGCACAAACACAAAACAAGTGCATTTGATTTGATTTGAAAATTTGGAATTGGAAATTAATGGATTTTTGCCATGCCTAAGTGGAGAAAGTTGTTTTTCACATGTTTTATATTAAATAGACACTACTTGCCTCCTTACCGTTAAGGACATACTCCTCCTTCCTACGAATCACAGTTGACACACACATATGCAAAAATAAATCATCAAAAATACAAAAAGACTGCACATATATCACACTGTCATTGATAGGAACGTAAGACCTAGTAATATAGTTTGATTTATTTGTTGGGATGCATGAAATATCTGTATAATATTTTAGATGGGTGGGATGCATGAAATATCTGTATAATATTTTAGATGGGTGGGTGGGTATGACTCTTACACCAATATTCGTGGATGCTAAGATGCCATGAATAAGTTAATAACAATGAAAGATCTCTGCCCATCGTTTTAAGTCAAACAAAAAAGAATTATTATGTAACATGTGTGTTTCTTGTATACGCGTAAATTTTTTACTTCTATTTGTAAATAAGTGCAAAATATTCTCTCTTTCTTGTTTCCCAAATTACAAGCGTCCATGAGTGCACCTATTGTTTAGTAGCCTGTATACTAAATTCAACCACTACAATGTTAAATTTCAAGATAGGCGTGATGATTAATCTTTAGAAGGGTATAATATTCAAGATCAACAATAGAGGGACGTGGAATGGTGAAAAATTGTCGATAATAACACCACAATACTAAAATTAAGGGCACATTTGGTAGTGATTATGGATAGGTCAATACTCACTTATACGGAGAATCACTTTTTCATATACCACTTTAAGTGATTTTATGGAGAAGCATATGTGAGGTGATTTTCCCTAGAATCGTGATTATATATTGTGCTTCTCCGCATAATTCCTAGAATCACTCCCAAACTAACCATAAGAATCATTTATGCCATTCTTTAAAAATGAATTAGAAAATTTATTCTTGAGTCACCGATAAGGTGGTGCCTGCCGTAGACAATGAGAGAGGTAATTTGAGTACTTAATTGAGAAACTTGTCAAAGTTCCACTAATTAGCTAGGAATACAATTGCTTATACATCGTAATGAACCATAAATCAACCATAGTGACTATCGAAGTCAACTACTAACTGCAAGGGCTAACTATGATGCAGACATTGCAACCATATGAAAGATTGAAGGGTCGCAAAATCAAGTATTTTTGAAACCATCACCACTTAATTGGTTGGTGTCTAATGTCTTCTAGTGTGTGTGTGTACAGAAGGAGGGCCTCACCACCGCACTAAACCTAAAAAGCCTCCAAGAATGGAACCCCATAGTCTCCCTAAATAGGGCGCAGAGAAGTGCTACTTTTGGACCACCACATCCTTTTTGTGGCTGCTGATTTTTCTGTAAGCTTTCGACTTTCTTCTTCTTTGGGGTTTGAAGGGACGTCGTTACATTGAAAAAAGCCTTGTGTGTTTGTATTATTGTAATTTCATGTTTGTCGGTTTTCATTATTGTTATGAACGTTCACAATTTCTCAATTTTAAGCTTAATGATCTTTTTTTTATTACAAGGAGGAGGTGGGTTTACACAAAATATTTATTGGGTGCCTAAGGGGTTCGAATCTCTGCATAAATAGTGGTGGAATAGCTCAACAAATTGAGCTATACCCCATTTTCTTAACCCTAATGATCTTTACTATATTTTTTTAGGTGAGACCCAAGGGTATCCACCACCGACAGTAGTGACTAATCCCTTTCGCCGCGAGAGCTCTTCCAATGGAGGTAAACGGCTGGCCACAAAATGCGCTCCATTCCCATGGGTGGGGATCGAACCCCCAACTTCATGGTTAAGGAAATGATCTTTAGTATATTTGATTTGGTTCTTTCTTAGCTTTATTTTCTTGGGCCTGAGGCAACTTGGAAAATGAATTCTAGCATGACCCAATTGCATCTTCTCCATAGTTCGAAAGGCCTTGTGAAGCCTGCCAATGTACTCTAAAATTATTTCTAACATTTTACTGATTACATTGCCGATCATATCTTCCGCAAAAATGGAACTCAAAATGTGTTGTTGAGGCTCGAGCTATTGTCGAGATATGGTCAATAATGTGGTTTTTTTTAAAAAAGAAAGATAAATTGTTGTAGAAAAGGCCCAGGACTGTTAAGCAAGCTTACTGTACAAAAGGGCTAGGGCCTGCATAAATGTTTTGCAACGTATGAGCCTATGGGTTATTTCTTTTCTGGGCCATTACCTTCCACAAAATCATTCCAACGTCAATGAGGGAAAATGGAGCTAATTACAAAATAGAACTCCAATAAAAGTTTGGGATTCAAAAAGGGCCATGAATGATTTTTCAAATTTTTTCAGAGTGTTATCAATTTCAGTTTTTTTTGCGCGTCTGATCGTTTGTTCCCCCATCATCTTGTTAAGGGCATTTTCCGAATAAATTTCTCTCCTCACCTAATTTTGGTATAACACAAAACTCACATTCCGAAGCAAACCGTCCTAAAAAAGAGCTAACCCTACTCACTCTATCAAATCAATATTGGTCCCAAAAAAATAATTCTTTTGAAAATTGCGTTAACGAGATAATAAGTGTGGTCTATTTGTCTTTTAAAAGTGTATCCCACACTTGTCGTGTACGCAATTAATGTTTGAACAGTCACATACACACGAAATAATGAAATTGATGACATTCATAAACTGAGGCTGCCTAAGCAATTAATTGAGATCATCTTAAACGAAGGTTGAGAGGGGATTGGCCCTTGTTCAAATGTGATTGCTTATTTTTTTTCAAAATATTTCTAATTTGGAAAGAGCCAAAGGTTGAAAAGGTAAGCCTAGCATATGTTTGACTGCTTCAAAACCCACACAACAAGTTTGACAAAAGAAAAAAATAACAGAAAATAAAAGAAATGAACCAAAGTAACAAAATAACTTTATTAAGAAATCATTGTTGTCTGCATCTTTTATTATTGGTTTTGGATGGACGTGGCCGGTCATGCTCATACATTTGTTTAATTATTTTTTGGTGACAAAGTTCATTGCTTAAAAAAAATACAAACTATTGAAAACATTAAATGAAAATATTTTTTTTGGGCTAACTGTTAACCTAATTTGCTTCAACCTCACGAGAACTTGACCTTTCAAAGTGGGCCCGTTGCTAGAAGAAGAAGTTTCAGTTTCAAAAATGTCGACGAAGACTTCGTAGTCAATAGGGGGTGTTGACACGTGGGACGCGAGAATGAACTCACTTTTACTAATCCAGGTTCGTCAACTCCATCTTTTGCTGAATTTTTTAATAAAAAGGCTTAAATACTTTTTTTGTCATTGGATTTGACACGAAAATTCAAGTTCGTCATTGAGAAAAAAATGCAGCTAAATTGGTTATTGTGTTTTCCAAATTTTACAATTTATAGACATTCCGTTATTTTTCATTAAGTGGAGTTTTTATTGTTATTTTTGTAGTCTTTTTCCTCTAACTCAATGAGTTAGGGTATATTGAGAAGAAGACTGAGTTAGAGAAAGAAGACTGAATGTGCTTCCTAGAAAATAAAATTAAAAACTATATTTAATGGAAGATAACTGAATATGTCTATAAATTGTAAAATTTGGGAAACACAGAAACCAATTTGACTAAATTTTTTTTCTCAATGATCAAATTAAATTTTCGTGTAAAACCCAATAACCAAAAAGATATTTAACCCTTTTTCCTTATTCATTCTCATGCCTTCCCACCTACATAATATTGGTGGATAATAAAGATGATTTATGTATGTGTTGGAGCTCTCATTACATAACTAGTTAGGTAATTATTATATACTTAATTTAACATAATTTATTTTAAAGAGAAGGATACTTGTTGATTGCTTTAATAAGTTTAAACATTAAACAATAGTACGGCGTCGTTCATTTCAACATTTGGATAGTTGAAAGTTGAATTAACAAAATTCTTAAGAGGCTTCAAGGACAATCACACATGTAATTGTTTACCTAACTTGCTATATGAATAGCTCTATTTTATTTTTAAAATAATTCAAGGTCATTTACTCAAAGAGTAATGTTCTCTTACAAAATTTATAGAAAAAGAAAAAGAAAAAGAAAAAGAAAAAGAAAATATGAGAGTGCAGACACTCCTCCTCATGCTGTAATAATTGGAGGGAAAAAGACGTCATTAGTAAAAACCAAAACTAAAACCCAAATCCAATCCCAGCATTTGGTTAAAAATAAAACAATAAAAAAAATAGAACCGTAGTCATTGGAAAAAGGGAACTCAAAAGAGTTAAAACTAAGTAAAACAAAGACCACAGTTTTACAAAAGGTTTGGGGGATCCGTTCCGTACCAATCAAATTGTATCAGACAGTGTGGATGTGCGAGGAAGATAGAGAAAAAAGACACAGAACACAACACAACGCAAACAAGGAGCACCTTCCACTCTCTTCTCTTCTCTTCTCTTCTTGGTACTGGCGCACAAACCGAGGCAAATTTTTGCCCTTTTCTCTGTTTTCTCTATTAATTTATGTTTGTTTTAGTTTATTAGTTTATTTCATTTGTTTAAAGTTTCATGTTGTAAGTATTCTTTGCTTCCTCAAGTGGGAACTTTTGCTGATGACAGAGAAAGGGAAATTGGAAGGGCTTGGGAAAGTGGAAATCCCTATGAGGGATTAGATTTCTGGGGTTGACCAAAGTTTGGTGGTGACCCAGGTGAGCAAAACTCTTCCTTTTTTATTGTTCCTGTTTCAGATTTTCATTTGGTTTTGGAAACAATCTGTTGGGTTTGGCTTCCTTTGTTCTTTTTTCTGATTTGGGTTTGCGTTTTGTGAGAAAATCATATGTTTGGACTGAAGATAGGATCATTTCAGGATCTGTGTTGGGGGGTTGTTTGTTTTTGGCAGTTTGTGGATTTTATTGTCAACAGAAAATTTGAGATTTGAGGTTGTGGATAAGGAAAAAGATTACTCTTTTTTTGCTATCTAATTGTGAAGTTAGAACAAAATTGAAATTTCTCATTGTTTTTAATTTTTGACTCAGGATCTCATGGGTTGAAAACAAAGAGGGAAAAACAGTGAATTGATGGGGAGTTATAGTGAAGAGCGTGAGGATCAATTTTATGATACCCGTGAGGACCTGTCTTCTGTTTCGGATTGGGGTTCAGATGGTTGTGATGAATTTAGTTCTAGTACTTCAGGTTTCTTGAGGTATGATGAGGTTTGGGCTAAGAACCTGGATAGTGTTCACGAGCGCCGCCGTAAGTTCCTGCAGTGGATGGGTTTAGATTTGGATCGGAATTTAATCATGGAAGAAGAAGCAGGAGATGACTCTGCTGAAAAAATTGAAATGAGTATTGATAGAATAAAAGAAGATAGCTGTGTGGTGTTAAGAACTTCAGGATTGGAAGAGGCGTCTTGCTCAAGTCAGTCCACAGCATCTTCTCTGTCAAATGAAGCTCGGGAGTCACTAGGAAATGGTGCTTTGGATGAGAATTTTGGATGTGCAGTGAGAACTTTAAATCAGAGAATGGATATCATTGTGAATGAATTGGGTCAGGATGGAAGGCTTTGCAGATTAGGTCAAGTGGGACTAAATCAATTGGTTAGTGTTCAGGAGATTCATTCAAACCATGCACCAGCACCATCTCCTTCAATTCAGCAATTGTTGCAGAGAGAAGTTGATAATGCTAGGTTCTTTCTTGATGCGAAAAAGAAAGTTAAAAGGGGATGGTTGGGGAAATTAGGAATTGGGATGTGCGTTGTTGATAAACATGAGGCTGCATTGAGCCCCATCAGTCTTAAATCTGCATCAGGAACAGGTATGCGAAGAGTCCGAGTTCATCCAAGTAAAAAAAGGACCAAAGAACTGTCTTCACTTTATGCTGGGCAAGATTTTCCTGCGCATGAAGGTACAATTTTGTCCATGAAGTTCAGTCTTGATGGGAAATACTTGGCAAGTGCTGGCGAAGATGGTGTCGTGCGTGTGTGGAAGGTGATCGAGGATGAGGAATTCAACAAATTTGATATTTCTGGTGATCCTTCTTCTTTATACTTCAAAACAAATCCATTTTCTAAGTTAGACTCTCCAAATGTGGATAAAGATAAGGCGCAGAGATTGAGATCATCGGACTCAACATGTGTCATTTTTCCTCCGAAGATATTCCGTTTATTGGAGAAGCCTGTTCATGAGTTTCGGGGACACAGCGGGGAGGTCTTAGATCTCTCATGGTCAAAGAAAAGGGTTAGTATTGGGTTTTATTCCCTATTGCAATTATTCTTTGCCCCAAAGTTTGTTTTAATCTACTGAACTTGGTGAAACTAATCGTCTCTTTGTCTTCTTTGTGTGTGCTGCAGTTTCTGCTCTCATCCTCTGTTGATAAGACAGTTCGTCTATGGCAAGTAGGATGTGACAGATGCCTGAGAGTTTTCTCTCACAATAATTATGGTGAGCCTTGCCACTTGTTTGCATTCTTTTACAATGTAGTGTATCAATAACTTGGTTCATGCTGGTTCTCTATGGTGTTATGTTCTCAATTCTCTCTCATTTTCAAGTAGTTCTGCAATGATTATCTAAAGCTGTGATACTTCATGCAGTGACATGCGTTAATTTCAACCCTTTGGATGATAATTACTTCATCAGTGGTTCAATAGATGGAAAAGTTCGCATCTGGGAAGTTATTCGTTGTCTGGTTGTTGATTATATTGATGTTCGTGAGATAGTCACTGCTGTATCTTATCGTCCTGATGGAAAGGTCTGTTGGAATTTTTTGCTTGACAATGAAAAATTAAGCATGAAACAAATTGGTTTTGTTGATATGACTTTGTTATTTGATATTTGCAGGGAGGAATCGTCGGTTTTGTGACTGGAAACTGCTATTTTTATAACATCATAGGTATGAAGACCTAATAGTGAAATTTTCTTAATAGCATGCTACTATGGCGCTTCTAACTAAAACAAGATTTGTAAAGCATAATAGTAAATTGGGAAGTCCTGATAATTAAATGCTTTAGTATCTCGTTATCTTCCCTGCAAATTCAGTTAACATGAAATGATTTTCTTGATATGTTATTACAATATATATATATGTTTTTTAAAAAAAATAAAAATTGGCCTGATATTTCAAAATGTCTAATGTTAGATCATTATATGCAACTTTGAATGTGCTTGTGTTATGCTGATTTAGTGTTTGAGCTCTTAGCATCCTTCTCTTGCAAGCCAATTTTGTACAGGCGAGATCTACCCTTGGGCTGCTAAGGCTTGTGTTATTGTTTTTTCTTATTCTATCTGAGTAGTTCATGATCATGGTTTCAATTTTTTCAGATAGTCATCTGGAGTTGGATGCTCAGATAAGCATACAGGGCAAGAAGAAGTCACCTGGAAAACGGATAACTGGCTTTCAGGTGGTTATGGACAATTGGTTATGTTATTTCTTCCATTTTCACTTCTTTACTTTACCGCAGTATACTAATGTAATATGATTCCTCAGTTTTCTCCAAGCAACCCAAGCCAAGTTATGGTGACTTCTGCTGATTCAGTAGTCCGTGTAATTTATGGTGTTGATGTCGTCTGCAAATTTAGGGGTATGTGTCATCTCTTAAAGTTATTGTTATTCCCCACTCCCAAAGTCTCCATCGATTCTATCATTGATTGTTTTTATCAATTCTCATTAGGTCTTCGAAATGGTGGAAACCATATGTTATCATCTTTTACCTTAGACGGAACGCACATTGTCTCAGCAAGCGAGGATTCAAATGTTCGCATCTGGAACTATAATAGCCAGGACATGACCTCTTCACGACCGAGGAACATATGGTCTTGTGAGAGTTTTGTGTCCCACAACTCAATGATTGCTATACCTTGGAATGGTGAGAACAGCATTCCAGGAACACTTCCATCCCCTAGATTCACTGGGGACATGCAGGGAAGTAGCCTTGATAATCAGCTGAAGCATCTCAGTTTCGATGAGAAAGTAGAACAGAAAATGCACCTCTCTTCACCCGATTGCTTCTCTTTGGGTCGTGGGTTTTTGTTGGAGGCCTTGCCAAAGGGCACTGCAACTTGGCCTGAGGAGAAACTTGTAAATTCGAGTCCCGTGGCCGTCTCCCCAACAATGTGTAGATCCGACTACAAATTTTTGAAGAGTTCTTGTCAGAGCATGTCTGGTCCTAATTTGTGGGGCCTTGTGATCGTCACTGCCGGCTGGGACGGACGTATTAGAACCTACCACAATTACGGTACACCTATTCGTCGTTAAAGTCTTTGAAATCCCCAAAGACGGCATTTTTTAGACAGTGATTATGCATCCTTGCAATCACCGCTGGTATTGGTTAAATAATTCTTGGTGCTTGTACAATGCAGTATCATTGACAGTTGCCTAGTGTGCACCCTTCAAGATTACCAAATGTATTTTAGTCCAGTCAGGTCATGCCAGGTGGCAACAGTTATCCACCTGCAATCCCACCAGGTGTCCACAAGCTGCTGGTGGAATTGCTTTTAAGTTTTGTATTGGATCATCTTATACAAGTAAAATTTACATGATTCTTTAATTTGTTGGTTTTTCAGCTCAGAAATTATACTGAGTTTTATGTGGCAGGCAGTTAATCCCCTAGATTAGGAGATGTGTATATAATATATTTACAAGTGTGTATAATACAGGTGTCTGTGGGGCATCTTCGGTTCTGAAATCTTTGCACTCAGAAATATTATTGTATGTCTTCTTGACATTTCATTAATGCAATTAAATTTTGGGTGGTTTGGGTGGTTACTCTTCAGTCTCAGCTAAATGCTCTCCCTTCAACTTCCTTCTCATTTTAAATGCTCTGCTGCAGAAGAGTCTGTGGCTTTTAGGGTGGTGGGGGCTGTGATTGATAGCGCTCTACCGTACTTGGAATCATTAATTATGATGGGAGAAACAGAGGCTTCAGAAAGACAGAATTGAATATCAGAACTGTGAATAATTATGAGAAATGGGGATGGAGCTGCTATATCAGTACGTTAGGAGGTTGAGGGAACAATTTTTAAAGCTCATAGCTAGGGGGTGGGAGGACTACAGACCAAACTAGCATCTCTTATTGATGAAATTTCGAGCTTTTAGATTGGCGAAAAATGCTTTTAGAATGGCTAAAAGTGGTTTCAATGTAGGCTAAAAGTGTTTTCAGATAACTCAAAAGCGTTTGCATTAGATGCGATTTGAGTAGATTAATTGCCATGCATATCAGAATTTTTATTTAGAAAGTTAAAAGAAGGTATCTTGCATCCACTAAGAAGAATGAAGGAAAGAGAAAAGTGTGTTGAAATGTGATCTTAGGACAATGAAAGAGCATAAATATGGTGTGGAATGTAGGGCACCACATGCTGCAACGGTTATGATCTACTACTAACTACTTATGCCTGCAAGTGAGAATGATGTGGTATTCAATTGAAGCAGTCTGGTTTGGTGAGAGGTTAGAGATCCATTTCCATTTGCAAGAATTTATTTATTTCAATTTGCTTCTAAAATTAAGAGGCAAATTGAAATAAATATATATATATATATATTTATATGGTGTGGAATAATTTAATTAATTTTAATAATTTATATGATGTGCCCTATATATATTAATTTATATTTATAAATAATTTAATTATTTATTTATCAAGGTTATTTACTCAAATGGTCCTCAAACTCGGCATTTTATATAAATTTTAATTAATTAATTAATATTTTAGTATAAATTGGCGATTTGAACCCTAAAAAATACAACTCGGCAATGGGCCGATTAATAAAGAGTTGGTGGATCATTTGAATGAATAATTTAGTTGAGAGATAAAAATACAACTAGACAATAAATTTGAGGACCATTTGAGTAAATAACCATATTTATCATGAAGCAAATAATCTTTGGTGTTAAGGATGTACATGTGGCATGGACCCACTGCAAGTCTGGAAAGAAACGAGGGCAAACAAAAAATGCATAACTTATGTGACAAGCTTTTCTTTTTATTGATGGTGACAAAATTTCATGAGGAGCACATGTAACACAGCTTCTAAGAATCAAATGTGAATGAAATACATGACAAATGTGATTCATATCTTAGGATAGGATAAAGCACTAATGAAAGTCTAGTGACGTACAAGTTCTGATTGCAGAGAAAAATATAATAAAAGATGAACCAAATTAACATTTACATATACAAATAATTTATTAATCAAGTGGCGAGAAATGCATAGAGACAGAAATAGAAAACTCGTTATATGCCAATTATTCTCCAATTAGTGAGGAAAGGTAAAAAATAAATAAAAAAGTTCGAATCCCTTTCTTTTAAACCCAGCCTTATATAAATAAGAAAGAAAAATGTTGAAAATGCTCTTGTGGCATTTCTAGAATTAATGTTCACAATCTCACAATAATGCTCATGGTATAAAATCTAAAGAAGGTGGTGTTTTGCTCTGTCGAGAGTCTTGGTTAGACTGAAGCATAGAGTCTTTGTCCTCCATAACATGGGCAGAGCACCCTGTTGCTCAAAGGTGGGTCTGCATAGAGGTCCATGGACTGCCAGAGAAGACACATTGCTCATTCAGTACATCCAGTCCCATGGTGAAGGCCATTGGAGTTCTTTGCCTAAGAAAGCTGGTAAGAAATTAATTAACTTAGCCTAACAGCTTCTTTGTTTCTTCTTTCTTTCTGTTTTGGTCTTATAAATTGTGTTGTAACAATTGGTTTATTGGTTTTTTTTTTTGGTTCTTCATTAAATTTTTGGTGTGGAAAATGAAGGGCTTCTTCGATGTGGGAAGAGCTGCAGGCTAAGATGGATGAACTATCTGCGGCCTGATATAAAGCGAGGCAACATAACTCCTGAGGAAGATGACCTAATTGTGAGGCTTCATGCCCTTCTCGGCAACCGCTGGTCTCTCATTGCTGGAAGGCTTCCTGGTCGAACTGACAATGAGATCAAGAATTACTGGAACACTCACATCATCAAAAGACTCAAAATCCAAAAAACCAGCACTCAAAATGTTGCAACAAAACCAAAATCAAAATGTGTCCAAGCTGAGGAGGCCAAGATAAGTGATGATGACCAAGAAAATATTGGTGCAACAACAAAAAGGACCAAACTTCATCTCCCAAAGCCTACAAGGGTGTCTCCAGTTAAAACCCCAGTTGGGTCTTTTTGTGATGGAGAGGGAATTCATGAACAAGAAGCTGGTTTTCATGATGCAGAGGTTCCTGATTATTTTCATGTGTCTTGGTCTTATGATATGAAGAAGAAAGATGATGATTGTCTTGGGGAGGGCTTGGTTTGTGGTGAGAATGTTGAAGATTGTTATGACTTTGTTCAAGGGTTTGACCCTGCCAGGTGTCAGAATTCTGAAGAAGCTGCTGCAGCTGCAGAAAGAGTTGCCATGCCATGGAATATCTGTGAGGAATATGAGCAGGATCTCAAGGCAGATCAAGATCATGGTCAATTGGAGTCTTTTGTTGATTCCTTGCTGATCTGAATGTTTACAAAAATTAGAAAAGAAAAATTGTACGATATTATCAGTATGTGTCAGAGTAGGTTTTTCAATTTCATTTGAATTGTAGTGTTTCTTAGTCTTGAATATTGACTGAAGCTAGCTTTGCATTTTGGGTAGATTTCAATTTCATTTGCAAAAAAGGCAGAGTTGCCTTTCTGTTTCTGTTACAAATTTCTTTGTAGGTGTGCCCAATAATTTTGATCCTACAAACAGCTAACTAGGTAGAAATAATTTTGCTGCATGCACAAGTCCAAAAAGCTTCGAAATGAGTCTATCATAATTGAATCAGAGACCAATTTTGGAAGAGGCCTAGGGGTGTAGGTTTCCCTTAAAAAACAGAGGCAATAAGTGTGAGAAATTTTCAATTGGATCCCATAATTAAATAGCAATTTGGAGGCTTTTTGTGTAGTCTACATGCTATGCTGCATTGTCTGTGAATGGCAAAAGCAATGAAATAATTGAGCTAAATGATGGCATGATTTGCTGAAAATAGGACATCAAAATTAACTCTTGAATAAGAACATGTTACTCTTTTTGTTGCACAATTTTTTCCAGTACAAGCGATAGTTTAAATTACAAGGGATGTGATTTTTCACACACACGCACACAACTAAGATGCCATGAGAGTTCGAACCTGAGACATCTAGTCTGCAAGTCACGCTCTTTTCCACTGGGTTAGACCCCTTTAGCCTTTGTTGCACAGTTTTAGTTTTTACCACCCTTTTGCATTGTACAAATTGGTTGAGTGGAGCTGTTTTTGCATCGTCCATTTAATTTTAAAGAATTATTTACTTTGTAATGTGTACAGTGCCTGTAATTGTGAAAAATAAAATAAAATCTTACAAGTTTTTTGGGTTTCTATTTTTAATCATTTGTTTGACTTGGTAGTCGGTACTACCATCACATGATATGATTAACTTAATAGCACTAAAATTAAGAAGTCAAATATCCATTTAACTTACTAAAGCGACTTGATGGATACAGCTTAAAGTAGTATTTGTTTCCTTGTCCCATTTCAATGGCTTTATAGCTTTTCTCACAACTGCTCCGCATTCATGTTGGATTGTTTACAGAAATCAAATCTAATTGGGAGGTTAATCAATTGCAAATTTGCAATTAGTCTATGCCATGCTACCCACATGGCTTTGCCTTTTTTAAGCTGTTAATAAATTGGGTTCCCAGATTGATTTAAAGTTCAGCCCAAAATAAACCAATGAATGGTGGTCCTGGAGCAATGAAACCTCAAAGTTGAAATTATTGCAACTTTGCTAGAATTTAAAATTTGTAGCCCTAGAATGAAAATTATTGTGTCGTACTAGAACACTAGTGTTACTAATTTATGTATTATACTAATTTACGTACTTAAGCGATAACACGGAAACTTTAATGAAATTATTCAAGGAGGTTGAAACCGAATTCCCATGTAGGATAACCCAAAAGGCAACCTAAATGATACGAAAGTGATAAGGGTAAAATCATGTAAAATACTCACTAAAAGGGCACAATAAATTGAAGGGGGAAAATTTGGATTCAACCCCATCATTGAGAAGAACAAATTAAAGGCTCGTTGAACATAACAACATAGTTTCGTATACATAGTGGTTACAGCGTGAAGAGGTATGGATATTTATCTTCAGAAAGGCCATAAGTCCCCCCAGATAGACTTTCGGGCCTGTTGATGTAGTGCAGGGTTCTTACTCTTTGTCACGACCACCCGCTGAAGCTCGCCTTCCGAACCATCCCGTTTGGTTGATCGACAAATATCCATTGTAACCTGCTTGCCCCTTCGTACAGGCATATAGATGATCCTGCCCCAACCACCCCCAAGATCAGCATGACCTGTTTCATCCTCCTCCTCTTCGTCATTTTCATCAGCAACATCAGTTTCCATAACATCAGATTCCATAACATCAGAATCATAGTTAACTGGATCCGGTTCTTCAAATGGAATGAGGTCAGCTTGCTGCGAGCTATTTAGCTCCTCTGTCCAGGTCAAACACAAAACCTTAGAATGAAGAAATATGAGTTTACAAATTGCCAGAATGTTAGTAATTAATGCATGGAATCAAATAGACAAGTTCATTTTGGGTCTCTTGAATATATATTCTGAAAAGGATACTCATGTAACTTGTAAGACATACCCAGGTCAATTTCAAGATCTTCAGGGCTCCGTTTAGCCTGTTGCTCCTTTAAAGTCTCAAATTTCAGACCATCAAGAGGCCAAGGTTCCCTGGTCAGGATAACAACAGCGCAATCATGAGACAAAAGCATTCCCAACACAAAATATTTATGAGCAAAAAACCTGACAACTGTAAGAGAAGGACATCTTTGGATATAAAAAATTATTGATTGGTCTAACTGAAAATGTTTTTGATTATAACAACTAAACTAAGGCAATTGACAGCTAATGACGTGTTTATAACAAAGACACTGAGTTAGCCAGAACAAAATCACATGACAAAAGATTAAACCCAAAAAGATCTGACTAAACCATTGTAGCTTTATGAGATTGGATTCTGACCTTCCATTGTCTTAAAATAATATTAAAGAACCCACAATTTTGAACATGAACATAAAAAAATACTAACTGTGGTCTTTGTCCTCGTCTGACAGCAATGAAGCTAAATTTCTCATCTTCAAAGCCACGTAACGGCTGACCACCCTTGGAACGCTATAAAAGTTCGAATAAGAAAAGGTAATATCAATATTAAAGCACTTACTTAAATCATAATGTACTAAATATTTCAAGAAGAAAGAGTGTAGGAAATTGATGCAAGGAAGAACCTTGAATGTACGCTGAATAGATGTCCTCTCCAAGCGCTGAACAAAATGACAATACTTTCCAGCTTTCTCCAGCGGACATTGTCCATCATGAGAACACTGCATCAAGAGAACTATAAAATAAAATGAGAGAATTAACAATTTCAAAGGAAAAAAATGGAGAAGCTGGGCAACATATTAATTTTGACACCAGAAAAATATGGGCTAGAGAGCCATTATACTCACCGGAGCAACTATAAATGCACCACTCTTTTGAGTGACCAAGTCCTTGGTAGTTTTATCAGCTCCATCTTTAGATTTACGGCATTTCTAAGAAGTAATGAGTGTATCATTATACATTATTTTGCAGACACAAAAAATTCCCAGTACAGAAATTGAACAAGCATGCTAACTCAAAAGCCACATCAAGGAGCAAGTAACAAGTAAGAAAACAACTTACCCTTTTTTCCATCCACAATATATGTGAACGCATCTGAGATATGATATTAGATCCTTGTGGTGTTCCAGGTTCAATCAAAACCTATTAAATTTTAGGAAATCAAAGGGTAAAGATAATAGGCTAAAAATTCGGAAGGTCCAAACTGAAAATTCCATGAAAACAATTATAAAATGGCAAGTGAATTACAAGTAATTTTTGCTTTTGCCCATGTATTCCAAAATCATTTGTCAAAACATATAATACTTGTCCCCTTAGTCAATGGCATAAACCAGAACATAGGATCATCACAAATCTTCTATCATGAACTCATAGTGAAGCATGAAACTCATCCACATAAAATAAAATAAAAAGCATACCAGGACATCCCGTGTCAGATCCCAAAGCTGGCGTACTACAGTAATTCGATCCTTGAGCGACGGTATCTCTCCAAGAACATAGGACTTCACCCCATTGCAACAAACAACAGTTATTATATGTACCAACCAACCATGCCAAGGCAAACATGATGTGTATAATATGCCTAACTTACAGCAATTACAAGGTCATGCTCTCTGTCTGACTTTTTGATGCTTTTGGTCAATGATTGGATGCTATCATAACTATGAATAAGTGGCAAGTCCTTCTGACCTAAAATAACCATGACATAAAGTGGTCAGAGTTTTTTCTGAGCTCTATGACACTTGTTGATAATGCATGAACAATTGCAATACGGATAGTCAAAGGTTAGTAGACTGGTGCTTTAACAACTGCAATTCAACCAGTTATCTATACAAATTAATCTACAAATAATCTCGAAAACATATCAATTAACTAGTTTGAACTGAAAAATCATTAAGAACCTTGTATAAGCTTCTGCCCTGCACGCTGCATTGATTGTGATGGCTCCACTAGATTAACTTTCTCCAAGGAATGTGGCCAGACTTCACGTAGTGCCCTATAGCATTGAATTCACATTACAACCAAATTACAGTCTTACGTGATTAACAATCAAAAGATAACCAAATGAGTTTTTCACCAGAAAGCTGAACCCGTGCCAGCACCAAAATCCAACACTCTAGCAGGAGAAAACTCAGGCAGTCTTCTACGAACCTATACAACAACAAAACACATAAGAAAACGAATCCACATTCAAAGGGAACAATAACATAACAAATCCAAGCTAAGAACCTCATTTAAATAAAAAAAGAAGATAACTTTCTCTGCTTTCCACCATTTTCTCAGCTCCAATACTCGTTATTCAAATTTATACAACAACCCATATTACAAATTTCATTAATTCATACCTCCTTCAGTACTCTGTGACAAGCAGAAAACACAGCAGGCATTCTAGAAGCAACATAAGCAATGGTCTCGTCGTCTCTGTAGGTGAGGCCGATGTCTCCATAAGAGCTCTTGATCTTCCACCTCTGGGATTGGTCCACAGACTGCAAAGGGTCCTCAACGAGCTGTTGTGAAGTCGCTGTAACAAGCTGCGAATTCACATCCTTAATTTGGCTGAAAGATTCCGATAGCCTCAGCACCTTCCTCTTCATGTGGGGCTCCTCCTGCTCTAAAATCCCAAAACCCCATAAATTGAATTGCATCATTTACACATATAGATGCATAAAACCAGATATAGAGAGAGAGAGAGTGAAGACCTTTGAGGTATTTTTTAATGGCTCGACGGAGACGGACTGGGGTCGTGAGGCAGCGCTGGGACTGTTTGGCAGCGGAGCGGAGAGTTTCTTGGATTAGAACCTTTTGGGCAGTCTCGGGTAGCAGGGTGGTCGCCATTTTCGGTAGGGGTGAGGATCTGGTTGGAGTTGTGCCCCGTGTGTGACTGAGGAAGACGAGATGGTTGGGTTTTGTTAAGTTTTCTTCAGAGGTTTATGGGACTTCAGGGTTTTAGCCTTTTGGGTTTTTTATTGGGCTATGTGGGTGTGAATATATGGGCCGTACAAGTATATTGGGCTATGTGGAGGTTTTTTATTATTATCTTATTTTTAATATTAAGGAAATTAACAAAACCCGCAAAAGTTGAGCTTAATAAGGCCATCTCTAGTAACGGAGAGCTAAACATCGCCCGCACATAAAATTTAGCCCACTATTTATAGTTTTTAAAGAAATAGTGTTGTGCTATATTTTTATCGTCTCCAACAGTGCATAGCTAAATCATAGCCTCCTTAATATTTTATTAGTTTTTAGTATATTCTTTAAATATATTGAATAATTTAATTAAAGTACTATTTTAGACCCTATTTAAAATTTATTTTAGAAGAGAAAAATATTTTTGGATATGATAGGATTAATTTAAAAACAACAACTGGCCCACCTAAGAAATAATAAAATAAGATATAGCCCACCCAAGAAGTATGCCACATTTGGCCCTTTTAGCCCATTGATTGGGTTCGGCTTAGTGACATGGCACATTTAGCCCATTTGCTGGAGATGGGTTTGGGGTGTGAAATGGCTAAATTTGAGGATTGAGCTCACCATTGGAGATGGCCTAAGGAGAAATTCTAGCATCCGCTTGTCGGATCATGTGCATTGTCTCGGCCGCAGTCACAATAGCAAGAGCCCCTTGTATTTTCGTCCCACGAGCCCCTTCAGTGATCCTTCTTATGTGAGTATGATGTTATATACAACAGTCGCATACAAGAATCTCTCCTTAATAAGGATGTTGTTTGGAATGTGTAACTATAATAATACTAAAAAACTTTGTAGGAAATACATACATTGGCCCAACAACCTTGCATTTGCTCTAACTCATAATTTCTTTTGGATCGAATCCCTGATCTATCCTCTGAAATCAATATTTTTCTTGAGATCAAGGGGAAAGGAATAGGGTAATAACAACATTACCTTCCTATATATAGAACCTCTATTTAGGATTTATATAAAACATGAACTAATACCATCCATATTGCTAATATTTTTATTTTTTAAATTATAATCCGACATAGCATCATCATGGTACAACATTATCCTCATCAATAGTAAAAGCATAGGCAACATTGTAAACGATATCATTCACTTTGTCTGTCGGTAAAGCTAGTTAGCTTTTGACTCACTTGGTCGAGTTATAATCCTTTGACCACCGTAAAAAGGAACTTGGTAAATGGTAACTTGTAGTTATAGTTTTTGCTATTCAAAGGATTATCAGCTGAGCTGTGTTTAAGTTAAGGTGGTCATGAATTAATTACAGCAATAATCAACCTGAGAAATGTTAGGCAATGGCAGATGTTATTTATTGTGGGGGGAGGGGGGGAGACAAAGCCTCAGACAACATAACTGCTTTGTCTTCGTCGACAGCCCACATTTGGCTTTGGTCTTCGAGAATTCGTGTGTAGATGGATAACTCTAACAGGAAGCATCAAAAGGTCCTTCGCAACAAACTAGGGTTTCTGTGACTGCCTTTAATGCTTTGTACTTTTCTTTTGTTTGCCCTAACCATTTGACAGAGCCCTTCTGTCTTTCTTCCCTCCCACCTCTGTCAAATCCATCTTCTTCTTTTTTTTTCTCTTCTTTTCTTCTTTGTGTTTTGCGTTGAATTGAATTCTGCCTTCAAAATATAATATGAAATTTATTGAATTAAAAAGAGGGAAAAACTGGTGATTTTAAAAAGGGGTTTTGATCGAGAAGTTGAACTTCCTTTCCTTGAACGCATGCATCGATCGGTGACCACCACGCATGTTAGTAGTAGGGCCCCGAACTGTAGCCCCAAAGATACTCCTCAAAATTCAACCACCACATGCAACAAACTGACCCCATGTTCTTAATGTCCTCTTATTCTTTAAACTTAAGACCCAGTTCGCAAGTTAAGGCTCTTTTCTGTCGGGTAGACCCGTTTTAACAAAAGAACAGATATATTTTGCTTAAAGAAAAACAAACGTATACTATTCAACAAATATACACAAACTAGGGTTCCAAACACTTTCATCTCCAACCAAAGTCCACAGTACAAACTCTAATTAATTCGATAATATTATACCTTTGTGTCATTATATATATAAACACACACCAATCCAATCTGGTCATGACTTGGTACCAACTAAGAAAACCATTCTTCACATAAATATATTCATACATCAAAAGCCTTTCCTTTATCTAATTAATTAATTAATTAATTATATATAATCCATACCACTATCGTACTACTAAAACTAGTACTATACATGTTCAAAGCTGCGTACAATTATATATATATATATATATATATATATATATATATATATATATTTTAGGACGATGTTCCTTCTTCCTTCCTACCACTGTATTTAGCTACATATGCTAGTAATTAAACATACATTAAGAAGTAACTAGTCATATAATTAAGATGCTTTTCTGTTTCTCTCTTGATATTTGTATCTATAATATATAGTTGATGATGATGTCCTGTTTTCTACTCTTTTAGTACTCCAATTGGCTGCTTGGATCAAAAATCGCATTGGAGGATTTGGACACCATGATTTCAGAGGCCGACCATAACCGAGCAGCTTCGCTTAGGTTAGATCCCAATTTCGACGGCAAGGTCTCGTTGCAGTCGGCGAAGTACTTCCCGGACACGTCCACCAGCCTTGGGTGTGTCGCGGCATAACATGTTGTCGCCGCAGCCTTCCACAACAAACTAAACTCAGTACAATGTAATACTAAATTTATTGAACATTTTAAAAAAAAAATAGGAAGGATTAGGCTAACAAATATAACCTGGGGTATTGTTTTCAGGAGCTTGGAAGCCATGAGGAACGCCAAATCTACATATTCAAAACTCATTTAATTCAGCAAACACAAAAAAATATTTTAAATTAATAAATTTGTAGAAATAAAAAGGAAACCTGTGGCAAGGCCTTCACGTTCTCGGGTGAGGCGGGTCCTAACGATTCCTGGATGGACACAGTTAACGGTGACGTTGGCGTCCATTTCCTGATGATTTTAGTAAAAACAAAAAAACAATATTACAAGAAAAAAATTAGCAACAATAATCATTTAAGAAAAAAACAAAAGCTACCTTTTAATACTTATAATAAATTATTTATTTATATCGATAATCATCAAACAGCGTGTGCGTGTTTTTGTCTTTTAATAATGATCAAGCGAACCTTGAGTCTGCGAGCGAGTTCCTTGGTGTGCAAGACGTTGGCCAGCTTCGAGAGCGCATACGCACGTGTCTCGTCGTAATCGCTGTTAACCACCCACACAACAAATTTCAATACACATAAACAAATGTCCAACTCTCAATCACATATTTAATGGGAATTTTTTTTAAATTTTTTATTCAATAATGCAATATTTCAAAATACTCTTTTGTAAGAGAAGTGAATGGAATTCAAGTATAAAAAGACGGATACACTATTTTCATCTACTTACTTAATTCACATATATTATTTAATAATTTTAAAAAATCAAAAATAAATAAACGAAGGAACGAGAATAAGATCAATTAATTAGTGATTTTTTTAAATATAAAATTACTAATTTTAGTTTGGCACCGCAAGTTTTTTTATTTTCTTGCTCACTTATCACTAAATGCAGCATAAATAATCGGCTACAGTTCCCGATTCTTTTAACTCGCTCACCTTCCGCTTCGGCTTATCTCGCCGAGATATCGGATGGTATCCCCCGAAAACCAGCCGTGAATCGCAGACGAGACGTTCACTATTCGGCCTTGAACGCCGGTAGCCGCCGCCGTTCCGATCATTTTGTTGAGCAGCAGCTTCGTCAACAGAAAATGGCCTGAAATTTTTTAATTAATATTCTGCAAAAAAAAGTATTAGTCGGAGTGTTAGTACTAATTACCTAGATAATTAGTCGCAAAGGTCATTTCGATTCCGTCTTCGGAAATAGCGTGCTCGTGCGCGAACTTTCCGGCGTTGTTTCTGACACAAACCAACCAAAAAGAAACTTTTTAGTTAGCTAATTTTCTTTTCGTCTCCCGCATTTTCTCGGCAGCCAAACAGAAAACAACAAGAGAGAGAGAGAGAGTTACATGAGCAGATTAAGAGGCAGCTGAAGGGACTCGAACTCGGAGACGAAGCTCCTGACAGAAGTGAGAGAGCTAAGATCAAGCGCCATGATGATGATCTCCGAGTCGGGAAACTCGGAGACGATCCGAGCCTTGGCGTCCTCGGCGGCTTTGAGGCTCCGAGCCGGGAGGACCAGCCTGGCCCCACGCTTAGCTAAAACACGAGCCGTCTCAGCGCCGATCCCTGACGTAGCACCTGATGAATTCCAAAAAACCACACGGTCGTCAAAATCAGAAGCTGATCATCAAAATGAAAAGCAAATCACTGTAATCGGACGGTGGTTATTAAGCTCACTTGCGTACCTGTGATGATGGCGGTGATGTGGCGCAGATCGGGAGAGCTCTCGGTGACTTGCTCCGCTGTGCTCCTTGAGCCGTAGCCGCTCGCTCCGGCCGATCCGAGCAGGTACTTCACGGTCTCGAGCATGTTTTTTGCCTGTTGATCACTGGGGCCTATGGTGTGAAGTGATGTTTGACCGCGTTGACTATAACACAGAAAAACAAAGAGAGAGAGAGAGAGAGAGAGAGAGAGAGAGAGAGAGAGAGAGAGAGAGAGGCGGACAGAGCACGTACGTGTTTGGTTTGGTTATTCACTGTGCCTGAAGTAGCCGCTTTGCATTAAATACATACAGAGAGAGAGAGAGAGAGAGAGAGAGAGAAATGGTGAGGTTTGGTTTGGGTGGAGGATATGGATTGAGGTTTAGGGAAAGGGAGGGAGGGGTAGAGGATTATATATTTGTCATTGATTGATAGATCGGATTAATTGGTTTAAATTTAATTTTGCATGATTAGGTTAACTTGGTGATATTTTATTTGTGGTCCTAATCCATCTAATTAACTTTTTGTTTTTATTTCTAAACATTATTATTTCTTTAAAGATCGGGATTTTAGTGGGATTTTTTTTCTTTCTTTGGGAGGTGAGGGTTTTGATTGTAAACGAAAAGAATCTAGCAATAATGCACCAAATCATTTACTACAACTTTCCTAATAGCATCCAAACCATTAAATTAAAGATCTAGCAATAATGTACCAAATCATCTACTTCTAATTTTTTCCCCTTTCTTTTCAAAAATCTTTTACTGATTTCCAAAAACTTCTTTTGTTTCCATTAATAGAATGTTAAAGGGCGCAAAGTACACGCTAATGTAATGGTTTGGAGCAATTGTTTCCCAGCAAGGTCCTGGATTTGAGTCCTAACATTAGCATGTGTGAGTTTAATATACTATCGTCCTCAAAAAAATATTAAAGGACAAACTAAGAACTTTTCTTCAAAGTCCCAAATTGAGTTCTCCCCAATTCCACATACCACGTGAAGTTGAAAAAAATCTAAGGTAAGAGAAGAAGAATATAAAAAATTCCATAGGGTTTTGTTTTTTCAAAACAATTTGTGCTGGAATCATTGAATCAAGCTTTTCTTATATCCTAATGAGAATATGGCCAGGCAGAGCATGGGCATATGCTATTGGCTAATGAAAAATAATTAAGCAATAATCAGCCTCGAATAAAAACAGGTTACATCCTCATGGGATGGTTGGTTAACAATTTTTTGGGTCCAAGAAATAAATACTAGTCTTAGGTTTTTATAACAATAATTTGTTAAATTTGTATAAATACCACCTAAACTTGTAGGCATGTGCTTTATTACCATATGAAATTTTAATTTTTAATTTTAACCACATGAAATTTGTAAAGTGTTGCAATCCACCACCTATGTCTAACTCCGTTAAAATTTCCGTTAAGTTTAAGGGTATTTTCGTCTACTCCTTATAACTAAAATAAATATGAAAAACATAAATTTTTTATATATAAAGTTAATCTAATTATACCACACCTTCCCCAACTCCTACCATATCGTACTCTATATTTCTCAATCTCTTGGCATCTTGACGTGTGTTGTTAAAATTGAATTGCAAATACATCTATAGACCTACCAAGCTCTAGCTTGCTAATGGAATCACAACCCATTTCTTCTATGACAACCCACACAACAAGGAAATGTAGGCTTAAGTCCCCAGCTAAGAAGACAAAAATGTAGAGATAATAGAGGACTTAATTGCTTGATTATTTTTATATATTTTTGAAATTATTAACTTGCAATTTATTATAGGCATGTCCATAATATTTATGCAAATTTCTTATTTTTTAATTATGAAGCAACTAAGGGCATAATCTGGCTCACCTAAGAACTAATAAATAGAAGTTTGTAAGGGCACTTCCAGCGCTCCTCTTTTGCCCGAGTAGTAAGGGGCCTAGGCCCAGCAATTGGCTCCAGTGCGCAACAACAAGACCAAGCAATTGGTGGTGGGCTCCACAAGCCTGGGCAGGCCCGAAGTTAAATCTTGCCTGGGTTTGCTGACGTCATTAATGACGTTAGAAACAAAAAACTATTCATGTAAATAGTGACAAACCTTGCCTTGCCCTTTAAAGTGGAGGTGCTCTAAGTAGCTCTTTAATAAATGAACTTGGATATTTTTGGAGCACACGTGATTGAGGGAGAGGATTTACACAAATATTTATTGGGTGCCTCGGAATTTCGAACTTCCACCCATATGAATAAAGGTGAAACGTTGAACCAACTGAGTTATCCGCTCACTCACTGGCATAAATATTCTTGAATTAAATTAACGGAAAATTTTCATTTTTAGGTCTTGGATCAAATTTTCATTTTTAGATGGATGAGGTAGAAAAAGAATATAAGTGATTGATTATTTAAAATGGCGAATAAAAGGAAAATAAAATAAAATAAGTATAGAGGGCACAAGTGTCAAGGTGATTTGATTAAGTGAATGAATGTATGAGAGAGTGTGCACTTGTGATTTGTCAAAGGGAAATCGCACGTGAGGAGGCTTCCAAATTTCTGCAGATCGGTCAATCCTGCAACCTCGAATCTGGCATTTTGTTGGGATAAAAAAGTCGCCTCTGGTCAATCATTCCTGTTCAAACCCCCCTTTCTTTTTTCATTTTATATTTATTTCACTTTTTTAACTTACTAAGTCTAAAATAATTCAATTCAATCCGATTCTACTTTTATTTTGTTTTGAGACACCAAAATACATGAATCCCTCCTTTAACCATTTAGACATAGTTTATCGAACACATCTTTACAACCGAGGTTTTATGTAATAACATTGTAATATAATTGAACAGTGTAATAAGAGTTCGAATACGAGTTTGCATATTGTTACGTTTATAATATGCTTTAATGGTGGATTTAGTATGGAGTCCTAATAGAAAAGATGGGAGTAGTTGTGCTCTACTCCTTGAAGATCCGAATACCTTAAAACCCAAACTGAAAAAAAATATATAAAAGTTTCATTTTTAATGAGAATGCCTAGTATAATTGAGCAAATAAGAGATTATCATTCACTTTAATTGTGATGTGCAATAGTTTGAGAAAAGGTCGGTAGAGAGGGAGACCCTTTATTATTTGGCCAAAAGGTGGATAATAAAGGGGAAAGAAAGTGCTGAAAATTTCAGCTTTTTTGGAGCACTTCTCTATTTCAAAATAGTCCCCGTGCCCTCCTGCGGGGACCTTATGACATCATATCCTTCCTCCACAAACTGCACACACTATTTATATTACTATTTGTATTTGGAACGGAATATATATGTATCTCATCTCCTCTCACATTGCTGGTTTCACCAACTTCTACTCTCCTAGGCCATGGTGCTGCTACATCACATGTTCTTGCCTTTTTGTTTGCGTGTTTTACTATTCATGATTATGAACCTGTCGGACAAGGAAAAAACTTGCATCAATTGTGTACATACTCTTCTTTTTCTATTTCTCTCTTTACATATATGTGTCCGAGACATGTAAGGTTTTCTCTTTAAAAGAGAGTGGTCGGGCCAATTAGTATCTAATTTTACACATATTAACAATATAACCTTTCTCTATGAAACCCAAGTTAATTGGCAGAACATGAACTTTTTACCAAGTAGCACATATTTTAAATATCTTTCGTGTTTGAAGAAGTAGGATGTGCATGTGAGCTCATGAACATCTTTCAAGAACATGGAGACGAGGCCTAACCCTACAAATCAAGTTCCTAGACCCCCCCCCCCCCCCAATCCACATATTTAATAGAAATCAGTATCATTTATGGCTCTTTTTTTACTTTAGAGATTATCTGTAAATTTCTGAGGCCATGGGGTCCTTGGATCGAAGGAGGGGGAAAAGTGTTCTTATCCTATCCTATCATGCTGTCATGGCATCTCAGTCATCTTTGCTAGGTATTTATCATGTTGGCCTGCCCTGCCCCTGCTACTCTAGGTCTAAAGGAGGAAACATTCATACAGCTTTTACATTTTCTTTCTTGTCCCTTGGCCCCTACCCTATGAACGAAAGAAAATTGTTGTAAATGCGTGTATTGTGGATGACCACCATACCTTTTATGAGTTCATTCTTTGAGTTTTATCTAAACATATATAAACTAAATTAATAATTTTGATCAGAAGCGCCCCATTTATTGAATCGGGGTCAGGTTTTACGTTCCGTTGTATTAGTTTATTTAGTTAAATAAATTTTTTTTTTGTACCGTCGAGATTTTCTAAAAATTAAAATAATAGAAGACTTCGGCGAAAATGAGAGAAACAAATTATGACTTTATCTTTTGCATTTCACTTTTTTCTCTACTACTCTTTCATCCTTGGTTACATAACAAACTTAAATTAAAATCTTAGGTTTTTCTTTAACTCAAAAAAGGAAAAAAAAAAGTGTAACTTCAAATTTTGGAGTCAGGATATGCATGCACTGGTGGCTAGGTGTGGATCAGGGCATGCATTATAATAAAATGAAATCAAAATCATTTTGGAGTAAAAGGTTCAAAATCAGTGGCTTTACCTTTAAGTTTAAATGCTGCTTATTAGAGCACTTTCATTAAATTAAATTAATTAACTAACTAGAGACAAAAAATAAATAAAGAAATCTATTAAGTGTTGGGATTATGGTCCCGTTTTGCAAGCTTAGGCGCACATCTGTTACCCTCCAATGAAACCCCGAATAGTCAAATGAGGCTTCCCCAGATTAGGCCTGCTTAATATTTTAGCCTAAAGTTGCTTTTCATGATTTGCCTTCAATATTTGAAATAGGGTAATGATTTCCCCACTCCTTTTTTATCCACTTACACTCAAAATGGAGTGTAAATGAATAAAATTGGAGTGGGGAAATCACTACTCTTTATATATATATATATATATAGCTTCAGTTGAAGGATCCCTCGAATAAGTTTATTTGAAGGATACTCTTATATATATATAGTTTTAGTTGAGGGATCCCTCAAATAAGTTTATTTGAAGGATACCCTTATAAGGCCCACTCAATATTGTATTTCTCTAATCCAAACTGTCTATTTTGTAGATATTCATTCAAAGATCATCTCTACAAAAAATCACTTGAATGCGATATCATTTGACTACTCAATTGAATTATTGAAATTTTAGAACTTTCTTGAAGCACCGTGTTCATTGATTTTGTAGGACACAATAGGATGTCGAAATAGTTTCCGATTTGTCTAATTTTTTGCAATAATGATCTATGAACGTAGACTTAAAAAATAGATTGTTTGGATCGTTGAATTTTTTTTTTATAGAGGATCCTGAAGGGTGTCCATCAAATAAAATTATTTGAAGAATTCCCCAATATATATTTCAAATCAAATATTTGATATTTGAATGCACCCCACCTCACAGATTAAACCTTGGATTTGGGTGTTTTGTTAGTTCGCCCACTCTAATTGACTAATCAAATTAAAGGGATTTGAGAAAGGACCAAATCCCATGACACTATAATTTAATTTGTTCATATATATAATATGCAAAATCTTGGAGACTTTGGTCATTGTATACTTTCCACTCACTCATTTCCCAATTCAAAATATATATAAAAAAAAACCCCAATTTTGTACTATCAAAAGCATACATTATATTATACATTTGGTGCCATTTGAATACTACCATGATTCAATGATTGCCACTCTCTACTTTGTGTATCTCCGAATCTTTCAAGGGTCCCTCTTCCCTTAAAGTTAGGGTTCAGGGCTTCCAATCTCTTACTCTAAACTAATCTCCATTTGATGACCTCAATCATATCCTTTCTTCTCAATTACAATTAATAAATCTTTAGTTGGAATGAATAATATGGTAAGGAGTTTCTTATGAAACAAGGTTACATCACCGCACCCACCGTCACTTTGTTTGCAAACACATATACATATCGTGTTATGCTATTAGACTATCAACTTAGGTCATTTTTCAAGAATTGCGTCAAAGCTAGTCTTTAAATTTGTCATCTGTCTTACAATTTAAGTCTTTTATATTGGAAGAACACTTCGATGTTTTACTTAACCATACTTTAACTTGTTAGAAATGTCCTATTGATTTTCAAATACAAGAAAAAGAAACTAATGTGGTTTGATTACTGGGAATCTTTTTTTTTTTTTCCCTCTCTCATCAGAGTTAAGAGTAAGTCCGTGTGATGAGATGTGTGTTTTGGCTCTCTCTTCTTGTTAAGATATAATCATCCCTTAAACCAAACTTGACTTGCTAAAAGGATCTCTATCATCTTGCATTGACCCACCACCCACTACACAAATAAGATAATTAGGCCCTAATAAATAAATAAATTAGTTAAATCTTTAGCCACATATATAAATTATAACGAGTCCATAAAGACCAATGTCAATTATGTCACATATGAGTTGGAGTATGATCAAACAGCTACGCAAATTTTTGACACAATAACTCCACCAGCTTTGGAAAAATAATTGTACAATCAATCAAAGTTCCCAATCAGTGCCGCTTCTGGAGCAAATCCAACCTTTCTGTCCTAATCACAACACTAATTAAGAATCTTAGTGGAAGCATGAACCCCCCAAAAGTGCATCAGACAATAAAAATCCTTATCACCTACTCGTGGATCAACAGAAACCATAATAATAAATAAAAATTAATAGCATATAATTTATATATGTTATGATAAACAGATTAAAAGTTGAAATGCATCCAATCGCTTGTACCTCAAAAAAAAAAAAAAAAAAAAAAAACCTGAAATGCATCTCCAAGCCAATAAGATTACTTGGTCCTAAAATCCCAATGCTAGTCAGCAATTTATCCTTCTGTCTTGAGGCCATCCAAACTCCTCCAAGAATGCCAATACAACTCCATTTGACCACCCAAAACCAGTCTGCATTGCAACACACACAAAACAAATTTAAACAAATTATGTTAAAAAATTTAAGCTGAAATATTCTGTGTAGCTAATACAATTGTCAATTAAAAAGTGATTAAGGCATATATACCTGGGGAATATATTCACCACCACCTCCAAATGCTCCACACTTTTCCACATCATATTTTTCATGCATGGTGCCTGTTTTCTTGTAGGCAACATAGTTGGTTCTGATCCACCTAACAGCAATGTCTTCTGCCACTAACTTTGCTTCCGTCAAACCAGACCTTGCCAGGCCTTCAACTATCATGTGTTGGATTGGAGCCCAGCCATTTGGAAAGTCCCTGTTTTTTTTAAAAGTTCCCATTAGACCATTGACAATGAAATTTGAAACCCTTTCATGAAAGGCCTCAGATAATTCTTAAAATGCTGAAAGATAGTACGATTTTAGTTTATGAACTCACCATTGTTCTCCTGACTTTGTCAAGGATGTTGCGATACCGGCATCACAAAGCAGTCCTGAGCTTTGAAGACTTCTTGTAACTTTCTCTACCAGAGAAGCATCTTCACTCACATACACACAGGGCAAGGGCTTTCTCAGTATACAATGCACAAGACAAAATATTCATTCAATTATGTTCTTTGGTTCATGATATAGAAAAGGGCATCTGAACCAATCTACTGATGATTTTAATCCAAAGAACTTAATATCTTTCAAAGGAAAATTGTGGTGCGCTTTCATGTTGCTTTGTTGTCTGTTTATATAAATTTCAGTCTAAGCTTCTACTCAGATGCAACCATATGATGGAGCTCAGAAGCACAAACCTGAGAAAAACGGCTCGATCCACAAAGGGACGAAGTTTGAAGCAAATACATTCTGATTTTGGTTACAAGCTTCCCACATTTGAGCTTCCTATAAGCATAAATATGAAGGAATTAAGACAACCACAACTAAAACTTTCAACAAATCAAAGAGCTTCGAAATTCGATACCGCATTGCATGTGCTATTGCCGAGCCAATAATCAAGCCATTGTCCCTTCTCTGCGTTCCAGAAAACAGTTTTTATGGCCTCATATCTTGCTTCAGAAGCTTTGAGAAAGCGCTCAGCAATGTTGTGATCTCCTGTAACTTTTGCAAGTAAGGCAATGTCATGTTCCATCTGCATTAACAGATAAGAAAAGAAATGTAACGTTCACAGGTCATAATTTGTAGGGCTTCATTTTTGTTTAAGATTTCTGAGCCATGCATACCCTTAGTATGAATGCATTTAAATCAACAGGTAAAATTGATGTGGTGGCCAATGTTGTAAAATCTGACTGGTTCCTGCAACAAGAAAAAGAAAAATCCTCTTTCAACTAATTTATAGTGGCTCTTCTCTAAGTGTGGATTTGCATACTTGTTGTGGATTTACCTCATCCATCTTGTACTAAAATCCCATCCAGACTCAGCAGCTGAAGCCACTTCCCGGTAAAAATGCTGTTTCTCATAAACATTCGAGATGTTCGAAGCAAATTCCTTGTCCTGACAGGCATAACAATCTGTTAAAAGGAGTAATACACTAGCTCTATTCTCTTTTATTTCCTACCAAAAAGTATAATTTTTTTTTTCTAAGGGAGCTGCAGAGGAGGACATACAATGGTTGAAGATTCAGGCCTGGGTTTGTTCCACATTGCATAATATCGACTTAGAGTGTGTTTCTGAGCTTGAGAATCTTGAACAGTTACCTTATGAATACCTACAAAAGCAGAAAATTAAATTAAAACTACAGAAAATTTAAAACCAACTATAGATGAACAGAGGACGGCTGCAATCATTATAATGTGAACTTATTATGTAAAAAAAGTTTATCATAAACCTGAATTCCAGAATTCATGTTCCTTGATGAGTGCAGGGAGAGACTTTCTAGCGAATTCGACATCGCCTGTCCTCTTGTATACTTCAAAAACCATTGCACTCAAAAGGGGTGGCTGGCTGCAAAGTTTGCCCACCCAGGATTAATATGGAACTGAACTATATGAGTGTGTAATACAACGCAGAGCTTAGTATACACCAAGGAAATTTGCTTGTGCAAAATTGACATATTTTACAAGTTGCTTTTGTAATCTTTTGGGGTTCCTTAGAAACAAAACATCAATTAAAAATTCACTGGGAGAAGAAGTAAACAAAATGATAAAGCATTACCTCCTGTTAGTGTAATAGGCCCTTGCACCATTAAGGACATATCCATATTCTTCTATCAAGTAAATGAGATTAGACACAATTGCTTTAGCTGTGTCATACATTTTACTTGCAAGCAGGCCCCTGCGCATCAAATACACAATTATCTTAACCCCACCAGCTTACATAATTCATGAGCATTAAATTTCTATCAACTAACCCCGCCAAAAAACAATGAGAAAAACACCACCATGCATACAAGGTCTCTATGCTTTTTTTGTCTCCAGTGTGAATGAAAAAGTGGGAAAAGAAAGGTAGTCTCACACCAACAAACCAATTGGGTTGCTTTTGGCTCAAGTGATGAAGATTCAATAATGACTAGAATTAGATTCTGAATTCACATTTTAAATTAGCATCACCTTAAGAAATTTAGAAAAGATAATGTAGCACATGATTTAAAATAACACGATCAACCAAAAATTAAAAAAAAAGAAGAGAGAAATCAACAGAACACTTACCTAATTACCCAATAAGAATCCCAGTAATAAACTTCTCTGAACCTTGAACCAGGAATTACACACTGCTGAGGCAGAGGAAGAAGAGTATGGAATTCAGGCCTCTTGTGGACCCCATCAGAGACTTTGCGGCTCAAATTCTTCCAAAGCAAATGCACCTCCAAAGCCCAAGCCCTCACTTCTGGGTTCTTCACCTTGGGCAAGAACCCCTCCGGCTCTGGGACAAAATCCTCTGGCTCAGCAAGCACCATATCCGCCCCTGCATCCTCAAAATACTCTGCTATGAACTCCTTCAAATCCTTCACTGATGCAGACCCGTTTGCAGACTTCGGAAGCTGATCAAAGGCTTTCTGAGTCTTCGATAACTCGAACTTGAGCGACAAATCTACGTAGACTTTTGGGTCGAAGTTGGTTTTTCCAAAAGTGGCGAGCGCAGTTTCTTGGAGCCGATCGAAGAAGGCGACCAATGGAATTGTGGGTTTTACAGGGCCTGGTTCCGAAGTGCAGGCTGACGAGGCTTTTGTTGTGAAGGTCATGGTTGCCAGTAAAAGAGAGAGAAGAAGAGAAGAAAATAATGAGAATGAAGAGTGGCTATGGCTGGGGAACAGAGAGCCCGCCATTGGAGAAATATAGTGGAGGTTTGAGATGGGATTGGTGACAGAGAGAGGACGAGGAGAGAGAAGCAGAGTACATGGTCGACGTGGAGAGGAAGAAGAAGAAGATGACAGAAACTGGAACTTGGGAAGAGGGCAAAAGCCGGCACTTGGAATTTTCTGGGTTTTTGGGTTGGACTTGGTTTCTTTCAATCGATTGAATGAATAAGCTTTTGGCTTTCTACATAAACAATGTTGGGTTGGCAAATAGAAACAAAAGCTACGTTTCAGCTTTGGCCTCCAACATCACCACTGATATTCTGTATTTTGTGCACATACATATATTATTCTTTTGATCAAATTTTGTGCTTATAATTCTAAAAAAATTATGTGGATTAAACTTAAAAGGGTGAGAGGTTTATAGTTTAAGTGGTATGTAAGGTTGAATTTAATCGATTATAAGACAAATGTAATTCGTAGATTACGCGTATAGCTTGGTCGATTTTAAGCTTACCCAATCAAACTTAAAGCTCAAATGAGGGGTGGATTAGATTGATTCATCTGGTGCGGTTTGTGAGAATTGAAAACGGTTTGATGAGCACAACTTGTTGCACAAGTGAGCAGTTTTGTTCATAATATAATTTGGTGGTAAATTCGTTTTTATCTTTATTTTCTTGAACTTTAATATTGGAAAGGAAAAAAGAAACACAAGATTCGTGGTCAAGATAGGAGAGAGAGAGGAGGGTTAGAGAGAGAGTAGATATCATCTTTTTATCTTTTTTAAAGTTGAAAATAATACTTTTATTATAGAAGTTAAAAAAAAAAAAAAGGTCAAATATGACAGTGGTCCAAGGCCACATTGCATGGTTACGCGACAGCAGCACAACCAAGAACCATGTGACGTGTGAGTGAGACTATGGGGACTTTATGAGAATAAAAAAAACTAAAAAAAATTTGCCAATTAAATCCCATCAGCGCAACCCAATCATGTGAAAACTACAATGGCCCTTTTTTCCATCTAGAAAAAGAAAAAAATAGTACGACGCCATGTCACATCTTATTTTCCTTATGTATGTATATAATACGGCGTGTCGTTCAATCACGAGAAGAAAAGAAGAAAAGAAGAACAAGAACATGGGGCAAAAATGAAGGGGAGAAAAGAAATGAAAAAAGAACAAGGGTGGGGAAACTCCTCAGATGTCCCTTGAGTTCCACATGGAAGCTTCGGAAATTGGAACGATATATATACAAACGTGACAGCCAAGAAATAATTCATCATCGGAGCCTGCTCTCACCCAAATTCATTCAACACAAAATTGCAAATCGAATAATATAAATAAATAAATAATAATAATAATAATAATAATAAAAATAGAAGACTGAAAATACAAAGGCTAGAGGCCAATACTGAAGCCGTCCTAGCAAAAACCCCGCCGGCATTTAAAACCGAGAAGAACCAACCACGACGGTTTCTTCTCTTTTCTCTAAAGAAGAAGAAGAAAAGAAAAAGAAGAAGAGGTCGATTGTGGAGTTTGTGTAATTATTATTATATTAGTTAATTTTGGGACCAGATGAATAAATAGGCATTTAAGCCCAATAACAGCCCATGCCCTTCAAGCCCAATATTACCCCAACTTTCCATTCCATTCCATAAAGTATATAATATGTATTTTGTGCTTTTGATTTTCTTTTCTTTTCCTTACACTTTGTTAGAAGAAGTTCTAAATTTCGAACGCACAATTTCTAGTGTTATCTTTCCATTTGTTAGAAGAAAGTCTCAAGTTCGAAACTCCATGGTTTTAAAACTTGAGCCTTTTTGAGTCCTACAATCTTTGAGAGGCGGGAAACATTAGCAAGAGGGATCTTTGGGGGTTTCGAACCTCAAACCACAACAACAACAAAAGAATAGCACGGGGATTATAATTTAAGTAGTTAACAGCTGTTATCCGTACACTAAATATTCTATGTTTGAAACCCGTCTCTTAATATCACTTGTATATAAAAATAAAAACAAAGAGAACAACAAAAGAAGAGCATATCACAATCAAGAATTTGAAAACCCGGTTTGAGGTTCCCCAATGAAATGAGGCAGTGCCTTTACTGCGGCTTCTTTGCGACTTGCAACAAGAGAGAGAGAGAGAGAGAGAGTAAACTGCAAAAGTAAGAAATAAAATATAACATTTCCCACACGTTATTAATATAATACATAAAGCAATGAATGGAATTTGTAACGTCAGGGTCAGAACCTGACTTGAGGATAACTAAGAATCATGACCACAAAATCTAGAGCTGATTGAAAAGTTGTTTGAACATTGAAGGGATCTGTGGCTGGTCAAAATGATGTACATGTTATCTATGAGACTGAAAGTTGTCATCAGGACACCTCAGCTGAGTTACTTTGTAATGCAATAATCTAACGTACTCTAAAAATCATTAAGTTCATGAACCCAAGCACTTCCTAAAATTGTTCTAAAGGCTTTTTGTGGTCCATGGTTCTTTTTGCAATAAATCCTGGAAACAGACCAGTAATAATGGAAGGCTCAACAGACAACCAACCTGGAAGTCTGGGGTTTAGACCAGAGGGAAGCAGAAGACAGCCTTCGCAAGGCAGAAAAGCAGCAGCTCCCTGGTTGACTGGTGTGGTCAGACTGAGTCTCTCCAGGCCTTTACCACACGAGATAATTTGCTGACTTTCAAACTGAAACTGAAAAAAACAACCACTAGTAACTCACACAAAAGATTCCACTCTCTCTCTCTCTCTCTCTCTCTCTCTCCTTATAACCTGACTTAATAAAGCACAGAAGGGGTCTACAGAAGGAGGAAGAAAAAAAAAGCCCAGGAGAGGAGTGAGGAGTTCTAAGTTCATGGAGCAGTCTACTTCCCCACAAAAGCAAACCAAAGCTCAGGCATCAAAGAGAAGCTTGAAGGAGAAGAGAGCAAGGTTGTACATTATCAAACGTTGTGTGTTCATGCTACTATGTTGGAGGGAACATGCAGATTAACAATGGTGGTAAAGTTTCACCATCCATATTTATTGTTCTAGTTTTGCAGTAGTTTTTAAAAATAGTCTTGTGTACCTGGCATTGTTGTTAATGGCACTAGGATTTGTAGTGTGTGTGTGTGTGTGTGTGTGTGTGTGTGAGAGAGAGAGAGAGAGAGAGAGAGAGAGAGAGAGAGAGAGAGAGAGAGAGAGAGAGATGTGAAGATGAAAACATCAAATTGTAAAGATAAAGTTGTAAGTTGCACTATTAATTGTTCCAAGTGACTATAACTACTTTCTTCACGATTTGATGCAGCAGTATCTTTTAAGAGGAACACTAAGCCTATAAGATGTGCACCATTTGCACATTCAAGACATAGACATGAACACATGCAGAAACATGAGACAGATAAGATACAAAAGAGGGCGAATCACCCAAAATAAAATTGTAAAGAGAAAGCTTGAAGGTGGGATTAGCAAAATCATAACTGGAGTTTTAAAGTTTTGAATGTGTTCAAGTTGCCCTTCTCAGAATCTTGGATGCGCCACCATCCCAGATATGGTTCCAGAAGAGTTTCATTGGCATCAGGGACATAAAACTCAATTTGGGAAAATTACAAATAGCCTCAAGATACAATTCCTGAAGGCCACTAGAGTCACCAGACTCTCCACTGTTTCACGCACAAAATAGGAAGTACCATGACATTCACCAACAAATAATTAGATACGCTCTTAAAAGTTGGCATTCAACCAGGAAGTTAGATGGATGGAGAGATAGATAAAAGATACTCGAAGCTAGATATATAGCCACATTCCAAAAACTATAGAAGCAATGGATTCTCAAGAAAAAGGGTTGAGATCATAAGAGAGGCAAAAAATCAGGGGTTTAAACTGTGTCTATACAAATCCATGCAGAAGTTATTTCACTTACAGAAACAATGAACTGAATACGGGATCTATGAGGCTATGTCACCGACTCACCTACAATTACAATTACTAGCACATGACATGTTGAATAAGAACACGTCAGTGTTCTAACTTGATCATGTGAGAGAGCAGTACGGCATTAAAATGAGCTGTTCAACACTGTGAACAAAGCCCAGTAGAAGTTTCCTACAGACTGACATTAGAAATAGAGGGTGACCACATCCCGTAAGCCAAATATGATACATTTTATACACTGCCCTGAACATATAATTTTCTAATCATACTGCCTTGTGAGTATATTTACTAGGCATGTACTGCTATCCTACAATGGGAGAGGGATAAAAATCTCATATATTAAGTATCCAATTAGGAGATTATGAAAACACAAACCCATAATTCTAAATCAACTTGACAATGTCCTATCCATTGATTAATTTGTTTTCTCAAAATAGTGCATCAATCATTATTTGGCCTTCCAATCCGATGATGCATATGCATAAACTCAATTCAATTCCACTCAACAAAATTTTTGAATTCCAATCATTGTAAATTGGGGATTTATTGAAGCTTAGCCTATCCAATGTTAAAATTGGATCTTCAGTCCGTACAATGCATGAACAATGCAGCCAAACAAATTGCAATTCCAATGAAACAAGCATAAATAACCACCTCCGGATTAAAGAAAATAACTTTATTATTTAACAATTTCAATATGTTCTATAAAAATGCTAAATACAATCGTCACCGACAAGCATTACACATTGACAGACTCGCATAAAATTCGGAACCAGAAGCTGTTTTCATAAACCCTAATTACACATAAAACCAAGATCTAGTGTAACAACAATACCACACAGAGAGGGGGAGATCAGACGGGGAGCTCAGCAACGTCGTTTGGACGGTCGCTGTGATTGGTGAGGGTGAAAGGGCGGTCTGTGGCCTCGTCCTCGTCCTCGTCGTCGAAGTCGGTGGTGGAGAGGTTGACGCAAGAGAAGCGCTCGAGGGAGGAAAAGAAGGCGGTGCAGACCGTGGCGCTTACCCAGCTCGCCACCTGGTCTAGCTTCTCCCGCGATATGATACTATTGTTCCCGTTTTCCATTTTTCTTCTTTTTTTTTCTTTTCTTTTTACTTTCTCAGAAGTTGAAAATGAAGGTGGATGTGATTTTGGTTTGAATTTTATATCCATCATTATGTGGGCCATGGACTCCTGGGCTATATGGGTGTCAGTTTAATTTCTAAACGGCCTATATTGGTTATGGGCCATGCTCCATTTAGATTTAATTACCATGAAAGGTTATGGTCAATCACGCATGCAATCTAACCCACGAGATGCTCTTTTTAGAATTAATTACAAGAATTTTTTATGGGTAAATAGAATTAATTACAATAGTATGTGGGTAAATTTTGACCGTTTATGTGTTGTGAGTCTCACATGTATCAATGGTCAGAAATCCCTCATATCTATATGTGTAATTAATAAAATTACGCGTCCAATAAAGTTCAACAGCGTGTGCCTAGTTCTTTTATTTTTCCACTACATGGAGCTTTGGAATCTCTTACCTCTTTTCGTCCCTTATGAGAAAAGCATACGGTCCATTGTATCTCTTTGATCATATGACTAGAGAGGAGAAATAGAAAGCATGAACAATATAAAGGCTATGAGATATAAATTTAAACGTTTGTCCACACTATCAACAAGCGCATCTGGTGTAGTGGTATCATAGTACCCTCCCACGGTACTGACCAGGGTTCGATTCCCTGGATGCGCATTTTTTACATTTCCGTGAAATAAGTTTCCTTTTTTTTGGGTCAGATTATGAGAAACAAGTTTTTAATTTGAATTTTTTGGGTTGAAAAATGTGAAAAAGTGTGGAAGCCCAACATTCTTCTGAAGGGCACAAGCGGGGAAATTGTACAACGAGTTTAGAGTGAAAAATTTATTTACAATGAGGAGTTTAAAGAGAAGAGCTTAGTTGAGGAGTTCAATCCGATCATCAAACCATTGAAAATGCTTTAAGTCCATTGATTTCCTCACATTTGTTGATGGTGGGATTAAACCCTCAAATAAACTCCTTACTCTCTGCAGGCAAAACAACTCCTTACTCTCTGCGGGCAAAACTACCGAAACCTTCACCATAACTTTTCCATGGGCTAAAACCTCCATGTGCTCAATCTAGGTTTTTCTTTTCTTTTTTATTCTAATGGACTATTAACCAAGTGCTCATTCAGCCAGACAGTATAAGTGAATCAAATATGAGCATAAGATCCACCTTTTTTTTTTGGTTACATTGGAGGAAAGAAACCCTTGGGGTTTTGAACCTGGGTGCCATGGGGAAGGGGGAATCCACCACCACTGTGGTGGGAACCCATTGGAATAAATCCCACTTTCATTCTAAGCAGAAGTTACTATTCTGAGCAAAAGATGAGTCAACTTTTCAGAACCAAAACAAAAGAATCATATTTGTGGGTACATACAATACAAGTGCACTATATCAAAATATTGTTCACATGCCACGGCATGCACAAGCTCCAGAGTTGTGTATTCTTCCGAGTTTTCATAACATTTTATCTAAGATGACTGCAGTATCTTCTTGTAGTCCTCAAAAGAGCCATGGAATGGTGCTATCCTACCCTCTGATACCACCCACAGCTCATCCACACTTCCAGAGATAAGATGCTCATCGTGACTAACCTGTGAGTAATAATAACACACGCCTAGTTATGCACAAACCACAAACTAACTATGATAAATCAACTTTTGTTGCGAATAAAAATCGTGACGAGATCGGGATAATGTACCATGAGAATGCCTCCTTGGAAGATAACAAGACCTTGTATTAGTGCCTCCACAGCATCCAAGTCCTACATGTCAACAACCATTGCAATGTGAATAAATCAACAATCAGTCAATGTGGAGAAAGTTCAAAATCCAGAATACTGTTCTTCAAAATATTAAAATAATGAGAAGGATCATGACTTACCAGATGATTGGAGGGCTCATCAAGCAATATTATGTGTGGTTTCTTGAAAGTTATCTTGGCAAAAGCAACTCTGCTCTTTTGACCACCTAATACATGATGCAACAATAAAAAATAGATCCCATTTAAGCATTTAGAGAATAATGCTAAAATCCATACAGATCAAGAAAATCAACTAATATCTTTCAAGTATTGACAATATGGAATAAAGAAAATACCAGATAAAGTGTACATTGGCTGAAGTGCAAGATTTCCAGTTACACCAAAAGAACCTAAGTGAGATCGGAGCTTTTGTTCAGGCACTCCCTGCAAGAAGGATACTTTATTATTTTACATTTAAAAAAAGAACAATAAAAAGGCATCCCTTAATAGGAAAAGCATGGCACTTCTAAATAACAAGATTATCTGCCAAAACGAGATTAAAGAATTACAAAGGGTTTATCCATCTAGGGGGGCTGAGGCCTTGAACAACAGTTTCACCTAAACTTAGCAATGGAAACTTGTTCATGTGGTCAAAATGACTAACAGTTTTGGTACCAATTCCCAACTCTTGTTCAATGATGTAGTAGATAGGAAAGGGGGAAAATATCATGTCTAGGTTGGAAATATCAGTAGATGAGGTCCATGGATTATATTCTAGTTTTAAAGCAAAATTATCCTAACCCGGTTATGGAAATAGATTCAGAGGGGTTTGATTGCAGGATCCTACCCTGGATTCTCATGTATACATAAAGAACTTCAAAAGCAACTCACAGATACCACCCTTCAAAACATGAAAAGATAAATATAACATATAAAGGAAAAAAAGAAGAAGGTAATAGCAAGGACTCACTGGGTAGCATCGCATCATATACAAAAGGGGATTAGAAGATAAATCTAGCCCGTCAACATGGTGCTGACTGAACACAGCAATCCGAACCTGTAGAAATATAAGTCCCCCTTGAGATTCAAGCATATAAAGTAACTCCAACTTTGCAAGGAGATACAAAGGCCAAATACCAGTTACTTTGCGTTCTAACACAAGGCACATAACGCAGAAAACAAGTATTTGCATAAATAAATAATGATAACTATAAACAAATTAACTTGGTGGACAGTGAGATGTTAGCTAAAATCTGAAATCTATCAATTTGAAATTGTTATCCAGTATAGGTAATCCCGCGAAATATGCAAGATACCTTAGCCGAACGGAAAACTGTCCCAGAGATTGGTTGTAGCTCCCCCGCAATTAGCTTGAGTATTGTTGATTTACCAATGCCATTTGGCCCAACCACTGCATAACAATTTTGACACCACATATACAAGGTGAATCATAAGTAAACCATCAAGTATAGATCCTTTTCAAATAGAAAAAGATTAAACTAGCATACTTACTTGCTATGCGGCTGTCAAGGTCAATTCCAAAATTTAAATTCTTAAACAAAATGGGCCCCCCAGGATAACCAAATGATGCATCACTGCAAACACATACATCAGAAAGATCCCATAAGCGCTTGATCTAAGTAATGAAAACAGAATAAACTTGAAAATAGAAAAGAACACAAACAAAGGATCTCAGGTGACTTGCAAAACCCAAAAAGGGAGCTGACCTGAAACTTATTATAGGAGGACCAGGTCTGTCGTCCGGAGTTGGGAACTCAAATTTATAGCTGCACATGAAAGGCCAGAGTTTATAAAGATAGAAAGAAAAAGCAGAAATGTTTCTAGAAGCTCCTATCCATATAAGCCACAAAAACAAATCGGTGCATACTCAGGGTCATTTACAATCTCGTCCACATGTCCCAACCGGTCCAATGCCTAAATCAAAGTAAAGAAGGAATATTAGTTATATTACAGTCGTTAGAAATGGTTTCGGGAACATGCAAAAATACAATAAAGATCACCTTAATTCTTGATTGAACAAGTGCGGCCCTCTTCGCATTGTAACGGAACTTATCAATAAAAGTCTGCAGATCAGAGTAAAACATGTGAATGCCAAACACAAGTTACTGTAATTCAAAAAACATGCCATTGACAGAGGAGCAAGATGACAAAAGAAGATCAAGAAGAAGAGCGAGTACTTTAACATATAGAAGACATGATTCTATCCTTGTTATTTAAACAGAAAGCTACATGCAGAAAATTTGAAAATAAAAAGAGAAAATATGTGCATTTATCTAAAAATGAAGTTGACTAGGAAAATCAAATTAGTAATTACTGGTAGAAGCAAACAAAGGCTAACAACCTTTGCCAAAGCAATAAGGAGACAAAAAAACAAAAAAGTAATATGGGAGGTCAGCAGAATTAAGTTGAACTGCTGTAGACATCAAGAAAATAAGAACAAGAATAATAGCATCAATTTTTTCATTACGGTAAGATGAAAAACCTGCATGTGTGCTCTTGAACGCTCGTTGGACTCAAAAGCTTTCTGTTGGTTCTTGACCAGTTCAATTCGTGTCCTCTCATATATATCATAGTTCCCCTTGTAGGCATTTAATTTTTGCCCATGAAGATGAAGGATATCAGTGACCACCTGAAAAAACAGAGCAAAGAATGAGGTATACTAAAGGATAGTGCACGTGTTACATAAACTATACTCATTAATACTGTTGTTGATATGGCCAAATGAGAAACTAAAGCACATAAGCAAGTTACCGTGTTCAAGAATTCCCTAGCATGAGAAACAACTATACATGTTTTCGGCCACTTCACCAGGTAAGTCTCCAGCCAGAGGACAGCATGAAGATCAAGATGGTTCTGGAAAAAGAAAAAAGGATACACATGAGGCGGAAAAATGAAAACCAGGCACACAGAATAATATAAAAAGCCTAAAGGGGTATATGAACAACAGACCGTGGGTTCATCAAGTAGTAACAAATCAGGCTCTATAAACAGGGCACGAGCAAGAGCTATTCGCATTCTCCATCCTCCAGAAAATGCTTTAGTGGCTTTTCGCTGCATCTCCGGAGAGAAACTAAGACCCTGTAAAATTCCAGGTCAGTAGGATAGCAATTCAGAAAAATGAACCAGCTGACAAGCAACAGTGTAGGTAAAGGCACAACTTCCTTTCTCAACTTCGAAGAAATTCATTGCATCACACATGCACACATCCAGAGCAACCCATCCAAATGTACCTGAATGGCATGGTTAACTGCCAGCAGGTAGGATTTTCTGTTTCATTTATTAGTATTGGTGGCTCGGTGATTTATACCATTATTGATAGGTTCAGCATAACAGCAAAGAAATTCAACCTAGAATAAGATTGCATTTTCAACTTCTTACCCCATTTCTTTCTGTTACTATTTATTCTAATTTTTGGAGAGTTGAAGCCAGCCCTAAACATCATAAATTTACATGTCAAAAACCAAGCTTAATTCATGTAGAGACTTAGGGGTCGTTTGGCACGGCGGACTGTCATGGACTGGACTAAATCCTAGGACTGTCTCGGATTAACTTGGATTGGCCTAAGCTGGATTAAGTCCTGACCTACGTTTGGTGCTGCGTCGGACTAAGAAGCTGGATTGTAAAAATAGTGAAGACCTATGTTTGGTGTTGTGTCGGACTAAAAAATAATTATTTTAATATTTAATTTTAATTAAAAAAATAAAATTCTAATATTTAATTTTAATTAAAGATTGCTAAAACTATCTTATCTCTTCTTCTTCTTTTTTTTTTTCTTCTCTTTTTTCTCCTTTTCTTCTTCCTCTCCTTCCCAGCCCGTTTCTTTCTCTCTTTTTTATTTATTTATTTACTTTTCTTCCTTTCTTCCTCTCTTCTTCTTCCTTCCCAGGCCATCCCCTTTTTTTTTTTTCCTTTCTTCCTCTCTTCTTCTTCCTTCCTTCTTAATCAAACTGTCTAAATTGAAAGCTGTAACCTTTACTGAGAGAGAAAGAGAGAGTGGTCAAGGATTTTAGGTTGAGAAAAAGAGTAGAAAGAGAGAGAGACAGAGGATGAAAATTCAATACCAGCTATTTATTCCATAAGTTCAACTTGATGGCTTCTATGTCATTTACCGGAAGAATCCTTTAATGGGTACCAATTAGTTTTTAGAATTTTTGTCAAACCACTTCAAGACTGGGAATTCATGACTTCCTTCTCTCAGTCTCATACAAGAAAGCCCACATCTCCGTTAATGGTGTCTCCCTTGCAGTTTTCTTGATCATGGTGGATGATTTCTTGGAAGGTTCAATTGGGTTTGACAGTGGTTGTTGAATTTGGGTTCAATTGGGTTGTGGTTCCAGTGGGTTTGAATTGGTGGTGGTTGATTCGAGTGATTGGGTTTGAATTGATGGTGGTTGATTCGAGTGACTGAGTTTGAATTGGTGGTGGTTGGTTCGAGTGACTGGGTTTGACGATGGTCTGTGGTGATTCTGGTGGTTTGGCTGGGTCTGTGGTGGTTATAGTTCTAGGTGAAGAAGAAGAAGCTGGTTATTGTCGGACTCGCGTTCTCTGTTTAGCGACATCGCTATTTTGCGAACCGATTTTGAGGCTCACTAAATTGGAAGAGCTAGTGAGGCTTTTTGTTTACTGTTGGGCTCTACAATCCCATTTAAATTAGTCCCCTTTCAAACCAAACATGGGTTTCAGGTACAATATAGGACAGTCCTATCTAGTGAGCCCTACCAAACATGCCCTTAGATGATTGTTGCAGAAATGAATGGAGTACTGACCGCAAGAATGGAAGCTGCACGTGACTCTGCGGAATCAGCATCAATGAACTCAAGCCTTTTGTATATCTCCTGAAGCCTCCGTCCAATAGCATCTTTGTCAATTGCCCCATCGCTCGTTTCTGTTGTTTCCTCAAACTCCAGTTCTCTCTTCACGTTATAATAATTTATTTAGCACAAGAAAGGAGCATGTAAACATTAATCCATCAAGAACTTTTTTTTGGTATAAAAATAGATGAAGACTGAAAAGCTAAACTCTCCTCTAATTAAAAACAATATGGTATTCAACCTGTTTAGTGAGGAGACGAGCTTCTTCTTCCATAAGTTGAGTTCTTTCAACATCAGTGTTCAGAACACATTGCAAGGCTGATGTGTCATCACCCACCACTTCTTGCTCCACATGCAATATTTGGAAGTTCTTAGGAATGCCATCAATGGCATGCATAGCCAAGTGCCTAAGAAATGTTGTTTTCCCTGTACCATTTCTTCCAACAAGGCCTGCATGAATTGAGGCACAATCTATTATGTCAAATGCCAACTGAAAATTATTATTACAACTACAACATTATTCAACAACCTCAGAGATTAGAAACTCCATGTACCACAAACTCACTATTGGGAACTCTAACGAAAGGCCCTCTCAACTTGAGAACCAAATCAAGAGCATCTTAATCCATGAAAAGCAAACTCACCATAATGCCTTCCAAAAGAAAGTGTTACTGAACCATCCACAATTAGATCGCGGCCACCCACCGAAACATTGAAGTTCTCCAGACGGATATCCTTGACATTTGGCCCACCAATGCTTTCATGATTTACAGATACAACAGGCATTCCTGCCCTAACTGCTTCCATTTCTGCTAAATGTATTTGATATTGTTGCTGTGTAATCAAAAAGATAAAACTTATAAAAAAACTGAACAAATCTCTTTCAGCCATATAAATCATCAACACCAATAACAACCTAGCTCGGATATAACTTCAACCCAATTATACCCACACTCAACATGGCCCAATAATATTGTACCCCTAGATGATAAAAAACCTCGCATAAGCAGTAGGATATGGTAAGTACAGCTCACATACTAAATTCCTACCTACTTCATTGGCATAATCATATCTTACACAGAAACCTTACCTCTCTTTGGCGCTCATCCTTCCTCTTTCTTCTTTCTATCTTAGCTCGGTCACGTTCAGTTAACAAAGGGCCATCAACCGCCTCAACCTTCTTCTTTGGAGCTTCCCCCTCATCCATCCCATCATCCATTCTAACTGGTGCTGCAAGGCTCCGTACAGTTGGTTTAGCTTTAACCAACCCATGCTTGCCAAACTTTTCGGATATTATACTACAAACCTATCGCAAAAAACTAACGTCAAGAACAATACAAACCCAGATTGAGAAAGCATTATTCACGGAATCAAAATGAATAGCATTGCCAATGTCCACAAACAACCTCATCTCAACTAAGCGTCGCTAACAACATAAAGCCTACAATTCCAAAACTCTTTTTATTTTCTTCAATTTCTCTACAAACCAACGTCGGATTCAGTTTCATGGAATACACATCGAAAAGAAATGGAATTCATAACAACTGTCCAGTATCTCAAATTATCAAATCAGATTCAAAGCAAATGCTATAAGCTCAGCGTAGCAAATAATACATTAATCTACTCATCCAAAACCAGTTTTACTTTCTTTCCAGATTTTCTTTGCAGCCAAACGGACCAACTCAAGGGAAAGGAAAAAATCGCAGACTCACCGAGCGACATTCAGCGAAGTCGCTAACACAGCCAGCGCCGACGAGGAGCTCGCCGAGAGCGTCGAAAGCACCTTCTCCATCGTCGCCGAAATCGAAGTCCTCGTCGGCGAGGACGTTAACGATGTAGTCGATTATGGGCTGGTCTACGTCCTCGGCCCTCCGGCCCAGCACTTCGTGGACCACTGAGCTCGCCACTGTCATTCTCCGAACCAAATTCAATTCCAAAAACGAAAATCAGGATTTCTGTTTCGTTCACTGCGCAAGGGTTTTTGCAGAGATTGAAGAAAAACGATAGAAAGCTCGGCGTTCAGTTGATAAAGAAGGGTGCTTGATACGACGGCGTTCAGTTGAGAGGGCAAATATTCATTTGTTAACAACCAAATCTTAATAGGCATGAAAAAATGGCGGGTGTGAGCCCAGCCCATTTCTTCGGGCCATGGGTACCCAAATTCCAAGAAGTATTTGAAATTGATTCCTAAAAAAGCACGTGCTTCTACAAAAAGCACGAAAGCACTAATGAGTTTTTATGCCAAACGTTATATTTGGTTGTCATGAAGCATTTTTAGCGCAAAAGTATTTTTTTGGCACACATGGACTTAATATCTAGTGCGTCCCATTTGGGCTCCACAATGGCACATCACCAAAATAGATGGGTGGAAAATTGGTCAGTGTCGACGAATTTACCAATGTAACCATGTCACATTATCAATTTTAACAAAATTTGATATGAATTTGATGTTAAGAGAGAAAGTGACACATTAAATGAGTTATGAACAATGTAGGATTTGATCAACAATCCAAGGAGCACCGTAACAATTAAGCTTAAGAAACGAGAAGTGTTTTCAACTCTGATATGAATTTGTTTGTTTTATTAACGTATTATTGACATTAGTGAATAATTCAAAAGGTTCTATGCACCCTTGGACACGAGTCCAACTTGTGAAAATTCCACATCAGTTTCAAAGCCCGAGCCCTTCAAACGTGTCAAAACCGGAAGAACTTGACCGGGTTGACCCGTCCAAGGGTCCAGGAGCCTAGCTCCCGAGCAACAGAATAAATAGCTCCCAAGCAACAAAATAAAATTTCCAAGATTCCAAACGCAAGGCTACGAATTGTCAGTCTCTGCTCCATTGCTCACATCGGCGACGCTTGCAATCGAAGCTCTCTGGTTCTTTCTCAGCTAAGAAAGGCAATTCAAAAACCTAGAATTCGCTGAAACTGAAGTGTTGGAGATGAGGCTGCTGAAGACTGCGACGTGTAATTTGAACCAATGGGCTATGGACTTCGATTGCAATTTGAAGAACATCAAAGAGTCGATAGCTAAGGCTAAAGAGGCTGGGGCTGTGATTCGGCTTGGTCCTGAGCTTGAGATTACTGGTTATGGCTGTGAAGACCATTTCCTCGAGCTCGATACTGTTAATCATGCGTAAGCTCTTTGGATTTTAAACCATTTTTTCAAAGTTGAAGTTTTGAAAAGAAAAAATAAAAAGCTACATTAAAACCAACTTGGACTTTATTAAAACAATTAACTAACCATGATGATTTTTAAGTTATTGTTAATGGTAATCCCTTATGGTGATTGAGAAATGTGATTTTTGCAGATGGGAATGCTTGAAAGAGCTCTTAGTTGGGGATTGGACTGATGGTATATTATGCAGCTTTGGCATGCCTGTGATCAAAGGGTCAGAGCGTTACAATTGTCAAATTCTTTGTATGAACAGAAAGATTATCATGATACGCCCAAAGATGTGGCTTGCGAATGATGGAAATTACAGGGAGCTTCGTTGGTTTACAGCATGGAAACAAAGAGACCAACTTGTGAACTTTCAGTTGCCAAAGGAAATTTCAGAGGCTTTGTCACAGGATTCAGTGCCTTTTGGTTATGGGTACATTCAGTTTCTGGACACGTAAGTGCCAATGTTATTAGCTCTATTGTTGTTAGTCAGGTTTAGACTCCATGTATCACTTGTTGCTTTTGTAGTTCCATCCGTACACTGAAACGTAGGATTGTTTAGGTGAGAATGAAATAGTAGAAATTTTTATCCCTGTTAGATATAGAGGATAGTGCCGCAACTGCCTTGAAAGTTGTCTTCATTATAGTTCCTTGGAATTCATTGAGTTAACCACAAAATTCATTATTATTAAGTTTGGTTGGGACTTTGCAGTTGTCCACGTTTTAGAATCATGCCATCATAACACATTGTGAGGACTTTGTTTTGTGCACAAGAGGTGGTCGTTGGTTGATCCCACCTCTGCATTATCTGAAATGTGCTTCAGGAAAGCCCATAGCTGATGCAGATGGGTCAAATGCCTGCCTAAGTAAAATTTGCAGGAGTTGTGAGCTTTTTTCAGCAGTCAGCATTAGCATTTTTTGTATAATAAGTTCACTCCTAATCTGATTTTATGCATTTCTAAATCTTAAGCATTGTTCCCTTATTAGAGCTGTCGCGGCTGAAATTTGTGAAGAGCTTTTTGCTCCCATTCCTCCTCACGCCGAGCTTGCATTGAATGGGGTTGAAGTGTTTATGAATGCAAGTGGAAGTCATCACCAACTAAGAAAGCTTGATATTCGTCTTCGTGCTTTTATAGGTGCTACTCACACTCGTGGAGGGGTGTACATGTACAGCAATCAGCAGGGGTGTGATGGTGGTCGCCTATACTATGGTACGTGACATTATTTTTTCTTCAGTGGTTCTGTGCAAATTTTCTTAGGATAATATACTTATCAGTGCTGCATATTTTAAGTTAAGGGCAAAATACTGTTTCGTTGGTGGTATTTTGGGTCTATCTCTTATGGAATCTCCTTTTAGTATTATAAAAAACTTGATCTTTAATTATTGTTATGTGATGAATAATGCATCTATTTGTTGAACTATGAGTAATTTGTCGCAGATGGTTGCGCTTCTGTCGTTGTAAATGGAGATCTAGTCGCGCAAGGCTCACAATTTTCGCTGAAGGATGTTGAGGTTGTAATTGCCCAAATTGATTTAGAAGCGGTATGCGATTCTTTTCACTGCTTGTATGTGTCTGCATGTTTCATTTAGACGCTACATTAAATTGCAATGACTTTTATACGACAAAATAACAAATATTTGGTTCATTTCTTTGAGTGTAGTTTACTTCTACTAGTACAGATTCCTTGAATTTCTTACAACTATAATTTGTTACTTTACTACTTTTGCTTCTGGCATAATGGCAGGTTGCTAGTCTTAGAGGATCAATAAGTAGCTTCCAAGAGCAAGCAAGCTGCAAAACCAGGGTTCCTTTTGTGGAGGCGCGATACAACCTTTGTCAGTCTTTTAATCTGAAAATGTGCCTTTCTAGTCCGCTAAAGGTTAGATCCAGTTCTAGCAAAAACCAACTCAAGTAGTTGGGATAGTGTTTTTTTAAAAAGTTGAAGAAAAGCCTTTGGCTTGCCAGTCTTCATCAATAGATTGCCTACAAATATTTCTGTTTTACATCTCTGTGTGTTTCAGACCTTATCTTACAATATAACAAAAGTGATATGCTTTAACATGCTTTCTTTGGTGGAGTTTCCAGTTATGTGGATAAGCCTTGTCCTTTTGACATTATTTATCAAACATTGCTTTAATTAATCAAACATTCACATTTATAAATGAATATAATTTATGATCTGCAGATTAAGTATCACTCTCCTGAGGAGGAAATAGCCTTTGGTCCTGGTTGCTGGTTATGGGACTATTTAAGAAGAAGTGGAGCTTCTGGTTTTCTGCTTCCCCTTTCTGGAGGAGCAGATAGCTCCTCTGTAGCAGCTATAGTTGGTTGCATGTGCCAGCTTGTCGTAAAAGGTTAGTTTTCTTAAGCCTATAGTCGGGTACTATGATTTTATTTTTTATGTGATTGACTTTTCGGTCGCATGATGCATTTCATGTAGAAGGACCACTTATTTCTGGATGGGTGGATGGGGTCCGTAACCATTTCTTACAGGTTTATCATAAGAACTGGATGTATACCTTGGCCTTGCGAATTATACTAACGTAGAAATTACATATGCCACACTTAGAATTATAATGTTTTCAACTTAATCTGAGCAGCCTTAGCTCACAACTTAGTCATAAACTTAGCTAACCAGTGTTTCAGGTTAGGAGAGTGAGCATAGAGGTATCAGTTAGTCTCTCCTTTGAACTTGTGTAAGTAATCAGGGTGCAGTAGAGGCAGAAAAAAGATCTCTTGTATCTTACTGGGAACCATATAAAAATCATCCTCTGAATATATATCATTCATTTATGATGGACTCTTACATGCAGAAATTGCAAATGGGGATGAACAAGTCAAAGCTGATGCGATACGGATTGGACAATACAAGGATGGCCAGTATCCTACTGACAGCAGAGAATTCGCAAAACGCATATTTTATACTGTTTTCATGGGATCTGAAAACAGGTGAGCCCATTTACACAAACAACAATTAATGTCAATGTCCTTTACGCAACTCCTTTTGTGGTTTCTAATCAAGGTAATTTGTGCTTTGCTGTGCATATCTAATGTCAGCAATTCATCTGAAATCATCACAGTTTCTGTATAAAAGTAAAGGTCTAAAATGCACTAAATTGGGGAAGGCACCATAATTCATCAATTAATAATCCAGGAAAAGGTTTTTTAGATTTTAAAAGCACATGAGAACCAATTATTAACAAATTAATAAAGTTTCCATTTGTAGACTTGCAGTAGATTTTATTATCCCAATATCCTGCAGATACGTGCTCATAATATGATATTATAGTAGTCCAGTAAAGGGGTTTGTTCCTTGCAGCTCTGAAGCGACAAAGTCAAGGGCAAAAGTTCTAGCAGATGAAATTGGAGCATGGCATCTTGACGTGTCCATAGATGGTGTCATTTCCGCACTTCTGTCGTTGTTTCAAACTGTAACAGGAAAACAACCACAATACAAAGTAAATATTGTCTGACTTCAAATTCTCCCCTCCCTCCTCCTCCTCCTCATGTGTGTATGTATGTCTGTATGGATTGTGGTCATTGGGATATGACCATAATACATTAGAAACTTAATAATTGTGCTTTAAATTGATTCTTCAACATCGTTTTATTTTGATAGGTAGATGGAGGATCTAATAGCGAGAACTTAGGTTTGCAAAACATTCAAGCTCGAATAAGAATGGTGCTGGCTTTTATGTTTGCGTCACTCCTACCTTGGGTTCATAATAAACCTGGGTTTTATCTTGTTTTGGGTAGCTCCAATGTGGACGAAGCATTGCGTGGTTACCTCACCAAGGTACTGCATTATTTTTACTTGTGGTGTATCGGTAATAAATGGTATTTCTTGTGGGCACTTTCTCTTATCTTAATAAACTTGACCTGCCTGCTAGTTTATATGTAAGTGCTCTTTTTGCTTTTCCTGCACAGTATGACTGCAGCTCAGCAGATATAAATCCTATCGGAAGCATTAGTAAGCAGGACCTTCGGACATTTTTGCGATGGGCTGCCACACATCTTGGTTACGCGTCCTTGGCAGAAATTGAAGCAGCTCCACCCACTGCTGAACTAGAGCCTATACGTTCTGATTATAGTCAGGTAACAACGGTTCAGTAATTTTTCTTCAACTGTATAACTTTTTGCAGGAAACTTTATTCGGGGAAAACCCACAGAAAATGCTTTATGCTCCTGTCCTATCCAAACGAGATAGGTGAATCTGATAGTTCATTCTTTGTAAAACAGCTGGATGAAGTGGACATGGGAATGACATATGAGGAACTCTCAGTCTATGGAAGGCTGCGGAAAATTTTCCGCTGTGGTCCCATATCTATGTTCAAGGTTTGTCTAATGCCTTAACTTTATTCTTTCATAATGGCTTTTACGGAGACCACAGAAGTAGAAAGTTTTGGCGTGTGCTCATTTCCAGGATCAGTTCTCAGAAGACAGATTTACTTGTTGCATTATCAATTCTATAAAGTGGTGGGAATCTTTTGCAGTTCTCTAACTCGGTTCCGATTTCCTGGTTACAGAACCTCTGCTACAGATGGGGTGCAAAATTGACTCCACAAGAGGTGGCTGACAAAGTGAAGCACTTTTTCAAGTACTACTCCATTAATCGACACAAAATGACCGTATTAACACCTTCGTATCACGCCGAGGTATGAATATGCTGACCTTAAGAAACTAAGTGCAGACTAGAATGTCGGTGCTATGAAGCTTCTTTCTGTATCTCATTTTGTTAACTTCATGCAGAGTTATTCACCAGAGGATAATCGGTTCGACCTTCGCCAGTTTTTATACAATGCTACATGGCCATACCAGTTTCGAAAGATTGATGATCTTGTGCATGAGTTAGATGGTGACAGGGTTCATTTAGGAGAATCAAGTGAGCTAGACAAGTTGCGTGATGCTTCACAAGGTGGAGGTGGGATGGGAGTTGTGGCAGCAGGCTCAGGCAATCCAAATGTTGGACTCTAGGGTTTTCTTTCTCTCTTTCATTTTATTTTTTTCCTTCGTCATTGAAAGAAAATAGATAAGCTATTGATCGCAAGGATGCCTATTTTTTCCAATGTGCATGTTTTTCCGTCAAGGGATCACATGTTCATTTTCTCTCCAATAAGTCTGGTGACTGACTGGTCTGTACATATATATATGTTATTACGTACCGTGCTACAAGAGAAGAGACATATTATATATGTTTATAGCTATTATACATTTAGACTGCAACAAGATCACACAAATTTTATCGCATGGCTCGAGCTCAAGGCAGTGCAAGTGCAGCCAAAGTTATTAAACTTCAATTATGTTTGCCACCTGTACAATACAACCAAAGCACTTCCAAGTCTGAGTCACTAATTTCTAATCACTGAATCCACTAGAAATTAAAGGTTTGATCGATAATAGAAAATATGGAAAACTTTGGTTAGAAATTAATAAACAACCAATCCATGTATTGTTGGCTATTTCCCTGTTTCAAAATTTTCTATTTTCTCAACAATTAAAGAGCATTGAGATTTTTTAAAAGAGTTGAAAACAAAATGAAATACAACGTAAGCATGTTTTTAAAGAGGCTAATTTCACTGCTGATGCTCTTGCCAGCTTGGGTCATGGGCTCACCCCGTCCAAATTGTGGGAGCATGGGCTGCCTCTCTCCTGCTCGGTTCTCTTCTCTCTTTTTTTGACCTTCTTGGGCATGCATGCTCAAGGGGTTTTTGCTTGTAATTCTATTTTCTGAAAAAAGTGAAAGGTGCCCCCCCCAAGCTCTCAAACCATTAATATATTCTATTTTTCTAACGTGGGATATTGGATTCCAAACAGTGTGTTAGGAAAATCAGAAACTTCCTTTGCCAAAAAGCATTTGAAAATGGATACCGCTCGCATCCTTCTATAAGGAGATACTCTTCCTTCATGCAAATCACAGTTTGATACATGCAAAAATAATTCATAAAAAACACACCAAAAAAAACTTATGCACATATATCACACTACTAAGGTGAGAAGTATTTTCCCATTTTCTATTTTCCTGAATGAAAAGTGGTCAAATCGTTCCTCCATCTGTTAGGCCCAATCTATAGGGGTCAGATGATGCCTATATTTGTTAGGTTCTAAACACTAATGAAATTTTTGTTGTTGTTGTTAAGTTTTAAACACTTTGATCTTCATTAAGAAGATGGAGAAAAATGTGATTTGAGGCATATTATTGTTTATATATAATTATACGCATTTTAGTAAAACGCATATCGTGATTTGAGAAACAAACCAACCAAACTTATAAAAACTGTATCCTTTATCAAAACAAAGAAATTACACGTAACTAACAAAAAGACTTGATAAATGTATCACCACTTCAAAAAAAGAAAAGCGGGGGAGAAGAAAATCCGTCTCCCTCAACTTCCCCTTCTAACCCCCATCAAGAAAAATTACAGTAAAAAGTCTCCTTCCCCTAAACCTATAATAACCTCATTTCTCTCCTCTCGCTTCCACCTTCTCAGTGGTCAATAAAAGTTAAAAAGACTTTTTCTAAAGCTCATCATGTGAGTCCTCGTCCTCCTCTGAGGCTGCTCCGCCACCTGGGGCACCACCTGACCTCTGGTAAACAGCTGTGATGATGGGGTTGCATACGGCTTCGACCTCCTTGAGCTTCTCATCATAGTCTTCCTTCTCGGCCGTCTGGTTGTCGTCCAGCCATTCAAGGGCTTCCTTTGTGGCGGTCTCAATCTTCTCCTTCTCGTCGGACTCGAGCTTGTCAGCAAGCTTGTCTTTGTCATTGATCTGGTTCTTCATGTTGTAGACATAGGTCTCTAGGCTGTTGCGGGCATCGATCCTCTCCTTCACCTTCTTGTCTTCTTCGGCAAACTCTTCTGCCTCCTTAACCATGCGGTCGATTTCCTCCTGGCTGAGACGACCCTTGTCGTTTGTGATGGTGATCTTCTCGGATTTGCCAGTGCCCTTGTCTTCTGCCTTGACATTCAGGATACCATTAGCATCGACTTCGAATGTGACTTCGATTTGAGGAGTTCCCCTGTTCAATTGAGAGAAATGAAAACTGTTAAATCCTCAGAAACAAAGGGGTGGCAATCTCAAGGGAAGATTAAATGGCAGCAGAAACAAACCTTGGAGCTGGTGGAATTCCGGAAAGATCAAATTTACCAAGGTTCCTGCAATCCTTTGTGAGACTCCTTTCACCCTCAAAGACCTGAGATCAAAAACAGGATTGAATCCATATCAGCATCCGAGTTGCATTTTTGTGAAAACACTAAATTAAGCATTTTGGGACCATCAAATAAACAAAGAACGATACCTGAATGGAGACGGTAGTCTGCTGATCCTGGTAAGTGGTGAAAACCTGGGATTTCTTGGTTGGGATCACAGTGTTTCTTGGGATAAGCTTGGTCATCACTCCGCCAACAGTTTCAATACCGAGGGTGAGAGGCGCAACATCCAGGAGAAGAATATCTAGTATCCATAGGAAATATTTGTTAGTAGGTATTATAATAGTTCATCCAATTACCCTTTTCAAATAAATATATCTTAACTGCCCGCTCTGGCGAGAAATGAGCATACCTTTGGTTTCTTCACCACCCTCTCCACTCAAGATGCTTCCTTGAACAGCGGCACCAAAAGCAACTGCTTCGTCGGGGTTCACACCCTTGTTTGGCTCCTTGCCATCAAAGTAGTCCTTAAGAAGCTGTTGGACTTTGGGAATCCTGGTGCTTCCGCCAACAAGAACGATCTCATCGATCTGGCGCTTCTCCAAGCCAGCATCATCCATAGCCTTCTTCACAGGTCCCATGGTCTTTCTGAACAAGTCATTGTTCAACTCTTCAAATCTGGCTCTGGTCAGTGGTTCAGAGAAGTCCACTCCGTCGAAAAGTGATTCAATCTCCACACGGACCTGGTGCTGGCTGCTGAGAGCTCTCTTGGCACGCTCAGCTTCCCTCCTCAATTTCCCAAGAGCTCTGTTGTCCTTGCTGATATCCTTTCCGTGCTTCTTCTTGATCAACTTGATGAAGTACTCCATAATTCTGTGATCAAAGTCCTCACCTGCAGAGAATGTATGTACACATCAATAACAGACCACACAAATCAAGTATGAGCAAGTAGTAAAACAAGAAAAAGATTTCTCACCTCCCAAATGAGTGTCTCCATTTGTGGCAAGAACCTCAAAAACTCCATTATCAATTGTCAAAATACTGACATCAAAGGTACCACCGCCAAGATCAAAGACAAGAATGTTCTTTTCACCACCCTTCTTGTCCAAACCATATGCGATGGCGGCTGCGGTTGGTTCATTGATAATCCTAGCAACATTCAGCCCAGCAATTACACCGGCATCCTTAGTTGCCTGTCTCTGAGCGTCATTGAAGTATGCTGTGTATTGAACAGGAAGACAATGTCAGGGGCATGACTAATACGACTATAAATATGGGAGGCTATTAAGTTGAATATATGCTTTATTCACCAGGAACAGTAACAACAGCATCCTTGATTTTCTTCCCAAGGAATGCCTCAGCCGTTTCCTTCATCTTAGTCAAAATCATAGCACTAATCTCCTCAGGGCTGAAAATCTTTGTCTCGCCATCCTTGATCTTCACTTGGATATAAGGCTTTCCATCCTTGTTAACAATCTTGTAAGGAACAAGCTTCATGTCCCTCTGGACCTCTTTGTCCTCAAACCTGCCAAATAATAAGCACCAGTCAGTATTAACTTCCAACCAGCTAAAATGATTGCAAATCATTAAAAAAAATAGTGAAAAACACATACTTTCTTCCGATAAGTCTCTTGACGTCAAAGATGGTCCTTTCAGGGTTCACAGCTGCCTGGTTCTTTGCAGCCTCACCGATCAGTCTCTCACCGTCGGTGAAACCAACCCATGATGGGGTGATACGGTTACCCTGGTCATTGGCGATAATTTCCACATGACCATTCTTATACACACCAACACAGGAGTAAGTAGTTCCAAGATCTATCCCAATGACTGTTCCCAACTTGGTAGCTTCTTCTTTTGCGATTGAAATTGCAAAAAGACACCCTGTTATAAAGCTCTTTCCGTGTTAGTACAGATATGAAGCACATATGGTAAATGATGAAATGAATCTCATTTAAACAAGGCATTGGCGCGTCAAGCATCACACGTTGCATAATCAGTACATGAAACCGTAATCCTCGTTGAAAGGAAACTTTGGATGTAACTATTATAACATATTTGGCATAATAATAGCATGAGATTCCAGAAGAGTCTTGTGAATACATACAATATTTAACAAACACTACTAACTGCTGTTCATTGATCACTATCATACCATTTAAACCGTATACTTCCTAGTTATATAACAACCATTTTTATAACATTGCGATTATAATGGTACCATAATGGGAGCAGGATCTACATTTCCTTCATGTTTGGCAATTTTTATTTAAACAAAAATTCTTCAAAGTATCTGTTGATTAATCCTAACAGCTGTTAGTAAGAGTAAATATTGTGATTCTTCTTACCTTTTGTTTCATGTTAGCTTGACGGAAACAAAATCAATCAAATAAATTTCATACACAAACAAAAGACTGCAAAAATACTATGTGTTTTCTTTATATTCTGATCGCTTATTCATGCTTTGTTCTGCAAATCACTTAGTAAGATCCAGAGGCACACACAGAGGCACAGATATCAAACCAGTCACCTACAGATCTCAAAAGTCGCATAATTCAACCAATAAACACACAATTTAATAACTTTTTCAATCTAACTAGATCTACACCTACACTTCAACGTACTCATGCAGAAACTTATCCTCCACTATTTCAATTATGCACAAAAATTCACTCATCCAATAATAAAAACCATAAAAAGTTTCAGATTGATTCGTAAATCTCATCGGTTTTGAGCTACGAACGTCCTCTAACACACTAAAAACCATCAAATCACAGCCAGATCCACCGCATTTTCTCGACCGAAAACAACAATCCATAAATCGTTAAAGAAACAAACTAAGCAGATCTGACACTGAATAACCGAAACACTAACCGAATGTAACGATCGCCAACACGATCAGAGACCCGCGTGCTCTCCAGGAGCCAGCCATGGCGTCTGAGCAACTCCTGAAACCTCTCTGTTTCTCTGAGCTTCTCTGAGATTCAAGTACAAATGGTGGCTTTAAGCCTTGGCGATTTTGAGAGTTTTGGTTTATGGCTTCTGAGTGTTAAACCGCGCGTGAGACAGAGCTTTTATAGAGGGAGATTAACGTATGCTGTCCGCATATGTGATCGGGTGGTCTGTTACCGGACGCAAGCAATTCGTGGAAACATGTCATTTTTGATTAAGTGGACCAATCAGATCGCGAGGCCTGATACCTTGGCCAATCATATTCGACCTCATGTTGGGATGATCTGGACCGTTGGATCTCCCAAAATTGTGTACGTGTTTAGTTAAGATGCAATGGAACTTCGTCTTTCGAGAAACCAGTATCGCTAAGCTAAACGCACCGTATTGGACCAATACATTTATTCCAAAGGGAATTGTTATTCATCTTATAACTTCAGGTATTTTAGTTCAATTTAACTCATTTTTTATATTGATTATTAGCTTCTTCTTTTTATAGAAAGATGATTAGAGCATCTCCAACCAATATGTCAAATTGTTACATGAACATGAAATGGTAAAAATTGAAGGTTAAAGTTACTCCGTAGTCAAATACGATATAAATTTGAAGGCTAGAAGAGATATATCAAACAGCTTGAGGTCAAAACTTTATGCATCATATGAATCCTATTTGTTTTTTAAAATATAATAAAATAATATGATATTTGAGAGCATTTCCAACCGATATGTCAAATTGCCACATGGATATGAAATGACAAAAATTGAAGGTTAAAATTGCTCAAACTGAGTAGTCAAATCCTGCATATATTTGAAGGCTTGAAGAGATATGTCAAAAAAAACATATCAAAAAGTTTGATGTCAAATATTTTTTTAGTCATGAATCCCACTATCATTTACTCTCTTTTAAACTTTATGCATCATAGGTTGAATGCAATACCATTTTCTCTATAAATAAAAAATGCATCATATGGGTCCTATTTGTTTTTAAAAAATATAATAAAATATTATGATATTTGGCATTTCGGGTGGAGTTAATTTTTTTTTTTTTCCAATTTAACATTTTGCATTTGACATCTCCCTTGGAGATGCTCTGACATCTTAGGTGGAGTTAAATTTTTTCCAAAATATCAATTTGTCACGTAAATCATCATTCGTAATTTTCGTTGTGTGTTAATTTTCTCCACATTGTAATTATCATTCGTCATGCAGCTGTGTATAAAAGGGTTATATTGTATTATATCTTGTTATGTATCTAAATTAGTAGTCCTCTGTTGCTTCGATTCAGCTGCACCAAAATGGTTTCAACTGCATCCTCAACTTGTGATACTCGCAAGTGCACGAGCCGTTTGGTAGTATAGCATATGTAAGTGCGAGGTCGATCCCACGAGGATTGGTGATTGAATGATCCAATTTGTTTCCCCTACACAAAATAGAAATGAAAAAAGAAAATAAATAAAACAAGAAAGAATGAAATAACTCAAGCAAATAAGTTCCCAAGTTCAATTAGATTAACGGATTGATTCTAGCTAAAGTATGATTAAGCCATGGTGTTTGGTCATAACCTTGTGTTCCTAATTCCCTAATTTGATCATTTGTTGTCTAACCTAAAACTAAGCATTAGGAACCCATTAAGCATAGAAGAACAATTTAAACAACCAAGCATGTATCTAATCCCTGTTGTCGAATGTCCATACATACTCTTCCTATTCATAGTTCAATTCGAATTAAAGCATGGTGTCTACTCTTAATTCAAACCAAGATAGCTAACATGCAAGCCTAAATGGTGATCAATCATTCAAACTAGCATATTAACTTATAAGCATAATGAATAAGAACAAAAATCATAATTGAAACTTGGAAACTAATTAAACTTGAATACTTAAGAAAGAATGTACATTACAAATAAAAGTAAAGTAGAACTTGAAAAACTTAAGGAGAATTTCAGCACAAATATTTCATTACAACAATTGAAAACTAGAAAGGAAACTAAGAGAATTTGAGGGAGAGAAGGGAAGGGAGCTCTAGAGAAGTGTTTGAGAGCTCCCCCCCCTTGGGGTGTGTTTTGAAGCTTGAAGGCTTCTCTATTTATAGGGCTAAGAGGGAGGAACAACATGATGAAATCCAACACCACCATTCCTCTTTTAATACAACCCATAACTCACACTTCATCTTGTCTATGTTAGTGTGGTTGGAATCAATCTCATCCCATACTTCTTTTGCTGCACTTCAAGCTTTCTTCACATGGGATCAAAGGTGATCAATTGTGGCTGCCTTTTGCTACCAACCCATGTGGTCTTCTTTTGGTTGTTGAACAAAAACGAGTCTTCTGAACCAGACTTGGTGTAGGAAGGCCAGAGGTTTCAAAACTTATCCAATGGGGCTCAAATTTGGATATGTTATAGTAGACACCCATTGGAACAACTTCTATGAAGAAAGTATTCCTATCGGAGCAGTAGAAGTGTGCGTTTTGGGCCTTTCAATTTGGCTGCCGAACAGAGACTGGAATTGACTTCATTTCATTTATGCTTTACATGCATGCACATGCTTTCTCTTTAATAGCTCCATCATGTACCAACTTGATACTTTAGACTTTCATAACTGGAATGCCTCCCCACTTCACTCATTATGTTGGATCCAAAGTCAGTTGCAGCATGGGTGAGGCACATGGCTCAAAGGAGGAGACAAGGCTCAAAGCTGGCAGCTGCAAATTCTCCTGAGCATGGTTCAGTGTTGGATGGGCTAAGGACTCCACATATGTTCAATTGGGCTGAAATTTGGATATGTTATACTAGACACCCAATTGAACAACTTCTATGAAGAATGTCTCCTCATCCGAATTGTGCAGATTGCTGAAATGAGACCTGCAAGGTGACTTACGAAACTGGACTGACAAGAAGTGTGGCCCAACTTTGGTTTTGTCTTTAAGCTCTTGCTCTTATCCCAATCAGCCCTTAACATGCATGGATTGCATCAAATGTGATCTCTTGCTATCTTAACCTACAAAACACACAAAGTGACTCAAAATAAAGAGAAACTAAGCAAAATCACTAAGTAAAGAAGACAAGCAAGTGTATGAAATTACGGACTTATCAAAACAGAAAATGGATTAAAAGCACAAGTTTAACTCAATAACATAGCCAAATCATAAGCTAGAATGATACAAAATGATATACAATTATGAACCGATCATCCTCACATCGTTTGCCTCTCTATAGACTGACATGGATAAAATATGGAACATTTTAGGGAGCTGACGGGAAGGTAAATGATTCTATCCTTTTTTCTTTTCTTTTTAATTTGAAAAATGTAATGTAAATGCCCGTACTTTGCAGATTGATCTAATTACTCATGTATTTAACCTTTGCTTTTAGAATGCAGTAAAAAAATTGTGTTGAATTTCTTACCATATGCTAATTGATAGTTTATACTATACTTAGCTAGCAGGAAGGGGTCTAAGCAGTTTGATTAAGCTGAGTAAATATAATTCAGGCCTTGCTTTCATCTGAAAATAGAATTTTACTTTGCTGTTGTGTGCATTTTTTCTGCAGCCAGCATTCCATTTCTATCTAAATGGGGAAAAGGTAGGTGACAGTTATGGATCTTACAAGCTGCAAGATATTTTTGCAGAGCTTTATACTACAGGTAATTCATTTATTCTTTACGTTACATTTCGTGCTTTTGCATATATTGGTGCCTATTGGTACTTTTTGACAGTTCAAGTTAAGTTTTCTCCGAATGTGATCACTCTATATGTTACGCAATCTTTTATTTCTATCTTGTAATATATGGATGAATTCTATATCATAGTTACTAGACCCTATTACTGATGTGTACTTACTACTAAAGGAATGTCGTCCCAGTCGAAGCCACTCAACCAGGATCGTTCTTGAGATTTTGAGGGTCTTGTGCGAAACTTAAAGCCAAATATTAGTATGCTTGGTACAAAAATAAGCTCATTATGCCCCTATACGGTCCCTTTCTACCTCCTATAAGCAATATGTGTTTAATAGGAAAAAAAAAATTGGCAATCGCAAATTAAAGAGTACCTGCTCAACATCTTCATTGTGATTTTCAATATTAGCATTTTCATTGTCATCATTTTCATTCTTCTCAGCATTACCCATACATTCATCCATATTGTTTTCAATATCTTGCAATTCCTCAACATCATCTTCTTGTTGTTCATTGGAAATTTTCATCAATTGTAGCATGTGATTCTTTAACAATGTGCGGTGGTGCCACTTGCACCACCCCAGGGCCGCCCCTACGCTCAACCTATGAGTTCATTTGGAATGGGGGTAAGGAGAGCTGAACAACTTGTCATACAAGCTAAGAAAGATGAGAATGACAAAGGAAGTGTGAGGGCATTATCACAATGGAGAGGCGCTGCAACATTGTCACAATTGAGAGGTGTTGCGGCCTTGGCACAAGGGAGTGGTGGCCTTGTTGAAGCAGTTGAGAGTAGTACTGCACCTTCACTTGATGAAGTGATGCAGGCTGTCGAATCTTCACCGGGATGGGGGACATGCCGATAGTATTTTATTTTGTGGTGGTTTGCAAGAGGGCTATTTAAATATCAACCTAAGAAGAGAGTGGTGTTTTCAAAAGTGCAAGGTCTTTACTTCAAGGTTGCTTGGCTTATGCATGAAATGGCTGAGGAATAAGTTGGATGGGTGCACGTCAATTGTGAATTATATTATGCTGTTGTTGACATTATGGTTTGGACTTGTGCGGTGGTTTAAAATTTGGATCGATTACCTTATGTTGTACAATTACTTGGATAATTGCAGTAGGTTTGACTGATATTTGGATAATTGTCGCATATTTACCGTCTTGGTTCCTATAGTTTTAATTTTGTCAATTTTATCTCCATGGTTTTAATTTGGAGAATTTTAATGAGGTGTTTCAAATTTTGGAAAATTCCTCCAAATGTTCTTAAGTTTTGACTATGTCCCTCACACGGAGGGATATTCCAGTTCATTTGAGCCTATCTATCAGTAAAACACAAGCAAAATACCCTGCCATGTGAGAGACAGTGGTCAGAACTTAACGGATTGAAGGAAATTTTGACAGAAATTGAAATTATTGATTTTTTGGGAACAGTAGTTTGGCATGCTATTAGGGGTGGGCTGGGCACGGTCCGGATTGGATCGGTTTCACGTCCAAATCACGGCCGAACCAATTAAAATATAACGGTTTGATTTGGTTCGGGTTGAATAAAAGTTATAAGGGAAACCGAACCAATCCAAACCAATTTAAGACGATTTGGTTCGGTTTGGTTCAGCCGGTTTGGGCCTAAGCCCAATTCTCTTTCTTTTTGCATTTTTTCAACATTATTAGCTCAATTATAACCAACAAATTCACAACTTACTTCTTACATAAATCATTTTCTAGAGTACGAAACCAACCTAAAGCTCAAAAGGTCATAAAACTTCATATTTCACTAACTAATATAGCTCAATTCAAATATTCATATATAGTTATTAACTAATTAGAGTATTACACATATCAAATAAAATATAAATAAATAAATATACACATAAACGGTCCAGTTTGATTTAAGCCGGTTTACGAAAGCTCAAAACCAAACCAAACCAAACTATATACGGTTCGGTTTGGTTTTCAAACCATTTAACTTTTTCTTTGTCAAAACCAAATCAAACCGGTAATTACGGTTTGGTTCGGCCGGATTGATGCCCACCCCTACATGCTATGCTGTTTCATATACCAAAACCAAATTCAGATTGTTCGGGTTGAGGGATAATGTTGGCTACTAAATGTAATATAGAGTTAATGATTAAAATAGCAGTGCATAAGTTGAAGGAAAACAGCTGAACAAGATGTGACAATCATTAATCTAATGTTTACCCATATGAGATCATTGAAATGTTGGATCAATGCACGTAAAAAGATTTTGTTGACGATTACATCTTGTTTTTTTTTTTTTCTTCTTGTATGATTTGAGATAGGGCTTGGTATTTATACATCTCACTAAAAAATTCCACACAATCCCACGTTTTAAAAAATTCTAAGAAATTAGCAAATTTTTGAATACCATAAGACTCTATGTTACTTGTTTAAAGTCTTGATTGAATACTACTAGATTTGACAACTCCGTTTTAAAAATCTTAATAGTTTTAATTGAATACCACAAGACTTATGTAAATTATTTAAAAGTCTTAATCCAATAGCACATGACTTTTTTATCTCTAAATAATTTTTTTAAATTTCAATTGAATACACCCTTAAATGAATTTGATGACCAGTTAATGAACCTAATGGATGCTTTATCTTATTTTACCTTGTATTCCTTTGCAGGATCAGGGTTTAAGAAATAGAATGGCAGCCTTTAGTTATTTTATACAAACGAATGGTAATTTAGTGAGCGATCCAGTTTATTTTGTTGGGTTGTGGGCTACACCTACACGAGAACTTGTTCGTCAAACTCACTCAACCGAGCTCTCATCACTTTTACTTTTGACCTGTTCTTTTTCCAGCTGTGCCTTAAATTTGCGTAAGTAAAAAAGCAAATAAAGTCATGGATCGCATTTTGGACGCTTTTCAAATGCAACTTAAACACCTGTTTCTGTCTCTCCATGATTCCATTCTCAAATTTCTCAATAGCTTTTATATATAAGAACATGGTCAGGTGTAGAATTTAGTGACTAGGTTGACAATCCACATGGCCACATACGCACATCACACCCAAACAAACTTTCATTTTGTGCTTCTTCTTGGTACTATAAAATTGAACACCATGCACCAATTTTGGATGGAGATATATTTGAGATTGACATCATACAAATGTAGTCAATACTTGTGACTTAATAGAGGACTAGCTAGTTTATAATAATAATAATAATAATAATAATACTGTGCATCATATAATTAAGGAATATAACATAATATTGTATCTATTATACAAGGCTTATGCCTCAAGAATGTTCCTCCTTTTATTATAGTCTAATGATAATTAATCAAAGATAAACAACTCATTAATTAAGCTTTTCGAAACTCCATCGATGCCTTTGGAGAGTTTGGCAAGATCCAAGACAGGAGATTAACAAAGTTTCAAGTAAATAGCTGGGAACACGATACAATACCATGGAATTTGGGAGAGAGAAGGTTACTTTATTTATTTTCAAACTGGAGATGACCAATTGGTACCACGAAAAGGTTACTCTGTTTTCATCCAAGTCACTCAACTATTTACCAAAATATATTCCGGTTTTAGCAGTTCACAATGAGTAATGAGATTCAAATTCGGATCTTCATATCATTTATCCACAAAAATAAAATAATCTAGTCATATAAGGCTGCCTTCTCTCACAGACAGTAGGTACGCCCCCCCCCCACCATAGGGAGTAGAAGTGGAAGGCGCCGTGTGGTGTTGTCAAAGGGCCTAAACAACATATCCAACCTTTTTATCTAATCTTTTCTGTACAAACAATAGACTTAATTACTTCTGAAAAACCTTTGATTCATGGAGTGGCTATCCCCAGGGGAGCACCTTCTATGACTCACTTGCTCTTTGCTGATGATAGCTTATTATTCTGTGATGCTAACATGTCTGAATGTCAGAATTTGAAACATATTTTTGACACTTATGAGCAGTCCTAGGGCAAAAAATTAATTTTACTAAATCTGCTGTATCTTTTAGTCCTTCTGTAGATGTCAATGAGCAGCAAGCTATCTCATCTCTACTTGGAGTTCCAATAGTGATCTGTCATGAGCGCTATTTGGGACTTCATACCATAGCTGACAGGAGTAGGAGGGCATTATTTCGTGGCATAAGGGATAAGGTCTGGAATTGTCTTCAATCTTAGCAAGGAAATTTGCTTTCTACTACAGGCAAAGAAATTCTTATAAAGGCCGTGGCTCAAGCTGTTCCAACGTATTCCATGAGTGTGTTTTGCTTTCTTGTCGGTGTTTGGAAAGATCTTAACTCTTTGGTTGCAAAATTTTGGTGGAGCAAAGGAAATAAAAGAGGGATCTATTGGAGGAAATGGCAAAGCATCTATACGCATAAGGAGGATGGTGGTCTTGGTTTCAAGGATTTTGAATGCTTCAATCAAGCCATGGTCTGTAAACAGGCTTGGCGGTTGCTCCAATCCCAGGATTCCATTGTTTTCCATATGCTTAAGGCGCGTTACTTCCCCAACTCAGATTTCATGCATGCTACTCTTGGTTCAGCGCCTTCTTGCGCGTGGAGTTCTATTTTGTGGGGAAGAGATCTATTAGAGGCAGGCCTTTATTGGCGTGTGGGTGATGATAAGATGATTGATGTTTACAAAGATCAATGGATACCCAAACCGTCTACTTTTAAACTATATTCACCTCCTTCTCTGCCTGTGAATTCTAAGGTTTGTGAATTTATTTCCTCTCCTCCTGCTTGGAATGTTAGTCTGTTACAGTCATGTTTTTTTCCAGAGGAGGTTGAGTTAATCCAAAGCCTCCCTTTGAGTTGGAGTCTACGTCCAGATCAGCAGATTTGGTTTTTTACTAAAAATGGAAAATATTCTGTTCGATCTGGTTATCAAGTTGCTGTGCAGAAGAAAACTAGTGCTCTCAATAGTGGTGTTGATGGTTCTAATGGTGCTCAAAGGGCATCGTATTGGAAATTGATTTGGACCCTCCATATTCCTAATAAAATTAAGCATTTTTTGTGGCGTGCCACTCATGATATCCTTCCAACTTGTGTCAATTTGGTGCGCAGAAAAGTAACCCCAAAAGGTATCTGTTTTCGTTGTGGCAAGTCAAATGAATATCTTATCCATGCCTTATGGGAGTGCAAATTAAGCAAGAAAGTATGGAGGCTTTCAAGGTTGGGATTTGCTGTTGAGCAGTGGCATATGTTGAGCTTCATTGATTTCTTTGGGAGTGCTAAAACAATCTTGTCTTCTATTGAGTTAGAGCAGTTTGTTTTCATTTGTTGGATGTTGTGGAAAGCTATAAATGATTATCTTCATGGTCAAGGTGTGCATAATCCTACCCATCTTCTTGAGAGGAGTTTTGAGCTCCATGAAGAATTTTACAAATCTCTTGACCAATCACGTGCTTGTAGGATTAATCAGTATGAGTTTTGGAGCTGTCCCCCTGACGAGGTCTATAAGCTCAATGTTGATGGAGCTACTGACAACGCAACAGGCTTGCGTAGTATAGGTGCAGTTGTTTGTAACAAATTCTGGAGTTTTTATGGGGGCCCTAGCTATGCATAGCCCTCGCGGGGTTTCCATTCTAGCTACAGAATTGCAAGCGGTCTATAGTGGAGTTTTATTTGCTATAGAAGCGGGTTTTTTCCCTCTCCTCATTTAAACTGATTCTTCGGAGGTGATTATGATGATTAATTCAAGGGAAACTAATTGGGCTTCTGTCGGCAACATGGTGGATGATGTGAGAGACTTGCTCATGCGATTTTCCATTAAGGAAGTCCAATTTCGACCTAGAGAGTGTAACAAAGTGGCTCATGCTATTGCCCGTTTTGCTTTATACGGACAAGCTCCTTATTTCTGGTTAGAAGAAGGCCCTGCGTGGCTAATGAATTGCATTCTTGATGACCTTATTGTAACCAGTGCTTCCGGTGAATGAAATTTAATTCTTTTCGATTTAAAAAAAAAAAAAAACTTCTGAAAAATGCAGACTTATTGGTCTGTGTTCCTATATGACTTTTCGATGCACAAGGTTTTGTTTATTTTATTTTTCTTTTCATATTGAAATGTGTTTTTAGTAAAATTAGTTACTACACAAAATCAACATTCAATAACTATGCTACATACACAAAAGCAATCATCGTTTTGGTCGTCTCATGTTTGAATCTATATATATAAAACAAAAGGCAGAGAATGGTGAAACATTCAAAATACCAGAAAATGCCATTGGTTAATGTAAATATTAAGAATTGAAATTATTAATTAAATGAGGATAAAATGGTAAATTCACACTTTTTCATATTAACAAAATTAAAAATTTTTAAAAAAATCAGATAATGGATCCTCTTTTTATGGAACACAACTACCCATTATCTTTTTTAATTCTAAAATAAATTTAAATTTTTTAAAAAAAGCCTATCGCAGGCGCGGAAGCGCATGCGGAGAGGCTAGAATCAATAAAATCCCTAAACTTAGGATAATTAGAGAAAATTTGAATTCATAGGAGATATGTGATTATGATTCCTATTATTATGAGATTTGAATGTCAATAAATCCCTAAATTCATGGATTCTAATTACCTCAATAACTATTGTAATTATTTTAATGACATATTTAGCATTATTGTTTCCTAATAAATGGAAACGTTGAAATATGTGATTATCATTCCTATTATTATGAGATTTGAATGTCAATGAATCCCTAAATTCATGGATTCTGATTACCTCAATAACTATTTTAATTATTTTAATGACATATTTAGCATTATTGTTTCCTAATAAATGGAAACGTTGAACAAATACAAGTAATAATACCAGCTGGACAAATATTTGTATACATGACAATATATTTTAAATTTTTATGAAAGTTGAAAAATAATTGGGTGGATATGTATAACTAAAGTAAATTATAAGCTTATTGACCCCCGCGCCCCCACCCCCCGAAAAAAAAGGAAGTAAATTATAAGCTTGTAAAAAAAGAGAGTAAACTAAATTATAAGCTGCCGCCGGAACAAAAGAAGAAGAGGTCAAAGTTATCTCTTTAGAGTAAAAAACCAGTAACAGGGATCTAAGGGTAAAATTTATATTCCACCCTATAAGTAGCATACATATGAGTCAGAACTCAGAACAGTACTTTAATTTTAGATTTCGTTTCAGAACTCATACATTATCATTTTCGCCGCTTTAAAACCAGACCTAGCAAACTGGTGGTCTAAGTCTCCCTCCCCCCATCCACACGTGAATTTCAGATCTCCTCCTCCTCTTCAGAAAACTTCATCTCAAGCCATGCCTCTAATGAAAGGAAGAATTCCTTTTTTAATTCCCAAGAAATCCTCCAGTGGTTTTCTCCTATTCTCATCTCATGAAATCAAGAAAGGTAAATTTGTACCATCAATATTTCAAATTCAGATCTATATATCTAATTTTATGTAGTAACACTTTCAGATCTACCGCTTCAAATCCTAATTAATTTTTTTTTGGGGTATGTTTTATTGATTTTGTTGTTGTTGTTCTTTTGTCAGGGAAGATCGAAGATTGGTTCTATCGACTAGCGCTGGAGGAAGATTTGAAATTCTCCCCTTCAATATTTCAAATTCAGATATATATACATCCAATTTTATTTGCTGATACATTCAGATCTATCACTTAAAATCCTAATTTAATTTCCTTTTTTTTTTGCTTTTGTTCTTGTCAGGGAAGATATGAAGATCGATCCAGAGGACATCAAGATGTATTTCTTGGGCTTGGTACATAATTGTAAGCTCTCAAAGAGCCCATTTTCCGAACTGGGCTACACAGCCCGCCTCAGTCTATTTCTTCTTCCTCTATCCCAACCCAAGCGCTGGACCCCTTCAATATAATTTCCTAAAATCCTAATTTAATTTCCTAATTTAATCTATCACTTAAAATCCTAATTTAATTTTCTTTTGTTTTTTTGCTTTCTTGTCATAAGATCTCTCCGGAGGACATCTCTTGGGCTTGGAGCCCATTCGAACTGGGCTACACAGCCCTTCTTCCTCTATCACAAGCTCCCAACGGCAGTCCCTTTTCACCCGACCACCCCAATCTAAACTCGCTCCGGAGACCTCCACCTCCATCCCCAGAACAGAAAGCAAGCTCCGAAAGCCTTGAAATTTGGTATGCGAGGTACGTACTAGTTGCTGTGCTTTCATTTCCATTACTAAAAGAGAGACTTATCACTTGACAGTATTTCAGACCAAAAAAAAAAATCACTTGACAGTAGAGCAGAAATAGCAATTGGGGTTGAGTCCAACCTCTAAAACGCAGCGTTCTGATCTTCTCTCTCCTATGCACTCCTTCATCTGAGAAAGTAACCTCTCCTTAAACCTTATTCAGGTACTCTCTCTCTCTCTCTCTCTCTCTCTCTCTCTCTCTCTCTCTCTCTCTCTCTCTCTCTCTCTCCCTCTGTTATCTGTGTGTGTAATTATACATGTATATGTTAAGGCAGATAGGGTTTTCTCTTCTTGAAGAACATTTTATTTGAGTGTTGAGAAAGCTGAGGAAAAGAATGGAAAAGAAAATGGAATTATTGGGGTTTATTAAATGGCCCTTTTTTTCTTCTTTTTTTTTTATACCATTTTTAGAGTTAAAGAAGTTCTTTGAATTAAGCTCAGACCTTTGCAGTTCCCTTCAATTCCGTGATTTCCATTCATAATATAAGTGCCCCAGTCATCTACCCATTTGAACTGTTTGGTCTTTCCATGGGAATGGAGAACAGTATGACTGCAAAGGTTGACAACTTATATTAATGGAATAATCCGAATTTTAATGGAATAATCTTGTAATTCATTACAGTTAATTGCGTACAAATTGGGAGCAATTTGTGTTCCACTGTTGGGCAACAAAGCATTATTCAGGATTATTAGATGATAGATGATTTTGGTCTTCTTTTCTGCGACGTATCATTTGTTTATGGGCTTGTATGCATTTGTTTAATCCTTCCGAATTTTAATGGAATAATCTTGTAATTCATTACAGTTAATTGCGTATGAATTGGGAGCAATTTGTGTTCCACTGTTGGGCAACAAAGCATTATAGCTTCAGTCTTTAGGTACGTACTGCCTCTATTATGGAAGAGAAGTTGCTGTGCTTTCATTTCCATTACTAAAAGAGAGACTTATCACTTGACAGTATTTCAGACAAAAACAAAAATCACTTGACAGTAGAGCAGAAAGAGCAATTGGGGTTGAGTCCAGCCTCTAAAACGCAGCGTTCTGATCTTCTCTCTCCTATGCACTCCTTCATCTGAGAAAGTAACCTCTTCTTAAACCTTATTCAGGTACTCTCTCTCTCTCTCTCTCTCCCTCTGTTATCTGTGTGTAATTATACATGTATAGGTTAAGGCAGATAGGGTTTTCTCTTCTTGAAGAACATTTTATTTGAGTGTTGAGAAAGCTGAGGAAAAGAATGGAAAAGAAAATGGAATTATTGGGGTTTATTAAATGGCCTTTTTTTTTTTTTTTTTTTTTTTTAATACCATTTTTAGAGTTAAAGAAGTTCTTTGAATTAAGCTCAGCTGAGTTCATGACGACAAAAAGCCTTTAGAACAATTTTAGGAAGTGCCTTCCATTATTACTGGTCTGTTTCCAGGATTTATTGCAAAACGAACCATGACGACAAAAAGCCTTTAGAACAATTTTAGGAAGTGCCTGGGTTCATGAACTTATTGATTTTTAGGATACGTTAGATTATTGCACTACAAAGTAACTCAGCTGAGGTGTCCTGATGACAACTTTCAGTCTCATAGATAACATGTACATCATTTTGACCAGCCACAGATCCCTTCAATGTTCAAACAACTTTTCAATCAGCTCTGGATTTTGTGGTCATGATTCTTAGTTATCCTCAAGTCAGGTTCTGACCCTGACGTTACAAATTCCATTCATTGCTTTGACAGCAGGCCAGAATATATATCTGATTGCACTTTTCAGTTAATATCTATTCTTTCTTATAGTAATCATCCATATTTGCTCAACTTGTCTAGCTTTATATGATTTGTACTTACTGCCTCTATTATCAGATGATGCGTGTTGTTAACTGTCTTCTGTCTGCAAGCAAATGGAGCAAAAGGATTGACATTTCTCCCAACTTTGCTGCTGCTCCATTTAGGGTTGGGCAAAATCGGGTCTATCTACATGACCAAGAGAGGTTTTGTCCTGGCAGTTATGGTGGTTTATTTGCTACGCCTTACGTAATTTTCAAGCGCAAGGAAGGTGATACTCTCCCACGGCATGTATACCACGGGACCTACTGTGGCCTTCCTGTTGCTGTACATTATATGAAGAATTCCGATGCAAGAGTGCAGAAGTGGCTTGGTTTTCAAGACATCTGCAATTCAGGCTTTGTGCTATCTGTCAGAGCATTATACCACACTTCATATGGCCTTACGATTGTCTTTACTGAGCCGGTAGAGTCATCGCTTTCATCTTGGGTTGCAATGATGAAGAGGGACCAAATGCCATTTACCGATCCAAGTGGGTATATCATTCCTTTCCTCAGTTCAGTTTACAGGTAATTATTCCTCCCCTTCTTCCTACCCTTCATAGATGTTAAAGATTTTATCATATCTAGCTGACATTTTTGTAAATTGTTTTTCATTTTTTCTAGGGATGTTCTCACGTCAATGATTCATATTCGTGATTATATTGGATTGATGCATGGGGATGTCACCCTGGATAATATATGGTTAAGAAAAGGAACCGCGGTATTAGGCTGTCCGAATGTTTCATGTGGAGTCACTGATACAGAAATGCTTGAAGATGTATTTGACACCATTCATGATGTATTTCTGCCCAAGGAGCTAGATTTCTTCTGCAGGATCTTGAACAACGATGTCACGTAAGTCACCTATTTTTTCTAGTTCTAAAACCATTATTTATTGATTTGGAGGGCATTAGTTTCATGTTGAAACTTTTACGACATACTGTCTGATAAGATGGTCATTTTTGTTAATTTCAGTGTCATGTTGTCTTTATGGTTGCATAGCCCTTTCTTGAAGACACATACAGAGAAGATGAGAGCCAGGTTTTTGTTTGTGCGACTCTTTTTTGACAGTTCCAATGGTGTTGCAAGGGAGAATGCAATAAATGTATACAAGAGTTATTGGGATAGCTTCTTTGCAAATGAAGCTGAATTTGAGGTGATGTGGCATCGTCAATTGAGAGCTCAGAATCCTATCACTACTAAGAGACTTAATCTTGTTACTAATGAAGAAATAAAATATGCGGTTAGATTCATCATTCCTAAGTGGATGGTGGATGGACATCCCATCCACTTTCTCATTACTGTGAGAAATTGTGCAGAGCATGGCACACATGTAAGTATATGACATTAGCCTTAATCATTTATTATTGTTGATATATTTAATATCCATACTTAATTCTTATATTTTTCTGGTTCAGTTGGAGAGTGAAGAATTTTTTGACTTGCATGTGAGTGCAGTTTGGCCTGAGCATTTATCTATGCTAAGCCATTTGGTATCCTTACGTCACCTTGAATTATTCTTGTCATCATTCACAGCCTTTACTTTGAAAGGTTGTTATTCTTGTATCAGTGCTACATGTAAGTATCTAATTCCATTTCAATTTTTTTTTGGGTTATGAAACAATAATTTAATTTTGAATTTTTTAAACTCAGAATTTAATTGATCTGTTTTGATCTTAGATACAATGAAAAAGAGAAGAGATTGGAAAGCAGACAAAGCAAGGCCTTGAAGAACAAGAAGGGGGAGATTCATATTGTTGATTTTAAAATTGAATGAAGGAATTCTACCTTTTGATAAAACCTTATTCGTTTTTGTGGAATTTAAAAGTACTGAGAGATGACTTTGAACACTTTTCAATCAATGTGGGTTGTTTTGTTTATCATTCTGCTATGAATTACTAGCAGTTTTAAGAGCTAAGGGATGCTTAATATCATATTTTCTTGGAAATAGAGATGCATTTGCTAAATACCATCCGGAAAGAATTGGATTGGTAGACTGCCTATCAGACTTCGCTTTGTGTCTGTTCACCAATATACTTAAACACCTTATCCTTAATTGCCAACGTACCTGTAAGGTGGGTCTTTGTCCACTCTGCATATTATTAAGTTTGGTTGGGACTTCGCAGTTGTCCACGTTTTAGAATCATGCCATCATAACACTTTGAGAGGACTTTGTTTTGTGCACAAGAGGTGGTCGTTGGTTGATCCCACCTCTGCATTATCTGAAATGTGCTTCAGGAAAGCCCATAGCTGATGCAGATGGGTCAAATGCCTGCCTAAGTAAAATTTGCAGGAGTTGTGAGCTTTTTTCAGCTGTCAGCATAGCATTTTTTGTATAATAAGTTCACTCCTAATCTGAATTTATGCATTTCTAAATCTTAAGCATTGTTCCTTTATTAGAGCTGTCGCGGCTGAAATTTGTGAAGAGCTTTTTACTCCCATTCCTCCTCACGCCGAGCTTGCATTGAATGGGGTTGAAGTGTTTATGAATGCAAGTGGAAGTCATCACCAACTAAGAAAGCTTGATATTCGTCTTCGTGCTTTTATAGGTGCTACTCACACTCGGGAGGGGTGTACATGTACAGCAATCACCAGGGGTGTGATGGTGGTCGCCTATACTACGGTGCATGACATTATTTTTTCTTCAGTGGTTCTATGCAAATTTTCTTAGGATAATATACTTGTCAGTGCTGCATATTTTAAGTTAGGACAAAATACTGTTTCGTTGGTGGTATTTTGGGTCTATCTCTTATGGAATCTCCTTTTAGTGTTATATAAAACTTGATCTTTAATTATTGTTATGTGATGAATAATGTATCTATTTGTTGAACTATGAGTAATTTGTCGCAGATGGTTGCGCTTCTGTCGTTGTAAATGGAGATCTAGTCGCTCAAGGCTCACAATTTTCGCTGAAGGATGTTGAGGTTGTAATTGCCCAAATTGACTTAGAAGCGGTATGCGATTCTTTTCACTGCTTGTATGTGTCTGCTTGTTTCATTTAGACTCTACATTAAATTGCAGTGACTTTTATACGACAAAATAACAACTCCTTGAATTTCTTACAAGTATAATTTATTACTTTACTACTTTTGCTTCTGGCGTAATGGCAGGTTGCTAGTCTTAGAGGATCTATAAGTAGCTTCCAAGAGCAAGCAAGCTGCAAAACCAGGGTTCCTTTTGTGGAGGCGCGATACAACCTTTGTCAGTCTTTTAATCTGAAAATGTGCCTTTCTAGTCCGCTAAAGGTTAGATCCAGTTCTAGAAAAAACCAACTAAAGTAGTTGGGATAGGAGTTTTTTAAAAAGTTGAAGAAAAGCCTTTGGCTTTCCAGTCTTGGTTCATCAAGAGATTGCCTACAAATATTTCTGTTTTACATCTGTGTGTGTTTCAGACCTTATCTTACAATATAACAAAAGTGATATGCTTTAATATGCTTTCTTTGGTGGAGTTTCCAGTTATGTGGATAAGCTTTGTCCTTTTGACATTATTTATCAAACATTGCTTTAATTAATCAAACATTCACATTTATAAATGAATATAATTTATGATCTGCAGATTAAGTATCACTCTCCTGAGGAGGAAATAGCGTTTGGTCCTGGTTGCTGGTTATGGGACTATTTAAGAAGAAGTGGAGCTTCTGGTTTTCTGCTTCCCCTTTCTGGAGGGGCAGATAGCTCCTCTGTAGCAGCTATAGTTGGTTGCATGTGATAGCTCCACTGAGTGGGGAAGGGGAAGGGTGACCATGTGCTATTTTAAGTTTGCTTAACTTAGAAACTTACTTGGAAATATATGGTGATGAGAAAAATATCAGGTGCCAATGTAAGAGAGATTTTAGTTATATTTAAATCTCAAAAGAGAAAAGGAAAAAGAAAAAAAGTAGGAAAGGGATAAGAGAGTAGATATTTGAACTTGGTTGGAGTTTTTTGGATTGTATGGCATGAAATTAAGGAGATTAAACTAATTAGGTGCACAGGTGAGTCCAAGAACCAAGATGTGTTATGTCTAGGACCATGTTGGCCATGAACCCGGCCACATGTTTCCATTTACGCTCAGACATTTTATTCACATGGACAGATAATATGACAAAACATTGGTTGTATTTTGAGCATGAAATTGACCCATACAATGATACATTTGTGTCGGGCAAGAAAGAAAACAAGAAAAATCAGTTACCATTGTTGGATCCAAATTGAAAATGCAAATTTGAAGCAACTTCTAAGCATCCTTTGATTTATTATTGACTAGAAAGGAAACTCCAGGAAGAAACAACATTAATCTATGACACCTCCCTCAAATCATAGATCCTCTACCTTGCATATGCGCAAGGGAAGAGAAGTGAGTGTAGACGATATTGAGAGTTTCTTGATTGATTTCGGTAGTGCTAACGACTTTGGGAAATGAATAATTCGACTCTTTTTGGGGGTTCCAAATCATTCTTTGTAGCCTGTTTCTCTTCAGATTTTGATGTGCTAGTCAATTTATGTTCCTTGAAGAGCTGAGATTTCATCTCCAAGCACAACTTCAGATCCTCCTCATTTCGGGCCTTGTTCAGCATATCGATGAGATCGCCTAAAGCAGAAGCCCTTTCGGCCCGCCATTTTCCCCCTTCTTTGAGCCCCTGATCCAATTCAGCTCCCACACTTGGTTCCTTCTCCCCATCATCTAACTCACGTTTTTTAAGTCTTTAATCCCTCATCAACAACTTGCTGTATCCTCTTTCTGAAGTTATTGGTTCTCATTGGATTTGATCTCTTCAACTTCCAACTTCAACCCTGAGACCATAGCCTCAGTGTCTTCTTCTGTAGTAGCAGTAGTGGTTTATCGGTTGAAATGGATTTGAGTTCAGCTTCATCCCCAATGGACTCCTCCATGATAGATTTCACAGAAAACACTTCCTCTAATAGGGTCACATTCTGCATGTATCGATCAAAAGCTTCATTTTCCACTTTGATGTTTCTGTCCTTGTAGTATTCCTTTTAACTTGGAAAATCTCCACTCATTAAAAGCTACGGCATCCTGAAATTAACTCCAATCATTAGAACAGGCCCTTCTCACTGTAAATGGTACAAGAACAAATAGATGGTGCCGAGGACATGCACCTTTTTGGTAAAAGGCTTCCTAGAACGAAGGGGAAGATGCACATTATTAAATTGAGCAAAATTTTCGAAAGTTGCCGGAGTGATGCAACTCGATGTGAATTCCTGAAACACAGCTAACAATTTAAGAAAATCTACATCCAGAACAAAAACAGTATTTGCTTTGAAGACCCCCAAAGAATTAGTAACTGAAATGCTCAGGACAGCCAAGTAAATCAATATAAATAAATTTGAAACATGGAAAGTTCATGAAGCAATTATTAAAAGGTGGGGGGATTATTATTATTTTTTTCGAAAATAACATAAAAGTTAGACTACATAATAGAATCTGTGGAAATCTTTGAGCCAAATTTCCTTGCATAGGAAGATTTGACTCATTAAATCAGCAAGTATTACGAACTCATGTTCAATTTAGTTCATTGGTGAATTAGACTATAAATTGCCTGAGATTCCAACAATTTTTGAGAAAAAAAAGAAATGGAATTTTCTAAGGAAAACAATTTAATGACCCGAATTTTAGAGACAAAAAAAAGAAAAAAAAGATTACAATTATCAGAAATATAACCAGATATAACAACGGGAGACTGATGTTAAGAACTCACCCTGATGGTGATGCCTCAATTGATTGATGGTCAATAGAGGAGAGCTTGAGGTTGGTGCCTTGCCCGGAAATGTTGCATTTGATTTCAAAAACAAGGCCATGCTCCAAAAAGGATGAAACACCCACCCTGATCAGTTCACATATTTGAGTAAGCAACAAACTAAGTTTGCATGTTTGGTTATATCATCAAAAAATTGGACAAAACTGATGAGCGTTCTCTTTTTATAACAAAATTGATTAGGTATTTGGGGTTTCGAACATCCGCCCACATGAATGGAGATGGAAGAAGCTCAACCAACAAAGCTATACCAGATAATTTAAGACTGTATAATATGACCAAATTTGAATCTTTGGGTACTAATTAATTTCTTATTTACCTTCAAAATTAACCAATTTTATGATGCTTAAGAATATATGCATGTATTTGGCATTTGTCCATGCAAGTAGATAACATGTCCGTACAGATTCTAGTTGAAAAGTGGCTTTTTAATTCTCTTCAAATCTTTATGGTCCAAGTTGAAGTTGCCAAGTCCAAGTCGGTTTGCGAAGAAACATACCTTTTTTTTGGGGGTTCCTTTTCTCAAGATTGTTGATGTGTTTAGCTAGCATCTTCCAAAGTTTTCTTATACGTACTCGTTAAATTTAAATCCAGAGAGTTTGATTCAATAAAATCTCATATATTTTCCCATGTATATATTCTGTTAAGAGCCAGTGAAATTCAGAAATCTGTGAGGTATTTGCTACCTTTCAATCATCATTCCAAAAAGAACTAGTGGAAATTAGATGTTAAAAAAAAGAAAAGAAAAAAAGTAAAAAGGTATATATATTTAGATACTCCATCAAACTTAATATATATATAGTAGGGGTCCCCAAAGTTGAAGTGAGCACCTAACTGCATGTGGGGGTTCATTTATTTATGGATGGTTAGTCTAAGAACCAGCTTATGACTAATGAAACATGATATGGTGTGCCTCACAAGTGTTTAATTACCATTTTGCCACATGCATTGACTCCGTGCAGAGACTTGCAGCCCATTTCAACCCACAAACTTCTAACATGTTGACATCATCCTTAGCTCAAGTGACCTGGAGTACGTGTAGCGGTAGAGACCAATTAGATGTAGGGAGGTTAACGTGCAGGACCATCTATAACAGAAGAAAAAAAAACCTAAGGACCACAAGTGACAGTTTCGTGTATCACAGAGACGTTTTGCGATAGAAAACTCTCAAAAACAAAGAAAACCCAACACACCTTTCTAAACAATTTTGAGAGTGGAAATTACAGTTTAAGCCTGCATGCAATTGAATTTATATCTTCTGTTGTGGACTTAGTCAAATAGGCCTATGTATATCTGAGGACAGACCTATGTAAACTATATAAACGATAGAAAGGAACTTCATACTGTAATTGAGTAAATTATAACTTTCAAGTGCAGCATATCAGAACATAATCATCAGGTAATTACAAATTACATATTTCAAGTGAAATTTCACATGCTAATTTGCTAGTACTACATACTGAAGGCCAAAAAAAATTAACCAATACTCCCAATCATGTAAAAATATTTGAACTGACTGTCAGTATTCTTCAGGGATGGTCTTCAGAACTGCTGGACCAGCACCACAGCAAGTGGCTGGTGACGGTTCAACACTAACACGACCCGTTGGAATATGCGCGAGCGCAAGAGTTACATCCTTGAATTCGAGAACCCCTCCATTTTTGCACTTGGAAAGCATTTGTGCCGCTTCTTGCCTCGTCATCTTAATCTTTACTCTGATCACTTCTCCTTTCTCCTCAGCTGCACTGCCATAGCTTGATCTCCCCCCACAAAGTTTCCCATCTTCCAATTCCCTCTTGATCAGTGGCTCTGAACTTTCAAAGCAAGTACTGCCATTCATCTTTTGCTTCTTTGAAAATGGCTTTTTACTTAACTCATCTCTGTATATAAAAATTTTTACATTGGGTTTCTCTAGTTCTAGCATGGCATCTATTGTTTTGATCCTATTGAACAGAGAAAGGAAAGAGTTCAACATTTTTATGAGAGAGAGAGAGATAGATAGATAGATAGATGATGCATAATGAAGTTGAGGATATGGGTATATATAGCAATTAATTTATCATATAGTTGAAACAGAGACAGCATGGAGTGTTAGATGGGGTATGGTCACCTCGCTGGGCAAAAATTTCTGCTAGTGCATCATGATACATGAGGTGTGCACAAAGTCTCTCTACTAGTCAAGCTCAAGTGGTAGACTGTACCAAGACTAAGGGGAACCCGAAGTACAAGCAAAACTAATGTGGCAGTATAGAAACAGACAAATACCACTTTGGAATTGGTCAGTGCAATGTTTTTTTGTTGTTGTCGAAGGAATTGGTCAATACTCTTTTTTTTTTTCTTTTTTTTTTTATGAAGGAATTGGTCAATGCTCTTTGTGTCTCTTTCTACCCGATTTCGAATTTCCCTCTTTGTAGATAAATTAGAATAATTTAGAATATCACTGTATCAAAATAAAAATAAAAATTATAAGTTCAATACACTTAATTCTTAAAATCTTAACTTAGGTATAAAAACAATATCCCAAGAGGGGAGGGGTGCCCTCAAACTTGTTTGGCTTGTTTTCATTCCTAACAGCTCATGTTTTTTGGGGCTCTAAAACGTGTTGCAACAATTAGTTGGAGAATAAAATTGGGAGATTCACTATTATATCTAATATAGGAGCCTAAATTATAAAAAAAACCCTATATGAAATGAACTTTAGAAACACACCCAAAACCCATTTACAACATAATAAAAAGGTTTTTAACTTCTTTTAAATTACAAAACTACCATTGATTTCTTAAAACAAACTCAACCCCAAAACCTCATAAAAAAGCCCAAAACACTCAATAGGGCATCAAAGTAATTTAATAATCAAAATTAAATTCAATAGGGTCAGCTATTATTTTTTGGGTATTTTTTGAGTTTGTTTATAAAAATTAAATGGTGTAGGGTTTATTTATAGTTTTAGTGCTAAGAATGGGTATATGACTAAATATCTCAATAAAATTTGTAGTTAGTGCAAAGTAAGTTCTGATATTTTAGTCAAGTTTTATGTGTTAAAAACAAAAGCAATCTAGCTTATAGGATAAAAAGATGCATTATTTGGGTGATGTTAGGCTTAATGAATTCTTTAAATAGTGTCATGTTTTTTTTAGGTGAAACGATGATAAATAGTGTCATGTTTTAATTCAAAAGACAATGTGTAATTAGTAGTGGACGACCTACTTTGATTATGCTCATTTTCGTTTTTCATAATTTGTATCGAGCCATACAACCCAATGAAACTAATCGAACGTTTACCATGACCAAAGATGGAGATTTCAATTTTCAAAACCAAACTGTTAAATATGAATGACGCTCATAAACTTTAATTAGTCAGCTGGAATGTGATTGAAATTGATATTGGTGTCTTCTCATGTGATTCTCAATACGCGCTTTGGATAGTCTCGTGAATTATGAGGCGGACTTGACTGGTCAATTCATTTGATCTCAGCACCTAAACTTCCAACTATTGGCATTTTGAAAAACTACAAAAATCATAATGTCAATGAACTTGAAGAAAGGGGCACGATGAGGTTCAACACAATAATCTCAAGTTCTCTACAACTACAGAAGAGTGTGAGAGTACTATCCTAAGAAATTCCTTGCAGTGCACATGGATAATATATAATGGAGAAAAGGAAAGCTGCACATCTCTACACATAGGGAAAAAATAGAGTGCACAACCAGCAGAAAATAAGAAAGAAAAGTAGAAGAAATTGTTTATATCCCCTTTTGACTAGGTGTATTATTATTTGTTGTTATAAATGAAATTACATTATACGGTCGAGTTTTCTATCTACTTAGTATGTTTATATGTAAGTTAAATTTAGTCTAGTCAAGTTTGAAATCCTGAGTCCGTCCCTGGTTGCATGGTCAAGCCAACGTGTTTACTCAAAACATAATTGGTAAAGGTTCATTGTTTTTGGTTTTGTACATTATAAAGGTAAAAACTAAGATATAATAAGTAAAAATCAAAATACAAATATGGGATTATGACAAAATTTGAAAGTTAAGAAGAGTCAAGTGAGCCTTCTGAGCCTTGGTTGGCTTTGTCAAATTTTTAACATGTTGTTGTTGAGTGCAAAATTCACAATAGTTCCTAAAAAAATAAAACAAATCAACTTTAATTGAATGAAAAAATATATAAACTTATTTCAGAATAACAATCTAATAAACGGACCAAAAAAAAAACAAGTGATTGTCCTTTTTATTTATACCAAAAGTGATTGTCCAACTAAGCAATAATGACTCTAAAATTAAATATTGCGATCATCATGGATCAACCCATTATTACAACCAAATATCAAATGAGCATGACTTGGCTCTTTAAGATTAAGGCGGAGGTCCTCCTTAAAATCAATGCGGTTTTGACACTTATCAAATTCCAAAAACATTTACAAAGTTTCAACAAAAAAGAAAAGAAAAATTAAAATAATTTGGTACGTGTCAAAAACACATTGGTTGTAAGGAGGAATTCCTGCTCAATTTTAAGGAGCCAAGCTTTTTTCATCTTGAATATGCCTTATAGTTTAGCAATTTCTAGAAATTATCAGTAATAAATTAATAATCGGAAAAAATTAGTATATATCAGAAGGAAAAAAAACAAAAAGCTGACAGGATGACTAGATTGACCAATTCAATCACGTATCCAAACTGCCAAAGCACAGGAAAATTCCAAACTCTTTATATAGATTTTTTTTTTTTTTTTGTCAACACGGAGCTTTCATTAGCAAACCTGGAGAGGGCCAGAACCACATACATCTGGGGATGAAGCATCCACCAGGACAGCACAAGGAAACAGAAGAACTTTAAAAGATAAGACAATCACAATAACTTCAGAAGGACAAAAGTCCAGCAGCAGGGGAAAAAGCAAGGCCCCAGACAAAGAAGAAATGTGAAGAGCAAAAACACCATGAATTATGGAGGGCCAGGGAGGCCATCCATCGCAAGAACACCGACCAGAGAGGGAGGGGGTTGTGTAACCCAACAAAGCGTTTTCTGTTGAACGAACTAGCCGTTGTTTAAGTTGTTCTATTTTCTAGGATTAGATAAGCAGGTTGTTGCCACTTGCTTAACAATCCTGATTGTTGAGGGATTCTTTTGTTATATGACTTAGTCTTTTACCACGTTTAGGTCTGTTACAACGTGGGTTGCTGTTTGGTTTATCTTGCTTTGTAAGGTTATATAATAACCATTGTTTGCTATTCAATAATACACACAATTCTCCCACTTTCAAAGTCCATCAGTAAAGAGTTCTTATTACGTTAACAAGTGGTATCAGAGCCCACTCAGGGCCTGTTCATAACGATTGAAGCAGCAGCTTGATTTCTTGTAGTAGCAAGTAGCCATGACGACAGAAAGTAACTTTGTTCAACCAGCAATTCCTCGGCTTGATGGTCATTACGACCACTGGAGCATGATGATGGAAAACTTTCTGAGATCAAAGGAGTATTGGCATTTAGTGGAGCATGGAGTTTCAAAGCTTGCAGAGGGAGGATCTGCTGCGCAAGCTAAAGAGGTGGAGGATCAGAAACTCAAGGATCTAAAGGCCAAGAATTATCTGTTTCAATCTATTGACCGTTCCATTCTTGAAACTATTCTAAATAAGAATAGTGCTAAGGATATATGGGACTCATTGAAGCAGAAATATCAGGGAACAGAGAAGGTAAAGAGAGCACAACTTCAGGCCCTTCGGAAGGAGTTTGAGATGTTGCACATGAAGGGAGGAGAATCTGTGAATGAGTATTTTGCTAAAACTCTCACAGTGGCCAATAAGATGCGTATGCATGGTGGAAAGATGGATGATGTAACTGTCATAGAAAAGATTCTTCGTTCAATGACTGCCAAGTTTGACTATGTTGTTTGTTCCATAGAGGAATCAAATGACATAGATAATCTCTCAATTGATGCACTTCAAAGCAGCTTGTTGGTTCATGAACAACGTATGAACTGCCATGTGGTAGTGGAGGAACAAGCCCTACAGATTGTTCATGAAGAAACCTCAGGAGGAATAGGAAGGGGGCGTGGAGGTCGTGGACGAGGTAGGAGCAGATCGAGTTATTTTGACAAGTCAACAGTTGAATGCTATCATTGTCATGAATTGGGACATTTTCGATACGAATGTCCTCAAAAGGAGAAAGAGCATAGGTCGAATTTCACAGAAGCTGAAGAAGAAATGTTGCTGATGGCTTACATGGAGTCCAAGGAATCTAAGCAATTTGACATTTGGTATTTGGATTCAGGGTGCAGTAATCATATGTGTGGAAACAAAAAGGATTGTTTTTTGAGATTGATGAACAAGTCAAGCTGGGAAATGACACAAGTCTTGCTGTGACAGGGAAGGGCAACATCAGAATTCAACTGAATGATCGTATGCAAACCATCACTGGAGTTTTCTATGTACCGGGGCTGAAGAGTAATCTCATAAGCATTGGTCAATTACAAGAAAAGGGGCTCACAATACTCATTCAACAAAACAAGTGTAAGATTATTCATCCAACAAAAGGTCTCATTATTTCAGCACAAATGTCATCAAACAGGATGTTCTCTCTTCACACACAAAGTCAAACTCAAGTCCAAACCTGTTTTGCTTCTACCACCCAAGACACTGCATGGTTGTGGCACAGCAGGTATGGACACTTGAGTTTTAGAGGGCTCAACACGTTGCAGCAAAAGAAAATGGTAAAGGGACTTCCTCAGCTCGAGTCTCCTACAAGGTTGTGTGAGGATTGCTTGATAGGCAAACAACACAGGGATGAGTTTCCAAAGGAAAGCACATGGAGAGCAGCACACCCATTGGAGTTGGTCCATTCAGATATTTGTGGACCCATTAATCCTACTTCAAACAGCAAGAAAAGGTATTTAATTACTTTTATTGATGATTTTAGTAGAAAAACGTGGGTTTATTTTTTGAATGAGAAATCAGAGGCATTTGATATGTTTGTAAGATTTAAGAATGCTGTTGAAAAGGAAACTGGATTAAATATAAAGTGTCTACGTACTGATCGTGGGGTGAATTTACTTCAAATGAATTCACTAATTTTTGTGAGATGCATGGCATTCGTAGGCAACTTACTGCTGCATACACCCCACAACAAAATGGGATTGCTGAGAGGAAAAATCGTACCATTATGAATATGGTTCGATGCATGCTTGCTGAGAAGAAAGTTCCCAAAACATTTTGGCCAGAGGCAGTAAATTGGAGTGTGCATTTTCTGAATCGTAGTCCAACATTCACAGTGAATAATTCAACACCACATGAGGCTTGGAGTGGTCACAAACCATCAGTTGAACATTTTCGTGTCTTTGGAAGTTTGGCATATGCTCATGTCCCTGATCACAAGAGAAGTAAGCTCGAAGACAAGAGTATGAAGTGTGTACTACTCGGAGTAAGTGAGGAGTCTAAAGCATATAGACTTTATAATCCGATCACTAGAAAGATTATAATCAGCCGTGATGTTAGATTTGATGAAGGGCAAGGTTGGGAATGGGGTGAAAGCAGCAACCAAAATGCCATTCATGTTGATTTAGAGACCAAGGGAGGAAATGCATGCATAGAAATGGGTGCTGGTGATGAAATAGAAGGTGGGAATAATGATGGAGAAGATTCAAGTCCAAGTCATGTAGAAGAAGAAGTTATTGTTTCTCCACCAAGAACCCGTGAAGCTGGAACAAGAAGACAGCCAGCTTGGATGCAAGATTATGTTAGTGGAGATGAGTTTTCAGAAGAAGAAAGCACAGCTCAGTTTGCTATGTATGTGGACAGCGATCCTGTGGGGTTTGAAGATGCACTCAAGGAGAAAAAATGGAGGACAGCCATGGATTTAGAAATTGAAGCCATTGAGAAAAACAACACTTGGGAACTCACTGATCTACCTGCAAGGGAAAAATCCATTGGAGTAAAATGGATATTCAAAACTAAGCTCAAGGAAGATGGGAAAATTGATAAGTACAAGGCACGACTTGTAGCGAAGGGATATAATCAAAGATATGGAATTGATTATGGAGAAGTGTTTGCACATGTGGCTCGACTTGATACAATTCGTTTAGTCATTTCTTTAGCAGCTCAGAATGGTTGGAATATCTACCAACTTGATGTGAAATCGGCATTTTTGCATGGAGAGCTCAATGAAGATGTCTATATTGATCAACCTCCTGGCTATGAGAAGAAGGGACAAGAGCAGAAAGTTTATAAACTCAGAAAGGCACTTTACGGACTTAAGCAAGCTCCTCGAGCTTGGTATAGTCGGATAGAGTCTTACTTCATGAAGGAGGGTTTCAAAAAATGTCCTTATGAGCATACACTGTTCATTAAAACTGATGAAGGAGGTAATTTTCTGATTGTTTGCCTTTATGTCGATGATCTTATATTTACTGGAAATAATGAACACATGTTTGCAACGTTTAAAAAATCTATGATGGAGGAGTTTGATATGACTGACTTGGGAATGATGAGATATTTTCTTGGAATAGAAGTTATGCAGACAATCAAAGGGATTTTTATTGGACAGAAAAAGTATGCATCTGAAGTTCTTGAGAGGTTTCAAATGGAGGATTGCAATCCGGTTCAGAATCCAATTGTTCCTGGGGTGAAGTTAGTAAAGAATTCAAGTGAAAATAAGGTGGATGCTACTCTTTACAAACAGATTATAGGTAGTCTCATCTATCTAACAGCCACTCGACCTGACTTGATGTATGTAGTCAGCCTCATTAGTAGGTACATGGAGTCACCAACAGTTTCACATCTTCAAGCTGCAAAGAGAGTGCTTCGCTATGTTAAAGGAACAACTAATTTTGGTTTGTTTTACAAGAAGGGAAAAGCTGGGGAGCTGATTGCATTTAGTGACAGTGATTATGCAGGAGATTTAGATGATCGAAAGAGTACTACTGGTTATGTTTTTATGCTTAGCTCAGGAGCTGTGTCTTGGTCTTCAAAGAAGCAACCAGTGGTGACACTTTCAACGACTGAAGTAGAATTCATTGCAGCTACAGCATGTGCTTGCCAAGGTGTATGGTTAAGAAGGTTGCTTGAAGAATTGTGCTGGGCTCAGAAGAATCCAACTATAATTTATTGTGACAACAGTTCTGCAATCAAACTTTCGAAGAATCCTATGTTGCATGGGAGAAGCAAGCACATAGATGTTCGATTTCATTTTCTCCGTGACTTAGCAAGGGATAAGATTGTGGAGCTTAGTTACTGTCAAAGTCAAGAACAAGTAGCTGATATCTTGACTAAGCCATTGAAGGGTGAAGGCTTCATAAAGCTGCGTGGTTTGCTTGGAGTATGCAGTGATTCTGTAGTAAACTGATCTTGAAGTTTCAGTTTAAGGGAGGATGTTGAACGAACTAGCCGTTATTTAAGTTGTTCTATTTTCTAGGATTAGATAAGCAGGTTGTTGCCACTTGCTTAACAATCCCGATTGTTGAGGGATTCTTTTGTTATATGACTTAGTCTTTTACCACGTTTAGGCCTGTTACAACGTGGGTTGCTGTTTGGTTAATCTTGCTTTGTAAGGTTATATAATAACCATTGTTTGCTATTCAATAATACACACAATTCTCCCACTTTCAAAGTCCATCAGTAAAGAGTTCTTATTACGTTAACATTTTCACCCTCGAATTGGCTAAAGTTGCAGCTGCATGGGCTGCTTCATTTGTGACGCAAGGTGTCCAACTCCAAAGAACAGAAGAGAAGATATGTGCACGACGTCTAATTTCCTTCAGAATGGGGAAAATTTTCCAGAATGGGAAAATCTATATAATTTCCTTTATATAGATTTTCGCTCATGTAGAATGTGAAATTGGATTTGGATTTGGTGGGTTTAAACTAACCAAGAAATCGAAGCTTAAGCCCAAGCCCAACCCTTTTATACATTAGGCTCGACCCAAATTCGCACTCGGGTCAAATTTTGAATTGTTAGAGCATATCTAAGAGCATGTCCACCCCAAAAGGCTAAGGTAAGGCAAAGGCAAGGCAAGGGCTGCCACTATTCACGTGAATAGTGGCAGCCTTATCTTTTTTGGCTCCACCCTAAAAGGCTAGGGCAAGGGGTAAAAAAAAAAAGATTATGCAACAAAATATAAAAAAAAATTGGTATTTTTTTAAAAAAGGAATCTACCCCAATTTGGTATATTTTTATGCTCGTGGGCTTGCCTAGGTTGGTGGGACCCAGGGCTTGCCCGGGCTTCTTCTCTCACATTAGAGCCCTGCTGGGCTTGACTGGGGGGCCTCCTGCCCGGTTTGATGCAAGTGTTGGACTTGCTCTAATGGGACTGATTCGGATTTGACCAAAAAAAAAAAAGGGACTGATCTGACCTGGATTAGGTCCAGATCTGGCCTCAAATGATAAAAAAATCACTTTCTAATGCATGTGTTTGGCCTAAAGCTAGATGAGGGGCTGGTTTTGCCCACCTACTAGCTTGGGCAAGATAAGGGGTCCACTATCAGTTTTTGAAAAGATAAAAAGAGCAGCAAAATCTGACCCCAACATCCATTGAGGAGATGCCACGTGGCGCTCTCAAATGCAACAGCCCAACGGATAGTTGCTGGCTCTTTTTTTTTTTTACCAGTTCCCAACTAGTTCAACCTTTTTTTTTCTTTTTTTCTTTCCTCACAACCAATGACTAAAATATCGAGGATATTATCCTTTTTGGGTAGGGGATATTTTGGAACATATCCGTGTAATTATCGATAATCTTTCAATTATCATAAACATTTGGTCAATATATAGCAATAATATCGATTATATTGCGATATGGACATGGAATAGAAAAAAAAAATGAAAAGGCTTATGCATGCACATAGGGGGATTTGAACCCTTACCACTTCCATTCTTCCGCCTTATCCACCACACTGCTAATAGAAAGAATCTGAGACCCAATCTTCAAATGATTTTGCTTATGGGCAATGTCAACCAATCTCAGATTCATATGGGTGACATGTTAACAATTACATACAAAACTATTTTTGGGATTTATCATTTGATGACTACTTTTCACAGTACATGTACTCTACACATAGATATGATGAGGGCAATGAAAAATTCGAACCTCGTAGGAATTCTATGTGGTACTAAGTCACTCATATATATTACCATGCAATTTATTAAGTGTTAAAAATTGTCGTAAATCATTATACATAAATGATTATGTTGTGTTTAATCAATTTATATATACACTCACAATGTTTGTAAGCTCGCTCTATAATCAACTTAAATAAGTCAAACCCATCATGCAATGCATTTTCTTCTAATTTTTTGTGATAAAATAATAGATTATTGACTAAATAAACATCATCTAAAGTTTTTCAATACAAATTTCCAAGTTTTTCTTACAATTTCTGTGATTTTTATCTAATATTTACCAATATCGATAATTTTTTGATATTTCTATCTATATTTCCATGTTTTTGGACCCCCGATATTTCTGAAACTCTTGATATTTTAGACCTTGCTCACAACTCTATTAAAACCTAACCATTTGTTCATCACCTTCTCACCTAAGATATCTCTCAATTACTCCAAACATTTTTACTTGTTTGCCTTTTTTCATTTTGCTCAAAATTGTTGTTCCAAAGTATGGCTCAAATTGTTTCCGAAAATAAAATTTTGTGTTGCTTTTCTTATCCTTCGATTTTTATCACAAATAAAATAATAATAAATTAAAATAACAAGTTTTGAGTTTTAGCCCCTAGCTCCTCACCACCAATAGAACCACAAAAAAGTTAGATTTTGTGAATAGTACCATTTTGAGGGGGCTAAAACAACACCTTGTCCCTTACACCTTGCCCTTACATTAGACATGCTCTTATGTTATATGTACGGAGTTGGTGTAAGATCTCGAGCCACAAACACCACTTGGTGATTCTTATACAACCCAAAATGCAAAATAATTTTTAGGTTTTTTTGGTGCTTGAATTTAGATATGTGTCCCAATTCAATACCATAACTTTATATATAAGAGATTTGAAAGAGGAAGAATCGAATCTAGAGCTTCATCTTAATCACTTGAGTTACAAGCCCCTTATTTTAATACCAAAACTTTAATTTGTCTCAAAATACTCAATAATTTTTTTTGTTAGCAAACTAATCTAATTGGCAAAATTCTTTGTAATTAACATGGTATAGTGATTTGAAATTTATACTTCGTCTAAGATTTAAAAGGAAAATATTGAGAGTTAGATGTGTAAATTGTTATGAAAATTTTGCACCAAGATGTAAAAGATTATTCTACTTTTTTATTTTATTTTCGGTCCGAGTTTCCAACACTTTTCTTAACAAAACGGGTGTGTGTGACCCATATTGTTGTGGGAGGACTATTTAGACTTTAGAAGCTTTTAGTTTTTTTATTCGTCGTTTCAACAGAAGAGAGAGATTGCTCAGAAGAAAGGAAAAACAAAAAAAAAGGGGAGAGAGATGGGTGGAGCCCAGGCGATGAAGAGAATCCCTCGCATCAAGTTTCCTCAGAGACATCCCAAACCCTCTGGTCTGTCGTTATAATCGTTTTCTCAACCATTGGTTTCACCTCAACATATTGATTTTACTCTCCACTAACTTTAAGGTCTATGCATGTATGTACATATGCGTTTGAATTTCTGCTGTATTTTTGTTCCAATTCTTATGGGTTCTGTTGAATTGGTCTAAGATTTGTGCGTTGCTTGTAAATTTGGGAACTTTATGATGTCTTATTTTCTCTCTGTGTTTACATTGAATCATAGATTGGATTTGTGATATCTCCAAAACGCCTAATGGTATGAACTATAGACTGATTTCAATTGGTTGCTTTTGTAACATGTTGCCATTGGTTTAAGCTTCTGGGCAACCATTTGTGTGAGCTTAATAGATTGATAGGTTTCATTTACTAAAATTAGCTGCCTCGATTTTTTTGGATGGAAATCTCTGCTTGTTGGTTTAAGTGCATAAACTATCCGGCTTGGCTGCATCATGCAAATGCTGAAAGTAAGATGTAGGCAGCGCTAAAAATATGGGAATTGATTACATTGAGAATAGGATTAACCGGAAGATGCCACTTGGGGAGGGAGCCTCAAATGTAAGTTTTGAATTTTCTGCAGGTTCCTGAATGTTTCGGCCTAAACGTTATACTTTCTGAGGTTGGTGAACTAATGCAATATAACCCCAAATCCAATCCCCACTTCTATGGGTAGTTGCTTGATCTTTAATTGATTTGGCGGTTTCATTCATACTGATGTGGTCACATGTAGGCGAAACAAGTGGGGCAATGCGTCAATTTAGATTGACCATATGAAGTCATATAACTTAGGGGAACCAACTTTTGAGTTTTCTTGTTTTGATTGCCTCATGCTTAGTCATGTAATATTCAGACTCGAAGAATCATGTAATATGGATTCATATTCTGGCCACATATGAATTATGTATAAGATTAATGCTATTTTATCAGACAGTTGGACTGTTTATGAGAACTGTTGATAAGGTGAAATCATGTTTGAATTTGCTGTCATAATTGACAGTCTAAGAACATTAAATACATACATTGTGCGTGTTGCATATCTATCGATGTAGCAAAATTGGACATGCATGATGAATCTATTGTTGATCTTCATCTTAATTGTAATCCTCATTTTCAGCTATTGTTTGAAGTTTCTTACTTGTTCTTCTCCATTGAGTCATACACATTTGTTTAGACACTATGTTGTTCTTTTGGGGTCATAGTTCGTGTTTTTTCTTAACACTTGTAATTATTTACTGGGCAGGTTCTGAATCTCGCATTCAAGCAGAACCTTTGGCTGGTGATGCTTCTCATACTTTCTTCTCCGGTTCAAAGGCCTCAACCACCACCACCTTAGGAGGAAAAGCTTCTCTTCAACCCGAACGAACACCATTGTCCAAAGAGGAGATTGAGGCCATTTTGATACGTGGAACTTTCCTTTTTGTCTCAAGAAGTTCTACACTTATGGTTTGATTCATCAAATTTTCATGCAATGAATTTTGCAGCCTTAAGTGCTTCCTCTGTCTTGTGATTTTAAACACTATTGAGGCTTAAACAAATAATCAACTGTGTAAAAAGGATAATGCTTGCCTCTTGACTGGCTATTGATGCGGCATGTATTTATTGGTATGAAGTGGCGAAAATGGCTAAAGTGGCTAATGTTGTGAAAGTGGTGGATTCCTCAGTTTCACTAATAGTTAATAAATCTATGCTAAGTCAGCAGTTGTTAGGAAATTCCTCTTCACTGTTTAAGGGACATGTATTGTTCGCCAAAAAACTATGGTATATGATGAATGGTGATTCTTTTTGATATGTGAGTTATAAATTGTGAACTAAACATTTGAGGCTTGATCAGGATGGGCGCTAGTCCAGTGAACCATCGTCATCAAAATTTTGAAAGGGCTAATGTGATAAACTTGAAATCAATTTTCTTGGCTAATGTGACAAACTTGAAATCAAATTTCTTGTCTGTCTTTTCTTTGGGCTTGCACTTATTTACTTATTTATGTTAATTGTCTTTGGGCAGTGGGGTGGCTGCATCTGATCCTGTGTGGAGATTGAAGTACAGAGGACTATGTGTTGGACAATGTTTTGACCCTTTTTAAGCACCTGGAAGCATCCAGAGTTGACTTCTTTCTATTGTTTAAAGAATAACCTACTAGCTGAAATTCATAATGATAGACAACACTTTGAACAATAAAGATGTGATATTGATTGGCATCCTTATGACATGTTTTCTCTTGTAGTCTTGTTCATGCAATTTACAATACAAGTGGTTGCCATTTAAGCTAGAAATTTCAGTACTGCACATTCCGAATTCAAATACATATGCATGTGATAGAGTTTCTAAGGGAATGACTCATTCAGAATCCTTTTGGAGAAAAGGTTCGAGGACCGCAGATTTGGGATTTTTCCCAGGAGGGCCCTTGTCTCTGCGCAGGAGCTCTCCCAGTCGGAGTGTAATTAACCTATCCCAATTCCCTCCCTCAAAAAGAACCCCAGCTTTCCCATCGGTGATTCGCTGTACAATGCCACAGTACTTGTAATAAGGGCTATTAGGGTTGTTCACAATGGCAATCATACCAGGCAGCAACAATGGCAATTCAGGTGCTTTTGGCTTCTTTGAGCTCACAAGTGCCGCAGTTGATCCAGAGTCTGCAACCAATGGCTTTTTGGGAGGTGGGTTTTTCTCAATGAACTTCTGCAACCCCTTCTCCCCACCAGGAAATCCCCCAGTAAGCCCCATAAGCTCCTTTTCAAAAGCATCTTCTTGAACGCTTTTAAGAGCACTTGCCGCAGAACTCTCTGATTTTTCTTCATCTGTTTCAGCAGCAACGGCTGCTGATACTTGTTCTTCCACATCTTTTTGTTCTTCAACATTTCTTGTAAGCTCTTGTAGCAGACCTTCTTCACCACTGCAAAGCCCTCTGCCTCCCAAGATTTCAGATAGATTGAATTTGGCACATGGCCTTAGGGAATGGATCGATGGCTGTTTGTGAATTGTGAAAGACGATTTATGAGCACGATTGGAGAGATCATTTCTTCCAAGAAAATTGGATTTGAGAAGAGGGCCTTGAAAGCTTGGGAGAGTTATGTTAGAAGCCATGTTTTACTACTGCAATCAACGGAGAGAGAGTGAGAAGAGAGAGAGAGAGAAGGAGAAGAATAAGAGAGAAATATCGACACTTTTAATGTGGCCATAAGAGACTCTTGTTGGGATATGTCCTATGATCCTATCTTCCCCATCTGTTTGATGTCTGTAGTATTATTGTCTTCATCTGTGATGTAGGCCAGCAAAACGACACGTGCCAAACACATGTACCCATAATTTCAATATACACACCTCATCACTCACAATATCCGTACTTGCTGCGTCGACTAAACATTTATTTCCTCATTACATCTCAATCATCTGTGAATAAACTAATTCGTAAATAATAATTTTTATATTTTGAAAAATCTTTAAAATTATAGAAAAATCTTAATAACCGACTATCAATTTCGGAGAAGTCTTAGGTACAACTGCACTATATGTCGAAGTGGGATTAGATGAGACGCTTATGTATCGGTCTCATTCATTTGTGAGTGTGTTGCTGTATAGGGCAGTCGAACCTAAGACTTTCTCCCAATATAGAGTGGCCAAAGGATTGGGCTCGTTGTGAGGCCCAAATAAAATTCAACGCAAAGAATTGGGCTCGTTGTGTGGCCCAAAAGTGATGGAAGTGTGCAAAATTTGGCAATGTGTTCCCTCCGGTTGGGCATGGCTGAACCTGACGTGGCAAACCAACAAGGCAACAAGTAACCCGGGAAACTGAACGAGGGTGATCTGGTCATTTCACATCAATCAGAAACCCCTTGGGTCCACCGTCCCCTCCGTCCCAAAACCCTCTCATATCAAACCGCCATTTTCCTCCGCTCTCTCTCGCCGGCAATCTGAACCGTCAGATTCCGATGAAATCGTTACCCACTCTCACCGTCGCTGGATTTCTATCTCGATTTCTTTCCAATTGTACTTTTTAATCAACAAAAATAAGTTTTTCATTTCTCAGCGGAAGTTAAACAACCATGGGGAAGAACTCTCGACAGAAGTGGACTCAGAAGCAGAGCAAGCACAGCTCAAACGACGCCGCATTAGACCACTCGGATTCAGAAGAGGAGATAGATATAGTTGACGAAGAAGTTAGCGAAGTAAAAACGAAAAAGAGCAGAAATGGTAAAGAAGAGAGCTCGGTTAGGGTTTCTAAGGATTCGCGCCCCGGTGAGAAGCGAAGACCGCGAGAGCGTGGCAATGGCGTCGAATATTCGGCTGAGGTCGAGCACACTGCTTCGAAGAGGAGAAGAGATAGTGAGAGGAAGGATGGGAAGGAGAAGGTTCCAGAAGTTCGTAGAGGAACGGAAGACACTGGTAATGTGACTGAATTCTCTGTGTGGGTGTTTTCCATTGTGCTTTGAGTTTTTGGATTTTTGAGTTTTTGCTGTTTCTGGTGATGATTGCAATGTAGTTTGAGGTTTTACTGCATCTTGATGAATTTTTTATTTTTATTTTATTCTTTTCCAACATTGCTGTTGATGATTTGTACACACATTTGAGTGCGGTCAAACTGATTGATATCATGCATCTGAAAAAGTATATATGTTTGAATTTGTAGAGATGCTTCTGAAACATGAGGTGCGAAATCCTGAGCTAAAGAAGGAGCTTGAGAAACATATTAGCAGGAGCAGGGATGGCTCTGTTGAGAAGGGAAAATATAAAGATTATGTGAGAGATGATAATGAAGATTCAGCTGAGGTCGAGTACATTGCTTTAAAGAGGAGAAAAGATATTAAGAGGATGAGGAAGGATGTGAAGGAGAAGGTTCCAGAGGTTGGACAAGGAATGGATGACACAGGTAATGTGATTGAATTCTCTTTGCGAGTGTTTACGCCATGCTTTGAATTTTTTATTTTTTATTTTAAATTTTAAATACTGTTATTGTTCCTATTAATGTTTACTGTACAATGTGAAATGTACTTTGAGGTCTTGATGCTTCTTAATAAGAATATAATTAATCTTTGAAAAGTTTCTTTTGATGATTTTTATACACATTGAGTGCACTCAACCTGATTGATATCGTGTATCTTTTTAAGTTTATATGTTTCACTTTGTAGAGAGGTATTTGAAAGATGAGGTGCGAAATCCCGAGTTAAAGGAGGAGCTTGAGAAACAAATTAGGAGGAACAGAGATGGCTCTGTTGACAAGGCAAAATATAAAGATTATGTAAGAGATGATAATGATAGTCGGCGGTCTTCAACGGGCAAGCATGCCAAGGATAGAAGATACATGGATGATGAAAATTATAAAGACAAGTATGGCGAAGATGCTGACAGAAGTTATAAGGTGAAGCACGGAGAAGACGGTGACAGAAGCTATAAGGTTAAGCACGGAGAAGACGGTGACAGAAGTTATAAGGTTAAGCACGGAGAAGACGGTGACAGAAGTTATAAGGTTAAGCACGGAGAAGACGGTGACAGAAGTTATAAGGTTGAGTATGGAGAAGATGGTGGCAGAAGTTATAGGGTTAAACATGGAGAAGATGCAGAGAGAAGTTATAAGGATAAGTATGGAGAAGATGGTGACAGAATTTATAAGGTCAAGTATGGAGAAGATGGTGATAGAAGTTATAAGTATGGAGAAGATGGTGACAGAAGTTATAAGGATAAGGATGGAGAAGATGTTGGCAGAAGTTATAAGGTAAAACATGAAGAATATGGTGACAGAAGTTATAAGGATAAGGATGGAGAAGATGCTGACAGAAGTTATAAGGTAAAGCATGGAGAAGATGGTTGTGACAGAAGTTATAAAGATAAGTATGGAGAAGATGGTGACAGAAGTTATAAGGTCAAGTATGGAAGAGATGGTGGCAGAAGTTACAAGGATGGATATGGAGAAGATGCTGACAGAGATAGGAGGCACAGGGATAGCAAGCCTAAGGAAGATGTTGATTGGAAGAAAACACACTGGGAAGACAGGCACAAGGATGAGCCTGCCTTAATAGATCACAATGGTGACAGGTCAGGTACTAAGTACACAAGGGATAAAAGTAATGCTGGTGGAATTCAATATAAGAAATCAAGATTTGATAGTCGTAATTATGACGACGGTCAAAACACTAGATACAGTGATGATAGGGGAAAGAGAGATGATGATAAAGAGGACCAAATCTACAGTAGGTGCCTAAGTACCAGGGAACATGCTGATGCAGAAAAGAAAATTACAGGCAGAGGCATGGTAAAGTCTGTTGATGATAAAGAAGATTCTCACAAATGCTGTGTTGATGCAGACTTTAATGCAAGTCGTAAAAGACAGATTAGTTTCCCTAGCTCCTATTCTCATGTTGCGAAAGACCAATGCAGGTAATTGTTTTTCTTCTTATTTTATGTTCTCATCATGTGGTAAGGACTTTTAGAGAATGCAGTCTTGTATTGTACTCATGAATGCAGCAAGTGTTGTTATGTTCAAATGAATTTTGTGTGTGCATCTTTTGTCTGCTTGCTGCAGCAAGCATTGTTTTTGCTTAGGAAAGGCATTTGTTGTTCAGTGTTGAATGGTTATGCATGTTTCAGTGCCTAGTTGTAGCGGTTTTTGGAATGAATGGTATTGTGCCAATAATTATCTGTTTCAAAAATGGACTTTGTAGACCATACTGATAAGTGACATGAAGATGAATGAGTTGTATATGGATGTCAGGCATTAATCCTCTATGATGAAGGGAAATATTGAACAATGGGACATGCTGAAACTTTTCTAATTCAGTCAAATTAGCTTGTGACTACTTTTATGTGCTCTTTACAATTTTAAGTAGTAATTTGCATATAGGGACTTGGAGTTTGTCTAGATATGTCATAACGATCTTATGGTTGCTAGTGCTTCCCTTTTTTTTCTTTTTTCTTTTTTTTTCTTTTGGTCATTTGGTTTGACAAGAAGCAATCACTGTCAAAATATTTGTGCTCTAATGAATGTCCTTGTGGACCTTCTTTAGGCACTCAAGGGAAGCAGAATTGATGTCTGGTGACTCTGAACCTCAAGAAAGGGTTAGGCATAGTCTCCATTTTAAGGAGGTTGCAGATGTTTGTGGAGTACTCAAACAGTCTTCTTTGTCTAAGCCTACCAATAGACTGATTGACAAGGATGACAGCCATTTAGGTGACTCATCCGCTGAAAGGTGCTTGAATCCTGATGCCTGTGCTTCTGCTGTGCATCTAGTTGATGATTCTAAGTTTACCACACGGTATTAAGGGGAGTTTTGATAGTAAAGAATTTGGAAAGAGGAGTGGTGTTACCAAGGACAGAGACTCGTCTGGTACTGAAGGCAAAGGAAATTTGCAGCCGCCTTCAGAGACACCTCCTACAGGTGAGTTATCCCGGGAAGATATTGATGGTTTCTCTTCTTTATCTTCTGTCAAAGCTGATCAATTGCCTAGCAACTCATGGTCCAATTTTCCTCCACCTCGCCATCGATACAAGAGAAATAATAGTTCCATTGTTGGACGAATGTATGGTAATGCCAGGAACGGTGCTCCAGTTAATGCCAGGAGTGCTGTTCCAAATCGGCCTTCTCCAGTAATGAACAGCTTCACTCATTTCCGTCATGGTCCTCCCCCTGTTGGTTTACATCCAGTTATGCATCAGTTTTCTGCTTTGCCAATGTATGGTGTCAGATCTGTGATGGATATACGCCCTTTATTTCCCCATCATATCCATGATGCTGACAGGTTCATCAGGCAAGACCATTCACTTGGGTGGCAGAATCCTATTGATGGCTCTCAGCCTCTTCCATTGTATGCGTGGGATGAAATTAACAGTGTTGCCCAGACTAATTCTCTAGCATATGGGAGGCTTGACTGGAACCATAATAGAGAACCAATTGATGGCCAGCGGTTGGAAATAAGAACAGATATGTGGAAGGGCCCACATGATGGTGTGAATCCAGAGTTGCCTTCTGTACTTCAGGCAAAGGATCCTGCAGTACGTACACAAGAGGATGAAATTTGGTTAAGAGCATCAAGTCTGCAAGTTCAAAATGAAGAGAACCAGTGTGATGATCTTGTGGACAAGAGTCAGAAGATTGAAATTGGTCAAAACAGTGATGCTTTAGCAAAGGAACCACCTAAACCATCCAACAGTATTGCTGAACAATTACCTGAACTTTCTAAGATATCCAAGGATGATGATGATTGTCTTTGGCTGGTGTATCTTTCTAAGCTTGATATTTCGGCAGAGCTTACTCATCCAGAGTTATATAATCAATGCCTAAAACTAATGGATGGAGAACAGAGTCAAAATGTTGATGAAGATTCTTTGAAGCTTCTCTATCTGGAGGTAAAATTTATAATTGGATCATGTGGTTTATCTACTATAATGTTACTTTTCGAATCATAATGGTATTTTCTTTGGTTTACAGGAGGTTGTAAAAACCCAAGTGGAGCTTTCCAAACTTGCCTCGAGTGCTTCTCTTTTTGTTTCCATAAATGATTGTGTTTTTCAGGTATGAACATGGTCAGACGTTATATAATTAGTACCAAGTTACCAACATAAAGTGATGTAGAAATTTGGACCCTTTCATGATTATGTTATAAAAATACAACAATTTTTTAAGTATTGGTATTTGGTTTTGCGATAGCCTAATATATGGGTTTAACACTTCTGATTTGTGATTATTTTGTAGAGAGCCATGTCCTTTTACAAGCAGCAGAAAGAAGAAACGAGGGCCATACCTCTCCCCTCATTATTCAACAAACAGAAGGCATCATTTTGTAGCGCAAAGAACATGGATTTTGTTCCGAATTGTGCCCGAGAGAAGCAAACAGAGCCAATTTCATCTTCCAATGGGTCCAAACCAGAGCAGTTGCTTCCTGCTTGTTCTGCCCCCTATAAGAAAGTATATGAGTTTGTTTCTGTTGTCGGTTTGGATGCTTCAAATGGCTGTATCAACAACAATTGTCCTACTATCAACCATGCGTCGCAATCTGCTCCTGGCTCACCTGGTCACCTGAGCAGAGCCGGTGACTCCGGAGGCGGTGAACATTCTGCTGGTAGCGCGGATGATTGGATGTTAGTTGATACTAGGTGTGATCATATACCATTTTCAAAAGTGCCTGATGAGGGTGTGATGGGTCACTCAATTGGGTCTGGGTCAGTGAATGTAAGTCGGATACATGCTGCTTTTGAAAGTACACATTGAAACATTTTTTACTTTTCTCCGATCAAAATTATGCCTTCTCTTTAACCTATGATTTGTGGTTGCTGCCTTTGTTTGCTTCATTCAGTCTGGTGCTCTTTTTTGTTATCACGTTTCTACGTTGCATGAATAGTCTAGGTGCCTGGATCATCAAACTGTTTAGGTTCATATTTATTTATGAAATAGGAAGCCAATCCTTTATTACAATTTAACAAATAAATATAATTTCAATTTTATTTTAAATGTTTTTAAATAACTCTAATCTTCGTAAAAATAATCATTGAGATATTTAAATCTGAGGTTTCTATGTTCATCATTTTCTCTCATATTAGTGGCGGATCGGTCAAGGGGAGAGTGAAGGCTATGCCTAGCCCCCACTCTGTCCTTGTACTTATGAAGTCCCGCATAATGGACAAATCGTAAACAATTGTGAATTGTATTATTCTGTGCTCCACTATGAACACGAAAAATTATTGGATCCGCCATGGGAGACTATTGTTATGATTGTCAACAGTCAGCAGCGCCACATGATTCAGTTGTCAATGATCAGCAATGGTTTGTGCATGTCCACCTTGGAGCTTGTTCCACGGTACAGTCAGTTCAGTCATCTACAACTCGAACGAACCCATGTTCCACCACACATAGGACAGAGCAGTAAGCCCAGTGGCTGATCCACCAATTCTCACGCCCAGTTTGATTAGTCCGCCGCTACGCAAACAATGCAAATAAGAGTAGAAAATAAGATCCAAAGGAACCATAAACTATAAGATGAGATAAAAACATGGAGGTCTTCAGAACATGGTACCCGCAAGCTGCTGAAGATTATATCATAAAGTATCTTAAGAAAGATAGAGAGACCACGAGCCTGGAGCTGGGGTCTAGGATATCTGGACTTCGGGTTTATGGAAACAAAGAAACTGGATTTTGGAAGCCTGATAACAAGTGTGTTCTAAACTTTAGCATTGAGGATACTAGGTTAGCTCTGAGGAAATTTGTGTCTTCTAACCCATCTACAGATTCAGATATCAAACCAGATTGGTCTTTTGCATCTACTGTCTATGGTGGTCCTGCTGGGATATTGGCACAATTGTTGGAACTGAAGTCATGGTCTGAGGAGCAGACCATTTTCCATTTCTGTTCTTGTTCAGTGCTGATGGTGTATGAGAAGGAGTCAATATTGCAAGGGAGGAATTCAGGTGCTGAAATCAAACTCATCGATTTCGCGCATGTCATCGAAGGCAAAGGTGTTATTGACCATAATTTTTTGGGTTGGCTCTGCTCCTGTCCTAGTGCCTGAACCAACTGTGAGAAGAACAGCATTTGTACTCATTTTGTACTAATAACATCATAGATTTTCAATTTCTCTTCTCATAATGATCCATTTCCTTACTACTAAAATAAATAGACCCAGCTCATGATTTCAGGTGCTGATGTTTTTTTTTTCATTTTTCAGAACATCTATTAATCCTAGATGTAAATGTGCCATGCTTACTCTGGCAAACTGGAAAGTTGAAAACAATTTGATGATTTAATTGCCTCCACACAATCTTGTTGCCTCCATATAGTTGAAAATATTTACACAACTCTTTTACATGCCATTGCTGGTCCCATCAGATGAAAACAGTGCTGCTAATAACTGACATCATATCTTTTTATTTGAATTAAACTAATGACAATGCTTTTGTCTGTTTAATTTTTATCCATTTCATTGTTTAAAAGCCAGTGCAGCCATTTCCTTTCCTGTAATGGCAAGGAAGACTGCAGATTTAAGAATTATTAAGGGTGGTGCTAGAGGCACCAACTTTGGGCACCACCTTGGGCACCAACTCTCTAATAGAGATGGAGCCCGCCAATACAACAGGTCCCATGCTCTATTAGAGAGTTGGTGCTCAAGGTGGTGTCCAAAGTTGGTGCCTCTAGCATTTTCCATTATATAAAGCTTATGAAAATGTCGGGGATGGAATTTGTAAGGTTTCAAGTAGGGGGTGGCAATTTCTGATACGACCCATTACATGACTCGAAACCCGCACGGAAAAAACACGACACGAACCCGCACGATTAAAAAACAGGTCATTTTCAATTTTTTTATTTTATTTCATTCAATTCACGTACTCTGATTCGGAAATATTCTTTATTCTAGAATCGGGTCGTGACATGATAAATTTTGGGAGAGAGTGAGGGAGGAAGGAGGTGAAGAGAGGGTTGGGGAGGGGGAGGGAGAGAGGAGGGAGGCGATGGAGTGGTGAATTTGGGTGGTTGATTAGTGGTTTGATGCTCTGTGGATTGGTGGGTGGGATGGAAATGGTGGATATTGTCGATGAGTGTTTTTCTTTTTTTTTTGGGTAAATACGGAGCTGTCATAAGCAAACATGGAGAGGGCCAGAACCACATACATGTGGGTGTGAAGCATCCACTAGGACAGCACAAGGAAACATAAATACTTTAATAAACAAGACAATCACAATAACTTCAGAAGGACGAAAATCCATCAGCAGGGGAGATAGCAAGGCCCCAGACAAAGAAGAAATGTGAAGAGCAAAACACCATGATCTATGTTGGTTCAGGGAGGCCATCCATCGTAAGAACACAAACCAAAGAGGGAGGGGGTTGTGTAACCCAACAAAGAGGGATTGGGTGATTTTGCCTTCTTTTTTCTTTTTTTTTTTTTTTTTTTTTTTTTTTTTTGGTTACAAGGCAGGCCGAAGCCAGAAAAGAAAAAAGCTAACAAGGCACAGCCCTACTTTGGGCTCTTCCTAGATCATCATCCAGCAACAAGCTTGAGAGGGAGACAGGAGCAGACTCATAGATATGAAGGCCCAAGGGTAACTCGTACCCCAAGTTAGCAAGGTGATCAGCTGCTCTGTTTTGCTCCCTGTAGATATGAGAGACATTGCATCTCCAATCACGGTTAAGTAACAACTTGCAGTCTTCAATCAGACAAAAAAGAGGATGAGAATGGTTACAAGCCTTAGCAATCAGAGAGACAACAGACAAAGAATCACATTCAATATCAAGGGACCTGATGCCCTTGGCCCAAGCCATTTGCAGACCTCTAAAGAGACTCCATAGCTCAGCCTCAATAATATTTCCAATCCCAATATTTGCAGAGAACCCACAGATCCATGCTCCATTAGAGTCCCTTAGCAAACCACCAGCACAAATCTTCCAAGAACCTGTTTTACAGCTGCCATCCACATTCAATTTGAAGTTGCCAAGACTAGGAAGACTCCAATGGACTTGGATGACCTCTCTAGTAGGCTTAGCATTAACCACAATATTGGCATCAAGCCATTCACTAGAGAAATGCAGAATAGTGTGATGGGGGTTGGGAGGAGGCTCATATCCAGAGTTAAAAATAGAGTTACATCTCCATTTCCAACAATGCCAAATAGAAGCAGTAAAAACAAGAGTCCAAGGAAGGTTTCCGTAGAACATAATCTTGCTCTTAAGGTTGATTCTTAGCCAATCAAAAAAGGGTAAGGAGAAAGAGTGAAGAACATCAAAAGGAACCTTTATGTAATTCCATACCTTAAGAGCAACTCTACAACCTCTGAAAACGTGATCCATAGTCTCAGGAAGGGAGAGGCATTTGTGGCAGTTAGGATCAGTTGTCATCAATCTCTTCTCCCTTTGAACATTGGTAAGGATTTTGCCATGCCCAATTAGCCAAACAAAGTTTTTTAACTTTGGAGGCAAGCATAGCTTCCAAATGAAATCCCAAGGCCAAGGCATAATATCTGCATCATCAAAGAAAGAAAGGTATGCAGATTTAACAGAAAAGGAGCCATTATTTGATAAACCCCATATGCATTTATCATTTCTTTGAGACTCAAATCCAGTATGGATAGCACAAATCCTTTGCACAATTTCATTAGGTAAGACCTGCTCAAGCGCATCAAGATTCCATCCATGGACAGACATAAAATCTCGCACTTTCCACAACAACATATCTTCAGAAAGGGGAATAGCGGAAAAATCCTCAAGCAAGCCACAACCTGCCCAGTTATCCTTCCAAAACAAGATGTCATCACCATTGCCAACCCTCCACTGTAAACCTTTAGGAAGAATCTGAGCACCAAATAAAATTCCTCTCCAAGTATTAGAATAATTAATATGAGCAGACTTATTAAAGTTCAAAATACTTTGATTCTTGAGGTATTTTCGATTCAGAATATGACTCCAGAGGCCTTGGTCTCTTTGCAAAAGCTTCCATCCAGATTTAGCGAGCAACGCTTGGTTCATCAAGTGGGTTTGTTCTTGAGTAATACTACACTTATCACATTTTATCCCACATTTCTATACCACATGATGTGGCATGTTCATGTCATATGTCACATCAATTAAATCAATGAAGTGTATTTTAATAAAAAAAAGTTTAATTAACAGTTTTTTTATAGAGATTTTCTATTTAAACCCCACACTTCTCTTAGTTCACCCAATGTTTTAAGTTCACCCCATCTTTTAATTTAAAATTTCACAATTTCTAAGAAAACCCCACTATCTTCCCAAACTACCCTTAAATATACACCAAACTGAAAAAGTAAGAAATAAAAGAGATTTTCTATTTAAACCCCACAATTTTCTTTGTTCCCAGCAAAAAAAAAACACAAATAAATAGAACCCTAAACCCGAAATTTAGTACTTTCTAGAGAAAGAGAACAACTTTACCTCTCTCCAAGAACTGTAACTGGAATTCCAACACTTGAATATTGTTGAGTTAATAATCAACAAGTCTTTCCATCAACTCCCATGCATATTTAAAGAGGTAGGCTCGTCAATTTTTTATGTCTTTAAAAGATAAGAGTAATATGGCAATAGGATGTAGGGGAGTTTGTATTTTTCTAAAACTTGATATAAAGAGTGGTGGGGTGTGTGGGGTGTGAGGTGTGTGTATAGATGTACTAGGGTTAATTATTAAGTTGGATGACCTTTTTTGTCTTTTTACACAATAATAAAACTTACAGCTTAATGATTTAAGTATTGGGGTGAACAAAAATAAGTGCGGAGTTTAAATAGAAAATCTATTTTTTTAAGTGTTCATAAATCATAAAAGAAAAAAAAAATCAAATAATTTTAATTGATATAGCTGACCACCTCATAAGCCACATAAGGTGGTATGAGAATGTGATAAGATTAACATTATTCTTTTTTCTTTTTCTTTTTAGTTTTAAAAAATCTATTTAATTTTAAAATAAATAATTTTTTATTATCAATTTTTAGGTCTATCTCGAATTCACATCACTAAAAAAAACCACTTGGGAAAGGCCAAGCGAAACTTAACAGATTGATTAACAATCCAACTAACACCGGGAGTTATTCGTAGGTTTTTCATGAGTTCAAGTATCTACGTGCAAAATTTTAATTTTTTGGTACTAATTTGAAACAACTTCCAAAGTTTAAATACTTTTATGTAGGTAACCTTTAAATTTTTATAAGTTAAAATAAGATTTTAGGATCTTCAGTGCAAAGAAAATGTCACAAGGATACCTTAAATCTAGTGAGTAACCTAATCCAATCCAATCATAGGCACCAAACGAGCATGAGACGGCTGAGTGAGAACTAATTTCATGGTATAAGAAAAGACGGATGAAATGAAAAGAGATCTAATGTGAGAAACGGTTGAGACTTGGATCTGCAAAAGGAAAGAGATCAGATGTCTAATAAACACACGTGAATAGATCTAATTCTACTGGTGTGAAGAGACTAGTCATGAACTTCCAGAAGCAACCGTACTTGCCATCAAGAAAGCATGAGTTCCGATATGGAAATTCATCAATGAAAATGAGATATGATCTGCAAAATCAGATCTTCAGATGTACAGCACTGAAACAAAGGGTATATGGATCAGACACAGAATCCAGAGGTAGAATCCTCTTGTTCTTGACCACTTTTTATATTTGTTTTCACTGGTAACTGATACCGTTGATGGAAGTCCTACCAGTGGGGGGAGTGAGAGAGGGGATGGATAAGAAGAAACCTGAAGTAGGCCTGAAAATTTTAATTGGTCTTTTTAATTAAGAAGGAATAAAAGTAATGCCAAATTTCACTTTTAGCAACACTAGATAGGCATCGGTAAAGAGGGAAATCGATGCTACTAGTAGATTAGGCATCAATTTCATAAATAACGATACTAAACAGATATAAAGACATCAGCGCACATTTTTGTTTATTTACGACGATGCCTTTATTCCCCTTTAGCATCATCTACATAAATACAGATGCCTAAAATGATTAGTTTTTATTTTATTTTTAAGAGGTTCATTTTTTGGTGATATACCTCTGATGCCTAAAGTCTGAGTCAACGCCCTAACCCAAAATTTTTACTCTCCCTCGCAAACTCTCTCTGAAACTTCAGCTCCCTCTCAAACTCTAGCCCCAATTCTTCTAACTCCCTCTCAATTTTTTCACTCCCTCTGAACCTGTACCCTAAAAATTCATCTCCTGAACAAAACTCTCCTTCAGTCCCTCTGAAACTCTCTCTTTCTTCTCTCTCCTCCATCACTGCGCCATTCCTGCTAAAACCCTCAGATGCTCAACCATTACGATTCACAATGAGAATCATTCTTCCATTCGATGATTCTGAAGCCAGCTCACACAATTTCTCAAGCTCAGACGCTCAGACGGAAGTTTAAGTCGACGATTGTGTGATTTCATCTCTCAATGAAGCATTTCCCTTTCCCCCAAAAGTTAGGGTTTTGATCACACCCCACACCTCCTCTTATGGTAAGCTTTTCTTCTCTCTTCACAACTAAAATTTAAGCTTAAACATTCTTTCTCTCAATTTTGGGAAAATCTTCAAATTTTTTGGAGTTGCAGAGCCGTAACTTTTAGAAAATGCGAGAACTGTGGAATTTTTTTATGTAATTGTTGTTGTTACATCTTCCTAAGCAAGCATCTGCTACTAATTTGTCTTGTTGGGTTGGAAAGTATAAAATTGTCTAGAGATCTAAAAAGCTACTAGTGGCTGCTTGTTGTAATATCTTTCTGTATCTTTTTCTGGTTTCGTTTCGTACTTTGTTGGTTTGTAGAGTTTCTCTGTTTTGTGTCTTTTGGGAGGGAGGCTTAGAGCTTTTTTGGTCTCAATCATTTTTGTTCCCACTTGTGTAATGCTTTTGTCCTCTCAGGTTTCCATAAACTTTTTAGAGTTAATATTCCATAAACTTTCTCTGTTTTGTGTGTTTTGTGAGGGGGGTTTATAGGTTGATTTTTTGTAGTCTGTAACTTGACGTTTTTAGAAAACCATCAGGGAAACTGAGGCAGTTGTATATGGAGTATCTGCATGTGCCACACTTTATCCTAAAATCTCTCACACTCCTAGATCTAGATATGATGCTAGCGCATTGTTTTTCTTCTTTCTTTTAAGTTCTTCCTTTTGCCTCTCTCTTGTTCTCCCAGATCTAGATCTGATGCTACGCAGCCACCATCTTCCTAGAACTCTGCTTTACTCTCAACGACTCTGCAAAGAAGTATCCAAATAATCCAATACTTGGTTGGCCACTCTCTTGACCCTCTCTGTTCTTTTGTGTTAGATGTGCAATTTTTAATGTCAGTCTTGATATTTTTTGTTCGTTGCAGGTATTGATCTCCATCACTTAGAGCACCAGCATCCCTCCACCTCTAGGTTGCTCACCCTCATTTAGGAAAAATGTGGTATTGATTTTTCTTGGTTTATTTCTCTTTCTCTCTATATTATCAAATCTTGGGGGTTAATTTTTTGGGTTTTTGCTTTGTTCATTTTGGGTTTGTAGTGGGATCATTTCTTTCTCGATATATATTCCAACAATTTTCTGGAATCATATATATTCCAACTATCTTTGCTCTAACGCTTTAATATAAAAATTTCAGGTTCTAGCACATACAATAGTATCCGTTGTCGTGGCTGCAGTAATTGATCTGCAATTGTATTTCAGGTTCTAACACTTACACCAATATGAAATTTTGGTTCTGATTTGAGATATTGGCATGGTATTTGTTAAAGCCTAATTGATGTTTGATTTTAATTATTTTTCTACAGACAGTTGGTAGGAAAGCGTTGAGATGGGTATTAGTGAGCCTTGGATTACTAAAGCATTGAAGATGGAATTTCATCTCATTGGATCGTCCCCAAGAGTAGCCTCAAGAGTAACATATAATTACTAGATAGCTTAGTTCATTTCATTATGTTTTGTTTGCATTGTAAATGTGTTTTTAAAGTATAACATTTATTGTATATTAAATTAGTCTATCTAACTATATTATAATGGATGTAGTGCAGGGTCATTGAGGTTTTTGGGAATACGGTCTTCATCGATGCTAGCTTAGTTTCTAATATGTTTAGTTTGTTATGTGTTGACAAGTGGTTTTGCTATTTTATAAGTATAATTTGTCAGTTTAGGTTTTGAATTGTTCTTTTATCTAAGATAGATCATTTATTAGTTTGGGTAGTTTGTTGGAAGTTGCAATGAAACTTAACTGTTGAAATTTCAGAAATGAGCTTCCTTTCTGTAGCGTTTTAAAAGTTCTCCTCTTCTTTCCCCCATTATTTACCAGAGTGAAGAGGGTAAAAATTTTGTTTAAGGTTTATGTCGTGGATCTTTTCCGACCTGTTTTTGTGTGTAATTTTGGCACTCTGTTTTCTATTATTATTTATATTAAAGCCCTATCACTGACAAAATATTATTTGAAAATGAATGTTTAGATGTTGGTATTTCAATATTGAGAAGATTTTTGTATCCAAAGGCACATTTGACAAAGGTAACCTCTGACCTCTGAGAAATATGCTTCTCATATGTTGACTACTCTGTTCAACCATCTAACAATCTGAGATGTTCTTGTGAAGAAAGAAGCCCACTGAAAGGAAGGCTTTGAAACTTGCAAAAAGAGTAATTCCTATTCACTTATTTTTATATTTACGTTCTTTTTTGTGTTTTTGGGTGGAAGAAGAGGGATGGAATTTTAACCTGCTTACACACATTAGTCCAACTTACAATATCGTAGGTCTGATCAGTACTTATCTCATTGTCTTTCATATGCTGACTGCAAAGGTTCACCATAATTTCTATTATTTAGGTGATTGCTTGTCTTGATGTGAGGACGAATGACAAAGGAGATCTTGTTGTAACCAAAGGCGACCAATATGATGTAAGAGAGCATACAAAAGAGAATGAGGTATTTCAATAATTCTTGACTCCTGCCTTTCCTGATTTTGGTGATTTTTTTTCACAGCAATGTGCCTCTGTTTTTTTGGTAGTTAGGTCTGTGTCAATTGAGAAAAAATGCTAGCTGTGCTTGTCCAACTCTCTACCCCATCACGTGATCATTTAATTGCTAGTTTAAATATGAAGTGGGATCCAATTAATGACTTCTTGTTATCTAATTAGATTGATTGACAAATTAGATTTTCTTCTTCACCAATATGATTTCGTAAATTTGCATATTGGTTCATTTGAAGTGACAACATATCTTATGCAAATTTAGTACCTTGCACTTTTTAAGCTTATATTCATATTTTGTGTTTACATTCTATGTGTTTTTTTTTTTTCCAATATAGAGCTAGAAGGAAAGACACGTACACCCAAATGGAATTGGATGAGGTGCGAGAAGAATTAGCAAGTCATGTCCTAGAATGGCTTTTTGATTAAGCTAAACATTCCTTCATTTTACATTGCTTTCTAGCTAGTATTTTGCTTATGCATAGACAAGTATGGATAATTTGTGGTGTAGGGCTGGTAAATTTGTGATTTGGATGTGACAAGTATGGATCATTCAAGTATTTTGCTTATATATATATAGAAAATTATGGATATATTTAAATTACTGTTGATATAATGTTTTTTTTTAATGAGTAATGGCAACACAACATGATTTGGAAATGAGGCCTTTCTTAAATACTATTACTGTAACTAAGTAAAGTGTGATGTGAAATAAGCAAAATACCTACCCTTTCCTTACATTAATAATGCCTATTGTTTATAACAACTTCAGTTTTCCAGAAATAACTGAAGTTGAAAGATAGAAACAACAGCTAGACATCCATTATCACTGATGCTTAAAACGAGAAGCAGCATCAACATTTAACCACCAGCACTATTGGAGGCTTTTCACGTCCGCAAAATAAAAAAAGCGATGATGTATAACATAATTCACAACACCATTATTTGTTTCTATGATGTTGTAATTGATAATATGCATCAGTATAGTAGATATCACTGATGCTGTTACAGCTCTTTAGCCTCCTCTCTTTTGAAAGTACTGATTCTGTTTTGGGTTTAGGAGTCGGAAGTCAACCTTTTTTTGGCACCCGGAAATCATTTAGGCATCGGAGTTTACTTGATATCCGATGTAGTAAGTGATAAACAGCGACAGAGAATATCCGTTGCCTATTACATAGGAATAGGCAACAGTCACCAATACCACGGTATTTATGTGTAATAGGCAACGGATTTTATCCGTTGCTAAAGCCCTTTTTTGGCATAGTACCTAGCTAACTCATTAAGTACTTAACTACCGTGGCATGTCCAAGTCAGCTGCCACATAAGGTAGTTTAAAAATATGGCATAAGATTGTGGTATGTCTAGCATTTTTTCACAGGATTTCACCAAAAAATATTATGATTTCACCAAAAAAATCCAAAATTTATTCTTTTTATTATTATCACAGGATTCCAAATAACAGTCAGAAGCATTTTTTCTTCATGGCATTTGCACAGTTCATGAAAGTTTACCCCAACTACCTAGTTTTCAGACCCATAAATGAATTGAACCAGAAAAAGTTGTCAACTCCCATCAAGTTAACCTTGTAGGCACAAGACTAGCATGGCAACAGATTCTACCAAGATCTTCACTTTCCAAAGTTGAAAAGAGGTCTAATTCTTCTTGCAAAGATGCCATTCGGATGTGGAACATCTGTTGTTTTTTACATTCTAACAGTCCCCTAACATGTCAGCCTTTCCGCCTCTAGAGGACCAAACACGTAGAATTAATTCAACATACATTGAAAGTTTCCAGATGCATGGATCTGAATTCAGCATCTTCAGCTCTAATAAAATAATAAGTTACATTGGTTAACTACTCTTCCTAAAGTCTAAAGCTAATAGGACGTAGACAGACTATAATTTGCATATTCTACTAATCATAATGTGAAATTGAAACCACGACTCCAAGACGCCTCCTCATTACACCGTGAGGCATAGTTACATTCACGCTTTTGGGGATGATGATCCTTTCTGGAAAGTTTGTATGGAAATTGAAGATTCCTCCTAAACTGCACTTCTTTTTCTAGCTTGCTTATCAGGGGAAAATACTATCTAATGAGCAAAGAGTTAAGGGGAATCTAGATGTGGATTCTTCTTGTCAAATTTCATGTCGGCCTGGAGGTATGGGATACTGTTTTGAGTCTTCACTCACCTGCACACTTCTTCCTCTCTGAGCCTAAGCCTTGGCTCTTAAGTAATTTGCTTTCCAAGGTTAAAGGCCCTGATGGTATTGGTTTGGGTATCCTTTTTGCCTTCACATGTTGGTACCTGTGGAAATGGCGAAATAAGCAAGCTTTTAGTAAAGAGGAAGGTTTGCCTTCTAATTCTAGAGATGTTATTTATGCTGCTGTTGTTGAGTGGGTTAATTCTATTTCTATCCCTGGCCAGAAGCTTGATAGAATGCATATATTTCTTGCCTGGGATCCTCCTATAGTTTGCTAATTTAAACTCAATGTGGATGGTTCTAGGAGGACTGCCACTAGTCTTATTGGAGCAGGAGGTGTCCTTCGTGATTCCTAAGGTGACTGGATTGCTGGTTTTTCTGTGAATTTGGGTAAGGAGCAAATTTTGGAGGCTGAGATATGGGGGCTGTATTTTGGGCTGAAGCTTGCTGTCGAGAAAGGTATTTCTAACCTTGCTATAGAGATGGATGCTGCTGTTGCTATTTCTCTCATCTAGCAAGTCTATTTCTTGCAATGTCATCCACTTGCTGCCTTGATGCATAGTTGCTGTAGTCACATGAGGCAGATTGGCACATGTCAACTTGCTCATATCTACAGAGAAAAAATTGTGTTGCGACTGTATGGCCATAACTGGAGTTACAACTTAGACCTGGGGGTTTGCTATTTTGAGGAGGCCCCTGCCTGGGTTAGTTCATTCTTGGTGGATGATTTGTTAGGTCTTGCTAGACCTCGATGTGTGGTGGTTAGGTATTGTTCTTGGGGTTTTCCCCCCATTTTATCCAAAAAATAAAAATAAAAATCGATAGCCATGAGCATAATGCGAAGAAGAAGTATCAACACATAATTGAATAGTGAAATGAGCATACTTCAAAACACAAAACTGGGTCTTAGAAAAGCTTAATTTCTCAAGAAACAAGATTCAGCTCCAAAGTGATTGAAAACAACATTTATCCTAATTTTAAAACTTCCCCACCTTCTTTGTGATATTGAAACAGAAAACCAACTCCCACAGAACATATAAATCCAGCCTATTTTTCACCACCTACAAACTGGAATAAAACAACCACATATGCACTTGTAATTTGTAAACCCAGAGAAAGAAAAAAAAAAAAAAAGAGCTCACTTTAGAAGAACATTAAGAGCACCTCCACCCATGTAGGCTAAGGCAAGGCTAAGGCAAGGCAAGGGCTGCCACTATTCATGTGAATAGTGCCAGCCTTGCCTTAGTTGGTTCCACCCTTGGAAGGCTAGGGCAAGGGCAAGAAAAAAAAAAAGATTATGCAACAAAATATAAACAATTTAGAAAGTGAATAAAATTGTTATGTATTTATAGGGAAAATATCTATAATTTTTTGGTATTTAAAAAAAAAAATTGAAAATTTTTTGTATTTTTTTTACTCGCTGATGTCAGCATAACATCAGCGTTGACGTCAGCGCCTTCGGGCTGCAGCCCAGGCAAGATCTGCCTGTGGGCTTGCCCAGTTCGATGGGACCCACAATTTGCTCGGTCTATTTTTCTTCCGCTGGAGCTGTCTTGGGCTGCCTTGGGGGGCCTTTTGCCCAGTCTTGGGTAAAGGCTGGAGGTGCTCTAAATGGGTCATCCAGATTCAATAGAGTCAATAACAAAAAAAAAAAAAAAGGGTAAATGGAGGAAAACCTCCTTGGACTATTTCTGACTGTCGAAATGTCCACATGAATTTTTTTTTTTCAACCAATTTGGCCCTCAGATTATTTTAAAGGGTCAATTTAGCCCCCGCCGTTAGTTTTCATACAATTTCATCCAATTTTCTGTATAAATGTCACGTGTGAAGCTCACGCCCTCAACCTAACCTAGGCCTTCTTCAAACCTATCTCCTGCGCCGCCTCTCCCTCCTCCACCAAGCGCCACACCAAGATCTCTGCCATTGGCGCCGGCAACGTGGGCATGGCCATCGCCCAGACCATCCTTACCCAGGACCTCGCCGACGAGCTCGTCCTCGTCAGGGCCAAACCAGAGAAGCTCCGCGGCGAGATGCTCGACCTCCAGCACGCCACTGCCTTCCTCCACCGCACCAAGATCATAGCCGACGTCGACTACGCCGTCACCGTCGGATCCGACCTCTGCATCTTCACAACCGGGGGCCACCAGATCCCCAGCGAGTCCAGGCTCAACCTGTTCATGGATTTTTTTCCCTTCTAAATTAATTGGGTTTTCGACTTGGGGGTTTCAAATTGTCAAAGAATTATGATGGTCAAAGAAAAGCATTAATACCAAGCTAAATCAGTAATACAAATATTGGGATTTTCGGCCAGCTAAGCCTGGCAGCCTTCTACATTGTTCTGCTCCTCACTCTCTCTCTTCACGTGTAACATGCGGAGATAGATAAGATAAGGAGGGGGTATATGAACACCACAAGATCATATACCCAGCAATCGGGTTGTCAGGTCGGGTACCAATTTGGACTCTTCGCGGTTTCGATTCCTCATTGTTGATCATCTTGATGTCAACGCTCAGGATATGCATATGGGTTTTGATATGAAATTTCTCAGATTTTATCAATTTTGGATAAAACATGGTTCTGTTTTTTCGTTTAGGGAAGAGAGGGATGAAGAAGACTGGTAATAGGTTTATTTTGGACCAAAAGATTTAAGTTTAGCATGTTTTTTGTTTTTACATTTTTTTAATTTTTTTAAATATTTTACTTTGTAAAATGACAAACTTACCCTTATAATTGACGGAAAATTGGATGGAAGTGTAGAAACTTGACAGTAGGTGTTAAATTGGCGATAAAATTTAGTATAAGGGCTAAATTGGTTGAAAAAAAAATTCAGGGTGGACATTTTGACAGTCCAAATAGTCCAGGGGGTTTTCCGCCATTTACCAAAAATAAAAAAAATAAAAAATTAGGTATTAAACATAATTAACTTTATTAATTAGTATTTGAGACATTTGGTATTTTAGTTTGGGTTTTAATATTTATAAAAGAATTGTTATTTTGGATAAGGCCAAAGAGGAGGCTCAGATTCGTTGACCCACCTTATATTAATCACTGAAAAGACAATTATACCCTGTTTATTAAAATATTTATTGGTCTCCCTTTTTGATCGGATTAGATCTCTCTCTCTCTCTCTCTCTCTCTCTCTCTCTCTCTCTCTCTCTCTCTCTCCACAGCAACAACGACTACAGCCTTCACTTGCGATTGCGATGGAATTCTCAAGCTGCTCATCCCTTCGGCCTTCACCGGTAACTCCAAGGTCTTCTAGCTCAAGATGAAGAGCGATTACGATCGCTATCTTGCTGAGTTCAAGATCAAAGTATTTTTATGAGGTACTTGAGGAGGACATCCATCAAGTAATTGTCGAAAACCAGTTATTTGACAGGATGTAATTATACAGAAAATAACTTTTATCTTCGTTGAAATTATAGAATGTATATTAGAATTTACTGGAAAATTTTGAGATTCTCAACTCTTGGTTTCATTCTTGGACAAAATTTACCAATTTGTAAGATGAATAACCCATTTCTCTGTTTCTCATCTTGTCTTCATCAATCTTCACTATCATAATCCAATATTTTGAAATTTGTCATTATTTGTCAATTTGCATACTTGTCTTCATCAATCTTCACTATCATAATCCAATATTTTGAAATTTGTCATTATTTGTCAATTTGCATATTGAGAAAGACAGGCCCATCAACTATGCATTGATATTGATTAAGAGAACGATGCTTGACAATAAGAACAAAAAAATTTTGGTGGAAGATGATCCTACATGATTTTTGTACATAATATTTGGATTTATATTCGATTTGGGTATGATTGATTGTATTTGTCCGTAATATTTGGTATGGGGGTATGATCTTATGGTTAAATTTATTTATTTTTCTCCATGTCTTTGTCTTTTGTTTCTGCTTGCAGCATTATATTTCTTTATTTTTCAGTAGGTGAAATTTTATACAAGTTCTACATTGCAGTTTTGGAAACTACATTGCAGTTTTGGTAATTATAATTGGATTTTTGCACTTTCCTGGGCCTTCAACCTCACCAATTTGAAGAGTAGAGGCTACCCAGATGAGGATTTGGGTGGGCAAGAGAAGAGTAGAACTACCCAAGAGCAAGGGAACTCAAAATTGGACTTTTGGAAACTGGAAACTGCATTGCAGTTTTCATTTAATTACAATTTGATTTTTGTTCTTTCCTTAGCCTTGAACCTCACCAATTTGAAGAGTAAAGGCTACCCAGATGAGGAATTGGGTGGGCAAGAGAAGAGTAGAACTACCCAAAAGAAAGGGAACTCAAAATTGGACTTTTAGAAACTGGAAACTGCATTGCAGTTTTTATTTAATTACAATTTGATTTTTGTTCTTTCCTTAGCCTTCAACCTCACCAATTTGAAGAGTAGAGGCTACCCAGATGAGGAATTGGGTGGGCAAGAGAAGAGTAGAACTACCCAAGAGCAAGAGAACTCAAATTGGACTTTTGGAAACTGAAAACTGCATTGTAGTTTTGGAAACTGCATTGCAGTTTTCATTTAATTACAATTGTTTTTGTAGTTGTTTTCGTTTTCGTTTTTGTTTCTTTAACATAATTGATATCTACATTATATTTTTCGCTAAGATTAATTTAGTTTTTGTATTTATCATCAACAATTGTTTAATATATTCCACCTTCATATGAGGTATAGTTCAGTTGGTTGAGCTCTTCCACCTCCATCCGCTCCAAACATTCAATGAATATTTTGTAAATCCCCTCATCCATTCGCTTATACTTCCAAAAAACAAAAAAAAGTTTGCACAAATACTGCCTGGATTATATGCAATACCAACTTTCGTTTGATAAATGTTAAAGAATAAAAAATGGTTTATGAAGAGAAACCGGCCAAGCCAAATTTATCACTAAAAGTATTAATTTTCAACTATCATTTATAATTGAGATTTTTGTGATTAGAATATAATGCGGTGGGCGGTATGATTTATCACAGAGACTTTTGTCGTTTCTTATTGAAAGACGAAACAGCCCAGAAATGAATTTAAAAAGTTTTGAATCCATGCGGAGTGAAATCAGCATAAATTGAATGCCAAAAGTTTCTTTGTAGGTGGAAACGAAAGTTTAGGGGGTAATATTTATGCAGACTTGCCATTTCCATTCAATTGCATGTTGTAAATATCTCAAAAATGGTGGCTACAAGGTTTGCTTAACTGCCCGCACAGTTGGCTTGGTGGACTATCGAAAATAGCATCCAATGTGCACTATCGAAAGTGGACATGTGGCATAGTATGCTTGCTTTAGAATGAGTGGCATTGTGTGTAATTTTGGTAATTTTTAATGATATTTTTGTAAAATTAAGTACTACATTTTGGTCTTTGGCGTTATGCTAATTAGATGAAATTGTATTTCTATCTTCCAAATTAGTAAACTATATTGTGTTTTAAAACTAAAGCTCCCAAAAAAAAAAATCACATATTGTAAGCTTCAAAATGCAAATTAGACCACAATTCCAATCCCAACTAATCAATAATACGACCAATACAAATATGAATATAACAAATAAATATTTTTCTTCTACTTCCCCAATTGCGATTAGAAATCACTGAAAAAATTAAAAATAAATCCAACGAAAAAAAAACCAAGATAAAAAAAGCAATAAAGGATGAACTATACAGCTAGCAGAGTTTACCTAAACAGTAATCAATGAAAGCCTTAAAGTTTGCACAGAGTAAGAAGTAACCAAAATCGTTAAATCTGCACAAAATCAAAATTAAAATCAGTGGAAAAAGTAGAGGAGAGAGGAGAAAGGAGAGAAGAGGAGAGATTGAGGCAAACTAGAGAGGTAGATGAAGATCGTGAAACTGGAGAAGAAGACGAGAGCTCCAGAGCGTGAAAACGAAGACGTGCGTGTTTTGTTTTCGCGAGAGACGGGCTCGTTATTTTGGGCGGCCTTATTTAAGCACCGCCATTTAAATGGCGGATTCTTAGTGAGTTCTCAGTCGCGCATGGAACATAAAACAACCGAAAAGAAGCCAAGCGGGAGAGAGTACCGAAAAGAAGAGAAGCGAAGCGAGAGAGACGAAAATGGCGAGGAATTCAGGGGTTTTGATACGGCAGTTGCTTGGCAATCGCAACAACCCGTGTGCAGCAGGTCTTCTTCATCATCTTCACCAAAAACCCATCCAAAACCTAACTTCAGTACCAAATACCACACCATCTTCACCACATACAATTGATATCCGTTCGGCTTCCAAACCCTTCTCCAATTATTCCATTCACACCCCAAACCTTCAATTTTTGCAACAGAGACGATGCCTCTCCCCATCGTCACTCCCAGAGTCAGATTCAGATTCAAAACATTTACTTTCAGGTCCCTCAAACCTATTCGTCGTACAGGGCATGGCTGTGCATCAAGATGCAGTTGACAATGTTAAACGTATGCCAATTTCTCCACCAACCTCATCCCTTCTTAATTTTACAAATATTCAAAATAAGAAATTAAGCTTTGTTGTGGATTGTCTGCGGTTTTCTACTACACTGCACCCGGGTGCCGGGCTGGTAAGTTCTAACTTCTAATCAATGAATTTTCTTTCATCAATCAAGTGATTTGCAATAAATTGCTCTCTTCTTGTGCAGCCGTGGATAAGTCCCTTTTTGTTTTTGTTTTTTGTTTGTTTTTTGAAATGCAGCGATTTGGGGAGGGGGGCACTTTTCCTGGGATTCGAAATGGTGAGTGAGTTGTTGAGCAATTCCAACATATAAAAATGTATAAGTTTTACATGGATAAGGTAACTTTCTGAAATTTAATAAATTACTGTAATTTCTTAAATTTTGAAGTGGTTTATGGTTTATTGGAAACAGTAGTTTGGTAACTTTCTTACTCCTAACATTGTTCTTACATGGTGAGAGATCCTGTGTCCTAGGGGCAGATGGTCACCTTGGCAACCAACTTAAGATCATTCTACCTCAACATGTCAAACTCGAGGTCGAGTTTTCTGCAACGAAGGGAGAATGATGCAGGAGCAAAGTTCCAGTTTAGTAAATGGGTATCTTTCTAGTTTCCTATGTAATAAACGCAATTTTCTAAGGTTTACTGTCTTTGAGTCTCCCTACGGGACACGATTAATGTATTAGGTGTAATAATTGTGTCTTTAAAATTCCCAAGTGTGTTAATGTGGATCTTTCAAGATTGATGTACCAATTACCCTATAAAAGGGGCTACTTTGTAAGCATAAAATCAGAGTTAGTGAAAAGAAAAAAAAAGTTCATATGAATTTTTGATTGTGTGTGAGGCACAGGTTGTCGTGGAGTGATTCCAAGGGACCTCCGGTGTGATGCCAGAATTTATCTAATTTCTCAACCGGAAACCTTTGGTGTGATACCAAAGGCCACAGTGAGTCCAGATCTCTCATTTCTTCCTATCTTCCCTCATTTTCCTACATCATGTTTTTTCCGGGTGAAAGATAATTTAATCGGGTGCATGATAAAACAAATGTCTTTTTCATTAGCTATGCATTATTTGCTTGCTCATGTCATGCATTTTTTCCCCCATACTCTAAATATGATCCGACATGTAGCTCCTCATAGAAGAATCATGATATTATTGTAATTCTTTATTAGGTTTATATACTCAAAACACATACCTTGATCCGACATTGTGATAATTACTGCTCTGGAACTTTGATTTGTTGCACTGGAAGGAATCTGGAATTCTGCAGTAGGCTCCTTGACTGGTTCACTGGTTTAGGCAGAATTGTAGTAGGGTAGTTTCTCTATGCTATACGGCTCTTGAATCTCTTCTTGATGGGGTAGAATGATATGAGAATATTATTTAGCCGTTAGCATAGGGACCTCCCTTTTATAGGTATAGTTTAAGTATCCTCCTCATCATGGATTACTTAAACTCCTTTAACCATAAGGATTAGGTATCTCAATCCATTTAGAGATAGGAAACCTTAAGCACTTGTATTTATCTAAAACAGTCATATATCAAGCCTTAAAATTAATCGATCCATGTAATCCTAATTGACATTGAACTAGTTATCCTTAAGTGATTAGAAGACCATCTTAGAGTTTGTATTAGAATGCAAATCTTACAATTATATGTTGTTGTGCCTCTAAATTAGTAGGCCTGACGTTGTTTATTGTATCTACAGAATGGCCCTAACTCATTGGACATATCGGGAGATCCTTACAAGAGGGTATATGATCCATTCCTTCTATTTTGTTTTTATCAGAAGGTTACTTTAATCAAACAGATAAGATCAATACATCATTATAGTTTATACTATTCTACATTTCACTTTTCATCTTAAATTGGTTGGGATTCAGGGGAAGATGTTGCCTTTTCTTTTGTAATAACAGTAGAAATATTGTTGGTGAATATATTTGACAGTCCATGATACTGAGAAGAGAAGTAATCAAAATTGTGTTTTGAGAACTAGTTCATTGTCTTTGGAAAAAAAATGTTTTCTTTGATTGATATGATGTAGAGGAAGTTACTTTAATCAAACTGATATCATGAATGCATCACCATAGACAAGAAGTCCCCGTATACAACAATACAAATGTAGTCCCACAAATCCTGACAAATCTGAAGTGCTAACAATTTTAGACCTTTTGCATTCCAAATTTTGTTTTGTCTATACTACACTTCACCTTGCATCTTGACTGGATGCGTAGAATATGGTTGGGAAATATTGTTGGTGAATAGATTTTGACAGTCCATGATACTGAGAAGAAATTAAATTTTCTTCTTCTAGTTTCCCTGAACAGTTGAAATGAAATAAAAATGTATACTGCAACAGGACATAGAGGGTTTTATCCTATGCTTGTCTTCTTATTTGAGCTTTTTGTTCGGAGTGAAAGATAACTTAATCGGGTACATGATAAAACAAATGTCTTTTTCATTAGCGAAAAATGAGGCCCTGCTCGCTAAATGGCTTTGGAGGTACCGGAAGAGCATAATTCCATATGGCACAAGGTGATCAGGAGTAAATATTGTTCGGTTGAGAATAGATGGGATGCGGTTCACCCAGGAAGAGGTGCTTGTCGTAATCCCTGGAAGTATATCTCTTCGGGTTATCCTGCCTTTTTACAGTGTTGTGATCTGGTTGTGGGTAAGGGGAATTTGGTGTTGTTCTAGGATTTGTGGCTGGTCGAGGGTGCTTTGAAGAATTTTTTTCCTAGACTGTATGCGCTTTCTAGCAATCATTTTGGCTGCGTTTCTAGTTTTGTGGATTCTTATGTCCACCCCTATAATTGGAATTTCAGCTTCAGGAGAAATCTTGATGAGTTGTCTAGGTTTTCAGGAAAGGGTGCGTTTGTTTCAACACCGTGATGACCGTAGGAGCTGGAAGCTCGATAAGACGGGGTTGTTTTCTTGCAAATCCTACAATTTTTTTCTGCTCAACAGTGGCAGCAGGCAACTTTCACTGTTCTTGCCCCAGATTTGGAAGTCAAAGGTTCCCCCAAAAATTAAATTTCACGTATGGCTCCTGGCACTTGGGAAGCTTAATACTTGTGATCAAATCCAAAGGAGAAGGCCTTCCTTCTATCTTTCTCCTTTGTGGTGTGTTTTGTGTAAATCTCATTTGGAAAGCGTGGATCATGTGTTTCTTCATTGTCCTTTTTCTGGTGGAGTTTATTTAGGGAGTCCAGCTGGGTTATCCCTAAAGACTGTTTTGATTTCCTGTGTACTAAGTTTGAGGCTTTGGGTAGGGGGAAGAAAGCCACAACTTTATGGGAATGCTTGGTGTATGCTGGTTTTTGGAATATTTGGCTGGAGCGCAACAGAAGAATTTTTTATGATTGTCAGGAAGAAGGTGTCGAGGAAATCTCGAAGAAGGCTAGACATTGGGCTGCTCTTTGGGCTTCAGTTACCCCAGTTTTTAAGGATTATAACCCTTCTGTCATTATGTTGGATTTAGTGGCGGCTGTGAAATAAAGGGTGGAAACTTATGAGTGGTAAGTTATAAGGGGTTCACTTTATAGCCATCAGATCAATCTAAGGGCTAGGGAGAATTGAGATAAAGTTTTGCAATCGGGTAGGTGAGGAACCCAAACCCGAATTTAATATCCAGCATTGAAGTTGGTTCGAAAAATTAAAAAAAGAGGCAAGTTCGAAGTTTGAACAGAAAAAACCCATCGCTCTGAAACCCATAGCTCTGAGAAACTGCTAAGCTCTGAGAAAAGGTTGAAGGCAACTCTTAACGACGGTTGAAGGCAACGGTAAACGATAGTTGAAGGCAACGGTTGAACGCAACTCCTTTCTCTAAACCCTGAAAAAGTATTTATTTTGAGTGGAAGGGGCAAAGGCGTGGATTCCGAAACAGTGAAGAGGCGAAGCAGTGGAAGGGGAAGGAGAGAATTCGTAGTCGTTGGAAGTGATAGGTTCCATTTGTGGAGCAAAGCTGCACAAAGACCCCGCATAGACACCTTGCGATTGTTCAATAACCAGCATTTGGTGAGTAATTTATGGAATTTGAGTTTAGGGTTAGAGTAAAGGTTTTCCCCAATTTGTACCATCAATGTTGTTGGATTTGGCATCTCTTCCTTGTGCTTCACTTGCATGTTAATTTTTGCTTGTGTATATGTTAAAAAATGAATGAAAATCAAGTCAATAACATGTCAATAACATATCAATAACATATCAATAATGATATGAATAAGATAATGGTGTTGAATTGGAGGAGACCCTCAAGTCAATAACATGTTAATAACATGTCAATAACATGTCAATAACATATCTCTGGCGCTAGAATATATATATTTTTGAAATAAATATTATTTCCCTTGTTGCTAAATTTGCCTGTGAAAAATGAGAAGATATAATAATAAAGTCATGAATAAAAGTGCAAAGCATTTGAAATGAAGGTTGATCCATGATCATAGTGGCTGACTGAAGAAAAAGCTAGAAAGAAAGAAGGATGTGGCAATGGCTTAGCAAGCAGATAGCAGAGCAGATGCTTTGCTTTGCTTCCTTCCACTATCTTTCTTATTTATTTATTTATTTATTTTGTGTTGTGTATGAGATGACAATAATTGTCATGTGTGTGAAGTGCAGAACTTGCCTAGATTGCACTCACACTCACTCATGCATCAACCATTGATTGGAGTTTGTATCCAAAAATAAAACACATGCTATTGGTTGTAATTCACAGAATCATTGCATTAACAGGTATTTGCACAAAATTTGTCATATTGCTTTGATGATGTTAAAGGCTGTGATTAGTAATCCCTATGCGCATGTACTTCATAAAATTTGTTATGTGCCTAGTTGACTAGTTATGTAAATACTAAATACCAATATGATTGTGCAAATACGTGGTGGTAGTATATGTGTTAACGTTATTTCATCTTGTATATTAGGAAATGGGATCCAACGTGCAGCTGGTATGGCCAGAGTCAGAGGCATATGCGTCACGGGTGAACAACTGCTCACATGCAAATTCAACCCTAGCTGCAATTCGAGCGAAGTTGAGTGCGGAACAATTAGAACAATTCAAGACATCATGCTTTGGCCATCTTCTGAATATAGACAAGATTCAGTTTAGCGGGCAGATTGTGCATGGAGTTGTGTTGCGTCGAGTGGCGAGGCAGGGTGTGAAAGACTTGGATGGACTGAGTTTCTTAATAGGGTGCGACGTTGCTCAGTTTACTCGTCAGGATTTCTGTTTGATCTCGGGGCTTCGTTTTGGGGAAGTGCCTGAAGTTTCCAATGGAGAAAGTGCTGAAATTAGACTTCAGAAAAGATATTTTATAGACGAAGGAATTACATGTAATGCTTTAGAAGAAGCATTTATGAGGTGCAAAGAGAGAGATGACGTCTACAAGCTAGCTCTTGTTTACTTTGCTGAGTTAGTGGTTTTGGGAAGGGACAAGCATTTGAACATCAATGTAAATTACCTGACCCTTGTAGAGGACTTGGATGCGTTCAACAGGTATCCGTGGGGTTCGGTGTCGTTTGACAAAACCCAAGACAGTCTATTTTCTGCACCAACAAAGTATATGAAAAGCTTTGAAAATGAAGAGGGAAGAGAGAAGGGGAAAAGTAAGGTAACGGGAACAAGCCGGAAAAATGAGAAGGGCAAGAAGCATAAGCATGGTGAAGTGCAAAGGGGTGGGTGGAGTTTTAAAGGTTTCACGTATGCTTTCCAGGTACATGGTAATAATGTTCATGTCAGTTATGCTTTGTGAACTTTAAAACTTAAATAATGACTTTTGTCCTGTGAATTGTGTAGATTTGGGTATATGAATTAATTCCTAGAATGGTGGACCTGAATTACTGCAAGGTTGTTGATCCAACATCTGTCCCGCGTATTTTGCGATGGAGAACGACTACGTCTATGCCCGAGATGAGGAAGTTGAACAATTATTTTTTCCAGAGCAAAGAGGTTTGGTTTGCAGCCCTTGAAACTGTTTATAAGATTCAATGAAATTATAAAGTAGAATGATTGAATATGAATATTGTCTGTATTCTGAAACAGTCAGTTCAGTTGCGGGCGCTACATCCGAGTGAAGAGGAAATGAGACAATCATATTGGAGTTGGCCACAGGATCGCCCTGCTGTTGTCTCGGCAGAGTCAAATCCTTCTTCATGTGCTGATCTTGATGAGTTGAACAAGCTGGTAAGCTTGTTGAGGTCCAAGTTGTTTCAAGTAAAGCGGGAAAATGACGTCCTTGAGTTAAAGGTCATACGGATGGAAAAACTTTTGGACCACTGTTTAGGTCCTCAGTTTGAGCAGGAAGTAAGGAGGGACCTAGCTTTACTGAAAGAGAGGACGAATCGTTGTGCGATCTCACATCTATATAAGGGATCTGACGAAGTGGATGACAGTGAATGGGATGAAGGGCCAAGTAACAGATATGAGGGAGAGGAAAAGGACGAGGAGGGGATTGAAGGGGGTGAAGTGCAAAGAAAACCAAGTGAGGTAGAGGAAGCGCAAAGGAAAACAAGTGAGGGAGAGCAAGTGAAAATAAAAAGCAGCAAGGGAGAGGAAGCGCAAAGAAAGAGCAGTGAGGGAGAGGAAGTGAAAAGAAAAAACAGTGAGGGAGAGGAACTGAAACGAAAAAGCAGTGACAAAGGGGAACTGCCAAGAAAAAGCAGTGATGGAGAGGATCCGCAAACAAAATGAAGGGAGGGCAAGGAAGTGAAAAGAAAGAGAAGTGAGGAAAAGGAAGTGCAAATAAAGGAATGTGAGGAAGAGGGTGATGAAGTTGTTTTGGTTTGTGATGACATTGGCGAGAGCACGTCGGGGACAACTGTTGAGTTTACTCTCGGGGATATTGATTTGGATCAACCTACAGCTATGCTATCTGAGTTGAACGTTTGGTTGAATGATAAAGGTAAAGCTGTGGAACAAGGGGTCCAATTACGAAAGAGGAAGATGATTATTCCTATGTGGAAGATCCTTGAAGCTAGTGAATTGGTGAAAAAAACTGTGCTAGAGACAACCCGACTTCGGATGTTAGACCCAATGAAGGCGCTTCCGCATGATGATATGGTGCTGAAACTTTGTTGGGAATGGCGCCATAACCCAAAGTAAGTCCCTTGTTTTTTGAGATAGAAGACATTAGTGTATATATTTTTAAATTGTTGTGATCTAAAACTTTGTTATATTCACAGTTTAGTGATGCAATTTGGCCACATGAAAGCTGAGATTGAATTCTTCGCTTCCCTCGTAAAAGCTGACGGTTGGCTGACAGGAGATGTAAGTTTAATTGATTATGCATTTGTTTTAATGTACATAGATTATGAGATTGACCAGAAAAACATGTGCAGCACATTGATTTGGGGTTGTATCTCATCCGGAAGCGACAACAAGATTTGGAGGTTGTACAAATATCGAACTGGACAACGACCGATGTATTTTTCATGGTATGTCATAGGGCTTGACCAAGTGCAGTTCATAATTACAAATTATCCATACTTGCTTTGTGGAGGTGTTTAACCATTGATTGTTTTCTATTTCACAGAATCACATCCATACTTGCTTTGCGGATAATAAAAGAAAAAAAGAGCAGGCTGGGTGGAAAATTAGAAACAGTTTAGTGAACGTTGTAAATGGCAAGGTTCCGGCGTGTGGAGTGGATTGGCAGAACGTGTATAAGGTGTATGCCCCTTGTATGTTGACGAAGCATAAGCATTGGGTGGCTCTAATGATTGATCTGGTTAAGTGTGAAATCAAAGTATACGATTCAATGGTTTCACTTATTCCAGATGAGATGTTAAAGGAAGAACTCGCCCCGCTTTCAATTACGATTCCAAATCTTCTAAACTCCATCGACTTTTATGAAGAAGGTGTTTATGCAAACGACTGCAGCAGAGATTGGTGGTGTCCATGGCCAATAGAACGTGTGGATGTTCCACAACAATCTAATCAGTGAGCACAACTTTTTCTTTAATTTTATTACTTGAAATTGTCAATTACGTTACAATGTCATTACTTGAATTGATCGAGTTCTTGATTTGCTTCAGAGGCGATTGTGGCATGTTCGTGTTGAAGTACATTGAGCTTTTGAGCGCTGAGATTCCGTTAGCTACTTGCACCTCGCAGAACATGCCCTTTTTCCGGTTGAAGTTGGCTGCAGAGATATTACGGGGAGATGCTTACATGCCATGATAGTGGTTGAAATGGGTTCAGGTACGGGATGATTAAATTGGTTTTGGAAATCTCCAATTTGAAAGTCATGTAAATACACAATACAGATCCACGGCTCCTTTTCGAATTCTACCTCTGCTCCTCAATTCTTCTTCGTCTTTCTCAATCTTAGTGTATTTTTGTACATAATTTTAAGTTTAAGTTATTGGACAACAATTAGAACCAAAATATTATTATAGCGGATGCATGCTTTCATTTTGATTAGTGTGATACTACGCTACGTTTATTCTCATATTAGGCTAAATGTATATAGTAGCTGGATGCAGAGCATAGACAGAAAAATGAAGAATCTGAAATGGAGATGCAGAGGCTTAGTGAGGAGAAAAGTAAATGGATCTGTAAATCTAGTGCACGTGGGCAAATGTAAATGGATAGGCATATGCGTTTTTGAAGTTAGGCACATGCCATTCCCATACATAGAATGTGCATCTGGAGTGTAAAGTTTTTATGGATTTAATGAAACAAACATCTCTGTAATATTGCCCTAACTCCTTCACAACATTTACATAACCTTAACCAAACTGCATTGAATTGGGATTGGAAGACTGCATATGTGAACAATGACTGATGGCTTTTTAAAGTGTATTACATTATTGCAAAGTAATATGTCATGATTTATCCAAGCCACCATTCCAAATATCAGATCCCAATCTTTAAGCCGTTCACCATGCCTTAACTTAATCGCAATGGGTTGCGTGTGTATTGATTGTAATTCTGTAAGGGAAATAGGCGGCTATGCCCTCGCCTCCAATGTTTTATTCAACCATGCCCTGTTTATAGAAACACATGCGATATACATGCAGTAAACCTTCAGTAAACATTCAGTAAATCGTCAATAAACCTCAATAAAACTTCAATAAACATTTCCCATCTGCAATGCTATAAAAACTTCCTATTGGTTCCGTACCGCCCATCGGGTTTGAATCCCTCTTTCCTTTATAATCGGTTAATAAATTCGTTGATTTTCTTTATTTTATTGGTCTTGGGCAGCTCAGTAGCATAAAAGTAATGTATATTGGTGCATCTATATTGCTTGTCTATTGCGTCTATATTGCTTGTCTATTGCGTGCATAGCGTACATTTATTGCGTGTGTCTTAATTGTTTATTGCTTACGAAGGAAATAAACAACAATACACAGGCAACAGACAAGCAATATACACGCAATACACATGCAATCTATACGCAATAGACATGCAATATACATCAGTCCCTAATTTCACCATCCATAAGGGAGTCGTATCGATTAGGAAATTCTACTTAATAGTTGTTCTTCCTACTAATAAACAATCAATAAACCTTCAATAAACATTCAATATCGGACAATAACATGCGAAATACATGCAGTACACAATCAATAAACCTTCAATAAACATCCAATATTCGATAAATAACATGCGATACACATGCAGTAAACAATCAATAAACCTTCAATAAATATCCAATATCCGATAAATAACATGCGATACACATGCAGTACACAATCAATAAACCTTCAATAAACATCCAATATCCGATAAATAATATGTGATACACATGCAATAAACAATCAATAAACCTTCAATATACATCCAATATCCGAGCAATAACATGCGATATATATACAGTAAACAATCAATAAACCTTCAATAAACATCCAATATCCGCGCTATAACATGCGATATACATGCAGTAAACAATCAATAAACCTTTAGTATATGCCAATAAACAATCTACCTATTTCAAGAACAATAATTTAAACTCAATGCCAATCCACCTATTTCAAGAACAAATATTACAAAATGGGTTTGAAAACTCATTGGTGGTGCGTGCAACATGTCTTTTTGGGGAGAACTTTTACAATCCTTGAAACTGTGCACTTAATTGGTCATTAAAAGAACAAATAATATTAAAATTGATAAAAGTAATAAAACTAATATCAAGTCCTTAATGGACTTCAGCATATTCAGCACCGTAGCATCATACGTGTCATCTGGCTGTTCTGCTTGAGCGGAAGTTACATCAACCCATTCAAATCCATTGCAACTGGTGGCTCCCTAAGTGCAGGCATCATATATGCAAAATAATTGTGTCAGAGTTAGACCAAGGTTTTTTTCACCCACATACATATTCTGGAAATGAAAACTTACATAGGAGGTTAGGCACTTCCAAAATGGCTTCCCTCGATTTTTCTCTGATTTTGAAACCCGAAGCACTATTGCAGCTCCACAGTACGGACACCTCTTTGTTTGAGCGGGAGATGAAGACGAAGACATGTTGAATCTTCTCAGTTGTACCTTTTCTCACTCAGATCTTCTCACTGAAACCTCTTCGGACTCATACCTTCTCACTCAGATCTTTTCACTCAAACCTCTTCGGACTCAGAGCTCTCTCATCTCTGCCTAAATGTGATTATATCCTCTTTTCTGTCCGTGGGTGGGTTGGGCATGCTTTCGACACATGTACCGTCAGATATGGGGCACCATTTACCCCATAAACCAATATAATATTTAACTACCAAAACCCAATATGAAAATTAAGGGAAAACTGCCCTAAACCCTATATTATTTTCATTATATTTCATTAAACCAACTAGTTGGATAAACATTCATCACATTTTAATAACATTACTACTATATGTCGGTGTGGGAAAATGAAAAGTTATGTGATGGGACGTTCTGTGACTAGTCAGTAATCCGTCACATTTGTTTTATTGACATAAAAAGGGCGGGAAAATCCTAAAAATGGCTATGCATATAGGTTCTTAATTTACTTTTTGACTGTCTGACTTCGCATTTCGATGACATTTTCCTTCTCTTCTGTTTTTCTCTAGTTTTAGGGTGTTGGTTCAGTTTCTTTAAAAAGGGTCAAGTGAGAAAAACCTCAAGTGGAAACACATTTTCCAAACGGTACAACAAACACACCCTATAACAGAACCAAAACCCCATCTATTCTCATTTCTCCCCTCTTCCACTCCTCAAATCGTTCCATTCCAAAAAAATAGAAACACATGAATTCCAAATATTTCACTACAGTCGGAGGAAAGAGAAGGAAGCATATCCATTTGGAGATGCCCCAAGCCTTCATCCCGGAGTTGGCTTGGTTTAAAGTGATGTTATACGTGGCAACCCAATCTTCGGAAGATCTCTTCCGTATGGCATCTGTGTGCCCATTATTCCGGACGTTGGCAAACACTCCACAAGTGTGGAACACCATTTCAATGGCTAAGTACCCAGACCATCCTAGCTGGTACCATGATAATCCTGCGGTCCAGCTTTTCTTGCAACAATGCAGAGCTTGCGAGAACCCTGAGTCGATATTTAGAGAGGCGTTCGAAGTGTTTTTCATGCAGGGTAACGTGGAAGCGTTGTATGGGATGCGCATCGCAGCAACGGCAGGCCATATGGAAGCGGCATATATAGTTGGACTTCTTGGCATGTCTGGAATTGGTCAGTCAAAAGAGGACGCATTAGAATTTTTGTGTTCTTTGAATCAACGTAACAACATTGATATGAAAGGAACCAGGGATGCTTTGAGACGAAGATTAAGCCGAGTTTGGAATGTTGCATGACATATCGTAGATATGTTTTACTATGGGAAGATTAAGTTCAATCATTGCAGCGCTTGTAACAATAACGAATTGTGTTTTGTTATTGAAGGCTGGCCTACTGAAGCAAAGATAAATCCTTCGTTCTGGACTTGTTGCAATCGATGCAAATGGCACCGTGAGAGTATTTTTTGGTTCAAGGTAATGCGTGTGTATGTTGTGCCAGGGAATCCATACCCTTATAATTAGTTGTAGTATGTTTTTAAGGTTTTTATGCTTTCTGGACTTGCTTCTCTTCAGTTCTACATTGGCTGGCTACGTTGGCCAAATGTTGGGTTTTAATGTATTTTGTCTGGTGTTTGTGCAGTCATAAACCGTTTTATATATAAATCTACGTATATATATTTGTATACTTGAATGCTTACTGACATCAGAGATGGGTAATATGACATTTTATTGACATAGATATTTTGGCCAACTACAATCTTAATATTTGGTAAACGAAAAGGCGTGCATGGAGTGAGCTGTCTGTTCACCAGTGCTTGGAAAAGACATTTTCCCACTTATCATATCCTAAACTAATTTTTTTTCTGATGCCATACAATGGTTGACATGTATTTTTTTCATTTACTTTTTCAAAACATCCCTTAACCCTAATAAAAATTAGAAGTTAAGAAATTGAAGAAGAGAGAAACTAATTGGCACCTGAAATGGTCTTTTCGCATAACAAAATTACAAAAAAAAAAAAATTTAGGGTCAATAAAATTAATAAATATAGAAGGTAAAAATCATATAATAATAATTTAGGGTAAAGAACAATATCATAATAATTTAGCGTCACCACGAAACGGGGAATTCAGTAAGAAAGATGAAGCCTTAATGAATTCGTAGCAATTTTCGGAAGTTTTTTTTTATATCATTTTTGTGTATTTAGTTATGAATTTTGTAAGGCAAAACAATAAAATAAGAATTTAGGGTAAAAAGCAAGAATGTTTGGTTGCAACTGACGTACACTTGTGCAAGTGGTGAAAGGTATGCACTGAGATCGCGCCATGTGTCCACTTGCGATTATTTGAGGTTTTTTAGTGCAAACAACTTGAACAAATTGTAATAAATAGTCGGAAAATCGTAAAAATGCCCCGAAAATTACTCCGGCCTCCTTGTGACGTTATAAAACTAGAGGAACCTATAAAGCATCCATTTCGCAATGAAAAAATCCAAATTGTTTTAGAGAACTGACTTTCCTCTTAACCATAAGTATATATGTTTGTTCACTTTAACAAGTATATTTCCTTAATATTCGTTATATAATTTGTAATAAGACAAGAAATAGTTTCCTTTCAAATATAAGGATGTAACATAATCTATTTTTGTTCTGTTATAATAATGTACATATATAATAATTGCACACTGCTTTGAAGCCATCATTGCAACTGCGCCTAGAGCTTTGAACACGTCAGAGGTATTCAATAAGTCGTCCATATGCAACTGCGTCTAGAGTTATGAACCGTCACAGGTATTCAATAAGTAGTCCATCGGGAATCAGTACAAAATATCCATCATGTCCAATCACATAAAATAATGCCATACTTTTTTGAAAAACCTCACACCACTCAAGCAATTTTAAAATATTAGTGAATATTTGTCCTAGTCTATATAAGTGATTATATATTCACTCTGCATTTTTTTCACAGTATATGTTAACTTTGAGGGATTCCACAAACATATAATATAAAGGAAGAAAACAATAGTAGGAGATGAACCAGTAAAAAAAAACAATAACATAACCTTGTCACAAACGCACTCACAAATGCTTTTCCATAAACCTTGCCCTAACATATAATAAATAAAGGCAACATTGCATATGATGCAACCATGTCCAAATCTGATACGTGATCACACAAAAATGGACATGGCAGCAACATATGACTGAAGTAGATGGCCACGTTGCATCACGTGTTCTCATCATTAAAGACATCAAAATATGAAGGTTGAAATCTTCCATAATAGTAAGCATCAAAATAGGTTTGAAGCAGAGTTGAACGAAAATTCCAATTCCACTGATTTGCCTCTGCTCAAACACGATAATCAAAATGGTTACTTCCCTTGGTGAGTATATTTGTTAACGTCGGAAAAGGTAATAGATGACCAATCAAACCCGGGTACGACGAGTTTTGCATAGGACCGGAAGTAGTCGAATCCAGCTTGCATCACACGCTTCTTTGACTCCATTGCATTAGATGAGTTCTTGTATTTTTGAACAGCTACACTCCGAAGTCGTTTGTGTCTACGCTTTATGCGCTGCAACTTCGCCCTATCCAGATTGGCCTGCCTTTTGTCATCTTCAATTTGGCCTTCAACAAATTCCAAACGTGCCCTTGCCCTTTGGATTTCATCACCAAGTTGAAGATGCCTCTCCTTCCAGAATCCAAGAACCCTTTCAGACTCAAAACTTCCAACAAAATGGTCATTCTGTCTAGGAATGTGACACTGCTTGTCTGGTGACTCACTTGCGTGTCGAAGGCGGTCTTTGTTTGGAGGGGTGTTTATTATGCTGACATCAAACTTGGTTAGTAAATCCATTCTATGGAGGGAGAGAGTTTCTATTGAGGAGAGAGTTTCAGTCGATGGAGAGAGATTCGGTGGAGGAGTCAGTTTTTCGTGGAGGGAAAGTTTCTATGAAGGATGTGATAGTAATACAAATAAAAAGGTTCCCGCCAAAAAATATTTTTTACAATGTATAAATTAATTTTTTGTCTGATACAATCTAAGTTTAATCCTAACCACTGTGGTTGGGTTCACTAACTAGATGTCACTTCCATTGAGTTTCTTTCAGCCACTGATAGTGGTGATGAGGTTGACATGCTTGAAAAGCAAAACCTAACACCTCTTTTTAAAAATTGAAATAAAGTACATATGTTGACTACACGCAAGCTTTGGTATGTTGGTATATAAAGCTATGTCCCCTTCCTCAAACGAAATTGCATATGCAATCCTCATCCTCTAAAAACAAATAGGATTATTCAAGCATGTCATCCTCTTCAGGCGCCAACAACACAGTCGAATATGAAAAATTGGAGTTGCAGGCTCCATTTCCACGTTGTACTCGCCGACCCTTTCCATTTTCAACATCATTTGGGAGTGAGGGGGACTCCGATGATCCATTAGAGGCAATACATGCAGTCAGTAGCAAGCTAGATTATAATTCCAGACTGATCAATTCGTGGCACGAGAAATGTGTTCAAGACGAGGCCATTCTGGCTGATCTTAACATTAGAGTTAACAAAGCGTTCTCCCAAAAGAACAAGTACTTAAAGTTGAGTCATACAAGGAAGTTGAAAGCAGAGGAGTTGGATACAGTAATGAATGATGAAATTAAAGGTTGTTTGATGAACCATATGCGATGCGAAGAGCACCATAGTGAACTGGAGATGGCATTCAACGAAGGATTCGAAAATTTCCGAGCATTTGCGGCAACTACTCATACAAGTTATAATTGGGACTATGTATCCCCTGATGCTGTGAGAGAGATACTAGACGATGGTGGTGACATGAGTGAGCATAAGCACGTCAAAGCTGCTCGGAAGAAGCCGACCAATACGACTGACTAATTGCGGCTACGGCTGTTCAGTTGGTTGGGGTGATCGTGGTATTGCTAACAGGGACCAAATAATATGCTTTGCAATGTAAAACTATCTTCTGGGACCATTATGTCAGTCGTCAGTAATTCGTCAATTTTGTATGAATGAATGAAATGTTTGGATGCAGTAAATTAAGCTATACAAATAATGGGTTATTCATGGACTTTTTTCTGATGTTATACAATACTTGGAATGTAATTTGTTCTTTTTATTTTTCAAAACATCCCTTCACCCTAATAAAGGAAAAAAAAAATTAACAAATTGAAGAAGAGAGAAACTGATTAAACCAGAAATGGTCTATTCTCACTCAAAATAACAATACAAATAATAATTTCGAGTAAATCTAATTAACAAATGTAAAGGCTAAAAAGTAATATAATAATAATGTAGGGTAAATAATAATAAAATACTAATATAGCGTAACCATGAAACAGGGAATTCAGTAAGGAAGATGAAGTGTCAATGAGTTCGTATCAATTTTCGGAACATTTTTATCATTTTTGTGTATTTAGTTATGAATTTCATAAGAAAAAACAATAAAATAAGAATTTAGGGTAAAAACCAAGGATGTGGCCATGTGTATTGACGTACACTTGTGCAAGTGGTGAAAGGTGATGCGCTCAGATCGCGCCAGGTGTCAGCTTCCGATTATTTTGGCTTTTTTTAGTGCAAAAATCTTGAAAAAAGTTAAATAAATAGTAGGAAAATTGGAAAAATGCCCCGAAAATTACTCCGGCCTCCTTGTGACGTTATACAACTGGGGGAAGCTAGAAATCATCAATTTCATAAAGAAAAAATTTGAATGCCTTTAGATAACTCACTTTCCTCTTAACCCTAGCTATATATGTTGTTAACTTTAACCTAGATAACCTACATCAACAAGCATCTCCCGTGAATGCTCGAAATCGTCTTTTAAAATGAATAACCATGAAACGGGGAATTCAGTAAGGAAGATGAAGTGTCAATGAGTTCGTATCAATTTTTGGAACATTTTTATCATTTTTGTGTATTTAGTTATGAATTTCATAAGAAAAAACAATAAAATAAGAATTTAGGGTAAAAACCAAGGATGTGGCCATGTGTATTGACGTACACTTGTGCAAGTGGTGAAAGGTGATGCGCTCAGATCGCGCCAGGTGTCAGTTTCCGATTATTTTGGCTTTTTTTGGTGCAAAAATCTTGAAAAAAGTTAAATAAATAGTAGGAAAATTGGAAAAATGCCCCGAAAATTACTTCGGCCTCCTTGTGACGTTATACAACTGGGGGAAGCTAGAAATCATCAATTTCATAAAGAAAAAATTTGAATGCCTTTAGATAACTCACTTTCCTCTTAACCCTAGCTATATATGTTGTTAATTTTAACCTAGATAACCTACATCAACAAGCATTTCCCGTGAATGCTCGAAATTGTCTTTTAAAATGAATAACTATGAAACGGGGAATTCAGTAAGGAAGATGAAGTGTCAATGAGTTCGTATCAATTTTCGGAACATTTTTATCATTTTTGTGTATTTAGTTATGAATTTCATAAGAAAAAACAATAAAATTAAGAATTTAGGGTAAAAACCAAGGATGTGGCCATGTGTATTGACGTACACTTGTGCAAGTGGTGAAAGGTGATGCGCTCAGATCGAGCCAGGTGTCATCTTGCGATTATTTTGGCTTTTTTTAGTGCAAAAATCTTGAAAAAAGTTAAATAAATAGTAGGAAAATTGGAAAAATGCCCCGAAAATTACTCCGGCCTCCTTGTGACGTTATACAACTGAGGGAAGCTAGAAATCATCAATTTCATAAAGAAAAAATTTGAATGCCTTTAGATAACTCACTTTCCTCTTAACCCTAGCTATATATTTTGCAACAACCAACATCACAAGTATATTTCCCTAATATTAATTATCTAGGTTTTAATAATACAATAATTAGTTTCCTTTCATATAAAAGGCTGTAAACGTATCTGTTTTGTTATAATAATCCACATATATAATAATTGGACAATGCTCTGAAGCCATCATGGGTGCGTGCATCTAGATCTTTGAACACGTCAACGCTATTCAATAAGTTGTCAATATGGCTCCGTCTTGGGTTCGTAGTAAATATCTCTATCATGTCAAATCACATCGTTCGATGGCCTGACACCAGTCAAGAAATTTTGAAATAGTACTGAATATTTGTCCTAGTCTATATGAGTGATTAGAACTTCACACAATATTTTATTTTTCACAGTATATGTTTCTTTGAGGGATTCCCTAAACATATAATATAAAGAAAGATAGAAAAAGTGTGACATGAAACAGTACAAACAACAACATATAACTGGGACAAATTAGAAGTATATTTCCTTAATGTTCATTGTCTAATTTATAATAACACAAGTATTACTTTCATTTGCTTCATATATAATTATTGGGACTATGTATTGCAATTCCTTGTGTCTAACATTGTATTTTGCAAAAACTGAAATATTATTCAATAAGTTGTCAATATCACCACGCGTTGGGAATCAGTAAAGTCTCATTATCATGTCCCTTCACATTAAACAGATGGCGTACTTTTTCTCAAAAAATTGACACGTCAGTCATAAGTAACACTCTCCTTATTCACTTTACATGCCAATGTGCTATACATTCTTTGGTGAATGATTTATGGGTTATTTATATAACAAAATGTTACAAATATTGCTGAATATTTATTTCGTCTATATGTGTGGGGACACGAGTGACCATAAGCACGTGCAAGCTGCTCGGAAAAAGCTGACCCATACGACCGAGTGAATATGGCTACCATTGTTCAGTTGGTTCGGGTGATCGTGATATTGCTAAGAGGGAGCACATAAAATGCTTTGCAATGTAATTTTCTTGTGTGTGCGAAATTACGAGTAGTTGAAATGTTGGTGTACACTTTAATATTCTCCAAGCATTCGAAATGTGATTAGCTGCAATGTACTTATCATGCATAGAAGATGTTGTATTGTAGTTTGTATTTTACACGCTGATTTCTAATCATTGTGTTCCAACATAGTGCAAATTTCAAGTATCCTTCAGGTACGAATGTTTACAAAATCGTGCACCAATATTGCTTCATAGTCAAGGTCAGATCTTAATAACCAGTCAAGCACTAGAACATAACATTAGGAAAAATTGGTTGCTGCTGTAAATGATTAGTGTTGCTGGAAATGATTCGTGCTGGAAATCATTACTGCTGATGGAAACAACAGCTCCCTGCTGGAAATGCTACATTAGCCTGTGATATAATCAATGAATCTGTGTCACTCGTTCATAATTCAGCATAAACTACCCATTGTACATGGTAAAAGTCATTGCTTCTTCACAAAACTCAAAATTTGATACTTTATCAAATGTCTATGAAAATTTCCAAATAGGGAGAAGACATGTAAAATTAACATGTGTCCAAATTTCATGCAAGAAGTAAACCAACCAAATTTCCATTTCAATTAGCAGTGGACAAAGTAAGAGCTTATCAGTGGACATGAACAAACAAATAAAATAAAACTGCATATAGAAAACTTAACCTGATCATTAGCCTTCATAACAACCGGCCTTTGTATAATACAAACATAAATCATTCGGTAGGTCCGTGCATCCTGTAAAATTCGTCGAATAATGGGTCACTGAGATCTATTGGAGTTGATTCCTCATTGTTCGACGGTGATGTCCTGCATAAACACCAAACACAAGCACATAAAAAATTTAACTATTCAAATTTTAGGTGTTATTATAAATAGTTTTAACATCTTACGGTGTGTTTAAATTTCTTGGGCATTGTCTTCTATCATGACCAATGTCTCCACACTCCCGACAGTGTCGAATCCCTCGCTTCATTGGCTTTTCCTTTGGTCCCGTTACTTGTTTCCACCTTCCTTTGCACCTTACTCTCTTAGGATCTTTCATATATTGTGTTTGAGAGCTGGACCCTCCAACTTCGTTATTACTTGGTCCATCCTTCAACAACTTCAACTTCACCCGCAAACTTTTTAGAGTCTCTGACACTAGCTCACATCCTTCTTCACACATTAATGCATCCTCAACCACATCTGAAGCAAGTCGGGACATTGTACTCCGCTTTATTAAAAGACCAGGATCTGCAGAGTCTTTAATTTCGTTGCCATTTGCATCTGACACCAATCCAGCTTTCGCAGTTTTCTTCCACCTTTTCAAAATATATTTATCAGGCATATATTCAATCTGGTCCCTTCTGAACAATGCTAGGATGTGCTTGTAAATAATCCCAACAAATTCAAATTTTTTGCAGCTACACGATGCGTGGTCAGAATCTTTGACATATACGACTTCTGCCACTCTTGTTTGCCAATTTTTCCTTTCGCTCACATTAAAGACAACTTTTGAAGCATCCTTCCGCTCTTTGGCTGCTTGACATTCCAGCGGCAAAAAAGTCTCGTGCATAGGCTGGAACCCAAGATTCCCTTAAATCAAACATTGAACTTAGCCATTGATGGTCAGTCAAACCAGCCTTTGTAACCACAATATTCCACTTTGCATCAAACTCATCCTTACTGTCAGTATCCCATATGGCTTTCTGAAATTCACGCCAATACTCCTTATAAGCAGAATGTGGTAACTTAACATGGAACTTTGATGTGATGTGCCATATGCAAAGCCGATGAAATGTAGTCGGGAAGGCTATTGAAATCGCTCTGGTGATGGCCGCATCTTGATCTGTAATGATCGTTTTAGGTTTGCCACCTTGCATGGCTTTCTTAAACTCCTCAAACATCCAAATAAACGACTCAGTCGTTTCCTTGCTCAAAAATGTGCATGCTAAGACAATTGTCTGACCATGGTTATTAACTCCCAATATTGGTGCAAATGTCAAGTCGTATCGATTCATGTTGAATGTGGTATCGAATACAACAACATCTCCATACAACCGGTACGCCCGTATAGAACTTGCATCTGCCCAAAAACATCGACTAAACTTGTCTTCGCCATCTCCCTCAATCTTGAAATAAAAAGCCTCATTTTTTTTTTCTGTTCAGCCATAAAATACTCGGTCACTAGTTCAACATCGTGGTTCCTCAGCTTCCCATTCACACTATATTCAAGATTGTAAATATCCTTTTTGATAAAACCGATTTTATCCATTCCTCCGGATTGCACCTCGAAAATACTTACCTACTGATGAATGGGGATATTAACCGAACCCAACTGTTTTGTAAGTACTTTTGTAGAATCCGAAATACGACGGTGTGATCTCAATAAATGCACTCTTTCTGAGGCTGTCATCTTATGATTGTGTCCCTCTGCAAAAAGAGAGATGGCATACTTCTTGCTCCCATTTGTCTTCACAACCACAATCTTAGCTTTGCAATTGCATCTACTTATTCCCCGCTGTCTTTTTCTCTCCCGAGTTTCATATTTCCTGTATGCACCTTGTTTGCAACAAACAAATTCTTTCCTCAAAATCTCTTTCTTATTTGTCCCCCGAAAGCTGGAATGAAGTCGAATACCAAAGCCAGCAAAGAATGCATATCTGTTATAGAAATTATAAGCGAGGTCAAGCGAGTCGAACTTCATCCCAACCGCTGGTGTTTCCTCATTTCTTACTTCAGGAATGTAAACCATCCCATTAGCTGTTACACAGTCATCACTCTCTGAGCCCCCAGACATTTTACCCACATATATTTTTGAACTACTTCTATATCACTGCATAGCAAATATTAATTCATTAATCAATCATTACTGCATTACAACATATCAATGCATTCCACTTACACAAAACATTGCCCAAATTGACACAAAAAAGACGCATAGCCTAGCTTGTTTGTAAGAGCCATTATTACACAAAATTTGATAATAGTTACGTCATCTCTTGTGCAATAATCTGGAAAAAATAACATTAGAACCAACATGTTCAACTAAGAACACAAATGTAATTCAAACCAGCAATTATAGAACTTCTCCCAATATCCTCTCCAAATGCTTACTCCTAATGCCATTAAGCCTAAGTTTAGGATCTTTTATCTACATTTTATAATTTGCCACCCCCACAAAAAATAATCAACTAAATATATTGAATATTCATAAGGAAATGACGCATTATTGACAGAAAACTGACGCATTATTGACGGCAAAATAACACATTATTGACCGCAGAAATGACGCATTATTGATGCCACAAATGACAAATTTCTCACCCTCACAAAAAACAAACCAAACCCAATAAAATCAATCCAGCAACAGTAAACTTACCTCTCAAACTCAAGCGGGAGCTCCGAAGTCAATCAGCTTAAGAGAATGTGGTGGACATTAGAGAAGACAAAGAAGAAAAACAGAAACAGCACTTTCTATCACCCTTTTATCACCCATTTATCACCTGTGAACAGTGCCTTGAACAGTGCTCGTGAACAGTGAAAATGAACAGTGCGACCGGTCGTGAACAGTGACGACCAGTCGTTTTTGGGCAGATTCATGTGCGACCGGTCGCCTGAACAGTAACGACCGGTCGTTTTTGGGCAGATTCGTTTCTCTGTTTTTCCAGTTTCGACCTCTGTCCAGTGTTTTGCCTATAACTTTCCAACCGTTTATCCAAATTTCACGTTCTTTATACGGTTGGATTCAGCACACAAAAACAAAGAACACAACGCAGACCAAAAGTCCAAAACAGTTACGAAAATAAACAGAATTTAGTAAACAAGACACACAACGTATCAAACACACAACTCACACACACATTGGGGGGGGGGGGGGGGGTTTGGTTTGGTTCAAGTGACCTATTTCTATTGCATGAAAGTAAATGGACTTTGAATTTAAATGAGAATAGCAGAGATGAATTATCACAATGTGAAATTAAAATGTAACAAACACTAGGGTTTCGGAATCCACCCTAAACAATTCTACCCAAGTTCATGAATACTCAAGTGATGAACTCTAAACGTGTTGATGAAGATGTTCGCAATCAAGACCAGTACGAGTGGCTCAAGACGCATTGATTCTCTCTAATATACGTAAAGTGCAGTACGAGTGCTACAATGCTTGTGCCTTCCCTATAACCGAATCTAGGTGTGCTTAGTACTTTGATTCAATTACAAGAAAAACCCATTAAGCTCAAAGAGAATATGAACACCACAAGAACCCTAATAGCATGGTGTTTACATTAGGTATTCAAGAAACCAATTCACATGGATGATTCTTACTTCATCCATTTATTGCTTAGGATAACATGAAGATACACATAATCCCAACAACCTCAAGAAGCATGCTTTCAAAGGTGATCAATCAAAGAAGAACATACATCAAGGATAGATTAATTTGGTGAATTGGAATTCAACAACAATATCCAGAAATTCATACACTCAAGTATCAAAACAATAAGGTAATCATGTTTAGGGCTTCAACCTAAGCCCTAGCTAAATAAGAAGTTACATTGAAACTAAGAAATTACAAGAAACAAATAAAATGAAAGAAACTAAGAACAAAGAGGAGAAAGAGAATGCATCTTCAACCCCTTGGATCCTTGCCTCAAGGCTCCCCAAGGTTCTCTCTAATTGTTATGCCATTCTTCCCTCCCCTTCGTTGCTCCTTGCTCTCCTCCTTCTTGCTCTCTAGCTCTCAAAATCTCTGCAAAGTTTGGAATGATAGAATGCCTTCAATGGCTGATGCTCTTTGCACTCCTCTCTCCTCCTTTCCAGCTTTTCCAAAATATCTTTTAATATAAAACAATTACTTTTGTTAAAGCCTTAAGCCTTGTCTCCTTGCCATGATGGGCTCTTTTGTTATTGTCTTCACCAAGATGCTCTTTGCTTCAGATAATATCTCTCAACCAAAGTAATTTCTTGTTACCAAGTGTTATGGTAACAAGAAGAATCAAGATAACATTATGGAGGTAAAAAACTGGCCTACTTCGGATTTCCAGAGCTGCTGTAACATATAGGATCAGTTGGATAGGCTAAACTTGTCCAATGGAGCTCAAATTTGGATATGTTGTAGTTAACATCCATTGGAACAAGTTTCATGAAGATCTTCACCTCATCCGAGCATTGGAGCATGCTGATCCAAGGCCAAGAAGTTGACCTACGAAAATGAACAAAATCAGAATTTATAACCAATAATGCACTTTTAGCTCATTTTCATTCTAACCAAGGTAAAATCTAAGAAAACACAAAAAGGAAGTAAAAAGCTATAAAATGTCAAGAACTAACTCAAAATAATAGGTGAATAACATGAAAAATCATGTGTAAAAATGAACCGAACAGTGGACATTAGAGAAGACTTTTTGGTAGTGGATGAAGGAATTTCAAAACATTTTTCCAAAGTTCATTTGAATATTAAACATGCATTTAATCAAATTAATCGCAGCGGAAGTCTATGGTGGTTGTTTAAATTCAAAACAAAACTTCTTCCAAGTATCTTAAGCCAAGAACATTGATATGTTTTTCATAAATGAAAATTCAAGAGAAAGGATAAGATCTAATTGTTGGAAAAATGGCTCACATTTAGTATGCAAGTGAAGGAGTGAGCGACCGGTCGCAAGGTTTGGGCGACCGGTCGTTTAGAAGCAGATTGCAATCTGGAAAAATCGCAGGGAGCGACCGGTCGCAAGGTATCCGCGACCGGTCGTAAGGTGTCAGCAAGGTGTCATCAGTGTATCCGCGACCGGTTGCTGGGTATCCGCGACCGGTCGCCAGACGTGCTGTGCTGTTTTTTCCTACGCGTTTTCAAGTCCTCCTTGGTGTGCTACCACTTTCTACCGACTTGTAAGGATTTTATGGATCACTTCTGATATATTAGAAGGTGGCAAGCAGCTGGAAAGTTGGGGAGAACACTTTGGCTATTTGATAACTTGTATCAAAGGTTTCTAGATAGGTTGGCTAAAGGGTGCATGCATTGATGGCTTACTTTTGACTTGCCTAACCTATGCTTTAGGTGGGTGGCTGAGAGTGGGAACGTGCAAGAGTTGCAGCCCTCTAATAAGACCAAGACTTATCTATGAAGAGAAGGATGCAAGGTAGAAGCAAATGTTGACTTGTTTCAATGAGTACCTACCCTATGGCTCTAGATAGGGTGGCTGAGTTTGCAGCTATTATTGACTAGCTTTTGGTCTGCCCAAGTTGTGGTCCAAGTCTGGAATCCAAGGGCAGAACGTGGGAGAACAAGATGGAGCCTTCTCCAAGGTCCAAAGGCTTGTCTATTAAAGGGAAGGGGAAGCAAGACAACATGTGTGGCTTAATTTCCCAAGGGTGGACAAGTTCACCAAAGGGTGGCTTGGTTCACCAAGGGGTGACTTAGTTCACCAAGGGAGTGCTCTTTATTCCTCAAGGGGTGTGGTTAATCTCAGGTGGTCAAGTAGCTGGGAGCTATTGTGTTCCAAGGGAGGTTATCTCACCAAGGTGTGGTTAAGTTCATCAAGGGATGGTCTTTATTCTCCAAGGGGTGATTAAGTTCACAAAGGGTGAGGGTAATTGTAATACCATCAAGGGTGTTTTAATCATCAAGGGAGGAAGTGTTGTAGTCATGAGAGTCTAGACACCAAAAGGGGGAAACACCAAGGGTTGTGAGAGTGTTCACAAGTGCATCAAAGTGTTGAGCAAGGGGTGTGAGAGAAAAGAGAGCTTGGGGAGAGAATAGAGTTCTAAGGGGGTTTTCTGTGTAAAACCAAAGTTGTAACTTATTCTTTCATGAAGTGAATTTCTCAAGGGGATCACCAAGAGGATGTAGGCATTTGTTGAACCTCTAAAATACTTGTGTCACTTTGTGCTTGGTTGTTGTCTCATGTGTGTGTGTGTGTGATTCATCCATTCATTGTGTGTGTCACAAAGTCCATCAACAACAAGATCATTAGGGGAAGGTGAGTTGAGTTTCGTGCTCAATTCACAACACTAATTACCCTTGAAGCAATTATATGAACCAATTTGTGTTTGGTCTTCTCTTGATGATTTCCTCTTTGTTGATCTCCTCTTTGATCTTTGATCTTTGCTCCTTGATCTTTCTCCTCCATGTGAGCCACAAAAGCATATGACCTCTAAGTCTCCACACCAATGGAACCTTGAGATGAGAAGAAGTATCTTGAGAATACTTGGATGCTAGTGCAAGATTCTCAAGATTGGTTTCAATCTAAACCACTTTGAAAGATGAAAGTGTTTCACTCTTGAAAACTCTCTTTTATCTCTCTTTGATCTCCCAAACCTATTTGGTTGATGTTGGATTGTGTTTGTGTGTTAATGAGCTTATGGAAACAATTCCCATACACATTCACTTAAGCATTTTCGGCCAAACCCCATTGGGCTTCCAAACTTGGGCCTTATGACACTTAAACCATAATATTTAGGTGTCTTAAGCCCTTGGGCTTGATACCCAACCATTTGGGCTTCCCGTTAACTATTACCGAGGCCCAAATACGTTTTTACAAGTAGTAAATCATCCACATCAAATCAATCAAATTGATTTCCTCATTCTCATTTGTATTACTCAAAGTTAACCATTTAAGGTGTGCGATCCATTAGGTTCTAATTAGCAAGGCAGTGGGACAATATAAGAACTCTTTCTAACCAACTGGAATTAAAACCCCTTTTTAATTCTTCCTTTATTTAGATCGATCACAATCAATCCTAGGACTTCCACAAGCCAAGAGTGACATCTAGCAATATATCAAGGCTACCCAAGCTAATCAGAATAGATGAAGAACCTATTCAGTTGGAATTGCAATGCAATACGGTCCTTCTCTTATACAATGTTTCAAATCATATTATTAGGGTACGGATTGATTATGTCAAACCCCTAATATGATTTACAACCTCATGTGATTCAAAAGAACATGATTAAGAACAACTTTCTAAATCAAGCTCAAAATACTTTGGCCAAAGATTTACTGAATCACATCTTGAAACATTCTCCTTCTTTATCGAAAGTAGAGATTCCTTATTGTACATTCACATGCCCCTATGATGAATTAAGAGATCCCAACAACACTTAAGACAAATCTTTTACGGCTTGCCTTTAAGAGCTATCAAAGATCAATAACGTATCACAGGACAACCATAATGCCTCAGGTCTAAGGACTAATTTGCATTATTGCAACTATGAGTTCTCATTTGACATGTAGATAAATACTCCATATGAGAACTACGGTTGATCGCGTTCAGTGTACTCATTCACTAATGAGCACCCACATACTTGTATTAGTGTCAACTACACAAATGGTTTGAGACTAACCATCCTCCCAATTGAGCATACATAATATGTGCTAATCTTGACGGTTTATCAATGCCCATTTGATAACCTATGATTAGGAACATTTTGGGATACTACAGTTAGAGATTAAAGGTCTCATGAATCTAATCTTCTTTAGATTACTTTATCTCTTATTTAGCATACCCTGGACATTTGTTTCTTTACACGATGTAAAAGATAACAAATTAAGTTTGCCCTTTATATATCATATATGAAATGTATTCTAAGGAGATCACATCAAATGTATTGGCTCTTAGGGCACATTTCTAACAGTGGAGACTCCATCTCTACCACAATCGAGGAACAAATGCTGCTGCGGCGTCTAGCAGGTATGCTACTTTGCTTTCATCTGGAATCTCGTGTGCTGAACGAAAAAGAGAAGGGGTTTTCACTTCAGCCATAGAATCAAAACAGGGCAATAGCTAGATAAGAGCCATTAATCGTCATACCGAGGATGCCATAGATCGTAGGCCTCCCAAGGAGCTGATGACAATGGAGCGACTATAGGGTTTGGGAGCTGTGTTCTTGAATTTTTCAGAGGGAAATATCTTCAACTGAAGTTGGGTTTCCAACGGGTCAGATTTCAACCCGGTTCTACATGCACCCTCTTTTAAAAACTCACCGTTGGATAAAATCCAACGGCTCTAACATACCCCTCAAATAAACCCCTTATAACTTTCCCCTCACTATAGAAGCTCCCGTGAAATAAGGGTGTTTCCTTCTTTCACGTTGCCTCTTTTCTCTTCTTTTCTATTTATTTTATTTTGGTTTTTTTTAGGCTGCTTTTGTGTTTTGTTTTGCCTGGCTATGGATGCCTTATACGCCTTTTTTTTTATAATCATTTCTATTCAAAATAAAAAATAAAAAAATTGTCAAGCATTAATTTGTTTTCCATACTCCGACATGCAGTTGCTCATAGAAGAATCATGATATTATATTTTGTTGTGCATCTAAATTAGTGACATTGTTTATTTTCTATAGAATGGCCCTGGATACCCTGTTGACTTGCGTGGATTTTATGACAAAGCGGTAAATGATTCGATCCTTCTATTATGTTTTTATGAAGGTTACTTAAAATCAAACAGATAAGATAAATACATCACTACTTCACCTTTCATCTTATAATTGGTTGAGATTCCAGGGTAAATGTTTCCTATACTTTTGTAATAACAATAGATAAATTGTTGGTGAATATATTTGACAGTCCTTGATACTGAGAAGTAATCAAAATTGTATTTTTTGAGTTATGAGGCATAGTGGGTTTTATCCCATGCTTGTCTGCTCAGTTTGTTATGGGTAAAAGATGCTTGATACTAAGAAGTAATCAAAATTGTATTTTTTGAGTTCTGAGGCATAGTGGGTTTTATCCCATGCTTGTCTGCTCAGTTTGTTCTGGGTAAAAGATAACTTCATCGTGGACCTGATAAAATTTATGTATTTTTTCATTAGCTATGCATTAATGCTTGCTCAATGCTCATTGATAGGATTTTTTGTACATGTCCAAATAGGGTTAAAATCACTGAAAATACTTGCAAGAATACAAGGTAATTGTAGTATAAATGCTCATGCAAGGTCGTTGTCCCCAAAGATTGTTTGACTAATTTGTAATTAAACTAACTCTTAATTAATAACTAAAATAGATTTTTATCAAAGATTTGAAATTTATGAGTTTGAAAAGATTAACTTGACAATAAAAGAAATCTGAAAATTGGGAGATAATAATAGAAGAGAATAAAAACGTTTTAAAAATTAACAATATAGAGAGAAACTAGGGTTTAGCCGTCACCGTCACAATCATATGCAATTCTATCAATTACTTATGAATTTCCACATATTTGCTTTGAAGGTTAGGTTTTCCTAATGCATATTCTCCTTGTGATGTTTAAGCAAAAACGTATATCTCACATGCAATCCGTCTGTGATGTTCAGATCAAATAGAAACATGAAAGACTCATTAAGCTTTGTGAAAACCCTTTGAAAAACCATGCAACCCTTAAGAGCGTGATGTTCGCCTTAAGTAAACTTACAATTACTAATCACAAGAAGCCCTCCTCAATTTCAGGGTGATGTTCCAACAGAAATTGCATCAAATTACTTGTCTAAATATTCTAATGGTGATAATTCATTAAAATAAATAGATAGTTTCAATCACGGTGATTAATAATTCAAAGCAAGCATGCATCCATTCTTAAGCAAATTAATAAAATTACATATTCATGCTAAGGCTTATGGCCTCGCCCTAGCAAATAGAATTAGTTACGCACATTCATAATTGAAATCAAAGAAAATATCATTCGAATGAATAGGAATAAAAACACCTTGAAGTCGCAAAACTCCAAAACCCTATCAATTCCTCTCCACAATGTCACGTTCAAAAGCCAAAAAGAAGTCCCAAAAATTGCTGTGAAGAAGAACTTAAATACCTCCTAAAACCCAATTGCCCCATTCTCACAAGGAAACTAGGTTAAAATAAAATAAAACTAAGATATAAAGTCCAAATTGGATTAGGAGAATCAGCCCACAATCTGCCCAGCCACGTTTTGGGCTCAAATCTCCTCCAAATCAGGCACAAGATAGCTTGTTTTAAACATAAAAACATTCTGAACACTTCTCCAGAAGGTCATGAACCCATCCGAAGGCATCTTGGGCTCCAAAAACGCAATAAAGGCCCGAAACGTTACCATTCCAGCACTGCGCATTGCTTGCCAGAAAATAACCGCTTGGTAGAAAGATCTAAATTTTTTATACGATCAAGCTAAGTGACTCACGAACGTCCTCCAACTGGAATTACTCCAAAATTCATCCATTTGATTATGTTTTGTTACAGAGGAAGTCGAAAGTCCTATATTGAAAATATAATTCAAAGTATCAAAATTCTTTCAAAATATTCACCAAAATACCAAGAATAGGGTTAAATATATAATATAAAATATACTCATCACTCATGCAATAATTTTTTTCCGTACTCTAATTATGATGCGCCATGCAGCTGCGTATAGAAGAATCATCATATTATTTCTTGTTATGCCTCTAAACTAGGGAAAATTCTACAGTGCGCCAGGCGCACTGATGCGCCAGGCGCACTGATGCGCCAACTATTATGACCATCGGATGAGTAATTGGGGCATGAGAGATAATTCACACTGTTGATTGTTGATTACCGGTTAACTTGTTGTTGTAGGTAAAACAAAAGACAAAAATAAAAACAATTGCTCTATCCTTCAGTCAGAGACGTTTCAAGTCGACTAGGGTTGGGTTTCTCATTTTTCTTTCTCTTCAAGTTCGATTCCTTCCACGGCAGCTCCTCTCCTCCTTCTGTGACAACGAGAAAGCGGCGACAAGCTCACCATCGGCCGACGGCTCTGGAATCAGAGACACGACGGCTCAAACGACCAACGGGCTCGTTGCAATGACGGACAGGGGCAAGGATGGTCTGGGGGGCTGAGGGCAAAATCTCGTTAGAGACGGACATCGAAATCGGAAAAAGAAACTAGTTATGAGAGGGCACGGTCGTTACAGCCGATGAAGACGCCGCCAAGGCAATCGGCGATGGCTCCACAACAGCTGCCTCAGCGTCTGGCGCCTTCGCAGCAACGACCTCGGCATCTGGCGTTTCGGCGGTGGTTGCTTCGACATCCGCCGCCTCGTCCTAAGAGTGGGACCAGATTATCATAATACATTAAAAGGAATACGGCCTGAAGCCATCGCAGGACAGACTTCTTCCTCGTCCTCGCCTTCCGAGAGAACAAGGAGGAGCCTCTTCCTTAGCGACTCTGGTGCCTCTTCTTCGGCTGCGGCACTTTCGGCCGGCACGGCCCCGCTTGCTGCGGCCTCAGTACCCATGGCCTCTCTGCCCCTCTTACGGCCAGGAGCTATAAAGAAATAAATAGAGTCAGGTGTGGGTTAGAGATAGCAATAAGAGCGCAAAGGGACAAGTACTTACCAGCAGCAATGCTCGATCGAATCGGCGAAGGAGATGGCACGGTCCTAAGCGCCAAGGTCCTTGGCGTCGCCATGGAGACCGGGACCATGGTTGAAGCCGCGGTTGGTGCTCTTGTCGCAGCTACGGCCTGGGAGCTCGGCCGAGAAAGCACGGTGGATGTTTTCTTCCCCCTGTTGGTCTTAGGGGGGAGGGGTCCCAATCTGCATTTTTCAAGGCCCCCCTCAGGGCCTCCCCAACTGGCCAAACATACCTGGCCGAGATAAAATCCTCGTACCAGACCCTCCCATCTTCGTCGACCGCATTGCGACGCATCCACGGCGTTAAGGTGAGGAAGGTCATCCCCTTCTGGAGCTGAAAGGAGATACCGGCCCTCCAAGACGAAAGATGGTTGGTTGATAAAAGAAAGAGGAGGACAGTCTGGATTAGGCCGAATTGCCTCGCCACATAATTCAGCAAGTAAACCTCGGCCCCGGCCTTGGAGAGGCCGCAATGAAGGTCACGTGCGACCAGGAAGGAGCCCCAGATCTCCCTCAAGTCATTCTCCGTCTCACTGTCAGGAATTACGGAGAGGTCGTGCGCCAGGAACAGAGGGAACGGCTGGGTGAGGCACACGCAAAATTATGACCCTGTCCTCCCGGCCAAATCATAAAAGAACTTGAAACAGAAGGTCATTGCGTTGTGCTTTCTGGGGGCCCGGGCGAAAGCGTTGGCCAACGGCTCTGTCTCGGCGATTGTGACCGCCCTCCTCAGCTCTGGAAAGTAGGCTTGGAGCCAAAACTGAAAGGCCCAGAGTGGACCACTGTGCTTCAGCTTCATCCCGTCAGTAACAACGTCGTGAAGCGTGCGGTAGATATGACCGAGGAGAAATGGGCCAAGCGCCAGCCTTCCACCTTGCGCAAGGTAATCGGCCAGATGGGCGAACTCCAGGGTCACTTCGTCTGGGTACAGAACATGAACTTGCATAGCCAGTATAGCAAGAACGCGGCGTGCTCAACTTCACCCAGGGGGGCGATGGAGTCATCATCAGCGTTATCCTCCACACCGAAGTTATTGTAAAAGCTGGAATAGTTGAGCATATTCTTCTCCTTGCTCCCAGCAACCTTGGCGACCGTGGGCTATGCGGCCTTGAAACTCCCTTCGGCCTTGGGAGCGGTCAGCGCGGCGTTCACCTCTATGCCGAGGGGAGAGAGACCAAACAGGGTAGCCATGTAAAGAACGGTCGGCGTCATCATGCCAAACCGAAGGTTCATGGTGTACGTGGTCGAGGACCAAAAGCTTAGAGCCGCGGCCCAAAAGCTTAGAGCCGCGGCCAAGAGTGACCGGTCCATGACGATCAGCCGATCGAACAGCTTTATCAAGTGGTAGATGCCTTGATCTTTCCACTGTTGGCCGAAGAAGTGTTCCATCCTCGGTAGCCATTTCTCCCAGTCTGGGGTTGGCCATTGCTGTTGCGGCCAACTAGCGTTCCAATCCTAGTAATCCCCTTTGTCGAAGGCCGAGAGATCTACCAGGTTGTCCTTAAGATGGGCTGCCAACCTCTTTGGCCTGCCACCCTCCAGAAAAGGGCTGAGGACGCTGGAATCAGTGGCAGTGCCGTCGTCATCAGTCCAAGGCATGACGATGTTGGGTAGAACCGAGCCTTGGATCTCTGGACAGATGTCTACAAACCCAGTCTGAAAAAGCTGGGACCTGGCCTCGACAGACGATGAGGTGCTGGATGCCATTAAGATTGATTGAAGGCGAGTGTTTTGAGGAAAAAGTTTGAAGGAAGAACGATGAACACGAAGAACACTTAGGAATTGAAAACCCAGAGAAAGGTTGAAAACCCAGAAAAAGGTTAAGAATTCGTGGTTTTCAGGGAAGTCAAGGAAAAACTGGGATTGTTGTTACCAACGAAGAATCACTACGCAGAGATAGAAAAGTGGCGGAATTCGAAGTTCAGAAAGGGTTGGAGAGTTGAGAGAAGATTTTGGCAGAGCTTGGGCGTCTAAAAATTTTGAAAGCGTAAGAAAGAACGAAGAAGGCTGGGTTTTTATATTGGCGCTCGAAGTCGAAATGGACAGGAATGGCTTTCTCGAACAACGTAACGTTCTCTCGAACAACGCAACGGCCTGGCGACATACTTGAACGCGCGATGACGTGTCGAAGCCCTAGAGTCCGTTGTTTCAGTTGATGAGTTTGCGTATTGAAGGAGCTGACTAACTCGCGTATTGAAAGCGCCAACTGTCAATGTCACTTCAAAAGAATGCAAAGGGTCCATCCCCTGAGATTCATTCGGTCTTTATTCGGGCCGTGATCGAAAAATCCGGGAATGTGGGGGCAATGTTTGTGCCTAATAAATCTCAGCCAATGAAGCTAACCGAAGGAACTTCCTCTTGGCCCTAGCGCCTACCCACGGCCGAACGTTACAAGTCATTGTTCCCTTCCTTTCGTTAAAAACAAAGGTGAGCTTATAAGGCAAAGTCATCACGGCCTCGGTAATACTAGCCGAGGACAAAGGAAGTAATAACTCCTCAGATACACGGCCAAGATAGGAAAGTCAAGCGGCGTCGCCACATGGCGTCAAGGTCCCACCCCTCATTTAATGAAGTAACGCCTCTGACTACAGTAAAAGACCCACGTCACGTAAGAGCATTTAATGTGCAAGAGAAGAGAGGAAGTGATTGAAGTCAGGATATGGCGAGTAAAATCAGGGATTATGTGCGAAAATCTCACGACTTATAAGATTAAGTGACCAACCCTCAGACCAGGGCATTAAATGCTCGTCCAAGGCCAGAGACGCAGAGCTCACAATCAGGGCGGCGGCCGGGGTTTATGGGGGTCACACCACCATGCTTCACATTCCCAAATGTCAATTCGACTACCCACTAACTCTGATCAACCTCACCATGCAGATTTTCAGCCTCATTGTCTTCTCAGGACCTTTCCTATAAATACCAGGCTCCAACTACATTTAAAGGGTTCAACACCAAACACAAGCCTCCCACGGAGCAGATTATATTTTCCTGTCATTTACTTCATGTCATTTATCTTCTTGTAATGCACTTTCAATAATTTTACTGGCTTTCTTAGAAGTAGTGACAGTTTGTAGGAAAATCCATTCATAAATAAATCTTACGACCCTTAATTTTCAAGGTGCCGAAGCACCATCTTTGTTACTATTTCGCTCATCTCATATATCATACGACCGTTGCCACCTAGCAACGCGCCGGAGCACCACCTTAAAACCACCATCGACACCACCATCAACACCACCATCAACGGCCTTGTAGCTCAGGCCGTGAACCTAACGGCCGAGATCAGTTCCTCTCTCGGCATCATCCTCAAACGCACGGTAAACCGTACTGGCACACCTGCGCACAACCGTACCGCACCAAAGAAGGACGACCCGTGTTGACGCAGATCCCTTCGGCCCGGAGCACTAGGCCGCGAGATTCGCGTTGGTCAACACCTTTATAGACTTGCAATTTCAATCCTTCAAGGATTTTATTTAAGGGATTACACTGCATGACACATTCTATAGCTTTATATTCAGCTATTTGTTCTGTTTGTACATCTTTAAGGGATTGCTTCTGGCGATACGCTCTATTCATTTAATAACCCTTAAAGATAGCATGTTGGTCTCCGTAAATGTGCAATAAGGAGGCACAATTGCATCTGTAAATATGGAGAAACCTAACATTCCTTGTTTCTACCAGAAACATTGTGTCATACAAAGTGGGTATATTCCCTTTTATTCCGAACACCCAAGTATAACTTTCAGCATTAACATCTTTTGGGGTTCGTACTATGGGTTTGTTCTTTCACGTTCATTCTCATCTGTAATGGAATTGCCTCTTTCCATTTTGGCCAATGATATTGTCGACATTTAATAATAGAACGTGGTTCCAATCAACACAGCCCATTGATGATTTGAGTAGCTACTCCAAAACCAAAAATTGTTATTCATCAATTCATGATCCCACCATTCTCATGTGCATGCGCATGCATCAATTATAAACATTTCTTTGCTTTTGGGTACCCAAGCCACTTCAGGGGGCTTTTATTATGTCAGAATGTGGATTATAACCTCCAATGGAGCGTTATTTTACAATAGGGCGTGGATAATCTCCATTTAGGGAGTTGGAACATTTAGAACCCATATATCTATTATGCTGCAGGCATGCCACAGATTAATACATACATGTCAATAAATTGTCATTTTGGGACTTTAAACCGTATAATTTGCTACGCATTATGCGTGTACCGTATTAATATTGACATGTTAAAGGATTGTCCTTTTGGGACTTTAATCCATATCATTTGCTACGCAACAGGCGTGCATCATATTGATCACTGCTACACCCATGTTCTATTCTTATGGGACTTTAAACTGTGCAGTGTATTATCAATGTATCCAACTTGCAATCTGTGAAATTTGCATTAATAATTCATGGATACATATCAGAATGATACAAGCCATTCTTCTAGAATGGTCATTATACAAGTCGTTCTTCTGGAACGATCTATAATGCAAGGCATTCTTCTGGAATGGTCCTTTGCACGGCATTCTTCCGGAACGGCCTTATCTCCTCATTTGGTTACCTTTAAGGATGTAGTACAAAATATCAAAATAATAGTATAAGCATGAAATAACACAAGTATTTCTTACATCCTTAGGCGGGAGAAACTTTGCTCAAACATCATTCAAGCTCGTATCGGCTCAGCAAATATAATGTAATGCCTGATGATCTAGTTATATCCTACAAGAGCAAAAATCACAACTCTTTTGTCTCTATCAAAACAAATAACCCTCAGAGTTAGGATCACTTCATGAATTCTTTCTTCGGATGTTCGTTCTAAAGAAATCAAGTCCCTTATGAATAGAGAGTTACAAAAAAGAGAAAAAATACAAAAAAATTGTGATATTGATTGCAAGATAAGGTAAGCAATCAAGGAAGGAAGCTGGTGGGAGCAGACCACAAACTCTCATTTCTCCTAGTCTAGAAGAGCTTCAGGGGATTGGAGCATGTGGTCGTCTTTACAACTCCCCGACATCGCCGAAACGCGATCAAGGATAGTCTCGCTTCCTGAATTGATGATCAGAGATAGTCTCGCTTCTCAAGCACATCGAGTGCTCACTGATAGGAAAAACATGTGGATATTGCATCACTAGATATGGAGGAAACTGGGTGTATTTTGTAAAAAAAATTTCGTTAGTGACATATTTATACATAAATGAGAGGAATAGTTAGGTCCAGTGAATTTCAAATTAACCACAGAAAATTTGCGAGATTCTTGGGGTGCTTTTGAAAAAGTAGCTCAGTGAAATCCGCAAAGCAAGATCGGCTTTGACGAAAACAATCCTTGAGAAACGCCGAAAATGCCGACAAACATTAATGCAGGCTGCGTGAAGTTTTGGAACTTGGGAAAGGAAAAGAGAATATGTGTCTGTCGCGCAAATCTCACGGCCTGGAGTTCCGGGCCGAGGGGATGTGCGTTAACACGGGGTTTCCTGCTTTTAGGTGCGGTGCGGTTGTGCGCGGGCGTGCCAGCACGGTTTACCGTGCGTTGATTTTTCGATGAGTTTTGGATGGGTGAATGGTGCGCCTGTTTGATCTGCCTTCCTGGTCAAACGATTGTAGCCGAGAGAGGAACTGGTCTCGGCTGTTAGGTTCACGGCCTGAACTACAAGGCCGTCGAGTGATGGTGTTGGTGGTGGGTTTTGGGCGGTGCTCCGGCGCGCTGCTCAGGGAGCGACGGTCGTGTGATATATGGGGTGAGTGAGCGGACAAACAGAGATGGTGCTCCGGCGCCTTGAAAATCAAGGGTCGTATGATATATTGATGAATGGATTCTGCTTACAATCTAACACTACTCCTAGGAAAGCAAGTAAAGATATTGAAAGTGCATTACAGAAGAAAATAAGTTGCTCCGTGAGAGGCTTGTTTTGGTGTTTGAACCCTTTGAAAGTAGTCTTGAGCCTTGTATTTATAGGAAGAGTCCCTGGATGAGTAATCGAGGCTGAAATTACGCATAGTGGAGTCTGATTAGCGCAAGTGGGCAATCCAATCGACATTTGGGATCGTGAAGTATGGTGATGAGACTCCAGAAATCCTGGTGAATCTCGGCCGCAGCGCCCAATCGTGGGTTTTGAACCTCTGGCCGTGGAGACGCATTTATTTCCTGGATAGCTGGTGAACCAACATCTCAAGCTGCCAGAATTCTTGTGAGAATGTCCACGTCTAATCACTCTGATCTTCACCACCAAATCCTGACTTCAGTCACTTCCCACCTTCCCTCATGCATTAAATGCTACTTTGTGGCCAATGGATTTTGCTGCATTAAGCAGGCACTACTTCATTAAATGAAGCCTGGGACCCTGCTGTCACGTGATGATTTGCCTTTAATGTCTTGGCCGCAATTTTGTTCGGCCTCGGCCTCGGCCTATGCTTGAGGCCGAGATGATCATGCCTTAGCATTTCTTCTTTTATTCTTTAAGGAAGGCGAACATGCCCTGGCGAAACGCTGTGTTTCAACCTCGGCGAACAAGTGCCAGGGCCGAAAGGAAGGGCTCCTTCGGCCAGCTCGTGGCCGTGATTTATCAGGCACAAACAATATGCGGATCCGGGAAATATTGGGATCCTGGAAACGGTGCCACATTTCCGCCTATAAATATTGCCTCTGTAAGGCCTTATTGGAGTATCTGTGTTTCAACTCAACTTCCTTCCATTTCCTGTTGTAATAATTGGGTAAATTCTTAAACTTGCATCTGTGGTTTTCACGTCTTTTCAAAATGACGGTTTGGAACCTTGTGCCTTATAGGTTCAAATAACCACAACAAATCTCTCAAATTACATATTTCAATGCATGTGAGTCCGGAACTTCTGGCCCGGGCTAAAACACAACCTCGTAATGTATTTACCCTTTTCAAATGGGCATGAAATATAAATTGAGTAAAAGCCACAGTAATATTGCAATATAGTAGTGAAGAGCATTAACTACTATATACCAAAATCTTCAGGTTCGGGATCTCTCATATATTTGGATCCATGGGCTCCCGGCCCAGATCATATAATATAACAAAATATGTGGGGAGCCTCAATTCATCCTTTGAGGTTTATCATGATATTACCATTTCACGGTGTATTTTAACAACCGAAATTCACAAAATATATTTCCTCCTTGAGGTGTCGATTGTAATAAAATCGAACTTTATTAAATTCATCATTTTCTTATGCCAAAGAAATATGTGGTGTACCACAATTGCAATAATACCTCAAGGGTTGTCCATTTAACTATTGGAACTTCAGGTTCTCAATATTGCCAGATTTGAACTTCAGGCCAGAATCGCATATTTTCATGGTATGGACATTCAATATTCTCAGATTTTGAACTTTGGGCCAAAATCAGATATTCTCATGGTATGGACATTTTTATAGTTTCCTGTATATATTTCGGGACTTCAGGTCCTTACATAATCGTCCATGTTTTGAGGAACTTCTGGCATCTCATTTAATTGCTCATTCATGAGTTTAAGGAACTGCAAGTTCCCTTTTGTATATAGTGACGGTTTACCCAAAATGGTTAATATTTATGCATACGTCACTATTCATGTATATGATACTATTCATCAGGTCATGAATACGTTTCTATTCATGCGTACAATACATTTGCCAGTACAGTTACTATTCATGTGTACGACAATATTAACCAATACGGTACTGTTACATTATCAAGGAACTCCAGGTCCTTATTTACATGTCAAGGATCAATGATCTTCAGGTCCGATCTCTTGTTTACAAATATAGTACCGGAGAGACTGCCAACTCTCATATCATTATCATCATCAAGGATCTTCAGGTCCTGATGTAGTTGTATGATGAGGATCAAGGAACTTCTAGTCCTGATCTCTGTATGCTGTAAAAACTCATCATACTGCACAATTAATTCATAAAATAAATTGCTTGTAAATAAATTGCTGGTAAATAAATTACTGGTATGGACGATAAACCTGCACCATACTTTAAATAAATGTAAATGTGCGGTAAAGTAAATTCATAAATTAAATTGCTTGCTGTATGGACGTTAATTCCGCACCATACTTTAAATAATAAAGTAAATGTGCGATAAAGTAAATGTGCCTGTATGGGTATTAATTCTACTCCATACCTTTAAATAAAAGTAAAAGCAGTTGTGTGGACAATAAACCCGCGCCACACTTTTAAATAAATACTGTTGTATGGGTAATAAACCTACACCATACAGTAATAAAATAAATGTGGGGATAAAACAACCACTAAAAATATAGGAGGTGAAACCGTCCATTTTTGTTAAAATAAATATGGGGATAAAATCACCACTAAAAATATAGGAGGTGAAATCATCCATAGAATTACTATATATATATATATATATGAATAGTTTATATAATATATAAGGTAACCATATAAACGAATTATAAGGGTATGTTCTTTGTCCTTATGCATGCTCCCAATTGCATTTGTTCTTTTCTTTTTACCATTATAATATATTAAACAAAAAGCTGCTTTTCAACATATCTTGTCATATTAAATTGGTTCTTGTGCAGGTTTGATTCCAAGCCTGTGCTTTTCCACTATCATCAGCATACCTGCACTAATCTTGTTATGTATTAAATATTGTAAAGAAATAATAAAATAATAAAAGAAAAGTAAGAGCCAGGGAGCTTATGCTTTCGGTGGGTTCTCAACACCAAGGCTTGGTCCAAACCAATATCATTTGCTTTATTGGTTTGCTGTCTAGATCTACTCTAGCCACCGGCGCCATTCTCTAGGACTATTCTGGGTTTGTGGAGTTTTTGAGTGGTCTTTATGAATTTAGGAATTAGGGTTTTCTCCTTTTGGTATTGAAATTCTTGAAATTGAAAGAATAACAAAAATTGTCAAGAGATTGAAAAAAGAAACAAAGAGAGATTGACGAATGATGATGATTACTTACCAGAAAATCAGAGTTTAAGAGAAAGAAGAAGCCATGAAATTTTTTTTTGTTTTGTTTTAAATGAAGAAAGTACTTTTCTTAGAGGAGAAAACCTTTTTTTTTTCTTTTTCAAAGAACGATAGGTAAGGAGTAGAAAGTGTTCGGGGTATATATATACTCCTCTTGTGGTTAGTTTTTTTCCTCCTTTTGATGTTTCCTTTTATTTAAAGGCTTTCTGTTTCTTTTTAATATAATAATTATGTAACATAGGCCTGGGCACAATTCGGGTCGAGTTGAATTTTGCATGACCCGTGGGCCGAACCGAGTGAGACATCGGTTCTCGAGTTGGATCAGGTCTAAACTCAAAGCCGAAAATGGGCCGACTGAATAGGCTCCGGTTCGGTTCGTATTTTTTGGTCGGTTTTGGGCTTTAGCCCAATACTAATTTTTTTAAAAGCCCAAATTACTTTCTGGCTAAAATCTGTTTTTTTTTTTTGGTCAAATTACCAAAACCTAATTAGTATTAACAGGGCCAAATCAATTTTTTCTACTCTTTCAAATGCTGAAATCATGCAAATTCAAGTATAATCCATAAAAAAATCCATCATTCAAATCTAAGTTTCTAAAGAACTATTAATCACAAATTTACACAATCATCACAAAAAAATACACACAAATAATAAAACAAGAAATCCAAATTATAATGATTACAACCCATGACAAAAAAATAACAAATATCCTTCCAAAAGCCTTGACAAAAACCTGCATTCATCTGTCCAAAAATACACTTGTATCAGTCAACAATCAATCACCAAACATATAATTTCAGTAAAAATAGAAATAAATTGTTTGCTTATCTTCAAAAGCCTTCAAAGTTTAACAAACGAACATGTCAAAAATCATGAACTACTGCCCCTGAATAAGAAACAGATAAAACAACAAAATTATATAACCTCAAATTAGAGCTTCATAAAAGTAAACATAGTAAACAGATAAAACACAAAACTACATAAATAATAGACCTACCATGTAAGTCAAGTTTTTGTTTTGTTCTAACAGTTATGCATTCTTCATTCCCAAGTCTTTTATCTGAGCAACCAAAACGCCAACGTCGCTCTGCACAAGAAACTATAATTACATGAGAATTTAAACTTGACTTTCTCAACAACCAAATGAAAGCTTAAAAAAAAAAATTCTGAATCTTTTTCTTTTCTTAAAAAAATACAGAAACTAGTTCCTCCTACTGCAAATATCTTTTTCTGTCAGACTGCAAATATATGATCACCCTTCCAAGAACCCAAACCATAATAAAACATATAAAAATTGTTCAAAAAACCAAATTCTTCCTTACTCTATCAAAACACACAGCACAGACATATTGAATGGAAGAATTGTTCAAAAAAAGCAAAAATTAATTCTCAAGTTCAGAGCATAAATCCATCGGATATAGGCAAAACATTAGCTAATTAATACTCAAAATCAAACTCGCATTTTTTCTCTGTTTTTCTCTTTCTTCCTTACTCTATCAAAAAACACACAGGGCACAGACAGATTGAATGGAAGAATCGTTCAAACAAAATGCAAAAATAATTTCTCAAGTTCAGAGCATAAGTATAAATTTCAAAATTAAAAAAACCTTAGAATGTACAGAGGAGATGGAGAATTTACCTTCGGCAAGGGAGGTGGTTGTCGCTGCTGCCTCAAGCATGCAAGTATTAGAATTGATAGGGTTTGTGCTGTGCGTGCCTGAAACAGAGAGGGGTGATGTTGTGGGTTAGGTTAGACTTAGATCGACGAGAGAGAAAGGAACATAGAGCCAGACGACACACAGAGAGAGAGAGAGAGAGAGAGAGAGAGAGAGAGAGAGAGAAGAGATGATACCTGGCGGCAGATGACTGTTGCATTCCTAAGAGGACACAAATTAATGTGCAAACAACCAATTAAAAATACCCGCAAGTGCACGAATCTAACGAAGTATAGATTATGTAAGTACGGGGTCGATCCCACGAAGAACTTGTCGGTTTCCTATAAGTTCTAGTTTGAGTACGTAAAGAACACTTAATTGACACACCACAAATGCACAAATGCAAAATGGAAACTAAAAATAAGTAAAGAAATGTAAAAGAAATGAAACAACACAAGAAAACTAAAGAAAAACACAAACAGCATTTTCTATCACCATTTTATCACCTATTTATCACATGTGAACAGTGCTGTGAATAGTATCGTGAACAGTGAAAAATGAACAGTGACGACCGGTCGCATGAACAGTGACGGCCGGTCGTTTTTGGCAGAGTCGAAACTCAAATTTGGACGTGATGAGCGACCGGTCGTTAGGTGAAAGCGACCGGTCTTTTTGCACAGAGTCGAAATTCTCTGCTTTTCAGTTTCGACCTCTGTCCAGTGTTTTGCCTATAACTTTCCAACCGTTTGTCCAAAATTCACGTTCTTTATACGGTTGGATTCAGCACAGAAAATGCAAGAACACAACTCGAACCAAAAGTCCAAAACAATTACAGAAACAAATAAAATTTAGTAACAAAGACACATAACGTGTCAAACATGCAACTCACACACACATTGGGGGGGGGGGGGGGGGGTTTTGATTTGGTTCAAGTGACCTATTTCTATTGCATGAAAGTAAATGGACTTTGAATTTAAATGAGAATGGCAGAGATGAATTATCAAATTGTGAAATTAAAATGTAACAAACACTAGGGTTTCGGAATCCACCCTAAACAATTCTACCAATGTTCATGAATACTCAAGTGATGAACTCTAAACATGTTGTTGAAGATGTTCGCAATCAAGACCAGTACGAGTGGCTCAAGACGCATTGATTCTCTCTAATGTACGTAAAGTGTAGTACGAGTGCTACAATACTTGTGCCTTCCCTATAATCGAATCTAGGTGTGCTTAGTACTTTGATTCAATTACAAGAAAAACCCATTAAGTTCAAAGAGAATATGAACATCACAAGAACCCTAATAGCATGGTGTTTACATTAGGTATTCAAGAAACCAATTCACATGGATGATTCTTACTTCATCCATTTATTGCTTAGGATAACATGAAGATACACATAATCCCAACAATCTCAAGAAGCATGCTTTCAAAGGTGATCAATCAAAGAAGAACATACATCAAGGATAGATTAATTTGGTGAATTGGAATTCATCAACAATATCTAGAAATTCATACACTCAAGCATCAAAACAATAAGGTAATCATGTTTAGGGCTTCAACCTAAGCCCTAGCTATGGAGTTTAGTTGCTCATACTTATTCCAAATACAAGCTCAAAATAAAATTAGAAAGAGTTTACAGATTTTGAGAAAATGATGAAAGCTTCAAGGTCATCAATGGTGGAAGCTTTCTTCTCCACTTTGCTTGGCTGCACCTTGGCTTTCTCCTAGCTCCAAGCTCTCCAAAATCTGCTCTCAATGTGTAGAATAGTCCAATGAAATTAATCCCCCACGTTCTATATTGTAGAATGAAGGAATTGTCATCAGCTTTGCAGATTGCACATTCATCTTCCTTTAGCCCATGATTTCCAGCTCACTTTTAATATATAAAACTCCACCTTTTGTTAAAGCTTCAAACTTTGTCCCCTTGCCATGATGAAGCTTTGTCATTGAAAATATGCTCTTTGCCTCTGAAAATATCTCTTAACCAAGGTAATTTCTTGTTACCAAGTGTTATGGTAACAAGAAGAATCAAGATAACAATATGGAGGTAAAAGCTGGAGCACTTCGGATTTCCAGAGCTGTGGTAACATGCTGGATTGGTTGGATAGGCAATACTTGTCCAATGAAGCTCAAATTTGGATATGTTGTAGTTAACATCCATTGGAACAAGTTTCATGAAGATCTTCACCCCATCCGAGCACCAGAGCATGTTGATCCCAGGCCAAGAAGTTGACCTACGAAAATGAACAAAATCAGAATTTATAACCAATAATGCACTTTTAGCTCATTTTCATTCTAACCAAGGTAAAATCTAAGAAAACACAAAAAGGAAGTAAAAAGCTATAAAATGTCAAGAACTAACTCAAAATAATAGGTGAATAACATGAAAAATCATGTGTAAAAATGAACCGAACAATGACAGATCGAGAGATCGATGAAGGAAGGAGCGACGCTGATGTTGTTGTTCAAAGATCCGAGGTCGATTGAAGATCTGAGCTTTGGTGAGGTGAGAGAGAGAAAGGCGCCGCACGCAGCCCCTTAGGTCAAAACCAGAGAAAGAAAATGAAAATAGAAGAGAGAAGAGAAGAGAAGTCTGAGTGAAAGTGAGTGAGTGAGAGTCGCGTGCGGGAGGTTACGGGGAAAAAAAAAATTAGTGAGGGATCCGCTGCAAGCAGCCTCACATTAATATTTTTTTGGCCAATCAAACGATGCCACGTGTAAAATATATATATTTAAATATTCACCGGTTCGGTTCAGATTCACCGGTTTTAAAATTTTTAGACCCGAGAGCCGAACCGTTGACCTTCGGTTCGGTTCAAGTCCAGGTTTGACTTTTTCGATTTGGTCAAAAAACACTCTTTTTCGATTTGATTTGGATTGGTTCAGTCGGTTTGATCGGTTTATCGGTTTTTATGCCCACCCCTAATGTAACATGTTTAGTTATAATGCAAAAATAATATAAAAATAGGCAAATCGAACTCTGGCGCTTCACTAAATGAACATGCGCAGGAGCAAACTCCCCCAGACTCGCCCTTGTGCAAATATTTAGCACGCTATACCATCTATACAATTCCTATAATATTAATATATATAATATAAAGAATTTTTTTTTCAGGGGCCCTTAAGAATCGGGAGCCCTATGCGGTGGGGCCACTTGTGCACCCTAGGGCCACCCCTGAGGTTTTGTTCTTGGTTCTGTTTTTCTTGTTCCAAGGTGGTGGGATGGATTTGTCTAAGGTCGGCGAGAAAATTCTGACCTTTGTTGGCTTTGTTAAATGGCAAGGTTACGCGCAGGGCGGGGTGGTCGACAATGAAAGCTATAGGGGTTGGGAGAGAGAGGGGTGGTTGTTGGTGCATAATTTTTTTTTCTACCTGTTTTAAAATTTAATTTTTAAAAAAATAATTCTATATTGTTTTTTTTTTTTCACACAACACATCAGCATAAAAGTAGCTACCACAATTGTCACGTCACCAATTTAACAGAAAATCTAACTGTGAAGTTGATGGAGGGCATAATTTGGTGAAATTTAAAAATGTTGGATATGAAATTGATGAAATTTAAACTTCATGGCCCATTTCGATACGTCAACTAAACCTCGAGAGGGTAAAATGTCGTTATAATTTTTACAAATCAATTAAACGTAAGAAAAAAACCTCATCTCTCTCTCTCTCTCTCTCTCTCTCTCTCTCTCTCTCTCTCTCTCTCTCTCTCTCTCTCTCTCTCTCCCTCTGTATTTTCTTCTACCCAATAACCTAGTCCAAGCTCGAAGAAATCACCCGGGAGGAAGGGAAAAGAAATTGCAGGAGGAAGGAGGAGGCAGAAGAAATGGCAGGGTTGGGGGAGAGAATGGATTACCCGAGGGAGGGAAGAAGAAATCGCGGGAGGAGGGAGAAGGAATCATCTCATATTTTAATCAATTTAAAATATAAAACATAAAACAAAAATGTTGGATCCATAAATGCCATGTATGCAACTAATGAAGAGATTTGACGAAAACTCTAATCCTTAACTCTATATGTTTGTCACTCTAGTATTGAAAATTTGGTTAATTTCAATTTGGTACCCTTAACTCTCACCCCTTATTGTTAAAATTGAGACTGCATGGACAAACACACCTTAAGGGAGAGAGTTTAGGTTTCCAACTGAAATTAACTCTTGAAAATTTGTTGAAATGTGGTTATATCATTAAATTAAGGGGGATTCACTATTATACCCAATATAGGAGTCCAAATTATTATAAAAAAACCCTATATGAAATGGACTTTAAAAACACACCCAAACCCCATTTACAACATAACGAAAAGACTTTAAACTTCTTTTAAATTATAAAATTGCCATTGATTTCTTAAAACAAACCTAACCCCAAAACCTCATAAAAAAAACCCAAAACACTCAATAGGGCATCAAAGTAATTTAATAATCAAAATTAAATTCAATATGACCAGCTATCATTTTTTGTGTTTTTTTTTGTGTGTTTATATAAATTAAATAGTGTATGGTTTATTTATAATTTTAGTGCTAAAAATGGGTATATGACTAAATATCTCTTAAATTAACTATTAAAAGATTTGTTGAGCGTTGACATGTTGCATGTGTGACCCACTTTTTTATTTAATTGAAATATAATATTAATAAAAAACTATAATTAAATTTAAATATTAAAAAACTGAAAAGAAAAAAAAAGGCAACAACAACTCTCTCTCTCTCTCTCTCTCTCTCCATGTGCAACTCATTTACAGGAAACCAAACAACACTCAGGGTTCCAATAAATTACAAAGGTGCCATTACAATTCTTAAACCAAGACCAAACCAAAAATTCATAAAAGAAACACAACAAAACTTAAAATCAGCCCAACCCACATTTTATAAATAAATAAAATAAAATAAACTCAAACAAATGCATCTCCCAAACCCAACAAAAATAACTCAAAAAACAGACAATTGACAAAAACCAAGGCATCGTCCATCTTCCTGTCAAACAAAGTAGGGCAAATATTCAAATATGCTCAGATATGCTCATATTATTATTCTTCTCCAATATGGAGGTATTTATACAAGTACAAAGATGTCCCTAAATAAAATAGGAAATATATCTAAATTACAATAGGAAGTAAATCTCTATTACAATAGGACTAAATAATAATTGGTAAGTAATCAAAATTCTAATGAAATAAGGAACCAAAATCCTAATTAAGTAAGGACTCGCCAACACTCCCCCTCAAGTTGGGCAAAGATATTTCGCAAGCCCAACTTGACAAGCGAGTCATAGAACACCATACTTGAGAAGCACCAATTGTAGAGAAGGTCTTTTCGTCAACCATGAGTGAAACAAGTGACAAACTAAAGCAAAGTTCGCAGCGGAAACACAAGAGCAAACCCTAAAAAATAGGGCATATAGCAGAACACAGAAACCCTGTGAGCACGGCAGCAGATAAGGTAGAACACAGAAGCCCTGTGAGCACGACAATAGATAAGGCAGAACACAGAAGCCCTGTGAGCACGACAAAAAAAAGGCAGATAGCAAAACACAGAAACCCTGTGAGCACGGCAGCAGTAAGGCAGAACACAGAAGCCCTGTGAGCACGGCAGAAGATAAGGCAGAAACCAAACCCTACAAAATAGGGTAAGGCAAGGCAAACACACCAACAAAGGCATGAGCAACAATACTGGCACCATAACAGGCAGGAGCAACAATACTGGCACTAACAAGAGCAATACAAGGCACTGGTACCAGCAAGAGCAACAGGGCAAAGACATAACAGACATCATCAACAACAATACAAGGCATTGGCACCAGCAACAGCATAGACAAGGTCAACGAGCATGACCACAGTGGAAACACATCAGCCATGGAAGATAGGTGGTTAAATTTCAGTGGAATAGATGAGCAGCGGTGTCACTCCCCCTCAAATCCGACGATGTATGAGAGTCGAGATTTGGAGAAAGTAACACCCAAATAAAGTTGCAGCACTCCCCCTCAAATCCGACACTGGTAAAGGGTCGAGATTTGGAAGAAGAGAAATTGAATAATAGTAAAGAGACTCAAACATGCCAGTCTCATGGCAGAAACAAATGCAAGAGGGGAAGGTGGTAGCATACAGTTGTCCCATGAAGAAAAAACTTCAGAAAAGGAGAATAGTAAGGGAGGAAACCCAGCAAATCATGAACAGAGACAAAGACAAAGATAAGGTGCTCAAAACTGAGAAGCGGAAAGGCAACTCAAGAGAGTAGCCAAAGAAGACAGAGACCGGCAGAATAGTCAAAGGAAAGGCTCGGCGAGCGGTGACGAGGCTCGCGGAGGAAAGCAACAGCTCGATGAGCGGTGACGAGGCTCACAGAGGAAAGCAACGGCTCGGTGAGCGGTGACGAGGCTCACGTAGTAAAGAGACTTGTTATAAAGTTTCAAAGATAGAGAAGCTGAGACAACAAGAAAGACCATAAGATGAAGACCCATGATGGGTTAGGAATGAGGAGTGCCAACGACTCTCAATTTGGCAGAGGTTATCACAGGATCGGAACCTGGCTCTGATACCATGTCAAACAAAGTAGGGCAAATATTCAAATATGCTCAGATATGCTCATATTATTATTCTTCTCCAATATGGAGGTATTTATACAAGTACAAGAGATGTCCCTAAATAAAATAGGAAATATATCTAAATTACAATAGGAAGTAAATCTCTATTACAATAGGACTAAATAATAATTGGTAAGTAATCAAAATTCTAATGAAATAAGGAACCAAAATCCTAATTAAGTAAGGACTCGCCAACACTTCCACAATCCATCTCCACGATCTATGATCATCTTTTTTCTCCTTGCATTTTATAGTAGTTTTTTAATTTCATTTGTTAAATTTTATACTAGTTTCAATGGGATTAACAGTAGATTTCAAGTGCATTAGAACTCCTTTTCAGTGGCATTAATACTGTATTTCAAGTGCAGTAGCAGTACACTTCAAGGGCATTAGCAGTACTTTTTGAGGGCATAGCAATGTTTTTCAAGTGTATTAGATGGCTTACTTAAAACACTTCAAGCGCATTAGCTGTACACTTCAAGTGCATTAACACTGCTTTTCAATACACACATTATCAATATTGTGAGCCTCATCAAACATCACAATAGACTCCTGCATTTCCTTAGAAATAATCCCTAGGATCAAGCATATACTGATAACTATAAACCATCACATTGGAGAACAGCATCATATGCCTTGCGAAGAAGTAGAGACACCACCCTTTCTGCTTCCCATAAGCCCTCAAATCCTTTTTGAGATAAAACAAAAAAAAGTACTCTTATTTCTGGTGATGACTAAAGTCTACCTAGTCTGCTTCCAATGCTATATTTTTCTAAAATTGAAAAAATATTATTCTATTCGATTTATTCTATGGCTGGACAAACTTTTAGCACAGGATTAATAGCGAATTTCACTAGCTAATTAATCAATTAATCAATAGTGGATGATCTTTGTGTTGTGAATTAGAACCAACTCACTCCCCTTTAGACCTTGTTGTTGATGGACTTTGGACAAGACTCAATGATGGATGAATCTTACACACACACACTAGAAAATAATCAAGCACTAAAGACACAAGTGTTTATAGAGGTTCAGCAATTTGCCTACATCCTCTTTGGTGATCCCCTTGAGAAATTTCACTAATGAAGATAGGTTACAAATTTGGTTTACAGATGGAAACCCCCTTAGAACACTACCCTCACAATCTGTTTCTCTCACACCCTTGCTCAACACCTTGATACACTTGGGAATTCTCTCCTCTTCTTGACTCACTAGTTCCCAGCTACTTTTCTTCCAACTCTCTCTAACTCTCTCCTCTATTTCAGACTTGCTCACTCTTTCCTTTAATACATGAGCCATTAGACTTGAGAGGAGACTCTTGCTTTGTCTCCCACGTTCTGCCCTTGAAACCTGACATAGACCACAGGTTAGGCCAGCCACAAGCTATGTATTGATGGTTACTTGTGTAGCCACCCTATATAGAACCATAGGGTAGCTACACCTTGAAACAAGTCTTCCAATGTCCTTCAATGCTACCTGCAACCTCCCAACTGATTTCCAACGTTCTTCTGACTTAGAAGTGACCCCTAGAGTCCTTGCAAGTAGGTAGGAGGCGATAGCCCTTGAAATTGGAGTCCAAAACTTGAGAAATCAGAAACAGCACGTGCTGGGCGACCGGTCGCATATACTGAGCGACCGGTCGCTTTTCACAGAACCTCCAGACTTCGACTCTGCCAGAAAACGACCGGTCGCAAATAGCTGGCGACCGGTCGCTAGTCGACATAGCTTCAGACTTCGACTCTGCCTCAAACGACCGGTCGCTAATAGCAGGCGACCGGTCGCTAGTCCGAAATTTTGTATCCTTTATGCAAGCCAATTTTCCAACAATCTCCACCTTGGCGAGCCTAAAGCTTCTTGTGGACATTATTGCCTTCCAGGACATCTGTAATGTCTTTGAGAGTCGTCCTGATAACTCTCAAGAACTCCACCTCAATCTTTAGCATGTAACAAGATTGAGCAAGTTCAAACAATGCTTGAACTTTGCTGTTGTGACTGGCTTCGTTAGACAATCTGAAGCGTTCTCATTTGTATGAACCTTCCTTACCATGATGTCTCCATCGTTCACCCAATCTCTTATCCGGTGGTACCGAACATCAATGTGTTTTGATCTTCCATGGAATGCTTGATTCTTCACTAAGTGTATAGCACTTTGACTATCACTTTGTATCACCACCAAGTCTTGGGCAAACCCGAATTCCTTTGCCAATCTCTTCAGCCACACCGCTTCCTTTGAAGCTTCTGTTAGCGTCATATACTCCGCTTCTGTAGTAGACAAGGCACTAACCGATTGTAACACCGCTCTCCAACTAATCGGTCCTCCACCACAAATGAAGACATATCCTGTGGTGGATCTCCTCTTGTCTAAATCTCCTGCATAATCAGAATCCACATAACCCGACACACATGCTTTTCCTTGTTGTCTTTCAAACAATATCCCAATCCTCTTGGTGCCCTTCAAGTACCTGAGAATCCACTTCGCTGCTGTCCAATGTTGTTTGCCCGGATTCGCCATGTATCTTGACACAACACTTACGGCTTGGGCTAAGTCGGGGCGTGTGCACACCATTGCATACATGAGACACCCTACCAAGCTTGCATATGGAACTTTGCTCATTTCTTCCTTCTCCTCATCCGTAGAAGGACAATCCTGCGCACTTAATTTAAAATGCTCCGCCAAAGGAGTAGACACCGGCTTGCAATCCATCATATTGAACTTTTCTAGTACTTTGGAAATGTACTTACTTTGTGACAGCCATAACTTGCCTCCATTTCTGTCTCTCCTTATCTCCATACCTAGGATCTTTTGTGCAGAACCAAGATCCTTCATGTCAAACTCCCTTCCAAGCAATGTCTTCAATTCCTGGATTTTTGACATGTCTTTACATGCAATTAGCATGTCATCAACATAAAGAAGCAAAAGGATGAAATTACCATCCTTGAATGCATGAGTGTATACGCAGCAATCTGATTCACATCTTCTATACCCAATCTTCATCATGAACGAATCGAAGCACTTGTTCCACTGTCTTGGAGATTGCTTCAGCCCATACAAAGACTTCTTCAATCTACAAACCAGATTTTCTTTGCTTGCTTCAATGAACCCTTGAGGTTGGCTCATGTAGATGTCTTCCTCCAAGTCACCATGGAGAAAAGCAGTCTTCACATCCATTTGTTCCACCTCCATGTTCTCTTGAGCTACTAAGGAGAGTAGCAGCCGTATAGAAGTATGTTTCACCACCGGAGAGAAAATTTCATCATAATCAACTCCCTCCTTTTGCAAGTATCCTTTAGCCACCAATCGAGCTTTGAATATGGTGGCTCCCTTCTCATGCATATCTTCTTTCTTCCTAAACACCCATTTGCAGCCAATAACCTTTCGACCTTTGGGTTTAGGAACTAACTCCCAAACTGAGTTTTGGTGTAGAGATTCCATCTCTTGCATCATAGCTTCCATCCAACTTTCCCGTTCCTTGTTCTCAACAGCCTCTTGGAACGTGGTTGGTTCTTCTTCACTAGCATTCAAAGCATAGTGAACTGCATCCTTGTCCCATCCAAACCTTTGAGGTGGTTTGATGGTTCTCTTGGGCCTGGACCGAGCTATGGATGATGGCTCCACCTGTTCTTGAGCCTCTTCTTCCTCTTGAGTTTGTTGTTGTTGTTGCCCAGCATCTTCCTCCTCAATGTCGGACTCCACCTCCTCCTGAACGTCTTCAGTTGGCTGCTCTTGTGAAGTATCCCTAAACACCTTCTTGAGTGGAACTTCAATGGTTGTTTCCCTCTCAACAACATCCTCCTTTGCCTCTGAATTCTTGACTTTGTTCATAGGCATGGTCTTCTCATCAAACACAACATCCCTGCTTAGTATCTTCTTGTGGTTCACCGGATCCCACAGCTTGAAGCCCTTCACACCGCTCTCAAATCCGATGAAAATGCATTCAAGAGACTTTGGCTTCAACTTGGATCTTTCATCACTAGGAATAAGTGCGTATGCACTGCATCCAAACACTTTAAGATTAGTATAATCAATTGACTTATTAGACCATACCTCCTCTGCACATTTGAACTCAAGATTTCTTGAAGGCGATCGATTAACCAAATAGGCAGCGTGGTTAACCGACTCCGCCCAAAATGATTCGGGCAATCCTGCATGAATCCTCATACATCTCTCACGCTCCATGAGAGTTCTATTCATCCTTTCCGCAGCTCCATTTTGTTGGGGCGTTTTCTTCACGGTGAAGTGCCTCTTGATGCCTTCATTTCTACAAAACTCAAGGAACTTGCTGTCTTTATATTCACCACCATTGTCACTTCTTAGAATCTTGATTTTTCTTCCGGTTAGGTTTTCCACTTCCGCCTTCCACTCTTTGAATTTGGTGAAGACCTCAGATTTCTCCTTCATGAAGTAGACCCAAACCTTCCTGGAAAAGTCATCCAAGAATGTCACAAAGTAACGAGCTCCACCTTTTGATTTAACCGGTGATGGCCCCCATACATCCGTGTGAATATAATCTAGCACACCCGTGCTTCCCTCCTCTTTGTTTCGTTGCTTGAAAGCTACCTTTGATTGCTTTCCCATGGTACATGATTTGCAGAACTCAAGCTTGCAACTTTGAACACCTTTCAACAACTTTCTGTTGTGTAGTTCCAGCATGCCCCTCTCACTCATGTGCCCTAGCCTCAAATGCCAAAGCTGAGTTTCATCCTCCGAGTCCTTGCTTGTGGATACGGCTGCTCCACCTGTAATTGTTGTACCACACAATCTATATAGACAATTAGGTTGAACCTCCCCTTTCATAACCACAAGTGAACCTTTTGAGATTATGAGTTTCCCTCCATTAGCTCTAAATGAATAACCATTCTTATCAAGAGTTCCAAGGGAAATGAGATTCTTACGCAATTTTGGAATGTATCTTACCATTCCAAGCGTCCTAACAGCCCCATCATGCATCTTCACCTTGATTGAACCTATGCCTTTGACTCCACAAATTGAGCCATCCCCCATCATAACTTCACCACCTTCTTCTTTCTCATATGTATCAAACCACTCCTTGTTTGAGCACATATGATATGAGCATCCGGAATCCAAAATCCAATCGGAAGAGGAACACCTTGAAGAATTAGCAAATGCATTAGTTTTAACATTGCTATTAACACATAAAAGCTCACCATCACTTTCTGTGACTTCCTCAGCTGTGTTTGCTGCATTCTTTCCTTTGTTCTTCTTCTCCTTCCATATGAGGCAATTCTTTTTCCAATGCTCCTTTGACCCACATTCGAAACAACCTTCTTTTGCCTTGGATTTGGACCTTCCTCTGTTGCCTTTCTTGCCCTCACGCTTCTTTGAACGGCCTCTCTCTCCGGTCTTTGCAACTAGACCTTCGCCTTGAGAGTTTTCTCCCGAACGTTGAGCCATCCTATGGTGTGTCATGATGTCTTGCACCACAGGCTCAAAATCCAGAGTAACCTTCCCGAACATAAGAGTGGTTCGGAAGTGCTTATAGGACGGAGGTAAGGATGTCAACAACATAAGAGCCTTATCTTCCGTACTATAATTAACTTCCATCCTTTGCAAGTCAGCAACACATCTATTGAAACTACTTAAATGTTCCATTAGATTACCTCCCTCCTCCATTTTCAGATATAGGAGTTCTTCCTTGAGGAAGAGTTTGTTGGACAACGACTTCCCTGCAAACATCTCTTCGAGCTTCTCCCATGTTTGCTTCGCTGTATCCTTCATCACGTTGATGAGCACCTCATCGGAGAGGTAGTTTTCGATGGCTCCTCTAGCTAACTCGTCAAGAACACTCCATTCATCATCTGTCATGCTAGTTGGCTTCTTTTCCTTGCCAACTAACACAACATGGAGATTTTGTTGTGTAAGAGCTGACTTCATCCTTCGTTGCCAAAGTGTGAAGTTCTCCTTCCCTGTGAAAGGCTTTAACTCCACCTTCATGCTTGTTGCTTGTGGTTGCTTCAGCTGCTGTGAGCTGCCACCACTCTCAACTTCCTTGTCACTTGCCATCTTCAACACACTAGCACTCCAAAAGAAGAACTAGCACAGCTGCCAACACAGCTCTGATACCACTTGTTGTGAATTAGAACCAACTCACTCCCCTTTAGACCTTGTTGTTGATGGACTTTGGACAAGACTCAATGATGGATGAATCTTACACACACACACTAGAAAATAATCAAGCACTAAAGACACAAGTGTTTATAGAGGTTCAGCAATTTGCCTACATCCTCTTTGGTGATCCCCTTGAGAAATTTCACTAATGAAGATAGGTTACAAATTTGGTTTACAGATGGAAACCCCCTTAGAACACTACCCTCACAATCTGTTTCTCTCACACCCTTGCTCAACACCTTGATACACTTGGGAATTCTCTCCTCTTCTTGACTCACTAGTTCCCAGCTACTTTTCTTCCAACTCTCTCTAACTCTCTCCTCTATTTCAGACTTGCTCACTCTTTCCTTTAATACATGAGCCATTAGACTTGAGAGGAGACTCTTGCTTTGTCTCCCACGTTCTGCCCTTGAAACCTGACATAGACCACAGGTTAGGCCAGCCACAAGCTATGTATTGATGGTTACTTGTGTAGCCACCCTATATAGAACCATAGGGTAGCTACACCTTGAAACAAGTCTTCCAATGTCCTTCAATGCTACCTGCAACCTCCCAACTGATTTCCAACGTTCTTCTGACTTAGAAGTGACCCATAGAGTCCTTGCAAGTAGGTAGGAGGCGATAGCCCTTGAAATTGGAGTCCAAAACTCGAGAAATCAGAAACAGCACGTGCTGGGCGACCGGTCGCATATACTGAGCGACCGGTCGCTTTTCACAGAACCTCCAGACTTCGACTCTGCCAGAAAACGACCGGTCGCAAATAGCTGGCGACCGGTCGCTAGTCGACATAGCTTCAGACTTCGACTCTGCCTCAAACGACCGGTCGCTAATAGCAGGCGACCGGTCGCTAGTCCGAAATTTTGTATCCTTTATGCAAGCCAATTTTCCAACACTTTGGACAAAGTAATGTATATTAGCCACAGCGAATATACATAACTTGGTTGTGTTTGCGGTGTCTGTTTTTCCCTTCTTCTCCAGTTTTTTATGTTTTTTTTTTCATAGGCTAGTATGAGCACTGAGCTGATTTGTGATTGTATTTTGTTCTTTTTGTGGCTTACTTCTGTTTGTGTTCCGGTGCATTTTCTGGCGTTGTAATGAAAATCTCACTTGATAAAATAAAAAAGTATAAAAAATTTAACGAACAATGCAAGTGCAATAGATGAGCTTGACTGGGGTAGGAGCACAATACCGCAATTTTAAAGAAAATCACATCCAAGCTGGTGAGTTCTGAGTTTGTTTCTCAAAATTTGATGTAAAAGGTCATAACCGGAATGTAATGTATAATAGGATAGTTGTCAATTTTTGGGTTTTTGTGTGTGTGTTTATAAGGGTAAAGGGTTGAAAACCCCCCTGGACTATTTGGCTTGTCGAAATGTCCACCCTGAAATTTTTTTTCAGCCAATTTAGCCTTCGTATTAAATTTAATCGCCAATTTCACCCCTGCCGTTAGGTTTTCCTCAATTCCATCCAAATGCCTGTCAAATATAAGGGTAAATTTGACATTTTACAAGGTAATGCATTAAGAAAATAAGGAAAATGTAATGTAATATATTTAAAAGGTATAGCCGCCCGGCTATACTGGCAACCTTTAAAATTTAATCTCCACCCTCCCTGCCACCTCCTCTAACCCTAACCCTAACCCTAACCCTAACCCTTCTTTTGTTCTAGAACAGCTCAAGGTGAACACTTTGACACACCCCAAGATTAAATTCGAAGTGAGAAGCTTTTGGAAGGCGGAAATTTGTAGGGCCCTGCACGAAAGGGTTTCTGAAATTGATCCGCAGGGCAATATAAGGAAGATTCGCGAAGGCGAAATCGTGGAGACTTTGAAGCTCGTCGGGAAGGGAAACTAGTTCTGCTGGTGAAATGGTTGCTGCACACTGGACTAGCTAATCAAAGAATGCGCTGCTGGAAGGAGGCTGGGATGCTACCCTTGCTTCTGAAACCAACTGGATCGACGGGTTTCACAACTGGCTATGGCTCTCAAATCGGAAGGTATGCTGCGGGCCTAGGAACTGGATATGCATCTATAACTGGCTATAGATCTCGAACTGAAGCAAACATTCCGCCTTGTTTTATCCATCTCCGTCCGAGCTGGCTACCCCTGCTCTTGAGCCGCATGTGAGGAGGAAGGGGCTGGGGAAGACGATGATTGCCTTCCCTTTTTTTTTTTTTTTTTTTTTTTTTTTGGTTGCAGTTTTGTAGTTTTAACAATTTAATTATTTTAAACTTTAAAAAATTTAATTTAATTCAACAGTGAATCACGTGCTCACGTGCCTCTCACATGGTTTTTTTGACGGTCATTTGGATGGAATTGGGGTAAACCTAACGGCAGGGGTGAAATTGGCGATTAAATATAATACGAAGGCTAAATTGGCTGAAATTTTTGTTCGGGGTGGACATTTCAATTAGCGTGATAGTCCAGGGGGGTATTAGACCATTTATGGTTTTGAGTTATGTAAGAAAGAGGTCAATTTGTAGGGTTTCTGGGAGTTTATGGAATTGTAAATGTCTTACAAAATGAGTATGAAATAAAAATTGACCCCATGCTCTAGGGGTTTTGTAGTTTGTCCTAAAACCGATACTTACTATTTAGATACTTCTGCTAACAAGAGTTTCCCAAAACTGTTCAAACAATAGGAACACAAAAACATCCAATCATATCATAATCAAGGTCTAAAATATCGATGATATCGGAAATATCGATAGTCCAAAAACACGGAAATTTCGATGAAAATATCGGGATATTATCGATATCGATAAAAATTGAATAAAAACCACGGAAATTGTAAGAAAAACTTGAAATTTATATTGAAACTTTGGAGAATGTTTATTTAGTCAATTATCTATTAGTTTATCACAAAAAATTAGAAGGAAATGCATTGCATGATGGATTTAACTGATTTAAGTTGATTATACAACAAGCTGGCAAACACTGTAAGTGTAGAAAATATGTAGTAATTAATGAAAAAAGATTAAACACACCATAATCATTTATAAATAATGATTTACTACAATATTTTACACTTTATACATTGCATGGTAAGATACATGAATGACTTAGTACTACATAGAGTTCTTATGAGGTTCAAATTTTTTATTATCTGCATCATCTCTATGTGTAGAGTAAGTATATTGTAAAGAGTAGCCATCAAATGATAAATCCCCAAAATAGTTTTGCATGTAATTGTTAACATGCCACCCATATAAATATAAATATTTTAGCATATTATCACAAAAACATAAGTAATATGGTGGTTAAGGTGTTGGAGGAGTAAAATGGGAGGGGTTCAAATCCCTTCTGTGTTAATGTCCCACAACTTAACATACAAGTGCTTCTGACTCATTTCTCAGCCATTTCATGCTCAATCCATTCGACCTTCGATTCACAATCTTCCAATTTAGAAAATCTCTCTCTGTTCTCTTGACATAAAAGCATCCCTTTTGCAAAAGCCCACGTCTCAAAACTGCATGTTGATACATCAAACGATCCCTGATGATTCCACAACACTCCAGGCAGTGATGTTTCAGGAAACCTACTTGGAAATACCTGAACAAGTCCTCCATCATTCTCATCTTTCTTACCTTGTCTTCCTCCATCATTCTCATCTTTCTTACCTTGTCTTCTCCTTTTCTTCATCCCAGATGGGCTTTACATACGTTGAGTAGGAAGTACACCATATGAGAAAATTCAACAATAGGGTCAGTTTAGTAACTTACTATATCATTCATCCATATATCAGAAAGATAGAATTAAAAACACATAGAAAGATCACATTTATTGAAACCTTGACTTCAACAATCAAGAACCTTAATATATGACTCCACTCACAAATACACAAAATCCTGAAAAAGTAGATTAACCGGGTAAAGAATTACTTGTAGACATTTTCAAGTCTTTTTTTCAAGTGTCTGGCTGAAGCACTGGCAAGCTCATCTACCATTTCCCCCTTTAGATAGCAATGGAACGTTGGCTGCAGCAAAACACACACATCAGCATAGTAATCTTCCATTTAAGATGAAATCAGGGCTAAAATATATTCCCTCAGCTTGAACATACCGCTTAGCCCATTTTCCAGGATAAGAATAGCTTGTTTATAATTTTCTAAATTATTAATGAGAATATGATAAGAAATACTAGCCAAATTTAGAACTACTCTGAAAATGTGAAACACATGTGAAATTACATCACTGAACTAAGTGCAGACATTTACATTCAAACAAAATAGAAGGATCGAATCATTTACCGTCTTGTGAATTTCCAACTTGTCCAATGAGGATGCAGGGGCTTCCTAAAGGTAGAATAAACAACATCAGGTCTACTAATTCATAAGCATAACAAAAAATAATACTGTGATTCATCTATGAGCAACTGCACAGCGGATCGTAATTAGAATAGGGAAAACAAATTATTGCATGAGCGATCGAGTAATGCATAGCTAATGAAAAATACATTTGTTTTATCGTGTAGACGATTAAGTTATCTTTCACCCACTATGCCTTGTTGCACATTTCATTTCAACTGTTCAGTATTCGAAAAACACAATTTTGATTACTTCACACAGTATCATGGACTGTCAAATATGAAAAGTGTAGGCAAATCTTCCCTGGAATCCCAACAATATTTCTATTGTTATTACAAAAGTATAGGCAACATCTTCCCTGGAATCCCAACCAATTTAAGATGAACAGTGTAGTGATGTATTGACCTTATCTGTTTGACTAAAGTAACCTTCTGCTAAAAACAAAATAGAAGGATCGAATCATTTACCCCTTTGTGAGAAATTCCAAATATGTCCAATGGGCATTTAGGGCCATTCTGTAGATACAATAAACAACATTAGGTCTACTAATTTAGAGGCACAACAAAATATAATATCATGATTCTTCTATAGGCAGCTGCATGTCGGATCTTTATGCATGACATGGGCCAGCGAATAGTGCATAGCTAATGAAATTGTGTTATCAAGTACCCAATTAAGTTATCTTTAACCCCGAACAAACATGCTGTAGGGCAATGAGGGAAGATAGGAAGAAATGGGAAATCCGGACTCACCCTAAGCCTTTGGCATCCCACCAAAGGTTTCACGTTGAGAAATTAGACACATACCGAAGGTGCCTTGGAATCACTATAAGACAACCTGTGCCTCATACACAAGCAGAAATTCACAAAAAATAAATTTTTTTTTTTTTTTTCACTAACTCTGATTTTATGCCTACAAAGTAGCCCCTTTTATAGGGAAATTGCTACATGAATCTGGAAAGATCCCCATTAACACACTGGGGAATTTAAAGACATTATTATTACACCTAAATTAATACATTAATCATGTGACATTATTGTGTGTGTGTGTGTGATTCATCCATTATTGTGTTTGTCACAAAGTCCATCAACAAGAAGATCATTAGGGGAGTGAGTGAAAGTTAAGTGTCAAAATTCACAACAAATTTGACATGTTCAAGTAGAATGATCTTAAGTTGGTTGCCAAGTTGACCATCTATGCTTAGTACACAGGATCTCCCACCACGTAAGAACATGGTGGAGGATGCTCTAATACCAAACTAATGTAGAACAGTAAGGGAAGATAGGAAAAAATGAAAGATCCGGACTAACTCCAGCCTTTGGCATCACACCAAAGGTTTCAAGTTGAGAAATTAGATAAATTCCAGCATCACACCGAAGGTGCCTTGGAATCACTCCAAGACAACCTGTGCCTTACACAAGCAGAAATTCGCAAGAAACTTTTTTTTTTTCCTTTCACCAACTCTGATTTTATGCTTACAAAATAGCCCCTTTTTATAGGGTAATTGGTACATGAATCTGGAAAGATCCACATTAACACGCTAGATAATTCTAAAGACATTTATTACACCTAATACATTAATCATGTGACACAGGGAAACCCAAAGACAGTAAACCTTAGAAAATTGCATTTATTACATAGGAAAGAAACTAGAAAGAATTCCATTTATTAAACTTGAACTTTGGTCCTGCATAATTCTCCCTCGAGTTTGACATTGAGGTAGTTGATGCAGAATGCGTAGGACCTAAATTGATTAGTTTCCTAGTTTATTTGTTAGTTTCCTAGATTCTCTAGTTTTCCAGTTTCCTAGTTTAGGATTTCTGTTTTAGCAAGGGATTTTTATCCTATTATCTCTAGGTTTTAGTTTGCTATAAATACTCTCATGTAGTTCTTTAAAATTCAGATTTAGATGTTGAATAAACCCTCTCTTAAAACTCCCTGCTTTCGGTCCTTTCTGTCGTCTATTCAATTTATCTTTTCTTCTCCTCCACCTCTATATTCTTCTCGGTTTTACTGTTTTAAGTGTTTAATCATACTCCTAGGGGCTGTGCTACATCAGTAGCAGAGTGATCATAAGTTGGTTGCCAAGTTGACCATCTGCCCCTAGTTCACAGGATCTCCCACCATGTAAGAACATGGTGGAGGATGCTCTGATACCAAACTGATGTAGAACAGTAAGGGAAGATAGGATTTGTGGGCCTATATTTGTACTCTTGTCTATAGTGATGTATTCATACTATCAATTTTATTAGAGCAACTTCCTCTATATCCAATCAATCAAAGAAATATATATTTTTTTCTCAAAGACAATGAAATAGTACACAAAACCAAGCATCCCACAAGAAAGACAAAACAAGATGTAATTGTCAACAAAATCATTAAATCCATATTACAGGTTCCAAGCCAAACTTATCCCTCAGCCCAAACAATCTGAGTTTGGTTGTGGTACTTTTAAAGGAAAGAAAAATGTTTTATATCAAACAGTATACCATGCTGCATAAGAAGTACATGCCTAAGAGTAAGAAAATTACCAAACCACTGTTTCCAATAAACCATAAACCAATTCAAAATTTAAAAAATTACAGAAATTTATTAAACTTCAGACCCATAACTGGATTACATGACTGAGAACACTTGCGTTTGTTTTGACCTAATCTTAAAGATGGGATTCATAAAATTCACAATAAAACTACATGCACACCGACTAATTTTTAAAAAAAAAAAAATTAATCCAAGTTGAAGGAAAACCATATTAAAATCACAAACCTTATCCATGTAAACCTTATACATTGTTATATGTCGGAATTGCTCACACAACTCATCAAAGATTGGAGTTATCCACTTACGGGCTGCACAAGAAGAGAGCAATTTATTGCAAATGACTTGATTGATGAAAGTAAATTCATTGATTAGAAGTCAGAACTTACTAGCCAGGCACCCGGGTGCAGTGTAGTAGAAAACCGCAGACGAGCTATCATCTATGCCAAGGAATTAAAAATAAATTAAATTAAATTAAAAATCCACAACAAAACTTAATTCCCTATTTTGAATATTTGTAAAATTAAGAGGGGATGAGGTTGGTGGAGAAATTGGCATACTTTTAACTTTTTCAAGTGCCTTATAATGCATGCTGAGACTCTCAATGACGAATAGGTTTGAGGGACCTGAAAGTAAATTTTTTGAATCTGAATCTGAATCTGAATCTGAGTCTGAATCTGAATCTGAGAGTGAGGATGAGGAGAGGCATCGTCGCTGTTGCAGAAATTGAAGGTTTGGGGTGTGAATGGAATAATGGGAGAAGGGTTTGGAAGTTGAACGAATATGGATTGTCTGTGGTGAAGAAGGTGTGGTATTTGGTACTGAAGTTAGGTTTTGGATGGATTTTTGGTGAAGATGATGAAGACGACCTGCTGCACACGGGTTGTTGCGATTGCCAAGCAACTGCCGCATCAAAACCCCCAAATTCCTCGCCATTTTCGTCTCTCTCACTTCGCTTTTCTTCTTTTCGGTCCTCTTCCGCTTGGCTTCTTTTCGGTTGTTTGATGTTCGGTTACACCTTGAGACATGTTTACTCACTAGTTTTTCAATTTTTACAATTACATGCTCCAGTTTTTTGAAATAAAAATTAGGTATTATAAATAGGGAAATAGCGGTATATGCCACCAATTTTATAATCTTAACTAAAAATACCACTCCTCCCCAATATTTGTACAACTATCACCTATAAATATAAAATTATTGTCCACTTATTGCTGAATTTTCACAACTTCAGAAATTTTGTTCTCTCTTAGGTCACTCAGCTCTCTCTCTCTCTGGCACAGCTCTCTTTTTGTTTGGTTTCTGTCTAACGCAGCTCTCTGTGTCTCTCTTGGCTCTCTCTCTCTCTTGGCTCTCTTTGTCTCTAGCGCAACTCCGTGTCTCTCTCTTTGCTCTCTTTCTCATAGCGCAGCTCTTTCTCTCTCTAGCTTCGTTATGTCTCTTTCTCCCCTTATTCGGTCTCTTGCTCTCTGTTTGGAATCGCGAACCCCTCCCTTTAGGTATGTCTTCTGAATAGCTACTTGCAACCTTGAAGCTCTAGTGGATTGCCGACCTCGAAAAGGTAGTGTTGATGGTTATTTTTTTTTAATATTAGTGGGATTATGTGAAATGGGTTATATTTTGATTGTTTGGGTTTGTGTTAAATTCGTTTTGGTTTTAATTGCTTTGGATTAGGTTTTGTTGAATATTCATGCTCATTCATCTGGGTTTGTACCAATTGCATTTAGATTGGTCTGGATATGTGAATCTTGAAACTTGGGATTTTACATTTGATGTAGTAGATCTGTATAGTGTGATTATGATGAATTCTGGTTCACTGCTGTGTTAGTGGTGTACTGCTGTTGTGTTCATGTTATTTTGCTATCGTATTGCTATTACGTTGCTGTTATATTACCATTATATTGCTTTTATATTGCTGTGATATTGCCATTGTATTGCCTGGTTATTGTGGTTATATTGTGTTAAGGTGGGCTTGAGTTCAACTACAGTTCTTGAATGCCAACAAGGATTTGAGCTTGAACTGTAATGGTTTGAGAAGTTATTAATTTTGATTGGCTTGCCTTAGTTAAAGGACTCAGACTAGTGGCAATTTGAGTTATATTGCCCATTGCGTGTTTATGCTGGCTGTGTCTCTATTAGGTGGGCAATTATCTGACCGAAGTCTTGAGAAGGTTGGCTTGAACATGAGGCACATGATCTGAAAGTTAAGTCATGATTGTTGATTACGTGTGCCCTCATGTGATCAAAGAGACAAAAGCCACCCCATTTGATCTGAGGGATAAAAATCTTACCCCCCCCCCCCCCCCCCACCAAAAAATAAATAAAAATCTGTCTTAGTTATGAATAAGTTTGTAATGGTGTTAGGCGGACTTGACTAGTTATGAGTAGTCAGTAATGGTTACATGCATCTCAGACTCTCTATTTCTTTACTAAGCCAATGTCCCAAAAGCATATTGATCACCGTATTAATTTCTTATGACCACATTCTCCAAAGGATCTTATGAGTGCTTTCAATTTGTCAACAATGGCAAAAAATGGCCTACGTTGCACCAAGTCCTTGTTGGCTGTACTTATGACAAATATTTTTGATTCATGGTTTTTGAGGGGACGATTATCTTATGGTTGGTTACAATGGGATTCCATTCAAAATTATAAAGTTTTTTAATATTTCATTTTTTACTTATTCTTTGGTTTTCCTTTTGTATGTTTGTCTCTTGAATGATATCAAGAGGTTGCATGTTGATTGATGGCGGTTAGTTGGGAACAGTGGGTTCTAAAATTGACCTCATTGTTTGTATTTTTCTTCTTCTTATTATTAGATCATGGAGAAATATCTATTTTGATTTGAAATTCTGCATTTTTGAAATATATTGCGTTGGTGTTACTTGTGTACCTTATCCGTTAATATTAGCGTGATAACAAATTGTCTTATGCCACAGAAATCAGCTGGAGGAGTTTTGCTGCCCAAATCAGCCGTTAAATTTGAGCGGTATCTTATGGGAGTAGTATACCTACTGTTTCTGTCTCGTTATGATTAATTTTTTTTTGAAGTAACAAGTTGAATATCAGGATATTCTAACGAGCGTTGTTATTCTCAGATTCTTTTTGTTGGTGCTGAGGTTGGGGAAGTCAAGGCTGGAAAGAAGGTGAGCAATTAAAACATTCTCAAATAATGGCAACTATCTTCTGGTCTGAAATAATGTTGATTTGTGACATATATTGTTGCTTAGACGATAAGTTTCTGAGCTAGTGAAGTTTTTTGTTGTTTAATGGTTTATTTCCAAGTAGTGATTTAGGTGCTTACCATGTCATCTGAATTTTGAATCCTTATCCTTTTGCAGGTTCTTTTCTCGGACATAAATGCATATGAGGTAAGTAGAATTGATTCAGTTGAAAATATTATACAGCTCTGATGTTAAGAGTCTAAAATAAACATTGATGAAGGACTTCCACTGTTTTATATGAGTATATTCCATCACATTGTTAACCTATGCGTTGTAACTTCTGGACACTTAAATGGCATAGAACGAACTTATTTACTTAACAATTGTCTTGTTTCATTTGCTATGACATCAAAATTATCAACTATCTAATCTCGGTTGGCTAGCATGATTGTCTGATACAATCACAGCTTATCTTGTGCCTGTTCCAGAGCATGCACAATTATTGTGTTGAGCATTTCTGACACAAAATTGGCACACGTTCTGTCTTGACTCCCAAGAATGGCCGACTGTAAAACAAGGAGCTGACATTTTTATCTTCTTTATAAACTGAAGTCTATGTTGTGCAAATGGTCTATGAATTGTTGCATGCAATGGGTGCATATGGATGCTTGCACTATGGATTGCCATTTTCTTTTACTGATAATGCATTTTTGACGTCTCAGGTGGACTTGGGAACAGATGGCAGGCACTGCTTCTGCAAAGAGAGTGAATTACTGGCCGTAGTTGAATAAAGTTTCAGCTACAGGTTTACAGGAGGTCTTCCATCTGGATTTTTAAAAACCTTCTGAGAGAAAAGGTCTTGATCGTTGGATCAAATCCACAGTTGGGATTAGCTTAAAAAGTTATAGTAAAACTTAAACCAAAAACTGAAGCAGATTTGTTTGCTGTTTAGTTGGTTCAATCTGATATAGAAAGCATCCGAAATGGAATTGGGAATCCGATTAGAGGTTTTAAAGATGTTTAACTCATTTTCTGGTTGAATTTGTTTTAATCTGTACCATACGTACAATTTCTCCACAGCATTTTGAATGGATCAAACATCATATGAATCCGTCCAAAAGAAAAACAAATAGAAACACAGCTAATATAATAAAGCATTCTTTAGCGATCCCAATATCGGGGTATCAAAATGTATAAAAAATAGGCCACTACAAAAGAGCTTATAAAAAATCTTTAAATGAAAATGAACAAGAAATGGTGAAAAAGGTACGAGGAATATCGCTTGTCTTAAAAAAATAAAGATACGAGGAATATTGCTCTCAACTCCACACAATTGATCTTGGTTACAATTCGCTGGTAGGGAGAATTCCTGATGAGCTTGGCACCTTGTCAAAGCTATTAAAAATAGCAGTTGACAACAACAACCTGACCAGGAATGTTCCTTACTCTTTCAGCAACTTATCATCTCTTGGCTTTTAGCAACTTTTAATAATTTGAATGGAAACATTCCAGATATCTTTGGCCAAAAGACCAATCTTAGCTATCTTGCTTTGGATGGAAATAGCTTGTCAGGTATGATCCATCCCTCCATCTTCCTTTTCCCTTCGCGGGATAGTATTGTTATGGTTCGATGGCGATTTATTTTGCATGTGTAAAATGTAGTCTGTAATGGATGTGTGTTTATTGTATGTAGATTCACTTAATATTGCTGTTCTATTGTATGTCTATTGTCTTAATATTGCCTTTGTATTGTATAGATAGTGTATGCATATTGCCACCCTATTGGATGTATATTGTAATACTATTGCTATCGTATTGTGGTTATATTGCTCTAATATTGCCTCTATAGTGTACGTATATTGGCCTAATATTTCTATTATATCGTATGTCAATGGCCATTTGGTCTAATAACAGAGTCTCCACTTCGTTGAAAGTAATCTTGAATTCAAATGTCACGGACACGACAATTGTTATCCATCCTTATATTAGCATGAATTGATGTTGACCTTTCAAATGATAGTTGGAGTTGCACATCGATTCATATTCAAAAGGAAAGTCATTGTCTCCCTCAATGAATCTTCGTTCAAAAGAAGGCAGGTATCAAATATTGGGTACAAAAATGCAAGATCCACGGTAAATTAATTGGGCACAAACCACATATTACAAAACCAGGATGATTTTTGGCATGCTTGAAAAGAGAAGGGCCAAATACAACAGAAAAGAAAATCCATTCAAGCTTTCTCACTAAACATGGCTCAAGCACTTGACCATGGTTTCAATCCAAACCTACCCAACAAGGGCATACCGCGTGTCCATAGTAACAGAAGAGTGGCATTTACAAAGCATGAACTGCAATATGTTTCTTTTTCTCCTAAACAAAATTGTTACTAAAATGGATCAAAAGATCCCTAACATAGAGCAATACAAGCAAAGATAGTCAATTGTCATACACACAAAATTAGTCTTCATCCATCCCTGCAGGCTGATCTCTCTTACTAGGGCCACCTGCTGGTTTTCCCATTATAATCTGCAAGATAGTCAAAGCACTGTCAACAACCTTTTTTTTAATGAAGGTATTAAACATTAAATAGGCTGCAATAAGATAGATTCATCATTTCTCACACATTTTTAGCTAGCTAGAAAACCCCCAGCATATAGATTTTCTATTTACTATCAAGCCTTCTGCACTGAAGCCATATTCATTATAAAAGTTCAATTTTATTTTATTTTTCCAAGTTAAAAACTAACATTTGCGACCGTTCTTTTGAGTTATAAAGGAGTTTGTGTTCTGAGTACACACGTGCATACATGCATCTGTGCCAAGTTAGGGGAACTTTAAAAAAAAAAAAGAGAAAAAGACTTCACAAAAAGTATAAAAGTATAAAATTAAATAAATAAATAAAAAGAATAGTCAACTAATTCATAAAGCCTCGATTTTTTTTATAAAAAAAACTGTATGTATAGCATTTTTTCTGCTTTGGCCTCAAAGATGCAATCAGGGATTCAAAGATGTAGTTCATACCAAATTTGGGTACTTCAAAATTAGGAAAACCATTGACAAATATGTAGTTACTAGTTACCTGATCTACCCGTAGAACAATGCAGGCAGCATCTGCAGCATACTTGAGAGCAAAGAACCTGCAACAAATAGCCCAAGAAAGAAGATTGATACCTATATCTCATACGAAACAACTTCCTGGCCAACTTAAACATGTTGATTTCAATAAATTAATGAAACAGAACTATCTAAAGTTCATAAAATACCCAAAATGTTTGAAGTCGAGATGTTTCCAAGTTACTATTTATCAGTTATCCAAAGAAATCCTCACTTATTCCCGAATGCTATAATTTGTAAAAATCCTAAATGCAAACCATCAATACTATTTGTAAAACAAATAAAAAATAAAAAGGTTGGCATTGTCACTTTGTTATCCTCTAGAAACCAACCATTTACTGAAAGAGAAAGATAAGAAACCTTTCGTTGTGGATATGTGGCTTAACTATTTACACAAATGAAATATAATAAAGAAAATAACAGAATGACTGGGTCCCCTAGTGAATAAAGGCTTTCAGCACAAAGATGTAGTTGTTAGACCACCAAATCATGAACTAAATTTTATACATCATATATGCATAACCTCCTAGCCCTATTAGCCGGCCAATGGACTTCAAAATGCACCACAATCCTCAAAACACCCATGCCAGTTAGTCACACTTTGATACAGAAAATCAACAGAAAGGATACCAATAAGATGAACCATTAATGTACGCAACAGGAACTAATTGGCTATCAAAACCACCAAAAATGGGATTACTAATAAAAGCTTCCTCTACAAACAAATTCTAGATCCAAAATTAATGAAAATTCAGAACCAAAATTGCGTCAAACATCACAGCTGTAACAACATTCAATGTATTGAGAACTTTCACATAAAAGCATGAACTGTTACAAGACAAAGAGCAGCTTACTTAGTTATGTGGAGGTCCCAAATATTAAGAGTTGACACATCTTTGCAACGGCCTTCCTCCAAGTCGAGGCCAACTTTGGTATTTCCTGATGCATGTTCAGCATATAGAGAAGATATGATCTCCATTGCATTAAGCCCAGCATTTTCAGCTAGCGTTTTAGGCACCATCTCAAAGCTTTCGGCAAATTTTGCTATAGCATACTGATCCAATCTGCAAAACCATTGTTTCTTTAGTAGGTTATTGCACTACTGCCCAATCAGAAATCTATGACTGGGAAAATGGTTACAAAATCAAGTTCCAATAGTTGGTCTAGACATCAATATTTTATTTTATATTTCAGGGACAACATCTTGAGAAAATAATAATTCACGCCATTTACCATGTTTCTGTAAAAGAGAATTCCTTTACTCTCTTAGCTAACTCAATTTCAGTAGTTGCCGCTCCAGGAACAATGCGGCTATCCTTGCATATTGCCTGAAAATGAAATGCATTACGACAGTAAGATATTAATTCCAACGGTTTGGACATCTGATTAAATAATTAATTCAAAAGTTCCAGAGAACCATATGCTAACAATGATTGAAGAGGTAAAACAAAACCAGCCTAACAAGAACATACAAAATTCTCAGTCTCAAATGTGGACTGTGGACCATTGACAATCTGCAAAATTTGATTATAAGCATGTAGATTCCAGAAGTCGTTTTTGACAATTACCCATCCATAAACAACGCCCCTTCCTTTGCTTTGATTTGAACAAGTAAAATCAGAATATTGTGGAATTAATTCTTGTAGAAATCACAGAGCCCAGAGCTTAAAATCTCATCAAACAATATAGATAGTTGGGACTTACCCAGACAAAGCTGAACGAAGCCCAAACGTTCTGTGACAAAATGAAGAGTTTGATTTCTGTGAACAGTGCCTGCGAGCGAGTGAGAGTGGGTGTGAGTTATTACCCAGTTCATAGAAACCCATAAACCCAAACCCAATTTCTGAGTAACCCCTAAACACTAAAACCCTAAACCAATTTCTTACAAATCCGTACACCATAAACCAAATTTCAAAGAAAAGGTATATGAAGAGTACCTCATGGATGTCAACGGTGGAGAGGATGAACAGCCACTGCTGAGGGAGAAAGACAATTGCGTCGGAGAGAGAGAGGTACACGAGGGAGAGAGATGGGCCGAAGAGATAGAGTAGAGAGAGAAGCCAATTTCTGAAAAATTGATATGGGTACAATAAGTGGACAATAATTATATATTTATATGTGGTAGTTGTAAAAAAATTGGGAAGGGGTGGTATTTTTAGTTAAGATTATAAAATGGGTGGCATATACCGCTATTTCCCTTATAAATAAGAGTGTTGCTAAACGAACTCTAAAATTAACTGAGTACACCCTATGATCTAAGTGCACCTAAATGTTTAAATCAAAATGTAAAATTAGCTAAGTACACCCTATTTAACTACCTAAAATACCCATGGTACACCCTATACACTCTATGTGCCCGTTTGGCATTGCTTATTTGGGGTGATAAGTGATTTTAAAAAAAATTTGAGAAGCCCAACCCGTTTGGTAAACTGTGAAAAAATCACTTATTGTTAAAAATTGCTGTGAGAGAAAGCTATAAGGGAAAGCAGCTAATGAGGTGCTGTCATTTTCTAATTATGCAGAAATCAGTTTCGAAGAGGCGTTGGGTTTAATGATTATGCAACAATTATTTTCTGATTTTGTTGAAATCAATATCAACAACACTTTTAACAAAAAATTTACCAAACGCCAAACTGCTTTCTCTTACAGCTGATTTCTCTCACAGCAAATCTAACAGCGATTATTTTCACAGCACAGCAATGCCAAACTGGCCCTATCTCGCCAAAACAAACCAACAACATTCATCGATCTCCCTATGATCCCTTTTTCTCCACACGTTGATTCTCAAAAAATTTAACTGTCTAATCTGGACAATATTGTTCTTTTTGATATATCCTAAATCTAACTAGTGATACAAAAACGTTCAACGTAATTCTTTGATATTGATCCTAAATCAAATAATAAGTAATACTAAATAAGGGAATCACTCTTATTAAAATAATTTTGTAGCTTTGGGGTTTTAAATTTTTTTCCCAAGAAACACAGTATTTCAGCCGTCTGATTTTTTATTTATTTAATGAATCCAACATCTAAAACCAAAAAACAACTCTGATTGCCTTCTCAGCCAAGGGTTGACAAGGTTAGCCTATCTGCAGTCTCTGACTCTCTGTCTTTTTTTCAATGAAATCTTTGATTCATGACCACCACCAAAAAAAAAAAAAAAAAAACCTATTGCATTGCTTGCTGATATATAAGCCCCAATATGATTCGTGTGGCTACTTTTGGGGAGGGAAATTGGAGAAAACAAGTTTTTACAAGGAGCTTCAAATATTATAGGGAATTTTCTGAATTGAAAGATGAGAAAAATGAAAAAATTATAAGTTTGGAGAAGAAGAGTGATTGAAAGGAGAAGAGGTACTGCTGGGCTTGGTTTTGAGAGATAAAAGAGTTCGGCTGTCCAAATGCTAAGATGGAGAAGAAGAGGAGTGTAGGGAAAAATATGTGGTGTCATGTTTTAGATGGTTTTTAAAAAGTGCTGCCAAAAGAACCCTAAATTTAACTGAGTACACCCTATGATTACAACTTAAAAATATGTGGTGTCATGTTTCACAATTCAATATATCCTTTTTAGTCATTTTATATTAGGGTAAATTAGTAATTCAATAAATACTTTGATAGTAGGGTATACTTAGTTAATTTTAGGGTTCGTTTAGCAGCACTCTATAAATAATAGCATCTCCACACGCGCTTCCTCGCCTGCAAGAGTCTTTTTAAAAAAAATATTTTATTTTATTTTAGAATTAAAAAAGATAATGAATAGTTGTGTTCCATAAAAATAGGATCTATTATCTGATTTTTCTTTTAATTTATTATTATTTTTAATATGAAAAGTGTGAATTTACCATATTATCCTCATTTAATTAATACTTTCAATTCTTAATGTTTGCATTAACCAAGGGCATTTTTTGGTATTTTGAATGTTTCATCATTCTCTGCCTTTTACTTTATATATATATATAGATTATCCTTATTAATTAGTATTGGAGACAAATAATATTTCTATTTTGGTTTTAATACCTAGTAATTGAATTTTGTTTTGGATTTGGCCAAAGAGGAGGCTCATACCCATCTTACATTAATCACTGAAAAAACAATTATACCTTTTTTGTTTAAAAGCATGACCTACATTCATTGATTTCCCTTTTTGTTGATCAATCAGATCTCTCTTTCTCTACAGCAACGATGACCACATCACCATGATATGCGATCATCAATCATGGTGACGTGGTCATCGTTGCTGTAGAGAAAGAGAGATCTAATTGCTATTGAAGAGGCATAGATGTAAAATATATATCTTACAAGTTCGAGCTCCAATTTTGGAATTCACTGGTCCAACAGATTTTTATCATTTAAGTCTTTCTAATTGATTCATGTTAATATGTCTCTTTCTTTGTAAATGCTATTATCTTTTAAGGTGGAAAATAGAAACTGCATTGCAGAAAATGGATTGCAAAAAACAGAAACTGCAATGCAAAAAACGGAACCTGCAATGTAGGGAACAGAACGTGAGGTCATGCAAAAAACAAAAAAGGAAAAATTTTAAAATATGTATATCAATCCCTTTCTATTGAGTGATTCCGCAAATAATTTTAATTGAGAGACGCCCTTTTAGGTCCACTACAATTTTTTTTTTTCAATAATCCAAAAAATCTATTTTTTAAGTTACATTCATAGATCATCCTTGCAAAAAATTAGAAAAATTTGAAACCGTTTTGACATCCAATTGTGCCCTACAAAATCAATGAACACGGTTGTTCAAGAAAGTATTAAAACTTCAATAATTCAATTGAGTGGTCAAATAATATCGAATTCAAGTTTTTTTTTTTTTCTTTTCATAGAGCTGATCTTTGAATGAATATTTACAAAATAAATTATTTGGATTAGTGAAGTACAATACGAAGTGAGCTCTACAAGGGTGTCCCTCAAAACTTATGGTGTGCTTACTAATCAGGAATTGGAATTCTCATCAGAAATTGAATTCCACATGTAGAGAATTCATGCGTTTACTTCACATCAAGGAATTGAAAAGTAAGTGGGGCCCACATAAAATTAGGAATTGAATTCCTGATTTTGGAGGAATTCAATTCTTGAGTAAAAGGTGGTATTCTAATTACGGGAGAACTAACCTATTAGGAGTTCATTGTTTTTACCCATGATATCATCACACAATTTTCAAAATTCCAAATTTGCCATATACTTTAATCAAACGAGGACATTTTAGTAATTAGTACCACCCTTACCCCAATTCCATATGATTTAATAAACAACTAAAATAGGAATCAAAAATCTAACTCACCATAATTCATATAGTTTAATAAACAACTTCAATAGGAATCCGGAATCTAATTCTCCACAATCCAACTCGTCCTCAATTCAATTCCTCCTAATCCAATTACGGATTAGTAAACATGCCATTATTTGAATGATTAAATATTAAATTTCAAATATAAAATTGAAAAATAGATGACCCTACCCATTACTTCTTCCCCAACCGCAGCAAATCCACCCATCTCCTTATTTGTCCTTGTAACCCCCACCCACCTCCCCCAACAAATCCATCAACCTCTTTATCTGTCCTTGTAACCCCCTCCACTTCCTTCTCTATCCTTGTAACCCCCACCCACCTCCTTCTCAGGCCAATCCCCAACCCCCACCCACCTCCCTACCCACCCAGCCCCTCCCTCGACTCGCCCACCTCTCTCTCTCTCTAGAAATGTTCATTTACTATTTCAAGCATGAACTTCCCCCGACCACACGCACCCCCTCTTCCTATATTATGATTTTTCCACTCATATTTTTTCAAAAAATTGAACCAAAAAAAAAAAAGGAAAAAAAGAAAAAGAAAAAAACAAACAAACTTTCTAGGTTTTGATTTTACCCAGCATTTGATTCAATCTGGGGAGGGTGTAGATTAAGGTTGGCAGCAACGGTTGGGGATGGGTGGTTGTTACAGGTTGAGTGGAGGTATGGTTTGGAATCGATCCAAATGTTAGAAACTGAACGAGTCTAGAAGTTTTCTTTACGCTAAACCTTGAAGTAATTTTCTCGAAGATTTCTAGGAGTGGAGATGTGGTGTTGGTTTTATCTAGAAATTTTCTCGAATCTGTTTGCGTCTATTTTGGCTTCTCCAAGTAATATGTTCCTCAGGTTTATGGGGGTACCTATGAATATATTTGATTACGACCCAAAAAAAAGAGCCCAAACCATAATGTCAAGAAGACCAAACCGTAATGTCAAACAAGTGCAAACCATAATGTCAACCAAGTGCAAACCATAATGTCAACGGCATTTTCATAACCGAAGTGAATCCATCCAACTTATTCCTTAGCAATTTCACGAAGAAGCCAAGCAACCTTGAAGTAAGGACCTTGCATGTTAGAAAACGTCACTCTCTTCTTAGGCTGACCTTCAAACAGCCCTCTTGCATACCACCACAAAAGACTTTCATAATGTCCTCCAGGTAAAGATTCAACAGCCTGCATCACATCATGAAGTGACAAGGTCGCAGCACTTCTCCGTTGCGATAATGCCCTCCCACTTCCCACTTTGAACCCTCCTCCGACTTCTTTGTCATTCTCATCTTTCTTAGCTTGTATGACAAGTTGTTCAGCTCTCCTTTCCTCCATCCCAGATGAACCCGTAGCTTGAGTGGTTCCGATTGGGACGACATAACTTTCAGTAGCAAGTACACATCAATAATAGGTTTTAGTAATTATGATATAGAAATTCATCCATATATCAGAAAGATAGAAATAAAAATTAACATATAGAGCGATCACATTCGGAGAAAACTTAAGAAGAACTGTCAAAATTAACATATGACTGCATTCCGAAATGTTCAAAAGCACGAAAATGTAACATAATGAAGAAATGAATTACCTGTAGAGCTGTTCAAAAGCACTGTGCCATTGATATAAATCAACCTCAAATACCTTTTCACCATTTTGATAGCAATGGAATGACGGCTGCAGCAAAAATGCACACAACAGCAAAGTAAATTTCTATTTTCAGATGAAAGCAAGGCTGAATTATGTATACTCAGCTTAATCAAACTGCTTAGCCCCTTTCCTGCCAGCTAAGTAGCATGTTTAGCTATATATTCTAAACTATCAATTAGCATATGGTAAGAAATACAACACAAGTTACAAATTTTGGAACTGTATTCTGAAAGAAAAGGTTAAATACATGAGCAATTAGATCAATCAGTGAAGTACCGGCATTTATATTTAAAAGAGAAAAAAAGTATAGAATTATTTACCATATAGTCAGGAACCATATTCACCAATATTTCTTTCATGTCCGTCTGTAGATCAACAAACAATGTCAGGATTACTGATTTAGAGGCATAACACGATATAATACCATAACTTTTCTATAAACAGCTGCATGACGAATAATAACAGTGGATAAAATTACTAGATGAGCAGACAGTTAACTCGTAGATAATGAAAATACATTAGTTTTTATCAGGCACACCATTTATGTTTTATTCAGAACACCTGTAGATCAGGTAAGCATGCAAGGAGAGATATACCGTCTGCGCCTATAAAACAGACGAAGATTGTTGAATGCAAAATGCAAACATTGGCCACCCAGGGATTTATTGTTAGATCAATTTTAACGTAATAAGGAGAACTGATGCAAAGAAAGAAAAAGAAAATTATGCAACGGTGTGCAGTATATATTTTTTGGGTCATGGAATGAATGGTCTCACTAAGCATTTTGATGTCATGACAACTGTCCTAGGAAACTCCAGCAAGAAAACTTAATTTCTTCTTAGCATCATGGAGTGTTAAATTATATTCACCAATAATTTTTCTCTTAGGATAACAAAAGTAAAGGCAATTTGCTTCCCTATAATCCCTACCAAAACGACATATATGCATCCAGTCAAGATGCAAGGTGTAAGCGTACAAGGATCCAAACTGTATTTGGAAAGTAAAAGATAAAAGTTTTACCAGTTTAGATTTGCAATAGTGAGATAATTTTTTCTTTCGTGTTGTGGTGGACTCATTGTCTTAAAAAGGAACTTTACATTCAACCAAGCTAGGAAGTGAAAAAAAGAACGAAGCTAAACTACTTTCACCAAAACACCATCAATTTAAAAGAAATATACATATATTTATATTATTAATATTAAGATCCGTATGTTGTTTTCACCTTAAGATGGGATTCAAGCACTTCACAATAAGACTAAAACGGTTCCAAAATGATTCAAGTTAAGAGAAGGCCAGATTACATGACATACCGCAGGAGGCTCGAATATCTTATATATGGTTACATGTGGGAAATTCTGCCTCAATTCAGACAAAATTGAAGCTGCCACATAATTAGAATCTGCACATGAAGAATACACCAAAAATAAGTTGAAAAGGCAAAATAAACGACTTGATTGATAAAAGTGAACTAATTAGAACTTACAAGGTATGCACTTGCGACTAATGAAGTAGAAAACCGCTGGCAATAATCCATCTATCAAATTTGTAAAGAAAAAAAAAATATTATAAACCACATAAAAGTACATGTGAAAAAGTAATACAATATATATAGGGGTGGATCCGCGGCATCATAGTTTTTACCCAAATTATTACACAACTATTCAATCATTAGATCTACAAACTTTCTAGGGTTGAGATCTACATTTTCAGCACAATCATACCCTAGATGTACTCTAGCCCCCTTTCTTCTTGCCAACAACCAACCGCACGGAAGCCAAGAGGGGAGGTGGCCACTGCCCTTCCTCCCCTCTGCCCATCTTCCCCTTCCTCTCCTCATCTCCCCATCTTTTCCCCTATTCTCCTCCCTTTCCCCTCCCCAGATGATCTAGATCTGTTTGTCTGTTTGTTTTGTTTGATTGTTTTTGCAGTGTTCTAGGTGGCTGGTGTTGTCTTTGTCTCGACGGTGGAGATACGCTAGATTGTGTCTCTCCTCAGGAGAGTTGTCATATTTGGTGGCTGATGTTTTGTCTATGTTTCAACGACGTCAGCAGCAGCGACACTGGTGGTAGTTGTTAGGATGTGGTGCTCTTCTCCTAGTCTGCGCTGACCACTTGGTTATATGAGGTTTTCTTTTCCCGGTTCTGAGTTGAAGTGGAGTGCTTCTCAAGGGTCTTTTTATTGTTGTTTATGTGGTGACGCTGGATTGTGTCTCTCCTCGAGAGAGTTGTGATACCTGGTGGCTGATATTTTGTCTCTATTTCAACGGCGGCAGTGGCGACGACGCTGGTGGTAGTTGTTGGGATATGGTGCTCTTCTCTACTCTATGCCGACCATAGAACTATGCTTGGTCATAGGAGGTTTTCTTTGTTCAGTTCTGAATTGAAGTGGAGTACTTCTCCAGGGTCCTTTTACTGTTGTTTATGTGTTCCTCCTACGTGTTCTCTTCTAGTTTCTGATATGGTATGCCTTGCAGTTTGTGTGAGTGTCAAAGGACTATGGTTTTGCTCATAGAAGGCTTCTTTTGACAATTGGGATGTTATGCGGTCCTCTCATGTGGGTCTATTGTGTTGGTCTATAGTCGCGGTTCTCGTCGGAGGTCTATATGTTAGTTTTCGTTTTTATTTTTACTTTTTATTGTAATAGTCCAAAGTGACCTGAATCGGACTCTCTTGTTAGTCCATGACATGTGTGGTACTCTTTCCTCCCTTGGAGTTTGTCTCATGAGATTGTCCTATGAAGGTTTTAACTAGGCCACTGTATCACGTCGTTCTTTATACGTCTTTGGTTCTATGAATGAATTCTCTTTCTTAAAAAAAAGGGGGGATGATATCTACTTTAATTTCTCAAATTCTATATGTATATATATACACACACACACACAAGCAAGTTTAGTAATGGCCGCCGAGTTGGATTTGCCATTTCCATCCCTTCACTACGTCTGCGTGAAAAGCAGGAGGCCGTTGAGTGCCCTTACAAAATTACAGAAAAATGCTGTTTGTCCCAACTTTTCTTTCCCAATCCAAACAAACACCACTTCAATCTAGTCTAAACCAACATAAAATGTAATCGGCATCATCAAAATAGAAAAATATTACCTGTAACTTGTTTAATTGCCCTGTCATAGTCATCCTTGTTCCAAATGATTACCATCTTTGCGGGCCTTGAAAATACAAGACCTGTAAAAACAGGTAGAGTCAGTGCAACAACAAAATCTGAAGCAGAAGCATAAAGTGGAAGACAAAAAGGGGGATACCTTCATCGGAGCGTCCAATAAAATGAAGGATTGGGGAGGACAGAGGTAATTTGCAAGGGGAAGGTACACGTGGTGATAGACTATGGATTGAAGATAGGATTAGGGTTTGGATGGAACTAGGAAGAAGCTTACGACGATGATGAAGAAGACCTGCACAGGGGTTGCTCCAATTGCCAAACAACTGTCGTATCAAAATCCCTGACTTCCTCGCCATTTTCGTCTCACTCGATTCCCTTTTTCTTCTTCCTTTCTGTTTTCTGGTTCTCAGTCTCTCGCTTTTTTTTTTTTTTTGACCTTTTTATTGGGAATTGCCCACAACACTACGAGGAATTCTACCATGCGGATGCCTTATCTACCCAGCAATTAACCGATGTAGGATTTTGATCCTCTACTAGGAATATTGTCCCATTGAAGACGATCTAAAGGCTGAGAGGCATGCCACGTATTTAATTACCCTTATTTTCATTTGGTTTCAGTGTCACTCAAAACAGCCCCTCTGGTTATCGTGTGAGACAATTTAGTATTTGTTTTTCAATTTGGTCAATTTAATTCATGTATTTGGAAGAGTAAGCCAATGTAGTCTAATGCATTAATAACATATTTATTAATTTGTAACTGAATCAAATTAAGTAGTTAAATATATTCATGTGTTTACATCACATTTAGGAATTAAAATGTGAGTGGGATCACACAAAATCAAGAATTCAACTCTTGATTTTGGAGGAATTTGACTCTTTTACTGTTTATAGGCAAAATTCATAAACCTCCGTTTTTATAAAATATAGCCAAAATTATACTTAAATCATTTAAGAAAATAGGTCATGTCAATCGTGTAATACCTGCCAACCCACAAAAAAATGTAAGGAAATGGAGACTTCAGCACACACACATAAGGGGTTTTGAACCCCTTCCACTTTATCCACCATACTACAAACAACTTTATGATTCTTTGCTACACCATATGATATTTATAGTGTTTCTACAGACATTATCTTTTCCTTCTCTCTTCTCTTCTCTCCTTTCTGGTTTTTCCCCTTCTTATTTCTCTCCTCCCTTTTTTTTTTTATACAAATATATTAATTAAATTTAAAAATATAGTAATTATCACGGAGGCGTGGAGCTCGAGGTGGAGAACATAGAGCCAAAAACACGAAGCAGCCCCACATACCACTTTTTAAACAGGGTAAATGGCCGAAAACCCCCTGCACTATTTCGACTGTCGAAATGTCCACCTTGAAATATTTTTTCAACCAATTTAGCCCTAAGATTATTTTAAATGGTCAATTTAGCCTCTGCCGTTAGTTTTCATGCAATTTCATCCAATGTTCTGTCTAAATGTCACATGTTAGGCACGTGACTCACTGTTCAATTAAAATTTAATTTTTTTAAGTTTAAAATAATTAAATTGTTAAAGCTCACTAGGCCCTCGCGCCCTCGACCTAACCCAGGCCTTCTTCAAGCCTATATCCTGCGCCCCCTCTCCCTCCTCCACCAAGCGCCACACCAAGATCTCCGTCATTGGCGCCGACAACGTGGGCATGGCCATAATCGGTTCATAATTGTATATCATTTCGTACCCTTCTAGCTTATGATTTGGTCATATTTTTGGGTTAAACTTGTGCTTTTAATCCTTTTTGTGTTTATCTTTCAATTCATTGAGCTTTAGGTAACAATGATGGCTTTGGATAGGAAATGATGCAATTCATGCATGTTAAGGCCTGATTTGGGTGAATGGAAGAAGAGCTTAAAGACAAACTAATTTTGGCTACAAACCCTTACCAGCCCAGTTTCGTAGGTCAACTTCTTGGCCTTAGATCAGCATGCTCTGGGGCTCGGATGAGGTGAAGATCTTCATGAAACTTGTTCCAATGGGTGTCTAGTACAACATATCCAAATTTCAGCCCAATTGAACGTATGTGGAGTGCTTAGCCCGTCCAACACTCAACCTTGCTCAAGAGGATTTGCAGCTGCCAGCTTTTTGCCATGTGCCTCCTTTTAGCCATGTGTCTCACCCCAACTATAACTGACTTTGTACCCAACATAATGAGTGAAGTAGGGAGGCATTCCAGCTATGAAATTATAAAGGAGCAAGTTGGTACATGATGAAGCTATTAAAGAGAAAGCATGTGTATGCATGTGAAGCAAAAAGAAAGAAATGAAATGAAATGAAGTCAATTCCAGTCTCTGTTCTGCAGCCAACTTGCAAGGCCTAAAACGCATACTTCTAGTCCTCCGATGGGAATACTTTCTTCATAGAAGTTGTTCCAATGGGTGTCTACTATAACATATCCAAATTTGAGCCCCATTGGATACGTTTTGAAACCTCTGGCCTTCCTACACCAAGCCTGGTTCAGAAAACTCGTTTTTGTTCAACAACCAAAAGAAGACCACATAAGTTGGCAGCAAAAGGCAGCCACAATTGAACACATTTGAAAACCCATGTGAAGAAAGCTTGAGGTGCAGCAAAAGAAGTATGGGATGGAATTGTTTCCAACCACACTAACATAGACAAGATCAAGTGGAAGTTATGGATTGTATTAAAAGAGGAATGGTGGTGTTGGAATTCATCATGATGTTCCTCCCTCTTAGCCCTATAAATAGAGAAGTCTTCGAGCTTCAAAACACACCCCAAGGGGGGGGGAGCTCTCAAACACTTTTCTAGAGCTCCCTTCCCTTCTCTCCCTCAAATTCTCTTAGTTTCCTTTCAAGTTGTCAATTGTTGTAATAAAATGATTTTACTAAATTTTCTTTCAAGTTTTCAAGTTTTACTTTAATTTTATTTGTAATGTACATTCTTTCTTAAGTATTCAAGTTTAATTAGTTTCCAAGTTTCAATTATGGTTTTTGTTCTTATTCATTATGCTTATAAGTTAATATGCTAGTTTGAATGATTGATCACCATTTAGGCTTGCATGTTAGCTATCTTGGTTTGAATTAAGAGTAGACACCATGCTTTAATTCGAATTGAACTATGAATAGGAAGAGTATGTATGGACATTCGACAACAGGGATTAGATACATACTTGGTTGTTTAAATTGTTCTTCTATGCTTAATGGGTTCCTAATGCTTAATTTTAGGTTAGACAACAAATGATCAAATTAGGGAATTAGGAACACAAGGTTATGACCAAACACCATGGCTTAATCATATTTTAGCTAGAATCAATCCGTTAATCTAATTGAACTTGGGAACTTATTTGCTTGAGTTATTTCTTTTTTTTCTTGTTTTATTTATTTTCTTTTTCATTTCTATTTTGTGTAGAGGAAACAAATTGGATCATTCAATCACCAATCCTCGTGGGATCGACCTCGCACTTACATATGATATACTACCAAACGGCTCGTGCACTTGCGAGTATCACAAGTTGAGGATGCAACTGAATCCATTTTGGTGCAGCTGAATCCGAAGCAACAGGCCATCGCCCAAACCATCCTTACCTAGGACCTCGCCGATGAGCTCGTCCTCGTCGGGGCCAAACCAGAGAAGCTCTGCGGCGAGATGCTTGACCTCTAGCACGCCACTGCCTTCCTCCACCACACCAAGATCATAGCCGACGTCGACTACACCGTCACCGTTGGATCCGACCTCTACATCTTCACAACTGGGGCCTGCCAGATCCCCAGCGAGTCCAGGCTCAACCTGCTGATATTGTCGAACCCAGTCGACATCTTGACCTATGTGGCTTGGTAGCTGTCCGGGTTCCCCAACAATCGGGTTGTCAGGTCGGGTATCAATCTAGACTCTTCGCGGTTTCGATTCCTCATTGCTGATCATCTTCATGTCAACGCTCAGGATGTGCATATGGGTTTTGATATGAAATTTCTCAGATTTTTGTTGGTTTATGAGTATCAATTTTGGATAAAACATGGTTCTGATTTTTCATTTAGGGAAGAGAGGGATGAAGAAGACTGGTAATAGGTTTCTTTTGGAAAAATAGATTTAAGTTTAGCATGTTTTTTGTTTTTACATTTTTTTAATTTTTTATAAATATTTTACTTTGTAAAATGACAAACTTACTCTTATAATTGATGGAAAATTGGATGGAAGTGTAGAAACTTGACGATAGATGTTAAATTGGCGATAAAAATTAGTATAAGGGCTAAATTGGCAGAAAAAATAATTCAGGGTGGACATTTCGACATTCGAAATAATCCAGGGGGGTTTTTCGCACTTTACTCATTTTAAAAATTATTATTATTCTTATGGGACGGCCCCACAAATTACGGAACGGAAATCACGGAGGCATGGGAAAAATTAGAAATGAGTATCATAATGGAAGTCTATAAAAGGAAACAAGGGAAAAATCTAAACTCAAAACTCCTCAAACTCAAAAAAAATCCTCTCAGCTCTCAGAAAAATCTAAACTCACAACTCCTCAAACTTAAAATATGTGTCATTTCACAATTCCTATAGTGCCATTTCCAAAATTATGTCATTTACAAATTCAACATACATAAATCTAAACACGGAAATCTTCAATTGTCGGAAATTGAAATAATGGAAATCTAAATTCCGTCATTTTAGAATTCTATGTAATTTTCAATATATTCACCTATACGGAGGAAACAGTAGAACCACATTGTAACAAATTTAAAAGTGTGTAATCGTAAAAATTGAAAAAATAGTGAGTAAGGTGTAACCAAACATAAAACAACCGAAAACAAGCCAAGCGGTAGAGGGGACCGGAAAGAAGAGAAGCGAAGTGAGAGAGACTAAAATGGCGAGGAATTTGGGGGTTTTGATGCGGCAGTTGCTTGGCATTCGCAACAACCTGTGTGCAGCAGGTCTTCTTCATCATCTTCACCAAAAATCCATCCAAAACCTAACTTCAATACGAAATACCACACCATCTTCACCACAGACAATCGATATTCGTTCCGCTTCCAAACCCTTCTCCCATTATTGCATTCACACCCCAAACCTTCAATTTCTGCAACAGCAACGATGCCTATCCTCACTCTCAGAGTCAGATTCAGATTCAGATTCAAAAAATTTACTTTCAGGTCCCTCAAACCTATTCGTCATTGAGAGTCTCAGCATGCATTATGAGGCACTTGAAAAAGTTAAAAGTATGCCAATTTCTCCACCCACCTCATCCTCTCTTAATTTTACACATTCAAAATAGGGAATTAAGTTTTGTTGTGGATTTTTAATTTAATTTAATTTAATTTTTTTTATTTTTTTTTGATGAATTTTTTTTTTTTTTTTTAATTCCTTGGTAATACACTGCACCCGGGTGCCCGGCTAGTAAGTTCTGACTTCTAATCAATGAATTTACTTTCATTTTTTTAGCGTAAATTTACTTTCATCAATCAAGTCATTTGCAATGAATTGCTCTCTTTTTTATGAGAGCAATTCATTGCAAATGACTCCAATCTTTGATGAGTTGTGTGAGCAATTCCGACATATAACAATGTATAAGGTTTACATGGATAAGGTGTGTAATTTTATTATGGTCTTCCTTCAACTTGGATTATTATTATTTTTTTAAAATTTAGTCGGTGTGCATGTAGTTTTATTGTGAATTTTATGAATCCCATCTTTAAGATTAGGTCAAAACAAACGCAAGTGTTCTCAGTCACGTAATCCAGTTATGGGTCTGAAGTTTAATAAATTTCTGTAATTTTTTAAATTTTGAATTGGTTTATGGTTTATTGGAAACAGTGGTTTGGTAATTTTCTTACTCCTAGGCATGTACTTCATGTGCAGCATGGTATACTGTTTGATATAAAACATTGTTCTTTCCTTTAAAATTACCACAACCAAACTCAGATTGTTTGGGCTGAGGGATAAGTTGTGGCTTGGAACCTGTAATATGGATTTAATGATTTTGTTGACAATTACATCTTGTTTTGTTTTTCTTGTGGGATGCTTGGTTTTGTGAACTATTTCATTGTCTTTGAGAAAAAATATATATATTTCTTTGATTGATTGGATATAGAGGAAGTTGCTCTAATCAAATTGATAGTATGAATACATCACTATAGACAAGAATACAAATATAGACCCACAAATCCTATCTTCCCTTACTGTTCTACATCAGTTTGGTATCAGAGCATCCTCCACCATGTTCTTACATGGTGGGAGGGCAGATGGTCAACTTGGCAACCAACTTAAGATCACTCTGCTACTGATGTAGCACAGCCCCTAGGGGTATGATTAAACACTTGAAACAGTAAAACCGAGAAGAATATAGAGGTGGAGGAGAAGAAAAGATAGATTGAATAGATGAAAGAAAGGACAGAAATCAGAGAACCGAGAAGAATACTAAAGAACCAAGAAGTAAGGACAGAAAGTAGGGAGTTTTAAGAGAGGGTTTATTCAACATCCAAATCTGAATTTTAAAGAACTACATGGGGGTATTTATAGCAAACTAAAACCTAGAGATAATAGGATAAAAATCCCTTGCTAAAACAGAAATCCTAAACTGGGAAACTGGAAAACTAGAGAATCTAGGAAACTAACAAATAAACTAGGAAACTAATCAATTTAAGTCCTACGCATTCTGCATCAACTACCTCAATGTCAAAACTCGAGAGAGAATGATGTAGGAGCAAAGTTCAAGTTTAATGAATGGAATTCTTTCTAGTTTCTTTCCTATGTAATAAATGCAATTTTCTAAGGTTTACTGTCTTTGAGTCTCCCTATGTCACATGATTAATGTATTAGCTGTAGTAAATGTCTTTAGAATTACCAAGTGTGTTAATGTGGATCTTTCCAGATTCATGTACCAATTAACCTATAAAAAGGGGCTATTTTGTAAGCATAAAATCAGAGTTAGTGAAAGGAAAAGAAAAATTCTTGCGAATTTCTGCTTGTGTGAGGCACAGGTTGTCTTGGAGTGATTCCAAGGTACCTTCGGTGTGAGGCTGAAATTGATCTAATTTCTCAACTTGAAACCTTTGGTGTGATGCCAAAGGCTGGAGTTCTTACGTGGTGGGAGATCCTGTGTACCAGGCGCAGATGGTCAACTTGGCAACCAACTTAAGATCATTCTACTTCAACATGTCAAACTGAGGTCGAGTTTTCTGCAACCAGGGAAAATGATGCAGGAGCAAAGTTCAAGTTTAGTAAATGGGAGTCTTTCTAGTTTCTTTCCTATGTCACATGATTAGTGTATTAATTTAGGTGTAATAATTATGTCTTTAAATTCCCGAGTGTGTTAATAGGGATCTTTCCAGATTCATGTAGCAATTACCCTATAATAGGGGCTACTTGTAAGCATAAAATCAGAGTTAGTGAGAAAAAAAAAAAATTCTTGTGAATTTCTGCTTATGTGTTAGGCACAGGTTGTCTTGGAGTGATTCCATGGCACCTCCGGTGTGATGTCTAATTTCTCAACTTGAAACCTTTGGTGGGATGCCAAGGCTTAGAGTGAGTCCGGATCTCTCATTTCTTCCTATCTTCCCTCATTGTCCTACATCATGTTTGTTCTGGCTGAAAGATAACTTAATTGGGTACATGATAACACAAATGTCTTTTTCATTGCTATGCATTATTCGCTTGCCCATGTCGTGCATTAATTTTTTTGTTTTCATACTCTAATTAAGATCCGACATGCAGCTGCCTATAGAAGAATCATGTTATTATATTTTGTTGTACCTCTAAATTAGTAGACCTAACGTTGTTTATTGTATCTACAGAATGACCCTAAATGCCCATTGGATATATTTGGAATTTCTTACAAAAGGGTAAATGATCCGATCCTTGTATTTTATTTTTATCAGAAGGTTACTTTAGTCAAACAGATAAGATCAATACATCATTACACTTCACTTTTCATCTTAAATTGGTTGGGATTCCAGGGAAGATGTTGCCTAAATTTTTGTAATAGCAATAGAAATATTGTTGGGATTCCAGGGAAGATGTTGCCTACACTTCACTTTTCATATTTGACAGTACATGATACTGTGAAGTAATCAAAATTGTGTTTTTCGAATACTGAACAGGTGAAATGAAATGTGCAACAAGGCATGGTGGGTGAAAGATAACTTAATCGTGTACGCGATAAAATGAATGTATTTTTCATTAGCTATGCATTTATCGCTTGCTCATGCAGTAATTTGTTTTCCTTATTCTAATTATGATCTGCCTTGCAGTTGCTCATGGATGAATCACAGTATTATTTTTTGTTATGCCTCTGATTAGTAGATCTGATGTTGTTTATTCTATCTATAGAAAGCCCCTGAATCCTCATTGGACAAGTTGGAATCTCACAAGACGGTAAATGATTCGATGCTTCTATTTTGTTTGAATGTAAATGTCTGCACTTAGTTCAGTGATGTAATTTCTAAATTTGGCTTGTATTTCTTATTATCATATTCTAATTAATAATTTAGAAAAGTATAAACAAGCTATTCTTATCCTGGAAAATGGGCTAAGTGGTTTGTTCAAGCTGAGGGAATATATTTTAGCCCTGAATTCATGTTAAATGGAAGATTACTCTGCTGATGTGTGTGTTTTGCTGCAGCCAACGTTCCATTGCTATCTAAAGGGGGAAAGGGTAGATGAGCTTGCCGGTGCTTCAGCCAGACACTTGAAAAAAAGACTTGAAAATGTCTACAAGTAATTCTTCTCCCGGTTATTCTACTTTTTCTTGATTTTGTGTTTGTGAGTGGAGTCATATATTCTTGATTGTTGAAGTCAAGGTTTCTCTAAATGTGATCTTTCTATGTGTTTTTAATTCTATCTGATATATGGATGAATGATATAGTAAGTTACTAAACTGACCCTATTGTTGAATTTTCTCATATATGACTCAACGTATGTAAAGTCCGTCTGGGATGAAGAAAAGGAGAGGACAAGGTAAGAAAGATGAGAATGATGGAGGAATTGTTCAGGTACTTCCAAGTAGGTTTCCTGAAACATCATTTCCTGGAGTGTTGTCGAATCATCAGGGATAGATGGATGTAGCAACATGCCGTTTTGAGATGTGGGCTTTTGCAAAAGGGATGCTTTTATGTCAAGAGAACAGAGAGATTTTCCAAATTGGAAGATCGTGAATCCAAGGTCGAATGGTTTAAGCATGAAATGGCTGAGAAATGAGTTAGAAGCACTTGTATGTTAAGTTGCGTGGCATTAATTTATATATGGTTTAGTTTAGACTTGTGCGGTGCTGGATTTGGATTTTGGATAATTACCTTATGCTTGACTGTCATTTAGGTAATTGTAGTATGTTGACTGCTGTGGTATAATTATGATATGTTTGGCTGTTTTTGTGTTCCTATTGTTTGAACAGTTTTGGGAAACTCTTCTTAGCAGAAGTATCTAAATGGTAAGTATAGATTTTATGACAAACTACAAAACCCCTAGAGTATGAGGTCAGTTTTAATTTCATACTCATTTTGTAAGACATTTACAATTTCATACTCAAACTCTCAGCTACATAACTCAAACCATTTTATTCTTATAAACACACCCAAAAAAACCCAAAAATTGACAAACTATCCTATTATACATATTTTACAATCCGGTTATGACTTTTTACATCAAATTTTGAGAAACTAACCCAAAACTAACCCGCTCAGATAGAATTTTAAAATTACGGTATTGTCCTCGTAACCCAGTCAAGCTCATCTACCGCTGTTCATTAAATTTTTCATTCTTTTTTTTATTTTTTATTTTTATAATCAAGTGAGATTTTCATTGCAACGCCAGAAAAGGCACCGGAACACAAATAGAAGTCAGCAACTGAAATAACAAAATACAATCACACAGTGGCGTTGCCAGGAATTCGCTCAAGGAGGGCCAACATTATTAGCCAAGATAAATGGAAAAGCCATACCACCACTAGACTCGGACTAGGATGATTTAGAGGAGAAGAAAAATGCATACAAGGATGTGCCATGAGAATAAAACTATGAGATAATAGATTAACAACCTAAAATCTTAAGTATCCATTGTTTTTCTACATAAATATTTTAGAATAAGTTCAATTATATAAGAAAACTTTGATGGTTGTTGTTCCAAAAATATTTAATGGGTTTTAAGACAATATTGGAAGATGTTGCTAATTAAACTGAACATGAATAAAAACACTTACGTGGTAGAAGGTCAAACCAGTTGCTCTCCTACCCACTTACATGGTAGAATGTCAAATTGTTTTATGTAAAAATATTGACTAAGTATGAAAAATGGGTTTCCGGAATAATCATTTTCTGAAGATAATTTTTGGCGGCTTTTATTCCTCACACATCAAATAAGAAAACTTGATTTTATGAGATTTTAGTATGAAATATATATTGACTTAATGAGCCATCATTTTTAGCCTAAATCGTATTTTACACTAAAACCGATTTTTCATATTTTGATTTGGTGGGAATTTGATTTTCTAGTATTTTTATTTGAATCCAAATGGGGGGTACTTCCTTATTTACATTGTAAACTTAAGTAAATGGAGTAATATAAAAATAAATAAAAGTAAAATGACGAAGACATTTACTTAAATGTTGAAAGTGGAAATAAGGTAATCTGTACACCGTCACTGACTAGGCTACAGGCCACTGTAGCCCTTAGTGTGGTTCCGCCCTTGTGCTTCATGCATTCTTTTCTCAAGGTCAAGTTGAAAATATTGAGCAAACAAAAGCCTAAACTGTAAGTGTTACCATTGGGTCAGAAGGGTCATATGACCCTCCTATGCCTTAATTGGCTCCGCCCTTGCAATCACATCAGCTTATAAAAACAGACGCTGCAAACACAGCCGAGTAATTGATTAATTAGCTTTTACTTTGTCCGAAGATCGTCCACTATTGATTAAATCGAATAGATTAATACCTTTTCAATTTCAGAAAAATATAGCATGAGAATCAGACTATATAGCATGAGAATAAGACTAGGTAGACTTTAGTCATCACCATAAATAAGAGTACTTTTTTTTTTTTTTGGTTCCATGTCAAAAAGGATTTGAGGGCTTATGGGAAGCAGAGAGGGTGGTGTCCCTACTTCCTGGCAAGGCATATGGTGCAGTTCTCCAATGTGGTGGTTTACAGTTATCATTATATGCTTGATCCTAAAGTGGCTGTGATTATTTCTAAGGAATTATAAGAGTCTACTGTGGTGTTTGATGAGGCTCACAATATTGATAATGTGTGTATTGAAAGCAGTGTTAATGCACTTGAAGTGTGCTAATGGCCTTGAAGTGTTTTAAGTAAGCCATCTAAATACACTTGAAAAAACACTGCTAATGCCCTCGAAATGTACTGCTAATGCCCGTGAAGTGTACGCTAATACCCTTGAAATGTACAGCTAATGCACTTGAAATACACTATTAATGCCATTGAAAAGGAGTCCTAATGTACTTGAAATCTACTGTTAATGCCCTTGAAACTAGTGTTAAGTTCAACAAATAAAATCGAAAAACTACTATAAAATTCAAGGAGAAAAAAGATGATCAGAGATCGTGGAGATGGATTGTGGAAGATGGACGATGCCTTGGTTTTTGTGAGGTGTGTTTTTTGAGTTATTTCTGTTGGGTTTGGGGCGATGCATTTGTTTGGGTTTTTTATTTTATTTTAGGGGGTTAATTTTCCTTCTCTCTTTTTCTCGACTTACATTTCATTTTGCTTTTTAATATTTTTTAATCAATTTTGTTCTTTCTTTTTCCTATTCTACCATTACTTTACAATTCTCCTTAATAAACATGTACAATCACTTACTAATATTATAAAAGAATAAAAATATGAAACTATTATGCATACCTTGCTCTCTGCATATCTAAGCTCTTAATGACAGTTTAGTTAGTAGCATTTTTTGGTTCTTCTACCGTATTTATATGTTAGCCCAAAAAATTTATTATCTATTAACTACAAGAAAGATAAATAGTACTCACAGGGCTTATTTGGTACGTCGGACTGTAATGACTAATTTATGTTGGATAGTATTAATCTGTTTCGGAGAGTATTGACTGTTTATCCATAATATTATAAGGTGTTTGGTATTGTTTTGGATAAATAGTCTGACTAAGTTATACTGTGTTTGGTGTTCCGTTGGATAAAATTGGATTAGACTTTTTTATTGTTGAATTATTTAATAATTTAAATGGAAATTCAAATTCAAATGACACGAAATTTTTTGGTAAGATTCATATGACAATTGTTTTTGCCAAATCATTGACAAATCATTTTAGCCATTAGATACATCCAACGGCTACCTAATACTAAAACAAGAAACCTCTCTCCCAATTCTCTCTTTCCCTTTATCTGCGCCCTTCTTTGTCTTCATCGTCGGCCCACCACATCATTGATGCAAAACCCCCAAGTTAAATAGTTAGGCAGGTAAAGAGATATTAAAAGCTCAAATCGTTTAAAATAGTCAGGTAATTAAATAATGCAAGTTGACACCAAACAAGTGATATAGACTATTTATTCATATCCATAGTCTAATACGGTGTACCAAACGAGCCCACATACTTAGTAAAAAAAACTAAGAATTTGGCGTACAAATACTCACATTTCTATCCATTTTCCAAATTTATTTTTGTTTTTTGTTTTATTTTTTGTTAACTTTTCTTAATTTCAGTTTTCAAAATCTTAATGTAGGGTATGGGTAGAATAGGAAAGAGAAAGAACAAAAAAAGAACAATGTAAAAAGTATTAAAAACAAAAGTGACTGTAAGTGGAGAAAAGATGAGTGAGAAAATCACATCTCTTATTTTATTTTATTTTATATATTTTTCTATATATATGTATAAAGCAAAAGGTAGAGAATGATGAAACATTCAAAATACCAGAAATTACCTGTGGTTAATGCAAACGTTAAAAATTAAAATTATTAATTAAATGAGGATAATATAGTCAATTTATATATTTTTATTAAAAGAATCAGATAATAGGTCCTATTTTTATTGAACATAATTACTAATTTTATATTTTCTTAATTCTAAAATAAATAAAAAATTTTAAAACAAAAAAAACTCGCGTGGGGCTAGTTTATTTATTAAATGTGGGTTGGGCTTGTTTTAAGTTTTGTTGTGTTTCTTTATGGATTTTTGGTTTGGTCTTGTTTTAAGAATTGTGATGGCACTTTTGTAATTTATTTAAGGCCACGTGTTGTTTGCTTTCTTGTAAATGAGTTGCACACAGAGAGAGTGACGGAGAACCAGAAAACAGAAGGGAAGAAGTAAAAGGGGATCGAGTGAGACAAAAATGGCGAGGAATTCAGGGATTTTGATACGACAGTTGTTTGGCAATTGGAGCAACCCCTGTGCAGGTCTTCTTCATCATCGTCGTAAGCTTCTTCCTAGTTCCATCCAAACCCTAACCCTAACTTCAATCCCTAGTACAACACCATCTTTACCTCCCTCTTGCAAATTACCTTTGTCCTCCCCAAACCTTCATTTTAAGGAACGCTCCGGTAAAGGTATCCCCCTCTTTCTCTTCCACTTTCTGGTTCTGCTTATGATTTTGTTGTTGCCAATGCCAATGCCACTGACTCACCTGTTTTTACAGGTCTTGTATTTTCAAGGCCCGCAAACATGGTGATCATTTCGAACAAGGATGACTATGACAGGGCAATTAAACAAGTTAAAGGTAATTATTTTTTTTAAAATTCTATTATTTTTTCACATGTAACTTTATGTAGTGTATAATTCTAATTTTTTTGTTTTTATAGATGGTCTTTGGCCAGCGGTTTTCTACTGGGTTGCTCCTGACCGCACCCCTTGTAAGTTCTAATGAATTCGCTTTTATCAATCAAGTCATTCCTTGTACTTTTGAAACTTATTTTTGGTGTACTCATCATGTGCAGTGTGGACTTTTTCAACTTTTAAGCTTCATAGGCTGAGGGAGGAATTCCCACATGTAACCATATATAAGGTTATCGGTATACCTGTGGTATGTATGGCATTGTAATCTGGCATTCTCTAAACTTGAATCAATTTGGAACTGTTTAGTCTTATTGTGAATTGTTTGAATCCCATCTTAAGATTAAGGTGAGAACAACATATGGATGTTAAGATTAATAAATTTCTGTTTTTTAATGCATGGTTTTTTGGTGACACTAGTTAGTATTTATTTTTCCTTCACTTCTTAGTTTGGTTGAATGTAAAGTTCCTTCTTTAGTACTTTCTTCGATGCAAGAAACATGCTAAAGACATCACTCCAAGGAGTCCACCACAAAACAAAAGAAAATATCGCCCCACTATTGAGAATCTAAACTGCTAAACTTTTTACATTTTACTTTCCAAATACAAACTGTATCCTTTTGTGCTTACGCCTTGCATCTTGACTGGATGCATATATGTCCTTTTGGTATGGATTCTAGGGAAGCAAATTGTCTTTACTTTTCCAATGCTAAGAGAAATTTTTTTTGGCTGAATATGAATTAACAGTCCATGATACCATTTTTCTTCCTGGAGTTTCCTAGACCAGTTGTGATGGCATCCCAATGCTTAGTGCGACCATGCAACCCATGACCCAATAAATATATATTGCATACCGTTGCATAATGTTTTTCCTTTCTTTATGAAATCTCCTTAATACTTTATAATTGAGCTTAAAATAAATCCCCTTGGGGCCAATGTTTCCGTTTGCATTCAATAGTCTTCGTTTGTTTTATAGGCACATATGGTATATCTCTGCTTGAATGCTTACCTGAGCGATATGTGAACTGGGTAAAACATAAATGGTTTACCTCATAAATCAAATTTATTTTCATTATCTATGTGTTTACTGCTTCCTCGTGTGTTAATTTTGCCCACATTATAATTATCGTTCGTCATGCAGCTGCGTATAGAAGATTTATTGTATTCTATCTTGTTATGCATCTAAATTAGTAGTCCTCACATTGTTTGCCCATCTGTAGACCAACATGGAGAAAATGTGGAAGTATACGAAACCTGACGAGATGGTAAATGATTCTATTCTTTTTATCTTATTTAAAAAAGTTAATGTAAATGCTCGTACTTTGCTGATTCATCTAATTACTCATGTATTTAACCTTTGCTTTTAGAATACAATTTAAAAATTTCTGTTGAATTTCTTACCATACGCTAATTGATAGTTTATAATACATAGCTAAACAGACTATACTTAGCTGGCAGGAAAGGGTCTAAGCAGTTTGATTAAGCTGAGTAAATAATTTCAGCCTTGCTTTCATCTGAAAATAGAAATTTACTTTGCTGTTGTGTGCATTTTTTCTGCAGCCAGCATTCGATTTCTATCTAAATGGGGAAAAGGTAGGTGACTGTCATGGATCTGACAAGTTGCAAGATATTTTTGCTGAGCTCTACAGGTAATTCATTTCTTCTTTACGTTACATTTCGTGCTTTTGCATATATTGGTGCCTATTGGTATTCTTTGACAGTTCAAGTTAAGTTTTTAGATATTTAGTCAAATACTCAATCCTAGACATGTATTTATAAAAATACCCAAGCACTATTTAAACATAGAAACATACCCAAAATGGGTTTTGGGTATGTGTGTAATGATGGGTTTTGGGTATGTTTATAAATGGATTTTGAGTGTATGTAATGATGGGTTTTGGGTATGTTTATAAAGTGTTTTGGGTGTTGGGTATTTTTATAATTTCAGCCTCCATTTTGGGTATTTTAGTGAAACTCCCTTAAGTTTTCTCCGAATGTGATCACTCTGTATGTTATTCAATCTTTTATTTCTATCTTGTGATATATGGATGAATTCTATATCACAGTTACTAGACCCTATTATTGATGTGTACGTAAAATTGAAGGAATGCCATCCCGGTCGAAGCCACTCATCCTACGGGTTCATCTGGAATGGGGGAAAGGAGAGCTGAACAACTTGTCATACAACCGAAGAAAAATGAGAATGACAAAGGAAGTGTGAGGGCATTATCACAATGGAGAGGTGCCGCAACATTGTCACAACTGAGAGGTACTGCGACCTTGGCACAAGAGAGTGGTGGCCTTGTTGAGGCAGTTGAGAGTAGTACTGCACCTTCACTTGATTTAGTGATGCAGGCTGTCGAATCTTTACCTGGGGGACATGCCAATAGTATTTTGTGGTGGTTTGCAAGAGGGCTATTTAAATATCAACCTAGGAAGAGAGTGATGTTTTCAAAAGTGCAAGGTCTTTACTTCAAGGTTGCTTGGCTTATGCATGAAATGGCTGAGGAATAAGTTGGATGGGTGCGGTCGAACCCGGGAGTGAAACAAACCGGGAATCAGATGCTGAGAGGGCCAAGGCACGTCAATTATGAATTATATTATGCTGTTGTTGACATTATGGTTTGGACTTGTGCGGTGGTTTAAAATTTGGATCGATTACCTTATGTTGTACAATTACTTGGATAATTGCAGTAGGTTTGACTGTTATTTGGATAATTGTCGCATATTTACCGCCTTGGTTTTTGTAGTTTTAATTTTGTCAATTTTATCTCTATAGTTTCAATTCGGGGTGTTTCAAATTTTGTAAAATTCCTCCAAATGTTCTTAACTTTTGATTGTGCCTGATGAGTACATAATTATCACATTTTTTTTATTCCTAAATTATATTTGTTAGTAATTATTTTTCCTTACAATTTGAGTTAATTATGTGTGTTTGCACTTATTTGCCTACATACCCATTACGTAAATGATGATGATTTTATTATAAAAAGCTTACCATTATTTTATCTTAAGGGTAAAGACCATTGGGAGTTGATGGGCAAGTAGGAAAGAAGAAATATAAAATGCATGCATAATGATGTACCACCCGACAAAGAGAAGAAGGAAAGTATGGAAGTGCATAATAAAGTGTTGAAGTGCCACACCAAGGCATAAAAGAAAAGAAAAGAAGCAATGGATGGAGCAACCAAGAAGAAAAGAATGCATGAAGTGCCACACTCATGCCAAAAGAAGAAACAATGAAGAGATGGGCTACGGTTTTGCATTGAAAGGGATAAGAATTTCAGATTTTAATATTTCCCTAGTGATTGTTGTTGTTGAGATTTAAGGCTATAAATAGGAAGCTCTACAAGCCTTCAAACACACCAAGCTCCACAACTCTTGAGCTTTCTCTCTTCCCTCCATCTTTCTAAGTTTTAATTTCTGTTTTTAGTTTTATTTTATTATGGGGAACTAACTCTCTAGCTAAGGCTAGGGAGAAAGCTTTTAATATAAGTGTGTAATTTTTATTAGTTTGATCCAAACTTAAGCTTTAATGTGAATTTGTAGTTTTCTTTTTAATTAATTGATGAATGTTTGATAATCTATTTCATGGGTTCAATCATGTTTTTCCCATTGTGTAGTAAAAACTTTCATGCTTTTAAAAGAGAAGAGAATTACTAAAGATTAATAGAATTTGATGAAGATTATTTTTTGATAGTTTGTTGCCAATGGTACAAGTTATGCTTAGAATACTTCTAAAGGAAATTAAAAAGAGCTTTAATTATTTTGAACAACTACATTGGAAAATATTTTGTGGATCAAATTATTAAGAGTTGCATGTTTATGTTAAAAGTGGAACCCTAATGCCTTAGTGTTTTAATCAATTAAATTTTCTCTAAATCAAATCTTGCATAAATCTACCTCTCAATCACACTTGTTCTTTTTCATCTCTGTTATTTTCTTTACACTGCTCTCAGTGGATACGACATTCGGACTTCCGAGCTACACTACTATACGATACCTTCCCTTGGGTTTTGCAAAGTGGTACGAACAGTGCCCCTGACACGGAGGGATATTCCAGTTCATTTGAGCCCATCTATTAGTAAAACACAACCTGCTATGTGAGGGGCACGTGGTCAGAACTTAATGGATTTGAGGAAATTTTGACAGAAATTGAAATGATTGAATTTTTTTAAAATTTGAATCATCGTCTTGGAATCAGTAGTTTGGCATGCTATGCCGTTCCATATACCACAACCAAATTCGGATTGTTTGTGCTGAGGGATAAGGTTGCCTTCTAAATGTAATTTGTGTAAGTCTGTACTAAGCTTTTATGCAATAATACTAACCTTGTTCAACCATGGTAATTGTAGAGAGTATCGATAATTGTATAGAGAGTCTTGATAATTATATAGAGAGTCTTCTTCACCTATGCAACACTTTAGTTTCTCTTTCTCTTAGATTGGGTGAGATCTGAATTGAGAGTGTGTTTCCTGCAAGGGAAGAGACTTCTATTTATAGATGCATCACTTCGAAAGCCTTGCCTATCAAGAAGCATTCGAGTGTCCATTTTGCATTAGAATAGATTTGTTTCAATCCATGTTATATTAGGAATCCTTTTAATACTTGTGTTTAACTTTAATTAGCTCTGTACAAGTATTATCTCACAAGGTTGAGTTCTATTTCTTGATCAATCAAAAACTCGAGTCCTCTTAGGATTAGAAGATCATCTTTTGTGGACTGAGACAATAAATCGTCTTACATTCTCCGACTTGATCAAATAATCCCAAAGTTTTTGTGTTGATCACTTAAGGCCTTGTGAAATATAACTCAAGCTGATTCCATCAAGCAATTGTCAATTTTAAAGAATGAGAAAGAACCATCAAGACTTCACTGGATATCTTAATACTCCAGAGCCTTTATAATCACATTAATCATTCTTTAAAACCACATAAGCTTCCATCAAGATCAAACAGAGATGAACATGTTGTACTGTAAAGCTTTATGAACATGTTCATTCATTGTCCCTTAATTCGACTACTAAGGTCTCATCACTTTGTTAAAATGATGTCATTGTCATAAATGAATATCATTGCAGATATCTTTAGCTAGCTCTTCTGCTTAATTCATTCAGGTACTTATAACCATATAATAACTAAACATGTAACTGTTTAATGAGAAAAACTTTATTTCTAAATCTCAAAATAAGATCAACATCCATCGAAAACCATAACCAATTGTGAATTAATACTATAACAGAAAACTACTCAAAACTTAACAAGGCTCCCACTAATTTAAGCATTCAAATCATTCCTTAATCCCATGCTCATAACATGCCTGTGAAACACTGCATTCGGAACTCCTTTTGTGAGAGGGTCTGCAATCATTCTGTCTGTACTAATATAACTTATATTAGTATAGCCTTGAGCAATTTTCTCCTTCACTATTATGAACTTGACATCCAACAGTCTTGAACCCTTTGTTCTTTTGTTTCCTTTTGCAAACAAAATTGCTGTGTTGTTGTCATTCCATATTTGAATCGGTCTGTGTATTGATTCAACCACATTCAAGCTGATAATGAAATTTCTTAACCATATGTTAAAAGTGGTAGCTGCATAACAAGCTAGAAACTCAGCAAACATAGTTGAACCTGCTGTCAGAGGTTGTTTTACACTTCTCCATGACACTGCACCTCCTCCAAACATAAATACAAAACCTGATGTAGATTTCAAGGAGTCTTGACATCCTGCAAAATCAGCATCTGCATATCCTTGTAATTCCAGTGTATCACTTATTTTAAATATTAGCTTGTAATCTTTTGTCCTTTGCAAGTATCTCAACACTCTTTTCCTTGCAATCTAGTGAGCTTGTCCAGGATTAGACTGAAATCTTCCTAGCACACTGACTGCAAAGGCCAAGTCAGGTCTGGTACAAACCTGCGCATACATTAAGATTCCAACTAGTGAAGCATATGGTTTATCAACCATTTCCAGCTTTTCTTGCTCAGTCTTAGGTGCTTGTTCAGTGCTTAGTTTATCCCCTTTTGAGATAGGAATATCACTTCATCTACAGTTCAGCATATTGAATCTCTTGAGCACCTTTTCTATGTAGGATTTTTGTGATAGTCCAACTACCCCATTCTTTCGATCTCTGCTTATATCTATGCCTAAAACGTATGATGCCTCAGCTAGATCAGTCATTTCAAAGTTCCTAGATAGGAAACTTTTGCAGTCATGTAGCATGGTAAGGTTTGTGCAGGCTAGTAAAATGTCATCCACATACAGAACTAGTATAATGAAATGTCTCCCACTCATCTTCATGTATATGCATTCATCTAAAACATTCTCAACAAAACCAAAATCTTTCACTACCTTGTTGAACTTTAGATACCACTGTCTAGAGGATTACTGTAATCCATAGATTGATTTGCATAGCTTGCAGACCAAACCTTTTCCCCCTTCTTGAACAAAACCTTCAGGTTGTACCATGTATATGTCTTCTTCCAAATCTCCATTTAGGAAGGATGTTTTGACATCCATCTGGTGCAAATGGAGGTTAAAGTGTGCTACAAGGGCCATGATAACCCTCAATGAATCTTTGGTTGAGACTGGTGAGAAAGTCTCATTAAAATCTATTCCTTCTTTCTGTGTGAATCCCTTTGCAACCAATCTTGCCTTATACCTGTCTATCTGCCCTTTTGATTCCAATTTCGTTTTATATACCCACTTACAGCCAATTGGTTTGCAACCTTGGGGTAAAGTCACAAGCTTCCAAACTCCATTTTTCTCCATTGAGTTCAGTTCTGATTTCATTACTGCAAACCAATTGTCTTTCTTTTCACTTGTCATGGCCTGTTTGAAGGTTGCAGGATTTTCTGTGGTATTCACATCATGTTATGCTCCCTGTAAATACACAAAATAATCATCTCCTAAGGCAGGTTTTCTTTGCCTTTGTGATCCTCTCAATTCCATGTTTGGTTTTGGATCTTCTACTTCTTGTGCTTGAGCCACATCTTGGTTTTCTGCAGTTTCAGACTCATTTGCATTGGTCTCCTCAGTGTGTTCCAGCTGAGTATTGCTTGAATTGAATTGAGGTAGCCTAACAGTATCTTCATTTGAATTATGTGATATGTCATGGTTCAAGGTTATTTCTTCAAAACTGAAACTTTCTTTCTCATCTCTTTCTTGGTCAGTTTCTATTAAAACTGCTCTTCAGGTTTCTATGAATCTGGTAGTGTGTTTGGGGCAATAAAATCTGTATCCCTTTGTTCTCTCAAGATAGCCAACAAAATAACCACTTATGGTTTTCGGATCCAACTTCTTTTCTGCAGGATTGTAAGGTTTTGCTTCTGCTTTACAACCCCATACTCGCAGATGTTTAATGCTAGGCTTCCTTCCATTCCACACTTCATAGGGAATTCTATTTATGCTTTTGGTTGGAATTCTATTCAAAATATAATTGGCTGTTTTTAAAGCTTCTCTCCAAAGAAAGATTGGCAGGTTTGTACAGCTCATCATACTTCTTATCATGTCTTTCAAGGTCCTGTTTCTTCTTTCTGAAATTCCATTTTGTTGAGGTGTACCTGGGTTGGTATACTGAGCTATGATTCCTTCTTCTTGAAGAAATTTAGCAAAAGGTCCAGGATTTCTTCCAGTCTCATCAAACCTTCCATAGTACTCTCCTCCTCTATCCGATCGAACCACCTTTATTTTCAAGTTCAAATGGTTTTCTAATTCAGCCTTATAGATTTTGAACTTGTCCAATTCACTGGATTTCTTTTTAATAAGATAGATATATCCATATCTTGAAAAATCATCTGTAAATGTTATAAAGTAGTTAAACCCTTCATGAGTTGGATTTGGAAAAGGTCCACATATGTCTGTGTGAATGAGTTCTAGTAAACCTTTGCTTCCCAATGCCCCTTTCTTTCTTAAGTTGGTTAATTTCCCTTTGATACATGGAATGCAAACTTCATCTATGTTTTCATGATTCAATGGTGGTAAGACAGATTCTTTGCATAGTTGTGTTATCCTTTCTTTTGAAACATGTCCAAGTCTCTTATGCCATAATTTGAAGGAAGTCTCTTTGGTTTTGGTTTGCACAGTGTTTATTTCCATTTCAGTTCTTTTGCAGTTTAATCGAAACATTCCATCAATGAGACTTGCTTTGCCAACTAAATCTTTATTTCTGAAAATAGAACAACCAGTTCCATCAAAATTCAAACTGAACTTTGATTTTACAAGTCTAGTAACTGGTATCAAACTCTTCTTCATAGAAGGAACATAAACTACTTCATCTAATTCCAAAACAAAATCAAATTCTAGCTTGATTCTGGGCAACCCACGAACATTCCGAGCTCTGAGATTCCTTCTCAGAGATAAAAAGCCTCGTATCATCTTTTTGTCGGAGACCAAAAAGACGGTGCGCTAGATGGAGTGTGTGCAACGGCAGTTGGGTATGATGGGGTGCTTTAGTGTGGGAAGAGAAGGAAGGGCGGGAGGTTTAGCTTTGTTATGGCAACACGGAGTGGAAGTATCTATTCTTTCTTCTTCTCCAGGGCATATTGACGCTGTTTTAAAGGGTGTGGATATGGAGACTTTCCGCTTTACTGGGTTTTATGGTAATCTTGAAACGAGGTTACGTCGGCACTCTTGGGATTTGCTACGACGAATTGCAGGGACTGTTCAAGGGCCATGGCTTGTAGGTGGGGATTTCAATGAAATACTTGAGGCTCATGAGTACTTGGGTCGCCGCTTCCGACCCATGTCACAAATGAGGGCCTTTCGGGAAGCTTTGGAGGAGTGTGGTTTGACAACTATTCGGTTTCAGGGGTATAAGTTTACATGGTCTAACCGGTGGCAAGGTGCTGGGAATGTAAAGCTTCGGCTGGATAGAATGGTGGCTAATGGTGACTTTGTTAGGACCTTTCCTGAGGTCACAACGCATCATCTGAATTCTATGGTGTCTGACCATCTCCCTTTGTTGTCATATTTGAGACCAAGTACTTGGGCGCGGAAGCATAAGCGGTTTTTGTTCGAGGAAATGTGGACTACTGTTGAGGGTTGCCAAGACGTCATTACGCATGCTTGGGAGTCTGAGACTGGAACTGTCGTAGAGAAATTGAAGGCATGTTAAGGGCCTCTGCGGACGTGGAATAATGACCATGTAGGCCGAATATCCACAAAGCTCCGAAGTCTGCAGCGGAAGTTAGATGACACCCAAAACAGAAGGTCTTCTCCAGTGGTTGAGGTTCAACAGAGAGATATTTGTAGGGAAATGGATGTGTTACTGGAAAGAGAAGAAATGTTGTGGAGGCAGAGATCGTGGGTCTCATGGATGAAATATGGGGACAAAAATACTAGATTTTTCCATGAACATGTAAAAATGTGGGGACGACAGAATCTAATTAAGACTATTGTAGATGATCAGGGGATATGGCATACATCTACTGAAAGTATTGGCATTGTTTTTTGTGATTATTTTCAAGGCTTGTTTGCTTCCAATGGACTTCATGAGGCAGGGGCAGTCACTGAGGTGGTTAAACCGATACTTACTCCATCTCAAAATTTGCGCCTCAATCAAGTTTTCTTAAGGGAGGAGATCGAAACTTCTTTGGGTCAAATGTTTCCTACTAAGTCTCCAGGAGTGGATGGTATGTCGGCACTGTTTTATCAGAAGTATTGGGGGGTGGTAGGCAATGATGTGGTAGGGTACTGCCTTAATGTATTGAATGGGGGTGCCAGTGTGAAAACAATTAATCACACACTTTTGACGCTCATTCCTAAGATTGACAATCCTGTTAAAGTTACGGAGTTTCGGCCGATTAGTTTGTGTACGGTAATCTATAAGATGATTTCCAAGACTATAGTTAACAGGTTGAAGCCTATTATGCCGCTTATCATCTTCGAGTTTCAGAGCGCGTTTGTCCCTACACGGCTGATTACGGACAACATTCTTGCTGCTTTTGAAAGCATCCATGCTATTAAACGGCATGGTGGGAGTAAGCTGAAAAAAATGGTACTAAAGCTGGATATGTCTAAAGCTTATGACAGGGTGGAATAGACCTTTATTGAGGCTATTCTTAAGCGTTTGGGCTTTACCGATAGGTGGGTGGAGCTAATCATGGATTGTATATCCACTGTTATATACTATGTTCATGTTCGGGGGGGTGGCTTTGGGAATGATTGTGCCATCAAGGGGGCTGCGTCAGGGAGATCCTCTCTCTCCTTATCTGTTTTTAATTTGTGCGGAGGGACTGTCTACTTTGCTTTCTAACGCACTCAGAATCAAGCGTATTAGCGGCATTTCCGTGGCTCAGGGAGCACCTACTATTTCTCATTTATTTTTTGCAGATGATAGCCTATTTTTTTGTAATGCCCATCTTGCTGATTGTGCTTATTTGATTCAGATTCTCAGCATGTATGAGAGAGCATCTGGTCAGAAAATTAATTTTGATAAGTCTGCAGTTTGTTTTAGCCCTAACATTGATCCGGTGATGAAGCAACTGATTGCTGAAATGCTTGGAGTGCCGATTGTTACATGTCATGAACGCTACCTTGGGCTGCCCACCTTAGTTCAACGCAGCAAATCCCGGATGTTTAATCATGTGCGAGAACAAGTGTGGCACAAGCTTAATACTTGGGATACGAAGTTGTTGTCAGCGGCGGGCAAGGAAGTCTTAATTAAGGCGGTTGGTCAGGCACTACCTACTTATACAATGGGAGTATTTCAGCTGCCAAAATCTTTGTGTCAGGAATTATCTGCTATGATTGCAATGTACTGGTGGGGGAAGAGTGGTAGGAAAGGAATTCATTGGTTGGGTTGGAGAAAATTATGTAAACCAAAATGGCTGGGAGGCCTGGGTTTCAGACACTTTGAAGCTTTTAATAAAGCCATGGTCGCAAAACAGGCTTGGCGTATTTTAGAGAACCCCACCTCTCTGGTGGCTAAGATGCTTAAAACCCGATATTTTCCAGAGGATGATTTTATGCAGGCTAGTTTGGGGAGTTCGCCGTCAATGATATGGAGATCTATTCTGTGGGGACGTGAGGTTATTGAGGATGGATTGCTTTGGAGGGTGGGCAATGGAGCTTCTATCCGTGTTCTCCAAGATAGGTGGATTCGAAAACCATTTACGTTTAAACCGTTGATGACTAGAGGGCTGGAGCGGACTTCTATGGTCTCTGACCTTCTAACGGCTTCTGGCTCTTGGAATTTACCACTGTTAGAGCAACATTTTAGCTTGGAAGATCGGGATATCATTTCTGGCATCGCTTTGGGATCAGTTTCACAACTGGGTGATAGCAAATATTGGTTTTTCTCAAAGAAAAGGAAATATTCCGTTAAAACTGGGTATCGTGTGGCGGTAAGGCAATGCGATGAGGATTTTGGAGTGGGGGGATCAGATCAGAGTGCTCAAGAAGGCTTCTGGATACGAATTTGGAAGCTTGCTGTCCCCAACAAAATTAAGATGCTGCTTTTGCGGGCATGTACTGAAATTCTACCAACTGCAGTCAATTTATTTAAGAAAAGGGTGCTTCCGTCTCATGTGTGCTCAAGGTGTGGGAACTATCCTGAAGATGCTTTCCACGCTTTGTGGTCGTGTAAAATGAGTCAAAAGCTACGGAAGTGTACCCATTTCATCCGGCGAATTAATATGGCGGGGGGCACCTTCGCTGATGCTTTTGAGGTTGTGGCTTCAATGCTGTCGAAAGCTGACTTAGAGCGCTTTGCTTGTTGTGCGTGGAGTGCGTGGAAACTACGTAATGATTCTTTGCATGGGAAACAGATTACACGGGTGGATAATATGGTGGAAAACACGATGGAAATGCTGGAAGTGTTTAAATCTTGTGAGGAGCGGTCCAAGCTCCCCTTCGTCTCTTCACAAGCCCGTTGGTTGAAACCACAGGTCAATACTCTTCTCCTTAATTGTGATGGGGCTATGGGACGTGAGAAAGGTGGTCGGTGTCACATCCTGGATCGGCTCCGCCGTAGCACGATATTGTCCGCTTTGGGCCCCCTCTCTCTGGCCCTCACGGTTTTGTTTCTCGGAGCTCACGACCAACTTCCCAGTGGGTCACCCATCCTGGGATTGCTCTCGCCCCCAACTCGTTTAACTTCGGAGTTCCTATGACTCCAAAGCCAGTAAGCTCCCAAAAGGCCTCGTGCTAGATGGATGCGGGCATGTACATATAAGGCACATCACCCACTCTCCGTTGGTCGATGTGGGATCTCACAGTCGGGGTCTGGGGGGATGTTGTCGTGACCACGCCGGAAACTTTATCTGTGGTTTCGCATCGTTTGGTCCACCTGGTTTGGATGTTTTGGGCACGGAGTTGGTGGCTGTCCGGGAAGGGTTATTGATGATGGGATACATGTGTTTTACTCGGTTTACCATTGGTCTTGATTCTCAAGAAGCTGTTTCTATTCTTAAAGATGATTTGGATTGGTGGAGTAATATTGGTAATGTGGTGGAGGATGTTCGTCGGTTAATGGTTGATCGAGAGGTGGCTGGAGTGTTCTACCAACACCGGCAGGGTAATGGGGTGGCACATAGTCTAGCTCAGCATGGGTTGAGAGTGAGATCTCGACTTTTTTGGAAATACCGTGCTCCTCCATGGTTAAGCATTCTTTTAGATAAGGATATAGCTATGGTGTAATTCATTGTTTTTTTTTTGAGATGCGGTGGTACTCTTTTTCCTTGACCGGATTTTCCCCATTGGGGTTTTGGATGGCAAGGTTTTAATGAGGCCACACTAACGCTTTCCGTTCGTTTGTAAACTTTATCTTTGGTTGGTGCTACGGTTGAATGAATCTTTCTATTTGATAAAAAAAAAAAAAAACTGTCCCTATGTAATTAACTTGAACTTTGTCACGACCCGATTCGAAAATAAAGAATATTCCCGAATCATGGCGTGAGTCATACCATAGTCATAAGAATAAAATCCTACAACCATGATATGATGAGAAATAGAGCCACAAAAAAAATACAAATTTACTTAACATTACAAAATCAGAGTCCCAGTAGCTTGTAATTAACTACACACTAAGATCTTTAACAAACGGTTGACTACTTACAAATATTAATTATATAAATCAACAATAAAAGCCCAGCAGCTTAGTTGAACCCGCTTCCTCAAACTTCTTCTTTAATCCTGCACAATCTATTAGGGTATGAGCATTCTAATGCCCAGTAAAGTACCGTCAAACCCCTCAAAGTCAGCTATCACAGTTAATCAAAGTGTCATGCATCAACAACACAAGATATACAAATTATGCAATCATAACAGATAAATAAATTTGCATATGTGGTGATGCCATGAACTCACTCCCTTCTAATCCCACTAATTCATATCCTAGGGAAACAAGCCTGCATGTCCCATACCATGCGTTTTACCACTGTGGCTTCGAATACCCTAAAATATGAACTAGTCCTTATCCCATTTTTTCTTTTGTTTACGAATTTCTCAACTTTCACTTATCATTAGAGGCCCTGCTCCCATCACCTCAATATATTCAAGCTCTGCTCCCGTCACCTGAATATATTCCACATTTTATTCAGATATATCTAAAGCATTCTCCCACCCCTTAGATATATCTGAAACGACACACACACACACACACACACACTCCAAAACACCACTGTATTTCTGTGCATATGTAGTGCAGCACAAACATCATTTATTTCTGCTAAATAATGCCACAGATAATAACAATAATATATTAGGCTTAATCACATGAATAATAATATTCACAAAACATCCAATAATATCCATGGAAAAAACATCAATAATAATATTTACATAGCATCAAATAATATTCACGGAAAAACCTCAATAATAATGTTTACGTAACATCAAATAATATTCATCGAGCAAAGCAACAATAATATTCAAGGAAAAACATCAACAATAACATTCCCATAACATCAAATAATATTCATATTTATAATACTATATATAAGCACCAAGATTAAAAGTGACATAGCCCAATCATTGGGAAATCAGGAAACCCTACCTCAAGTCCAGCTAGCTTAACCTTGTGCGGTTTCGTCCTCGAAAGTACGCAGAGTAGAACACCTAATTAAGATAATTTACTGATTAAAATTTATTGGAAATAAAGAAACAAGTTTGAGTAGTAGCTCACGCAGTCCTAAAACCCCACAAAACACTTGACAAGTTGTTTGACCCGATTGTTACTCCTTTAACCTCACATCCAAGCAAGCATAGAACTAAGCGTTCAGAAAAAACTAATCTATTCCCCTCCTATAAAAATTCTACTCTTTGGGATGTTTAAAATCAGGTGGTTCGGCTCTAGACTCATAAAGAAAATTTAAAACATCAATTTAAAACTAAAATTTCAGTTTTGCTAAACATTTGGGTTGGAACACGTTAACTTTGAAAATTCACTAAATATTGAGTTTAAATCAAAATAATGTAAAACTTTCCAGATCACAACTAGACATAGAAACGTTAAAGATTTCAAAATTTGATAAAAATTAGGGTTAAGGAAGCATGTCAAAATAGAAACCAAAACAGACTAGGCTGCATAACGTTCTTCTTTTTTTTTTTTTTTTTTTTTTTTTTTTTTTTTTTTCAGGTTTGTACACTTTATTTTGAAAAATCACCAAAATTACAATTTACAACCAAACTGGATAAAAATTTCCAGATATGAAGAAAATATGAGAAAGTAAAACATACTAAAATTTAATGAAAATCCAAGTTTAGGAAGTTTTGAAACACTTACTTCAAAACAGGGTATGCAGCAGAATCAAAACAATTCCAGCAGGATAGTCTCTACTTTGAAATTTCACAAAAAATCAATTTAAATTCAAATGGCACAAAACCAACTTTGAAATAACCTTTGAGGTATTCATTTTGATGTAACAAAACCCCAAAATGAAATTGGAACAAAAATCACATCGAAATCATCTAGAACTTCACAAAAACACACTTTGAAAGATATATATATATATATATATACTTGAGGCATTCTAACCACACTTGGTTTAACTAGTACTCAAAGAGACAATAAAAAGATGAGCTTCAAGCCTTCAAAGAATCATTTACTTGAGATGATAGTGGCTAATTTGAGCAATTGAATGATAAGGAACAAGCCATTTGAGAGAAAGTACACATATCTATAACAAGAGATTCAACATAATCAATTGAACAAGTTTTGTTCATACCAATTTTTAGAGAGTTATAATGATTGCGTTTGGATGATCTTTAGATATGTTATAAAGGGGAGAATTTGGAGTAACTATCATGAAGAAACCATAGTGTTTTGAGCTTTTGAAATGAGTGTTGGACTGAAAACGAGGGAAGGACCTAAGGTTGAAGACTATAAACAAGTTCCACTCTAAACATTCCCAAGGTGGCTTTAGAAGTCCGATCAATCTGAAATTTTGATATGTTATAATAGATAGCATTTCAAACAACTTTGATGAAGGAACCAAAGTCATTTGAGTACAGGAAATCACAGAAACAAACTGAAACCGAGCATACTGCTGTGAAATCAGGAAATGGTAAACTTCTTGTGATCATACCAACGTTTCAGAGCCTATACTAGTCGGATTGAGCTGAAATTTGAGTATGTTATAGGAATCATGGAAATGAACAACTTTTATGAAGAAAGTTTTCTCATTTGAGCTTCCGAAATTTGAGTTCTCGGCTGCTCCAAGGAAGTGACGAATTTTGGATTTTGGAGAGGAACAAAAGAAAAATGAGGATGAAGATAAGTGAATGAGGAAGAAAGGATGATACAATGAATGATGAGAATAAGAGTGAATTTATGATTGAAAAGCCTTAGGCTAGGTGAGTCACCAAGTTAAGAAAGAGTGATGATACAATGAATGGGGAGGAAGAGCTTAATTAGGCTAGGTGACTCACCATTTTAGACTAGGTGACTCAACTCTTCATAAATGGTGGATAGGAAAACTTGAGGCAAGGGGGGAAGAATGAAGGAGGGAAGAAATTCTTGGCTTACACGTTGCCTCCTACTCTTTTTTTTTTCTTTTTTTTTTTTCCTACAAGGGTATTTTGGTAATGATCCACACCTAGGGGTATTTTGGTCATGTTTGTCCAACTTGAAATTAAACACACTTAATTTAATAATCTCAATCCAAAATCACTTGATAAAATACCCATGTCTGCTGCGCAAATCTCACGGCCTGGAGTTCCGGGCCAAGGGGATATGCGTTGACACGCGGTTTCCTGCTTTTGGGTGCGGTGCGGTTGTGCGCGGACGTGCCAGCACAGTCTACCGTGCGTCGAGATGTTTGAAGCGGGTGAAAATGTTTAAATGGTGCGCCTGTTTGAACTCGTCTTCTAATCAAACGATTGTAGCCGAGAGAGGAACTAGTCTCGGCTGTTAGGTTCACGGCCTGAACTACAAGGCCGTTGAGTGGTGCTGTTGGTGGGTTTTGGGCGGTGCTCCGGCGCGCTGCTCAGGGAGCGACAGTCGTATGATATCTGGGGTGTGTGAACGAATAACAAGGGTGGTGCTCCGGCGCCTTGAAAATCAAGGGTCGTATGATATATTGATGAATGAATTTTCCTTACAAACTATCACTACTCCTAGGAAAGCAAGTAAAATATTGAAAGTGCATTACATGAAAATATAAGTTGCTCTGTGGGAGGCTTTTGTTTGGTGTTTGAACCCTTTGAATGTAGCTTGAGCCTTGTATTTATAGGAAGGGTTCCTGGAGGAGTAATCGAGGCTTGAAATCTGCATGGTGGAGCCTGATTAGAGCAAGTGGGTAGTCTAATCGACATTTGGGATCGTGAAATATGGTGTTGTGACCCCCTGAAATCCTGGTGAATCTCGGCCGCCGCTCCTGATCGTGGGTTCTGGGCTTCTGGCCGTGGAGACGCGTTTATTGCTCTGATAGCTGGTGACCCAATCTCTCAAGCTGCAAGAATTCTTGTGAGAATGTCCACGTCTAATCACTCTGTTTTCTGTCGCCAAATCCTGACTTCAGTCACTTCCCACCTTCCCTCGTGCATTAAATGCTTATTCTTGGCCAGTGGGTTTGCTGCAATAAGCAGAGGCACTACTTCATTAAATGAAGCGTGGGACTCTGCTGCCACTTGATGATCTGACTTTAATGCCTTTGGCCGCGATTCTGCTCGGCCTCGGCCTCGGCCTACAATCGAGGCCGAGATGATCGTGCCTTAGCAACTTTCCTTTTGTCCTTAGGGAGGCAGAATACCTTGGCGAAACGCTGCGTTTCAGTTTTACGAGCAAGTGCTAGGGCCAAGAAAAGGGGCTCCTTCGGCCAGTTTATGGCCGTGATTTATTAGGCACAAACAACCTATAATCATTCTCCACAATTATATTATTTTTCACTAAAATATGAAAATCCACCTTAAATTTTTCGGGGTATTACAAACTTCTTCTCCATTTCCCACGAACACATTCACTTCATCCTTGCTTGGCAGCCTCTTGCTTGTAAACTCCTGCAAGGAATTAGCCACATGAATAGAAGCACTGCTGTCTAACCACCATGAATCAGATGAGAAATTAACCAAATTAGATTCGAAACAGACCAAAATCAGATTGTTATTATCTTTTCCCTTCTTCTTTTCCAACCACCTGTTGTATTTCCTGCAGTCTCTCTTCATATGACCTGCTTTCTTGCAAAAGAAACAACCAAAACCAGTTGTAGGTTTCAAAGCCTTATCTGCTATGCTTTCTTTCTCTTTCCTAGTTGCAGCCTTATACTTATTTTCCTTGTTCTGTTTAGTCTGAATCATGTTAACCATCTTGGTTTCCTTTTCTCTTATGATGTTGTGCTCTTGTTGGACAGAAATGGTAATGAGATCATTCAAAGTCCAGTTCTCCTTCTGAGCAGAGCAGTGTAGGTTTCCTTGAGAGATTTAAATTCCTTAGGTAGTGAATTCAGTGCAAAATGGACCATCATATCCTCATCTACTGTCATATCCAGCTCCTGTAGTTTTGTCCCTATGTCAATCAAGTTCATGATATGAGCTCTTACACAACCTTGTCCATCATATTTCATATCAATCAATTGATTCAGCAGGGTACTTTTGACAGCTTTCTCGGATTCCTTAAACCTTTGTGCAATTGCCTCATAGTATTGTTTTGCATTCTCAGATTTGGGAATGCTTCCTTTCACTGATGAAGCCATAGCCCTTTGCATGATCAACATAGCCATCTTGTTTGCCTTTTCCCATTTTGCAAACTTAGTCTTAGTTTCTACAGAGGCATCCGCATCTGGTACTTGAAGGGGTTTCTCTTTGAGCACAAAATTGTAATCCAAAAAACCTAGAGATATTTCCAGATCCTGTTTCCACTTGCTATAATTCGATCCAGTCAAGGTTTTGATGGAGTTGTGATTCACTGTAGAATTTGCAATACAAATGTAATAAAACTGTCCCTAAATCTTTATTTAAACATGTCAACTTATACCTGTGGGTTTAAGTTAGTATGTTCCAAAACCCTAAACAGTTAACTGTACAAACTTCCTGCGCAAGTGACTCACATCTGTGGATGTAAAGACACTTACAAGCCAGTGCAGTCAACTGTCCAGATTGTTCCATCATTGTTGTGATCAATCTGTACAATTTCCATATGTGGATGGAGAATCATATAGAAAGCTATGAACACAGATGCAATTTTCTGACCAAATTGTCAAATTCAAGAACTCCTACATAGCTTGAGCAACTGTGGCTTACTCATTTTGCATAACAGTTTTCAAATTATTGGTCAAAACTTTATGAGCAGTGATAACCTTATGCTCTTTAATAGTTAAGATTTGTAAACAAAAGAAAAACTGCATACTTTTATAGCGTACAATTAAATAGTTAGATTAAAGAACAAAAGCCTAGAGCTCTGATACCACATGGAAGTCTGTACTTAGCTTTTATGCAATAATACTAACCTTGTTTAGCCATGGTAATTGTAGAGAGTCTTGATAATTGTATAGAGAGTCTTCTTCACCTATGCAGCACTTTAGTTTCTCTTTCTCTTAGATAGGGTGAGATTTGAATTGAGAGTGTGTTTGCTGCAAGGGAAGGGACCTCTATTTATAGATGCATCACTTCGAAAGCCTTGCCTATCAAGAAGCATTCGAGTGTCCTTTTTGAATTAGAATAGGTTTGTTTCAATCCATGTTATGTCAGGAATCCTTTTAATACTTGTGTTTAACTTTAATAAGCTCTGTACAAGTATTATCTCATAAGGTTGAGTTCTATTTCTTGATCAATCAAAAACTCGAGTCCTCTTGGGATTAGAAGATCATCTTTTGTGGACTGAGACAATAAATCGTCTTACAATTTGAAGTTAATGATTAAAAAAGCAGTGCAAAATTGAAAAAAAACAATCGAACAAGATGTGACAATCATTAATCTAATGTTCACCCGTCTGAGATCTTTGAAATGTTGGATCAATGCATGTAAAATGATTAAAAAGATCTTGTTTTGTTTTTCTTGTAAATGTAAAGGCTTAATTGTTACAGTATCCTTTCAACCAAAAATAAATAAAAATGGTTACACTACTCCTGAAAGTTCACTCAAATCTCACATTGCCATTTGGAAGTTAACGTGACTCATTTTGCCCCATTGACCATTGTTTGGTATATCACTTCCCCCTTACCGTCAACTTCATCCCAAACTCTATTAAAAGCGATGATGTGGCATTGTTATATTGGTAAATTTGTACACATTAACCATCTACCCCAATTAGAGTGGATGATATGGCAAAATAGAGCCTTTGGGTACTATGTGATTTCACTCAGAATACGTGTTTGCCCATGTCCTCTCAATTTTAACAATGAAGTACCCCATCATTGGAAATTTGTTGTGTTGTGGCTTCGTTGTTAATTTTACATTGGGCTAAGCTGGGCTGGCTCGATCCTAAATTTTCGAGTTCGGGTCAGACTCAGGCTAGCTCTTATGTGCTTTTTTTATTTTATGGGTCGGGCTGAGGGTTCAATTGTTAAAGCTTGAGCCCACCCATTGGGTTGGGCCTCAATGGGATTGACAGGCCGAGCTCGCATGGACCTAGGCGGCTGGGCTCCCATGGGCCTTAGTTTTCTTATTTTTACTGTTAGCCCATGGGCGGAACCAGTGTGCTGCAACCCAGTGTAGGTTTTTAAGAAAAAAATATAAAACTTATATATTTAACTTATTTTCAATATTAGCCCAGTTTGTGGCGAACGTATTAAGGCGCAAGAAGGTGCTGCTACACCTCCCATTACTGGAAAAACCATTGTAGGTGCTTCAAATTGCCCATTTGCTCAGTTGGTGGTAGGTGCTTCAACAATGTAAATAAGGAAGTACCCCATATTTGGATTCAAATAAAAATACTAGAAAATTAAATTCTCACCAAATCAAAATATGAAAAATCGGTTTTAGTGAAAAATACGATTTAGGCTAAAAATGATGGCTCATTAAGTCAATATATACTTCATACTAAAATCCCATAAAATCAAGTTTTCTTATTTGATGTGTGAGGAATAAAAGCCGCCAAAAATTATCTTGAGAAAATGATTATTCCGAAAAACCATTTTTCATACTTAGTCAATATTTTAACAAAAAATAATTTTTCATGTATGATATAAATGCATGAAGGGACCTAAGGTCAATCTAGGTAAAAAGCCTTAGATGTTCAATCCACTATGATGTTAAACCCTATTTGGTTTATGTTAAAACTTATTGAAAATTAGTTTATGGAGCTATGAACTAGCGTAGTTTATATGATTTAATGTTTACTTTATTTCTTGAATGACTATAGAAATTGTAAGTACCCAAAAAAATAATCATTAAATTTTAAACTAATAACTTTAGCTAGCCCACCCGTTGAAAAATTCCTGGTTCCGCCCTTGCTGTTAGCCGTACGATCTTTAATATTATTGTGCATATTTTGATGATAACAAATTGTTCCTTATTTATATAATGTATTTCAAGTATGATAAGTTGTAAGGAGTAGACATTCTCAAATGGATCAAAAATACTGTACACAGTGGAAGACTTTTGGAACATTGAAGCAAGAAGGCGATACTCAAGCAGATATTTCTTCAATATGGAAGAGTTAGGTTATTCTTGTAAAACTCTTTGTGAATTGAACATCCAAGGCTCTTTGCCTGGATTGACCTTAGGTTCCTTCATACATTCATATCATACATGCAAAACTGTTTTATCAAAATTTTGGCTAAGTATGAAAATGCTTTTTCAAAATAATCATTTTCTCAAGATAATTTTTGGCGGCTTTTATTCCCTACATATCAAATAAGAAAACCTGATTTTATGAGATTTTTATATGAAGTATATATTAACCTTCATTTCTATTCCAAATCCCATGTTGAACTAAAATCGATTTTTCATATATTGATTTGGTGGGAATTTGATTTTCTAGTAAACTTAAGTAAATGGAGTAAAATAAAAATAAATAAAAGTAAAAGGACAAAGACATTTACTTAAATGTTGGAAATGGAAATAAGGTTAGCTATACACTGTTCCAACGACACTGTCTCATCGGATCTGTTTTCTAACAGCTATATTTTCCAACAGCTATATTCCTAATGGCTCTATTTTTCCAACAGCTATATTTCTATACTTATAAATATGTATTCAGATTTTTGATGAAGACAACAACTCAACATATTCATCCAAGCTTACAAGCATTCATCATACTATGAATATCATTTTCTCTTGAGCCATTCCTTGTTCAAATTCATACAAGAGTTGTAGTGTCCAAAATTATGTTTGTAATCATCTACTCAGAAAGGAGAGTTTGTGTGAGCTTCAATTGTATATCCTTCTCAATTAGGAGAGATTTTTATTCTGAGAGTTATTTCTTTCAAATTTGTAAAAAGGGTTGGTTTGACCCTGTGAGGTGAGAAGGGTGTCTTCCACCTTGTATTAGAGTGGTGTTATTCTGAGAGTTATTTCTTTCAAATTTGTAAAAAGGGTTGGTTTGACCCTGTGAGGTGAGAAGGGTGTCTTCCACCTTGTATTAGAGTGGTGTGCTCTAGCTGTGAAGGAGTGGTGTGCTCTGACAGTGTAAAGGTTTCAACTCCTTCTGCAAGGAGTTTTTTCAAGATAGTGGATCGAACTCTCAAGTGGTGTGTTTGAGGACTGGATGTAGGTAAGGTGGATTGAACCAGTATAAATCTCTGAGTTTGAATCTCTCTTTCCCTATCTCTTTAATTATTATTGTGCTTGTCAAATTCACTTATTTGTGTTTAAATTTAAATTTGAAATTAACCTTATTCACCCCGCCTTTAAGGTTGATTCTCTGGGCAACATTTACTAAGATTTTTTTACAACTTTTTTAGAAAAGATTACATTTAAAAAATTAACTAATTCAGAACATATGTAAAATATAATAAAAAAATATTATTTCATAAAACTTTGTACTTAAGAAAAACATGCTCTTTGTCTGTAGCTTGTATTGTAACCGTTATTGTTTTTTTGTTTTTTTTTCTTTTGTAAACTTGACTCACTTGTGAATATTCAATGTGAGTTGCTTGCATTGAAACCCATCCGTTGGTAACTTTTTAGCCATTATGGCTACTAAGGGTGGATGCGGTCTGGTTCGGTTCAGTTTTCACCTTAAAACAGAATTAGAATCAATACTATTTAACTGGTTATGGTCTCGTTCAGTCCGGTTTTCACCTAAAAAAAAAAAAACCAAACACAATCGATCCAGTTCGGTTTGGTAAGGTGTGAAACCAAAATCGGAACTAGTTTGAACTGGTCCGATCTGGTTCAGTGATGGCTTATTGACTTTTTTGGTCAAATGGTTTTGGTTCCTGTTTTTTCCATCCGATCTAGCTCGGTGTTATGGGTTTTCAGTCCCGATGCCCACCCCTAATGGCTACACTGTGTACTAGGCACAGATGGTCATGGTCAACTTGGCAACCAACTTAAGTTCATTCTACTTCAACATGTTGGAGTTGGCTCAACTAAACGAAGGAAAGAAGGAAGTAGCCCAGCTTGCAGGCACTCGAGCGGCATAAGGAAAATTCGACAGGCGCTCGAGCGGGTCGCGATTTCCTGTTTTAAAACAGGTCGATTTTTGGCCTATTTTTGAGAGGTTTTTTAGTTTCATATTCCTTATATGATTGTGCTAAAGGCCTATACATATAAATAGGTACTTTAGACTAGGGTTTAGAAGAGATTCAAGATATACAAACCTAGGGTGAGAGAAAAAGAGATTTAGAGAGAGAGAGAGAGAGAGATCAAAGGGAGTTCTTTATTGTAACCAAAGAGATTTTTCTCATACTAGTGAATTTTCTCGGGGATCACCGGAAAGGACGTAGGCATGACGCCGCGTTTACTTTTGTGGTTTCGTGTGCGATTTATCTTGCGTAGCTTGTGTTGTGATTGTTGCAGAGTCTATCAACGACAAGGTCTTGGAAGTGTTTTCGTACAACAAGTGGTATCCAAGCCGCAGTTGCGGCGGGCATTGGTTTATGCCCAAGTGCTCTTATAACTTTAAGAGCGACGGTGTGTTGGAGATGGCAGGCGACAAGGAGGAAGAATGTTCCGGTACTAAGTCACAATGGGTATCAAGCACAAAGGTGGAGTTAAAGCCGTTCACCGGCAATGAGAACTTCACGCTTTGGCAAAGAAGAATGAAACATGTTCTTAAGCAGCAGGGTCTCAGCAAAGTTTTGGAAGGCAAGGAAAAGAAGCTGGTAACCATGACAGATGCAGAGTGGGATGACCTAGACGAGCTTGCTAGAGGATCCATTGAACAACATCTAACCGATGGGGTGTTGTGTAATGCGATGGAAGACACCGTAAAGCAAACATGGGAAACGCTAGAAGAGATGTTTGCGTCAAAATCATTGTCCAACAAGCTTTTCTTGAAGGAAGAGCTTCACTCTCTTAAGATGGAGGAGGGCGCAAGCATGATGGAGCACGTGAGCGCCTTTAATAGGTGTACTGCTGACTTGCAGAGAATGAATGAGGTTTATAAGTCGGAAGACAAGGCCGTGACGTTGTTGACATCCCTGCCACAGTCTTATAAACACTTTCGTACAACGCTTATGTTCGGGAAGGGAACCTTGAAGTATGAAGAGGTCATGCAAGACATCCTGATGCATGACAAAATTGTTCAACGTTCCGGTGGAGTCTCTCAAGGTGAAGGTCTTGTGGTCAAGTTCGGAGAGAGAGGTAAACGAGCAAGCGTGAGGGCAAGAAGAGCAATAAGGGAAGGTCAAAATCCAAGGCGAAAGATAGTTGTTTCGAGTGTGGGTCAAAGGATCATTGGAAGAAGAATTGCCCTACATGGCGAGCGAAGAGAAACAAAGGGAAGAAGCCGGATGAAGCCGGGGTCACAGAAGAGAGCGACGGTGAGCTTTTACTTACTAATAGCATTGTTAATACTGATGCACTTGCTATTACTTCCATGATTTATGCTTCTGATTGGATTTTGGATTCCGAGTGCTCGTATCACATGTGTTCAAACAAGTGTCTGCCGCGCAAATCTCACGGCCTGGAGTTCCGGGCCGAGGGGAGGTGCGTTGACACGCGGTTTCCTGCTTTTGGGTGCGGTGCGGTTGCGCGCAACTTTGCTTGGCTGCACCTTGGCTTTCCCTTAGCTCCAAGCTCTCCAAAATCTGCTCTCTTCTGTAGAATGATCGAATGGAATTGCTTTTCCACGTTCAAAAGCCTCTCCAAAATCAGATTGCACTTCCTTTTGCTTCCCTCTCTCCTCCTTTCCAGCTTTTACTTTTAGTATTCTAATGCAAAGTCTTCACCCATTATCTTCTTGTCCCTTTGCAAATGATGAAGCCTTGTCCTCACAAAGATGCCAAATACTTCAGAAAATATCTCTTTTACAAAGGTAATTCCTTGTTACCAAGAGTTATGGTAACAAGAAATTAAGATGACACAAAGGAGGTAAAAGCTGGCCAAATTCGGATTTCCAAAGCTGTGGTAACATGCTGGATTGGTTGGATAGGCAATACTTGTCCAATGGAGCTCAAATTTGGATATGTTGTAGTTAACATCCATTGGAACAAGTCTCATGAAGATCATGACCTCATCCGAGCACCAGAGCATGTTGATCCCAGGCCAAGAAGTTGACCTACGAAAATGAACAACAACAGAATTTATAACCAATAATGCATTTTTAGCTCATTTTCATTCCATCCAAGGTAAAATCTAAGAAAACACAAAAAGGAAGTAAAAAGCTATAAAATGTCAAGAACTAACTCAAAATAGTGGGTGAATAACATGAAAAATCATGTGTAAATATGAACCGAACAATATATTGATGAATGGATTTTCCTTACAAACTAACACTACTCCTAGAAAAGCAAGTAAAAATATTGAAAGTGCATTACAGGAAAAAATAAGTTGCTCCGTGGGAGGCTTTTGTTTGGTGTTTGAACCCTTTGAAAGTGGTCCTGAGTCTTGTATTTATAAGCAGAGCTCCTGGAGGGGTAATCGAGGCTGAAAATCTGCATGGTGGAGCCTGATTAGCGCAAGTGGGTAGTCCAATCGACATTTGGGATCGTGAAGTATGGTGGTGTGACCCCATGAATCCCGGTGAATCTCGGCCGCCGCTCTGATCGTGGGTTCTGCGCTTCTGGCCGTGGAGACGCATTTATTGCTCTAGTGGCTGGTCACCTAATCTCTCAAGCTGCAAAGAGCTTTGTGAGAATGTTGGCGTCTAATCACTCTGATCCCTGCCACCCAATCCTGACTCCAATCACTTCCCATCTTTCCTCATGCATTAAATGCTTTATTCTTTGCCAGTGGGTTTGCTGCACTTAAACAGGCACTACCTCATTAAATGAAGCGTGGGACCCTGCCATCACGTGATGATCTGACTTTAATGTCTTTGGCCGTGACCTTGTTCGATCTCGGCCTCGGCCTGTAATCGAGGCCGAAATAACCATGCCTTAGCAATTTTTCTTGTTTCTCTGGAAGGCCGAACACCCCTGACAGAACGCTGCGTTTCAACTTCTCGAGAGGGTGCGAGGGCCGAGATAAAAGCCATACCTTCCTAGTAAAGAGATTAAGAATGAATGGTATGTTTCATTGATTTATTTACTGATACACGGGTCGTCGTCATTGGAACGCTGGCCAAGATATTGACCGTTTGTTTGGTTTCCGCTGTCATTATCGGGGAAGTCGACTCAGAAGTCTCAGAAGTCATCTCGATTCTCTTGTTCTTGAGCTTTGCCTGTGACCTAGTTTCCACCATAAAGTCTTTGACAAAAGAGGTATCCCACCGGGCGTGCCAAAAGTGTTGATCACCGCGAATCTCACGGCCTGGTGCCCTGGGGCGAGGGGGTCTGCGTCAACACGGGTCGTCCTTCTTTGGTGCGGTGCGTTTGTGCGCGGGCGTGCCAGCACGGTCTACCGTGCATTCGAGGATGGTGAAGGTGGATGGGTAGATGAATCGCGCGCTTGTTTGAGTTTAACTTCTAATCAGAGCGATTGTGGCCGAGAGAGGAACTGATCTTGGCCGTTGGGTTCACGGCCTGAACTACGAGGCCGTTAATGGTGGTTGCTAGTGGGGGATTTTTAGGTGGTGCTCCGGCGCGTCGCTGGGTTGCAATGACCGTATGATATGTGAGATTAACGGAAAGATAACAAGGATGGTGCTCCAGCGCCTTGAAAACCAAGGGTCGTATGATATATTAATGAATGGATTTTCCTACAAATTGTCACTACTCCTAAGAAAGCAAGTAAAGATATTGAAAGTGCATTACAGGAATATAAATGACAGAAGGTAAATGGTAGGAAAATATAATCTACTCCGTTGGAGGCTTGTGTTTGGTGTCTGAACCTTTTAAACGTAGTTGGAGCCTAGAATTTATAGGCGGAGTCCTGAGAGGGCAGTAAGGCTAAAAATCTCTATGACGAAATTGACCAGAGACAGTGGGCAGTCGAATCGGCATTTGGGAACGTGAAGTACGGTGGTGTGACCCCCATAAATCCCGGCCGCCACCCTGATTGTGGGTTCTGCATCTTGGGCCTCGAAGGAGCATTCAATGCTCTGATATGATGGTTGGTGACTTAATCTCTCAAGTCATAAGATTTTTGCACTCAACACCCTGATTTTACTCACCATTCCCTGACTTCAATCACTTCCCCCATTCCCTCACACATTAAATGCTCTTACGTGGATCGTGGGTTCTCTGCTGCAGTTAGGGGCATTACTTCATTAAATGAAGCATGGGGCCTCGATGCAACGTGGCGACGCCACTTGACCTTTCTACTTTGGCCTTGTTTTTTGAGAATTTATCAATTTCTTCGTTTATGCTCACCATGGCCGTGGCCGTGATGGCTTTGCCTTCACGGCTCATCCATGTCCTACGAGAGAAACGAACCACAATTTGACGGCCCCTTCTTCTTTTAGGTGGGCACCTTGGCCGAGAGGTCGCTCCTTCGGTCGACTTCACAGGCCGAGATTTCTAGGCACAAACAGTCCGATAGAAGGTGGCAGGGGAGGTAATGGGTCAGGGGCTGGGAAGGTAAGAACGAGTCTATTTGGGTTTCTAGTGTAGGTAAGAGTAGGGGATGGTTGGGGAGGTTGGGTTACGGGTTCAGTGGGGGTAGGATTGGAAGGAAAATGGGTTGGGTTCGTGGTTTGTGGAGGGGTATGAGTAGAATGGGGTGGGTTAGTGGGGGCTGGGTTTTGTGGCGGAAGTGGAGGGACAGTAGGGGTCTTGGTTGGTATGTGCGCAGGGGGGCAGAGCTGCTCCAAGGCAGAAGAGGCAGCGGAGGTTGATGTGAGTGGTGCAGTAGGCAAGGAGGTGGTGGCCGATGGTGGTGGCAGGGTGGCTCCTTGGAACGGAATGTGAGTAATAGGAGGAGCAAGAGTAAACCAAGAGGTGGAATTAGTAGGGAGGACAGAAGAAGCGGAATTATTGGCACTAGCAAGAGGGAAAGTGGACTTATCAAATTAGACATGAAGGGAGATAAAAAGTTTATTGGATGAGAGATCAAGACATTTGTAGGCACTTTGATGAGAGGAGTAACCAAGAAAAAGACACGGGCATGAACGAGGAAGTAACTTGTTGGAATTGTAAGGCCGTAGCCATGGAAAACACGGGCATCCAAACGTACGAAGATGTGAGTAATTGGGTTGTTGATGAAAGAGTTGGGTATATGATGAGACATTGTTAAGGATGGGAGTGGACATTTGATTTATGAGGTAGACATCAGTCTGAAAAGCATAGGACCAATAGGAAAGAGGTAAAGAGGCTTGATGAAGAAGGGTGAGACCGGTTTCAACAACATGACGATGCCGTCGTTCAGCAACACCATTGTGTTGTGGAGTATGTGATGGGGTGATGAGATGAGAGATGCCAGCGGAAGAGAGAAAGTTTTTAAGTTTAACAAATTCCCCTCCACCATTAGTAAATAAGGTGATGATTTTAGTTTTGAAATAATTTTCAACAAGGGCTTTAAAGGTGGTGAAGGTGGAAAACACATCCAATTTCTTTTTGAGAGGGTAGAGCCATATGTACTTGGTGAAATTATCAACAAAAATAAGATAGTAGGAAAAGCCATCAATGGAAGAATACGGGGCAGGGCCCCAAACATCACTATAAAGAAGCTCTAACGGACCATTACTTGTAAAGGAAGAAGTACCAAATGGGAGCCTATGGCTCTTATTACATTGACATGAATGACAAAGAGACTCAGACAATTTGGAGGACACATGAATGGAAGAGGAACGAAGAACTTGTTGAAGAGTTTTAGAATTTGGGTGACCAAGACGCCGGTGCCACAAATCTGGGGAGACCACCACACCCACCACGACCTGAGGTTGACGGAGGGATTGGGAGGACCACTCGTACACATCATCCTTATTCGGGCCTCGAAGAAGTACCGCCCCGTGCTCAGATCCTTGACATGAAAGATATCAGGAAAAAGTTCAATAGACGTATTATTTTGTTTGTTAAATTTGGAAATATAAATAATATCTTGCTTGATGGAAGGAACACAAAGAACATTAGATAAGGTAAAGGTTTTGGAGGAGGGGGCAGTGAGAGGATGAACCGACATGAGTTATACCCAAACCTGAACCATTACCAATAATTATTTCATCTGGACCATCATATGTAGAGACACCGGAGAGATTGGTGACTTTGGAGGTAACGTGGTGAGAAGCACCGGAATCAAGCAACCATGTGGGAGAGGCATTGTGGCGGCCATGGTAGGTAGAATTGACCACCGGCTGACTTTGGGAGCTAGATTGAAGCTGGGGACAACGTTTGGCACTTTGACCCTGTGTACCACACCATTGACAATAGCCACGATAACCAGTGCCAGTGGTGTTGTTTGAACGACGACCGTTGTCAGTGGTGGAAGGCGAGGTGGATTCAGAGGAACCACGAGAATTGTTGCAGGAGCTAGAAGAGCCACGATTGTTATTGTAGTTGTTGGAGCGAGAACCATGGTTGGTGGGGGTGCGCTGGGAGCTTTGAGTGACATTAGCAATGATGACAGGTGTGGCAACAGTAGCGTCGGCACGTGTAAGGGCAGCTTCATGTTCAACCAACTTATCATGAAGATTTTCGAATGAGATAGAGGTGTCACAGGAACGAATGACAGCAGCAATCTCCTTAAATTCAGAACCAACTCCATTCAGAATGTAGAAGAGAAGATCATCATTAGAAAGAGGGACATCGATGATGGCAAGTTCATCGGAGATAACCATGAGATCATAGCCAATAAGGAGGGCATTAAATTGGGCACGCCAAGATGGGTAATTTGTGGGTGTGAGCTTGACTGGAAGTTGTGCTGCTTTAATGGTGATTAGGAGGTGTTGGAGTTGGTGTCGGTGATGGTTGGGGTGGTTATATCAGAGCATTCAGGAGCCATAGTATAGACGGCTGGGAAAAAAAATAAAAAAAGAGAGGATCAGAGGATGCTCATTGGAGCCTTAGGGCTGTGATACCATAAAGAGATTAAGAATGAATGGTATGCTTCATTGATTTATTTACTGATACACATGCTGGCTATTCTATACAAATTGATAATGTCTAAATAAGGTAAATACAACAGGATTGATGTAGAGAATCAATCCAGATTGTCTAAATGAGGTAAATACAATAGGATTGATGTAGAGAATCAATCTAGATCAGCTATAACAGGAAGGCAGAAATCAAGGTTGACTTTGGTGAAAGATTGCAGATTTTTGCATTGATGATGAGGTAATTTCCTTTGGTGAAGGTTCCCTTTTACCTAGCAAGTTGGTTAGCATTTTATGATATAACTTTTTGTAGATAAAGGATCATCATATTTCTTTTCTCCTAAATAAACAATGTGCACCTGAAAACACACCTTGTCAAATACCTGTCCAGTGCAGAAAGAACAAAGAAAATGGAGTTGGAGCTAAAACTTGAGATTATGTATATACACTCACTTCACTTGTGGCCTCAACAAATATTATTGAGGTATGGAGAGAGTGCTAAAGTAAACAAAGAGCAAGAACCACAAGAGAGTAGTTTTTTCTTGCACACGTCCAGTTTCTTCTTGTATTGGAATCCATAAAAAAAAAAAAAAAAAGGAAGAAAACTCCTAAGATTTTCTACAGGTATTGTGTAAATTTTAAAAAGCCAGTCATCTCAGCATCTGTAAATTATAATCTAATAGTCCTAATGGCCATGTGAAAAGTCGAAAATCTTCTCTCTCTCAATTCATATGAGGACATCATTTTGGGTAGAAAGTTTTTCCTCAAAACTTTGAATATTTTGCTTTATCTACTTCCCCAGCCTTTTGTATTGTCAACTTGAACAGTAGGGCATAAAAGCTTGGTGTGATTTGTGTGCCATGGCCAAGCATAATATTTTAGGACCTGCAAAAAAGCATGAATATTTTTCATCTTTTATTCATCTGATGTGCCTTTTAATATATTTTTTAACCTGCAAAAAACATGATGCCATATCAATTTTCCCACCAAGGCACCTGGTTCATTGTTCTTCAGTGCACTCACAAATGAGAATCAAATTCCTTGTTCATCAAGCAGACTCTCATATATTCTTTTCAACTGTGCATTATATGACTAATAAAATTATGCTTACAAAAGAGAAGGGAGGCAGACATTGTCTCCAGAGAAATGCGCTTATTAGTATGTAGCCAATTTTACTGGATGAGTATGATCTATTTTCAATTGTCATTAGTATAGGATTGTATGATCTGTGTTCTCATAGATATGGGACTTGTCACAGCATGTATCCCATCACTTCAAGTCAGGCTTCGAAAAAAGTATACTGTGTTACCTTGGTAGGTGGAAACTGCTACCGTGAAGGAGATTGTCTTAACTGTGGAATTGAAAACCAATCTCTCGGGTTTTACAGTTACTTTAATGCTTGGTAGAGGATCTATTTGAGCTTTATATACTGAGTTGACATGACCAACATTTGTCACACTTCAAGAGAGTTATCGACTTTCTCGGATTTGGAATGGTAATGGAAGGTAGGTTCACATCCAGAATGGAAGGCTTAACAGTGGGACATGCTGTGGCTTGAGATAGCTGAGGTGTTGTAGCCAACAGCACAAAGATAGTTTATGTAGTCATCTGTGCCCATGTCATATATGTGGCCAGGGTCTGCTGTCTTGTTCGGGTTCACTAGTCCTCCTCCGTAATCAAATAGATCCCCGAGCTTCTGTAGCATTCCTTCAGCAGAAATGGGCTCTCCAAATGGATCAGTATGATTGAAGTTTATTTTGGCCTCTCAACTGTGTTGGTTCACATTACACCAAAAGGAAACAAATGAAAAATTTACTAAATGGTTATAAGTGCCTTTGACTTTAAGTTGGGATGAGTTTTTAAAAATGTGTTTGCTCTTTTAAAAATTGTCCATGAGTTGAAAATCTGGACTTTTACTGCTTTGTATTCTTCTTGATGATTTGTTGGCCATTTAAAATAACCTTAAGTATAACCTCCATTTCGATGTTTGTGGGTATCATCCTTGAAAACCCTCACGAGACTATAACTCGTCCACTAAGGCAACCTAGGGGTTTAAAGGCTTATTGCATATGCTAAAAGCAATCGAGATCCCTGAGAAAATGGCTTAGTTGTTTTGTTTGTTTTGAGTTGGAGCTAGATTTTGTTTATGCTTGAATTGCTAGAGACTAGCAATAAGCTAGTTGGGGGGTGTGACAATAACACAATAACACATGTTTATTGCCCTTAACATTTTATTTCAAAACAAATATAAGGGGTAATTAAAGAATATTGTGCAATCATATTTTTAATTGGTCAAATTGGTTTAATGCTATTTTATTAACTTTGATCAATGATTTTTTATTTTTGTAGGTGTGCATGTGTGTGTGTTGTGAGAAGAATCAACAAAACACATGCATGACTAGAAATGTCCCCTTGAAAAGAATGAAGAAGAAATGGAGTACAACCAACAAAGTGAAGCATCCAAGAAATTAACACATGCAAATGGGATGGAAGCAAGAAAGAATCAATTGAATTCACATGCTTGTGAGATGTCATCCACTCCAAAGATGCTCAAATTCAATGTCACTTGACTAAAAAGATGATGAAAGCCACAAGAAAATGGAAAAGAATAGAAAAGAATTCAACAATGGAATTATGGCAACCTCACCAACATAGACAAGATGAAGTGGGAATTATGGATTGTATTAAAATAGAAATGCTGGTGTTGGAATTCATCATGATGTTCCTCCCTTTTAGCCCTATAAATAGAGAAGTCTTCAAGCTTCAAAACACACACCAAGCTCGCAATCTTCTCTTGAGCTCTCTTCCTCCAATTCTTCTAGTTCTAAATTTCTGTTTTAGTTTTATTTTATGGGGAACTAACTTCCTACCTAAGGCTAGGGGGAAAGCTTTTAATATGAGTAAGTAGTTTTTATTAGTTTGATCCAAAGTTAAGCTTTAATGTGAATTTGTAGTTTTGTTCAAATGAAATTTGTAGTTTTTCTTTTTAATTAATTGATGAATGTTTGATATTCTATTTCATGGGTTCAATCATGTTTTTCCCATTGTGTAGTAAAAACATGCTTTTAAAGGAGGAGATAATTACTAAGATTAATAGAATTTCGACGAAGATTATTTTAATTTCGACGAAGATTATTTTTTGATAGTTTGTTGCTAATGGTACAAGTTATGCTTAGAATACTTCTAAAGGAAATTAAAAAGAGCTTTAATTATTTTGAACAACTACATTGGAAAATATTTTGTGGATCATATTAATATGAGTTGCATGCTTATGTTAAAAGTGGAACACCAATGCTTTAGTGTTTTAATCAATTGAATTTTCTCTACATCAAAATCTTGCTTAAATCTACTTCTTAAACACAATTGTTCTTTTTCATCCCTGTTATTTTCTTTACACCGCTCTCTGTGGATACGACACTCGGACTTCCGAGCTATACTGCTATACGACACCTTCGCTTGGGTTTTGCGACACAAACAACACTAATACCCTTGGCCATACCTGTTGTGAATTAATACTAACTCACTTCCCCTTAGGACCTTGTTGTTGATGAACTTTGTGACAAACTCAATGATGGATGAGTCTTACACACACACAGAAATTTAACCAAAATAGAAATGACACAAGTGTTTATAGAGGTTCAGCAAATTGCCTACTTCCTCTTTGGTGATCTCCTTGAGAACTTTCACTAATGAAGATAGGTTACAACTTTGGTTTACAAAGAAGGAAACCCCCTTAGAACACTACCCTCACAATCTGTTTCTCTCTCACCCTTGCTCAACACCTTGATACACTTAGAGAACTCTCTTGCTCTCCCCTTGGTATTTTCTGAACTTACTAGTTTCCAGATTCTTTTCAACTCTCTATACTTTGCACAAACTTATGCACTTAACAACTTAAAGTTCTCTTGCTTCCTCTTCCCTCTTATATAAGCCTTTGGACTCCAAGATAAGGTATCATTAAGTTCTGCACGTTCTAGCTTTAGTTATCCAACTTTAGACACCTGTTATGGCAGCTCACAAAGCAAGTGATCAATGGTTGCTAGCTGCCATCAATCTCTTGAACCAAGAGAGAATTCACTCATTGAAGTAAGTTATCAATTTGCCAAAGTGTTCTCCCTAGCTTTCCACCTGCTTGCCACCTCTTATTATCTCAGAAGTGATCAGAAATATCCTTGCAAGTCGATAGAAAGTGGTAGCACACCAAGGAAGACTTGAAAATGCGTAGAAAACTGAAACAGCATCGTCGGGGCGACCGGTCGCGGATACCCTGATGACACCTTGCGGATACCTAACGACCGGTCTCGGATACCTTGCGACCGGTCGCTTTGGCACAGAGTCGATTTTTGCTCCAGACTTCAAATCTGCCGAAACCGACCGGTCGCCCATAACCTGTGATCGGTCGCTGTTCTGAATTTTTGTATCTTTTAATTGAGCCATTTTTTCTCAACAATACCATGGAATGAGCCTATGGAAATTGCGTCGCACTTATCAACTTCTGCAAACTTAGGAAGGTAGTTTCCCAATAGACAGTGACAACACATCATAAATAGCCTCATCAAAAGCTTTCAGCAGATCAGCTGCAGCACCCACTGTAATTGCTGCATACCAACATGGCTTGTACACGGCCAAATGAGCCTGGGGTGCACCACCTCTAACTACTCCTAGGCCGAGGCCTTTGTAACTTACATTGGCAACAAAGGAACCAACAGCGGTTGTGGCAGTGTGTGTGCCATGTCCGGGTCCCATTGCATCTCTAGGAGACAAGAACTCTGTAAATTCAGTGGTGTTGAATGGTTGTTCATTGTTAGCAAGTGTTGGCGGCGCAGATCTCACTGCCTGGTGCTCCGGGCCGAGGGGGTGTGCGTTAACACGTGGCTTCCTACTTTTGGATGCGGTGCGGTTGTGCGCGGGCGTGCCAGCACGGTCTAACGTGCGTCGAGATGGTTGATGTGGATGGAAATGGTTAAGTGGTGCGCTTGTTTGAACTCGTCTTCTAATCAAACGATTGTAGCTGAGAGAGGAACTAATCTCGGCTGTTAGGTTCACGGCCTGAACTACAAGGCCGTTGAGTGGTGGTGTTGGTGGTGGGTTTTGGGCGGTGCTCCGGAGTGTGGCTTGACGAGCGACGGTCGTATGATATATGGGGTGAATGAGCGAATAACAAAGATGGTGCTCCGGCGCCTTGAAAATCAAGGGTCGTATGATATATTGATGAATGGATTTTCCTTACAATCTAACACTACTCCTAGGAAAGCAAGTAAAGATATTGAAAGTGCATTACAGGAAAATATAAGTTGCTCCATGGGAGGCTTTGGTTTGGTGTTTGAACCCTTTGAATGTAGCTTGAGCCTCGTATTTATAGGAAGAGTTCTTGGAGGAGTAATCGAGGCTTAAAATCTGCATGGTGGAGCCTGATTAGAGCAAGTGGGTAGTCCAATCGACATTTGGGATCGTGAAGTATGGTGTTGTGACCCCATAAATCCTGGTGAATCTCGGCCGCCGCCCTGATCGTGGGTTCTGCGCTTCTGGCCGTGGAGACGCATTTATTGTTCTGATAGCTGGTGACCTAATCTCTCAAGCTGCAAGAATTCTTGTGAGAATGTCTACGTCTAATCACTCTGTTTTCTGTCGCCAAACCCTGACTTCAGTCACTTCCCACCTTCCCTCGTGCATTAAATGCTTATTCGTGGCCAGTGGGTTTGCTGCAATAAACAGAGGCACTACTTCATTAAATGAAGCATGAGACCCTGCTATCACGTGATGATTTGATTTTAATATCTCTGGCCGTGTCTTCACTCGGCCTCGGCCTCGGCTTACAATCGAGGCCGAGATGATCATGCCTTGGCAACTTTTCTTTTGTGTTCAGGAAGGCCAAACACCTTGGCGAAACGCTGCGTTTTAGTTTTACGAGCAAGTGCTAGGGCTGAGGAAAGGGGTTCCTTCGGTCAACTCATTGCCGTGATTTATTAGGCACAAATTGCAAGGAAACTGTTGACAATGACTTGAGACAAAGCTGGAAACATGGAAAAGCTTGTCTACCACCTAGAAACTCATGTCCATGTTTTAGGGGAACACAAGGGGAACACAACAAGCTGGAAACATGGAGACATAATTCATGCTTTGGAGATTGTAATTTATTGTAAATTATGAATTGGGGTTGTAACCAACGGATGGCTATCTAGCTATGCCTATACTTGTAGATATATATTCATTATGTGCAATGAGAAAAATCAGATTTGTATTCTCTGCAAAACCTATCTTATTTCACATTCCCTACTTCATCAATTACACTATCTTTGGCAGAAACCATCTATGAACCACTTTGCTCCTATAAATTTTCTGTTGCAGTCTATTGTGGCATTGAAGTGTTCTCCTGATTCGCACCGACCCTTCCAACAGGTTGGGATTGGCCCCAACCCCTCATCATTTAACATTTTTTACTCTGGCCATATTCCTGAGTCAATTATACCAATGACAATCCCATCTCCCATCTTTGTGTCATGCATAAGATTGGTGGAGAATGAGAAGAGAGGCTTAGATAATCCCAACTCCTAGTATTTTGCAGCGTATGAAAGCTATTAAGCATGACATGAGCAACTACGGGTAACTCTAAAACAAGATTGAACATAAGGAATATACTCAATAATTATAATCAGAAAATTTTGAGGCATACATGAGATTATCAAAAGTGGTCATAGAAGAGAGAGTACTCAATGTAAAAGTACCTGCAATCTCCTTGGCTTGAGATTCTATAAGCCTCGCTGCAAAACCAGAGAAACCATGTTTATAGCTATAGACTATTGAGTCAATGGCGGCTTCTTTGCTGCAGCATAGATTCAACCACACATAATCAACAACCATTTTAGAATTTTACCTCCAGAGACTAACATAAATTAAGTCATCTTCAAACATGCAAGTTTCCAAAACAGCATAACCATGAATGAAATAGAATTAAGCAGCCCCCACCACACCTTTGCAAGACTAAAAATTAGAACTCAATTCACGTGATTCAAGCCGCTTAATCAGAAGCTTAAGCACTCTTTATGGTGAAACTGAAGTAGCATGAAGTGTAAAAGTTACTGATTTGAATGAAAGTAAAACTGTAAAGGCTATATACCTCCCAACAACTGATGCCAGCATCTCATGAATCATGATGTGAACTAGTTACAAGCTCAGGATGCTCATGCTATGTCACATTCCGGATCGGCTCCGCCATAGCATGATATTGTCCTATTTGGGCCCCTGCCCTCACGATTTTGTTTCTGGGAACTCACGAGCAACTTCTTAGTGGGTCACTCATCCTGGGATTGCTCTAGCCCAAACTCGCTTAACTTCGGAGTTCCATAGTAAGCTCCCAAAAGGCATTGTGCTAGATGGAGGTGGGCATGTGCATATCAGGCACATCACCCTCTCTCCGTTGGTCGATGTGGGATATTACATGCTACTTCTCCCCCATATAAACTATGTGAAGCTATATATCATATAGACAGTAATTAGTGGTAATCCTCCATAAATTAAGACATTAGAGATACAGATTTCAAGCTTTTGAAGCAGTTGTTGGATAATTTGGTTTAGGGATGCTACTTTTCCTGCAAAACACCACAGAAATAATTATTAGAAAATTGTAATTTATATTGATATAGTAGATTAAATAAAATTAATGAAATTACAACAAGATACTAATCTTTTGGGATGTAGAAGATCGTTCTCCCTGATACTTGAGTAGAATAATAGTTTTAGGTTGAGGCGTGTCATTCACTGTCCTTAAGAGTAGATTTCGCCCCTCGGAGACAATGTCTCGATGTAGCAAGGTTGTATGGCGCCCTATGTTGTTAATATTATGTTAACTCGCAATTGTACGGGGCAATTAGTAGTATAGCAAGACAAGTACGAGGTCGTACCCACGAAGACTGAGAAGTTAAAACTAGTTATGTACTTAGATTACCAAATTCAAGAAAGTAGGAGGTTATGTCTAAAACAGAATTTAAAACAAGAGTGGTTGTGATTGTTGAACAAAAGAAGCAAAATGAAATTGCAAACAAAAACAAGTAAACAAATGTAACAAAGAGTGGTTTTAAGAGTTGGAAAACAGATTTTGAGACTAGGGCATTCGAATCACCATAACAATTCAATTCTGGGTTATAAAGATTCAAGTAACAAGTCTAATTCAGATTCAAAGATTGATTCTAGCTAAAGTATGATTAGGCCATGGTGTTTGGTCCTAACCTTGTGTTCCTAATTCCCTAATTTGATCATTTGTTGTCTAACCTAAAATTAAGCATTAGGAACCCATTAAGCATAGAAGAACATTTTAAACAACCAAGTATGTATCTAATCCCTGTTGTCGAATGTCCATACATACTCTTCCTATTCATAGTTCAATTCGAATTAAAGCATGGTGTATACTCTTAATTCAAACCAAGATAGTTAACAAACAAGTTCTAATGGTGATCAATCATTCAAACAAGCATGTTAACTTATAAGCATAATGAATAAGAACATGAATCATGAATCAAACTTGAAACTCCAAACTTATAAACCCAGAATATTCATGTTAGGTTACATCGAAGCCCTAGTTATGGATTTAGCTACTCATAATGGAAAAGAGACTTGAACAGAAATGAGAAAACATAATGAATACAATAAGAGTAGAAAAACCCTTTTTCTGAAGTTCTTGTGGTGTCCAAGGCTTCTCCAAGTGCTTCTCCACTTCTAATGCTTCTCCAAGAGCTTCCCCACTTCTAGAAAGATGTATGAAGGATATGGAGGTGATTTGGGATGAGTTTGAGTGAGTGGTGATGGCTAAGGAAGATGAAATTCGTAGGGAAATGGAAGAGAGGTTTGCTGGAGTTGTTTTGGTGATTGTTGGAGTGTTTGGGATTTTGAGAGTGTTTGAGGATGGTTGGAGTGAATTGTGGGGGTTGTGAATCTTAGGATTTGTTGTGTCTTGAATGTGGAATGGATGTGGTATTTATAGGGAGAGGGGAGTGACAAATCTGAATTCAATATGGCTAATGCATACAACACTTGCATTATAAAAGATGAATTGGTTGATGCACTTCACTAATGCATACAACACTTGCATTATAAAATCTGAATTGGTTGATGCACTTCACCAATAGATCCCACCAGCAGCCCTAGCTCATCTTCATGTCACCATGACCAAGCTTCCAACCAGAAATGATAGCTCATACCTAGCTCACCATGACCAAGCATCCAACCAGCACATGCTGAGGTCAGCATAACCAGCAACTTCAAGGGCTTACAACTTGGGCTTATCTTAATCAAATTAGGACTTTAAGCACTCGAAATTGAAGTTCAGAATGTCTTCTTTCCAGCCATATGTCATTTGGGCCAATCCAAGGTCGGAGGAGGAAGTTAAGGCCAAAACAAATTGCTAACTCATTTTGCGCGCTGATAAAATCCATCCTGAGCATGGCTCTGTGTTTGCTAGGTAACAGACTCCATATTTATCCAATGGGGCTGAATTTTGGATATGTTATAGTACACACCCATTGGAACAACTTTCATGAAGAATTCTGCCTCATCCGAGCTGTGTAGGTTGCTGAAACAAAGCTTGCAATATGACCTACGGAACTGGACTGGTAGGGGGCTGTAGCCAAAATGAGTTTGTCTTTTAAGCTCTTCTTCCATTCATCCAAATTAGGCCTTAACATGCTTGAATTGCATGAATTATGCTCTCTTGCTCTATTGGCCTACAAAACACACAAAGGGAGGGAAATAACTTAGAATTATAGGAACTAAGCAAAAGAAGTAAGTAAATTGGGCATGTATATGTATGAAATTATGAGCTTAACACCCTACCCTCCAGGATACAACAACCTATGACCCTTATAAGCGTACACTCGCAATACTTGGGTCGAATGTGTTGGAAAATTGGCTCTCATAAAGGATACTAAGTTTTGGACCAGCGACCGGTCGCAAGGTATCCGCGACCGGTCGTAAGGTATCCGAGACCGGTCGAAAGGCATCCGCGACCGGTCGCAAGGTATCAGCGACCGGTCGTTTTTACACAGAATCGAAGTCTGGAGGAATCGCAGGCAGCGACCGGTCGCAAGGTATTTGCGACCGGTTGTAAGTTGCGACCGGTCGTAAGGTATCCGAGATTGGTCGAAAGGTATCCACGACCGATTGCAAGGTATCCGCGACCGGTCGTACGCAGTGCTGTGCTGATTGTTTCCTACGTGTTTTCAACTAATTTTTTGGTGGCTATCGCTTTCCACAAGATTGCAGGGGCTTAATGGCTCACTTCTGAGTTAAAAGAAGGTTGACTACCTGCTGGATAGTTGGGAGAGCACTTATTGCTAATTGGTTCACTTGCTTCAAAGTATTCACTCTCCATTTTCTGGTTTAAGTGGGAGGTGGCTGAGTGGGATTTTATTACCTACTTGATCTGACCTTTAGTCTAAGTGGGTGACTAAAGAAGGAACGTGGAGGACAAGATGATGCCTTATCTTATGTCCACTGGTCTGTGTAGGTAATGGGGAATGAAGCAAGATATCATAAGAAGAGAAAGCAAGTTGAATATATGTAGTGGCAGAAGCTGGAAACTGAAGTAGTTTTCAGTGAGTTCAGAAAAACCAAGGGGAGAGCAAGAGAGTTCTCTAAGTGTATCAAGGTGTTGAGCAAGGGTGTGAGAGAAACAGATTGAGAGGGTAGTGTTCTAATGGGGTTTCCTTTGTAAACCAAAGTTGTAACCTATCTTCATTAGTGAAATTTCTCAAGGTGATCACCAAAGAGGATGTAGGCAAATTGCTGAACCTCTATAAACACTTGTGTCATTTGTGCTTGGTTAATTTTCTGTGTGTGTGTGTAAGACTCATCCATCATTGAGTTCTTTGTCCAAAGTCCATCAACAACAAGATCTTTAAGGACAGTGAGTTAGTCATTAATTCACAACAGGATGAACAACTCGAATCTTTCCCTTGATAAAAGAAAACAAATTGGAACACAAACTCAAGAATGCGGAGAAGAAAATAATGAAGAAAAGTGTCAATCTAATTTCTCTTCTCTTTTTAACGTATAGCTCGAATGGTTGATTATATAGGACATTACCAACTCCAAGTGAACGTTGGGTTTTTAACCAAGCAATTAAACCACATAAAACACTTGCACGTTAAGAACAAAATTTGATCCCAACTAAGCAATTAACTCACGCAATAAAGATTGGAATCAAAACCTTCAACAACTATTGTAAACCAAAGACATTTAACTTATTTAAATGATAAAATAAATTGATATAAAAAGTAACGGTAATAACTCAATTAAAACCAAAGAGGAGATATCAAAACCGACAAAGCTAACAGGCCTCAAAATTAATATAAAAGTATCAGGTCATAAATTTTATAAATATACAAAAAAATTGCAGTTTTAAAGAAGTAATCAAACCACTCAAAAATTTGGAAAAATAAGTTCAACATAAAATAAGTAATAAAATAATTTTGTATTTTGAAATACTTACAAAAATTCCAACAGCAGTACTTACTCTACTCTCGGCATCAACCGGTGCAATGTGATGTTATATGATACTATTGGGAGCAGAGTGGATGAGGACTCACCTTACATGGCGTTATCGCTGACATCACCAGCACTCGGGCACGAGCTCGATATGCTTTTGGGCTTGCCTGGTTTGGTGACCCCCACCATCTTCCCGGGCTGCTAAAGCCCGCTGGAAATGCGAAACGAGTCTCGGGCCAGCCCTCACGAGTGGAATGGCTCTTAGGGTGGTGCAGAATCGTGTGTATCTGCATAATGAGGAGAGGTTTCCTCCTGGTAATTGCGGTTATTTAAGTTCTATGCCATATGAAATTTTCCACCGCAGCAAAGACGCTCTCCCACAGAATGTTTTCAAAGGGACCTACTGTGGCCTTCCCACCACAGTACACTATATCAGCAGTTTCAGTTTTTTAAATGTGCAAAAGTGGCTTGTCTTTAGAATGCTTGCAATCTAGGCGTTGTGCTATCTATCAAGGCATTCTACACCAGTTCATATGGTTGTACCATTGTTTTCACTGAGCGAGTAAATTTCTCGCATTCTGCTTGGGTTATGAAGATGAAGAGGGAATAAATTCCACTTGTCGATTCGGTAACCGGTTATATCATTCCTTAATAAGTAAATAATAGTACCAACTTCGGCCAACCACATCCATACCGTCAACCAACTCTGGCAAAGTCTCTTTTTGGCACTTCAAAGTTATGTTGATAACAGTTTCTTTATTTATTTATTTTTTCAAGCAATATTATGGAAGGGGATTCGAAGACAAAGGAATTCTACATTGCTCATTAATTTGATTGAGTCTAAAATAAAATTCACCAAAATATTTACTAAAAAAAAAGAATGCACCAAGTTATAAAGTCTGAATTTGCAAGTGGTAACAGACATGAGGCATAAAATGCAATTAGCCCTAAAATAAAACAGGAAACGAAAAAGAAAACAAAGAGGCCATTAGGCCATCTCCAACCCTAGACGACTCAAACCCCCAAAATTTCACCCTCCAAAATACAGTTATTCATGTATTTTGAGGATTCAAACTGTTTTTTCCTCCAACCTTGCGGACTCATAATTTGAGTCCCCAATTTTATTACATTTTTAAAGAATGATAAAATCCTATTTTGTCTTTGTGGTTAAATTTTGCACATTACTCCGTGATTTATTTTTTTCAACATTTTGACGTAATTTTTTTTTAAAATTTCACAAACATAATTTTATGAACAAATTGATGTGTATTTATAGAGTTTGTGATGTATTTTGATGTTGTATCCAACTTAGAATAATATATTTACTTATTTTTTACCTTTGAATTTAAATTTCAGCTGTTAGGTTTTTTTTTTCCTATTGACCCAAGTTTTAATATCAATCATTGATTTCTAGCCATGTAGGTTTGAGGAAAAAAAAAAAATTGAAAGCAACCCATTTGAAATGGAGCCATAGAAGTGCAATTTTTAAGTTGCCTTGACTTTGACATGCGGCTAGCAACTTGAGGTAGTGGGCGACAACCCATCATTTGCTTCGAATGAGGCCCCGCATGGTTCTTGTTTGCTATGAATATTGGGCCCCACAAAAATTCCGCTAGACTGGAATCCAGGGCCAAATACCGCTCCATTTTTCAGTCAACCCAAAAATTCTGCCTAGACTGGAATTTGAGGAGTTCAATCCCATCATCAACAAATGTGAGGAAATCAATGGATTTAAACATTTTAAATGGTTTGATGGTGGGATTGAACCCCTCAAATAAGCTCCTCACTCTAAAATCCTTATTGTAGAAGCTCCCCCAAATATATGGGTTGGAGAAGGTTTTGGGCTAAAAATCCCAAATTTTGAGTTTTGCCTCCAATGGTTGGAGAACGAAAAGAAGAAAAGTGAAGCAAGAGAGACGAAATGGAGAGGAATTCAGGGGTTTTGATACGGCAGTTGCTTCATCATCATCATCATCATCATCATCAAGTTTCTTTCTAATTCTACCAAACTTCATTACCAAGTAACCCACCATCTTCCATACACTTCTCCTATTATGTGGCACTTCTTATCTATAGTGATGTATGATATAAAAAAATATTGTTCCACAACCAAATTCAGATTGTTTGGGCTGAGGGATAAGTTTAGATGCAGCGAAGAATCTTCTGCATACAAATCTGTTAGCATGTAGACTATTGTTTGGTAGTTATTAATATTAATTAGGTTGGCTACTCTAGAGTGGCTGTAGGTTGGCTGCTCTAGGTTGGTTGTGGGGTGGCTGTAGGTTGGCTATAGGTTGGCTGTTGCATAGAGTGGCTGTAATCTGCTCTAGGTTGGTTGTGGGGTGGCTGTAGGTTGGCTATAGGTTGGCTGCTGCATAGAGTGGCTGTAATTAATGTAAAGCTTGAATAGCAAGCTCTCTCCTAGTATATATATCCTGCTGTAAGTATCACAGAAACACAATGAAAATAAAATCAGAAAATCTCTGCACTCCAGAAAATCTTCTACACTTTGTTTAATTCTTTACACTTTGGCATGGTATCAGAGCAATCGATTTTGGTTGCTTCTGCATAACCTTGTTCTTGCCTAATCTCTACTTACCCTTGCTCATACTTTGCTGCTATATTGCTCATATCTCTACCCTTGCCTTGCCTCTAAAATTGGTTGTGATCACAATCCTAATTTGTGCTCTTTATTGCTGAAGTTCTAAGCTTGTTTGCTTAAACCTTGTTCTTACTTTGCCTTGACTTAAACCTTGCCTCTACTTAACCTTGCCCTTGCTTCTTTGCTCCTATATTGTTCCAACACAAAACTTGTGTTGTGTTCCATTGGTTGTTTTTACCATTCCGCTGCATCTACTTATCCATATTTGATTCTATTTTCCCTTATCCTTGCCTTTGCTTTATTCAAATTTGTGTTCCTTTGGTTACTTTGGTCTGCTGTACACCTGTTGTATTCTTGAAATCGTCCGCTGCATTTACGAATCCATACTTTCACACAAGACCCGCAACATGGCACCCAAGACTGCTTGTGTCATGACTACCGGTGAGTCTCCATCTCATGCCTTACTCTCCGACTCCAACCCCGACTCAGGTACACGCTCTACTACATGGATAATTGATACTGGTGCCACTGATCATATGACTTTTGACTCCACTGTTTTTTCCACCTTATCTCATAAGTCTCGTTATCCTTACATCACTAGTGCCAATGGGGCTCATTCTAATGTTGCTGGAGAAGGGACTATATCACTTTCCCCTAAATTATCCTTACCTCATACACTACTTGTCCCCTCTATTAAATGCAATTTATTGTCTGTTGGGAAATTCCTTGACTCACATAATTGTTATGCCACATTCTATCCTTCTCATTGTAAGTTTCAGGACCTTACGACTCACGAGACAATTGGGCATGGTAAACGGAGAGGGGGGTTGTATACCTTGACGGTCTCATCACCACCACGTGCTGCTCATACTCATGCTCCAAACTCACGTGCTCAACAACAGATTTGGCTATGGCATCGTCGCTTAGGACATCCATCGTTTGGCTATCTTCGACGGTTATTTCCATCTTTATTCCGAGGTTTAGGTGATTCCCAGTTTCAATGTGAAACATGTGTGTTGGCCAAGAGCCATCGAACCATATTTCCTTCAAGTGATACTAAAACAGAATCTCCTTTTGAGTTGGTTCACTCTGATGTTTGGGGTCCTGCTAAAATCTCTTCGAATGGCAAGAGGTGGTTTGTTACATTTATAGACGACTATACTCGCATGACATGGGTATATTTGCTCACCCATAAAAGTGATGTTACCTCCACAATCCGCGAATTTCATGCTATGATCACCACTCAGTTCCAAGCTTCCATCAAAGTATTTCGGTCCGACAATGGTGGGGAGTATGTAAATGGTGTTTTGGCTCAATTCTTCCAGGACAAAGGCATCATCCATCAAACCTCTACACCTTTCACTCCACAACAAAATGGTGTTGCCGAACGGAAGAATCGCCAATTACTTGAAGTTGCACGTGCCTACATGCTTGACAAGTCAGTTCCCCATTACTTATGGGGTCATGCCCTTCTCTCCGCAGTCTATGTGATCAATCGGGTGCCTAGCAGTGTTTGGGATTTTCAAACTCCACTAGACACTTTGTCTCATCACGTATCTCTTCCTACCGTCCTCAAATTGCCACCTCGTGTGTTCGGATGTGTTGTTTATGCTCATGTTCCCTCTCACCAAAGAAGTAAGTTGGATCCGTGTGCCCTTCGATGCGTGTTTGTTGGATATGGTTTAAATAAAAAAGGATACAAGTGTTACCATCCTCCCACACACAAGCTCTTTGTCACTATGGATGCCACCTTCCATGAAGATGTATCCTACTTTGTGGTTTCCATGACCCCTTCTCTTCAGGGGGAGAGAAGGAGTGAAGAGAAGGACTCATCGTTTGAAGAAAAGCCTGGAGAAAATACTAAAGAAAACCCTGAAATAGCACCTGCCATCAGTCGCCACCCAGATTGCGACGGGTCGTTTTCAGACAGATTGCCCAGCGACCGGTCGCACCCAGATAACGATCGGTCGTGTTCAGACAGATTCGAACATGCTGGAGAGACTTCTGATGCGACCGGTCGCCCCACTACTTGCGACCGATCGCTTTTGCTCAGTGATGACCACCATGAGGATGTTGTGCCTGAAGTTGATCTAGATGATCAGTTACAAGATACAACCCCTCCTGCCCTGCCACCGTCTCAGTCATCTCGTGATGAAGAAACACTCGAGGTAGTCTCTGAACCACCTAATACCCCATCATATGCTCTTCCACCTAGATCCACTAGGGGAAAACCTAAGCTTCAATATTGCCCTGACCTTAATGCTAAATCTAAATACCCCATCAATAACCATGTGTCCACTCATAGATTTTCAGAGTCATATGCATCATTTGTCAATCAATTATCTACTGTATGTGTTCCAAGTAAGTGGCAGGATGCTGTGACAGATTCCAGATGGACTGAAGCAATGACAATTGAAATGGAAGCTTTGGAAAAAAATTCTACATGGGAGATGGTTCCTTTACCACATGGGAAGAAACCAGTTGGATGCCGGTGGATATACACTGTTAAGTACAAAGCTGATGGATCCATAGACCGATACAAAGCTCGATTGTTGGCCAAGGGGTATACACAAACATATGGGATTGACTACCAAGAGACGTTTGCACCAGTTGCCAAAATCAACACTGTACGTGTTCTCATATCCTTGGCTGCAAATCTTGACTGGCCACTACTGCAATATGATGTAAAGAATGCATTTCTTCATGGGGACTTACAAGAAGAAATATATATGGATCCACCACCGGGGATTCCTATGACATCCAGTCCTAATACCGTATGCAAGCTGAGAAAATCTCTGTATGGGCTAAAGCAATCACCTCGAGCCTGGTTTGGGAGATTTACTGATTCCATGAAGCGATTTGGGTACACTCCGAGTAGCTCAGATCACACATTGTTCTTGAAGCGTCGTGGTGGAAAGCTTACGGCTCTGATAATCTATGTAGATGATATGGTGGTTACCGGTAATGACAATGAAGAGATTTTGAATCTACAGAAGCTCCTTGGAAGCGAATTTGAGATGAAGGAATTGGGTGAGTTACAATATTTTCTTGGCATTGAGGTTGCTAGATCCAAACATGGCATATTTTTATCCCAAAGAAAGTATGTGTTAGATTTGTTGACAGAAACAGGAATGCTGGATTGCAAGCCAGCTGACACACCTATTGAACAAAATCACAAGTTGGGAATGTATCCAGATCAAGCTCCTACTGATAAAGAAAGGTATCAAAGGTTAGTTGGGCGATTGATTTATCTATCCCACACACGCCCTGACATAGCTTATGCTGTGAGTGTGGTAAGCCAATTCATGCATCAACCAAGTGAAGCACACATGAATGGGGTAATACGGATAATGCGATACTTGAAGACTGCCCCTGGAAAAGGATTGATGTTCTCCAAACATACACACATGGATCTTGAAGGATACACTGATGCTGATTGGGCAGGGTGTATCACAGATAGACGTTCAACTTCTGGATATTTTACATTTGTGGGTGGCAACCTAGTTACTTGGAGGAGTAAGAAACAAAGAGTTGTAGCAAGATCCAGTGCTGAAGCAGAGTTTAGAGGAATGGCTCAAGGAGTATGTGAATTGCTTTGGTTGCAGAGATTACTAAAGAATCTTGGCATTAAACAAGTGAATGCCACAAACCTATATTGTGACAATAAAGCTGCGATCGAGATAGCACATAATCCAGTACAACACGACCGTACTAAACATGTGGAAGTCGATCGACACTTCATCAAAGAAAAACTAGAAAAAAAGATGATTAAGTTTCCGTTCGTAAACTCAGAAAACCAACTTGCTGATATTCTGACAAAGGCAGTGTCAAGTAAAGTTTTCTATGAGTCTGTTAACAAGTTGGACATTTTCAAGTGTCTGATAGAAGCACTGGAAACCTCATCTACCCTTTTCCCTTTTAGATAGCAATGGAACGTTGGCTGCAGCAAAATGCACACATCAGCAGAGTAATATTCCATTTTAAGATAAAATCACGGCTGAAATATATTCACACAGCTTGAACAAAACGCTTAGCCCATTTTCCCAGATAAGCATAGCCTGTTTATAGTTTTCTAAATTATTAATTAGGATATGGTAAGAAATACAAGCCAAATTCAGAAAGAAAAGGTCAAAAACACATGAGAAATTACATCATGTGCAGACATGCATTCAAACAAAATAGAAGGATCGAATCATTTACCATCTTATGAATTCCCAACTTGTCTAATCTGGATCCAGCGATATTCTACAGATAGAATAAACGTCAGGTCTACAAGTTTAGAGGCATAACAAGAAATAAACGTCAGCGATATTCTATACTTGTTAAATTTCAATTTTATATAGTATAGCCGCGCGGCTATACTTCTAAAAAAGACCTAATGAAAAAATGAAAAAAAAAAACATGTCCCAAAGAAATTTCGTCGGCCCAATTATATGCGGGTAAATATTTGACGGATTAGACCTCCCCTGACAAACTCTACCTCTACCGACGAAATATTGTCAAGAGAGAACAGTCCGGCAAATATAGGATATATCTTTGCCAACGAAATTTTGTCTGGAGAGATTTTTTTTAAAAATAAATATAAACCTAGTATCTTTAGGTCAATAATTGTTTTTAAATTTTCTTTTTAGTAATTAAATAATATCTTAGCCTGAAAAAATTACTTGAATTAGTAATTATGTTTTAATTATTGTTTCTCTAGTGAATAATTAGTATTAAATATTTTAATTAACTTCATAAATTATATTAATTAATGTTTTTCTTTAATAAAATATTTGAATACTAATTATTAACTAAGTAAATAATAGTTAAAACATAACTACTAATTATAGTGATTTAAGATGAAAAAGTCAGATTATTATGCTATTTAAGGGGTATAGCCGCACGGCTATACGTTTAATATATTCTATTTATAGAGTATTGCCGCATGGCTATACCTGTAAAATTTCTATTTATAGAGTATAGCCGCGCGCGTAAAATTTCTATTTATAGAGCATAACCCCACGGCTATATTAGTAAAATTTCTATTTATGGAGTATAGTCGTGCGACTATATTTGTAAAATTTCTATTTATAGAGTATAGTCTGGCATGTATATACATAAAGCCAAGGCCAAGAGGGATTGATAAAATCACACAAGCCCCCAAGTCCCTCTTTAAGAACAACTTTATGGCTGGGAACTTGAAAGTAGAACCAGTGTTGGCTGAGCCTAGCCGTGGTGGAGTCCTTATTGTGGTGTAGGAACAAGTTTTTGCTATGCTACTTTACTATAAACCACTCCATACATTATATTCATTACTCTATTGTTAGCATGCATTAGCCACTGCACTATTTATTATCACTTATTGTTTCACACAACGATGATCGGTATTGATGGCAGATTGTGACGATGATTCCATTGAAATTTGAATATCAATAAAATCCCTCAAATTAGGAAATTAGAGAAAATTTGAATTCATGGGAGATATGTAATTATGATTCCTATTATGAGATTTGAATGTCAATAAATCCCTAAATAACTATTTTAATTGTTTTAATGACATATTTACCATTATTGTTTCGTAATAAATGGAAACGTTGAACAAATACAGGTAATAATAGCAGCTGGACAAATATTTTGGTATTGATGGCAGATCCATCGATCCCTGATGATTCGGCAACACTCAACACTCCAGGCAGTGATGTTTCAGGAAACCTACTTCGAAGTACCTGAACAAGTCCTCCATCACTCTCCTAAAAACAAGTGTAACTACTACAAAAAACGAAATAGACGACGGGGATCCACCGTCGTTGTAATGCTTTGAAAACCGTCGTTAAATCGACCGCCATCTTTTTGGGTGTCAAACTACGACGGCTTTTCACCGTCGTTGTTTATCTGTAAAGACGACGGTTTTTAAAGAAAATCGTCATTGTTTAGAGGTAAAGATCGTTAATTATATGAGGAAAGATGACGGTTTTTAATAAAATCGTCGTGGATTGTAGGTTAAGTTGACGGTTTTTTATGAAAACCGTCGTGGATTGTAGGTTAAGAGGATAATTGTTTTATAAAAACCGTCGTTAATTATCTATAAAGCCAATGGTTGGTTTATAAAATCCATCGTTAATTATCTGTAAAGACCATGATTTATTATGAAAACCGTCGTCTAACAAGTTCCCAAACTGCTACATTTTAGTTCTTTTTTATTTCATATGCTATACAACGATTTTAACTAGAAAACCAACCATAATGCTTTTATTAATGAATATATACACTCAAAAATAGTTTCTTTCATAAAACTTGAAGATTCAATAGTTATTACATAGTTAACCAATCTTTATTCGACAACAAACATAATTCCTACCAATTAAATATAAATATTCAATCGATACATATGGTAATTAAGTAGTACAATCTTTTCCTAACAAGACCAACGTACTCTTAATCCAAGCCTTCCTCATCCAAACATACAAATGATGCACAACTGAAGTCTCCTCCATCATCCCTGTAAATAAATCAAAATGACAGAGAGAAAAAAAAAAAGCTAAGATTATAAACATATAAAATTAGGTGGAAGAGAAATTTTACCACTGGACCATATTTCCATAGAAAACTTGTAAAATGAACATAAAAAAAACCATCGAGAACCTGCAAAAGGAAAAATATATAAATAAAATGATGGTGAAAAGAGAAGGTAACAAATTTTCAACAACAAAAAAACATACGACTCACATAGAAAACCTACAAAAGAAAAAGTTATAATTCTGCAAGCTTCCGCCTCATCTCCTGAGAACCAAATCAGAAAATCTAAAAAGAAACCAGAAATATAAAAAAAATATGTAAACAAACCAGACAAATGAAGAGAGACAAAATCTAAACTCAGGGAGACAAAGAACATACCATAAACGCAAAGAGACTAATCCAGAATTCACTAGCAAGATATAGAAGGGTATTGAGAGATTAGGTAACTTTCATATCAAACCTTTCAACCAGCTTTGATTCTCAAATACAGAACCTCCCTCTCCATCTTATGGATCTGCAAAGACCTCAATCTCTCAACTCCTTCATTGATACCGATTTTTTGATGATTTTGTAAAGAGTTTCATGAGGGTGTTTTAGAGAGCTCAGGAGGGTTTCAAGGAGGGAGAGATAATATTTTCAGAGAAGGCACTACTACAAAAAACGAAATAGACGACGGGGAGTTACCGTCGTTGTAATACTTTGAAAACCGTCATTAAATCGACCGTCATCTTTTGGAGTATCAAACAACGACGGCTTTTCCCCGTCATTGTTTATTTGTAAAGACGACGGTTTTTAATAAAACCGTCGTTGTTCTTATGTAAAGACGACAATTTTTTGATAAACCATCATTATTTATTGGGCAAAGACGACGGTTTATAAAAAAAACCGTCGTCTTTACATATAATAGACGATCCTTTTTCATTAGCAAGTGTAATACAAGTGGTGGTGTTATGAAATTTACATGAAAATCGAACAAATCAGCTGGATGATCCAAGTTTTGAGAAGATCCGTCACAGTTTGAAATTATTTTGATGTCTGGATAGGCACGTTTTATAGCACCATAGAACTTAAGGTAATTTCCTGGTCAAGAAAAAGAGGAAAAGCATAAGCTTTGTTGAGAATATAAAATCCTCTATTATATATATTACATTGAATCACAAAATTTAAAATTCAAGGTCCCTGCATCCTCTGCCAATTGCTTATGTGTTGGATGTGCAACTTTAACATGTGTTAGGCTGGCCAGATGATTCGCTCAGCAATTTACAAGTAGATCCTATGTGGAAATTGTCCTTTAGAATTCTACTCTTTTGAGAATTTTACTCCATCGTCTTTACATATAATAGACGACAGTTCTTTTAAAAAAACCGTCGTCTTTACATATAATAGACGACGGTTCTGTAAAAAAAAAAATCGTCATCTTTACAAAAAAAAAGGCCACTTGATTTTTAAAAGATGACGCTTGTGACTAACAAGCGTCGTCTTTAAAAATCAAGTGACCTTTTTTTTGTTCAGCGTGTTTTAAAAGACGACGCTTGTTAGTGACAAGCGTCGTCTTTTAAAAATAATCTAACTCTAGTCAGTGGCGTAGCCAGGAATTCGCTCAAGGAGGGTCAACATTATTAGCCAAGATAAATGGAAAAGCCATACCACCACTAGACTTGGACTAGGATGGTTTAGAGGAGAAGAAAAATGCATACAAGGATGTGCCATGAGAATAAAACTATGAGATAATAGATTAACAACCTAAAATCTTAAGTATCCATTGTTTTTCTACATAAATATTTTAGAATAAGTTCAATTATATAAGAAAACTTTGATGGTTGTTGTTCCAAAAATATTTAATGGGTTTTAAGACAATATTGGAAGATGTTGCTAATTAAACTGAACATGAATAAAAACACTTACGTGGTAGAAGGTCAAACCAGTTGCTCTCCTACCCACTTACATGGTAGAAGGTCAAATTGTTTTATGTAAAAATATTGACTAAGTATGAAAAATGGGTTTCCGGAATAATCATTTTCTGAAGATAATTTTTGGCGGCTTTTATTCCTCACACATCAAATAAGAAAACTTGATTTTATGAGATTTTAGTATGAAATATATATTGACTTAATGAGCCATCATTTTTAGCCTAAATCGTATTTTACACTAAAACCGATTTTTCATATTTTGATTTGGTGGGAATTTGATTTTCTAGTATTTTTATTTGAATCCAAATGGGGGGTACTTCCTTATTTACATTGTAAACTTAAGTAAATGGAGTAATATAAAAATAAATAAAAGTAAAATGACAAAGACATTTACTTAAATGTTGAAAGTGGAAATAAGGTAATCTGTACACCGTCACTGACTAGGCTACAGGCCACTGTAGCCCTTAGTGTGGTTCCGCCCTTGTGCTTCATGCATTCTTTTCTCAAGGTCAAGTTGAAAATATTGAGCAAACAAAAGCCTAAACTGTAAGTGTTACCATTGGGTCAGAAGGGTCATATGACCCTCCTAGGCCTTAATTGGCTTCGCCCTTGATTCTAGTAGTGTATAAGATGATATATCATAACGGTTTTAAAAACACCGTCGTCTTTTAAAATATAACGACGGTTTTAAGATGCACCGTCATCTACTTTGTGTCATGGTTTAACTATTTTGTAATAGTGTGTAGTGATGTGTTGATCTTATCTGTTTGACTATAAAGTAACCTTCTGATAAAAACAAATTTATATAAGGATCGGATCATTTACCCTCTTGTATGGAATTCCAAATATGTCCAATGGGCATTTAGGGCCATTCTGTATAAACAATAAACAACGTCAGGCCTACTGATTTAGAGGCACAACAAAATATAATATCACGATTCTTCTATAGGCAGCTGCATGTCGGATCTTAATTATGCTTACCTCACACCAATGTCTTAAAAATCGAAATTGTCGCCGAAATATCGGAGATAATTTCATTTTTTTCACATGCCGATACTCTGGGCACAAACCATACAGTTTTCGTCCGAATGTCGATAATGTCGCCGAAATTGTCGGCGAAATATCATTCTCGATAGTATCGAACAATGTCTTAAAAATCGAAATTATCGCCGATATTTTTCACATGCCGATACTCTGGGCACAAACCATACAGTTTCCGTCCGAATGTCGAGAATGTCGCCGAAATTGTCGGCGAAATATCGTTCTCGATAGTATCGAACAGCTTCAACACAAAACCGTTGTTGTCAAAGCCAAGAACTTTAGTCTCCTCCTCGTTCATCTCCAGATCTTGAGCAAAGATGGGTTTTCTGGAGAGGATCCAAGTCCAACCCCAGAGCCACCATTTTCTTATGGACCCTCCTGCATACTCTCCCATGGCGGAAACCGATTTGGATCTGCTCAAGGCCCATGATATTGCAGGGGATGAGATGGGCTGGAGCTTGAGGGAGATAGAAGAGAGCCTCCTGCGCAGGCCTGGCTGCTCTGTTAATGGATCTTGAAGGCCTTGTGAGACGCTGGGAGTGATTGGCTTGGGGGCAAGGTTGGAAAATCTGAAGCAAGTTGTTGTTGCTGTTGGCTCTGTTTTGAAAGCTCTGCAAAATTTGAGCTCAAGAAGAAAACAGAGAGAAGAGAATGATGAAATGTGTGTTTTGGGTTTTGCGTTGTGTTTTTGTTTTGTTTTTAGAAGGAGGTGGTGAGGTGAAATGTAGCGTTCACAGCTTCATCACAGGCTGTTCTTATTCGTGTTGTGGGGGGGCCTGTGAGGTGGTGGGGTCCATGGAGTTCTAATTCAGCATTTTCTCCTCTGTGATGGGTGACAGGGTGTGGAGTTTCTCATCATCGTTTAGAATTTATTATACTTTTCGCGATAATTTGAGGTCTTAATTTGGTTTTGAGTCCAAAAAAGTAAACAAGAAGTTCTTAATTTGGGTGATGATTAGGAGATATTTTTCAATTTAGCTGGAGGCAATAGATAAACTTTGCAGTGTTTGCCAGCTCGCTATATAATCAACAAAATCAGTTAAATCCATCATGCAATGTATTTCCTTCCAATTTTTTTTGATAAACTAATAGATAATTAACTAAATAAACATCCTGCAAAGTTTCAATAAAAATTTCCAAGTTTTTCTTACAATTTCCGTGGTTTTTATTCAATTTTTATCGATATCGATAATATCCCGATATTTCCATCAAAATTTCCGTGTTTTTAGCCTACCGATATTTCCGATACAATCGATATTTAAGACCTTGCCTCACACAAGCAGAAATACGCTACAACCTTTTTTTTTTCTTTTTTTTTTCCTTTCACTAACTCTGATTTTATGCTTGCAAAAAATAGGCCCTTTTTATAGGGTAATTGGTACATGAATCTGGAAAGATCCACATTAACACACTTGGTAATTCTAAAGATATTTATTACACCTAATACCGTAACATTAATTATGTGACATAGGGAGACTCAAAGACAGTAAACCTTAGGGGTTGGGGGAGAGAGACGGGGTTACTGGGTTGCGGGTGCATGTTTTTTTAAAATATTTATACCTGTTTGAAAAGTTTTAAATATTATATTGTTTTTTTTGTCCACATAATACATCAGAAAATATAACAATGAAGTTGATGGATGGAGTAATTTGATAATTTAAAAACGTTGGATATGAAATTGATGAAATTGAAACCTCATGGCCTATTTCGATATGGCAGCTAACCCTCGAGGGGGTAAAATGTCGTTATAATTTTTAAAAATCAATTAAAACGTAAGAAAAAATCAATTGATGAAATTGAAACCTCATGACAGCTAACCACCACAACTACCATCAGCACTCTCTCTCTCTCTCTCTCTCTCTCTCTCTCTATCTCTCTCTCTCCGATCCAACCCACCCATGCCTACAACTCCTCCATCCATCTCCGTCTCTATTTCCCCTCTTTCTCTCTCTGTTTTTGTTCAATGGAGATTTGAGAGAGGGCTTGGAAAGTCCTGGGGTTTTGTTCTTGGTCCTGTTTTTGTTGTTCCAAGGTGGTGGGATGGATTTGTCTAAGGTCGGCAAAAAAATTCTGATCTCCGTTGGGATAGAAATAACACTATTATATTGACATAATTGCTAAGAAAGTAGAAAATCCAAATATTGGTAAAGGACCCCCTATCTAGTGTAGTGGTTTGGAGCAATTGCTCCCCCATAAAAGGTCTTGGGTTCGAGTCCTAGCATATGTGTAGTGTGTATAAGTTTAGTACACGATCGCCCCTCCTTTCAATAGGAAATGTCCTAAAAAACAACAAATATTAACCTTTTGATCAAGGTAAAAGGAAAAAAATTGAGAAAGAGGGAACATAAATGATTTAATTGCACTTGACATACATTATCTGAAATTTTATCCATAAAAACAAATCACCATTTTCTATCAAATAAAATGAACAAAAAAGAAAAAATTATTTTTCAGTCTACATGAAAAAGAAGGATTAGAATAGAGAAAACAAAGCAATCAAATGAAAGAAAAAAAACTCAAAAAGTAAAAGGGTTAGAAAAGTACTTGGTCTTGCAAGGAATTGACCAGTTCCTTCCCCGGAATTAAAAGAGGAGGAATTGACCAGTTCCTTTTTTTTTCTTTTTTTTCTTTTTCTAAAGCCTGGCTCAAAACGACGCATTTTGAGCCCAGGTCATTAAAAAAATTTGAATGCGCCTGGACCAAAACGATGGCCAAAAGGTGCTTTACAAAAAAATTAGAACCTTGTGCGCGCATCTTTTGGCCTTTGGGGACTTTCGTCAAGCAAGTTGTGTGCACACTTGGGGTCACGCATCTACTAGCCAAGGGGTCGCCTGAGACCTCCACAGCCATTTTTCAGTCATCCAAGGGGTCGTGCAACCCCTCTTGTCCCTTAGTGCATACCCCCTGGTGTTACATCGCAAGGTCCGCACGAGGGGGCAAGGTGTCGGTAGCAAAAGCTATAATAAGGGTTGGGGGGAGAGAGAGGGGGTGATGGTGCATGTTTTTTCTTTTTTCTACATGTTATAAATTTTTAAAAATTAAATAATATTTTTAAAGAATTTTATATTGTTTTTTTTACGCAACACATCCGCGTAAAAGTAGGTACCACAATTGTCACATCACCAATTTAACAGAAAATCTAACGGTGAAGTTGACGGAGGGCGTAATTTGGTGAAATTTAAAAACGTTGAATATGAAATTTATGAAATTGAAACCTCATGGGAGGAGGTAGGAGGCATAAGAAATGGCGGGGTCGGGGGAAGAGAAGGGATCGCCTGGGGGAGGGTAGAAGAAATCACAGGAGGAGGGAGAAGAAATGGAGGAGGAGAGAAGGAATCACTAGGGGGGAGGGGAGGAGAAAACACCAGGGGTGGGAGGGAATAAAAAAAAGGATATCTTAATAATATTGATGCTAGAAGCGGGTATATAAATAAAAAAAGGATATCTTAATCCAGCACCACACAAGTCTAAACCATAGACAGTGTCAAACAACGTTACATGTACCATGATACAAGTACTTCCAGTTCATTCCTTAGCCATTTCACTCTTAATCCATTTGCGCTTGGCTTCAGGATCTTTCAATTTACAAAACATCTCTCTCTTCTTTTTACTTGAAAACAACCCTTTGGCAAACCACCACATCTTGTCCCTTGCCCTCTTCTCCTCATCAAATGGCATCTTGTCCGCATCATCTGTCATCTCTTCCTCATCATCAAAATCAAAAATTACTTGTCCAAGTTCGGCCATCACAGGAAATGATGTTTCAGGAACCAAACTTGGGAGTACTGCAACAAATCCTCCATTATTCTCATCTTTCTTACCTTGTCTTTTCCTTTTCTTCATCCCAGATGGACTTTACGTACATTGAGTAGCAAGTACAGCAGATGAGAAAATTCAACAATAGGGTCAGTTTAGTAACTTGCTATATCATTCATCCATTTATCACAAAGATAGAAATAAAAACATATAGAAAGATCACATCTTGACTTCAACAACAGTGAAAAACCGACATGGGCACCAAAATATGACTCCATTCACAAATACACAAATTCAAGCAGAAGTAGGGTAACCGAGAGAAGAATTACTTGTAGACATTTTCAAGTCTCTTTTTCAAGTGTTTGATAGAAGCACCGGAAACCTCATCTACCCTTTCCCCTTTTAGATAGCAATGGAGCATTGGCTGCAGCAAAATGCACACATCAGCAGAGTAACATTCCATTTTAAGAAAAATTCAGGGCAGCTTGAACAAAACGCTTAGCCCCCATTTTCCCAGATAAGCATAGCCTGTTTATACTTTTCTGAATTATTAATTAGGATATGATAAGAACTAGAAGCCAAATTTTGAAAGAAAAGGTCAAAACACATGAGAAATTACATCACTTAACAAAGTGCATACATTTACATTCAAACAAAATAGAAGGATCGAATCATTTACCGTCTTGTATATTCCCAACTTGTCCAATCTGGATCCAGCGATTTTCTATAGATAGAATAAACGTCAGATCTACTAGTTTAGAGGCATAACAAGAAATAATATGATGATTCTTCTATACGCAGCTGCATGGCGCATCATAATTAGAGTACGGAAAAAAATAACTGCATGAGCAAGCATGAATGCATAGCTAATGAAAAAATACATAAATTTTATCAGGTGCACGATTAAGTTATCTTTAACCCAGAACAAACTGATCCGAGCAGACAAGCATGGGATAAAACCCACTATGCCTCAACTCGGAAAAGACAATTTTGATTACTTCTCAGTATCAAGGACTGTCAAATATATTCACCAACAATTTATCGATTGTTCCCTGGAATCCCAACCAATTTAAGATGAAAGGTGAAGTGGTATTGATCTTATCTGTTTGATTTAAGTAACCTTCTGATAAAAACATAATAGAAGGATCGAATCATTTACCACTTCATCATAAACTCCACGCAAGTCAACAGGGAATGCAGGGCCATTCTATAGAAAATAAACAATGTCAGGTCTATTCATTTAGTGGCACAACAAAATATAATATCTTGATTCTTCTATGAGCAACTGCTTGTCGGATCATAATTAGAGTACGAAAACAAACCGAACATCGTTAGGTCCCGAATTCCGTGAGAACAAATTAATGCATGACATAATCAAGCGATTACTGCGTAGCTAATGAAAAAGACATTTGTTTTATCATGTACCAGATTAAGTTATCTTTCACTCAAAAGAAAAAGCTCAGACAAGATGACAAGCATAGGATAAAACCCTCTATGTCTTGTTGCAGTATACATTTTTATTTCATTTCAACTGTTCAGGGAAACTCGAAGAAGAAAATTTAATTTCTTCTCAGTATCATGGAATTCAAGGTAAAGTGTAGTATAGACTAAATTACATTGGGAATGTAAAAGGTCTAAAATTGTTAGCAATTTAGATTTTTCAGGATTTGTGGGACTACATTTGTATTGTTGTATACGGGGACTTCTTGTCTATGGTGATGTATTCATAATATCAGTTTGATTAAAGTAACTTCCTCTACATCGTATCAATCAAAGAAAACATTTTTTTTCCAAAGACAACAAACTAGTTCACAAAACACAATTTTGATTACTTCTCAGTATCATGGACTGTCAAATATATTCACCAACAATATTTCTACTGTTATTACAAAAGAAAAGGCAACATCTTCCCCTGAATCCCAACCAATTTGAGATGAGAAGTGAAATGTAGAATAGTATAAACTATAGTGATGTATTGATCTTATCTGTTTGATTAAAGTAACCTTCTGATAAAAACAAAATAGAAGGAACGGATCATATACCCTCCCGTGAGGATCTCTGAAAAAGGCCAATGGGCATTTAGGGCCATTCTGTAGATACAATAAACAACGTCAGGCTACTAATTTAGAGGCACAACAACATATAATATCATGATTCTTCTATGAGGAGATGCATGTCGGATCATAATTACAGTATAGAAAAAAAAAATAGTAATGCATGACATGAGTAAGCAAATAATGCATAGCTAATGAAACAGACATTTGTTTTATCATGCACCAGAATAAGTTATCTTTCACCCAGAACAAATGGGATGTAGGAAAATGAGGGAAGATAGGAAGAAATGAGAGATCCGGACTCACTCTGGCCTTTGGTATCACACCAAAGGTTTCCAGTTGAGAAATTAGATAAATTCCGGCATCACACCAGAGGTGCCTTGGAATCACTCCACGACAACCTGTGCCTCACACACAATCAAAAATTCATTTGAATTTTTTTTTTCTTTCACTAACTCTGATTTTACGCTTACAAAGTAGCCCCTTTTATAGGGTAATTGGTACATCAATCTTGAAAGATCCATATTAACACACTTGGGAATTATAAAGACATAATTATTACCTAATACATTAATCGTGTCCCATAGAGAGACTCAAAGACAGTAAACCTTCAAAAATTGCATTTATTACATAGGAAACTAAAAAGATTCCCATTTACTAAACTTGAACATTGCTCCTGCACAAGGATTAAAATATCGGCCGTGCAAATAATATCGGGCCTTCAATTTATGGATATTTCGGGGTATATATTGTTATCGTTTTAGGTATCGGGAAAAAATCAACAAAAATGACAGATATAGGCATTGAAACACATAATTTTGATGTAAAACTTTCATAAATGTTATTTACATTATCAATGAATGTATTGAACAAATAAAACTCAAAATTTACTAATAATAAGATATACATAAGATGAAATATAAGTGATATGTAATGCGCGTTTTGAAAATAAAATGTTGATTAGAATGAATAAGCCATGCATAAATCCATAGTTTGTTTAAACATTGGGTTACAATTTAGATAAGTGTCCATCTACATAAATGAAGAGCTCCTATGAGGTTCAAACAATGAGGAACAACCATCTAGATTCATACAATAGTCATACCAAGTCATGTAACTCGAGCAGTTTGTAAGCCATGTTTGAACATGGTGCACATAGGTCTTTCTTGAGTTCCCTACTGTCCTCCCATATATGGGATAGTTAGGATTGACCCAACTAGTAGGTCCATAATTTGTTTCATCATCTTGAACTTCATAACTAGTTCTACTATAATCAGACATGACATAACCATAGCCATCATAAGATTCATTTGAGTTAGTACTAGGTCTAGTTCCTATGCTCATAGATCCAAAACTGATCGCCATATCCTCTTCAGATGGATTGGAGGTATGTGGGCAGTGGACTGTGCATAGATTCTTCATATTAATAATTTATAGGGTTACGGGCAAGGATTAGCTATTTTTGGGTTTCAATTTTCTTCAATTGCCTTCTAAACTTCTGAATTTTTTTTGGGTTCTATTATGGGTATCGGGAAATATCGGGGATATCACACTTATTGGGGATATATCGCCGATATAGGGGAAGATATGGCCTTACCCCCCAATATCGATGTCGACAGTTGAAAATATCGATATATCGGTGTATCGGCCGATATTTCAATCCTTGATCTTGCATCATTCTCCCTTAGTTGCAGAAAACTCGACCTCGAGTTTGACTTGTTGAGGTAGAATGATCTTAAGTTGGTTGCCAAGGTGACCATCTACCCCTAGTACACAGGATCTCTCACCAAGTAAGAACATGGTGGAGGATGCTCTCATACCAAACTGATGTAGAACAGTAAGGGAAGATAGGAAGAAATGAGAGATCCGGACTCACTCTGGCCTTTGCCATCGCACCAAAGGTTTTAGGTTGAGAAATTAGATCAATTCCGTCATCACACCGAAGGTGCCTTGGAGTCACTCCAAGACAACCTGTGCCTCACACACAAGCAGAAATTCACAAGAACTTTTTTTTTCTTTCACTAACTCTGGTTTTATGCTTACAACGTAGCCCCTTTTCTTTCACTATACATTTTTATGTCATTTCAACTGTTCAGGGAAACTCGAAGAAGAAAATTTAATTTCTTCTTAGTATTATGGACTGTCAAAATCTATTCACCAACAACATTTCCCAACCATATTCTAATGCATCCAGTCAAGATGCAAGATGAAGTGTAGCACAGACTACACAATATTTGGAATGTAAAAGGTCTAAAATTGTCAGGATTTGTGGGACTATATTTGTAATGTTGTAAGCGGGGACTTCTTGTCTATAGTGATGTATTCATACTATCAGTTTGATTAAAGTAACTTCCTCTATATGTGATCAACCAAAGAAAATATTTGTTTCAAAGACAATGAACTATTTCACAAAACCAAGCATCCCACCCACGCACAAGAAAAAAAAAACAAGATTTAATTGTCAACAAAACCTTTTCACATGCATTGTTCAAGCATTTCAATGATCTTATATGGGTAAACAGTATACCAAGATTAGAAAAATGATTTTCACATCTTGTGCAATTGTTTTCCTTAAACTTATGCAGTACTCTTTTAATCATTAAATCCATATTTCAGGTTCCAAGCCAAACTTATGCCTCAGTCCAAAAAATCTGATTTAAAGGAGAGAACAATGTTAGGAGTAAGAAAGTTGTCAAACTACTGTTTCCAATAAACCATAAACCACTTCAAAAAGTTACCTTATCCATGTAAACCTTATACATTTTTATGTGTTGGAATTGCTCACACAACTCATCAAGGATTGGAGTTATCCACTTACGGGCTGCACAAGAAGAGAGCAATTTATTGCAAATCACTTGATTGATGAAAGAAAATTCATTGATTAGAAGTTAGAACTTACTAGCCCGGCAGCCGGGTGCTGTGTAGTAGAAAACCGCAGACAACCTAGCATCTATGCCAAGGAATTAAAAAAATTAAACATTAAAAATTAAAATCCACGACAAAACTTAATTTCCTATTTGAATATTTGTAAAATTAATAAGGGATGAGGTTGGTGGAGAAATTGGCATACCTTTAACATTGTTAACTGCCTCAGTATGGACAGCCACGCACTGTATGACGAATAGGTTTGAGGGACCTGAAAGTAAATGTTTTGAATCTGAATCTGACTCTGAAAGTGAGGATGAGGAGAGGAATCGTCTCTGTTGCAGATATTGAAGGTTTGGGGTGTGAATGGAATAATTGGAGAAGGGTTTGGAAGCGGAACGGATATCGATTGTGTGTGGTGAAGATGGTGTGGTATTTGGTACTGAAGTTAGGTTTTGGATGGGTTTTTGGTGAAGATGATGAAGAAGACCTGCTGCACACGGGTTGTTGCGATTGCCAAGCAATTGCCGTATCAAAACCCCTGAATTCCTCGTCATTTTCCTCTCTCTCGCTTCGCTTCTCTTCTTTTCGGTACTCTCACCCGCTTGGCTTCTTTTCGGTTGTTTTAGGTTCTATGCGCGACTGAGAACTCACTAAGAATCCTGTCATGAACCAAACATGGGCTTATTTAAGAAGCTCACTAACTAGGGCTTATCTTAGGCCATTTAAAAGGCAGTGCTTAAATAAGGCGGCCCAAAATAACAAGCCCATCTCTCGCGAAAGCAAAAACACGCACGTTTTCGCGAAAACACGCACGTCTTCGTTTTCACGCTCTGGAGCTCTCGTCTTCTTCTCCAGTTTCATCTAGGGACATTTTGAAAAAGGCCAAAGGAGAGAGAAATATTTGTAAAATAAGTCCAAATGGATAAAAATGCCCTTATTTGTTTTTGTATTTCCTAAGGAATCCTTTACATTTGCATGTCTTTAGTTTGAAAGTTGGGAAATTTTTCTGTCTTTTTTGGAAAAGTTTTGGCTTTTTCAAAAAGTGAAATTTTTTTTTTTTATATGGCATAAGATTGTGATATGTCTAGCAATATTTTCAATATTATGATTTCACAAAAAATTCAAAAATTTATTCTTTTTTATTATTATCACAGGATTCCAAATAACAGTCAGAAGCATTTTCTCTTCATGGCATTTGCACAGCTCATGAAAGTTTACCCCAGCTACCTTGTTTTCAGACCAATAAATGAATGTTGTAACTTCATTGAGAAGAAGGGGTTATTCTGTCATTTATCAGCTTCATCAATGTAAGGCCCCTACTCATTTCAATCACGTCATAATTGAACCAGAAAAAGTTGTGAACTCCCACCAAGTTAACCTTGTGGGCACAAGAATAGCATGGCAACAGATTCTACCAAGATCTTCACTTTCCAAAGTTGAAAAGAAGTCGAGTTCTTATTGCAAAGATGCCGTTCGGTTGTGGAACATCTGTTGTTTTTTACATTCTAACTGTCCCCTAACATGTGAGCCTTTCCGCCGCTAGAGAACCAAACACGTAGAATTAATTCAACATACATTTAAAGTTTCCAGATGCATGGATCTGAATTCAGCATCTTCAGCTCTAATACAATAATAAGTTACATTGGTTAACTACTCTTCCTAAAGTCTAAAACTAATAGGACGTAGACCGACTATAATTTGCAAATACACAAATTCACACAGAAGTAGGGTAACTGAGAGAAGAATTACTTGTAGACATTTTCAAGTCTCTTTTTCAAGTGTTTGATAGAAGCACCGGAAACCTCATCTACCATTTCCCCTTTTAGATAGCAATGGAACATTGGCTGCAGCAAAATGCACACATCAGCAGAGTAAAATTCCATTTTAAGATAAAATCAGGGCAGCTTGAACAAAACGCTTAGCCCCTGTTTTCCCAGATAAGCATAGCCTGTTTATACTTTTCTGAATCATTAATTAGGATATGGTAAGAACTAGATGCCAAATTTTGAAAGAAAAGGTCAAACACATGAGAAATTACATCACTGAACTAAGTGCAGACATTTACATTCAAACAAAATAGAAGGATCGAATCATTTACCGTCTTGTAAATTCCCAACCTGTCCAATCTGGATCCAGCGATATTCTATAGATAGAATAAACGTCAGATCTACTAGTTTAGAGGCACAACAAGAAATAATATGATGATTCTTCTATACGCAGCTGCATGGCGCATCATAATTAGAGTACGGAAAAAATTACTGCATGAGCAAGCATTAAAGCATAGCTAATGAAAAAATACATAAATTTTATCAGGTGCACGATTAAGTTATCTTTAACCCAGAACAAACTGATCAGAGCAGACAAGCATGGGATAAAACCCACTATGCCTCAACTCGGAAAAGACAATTTTGATTACTTCTCAGTATCAAGGACTGTCAAATATATTCACCAACAATTTATCTATTGTTATTACAAAAGTATAGGCAACATCTTCCCTGGAATCCCAACCAATTTAAGATGAAAGGTGAAGTGGTGATGTATTGATCTTATCTGTTTGATTTAAGTAACCTTCTGATAAAAACATAATAGAAGGATCGAATCATTTACCGCTTTGTCATAAATTCCACGCAACTCAACAGGGAATCCAGGGCCAGTCTATAGAAAATAAACAATGTCAGGTCTACTAATTTAGTGGCACAACAAAATATAATATCTTGATTCTTCTATGAGCAACTGCTTGTCGGATCATAATTAGAGTACGGAAAACAAACCGAACATCGTTAGGTCCCAAATTCTGTGAGAACAAATTAATGCATGACATGATCAAGCGATTAATGCACAGCTAATGAAAAAGACATTTGCTTTATCATGTACCCGATTAAATTATCTTTCACTCAGAACAAAAGGCTCAGATAAGAAGACAAGCATAGGATAAAACCCTCTATGTCTTGTTGCAGTATACATTTTTATTTCATTTCAACTGTTCAGGGAAACTTGATGAAGAAAATTTAATTTCTTCTCAGTATCATGGACTGTCAAAATCTGTTCACCAACAATATTTTCCAACCATATTCTACGCATCCAGTGAAGATGCAAGGTAAAGTGTAGTATAGCCTAAACTATATTTGGAATGTAAAAGGTCTAAAATTGTTAGCACTTTAGATTTGTCAGGATTTGTGGGACTACATTTGTATTGTTGTATACGGGGACTTCTTGTCTATGGTGATGTATTCATAATATCAGTTTGATTAAAGTAACTTCCTCTACATCGTATCAATCAAAGAAAACATTTCTTTTTTCCAAAGACAATGAACTAGTTCACAAAACACAATTTTGATTACTTCGCAGTATCATGGACTGTCCAATATATTCACCAACAATATTTCTACTGTTATTACAAAAGAAAAGGCAACATCTTCCCCTGAATCCCAACCAATTTGAGATGAAAAGTGAAATGTAGAATAGTATAAACTATAGTGATGTATTGATCTTATCTGTTTGATTAAAGTAACCTTCTGATAAAAACAAAATAGAAGGAACGGATAATATACCCTCTCGTGAGGATCTCCCAATAATATGTCCAAAGAGTTAGGGCCATTCTGTAGATACAATAAAGAACGTCAGGTCTACTAATTTAGAGGCACAACAACATATAATATCATGATTCTTCTATGAGGAGCTGCATGTCGGATCATAATTACAGTACGGAAAAATAAAAAAATAATGCATGACATGAGCAAGCAAATAATGCATAGCTAATGAAAAAGACATTTGTTTTATCATGTACCCGATTAAGTTATCTTTCACCCAGAACAACATGATGTAGCAAAATGAGGGAAGATAGGAAGAAATGAGAGATCCGGACTCACTCTGGCCTTTGGTATCACACCAAAGGTTTCCAGTTGAGAAATTAGATAAATTCTCACACACAATAAAAATTCATATGAACTTTTTTTTTCTTTCACTAACTCTGATTTTATGCCTACAAAGTAACCCCTTTTATAGGGTAATTGCTACATCAATCTTGAAAGATCCACATTAACACACTTGGAAATTATAAAGACATAATTATTACACCTAATACATTAATCGTGTCCCATAGGGAGACTCCAAGACAGTAAACCTTAGAAAATTGCATTTATTATATAGGAAACTAGAAAGATTCCCATTTACTACTTGAACTTCGCTCTTGCATCATTCTCCCTTTGTTGCAGAAAACTCGACCTCAAGTTTGACATGTTGAGGTAGAATGATCTTAAGTTGGTTACCAAGGTGACCATCTGCCCCTAGTACACAGGATCTCTCACCATGTAAGAACATGGTGGAGGATGCTCTGATACCAAACTGATGTAAAACAGTAAGGGAAAATGGGAAGAAATGAGAGATCCAGACACACTCTGGCCTTTGCCATCGCACCAAAGCTTTCAAGTTGAGAAATTAGATAAATTCCGTCATCACATTGAAGGTGCCTTGGAGTCACTCCAAGACAACCTGTGCCTCACACACAAGCAGAAATTCACAAGGACTTTTTTTTTTTTTTTTCTTTCACTAACTCTGATTTTATGCTTACAACGTAGCCCCTTTTCTTTCACTATACATTTTTATGTCATTTCAACTGTTCAGGGAAACTCAAAGAAGAAAATTTAATTTCTTCTCATTATCATGGACTGTCAAAATCTATTCACCAACAATATTTCCCAACCATATTCTAATGCATCCAGTCAAGATGCAAGGTGCAGTAGTACAGACTACACAATATTTGGGATGTAAAAGGTCTAAAATTATCAGGATTTGTGGGACTATATTTGTAATGTTGTAAGCGGGGACTTCTTGTCTATAGTGATGTACTATACTAGCAGTTTGATTAAAGTAACTTCCTCTATATGTGATCAACCAAAGAAAATATTTGTTTCAAAGACAATGAACTATTTCACAAAACCAAGCATCCCACCACGCACAAGAAAAACAAAACAAGATTTAATTGTCAACAAAACCTTTTCACATGCATTGTTCAAGCATTTCAATTGTTTTCCTTAAGACTTATGCAGTACTTTTTAAATATTAAATCCATATTTCAGGTTCCAAGCCAAACTTATGCCTCAGCCCAGACAATCTGATTTAAAGGAGAGAACAATGTTTGGAGTAAGAAAGTTGCCAAACTACTGTTTCCAATAAACCATAAACCACTTCAAAATTTAAAAAATTACAGTAATTTATTAAATTTCAGAAAGTTACCTTATCCATGTAAACCTTATACATTGGAGAAGGGTTTGGAAGCGGAACGGATATCGATTGTGTGTGGTGAAGATGGTGTGGTATTTGGTACTGAAGTTAGGTTTTGGATGGGTTTTTGGTGAAGATGATGAAGACGACCTGCTGCACACGGGTTGTTGCGATTGCCAAGCAACTGCCGTATCAAAACCCCTGAATTCCTCGCCATTTCCTCTCTCTCGCTTCGCTTCTCTTCTTTTCGGTACTCTCTCCCGCTTGGCTTCTTTTCGGTTGTTTTAGGTTCTATGCGCGACTGAGAACTCACTAAGAATCCTGTCATGAACCAAACATGGGCTTATTTAAGAAGGTCACTAAGAATCCTGCCATCTCTCGCGAAAGCAAAAACACGCACGTCTTCGTTTTCACGCTCTGGAGCTCACATTTTGAAAAATGCCAAAGGAGAGAGAAATATTTGTAAAATAAGTCAAAATGGATAAAAAGCCTTTTTTTTTTTTTTTTTTTTTGTATTTCCTAAGGAATCTTTACATTTTGCATGTTTTGGTTTGAAAGTTGGGAGATTTTTCTGTCTTTTCTGGAAAAGTTTTGGCTTTTTCCAAAAGTGAAATTTTTTTTATATGGCATAAGATTGTGATATGTCTAGCAATATTTTCAATATTATGATTTCACAAAAAATTCAAAAATTTATTCTTTTTATTAGTATCACAGGATTCCAAATAACAGTCGGAAGCATTTTCTCTTCATGGCATTTGCACAGCTCATGAAAGTTTACCCCAACTACCTTGTTTTCAGACCAATAAATGAATGTTGTAACTTCATTGAGAAGAAGGGGTTATTCTGTCATTTATCAGCTTCATCAATGTAAAGCCCCTACTCATTTCAATCACGTCATAATTGAACCAGAAAAAGTTGTGAGAACTCCCATCAAGTTAACCTTGTGGGCACAAGAAAAGCATGGCAACAGATTCGACCAAGATCTTCACTTTCCAAAGTTGAAAAGAGGTCTAATTCTTCTTGCAAAGATGCCGTTCGGATGTGGAACATCTGTTGTTTTTTACATTCTAACAGTCCCCTAACATGTGAGCCTTTCCGTCGCTAGAGAACCAAACACATAGAATTAATTCAACATACATTGAAAGTTTCCAGATGCATGGATCTGAATTCAGCATCTTTAGCTCTAATACAATACAATAATAAGTTACATTGGTTAACTACTCTTCCTAAAGTCTAAAGCTAATAGGACGTAGACCGACTATAATTTGCATATTCTACTAATCATAATGTGAAATTGAAACCACGACTCCAAGACGCCTTCTCATTACACCGTGAGGCATAGTTAGTAACATTCACGCTTTTGGGGATGATGATCCTTTCTAGAAAGTTTTATGGAAATTGAAGATTCCTCCTAAACTGCACTTCTTTTTCTAGCTTGCTTATCAGGGGAAAATACTTTCTGATGAGCAAAGAGTTAAGAGGAATCTAGCTGTGGATTCTTCTTGTCAAATTTGTGGGTGGCATACTGAGTCTGTAATCCATGTTCTCAGGGATTGTCCTAGGGCTATGGAGGTTTGGGGTACTGTTTTGAGTTTTCACTCACCTGCACACTTCTTCCTCTTTGAGCCTAAGCCTTGGCTCTTAAGTAATTTGCTTTCCACGGTTAAAGGCCCTGATGGTATTGGTTGGGGTATCCTTTTTGCCTTCACTTGTTGGTACCTGTGGAAATGGCGAAATAGGCAAGTTTTTAGTGAAGATGAGGGTTTGCCTTTTAACTCCAGAGAAGTTATTTATGCTGCTGTTGTTGAGTGGGTTAAGTCTATTTCTATCCTTGGCCAGAAGCTTGATAGAATGCATATATTTCTTGCCTGGGATTCTCCTACAGTTGGCAAATTTAAACTCAATGTGGATGGTTCTAGAAGGACTGCCACTAGTCTTATTGGAGCACGAGGTGTCCTTCGTGATTCCTTAGGTGACTGGATTGCTGGTTTTTCTGTGAATTTGGGTAAGGTGCAAATTTTGGAGGTTGAGATATGGGGGCTGTATTTTGGGCTCAAGCTGCTGTTGATAAAGGTATTTCCAATCTTGCTATAGAGATGGATGCTGCTGTTACTATTTCTCTCATCCGGCAAGTTTATTTCTTGCAATGTCATCCACTTGCTGCCTTGGTGCATAGTTGCTGTAGTCACATGAGGCAGATTGGCTATAATTGTGTTGCGGACTGTATGGCTATAATTAGAGTTGCGGACTTAGTTCACTCTTGGTGGATGATTTGTTAGGTAGAGGAGAGAAGAGAGATTGAGGCAAACTAGAGAGGTAGATGAAGACCCTCGCTCGTGAAGCCGGAGATTGAGGCAAACATGAGATGGTTAAAATGGAATATGGATTTTTCCGGAAATAGCATGAACATTCATATAAGTTCATATGCATGTTCTTGGTGTTCTTGATGTTCTTGTTATGGGATCTTTTTGATCCATAAGTTAGGTGGCTAATTTTGATGATTGTGTTTAGTGGATTTTTCCACCAAAATAGGTCAAAAGATGATGATGGTGTTTTATTATAAAATTAAAAGTTTTTCAAAAATGTTTCCACTCAATAAACATTTACCCACCACACTAAAATTAATAAGATTACTTTGGTGAGTGTGTGGGGCTATCTAGATGTAAATGATGGTGATTTGATATAAAATGCAAAAGTTGATCAATTTATTCATATCACTAATTATTTACCTACCACACTAAAATTAATTTTGATTACTTTGGTGAGTGTGGTTGGCCTACCTAGTCACATTCATGATTATTCACTCAGTTGAAAAATTATGATCACCACTTTGTATTATACAAATGCATGCTTTAACCCCACACCCTAGTGGATCAACTTTGGATCCATTATTAATTGTTGAATAGTTTTGGATATAATTGCAATATATGATAAGTGTAACTATGCCTAAAAGGTTTCTACAATTACATTTACTATTGAAGTAAAATGTTTTCACTCCATGGTAAATTTATTTTATTTGAATATGGTTACCACTTGAATTAAACCCATATATATGTATGCAACCCAAGAGCATGTTTTTTACATTGCTAGTTTAATTGTTTAAAGCGTTTAAATAATTAAAGGATGGTTATGGACTTAGACCAAACAATTGAGCTATGTGATTGGCCGCTTATTGAATATGTATTCGATTTTGATTGGCTATGTAATAATGAAATGGCTTTCATGCCTAATTTATTTTTATGCGCGCGTAATTAAAATGAATCACCATCCAAGACCATGATCCAACATGGTGGCTCGTGTTGGATCAACAAGAAAGTCCATAATCATCCTACAAGCCCAATGCAATTGGAATGTTCGGTAATGATGATAATTAATCAATTAGTAGTATCATGTATTTCCACTATTTCAAGCAAATGGTTTCTAAAACATTTAGTGGGAGTATTATGTGCTACTAATATATTGCACTGGGAACCATTTAATGAGATTAAATAGGTAATTTTAACAGGATTAAAATTGGATTAAAATGAGACCAATTTAACTACCCTCAAAACAATATTAAGTTGATAAGCGAAATGGCACTTTGAATGCTATTTTGTGGCCTTCCACCGTGGTAGTCTCTTATTGGGTGGCACATTTACACCTTGTTGGACCTCAGTGAGGCAACATCCAGTACTTGTAACCATCCAAGGGAAGCCTATTACACATACTTGATGTAGTGCGGATAGATAACGAGTATGGCCAACAAACTGTTAGGTTGAGGTCATACTTGAAACCCTATACCCACAAGCATGGTGGGAATAACTTAACTAAGACGAACGAAACCAACAAACTGTTAGGTTGAGGTCTAGTTCTCTAGAGGTCATAGTGATGGATATTCACATTAATGATGTGATTGGATAAGAGTATCCTCTCATTAGTATCATAGCAATCCAACAAACTGTTAGGTTGAGGAAAACTATGTGAAAGTGAGACTCCCATCCCCACTAAGAGTTTCAACGGAAACTCTCGGATTTCAGGAGGAATACGAAATTTGCCAAAAATAGTGGGAGCTACCATCATGACTTAAAGACCCTAAGTCCTTGGTAGAAGATTAATCTAAATTAAAATCTATTTATGTTTTGCAGAATTTCAAATTAACCATCACAAACCCAATCTCAAAGATACTTGACTCAAACGTCCAAGATGACATGAACTATCCGGTTTGATTGCACAAACACCAAGTTGTCTTATAATTGGATGAGATTGGTTGTGTATAAGAAAAACCCCACCACATACCCCTCTTGGTCCATATGTCCATATGCCATTGAGGAGGAGACAAAGGCTTATAAGAAGCATGTGTTAGATGACAACTAAGGTAAAAGTTACATGTTGGCATCCATGAAAAGGTGAAGCTACTCCTAGCTTACAATACCATATGTGAACTTGTTTTGATAAGAATGGTAAGTGGGTTCCCGGTTAATCAACATGATCTCAAAGTAATATAATTACTTAAGATATTGGAAAATATGGATTTTTCTTTGATGTTGAAGTTCAACAAGATTCTTTCTTTCATCCATATCATCAGTTAATCCCAGTATGTTATGAACTATAATATGGGAAAGATGAACGACACCTTATCTGAGCTACTCAACATGGCTATAGTAGCTTAAATGAATATCTCGAAAGATAAAGGGTTAAGAGGATAGTTGCAAATTTTAGAAGAGTTCTTCTTTTTCCAAATCCAAACAAAAGGTAAGGATAAAGGAAATAAGAAGAAAGATTTTCTAAAAACCCAAGGAAGAAAGAATACAAAAGAAAGACAAGTAACTGAAAGGTACTTGTTTTCACTATGACAAGGATGGACATTGGAAGAGGAATTGCAAGAGATGTCTTGCAAGCCTCAAGAGAAAAACCTTCAGAAGGTCACTCTCTTGTTCTAAAATTAGTAATTACAGTTAAAGCTTCTAAACTGAATAGTTGATTCAGGAGCTAGTCAACATATATGCAATTGTGTGCATGAACTAGTGGGAGTAGAAGACTTGGAAAATGAGAAATGGTGCTAACCGTGGGAAATAGCACTAATGTAGTTGCCAATGCAATAGGCACCTAACATCTCAAACTACCATCCGAAGAAGACCTAAATTTGAAATAATTGTTATTTCATTTCTGGATGTGTAAAGAACTTAATATCCGTCTCTATATTTTAAGAAATGGATTTGATGTTTTGTTTGACAAAATGCTTTGTTCTATTTCACATATCAATCAAATCGTTGCTTATGCAATTTTGATTGATGGTCTCTTTTCATTTTAGAAATGAATGGTAGCATTAACTGTATATGGATAAAGATGCAACTAGACCTGAGAGGCCTAGAGATGTGGATACCGCAACTAAGTTGTGACACCTTAAACTTGGAGGCATTAGCCAAGATAGAATTCACCGGATGGCAAACGATGGAACCTTTTGGATCACTTGATCATGTTCCTATGCCTACTTGTGAATCTTGTCTACATGGCAAAATGACCAAGTCTCCTTTCACTGGTAAAGGAGAAAGAGTTACAGAACTGTTGGGATTAATTCACTAAGATGTTTGTGGATTTTTGTATACAAACACAGAGGGCAGTTATTCATACTTCATTACCTTTACCGATGATCATTCACGGTTAGGGTATTTATACTTAATGAAGCATAAATCTGAATTTTGAAAAGTTTCAGGAATTCAGAAATGAAGTTGAAACCCAAACTGGCAAGAGTATTAAAATCCTTAGATTCGATCGAGGATGTGAATACTTAAGCACAGAGTTTCTTGATTACCTCAAGGAACATGGCATCTTATCACGATGGACTCCACCAGGAATTCCACAACATAATGGAGTTTCTAAAATGAGTTCCATGAGCTGAACTAATTTACCTATATCCTTTTTAGGGATATGAACTTGAAATTATTAAATAGAGTGTCTTCCAAAATCCGTTCCACAAACTCCATTTGAAATGTGATTTGGGAAGAAACCAAGTCTTGATTAGATCAAGATTTGGGGTTGTCCAGCATATGTAAAGGCAAGATGTGGATAAACTAAATGCAAGGTTAGTGAAGTGTAGATTTATAGGGTATCTCAAGGAAACTATGGGATATTACTTCTATCACATCAACAAGCAAAAGTTGTTTGTCGCAAGGTCAGCTACCTTTCTAAAAGGAGAATACACTCTTGATGGGAAAAGGGGGACATGAGATAGAACTCAAGGAATTGTCCAATGAGCTAGAAATCAACACTGAACTAAGTGCAATCCCAGATCCACAAACCTGTTGTAACACAGACTCCACGTAGTTCAAGAAGGGTTAGCAGAATGCCTAAAAGGTATTGTGGTTTCCTTCACGACAACAAAGGAGAGTTAAATCTCCTAAGTGATTGTAAGGATATCGAAGGACCTTTCGAACTACAATGAGGCAATGTCAGACATTGACTCATAGAAATGGCTTGGAGCCATGAAATCCGAAATGGATTCTACGTATACCAACAAAGTCTGGACTCTAGTGATCCTCCTCCTGGTATTGTACCAATAGGGAATAAATGGATCTTTAAGAGGAAGATAGGCTTAGATGGGATAGTAGAACCTACAAAGCAAGGCTAGTAGCAAAGTGCTACAAGCAAAGAGAAGGGATTGACTATGAAGAAACCTTCTCTCCTGTCACTATAACAAAGTCTATTCGGATTTGACTTGCAATAGCTGCATACCATGATTATGGGATTTGTCAAAATGGATGTGAAGGCGGCTTTTCTGAATGGCCACCTTCAGGAAGAACTATACATAGATCGACCTGAAGGCTTCATTTCTAAAGTTGATAAGCATAAGGTATGCAAGCTACATAGATCCATTTATGGGTTGATGCAAGGTTCTTGGAGTTGGGACATCCTATTTGATGAAGTTGTCAAATCGTTTGACTTCATACAAAACATGGATGACCAATGAGTGTACAAAAAGGTCAGTGGGAGTTTGGTAGTATTCCTAGTAATGTATGTATATGACATACTACTTATCGGAAACAATATCGGAATGATATCTTCAGTGAAGCTGTGACTCATTAAAATTATTCTTAATTAAAGATTTTAAAGAAGCATCTTACATACTTGAGATAAAGATTTATCCTGATAAATCTAAGAGAATAATTGGATTATCTCAATCCTTGTATGCTGATAAGATGCTAAGGAGATTTCATATGGACCAGTCTAAGAAAGGTTTACTTCCAGTATGACATGGACTTCACTTTTCTAAGAGAATGTGTCCAAAAACTCATTATGAGATACATTAGATGAGTAAAAATCTCTTATGCATATGCAATAGGGATTCTCATATATGTCATAGCATGTACAAGACATGATATCGGTTATACGAGTATAACTAGAAGATATAAATCAAGCCCATGATTTGATCAATTGGGAGCAATCAAGTATGTTCTTAAATACTTAAGAAGGACTAAGGACATGTTCCTCATCTAGGAGGAACATCAGAGTAGCAAGTGGAAGCATTTACTGATTCGGATAATGTATCTAATATCAACAATTGCAAATCCACCTAAGGGTACGTCTTCATTTTGAATGGACACGTAGTTGTTGGAGAACAACTAAAGTTGATTACATTGTCGCTTTAGAAGCTACAATAAAATCTGTTTGGATAAAAGGTTCATTACCGAACTAAATGAGGTTCTAACCATAATGTCACAAGTACCTTTACTGTGTGATGACAATGGGGCGATAGCTCAAGCCAAGGAACCTAGGTCTCATCAGAGATCCAAACACATAGAAAAATGTTACCATTAGATAGGGCATCTGCAAACAACGTAACAGATCCACGCACTAAGCCTATGTCACAGTCACAACTGGATAGACATACAGAGATAATGGGTATGAGATACATGGCTATGTGGCTCTAGTGCAAGTGGGAGATTGTTAGAAATGTGCCCTAAGAGCCAATACATTTGATGTGATCTCCTTAGAATACATTTCGTATATGATATATAAAGGGCAAATTTATTTTGTTATCTTTTACATCGTGTAAAGAAACAAATGTCCAAGGTATGCTAAATAAGAGATAAAGTAATCTAAAGAAGATTAGATTCGGGAGACCTTTAATCTCTAACCGTAGCATCCCAAAATGTTCCTAATCATAGGTTATCAAATGGGCATTGATAAACCGTCAAGATTAGCACATATTATGTATGCTCAATTGGGAGGATGGTTAGTCTCAAACCATTTGTGTAGTTGACACTAATACAAGTATGTGGGTGCTCATTAGTGAATGAGTACACTGAACGCGATCAACCGTAGTTCTCGTATGGAATATTTATCTATATGTCAAACGAGAACTCATAGTTGCAATAATGCAAATTAGTCCTTAGACCTGAGGCATCATGGTTGTCCTATGATGCGTTATTGATCTTTGATAGCTCTTAAAGGCAAGCCGTAAAAGATTTGTCTTAAGTGTTGTTGGGATCTCTTAATTCATCATAGGGGCATGTGAATGTACAATAAGGAATCTCTACTTTCGATAAAGAAGGAGAATGTTTCAAGATGTGATTCAGTAAATCTTTGGCCAAAGTATTTTGAGCTTGATTTAGAAAGTTGTTCTTAATCATGTTCTTTTGAATCACATGAGGTTGTAAATCATATTAGGGGTTTGACATAAACAATCCGTACCCTAATAATATGATTTGAAACATTGTATAAGAGAAGGACCGTATTGCATTGCAATTCTAACTGAATAGGTTCTTCATCTATTCTGGTTAGCTTGGGTAGCCTTGATATATTGCTAGATGTCACTCTTGGCTTGTGGAAGTCCTAGGATTGATTGTGATCGATCTAAATAAAGGAAGAATTAAAAAGGGGTTTTAATTCCAGTTGGTTAGAAAGAGTTCTTATATTTTCCCACTGCCTTGCTAATTAGAACCTAATGGATCGCACACCTTAAATGGTTAACTTTGAGTAATACAAATGAGAATGAGGAAATCAATTTGATTGATTTGATGTTGATGATTTACTACGTGTAAAAGCGTACTTGGGCCTCGGTAATAGTTAACGGGAAGCCCAAATGGTTGGGTATCAAGCCCAAGGGCTTAAGACACCTAAATATTATGGTTTAAGTGTCATAAGGCCCAATTTTGGAAGCCCAATGGGTTTTGGCCGAAAATGCTTAAGTAAGTATGTATGGGAATTGTTTCTATAAGCTCATTAACACAAAAACACAATCCAACATCAACCAAATGGGTTTGGGAGATCAAAGAGAGAAAAAGAGAGTTTTCAAGAGTGAAACACTTTCATCTTTCAAAGTGGTTTAGATTGAAACCAATCTTGAGAATCTTGCACTAGCATCCAAGTATTCTCAAGATACTTCTTCTCATCTCAAGGTTCCATTGGTATGGAGACTTAGAGGCCATATACTTTTGTGGCTCACATGGAGGAGAAAGATCAAGGAGCAAAGATCAAAGATCAAAGAGGAGATCAACAAAGAGGAAATCATCAAGAGAAGACCAAACACAAATTGGTTCATATAATTGCTTCAAGGGTAATTAGATCTTATCCTTTCTCTTGAATTTTCATTTATGAAAAACATATCAATGTTCATGGCTTAAGATACTTGGAAGAAGTTTTGTTTTTGAATTTAAACAACCACCTTAGACTTCCGCTGCGAGTAATTTGATTAAATGCATGTTTAATATTCAAATGAACTTTGGAAAAATGTTTTGAAATTCCTACAGAGAGCTCCAGAGCGTGAAAACGAAGACGTGCGTGTTCTGTTTTCGCGAGAGATGGGCTCGTTATTTTGAGAATCATGGGTTATTGATGGCAATGTAGGGAACCAGTTTTTCGGTTAAAATTTCACCCGAAAAAAAAAAGGGAATCATTTTTGCTTTGCTACCAAAAATTCAAACTATACATTCTTCAAAGCTTCAAACTTCCCTAACATGGAGCCACTAGTCTTATTGGAGCACGAGGTGTCCTTCGTGATTCCTTAGGTGACTGGATTGCTGGTTTTTCTGTGAATTTGGATAAGGTGCAAATTTTGGAGGCTGAGATATGGGGGCTGTATTTTGGGCTCAAGCTGCTGTTGATAAAGGTATTTCCAACCTTGCTATAGAGATGGATGCTGCTGTTACTATTTCTCTCATTCGGCAAGTCTATTTCTTGCAATGTCATCCACTTGCTGCCTTGGTGCATAGTTGCTGTAGTCACATGAGGCAAATTGGCTATAATTGTGTTGCGGACTGTATGTCTATAATTAGAGTTGCGGACTTAGTTCACTCTTGGTGGATGATTTGTTAGGTAGAGGAGAGAGGAGAGATTGAGGCAAACTAGAGAGGTAGATGAAGACCCTCGCTCGTGAAACCGGAGAAGAAGACGAGAGCTCCAGAGCGTGAAAACGAAGACGTGCGTGTTCTGTTTTCGCGAGAGATGGGCTCGTTATTTTGGGAATCATAGGTTATTGATGGCAATGTAGGGAACCAGTTTTTCGGTTAAAATTTCACCCGAAAAAAAAAAGGGAATCATTTTTGCTTTGCTACACAAAAATTCAAACTATACATTCTTCAAAGCTTCAAACTTCCCTAACATGGAGCACTATAATCCTAAAATGCCACCCCTACACACGCTTGTTGCATTTAAAAATGCCTCTGTTGTTTGTTTTGGACATAAGAAAAGTGCAAACTTTTGTTTTTCCTTTCATGTAATTACTATGTTGATAGAGAGAGAGCCAAAGATATCAGATAAAGTTGGGTGAGGAAGATACAAAACAGATAGAGAATCATGGGTTATTGATGGCAATGTCGGAAACCAGTTATTCGGTTAAAATTTCACCCGAAAAAAAAAAGGAATCATTTTTGCTTTGCTACACAAAAATTCAAACTATACATTCTTCAAAGCTTCAAACTTCCCTAACATGGAGCACTCTAATCCTGAAATGGGCCTCATTGGTCTTGGTCATTCACCTGAGAAAACTCAATCTCCTCCAAATCCCAACCATTTCATCCCCAGAAGGTTTTCCCTTTTCTCTTTTCACCTTTTGTTAATGTTTGTTTTTTCAAAGGTAGAAATTTTGAAAGTTTTGTATGTGTGTGTCTGTGTACTAGGGGTGGTTGCGGTTCGGTTACCACCATTTTTTGGCAAAATCGCAAACTGACCGACTATTTGTGGTATGGTGATTTTTGAAACCGAAAACTGATAGAGAATCATGGGTGATTGATGGCAATGCAGGGAACCAGTTTTTCGTTTAAAATTTCACCCGAAAAAAAAAGGGAATCATTTTTACTTTGCTACACAAAAATTCAAACTATACATTTTTCGAAGCTTCAAGCTTCCCTAACATGGAGCACTCTAATCCCGAAATGGGCCTCATTGGTCTTGATCATTCACCTAAGAAAACTCAATGTCTTCCAAATCCCAATCATTTCATCCCCAAAAGGTTTTCCCTTTTCTCCTTTCACCTTTTGTTAATGTTTGTTTTTTCAAAGGTAGAAACTTTGAAAGTTTTGTATGTGTGTGTCTGTGTACTAAGGGTGGTTGCGGTTCGGTTACCGCAATTTCTTAGCCAAACCGCAAACTGACCGACTATTTGCGGTATGGTGATTTTTGAAACCGCAAACCGATAGAGAGTCAAAGATATCATATAAAGTTGGGAGAGGAAGATGCAGAACAGATAGAGGATCATGGGTTATTGATGGCAATGCAGGGAACCAGTTTTTCGTTTAAAATTTCACCCGAAAAAAAAAGAGGGAATCATTTTTACTTTGCTACACAAAAATTCAAACTATACATTCTTCAAAGCTTCAAGCTTCCCTAATATGGAGCACTCTAATCCTGAAATGGGCCTCACTGGTCTTGATCGTTCACCTGAGAAAACTCAATCTCCTCTAAATCCCAACCATTTCATCCCCAAAAGGTTTTCCCTTTTCTCCTTTCACCTTTTGTTAATGTTAGTTTTTTCAAATATAGAAACTTTGAAAGTTTTGTATGTGTGTGTCTGTGTACTAGGGGTGGTTGCGGTTCGGTTACCGCGATGTTTTGGCCAAATCGCAAACCGACCGACTATTTGCGGTATGGTAATTTTTGAAACCGCAAACCGATAGAGAGAGAGTCAAAGATATCATATAAAGTTGGGAGAGGAAGATACAGAATAGATAGAGAATCATGGGTTATTGATGGCAATGCAGGTAAACGATGTTCCAATTTAGAAAATCTCTCTGTTCTCTTGACATAAAAGCACTCCGAATTGAAATTCTCCGAATTGAAACTATGGAGATAAAATTGACAAAATTAAAACTATAGGAACCAAGGCGGTAAATATGCAACAATTATCCAAATAAACAGTCAAACCTACTGTAATTATCTGGGTAATTGTACAACATAAGGTAATCGATCCAAATTTTAAACCACCGCACAAGTCCAAACCATAATGTCAACAACAACATAATATAATTCATAATTGACGTGCACCCATCCAACTTATTCCTCAGCCATTTCATGCATAAGCCAAGCAACCTTGAAGTAAAGACCTTGCACTTTTGAAAACATCACTCTCTTCCTAGGTTGATATTTAAATAGCCCTCTTGCAAACCACCACAAAATACCATTGGCACGTCCCCCAGGTAAAGATTCGACAGCCCGCATCACTTCATCAAGTGAAGGTGCAGTACTACTCTCAACTGCCTCAACAAGGCCACCACTCCCTTGTGCCAAGGTCGCAGTACCTCTCAGTTGTGACAATGTTGCGGCACCTCTCCGTTGTGATAATGCCCTCACATTTCCTTTGTCATTCTCATATTTCTTAGCTTGTATGACAAGTTGTTCAGCTCTCCTTTCCCCATCCCAGATGAACCCGTAGGTTGAGTGGCTTCGACCGGGATGACATTCCTTCAGTAGTAAGTACACATCAATAATAGGGTCTAGTAACTGTGATATAGAATTCATCCATATATCACAAGATAGAAATAAAAGATTGAGTAACATACAGAGTGATCACATTCGGAGAAAACTTAACTTGAACTGTTAAAGAATACCAATAGGCACCAATAAAAGTAAGAAAATGCATGCAATTCAACCACATGACATTTAAGATCAATTTAGATCTTTAATAAAGGTTGTAATGGGGCTAAGGGTGTAAGGTGAGTAAGAAATGAAAGGTATGGATAAAACAAAGTCCAAGGAACTCAAAGTATAAGAGCATAAACAATTGTTTTCAAGACTTCGAATCATCACAATGAGAATATATATATATATATTTTTTTACATGATCAAAACTCCTTATACCTTCATTTACATTGATTCATACTCCTTTATTGAACAACCAGCAATTTATTTTGAAGGCCCAAAAATGAATTTTCAATCAACCACCACTTAATCACAACTTTTCTCTTTTCTTTCACCAATTGTGTGAATTTTTTTTTTCCCCGAAATGAAACACCCCTTCCCAAACTTAGTATGAAAAACATATTCCAATTAAAGCTCATAAGTTCCTTAGAAAGGTAAATATTTGTTTTTCAGGCTAAGGCGAGGAAATATAATTGGTTAAATGAAAGAAAAGGTTTATATGTAGGTTCAAAATGGTTAACAATGGAAAATCATGCTTAAGCATGCATAAGATTAGCTTGAAAGGCTCAAACGATCCAAAGAGGGCTTTAATATCATTTCTTAAATGTCATGATATCAAAATGCAAATGAATGAATGACTTTTAAGTGTTCAACCAAATCAATGAATAATGAGATCAAACAACAACTTTAGATTACAAGAAAATAAAAGTATGCATATAACACTCATGAATTGAAGTACAAGGCTCAAAAGCTCACTTTGTATGGTTATATAAGTCTAATTTATGCTTGATACAATTCTTTAGATCATGCAAATCCTTTAATTGGAAAATTATGAAACAAATGACAAGTGTAAAGAAGGTTTCAAACATATCATGCTAGAACAATGCCATTTTTTTTAAATTAAAAAAAATTTATTAAATTTTTTTTTTAAAGAAAATCCAATTTTCATTTAAGTCATGCAAACATTTATCACAATCTCATCAAATGTGTTCGGAAAGTGACTAAAAAAAACCAAAACAAGACTCCAATGAAATAAAATAAAAAAGAAAAACAAGCAAAAAAAAAATTTAAGAAAAACCAAATTTACATGCTAAACTCCAAGTAGCATGGATAAAAAGAAAGATTGAAGACTCTGCAGAAAATTGAATATGTTCTATTTCTGTAATTTGTTTGTAATTAAATTTGTTTTATTGTTTTGTTTTTAGGTTGTAAGTTTTATATTGTTTTGTTTTTAGGTTGTAATTAAATTTGTATTTTCTTGTTGGTTGTAATTTTAAATTTAATATTGGATTGTTTTATTATTTTTGTCAAAGAATAGTGGTTGTTTCAATATGGGAATTGGGCCAATTGTGATGTTTAAGGCCCAAATTTTTTAAAAATCAGATGGTCTTGAAGCTTAAATACACAAAAAAACCAAACTGGGCTTTACAGCAAGCCCAAACCGTGAGAACTGAAAACCGAACCGAAACCGGTAGATCCGGGTTGGTTCGGATTTTGGTATGAATTTTAAGCAAAATCGGTCCAAACTGAACCGATCTGCATTTTTTATTCAGGTTCCATATTTTAACAAAAATCGGTCCAAACCGGACCGTGCCCACGCCTACCCCAAACCTAGAAATGAACATTGTCCTTAATGTTTAAAAGTTAGCCACAAGCAATGTCATAATAACAAATGAAGATATTAAAGCAAATAAAAATCATAAAATAAAATAAAATAATTACAAAAAATAAAAATAAAAAACTAACTTAATATAAAACAACTAAACATAAAAGAAAACAAAGAATTTCCAAATTGCAAATTTAATATTTATTATTATTAGCAAAAAAAATAATACCAACCCAAACTTAGAATTTTTAAGTTAAACTATTATTTTTTTAAATAAAATTTTATTTTAAAAACACACAAATATACAAGCAACTCAAGGATGACCAGTTAAGGGCCTCTGAAAACATAGTCAGGGGATCTGGGAAGGTTGGAGGGGTCACAATGGTCCCGCTTAAAACCCAAACTTCTTAGACACCGAAGGTGTCGCCTAAAGAACTCCTAGACACTGTATTGACGGAGACTCTCACTAGAGTTACCAAAAGTCAACTCATATGAAAAATCTTTTTTAAAATTTTTTATGAAAAGAAACATAAACTTAAAAATAATAACAAAACAATTAAAGAGAAAGGATTGGAATGCCCCCCTTGAAGCGATTAGGTCGAGCATGGATGCATTTGGAGGTCGTGACTTCTCCTACTACTCCACACTTCATCTTTTTATGATTGAAGTTGCCTTCTCATTCCCTTTTTATTGAGCTATCTAAATTGCTATAACAAACACACACAACAACTTGAAAGAGAATTAAATGGATTAAGAAATAAAAACTAAAATGAAAAGGAAAATCAACACCATCCAATTCCATGCTTCAAAGTAACAAACATCAATGTGTTGTGTAAGCTGGGACTCAAATCCAGTTCTCATGCTTGTCAGGCAATTGTCCTTTTCCGTTGGACAACAAACACAACTTGTCCATTAACGTGATTAACTTTAAAACATGAAACTGTCTAGGAAAACATGAAAAGGAAAAATAAGAAAGTAAAACAAATAGGGAAAAAATAGAACCAAATTATGTTGCCAATCCTTGGCAACGGCGCCAAAAACTTGTTGTCGTCGGATCAGCTGAACCAAAATGGATTCAACTGCATCCTCAACTTGTGATACTCACAAGTGCATGAGCCGTTTGGTAGTATAGCATATTTAAGTGCAAGGTCGATCCCACGATGATTGATGATAGATTGATTCAATTCGATTCCTTGTACAAAACAGAAACGGAAACAAGATTTAATTGTAAAAACTACAAAGATTGAAAAGAAGAAAGAAAGAAAAATAACTAACTCAAGCAAATAAGTTCTCAAGTTCAATTTAGATTAACGGATTGATTCTAGTTAAAGTATGATTAAGTCATGGTGTCTGGTCCTAACCTTGTATTCCTAATTCCCTAATTTGATCATCTGTTGTCTAACCTAAAATATTGTTTCCATTGCTGAATTAAGCATAATGAATAAGAACAAAAACCATAATTGAAACTTGGAAACTAATCAAACTTGAAAACTTAAGAAAAGAATTTACATTACAAAGAAAAATAAATTACAACTAAGAAGCAAAAGGAAAACTAAGAGAATTTGAGGGAGAGAAGGGAGGGGAGCTCTAGAGAAGTATTTGAGAGCTCCCCCCCTTGGGGTGTGTTTACAAGCTTGGAGAAACTCACTATTTATAGGCCTAAGGGAAGTGAAAATCTGAATTAAGTATTGCTTCTACCTACAACACTCACTTCACCAACTTACCTAACACGCAATTGCATTTGAAAACAATTCCTCTTGTCTTTAAGCTTAGTGTTGCAGCTCCCACTTCATCTTCTTTTACTTCATTTGGCTGCTGCAAAACTCCACTTCAATTATAAGTATTGAATATGCTTCACCTAACCTCCCCACAATCAATAACACTTCATCATGCATAACAATGCATTGCAGTCAGCTTGTGGGCTAGTTTTAGGCTTGTTAATCCATTCATAAAATTCTGGAAAAATATGGATCTTGAAGCTTTTTGTCTTATCTTTCCAAGAATATGCAGCCCAACTCAAGGAAAAGTCGGAAAGACCTTCAAATGTCACTTTTGGCCCAGTAACGCAGATTCTGCCGATTTTTGACCTTAAGCTGCCAAAACTTGTATAACTTTCTCTAGAAGACTCGGAATCATGAACCGTAAAATTCTCCAGAAACTAGACTTCCGTATATTTCCAATGATGTATGGCTTATTATCTGGTTCTTCTTGAGCAAGTACAGTCCAATTCGTGAAGTTGATTGATCTGCAGATACCGTTTTGAGCTAACTTGTCTCCAAAATGCATTTAATGAGTCTCAAGCTTATTACACTGAAACAAACACAAAAGAAATTAAAAGCACAAGTTTAACTCAAAAACATAACCAAATCATAAGTTAGAAGTGTACAAAATGATATGTAATTATGCACCGATCACACGTTAAGGTCATTTTGAGATCTCTTAACTTTGAAAAAGGCATGCCAAACTCAAGTATTGAAGGATGCAACGGCTTCCAGAATGATACTTTTTTTGTCCTTCATATTCCTATAATCTCCTTGCAAGGTAGTTGGGCAATTCTTCCATTGCCAGTGCATGCATTCAATGCTTACAATCATGCCTGGGAAACCTCGAGGCTTGTCTTTTTGTAGAAGCCTTTGGAAGTCCCTAGGCACAGGTTTACGGAGGTGCCTACGTTTGTCCACGTTCGGGCCATGGCCGAGTTGTGAACCATGGTGGTGTTGGCTTGATCGATCGAGCATACCCACTGTCATGGCAACTTGATCATCATCTGCTTCCCACTCCCTTTCTTCTTCATCACGTTTGCACATTCTTTCTTTATTTTCTCGCTAGACCCTCTCCAACAACCTCCTCGTGTAAGACATTGAAAGTAGAATGTGTTTTGTAAAATCTGATAAATGAAAGGATAGAAAGGATAGAAAGGATATAAAGGATATTGATGATTGGTGTGAGTTGAGGCTGTGGTTTTATAAAACAATTTAGAAGACAGAGATGACACATGGCGCAATTATAGCAACTGAAAATCTTATCCAAAATCTGAGATGTGAAGTTTATAATAAATATGGACATGTGGCAACTGAAAATCTTATATGAAATCTAAGATGTGAATTTTATAATAAATATGGACATGTGACAACAACAAAAAATTTCGAAAATCTTATCCGAAAAATGATATGTGATTTTATAATAAATATTGGCACGTGGCAACCGAAAATCTTATCCAAATTAATTGTTTAAGTATAAAAAATAAAATAAATTTAAAATGAATAGTAATTGCCCTTTGCCCTGGCAATGGGTGGAACCCCAACAAAAAAATTGCAAGTGCATACACTATTTATGTGAATAGTAACAACCATTGCCTCCTCTTCCCCTTTACCATGACAAATGGATGGAAATGTTTTAAGTGCTAGGCAGACTCCTAGGCACTAGGCTGGTTCTCCTTTAAAATAAATAAATAAATCAATAAAGCTATACTCTTTAAATATATTATATTCAAAGGTATAGCCGAGCGGCTATAGCTTAGACCTTTTTTTAATTTTTTTTTAAATAAATAGTATCACCGCACGGCTAAACTCTTTAAATACACACTGGGGTCCTTTTAAAAAAAGAATTTTATTTTTTCCATGATTTTCGTTTATCGATAAGAGTAATTTCGAACATTATTCATTAGGATTAATGACCTAAATGGTCACCAAACTATTGCCCCAGTATCATTTTGGTTCACCAACTAAAATTTTCAATTCAAACGTCCTTAAACTTTTTATTTTGTACCAAAATGGTCCATCAGTTACAGATTTCGTGACTTCTGATCACGCGATGGTCACGTGACTGAGTTTTGAAGTGTATATACGACTTTTTGAGAAGCTAACAGAAAACTCCCGGGTTATTGATTTCAATGGTCCCCCCAACTATTGCTCCAGTATCATTTTGGTCCCCAAAACTCCCATTTTCTTCTTCTTCCTCCTCCCTCCCAACTGCCACTAAATTGTTGCAAGATTCACTGTTAGCAATTCAGCAAGTTTCAGTCTTTATGTCGTTTTGGTGCTCAAGATGCGCCAAATCCCTCAATCCCCATCCCCCGCAGCTCCCCAACCCCTCGGCATCAGTCACCTCCTTCAACCTTTCGCCGCCTCACTGTTGGACGAAGCTGTGGTTCCAATGGTGCTCAGGAGGATACTCACCTAAAAATACGATTTTGTCCCTCGATTTCACGGAATAATAAACAGACTTTGACAGATGGACCATCTTGGTACAAAATAAAAAGTTGAAGGACGTTTGAATTGAAAATTTTAGTTGGTGGACCAAAATGATACTGGGGCAATAGTTTGGGGACCATATAGGTCATTAACCCTTATTCATTATTATTAGGACATTACCCGGGTCTCCCCCTTTTGATTTTTTACTATTCTAGAATTATTATCCGTATAAAGAATTTAGTATTTTTTCACTTAATACTCGTATTATACACCTACATATGTATTTATCAATAATACTTATGTTTTTCGTACACATCTTAAAGGTTTGGTAAAATACATGTTTTTATAAAAAGTAAACATACAATACACTTATTGGACACGTAAGTACATATTTTTCATGTTTAATACACATGTTTGTTTTTTTAAAATTTCAATAATACACACAAAAATCACGTATTATACACATAACTTTCACATATTATTGAATAAAAATAGTATATATTTAAATATTTAAATAAATTATAGTAAAATATTTTATAGTGGCCGACCTTTTCTACTAGAACTTGCCAAAATTATAATTTTTTAATAAATAGTACAACCGCACGGCTATACTAGGGTTTTTCCTTAATTTTTTTAAATAAATAATATAGCCGCATGACTATACTTTTGAAATATAATATATTAAAAGAGTATAGCGGCGCGGTTATAGTTTTTTTTTTAAAACCAAAAAAGGGCGGCCTAAGTGCTGGGTGGGTCCCCTTTTTTATTATTTATATAATAAATATATAGCCGCGCGGCCATACTTATGACCTTTTTTTATATTTTAATTTTTTAGTAAACAGTATAGCCTGCGCCTATACTATTTTTAAATATATTATATTCAAAAGCCCATCCTCAGCTAGAATTCCTGATATATGAACTTCCAATTGCTAAATTGTACAACCCAAATTTGAACCCACATTCTGGTCCTTACCAATTGCTGCTAATACGATTTCCTCAAACTTTAACTTCTATCCTCTCATTGCATTTGAAGACCAAACAATAGATTTACCAAAAGAAAGAGAAAGAGAAGTATGATCCCCTGCTTCTTAGCCAAAATTGATTATCTTTATCTATTTTCTTGCTTTCGTAGGAAGGAAGGGTAAAAGCATCCCAACCCATAATTTCTCACTCTGTAAACCAACACTTTTACAAAGCATAAACTCCCAGATCCATAATTTCTACTATATAAACAAAATTAAAGCCGGGAGTTCAAATAAGCAAATAAACACATTCTACCAATTTTGAAGTTAATGAGCATACATAAACTCATAAGTCGGCAAATTTCTTACTCTGTTTTTTGTTTATATAACATGAGAACCAAACAATAGACTCACAAGGGTACAACGGTCAAACAAAACTAAATAGAAGATTTTTTTTTTTTGGAAGAAACAAAACTCTTCCTAACTTACCGTTGTACCCTTGCGAGTCTGTCATTTGCTTTATATATTAAATTAAGCAAGAATATTGTTTATATTAAAGAGAGAAAAAAAAGAACACTAATTAGCGCCTTCCAGCGGATCAAAGCCCATACAAAATGAATAAACAACTGCAATAATAACGGTGCTAAATAATACACGGACGCCCAATCCCACACATCCTTGAACCGCGTATCAAACACGACCAATCAAATCATCGTCCTCCCAAACGATAACTCGCTCAAACACCGGGGCTCACTAAATGCACCCAATCACCCACTTCCACTTAATTGACGCTGTAACCCGCCGAGGACCGCGCGTGGGAAACCTGAGGAACTATAAAATTCAGATATCGTTGTTTTTTTGCAAATCCCAGCTTTACAAAATATTGGGCATATTTGCTTTTCTGCTTCCCACACTCTGCTAGGGTTTTCAGAGTCGCCGCTTCTCTTTCCTTCTTCTTCTTCTTCTTCTACTTGGTCTTCGTTTTCTTTTTTGACTCGGATTCATCACTCATTCGCTGTCTCGCCGAGTCCACTCATCAACTCGGTAAGTTTTCTTAAATCTCAATCTCTGTTTTATATAACATTTGCTGGCACTCTGATTGCAGTTTTGTCGGTCTGATCTGAAATCCTTGATCCGCGATTTGTTATTGTTTTTTGCTTAGTTTGTTCAATTTTGATCTTGGGATCAGCGAGTTATTGATTGATTCGGTAAGTGTTTGATGCGTGATCAATTTGAATTTCAAATTATGTTTAGGAAAGTGAAGGAGTCGATAGTTTTGAATATCCGATTGTTTTTGGGTATAATTAGATAGGTAATCCGTACGCTCAGTGTGTGATAATTTTGACTGGTAACTACTACTGTTGCTAGTTTCACTTCCACTAAGTTGGGAAGCATTCTCAGACTGAATTGCAATAAGAAATTATGTACTTAATGACTTATTAGTTATGTTTTTGTCAGTCAAGGAAACTTGGGTTTTGTGAGGATTAGTAAAGGGTGCTTTTTTTATTTATCATTATGAGCAGTTGGTTTTCCAAGTTATGATTTAATATGGGATTGATTCCAATGTTAATTGGAGTCTTGTAGTTGTAGATATAGCTGATTAATGAAGACATAAGTTAATTGGGTATCGATGATTTGTTGTCCCGTCAATAAATTGTCAATGAATTCTGATAAATAAGCTGCAATACTTTGTGATTTTTTTTTTGGATTATTATGATTTTTTTCCGGCATTAATCTTCTTTATGCTCAACCCTGATGCCCTCTCCCTCTGTCTCTCTCTATCTATCTCTGCACCTCTATCTCCCTCTCTCTTAAAGCTCTGTTCCTCGGAGTTATTGTTATGGCTGTTTCTGATTGTACTTGTCTTAATTGTATGAATGAAATTACTCATTGAGTAGCAGTATGGATGATTTTTGTTGGTTTCAAGTTTTATTTCTTTAGCCCTAAATGCATTCCTCCGTTATTTAAAGAATTCTATATTGTTCAGTGCTACTTGGTTAGTGCATACATGATTACAATTTGTTTTGGACAAGATATGTAGAGCTTTGGTACTATTAATAATTTAATTGGTTTATTGATTTCAGCTTCAAATGGCGATGGAAGTTACCCAGATTCTTTTAAATGCACAAGCAGTGGATGGGAATGTACGCAAGCATGCAGAAGAAAACCTTAGACAATTTCAAGAACAAAATCTTCCAAGTTTCTTGCTCTCTCTTGCTGGAGAATTGGCAAATGATGATAAGCCTGTTGAGAGTCGTAAATTAGCAGGTTTGATCCTTAAGAATGCTTTGGATGCCAAAGAACAACATAGGAAGTTCGAGCTTGGACAAAGATGGTTGTCCTTAGACCCATCTGTGAAGGCCCAGATCAAAGCTTGTTTGTTAAAGACCCTTTCTTCTCCTGCCCATGATGCTCGATCAACTGCATCTCAAGTCGTTGCAAAGCTAGCAGGGATTGAGTTGCCTCTTAAACAGTGGCCTGAACTGATCGAAGCTCTATTGTCAAATAATAATCAACTTCCAGCCCATACTAGACAAGCAACTCTTGAAACTCTTGGATACATATGCGAGGAAGTCTCCCCGGATGTGGTAGAGCAGGATCAAGTGAATAAAATGCTTACCGCTGTAGTTCAGGGCATGAACTCTTCTGAGACTAATAATGATGTCAGGCTTGCAGCCACAAGAGCTTTGCATAATGCCTTGGGTTTTGCTCAGGCAAATTTCTCAAATGATATGGAGCGTGATTATATAGTGAGAGTTGTATGTGAGGCTACTCTTTCCCCCGAAGTAAAGATTCGACAGGCAGCCTTTGAGTGCCTTGTTTCTATATCTTCGACCTATTATGAAAAGTTGGCTCCGTACATCCAAGATATTTTTAGCATTACTGCTAAGGCTGTGAAGGAAGATGAGGAACCTGTTGCACTACAGGCCATCGAGTTCTGGAGTTCAATTTGTGATGAAGAGATTGACATTTTAGAAGAATATGGCGGTGATTTTACTGGGGATTCTGTTATTCCGTGCTATTATTTTATTAAGCAAGCACTTCCTGCTCTGATCCCTTTATTATTGGAGACTCTTCTTAAGCAAGAAGAGGATCAGGATCAGGATGAAGTGGCCTGGAATGTTGCAATGGCAGGTGGAACTTGCTTGGGCTTGGTAGCACGGACAGTTGGCGATGATGTTGTTCCACTTGTAATGCCATTTATTGAGGAGAACATTACAAAACCAGATTGGAGGCAGAGAGAGGCAGCCACCTATGCGTTTGGTTCTATTTTGGAAGGCCCATCCCCTGACAAGCTCATGCCTCTGGTTAATGTTGCTCTGAATTTTATGCTGAATGCTTTGATGAAAGATCCAAATAACCATGTGAAAGACACTACCGGATGGACTCTTGGAAGAATATTTGAATTTCTCCATGGTTCAACTCTGGAGACACCCATAATTACCCAAGCAAATTGTCAACAGATCATCACAGTTCTTCTTCAGAGCATGAAAGATGTCCCAAATGTTGCTGAGAAGGCATGTGCTGCTCTCTATTTTCTGGCCCAGGGTTTTGAGGATGCTGGACCTTCTTCCTCCCCACTGGCTCCTTTTTTCCAGGATATCATCCAGGCCCTTCTCGATGCCACTCACCGAGAAGATGCTGGAGAATCCCGCCTGCGAACTGCAGCCTACGAAGCTCTGAATGAAGTTGTAAGGTGTTCCACTGATGACACTGCTCCAATGGTGATGCAATTAGTTCCTCTCATTATGATGGAACTCCACCAGACTCTTGAGGCACAAAAGCTTTCATCTGATGAGAGGGAGAAGCAGAATGAATTACAAGGCCTTCTTTGTGGTTGCTTGCAGGTCATTATACAGAAGCTTGGGTCATCTGAACCAACAAAATATGTCTTCTTGCAATATGCTGACCAGATGATGGGCCTGTTCTTGAGAGTATTTGCTTGTAAAAGTGCCACAGCTCATGAGGAGGCTATGCTTGCAATTGGAGCTCTTGTCTATTCAACAGGCGCTGATTTTGTTAAGTACATGACTGAGTTTTATAAATACTTGGAAATGGGTCTCCAGAATTTTGAGGATTACCAGGTTTGTGCCATCACAGTTGGTGTGGTGGGGGATATATGCCGGGCTTTAGAGGATAAAATATTGCCTTTTTGTGATGGGATAATGACTCAGCTCCTCAAGGATTTGTCGAGCAACCAGTTGCACCGCTCTGTGAAGCCTCCCATATTTTCATGCTTTGGTGACCTAGCTTTGGCAATTGGGGAGAATTTTGAGAAGTATTTGATGTATGCCATGCCCATGCTTCAGAGTGCGGCAGAGCTATCTGCCCATACATCCGGAGTTGATGATGATATGATAGAGTACACAAATACATTGAGAAATGGAATTATGGAGGCATACTCTGGCATCTTGCAAGGATTTAAGGGCTCTGCAAAGACCCATTTATTGATGCCTTATGCACCTCATGTTCTTCAGTTCTTGGATAGTTTATACATAGAGAAGGACATGTAAGACCTCTGGAACCTTTAATTTATGGTTGTTTTCTTTCTGCTTTTGTTCCTACTAGTTCTAGTATTTCTGATTTTTTTATTTGCTTCTTTCAGGGATGATTTCGTGATAAAAACTGCCATCGGGCTCCTTGGAGATCTAGCTGATACACTGGGTAGTGCTGTTGGTTCATTAATTCAGCAATCTGTGTCAGCCAGAGACTTTCTAAATGAATGTCTCACGTCAGATGATCCTTCGATTAAGGAAGCTGCTGAATGGGTCAAGATAGCTATCAGCCGGGCAACTAATTTTTGAGGCTGCTGCTGTTTAGTATATTCTTGTTCTTACATGCATTTGGTGTCTTGAGTTGGGGTCAGGTCTGGGATTGCATATCATGAGTCGGGTCATCACCATTTTTGGGCTGATATGTTTGCTTCAACGGCAGTCAGTATACCAAATCAGCATCGGGGAGTCAGTTTTTTCTGGTTATTTTTTAATTTTATTGCTTGCATTGCATCGGAGGAAGTTGGTGGTGATGACCCCTGTGTCTCTGCTATCTTGGCAGAAAGAGATGAATAGAAAAAAGAGAAACTGGTCCAATGGTGTTGGAGGAATGAGATATAGAAATACACCCGCGAGTACCCGTTTCATATGTCTGAAGTTGATGGTGGTGGAGGTTTTTGGTTCAGGAGTCGCCGAGTCGGGGCCCTTCAGCAGCAGTTCTGTAAAGTCTGCATTCTCTCTCCCCCTCTATATCTTTTGGCCTTCTTTTTCTTTCCTTCACCAGAATTTGGTGTCTAAAAAAGTATTTGCATTGTTACATCATATGTCAAAATTGTGATAGAGTTTGGTCTCTGCCTTTTTTGTAGTCAGTCATCCCTGTATACTTGCTCGTTATGTAGGATTGGTGACGTCATCCGCATAATATTTGGGCAATATTCATGCATATTATTTAGTCATATTTCATATCATTGTTGTACTCACAGGAATTTTTCATTTTGTCAGGCAAATGTTCCAATCTCATGCATTTTTATTTAAAATCTTATGCTGCCGTTGTTTGTGGTTGGTTGGTTGGGCTTTTTGTATATATATAGCCTATAGCCCATCCCTTGTGTTTCTTTTTGCCCTTGGTCATTTGGGTTGCACCAGATTAGGTCGTCAAGTCCGGGCCTTTTTATTGCCTTGATTTGTCAAACATAAGATTTTATTAAATCTATTAAATCGTCTTATGATATTAATCCTTTTATTTGTTCTTGCATATTTATGAGTAATGTCTTCTTCCCCAATTCTCATGCCTCCCTTGGTTTGGCAAGGTGCTTTTGTCAGAGTAAGTAGAAATGAAAACACATGCTTTGTATAGCCCTTGGGGTTAGCCCAGGTGGCGAAATAGGTCCGGGTTCTGGGTTCTGTGTTTGATTCTCTTTTTTGGGTTCTGTGTTTGATTCTCTTTAGAAAAAAAAAAACGTTAGTACAATTACATTATACACATTCAGACCTGCGAAAATATATCATACGCATTAATACACAACAAATTGGGTAAAACGATCATTCTCTCCCTTCACACACGATTTCAACGAGATATTTTTAGATACAATTATATTTGTTTATTGGTTTTAATTGATAATATCACAAAAATAAATTTGATGACGCGACTTAAAAATGTCAAAAATACTCAGTCGACGTAAGATGTTAAAAATACTCAGTCGACGTATAGAATGTCAAAAATACTCAGTCGACATTAAACGACACAGCAGCCAGCCTGGGCCATTTTATAGTTATAAAAATCAAGAGGACCGAATAGTAAAAGCCCAGTCCCAAAAATCCGATAATCGTAGAGAAGAGAGCCTCTCTCTCTCTCTCTCCTCTCTCGCGCCCTGTGGCTGTGGACAGTGGAGCACATACACACGCGCCCACACCGTAAACCCATTTCCGTCACTCTCTCTCCCTCGCTCTCTTCTGTAGAACAACCACAAACCACCATTTCCCAAACCCTAACCAGAACTCCAAGATTCCTTCAATGGCGATCGCATCTCCGTCCGCTCCAAGCTTCTCCGCCTCCTTCTGCCGTATTCGCACCGAGACACCCTCAACCTTCACTCGCGTCCCGTCCATTTTCACTCACCGAGCCAAGCCTCGCCCACTGACTCGCCGACTCGCCCTCAGCGCTCGGTTCAACAAGTCAACTTCTTCCGATGCCGGAGGCTCAGTCTCGCCGGACAACGGTGAGCCGGAAAACGTTGAGCCGGACGACAGTGAACTTCAGTACGAGCTCTTCCACGGCTTCTCGCCCCAGCGTTGTCGGAAAGGATCTCCGGTGTTCGTCACGCTACCTTTGGACACCGTCGGCCCACTGGGCCTGCTGCGGAGGCCCAGGGCTATGGTTCAGTCGCTTAAGGCCCTCGCGGCGGCCGGAGTCGAAGGCGTGGTCATGGAGGTGTGGTGGGGCCTGGTGGAGAGGGATCAGCCTATGCTTTACAATTGGGAAGGCTACTTGGAGATCGTCGCTCTGGCTCGACGCTGCGGATTGAAGGTTCGTGCTGTCTTGGCGTTTCATCAGTGTGGCACTGGGCCGGAGGACCCTCATTGGTTAGTTTTCTTTGATTCTTTTAGGTTTTAATTTATTTAATTCAATCTTTGATTCTAATAAATTGACCAATGGTCTTTTTTGGATTAGTTTAGGTCTTGCGTTTTCTTTATTTGGACTGGGTTAAGAAATATTGTAGCTGGTTCTTTTGTTTTACTTTGGCGTTTTCTTGTTTAAAGAATTCTCTAATGTTTCTTAATGGCTTGAAGTACATATAGGAACCTGCAATCCAAAGATAGGATCTTTGATTACCAGTCTTGTAATAGCTAGTGAAGCATGTTTACTCTGACATTTTGGTTCTCCATAGGTTTCATGGACTCTTTTATTAGTTCCATTACCTTGACAATGTTTTTTGACCTAAGTTGAGGCTTGAGGGTATTTGGTTGTTCATGGTAATAAAAACTAGAAAAATGTAAATGGACTAGAACTTCAAATTCTGTCGCACAGTTTTATTCTCGTATCATTCAGATTTGGATACAAAATGAATCATTTGCCACTCTACAAGGGTTCATTGATTTAAAGCAAGTTTATGGTGGCAATCTTTTTATCTTTATATATAACGTGCCTCCCATATAATAGATGATCTAAAGTAGAAAGTAACAAAAGGTTTAATAATGATTTGAATATTGGGATTTACCATTTAAGTCTAAATATCATAAGCAATTCCCCTGGTATGCCTTGAGTATCTTTATAATGGATAATGTAATTACTACTTGGGGACATATAGATTTATTTCAAAGGCAGCAATTAAGACCTGTTGGCTGATGTGCCTCTCCTGTTCTCACTAACTATGGAGGAACTTTATTTTATTCTGACATTTTATAGGACTTCATTTGTTTTTTACATGTTCTACTTTAGTCAATATTGTCCTGTATCCAATGCATACCTTTTGTACATTTACAAAATATGTTCTAGTATGTGCTTTTTATCTGATGACTTGAACATCTCCTTCATAACTTCTAAAGTGAATTTTTTTAGAGATTGAGTTGTGGGATTCTAGATGATCTGGCCAACCGTGATTTCATAGTGGTGGCATTAATGATTTAAGTTTTTCATGAATGTTATCTGTTAGCTTGTTTAAAACCTACCTCAGCTAAATCCTTTCCCTTCGTGCATTGAAGGATTCCTCTTCCTCTGTGGGTACTTGACGAGATTGATAAAGATCCAGATTTAGCATATTCTGACAGATTTGGAAGAAGAAATATGGAATACGTTTCACTCGGGTGTGATATGCTTCCTGTTTTGCTGGGACGTTCACCTCTCCAAGCATATGCAGATTTTATGAGGAACTTCAGAGACACTTTTAGGCCTTTTCTTGGTGTTGTCATAACAGTAAGTTATACGAAATGATAGTTGAGCGCATTAAGGTTGTGTTCATATTGATATAATCCTAAATAACAAAAATAACTGCTCTCTCCTTGCAGCGCATTCAAGTTGGGATGGGTCCTGCTGGTGAATTAAGATACCCTTCTTGTCCTACCCAGAAACTAACATGGGCTTGGCGATCTCGTGAGCTTGGAGAGTTTCAGTGCTATGACAAGGTATGAAGAAATTTTAAACTTAATTTACTAGCTAATAGTTGGATTTCTGCCTGTGCCTGAATGAGGCTGCACTGGTGACCGTCTTTGCTACTCTTTTATCCTGATAATTATATTAGTTGTCCCTGTATTGATTTCATTTTGTCTTCAATTCCCTGGCCAGTATATGCTTGCGTCTCTCAATGCATGTGCAAGAGCCATTGGGATGCCTGAATGGGGAAATGGGGGCCCTATTGGTGCTGGCAATTTGATGCAGAATCTTGAACAGACAGATTTCTTCAAAAGTCATCATGGATCCTGGACTACACCATATGGTAATTTTTTTCTTGAATGGTACTCAGGAATGCTGCTTCTGCATGGCGAAAGGATATGCAGGGAGGCTGAGACCATTTTCCGGGGCACAGAAGCTAGTACGTCAGTAAAAGTAGCTGGGATCCACTGGCATTATCGCACTCAGTCTCATCCATCAGAGATAACAGCTGGCTATTACAATACCAGACTAAGAGATGGATATTTACCAATTGCTCGCATGTTGGCTAAGTATGGATTTACTTTGTGCTGCTCATGTTTTGAATTGCAAGATCTGGAAGAACAGCGGACAAATCCAGTCGGTAGCCCAGAAGGCCTTCTCAGACAGCTGCTCTCAGCTGCTCGGGTGTGTGATATACCCCTAGAAGGTGAAACTTCCACAACCAGTTTGGACCATCAATCGTTTCAACAGGTGGTAAGGATGTCAAAGTTTTACTCATATGGTCTAGAGAAGCCCTCTTTTTCGTTCAACTTTGTGAGGATGGACAAGAAGATGTTTGAATATCATAATTGGATTCGTTTCAATCGTTTTGTGAGGCAAATGTCTGATGCCAATGCTTTTCGAGCCAAGCTAGAGGTTGATGCAATGCCTGATACACGTCGGTCTCCCACTTCCATTTCGGACGTTGCAAAATTTGGAATGGGTTCTACATATTGTTAGGAATCGAACATTCCCTGCTTACACAGAGTTCATTTACCCATTTGATGTGAATACGTACATAACATGATTGCCTCTGATCTACTACTGCTGTGAGATGTGTAGTCATTAAGTAATGCCTCGTTTTTCCAGTCGACGATTCTCATAAGCATCTTCTTCTGCAGAGAGTTATTACAATGTGTTGTAAATTTGTAATACATCATCGCCTTCCTCATATTTTTAGAATGGTTGGCTTATCCTCAACTGTAGTTGTAATTCAAAAATTAAAAATAAAAAACATATTATCTTCTCCTCTTGGTTTTACTTGAAGCTGATAATTACTGTGATATTTGGCTTATCCACACCGGTAAATTACTAAGCTAATAATGATCCAACTCCTGTTTTTGGAGCCAAAATGCTGGAACCTGTAGCCCCTGATTAGAATGGTATTTGCTTCAACGCTAAGACTTCATATGGTTTGCTAGTTTTTCTGTTTCCCCAATAAGCACAAAAGCTTATAACTCTTTATTTATTCACATATTATGTCTGTCATTTTCAAATAATTTGTGATGTATTAATATATTTTAGCCTTATGGTCCAAAGGGTACCAAATAAATTCAAATAAATTTTAAAATTCTTGATCCCAAACAGCTCATAACAATTTTTTTTATAAAAAGCATCAACTCTTGGATTGCAACATGAATTCATGAATAACATGATGATGGTGACTGGTACATATATGCCCCAGCACCTGAGAAGGATGACATGATCATCATCAAAATTGACTGCCCCACTCTCCTCCCATCCCCATACTAAAAACACCATGGATTTTAATATTCTTCAGGCCCCCCACTGTCCTTTCTCATTAGATGGTGAGGACAAATGTTGGTCATTTGATGAAAAAAAAGTAGGGCAGGGTGAAAATCTTGAAGCCCCTTCTCTCCCCATGGACCTCAAAAATCCCATTATTCAGAGAAAAAGTTAAACACAGAAGCATGCATAATATGCATTGTGGTTTGCCCACTTTTGTTGATGTGATTTTCATCATCCTAATTGGATCAATTCAAACAAAAGTCAGCTTTGAAACGTTTCATTTCAATCAAATACATCATCAAAACCACATGGAATTCAATGGAAATATTGTGCTGCTGCTGCCGACAGTAGAGAACAGCAGGGTTTGATTTGAGAGATGAGAGTTGTGTGGTCAAGTTTAAAAGGGTTTTCTTCTTTTTGTGGCCTTGAGAAAATGCAATCTGCCCATCACCACACAAGAAAAGAAGAACAAAAAAAGTTGGATTGAGAATATGCAGAAGAGAAGTTGCTGCTTTGATAAAGTAAGCATGCAAGATTAACAGTAACATCTACAATCTTATGATCTGCAGGGCTTATCTATAGTTTGACCATATGAATAGCCTTAGGTCATCTCCAGTCATGACCATAGGTCAAATATAACCCTAAAATAATGCAAAATCCATCTTCAATCCTGGGGTAAAAAAAAACTTGGGCAAATTTGGAGGGCCACATTTAGCCCTTTAGCTCTCCAACCAGGCCACTTGTAGCATAGCTTTGGCCTATGCCAAAAATTTTTGTGGGCCCAGTACATGTGCTTTTCAAGAAGAGAAAGTATCGTGCGTGGGTAAGAGCACGAAACATCTCGTGCTACTGCAAATCTAACAACCAATATTAAGGACACACTAATGTCATTGATCATGTTAGCTAGCCGTTAGTTTTTTTTTTAATGTTTAAAATTCGTTTTGTTTTATATATATATATAATTGATTTCTAACCATCGGAGGTCAGAACTATTGATTGAAAAGTTACTTTTTAAAAAATTATTTAAAACCTTTTAAAATGTTTTAAATTCATTTTGTTTAAAAAATTGGTTATAACCATTGGAGGTCAGAACTATTGAAATGCATATAATATTTTTTTTTAAAAATTTTCCTTCGTTGGCTTTATTATTATTATTATTTTTAAAAAAAAATTTAAAAACTTAAAATAGGTCTATAAATACCTCAAAAAATTTCTCACTCATTTCATTCCACATTTCTTACAAATTCTATCAGATTCTCTACTTATTCACAACTTTCCACTCTTTCTTTTTGTCAAAAATTTTCCACACTCATTTCATCCAAACATTTCCTACAAATTTATTTTCTTTACTTATTTTGTTATTCACGTTGTTTGAAAAATGTCTCGGACTTTGAAGGGACGAAATGGTCACGAATGGAAGATGAACATCTTTGCAAGGCTTTCATAAAAGTCTCCGAAGATAGCGTTGTGGGTTCTAACCAAAAAAGCACTGGGCTTTGGGAACGCATCTCACAAAAATACAGAGTCTACGGAAGGCATCATCAATCCTTCCATTTACAAAGAAAGGAGATGAAGTTGTGAGATATTAAATAAAAAACACTCCATTTATTGACATTTGAAGATGAAGATAAGAGATGCCACGTCGACAAAAATCTAATTGAAAATCTGGATAGTTGCTCCTAGACCGACACATGTCACTCGAAAATCATATCCAAAAAGTTATTAAGATTCTTTCAGGATAAGATGTGCCACGTGGACACAAAATCTTATCAGAAATCTTGTTAAACGCTTATCAACGTACACATGTCATATATGGAATATTGTCTCTAAATAGTAGTTTAATTAAATTAAACAATACATAGTTGTGGAATGTATGAGTGTTGTACCATATTTTTTCTCAAAATAATAAAATATGAAGGGCCCTAAAATATAGCCACGCATGGCTGGAGTTGGGAACTATATGCACAATTTTGAATCTTTTCTTTCTAATTCAACTAATGTTGAGCTCGATAAATCAGAGCTGGACCATTATTTGGAAGAGTCTCTTTTTTATATATTATCATGGTGGAGAACAAATGGCATCAAATATCCTACTTTGCATGATATTGCTAGAGATTTTTTGGCCATTCCTGTGTCCATAGTTGCTTCAGAGTCGGCACTTAGCACTAGTGGAAGAATTATAAGCCCCCATCGTAATCGACTTCATTCAAAAACTGTGGAGGCCTTGATGTGTGCTCGAGATTGGCTATGAAATGAGATAAAAGGTACTGAAAATATGTTATATAAATTTACTATTAAATGTAATTGTTACTTAGTATTTTCTAATTATTCACGTTTATTGTGAATAGGTTCAAACTCTACAGCATTGTCCCAGGGCTGCACATCTGATAATGATGTTGAGAATGAGGTAAAATACAAATTATATTATATAATTGATAATGATGTTTAATATTCTACTCTACATGATTATAAAATTTATATTTTGTTTTATTTGTGTCAGGGATCTTACACTGAAGAAGTTGAAAACATCACTTTGTGCGATTGAGATGTGTGATGACTACCTCTATAATGATGAACATGTCTTGGACATGTAATTTTGATATATATTAATTTTTTTTTATGTAGTCTAGATTTTTAGTTAATAACAATTGAATTGACACATATGTTTGCGCTTATAGTGTTTTTTTCTCGTTCAACAAAGGATTTTTTTATTGGTTTTTCTTCAATAATAGGGCGGGTAGGGGAACCCGTTCCCCAATGAAGGCGGGGATGGGGAATCCCCACTTAGAATATTGCGGGTATGAATGCAAGGGTGGGGGAAAAATGCTTAACGAGGATGGGGATGGGAATGACATACCCTTCCCCGATTCGACCTATTGTCATCCCTACTTCCGGACCAACACGTGTCACTCGAAAATTATATCCGAAAAATTATTAAGATTCCTTCAAGATAAGACGTGTCACGTGGACACAAAATCTTATTAGAAATCTTGTTAAATGCTTATCAACGTACACATGTCATATATGGAATATTGTTTCTAAATAGTAGTTTAATTAAATTAAACAATACATAATTGTGGAATGTATGAGTGTTGTACCATATTTTTTCTCAAAATAATAAAATATGAAGGGCCCTAAATATAGCCATGCATGGCTGGAGATGGAGAAATTTATCCCTACACTATTATTTAAAAAATTAATATTTTGAAAGGCTAAATTTATAACTTTGGACTATATTTAGCCATATAACTGAAGATGTCCTTATTTTATGCATTCCCCCAAAAGTTGATAAAACAGGACAAAAAGCTAAATAAGGGCACACAAACAGATGATAGGGCTCATTTCAATTGTGCTTCCAAGCCTCCCATAGTGTTTCAGCTGTTTTCTGATTGTGGAGAAGCACATAATATTTACATTGGCATGATGTGGTCCACCCAAAGACTGACCAATTCAATGTACATTTACTTTATAAGATTCACTTAATCTAACCCTAGCTTCAAATGCTTTGACATTGATTTCATTTGTTGGCTACGTAGAGAATGAGTATGAAATGTGTTTGAAGATTAAAAGCGTATTAGTCACTGTATTTTGAGATTGCTTTTAGAAATGCTAGCTAAAAGCGTTTTATGACAATTAAAAGCGCTCTATCAACATTATTGAGAGAAAATTTTTTAAAATGCTTGCTTATGGCTCATAGTTTTGTTTTCTAGTGTTTTTTTGCTAGGTGCTTCTCTAGGAAACACTTCAATTTTTAATAAAAATATTGACGTTCTAATAAAAATACTTTTTCTAAAAGTGCTTACGAGTAAAAGTCCTTCCTATCGAAATAATCCCATACGAGCCCTAAATATGTTGCTGATAAGACTTCCCTCTCGACTAAAGAGTGAAGTAAAAAGCCCTAGTTTTCGTAGCTATATATCCCTATTAAACAGGAGCTTTTATATGTTCAAGTCTTTCTCCCCCAAATATTATAATTGGTAAAATAGGAATTAAGTTTCTACAACCAAAGTGGTACCTGTTCCCTCATAATATTGTGTAGCCGACAAGTGCTGCTTGGTAAAAGGAACACTTAGAGAAAAAAAGAAAAAGAAGAAGAAACCCACTATAATTTGATACTTTGAATCAGTTTTGAGATAAGTGACATATCCTACAACCCACAACACAAAATATATATGGAGTTTGAGCCATGCAAGCATCACTTTTGTTTCTATCCATAAATTTTTTTCTTTTTCTTTCTATTTTTTTTTTAGGTGCAAGTCCATATCCATTTTGGTGTCTTAAAAGTTTAAGCTATAATGACAGAGATTAGTCATGCTAGTGTGGTTTGACTTTGTAGCAATTGCGCACACACAAAAAAACTCACTACCATTCAAAGCTTTTGAGTAAGTACTGTTGCACCATGAAATAGTAGCCCTAGCTCCTTCTCCTTCCAAACCATATAAAAGCAACAAAACCCTTGCCCCTTAAATCTCAACGTGCCTTGCCTTCTGAGAACAAAACACCACCATTTTTACAATTCACCATGGATACCAATATCAAAACCTGTCTTCTCCTTCTCTTGCTCTTTCTCGACGCTTCTTCAGGTGAAGAACATGAACATGATACTAATAATGTGTTATCAGTTAATTAATTTTGCTATATGATTTTAGAAAGCTCAAGTGTTACACATTTTATTTCCTGCAGGCAGCAGAGTGAAAGGCTTTAGACATGTTATAAATCCTGCAAATCCACCAAGCGAGGTAACTCGGTTACATTAATTTTACATGCATGAAAAAAATAATATATTTGTGGTAAATTTACATTTTTTTTGTTTGCTTCTTCCTTTTTCCTTCATTTTTGTGGGGTTTCTGCTAATTTGTGTTATGTTTTTGTGTTGAAGGTCATTGGTGACATGGAGATGAGAGAGCTCATTGCAGCTCATGCTATGTTGGACTATGAAAAGCCAATACCAAACCCAAGGCATGACAAAGGGAGGCCAGGTGGTGGTAAATAGTGAAAATCTGTCCTTCCATTTTCTTACTCTAATGTCACAGCAATCAATAAATGGTGCTCTGCCTATAAGGAGGGGATGTGAGGGGCTATCAGATCATTATATCATAAGCACTATGGAATAAATAAAAAGGTTAAAAAAATTAGAAGAAATGTATAATTTCCTAAGTGGATAGAGTAACACAAATCATATATGTTCAATGCCAATTACCATGTAAAAATGGGTTATTGGTTGTGACAGAAAGGGTTGACATGGTGAGACCAAATGTATTGCTATTATTTCTTCCAAAGATTATTGACCTATGTTTTTATATCCCCTTGAGTCTTGATAAATTCCACTGCAATTACATTATGTCTGCCATTAATGAAACAAAGATATGACTTGCTGCAAAACACCAATTAGCTCATTGCTAAGATGCCAACCGACATGAAAGGCAAATCAATTATTAGGTTATCCAACCCAACATAACATCTTTGATTTGTTTTGTTTTCTTCGATGCAAACAATATTGGGGGAGGGGAGAATAGAACACCAAGGGTTCAGCCCCTTGCACCTAACAACTCAAATTTTAACCCCCTGAGTATAGAGGTAAGAAAGTTGTGTGATTTAGCAGCTTTGACATATGTTGAGCTGCTGGTATAATTATAAAGCTTACATGAAAGGTGGTAACAGCAAAGCAAGAGTCATCTTGCTCTTGCCAACCACATAGATTTCATGGTGAAGGCACAGTGAATAATAATTACTAATTAGCAGAAATTGTGCTGGGATGGCACTAAGCCTGGTAATGGGACTATAGTCTTCTTCAATATGAAGCTGTCAAAACTCAGAAAGTCAACTCTTGAGAAAGTTCTGGGATATAATGATTTGATGACCACCATTCATATGCATCACAGAATTTCTGTAAGCAAAATGGTGACATTTCCAACGCGTTATGACAATCCCATGGCCAAAAAACCAAAAGGAGAAACCACTGTTTGATAGAAAAGCAACCAAAGCTAAGCTGTAAAAGAAATTTGGCAAAACTAGAAACAGTGAAAATTTGATTGGACCAGTGAAAACATTCAAGTGTTCTACTCTTAACTGGGACAGTAAATAAAATGGATGCCATTGTATGCATGAGAAGAAAATACAAAATAAATTATAATAAGGAGAAAGGCAAGGCCAAAGGACATCTAATTTTCTGTTTCTTGGGAAATTGAGCATCTGGGGTTTTATTTTTTTCCAGGAAAGCTGTTGTGTTTGGGAAGTAGGCCTTTGTTATGATGTTAGCCGACAAGCTCAAGTTGTGCAAGCCAACATGGGATTGGAATCTTCATCATTTTTACAACTTTAAAAAAATTGCTTTGCAAGGGCCAGCATTATCAACATGAAACCCTTATGGAAGTGATTTTATTTTATACAGCAAAACAGGTGTCAGGAGCCAACTCAACTAATTAAACTATGATTAATCTTATCTTAGGACTGGGTCATTGTACTATATGTGAACTTTTGTGCCACCCCCAGAGGGCTCATGCTCATGAAAGATGTGAATTTTTAAGTTTAAGCAAATTCCAGTAGGCGTGTCAATCCTACAGGCTCCAGCAAAATTTATATTAAAAAAAAAGTTAGAATAAAAAATTCTGACAGAACAGGCAAACCTGTAACTTCTATTTTCACAGAGATCAATAACGCTGAAGTTCACAGCTAGCATTTCTTTCTAAAGCCCCTCTGTTTTAACTTTTTTAACCTAACAGATGCTTTCAAAATGATTTTGTTCCCCGTGTTACACGTAAGTTCTTCTCGAATATTTGGGCAAATAGAGCTTATAAACTGCTATAAGGAAACTATAAATGGAGTGATACCTAACATCTGAAAGTGACCCACAAATTAAAGGCATGAGTTGATTGAATAGTTAGATAGATCAAAAGGGAAGTGAATTCTAAAAGGTGAACAAAACCCACAAGCTACGTTGTATTTGTCTGTCACATTTCCACACTTAATGCTTGTTCTTGTGACACATAAAAGGAGATACAAAAGCTTTTGATGTTAAGGAATTTAAGTGCAGTTGACTTTGAGGTGGGGGATAATATTAATGGGGTATTGTAATTTTCACAATCATGTCACAATGCTTTTGTGCAAGGCTCATCATGACTTCCTCTTTTGGCTCCATTTCCTCCCACTCACCATAAAAAGCAGGCCATAGGGCTTCTCCTCCAAACACTGAAACTCAAACAACAGCAGTAAGCTAGGGAAAGAAAATTGAAAAAACCTAGCCAAGATGCTTCTTCAAGTCAAGATTTTCATCATCCTCTTCCTGCTCTTTGATTTGCCAATTTCAGGTAAGAAGTGGTTTGAGCATGCAAATCTCTTTAGTTCCAGATTTTCTGCAGCTGAGGTAGGAAAAATGAACCAAACCCTCTTCTTCTTTTTTGATTTACAGGCAGAGCTGACAACTTCAAGGATGGCATGGAGCTCACCTACTCAAGTGGTCATGAGGTAAAGCTATATACAAACGATGTAGAAGTTTCTTAGTGATTTTAGATGAATTAAATAATTAAACTTCTGCTTATTGATCTATATATGTAGGTGAATATTATTGAGATGATGAAAGGGAGAAAGCTGCTTCTTGCACTTGATGCAATGCTGGATTATCAGGAGCCAGGGGCCAATCCAGGGCATGAACCACGTAAAGGTGGAGGTAGAGGTCCTTGAATATCTAGATGTGATCACCTACTTTGCCGCCAAGCTATGAACTCTTGTGAAAACCTCAAGAGAGAGTGATGATGTGATGTGTTTCTGATCGTGAGTGAGTGAGTGAGAGAGAGAGAGTTTTTATATTTTCGGTGTGAAAACTGTGAATACCATGAATTTCTTTCTGGAATTAAATCTTAGAAATATATATATATATATATATATATATGTTGGAGATGTGAAACCTCTATCTATGTAGTGCAAGTCCTCTATATATCAATATATATATATATATATGCTTATCTTCATTAAACCTAGAATGCATATGAACAAAACATATGTTTTGCGGGTTGTAAGTAATTGCAGGTTCTAAAATGCTAAGACAGTGAGCAATCATGAATATCAAAGACAAAGAAAAGGTCATGCTGTGAGCTTCCTCTTCAACCAGAAGAGAGGAGACAGTTAATTAAAGTCACAAAACTAAGGAAATTAATCTTGTTCATTCAGCACAAGACTAAAATTTATGATGATGATGAATATGTAAGTTTTTAAGCAAATCCAAGATTGGGTGAAATTCATAAGAAATTTAAATTTAACTTCATGCTTAGCATTTTGGTAAGGAAAGGAATATCCAGTTGCCTGCAGAACATGAATATAGCAGACCCTTTCACATAAATATGCAAAAGCTGTATTCTCTTCAAGAATTAAAACCAGGGCAAAAGGAATAAACAAAAGAAAATAAAGGACAATATATTTCAAATAATTGTTCTTCTTTGCTCTCTCTCTGCAACTCTGCCAGTGACAAGGAAAGCACATATGATTTCAGGCTCCTTTCCAAATGGTTCATTTTCCTTCAGTCTTCCTTGAACTTTCCTTGCATGTTCCACAGCTGCTTCTGTTAAAACACAGGTTTTTCTTGCTTGGAGCCCTCCTGTTCGTGGTACCTTCAAGCTCAATGTGGACGGCTCTCGACGGGCTGCTTCTGGATGTATTGGTGCTGGAGGGGTCCTTCGAAATTCACTTGGAGAGTGGAATGGTGGTTTTGCTATTAATTTAGGGATAGGCCAGGTGCTGGAGGCTGAACTTTGGGGTCTTCTCTTTGGTTTGAAGCTTGCTGCTGATAGTAGAATGTCTAAACTCATCATTGAGATGGATTCTGCTATTGCAGTTCAACTAATCCAACAACACAATCTTCTCCTCCTTCATCTTCTTGCTGCTTTGGTGTCTAGTTGCGTGGGGATCCTAAACAAGTTTGAGAGTTATGAGATTTATCAAATTTATAGGGATAAGAACACTGTTGTAGACAGATTGGCTAATTGGAGTCATAACCTGGATCTGGGTTTGTATTTGCTTGATGAGGCTCCTGATTGGCTTGGCTCTGTGTTGGTGGATGACCTGTTGGGGTTGTCTAAACCTCGTATGATTTGTGTTGTTTAGTTTCTTTGGTTGTTGGGGGTTCTTACCCCTCCCTTGTTCACCCAAAAAAAAAAGGGATAAAAAAAAGTATAGTCCAGTTGTTCCATTATGGTATTTTTTTTATCAGTCTCAACATGCATATGTACTTCTGCAAAATCAGCACAAGAGAGAGAGAGAGAGAGAGAGAGAGAGAGAGAGAGTCCATCTAATAATAGAAAATAAAAATAGGAGACTGCATGTAGGTGCACATAGGTGAAGAAATTGAACCGAAAGTGCAGGCATTCCATTCCAAAGGAAAAACGAAGAAAAGATGGTTAGGTGAAACTAAAGGGCATGCCTCATTTTACTTTTGTTGTCTTTTCTCTCTTACCTGGAAATTAAGCTTTGTGAGTTTTGAGGGCACACCTTGTATTTTCACTTCACTTTTAATCTAATCTGATTATTAACCTTCTCTTATTGCATTAGTTCAATTTTCAAGTACTCAAAGTAGTAAAGTGTACAACTTTGTGATAAGTAAGCTATTGAGCCCTATGATTTTGCCTCCAGCAGCACCAACAACAAAACCTTCTTAATGGCTTAATGCATATTATTCTATAATTTGCTCCTATTATAACAGATAAATCGGAGGAAGTTGACGGAAAGAATCAATAACACAGAAATGGTCATATATAATTTGACGATTACACAATCTAAACAATCAAATTCCGGAAGAAAATTGATAAGTTAGATTGTAGTTCAAAAACGATTGCTAAGACTAAGAACATCTCCAACAGTAGTAACAAATAAAACTCTTCAAATTGAAGTTTGTTGACCTACGTGTCAATTTGAAAAGCCTTATTTGCTATTTGAATAATTTTTGCTCCAATAGACTCTTCAATTCAATTAATGCAGTATCATGGAAAAGAATGAAAACATGTGAAAAATATTTATGTATTTATTATATGAAAAGAAATAAATGCATGTTTTTAACATTTACAAGGTAGGTTTTATTTTTTCGAAGTAAAATTAAATGTTTGAAGAGCCAAAGTTAACTTATCGGTCCTAAAGAGAGCGAAAGAGGTAAGTTTGATGACTGAGGTTGAAGAAGCCGTTGGAGAGAGCTTTTTTGATGTGGCTCACCTATTTTAGAATTCCAAAGCTGTTAAAGAGGTTGTTGTAGATGCTCTAAAGTCGTAAAAGTTAAAAGAGTAAATTATAACTGCAAATTAAGTAGGCATGATTCTATTTATATTATACTAGCCGCTCCACCAGTGGTGGGTCTGTGCAAAGGGTAGGCTGGGTGCCTGCCCAGCCCAAATTTATAAAAAAAGAAAAGAAAAAAAGAAAAAACCTATATGGGTTATAAGCCCAGCCGAAAAATAAAAAGAATTAAAAACAAACCCTACCCATATGTTGCCCATCCATGTGGTCCCATCTTTTCTCTCATTCTCTTTGGCTATTAGACTTCCTCTCTCTCTCTCTCTCTCTCTCTCTCTCTCTCTCCCTCCTTTTTTTTTTTGGGGTCAAATTCTTCCTCTATTGGCTACATCTTCTCCTATCCTTTTGTCACCAACAAGGTATTATTCTCATTCTCTCCTTTGCTATATATATATATATATATTTAATTATAGTTTTAATTTAAAATTGAGTATTCTAGGGTTTAATTAGGGATGAATTATAATTTTGAGATTTTGTTGAAATTAATTAGGGCTTTGATTAGGGATGAATTATTCTAAAGCTTTGATTTGATATTTTGTTAAAATTGAGTATTCTAGGGTTTAATTATGGATGAATTAAAATTTTTGGTTTGGTTTTGTTGAGATGCTATTATGAGAATTTGTTTGATTTTTTATTGGTATGTTTGATTAAAATTCTTTATAAATATTATTCATAGGCTATATTTTATTATGTCGGATCACAATCGACGTAATTCTTTATAAATATTATCACAATCGGAATCCCAAGAAAACAAAGAATTTGTTGTTTTTTTTTAAAGAAAAAGAATGATGGGTCATCATCTAGTACATTGCCTTCTAGCACTTCTTTATCTACTCTAATATGTGATGAGCAAAATCTTCCTGAGTCTCCCATTGTCGAGCCTCTAGTTGAAAGAGTTGAATCTCAAAGAGTCGATGATAATCATGATTTTAATTTCAATTATCTTGAGCGTGATCTAGGATTACGTCGTTTAATGTGCAAATATTCGGTGAATGAACAAGATAATGTGCGAAGAGCATATATTCTTTTAGGACCATGTTAACCTGAGTTAGAAGATTATCCAAGCCACTTAGAAGGGCGGGACTTTCGTCGATTTAATCAAAAGTGGTTTGGCCAATTCACTTGGCTTGAGTATTCAGTTGCTAATAATAAGGTATTTTGTTTTCTTTGCTTCCTTTTTGACATGAATCAGTCACACCCAACCTTTATTGTTGATGGGTATCAAAAATGGAAGAGAATTGGTGGGAATCAATGTGCATTTCAACATCATGTAGGCAAGCTAAATTCACCACATCATCTTGCTATACAAAAGTGGATTAGCTTAAAAAACTCATCTCTTCATATTGAAAAAGTGATAGATAAGCAATCAAAGCAACAAGTGATGGACAATCAGTTGTGACTTACGACCACAATTGAGAGCATTAGGTATTTAGCAAATCAAGCATTGACTTTTCGAGGCCACGATGAATCCGTTGACTCATCTAACCGGGGCAATTTCATTAAAATAGTAAAGTCTTTTTGCAAGAATGAATATAGAAGTTGAGAAAGTTGTCCTAGATAAGGCTCCTCAAAATGCTCAGTGCATTTCCAATGTCATACAAAAACAAATCTTGCATATTTTTGCTACCAAGGTGAGGAAGACAATTTGTAGAGAATTTGGGAAGAACAAATTTTGTATTTTTGTTGATGAATCACTTGATGAATCCAATAAAGAACAATGGCTATTATTCTAAAATTTGTTGATTGTGATGGATTTATTCGTGAGTGCTTTTTCGATATTGTGAGTGTTTTAGACACTAATGCCTTGACTCTTAAAAATGACGCCTACGATAGCTTTTTTTTTTAAAATTTAAATTTATTTTAGAATTAAAAAGATAATGGGTAATTGTGTTCCATAAAAATAGGATTAATTATCTTATTTTTCTTTTAATTTTAATTTTTTTAATATGAAAAAGTGTGAAATTACCATATTATCCTCATTTAATTAATAATTTCAATTCTTAATGTTTGCATTAACCAAGGGCATTTTTTGGTATTTTGAATGTTTTACCATTCTCTGCCTTTTGCTTTATATATATACTAGCCTCTCTGCAAGCGCTTCCGAGCCTGCGAGAGGCTTTTTTGAAAAAAAATTTAAATTTATTTCAGAATTAAAAAAGATAATGGGTAGTTGTGTTCCATAAAAATAGGATCCATTATCTGATTTTTCTTTTAATTTTAATTTTTTTTAATACAAAAAAGTGTGAATTTATCATATTATCCTCATTTAATTAATAATTTAAATTCTTAATATTTGCATTAAACCAAAGGCATTTTTTGGTATTTTGAATGTTTCACCATTCTCTACCTTTTGCTTTATATATAGATATAGACATGATCACAATATAAATAACATGGTCCTTATATATATATATATATATATATTTTAAAAAGCACGGCCTTACACCAGTAACGCAGCGCCACGCGTCTGCTACAACGGTAACAATCATTTAATTTGCTTGCCTCCAGTAAGAAGCTGCCAACGGTGGGTCAAAGCCGATGTCGAAATTACTATTTTACCCCGCGCAAAAAAAAACTGAAACCAACCACCACCACCCCTCCTTCACACTTTGCCAGCACAGTCTAGAGAGACATCTGATCTGCATCTTCAATTATCTTCTCTCTCTCTCTCTCTCTCTCTCTCTCTCTCTCTCTCCTCCACAGTCGTCGGTCTCAGATAATTAAATCCACTCCACACTAATCAGCTTGTTGAGCATGGTAGCAAGTTCTAATCCTTTAATTAACTTGACTTAATTACATCATTAACCCAAAACACACTCTCTGTTTCTCTGTTTTATTCATCAAACCCAAACCTCTCCTTCTCTCTCTCTCTCTACAGTTCACAACCCCCTCTTCTTATTCTTGTTCAACGAAGATGCCGGGTTTGGTCTCCGTCAAAACCCCGCCCGACTCCGCCCCGCTCCGAATCTCGGTCCCGGAGCCCCAACCCCAGCCCCAAAGATCCGAACCCGCCCCAATTTCCAAAACCCCCTCGCCCCACCCTAAAAAACCGCCATCCCCGTCCCCCTCCAGATCCAAACCCTCACCCACCCGATCTAAGAAGCCCCAACCCGCTTCCCCCGACCCGATTCTCGCCGATGCCTCACTCGACAACCCGGATCTCGGCCCGTTTCTCCTCAAGCTGGCTCGAGACACCATCGCCTCCGGCGAAGGCCCGAACAAGGCTTTGGACTATGCGGTCCGGGCCTCCAAGTCGTTCGAGCGGTGCGCCGTCGACGGCGAGCCGAGCCTGGACCTGGCGATGAGTTTGCACGTGCTAGCGGCTATATACTGTAGCCTGGGCCGATTCGAGGAGGCGGTTCCGGTTCTGGACCGGGCGATTCGGGTACCCGAGGTCCAGAGAGGTTCGGATCACGCGCTCGCGGCGTTCTCGGGGCACATGCAGCTGGGGGACACGTACTCGATGCTGGGACAGGTGGACCGGTCCATTGAGTGTTATGAGGAGGGCTTGAAGATCCAGATCGAGGCTTTGGGTGACACTGATCCCAGAGTTGGTGAAACTTGCAGGTCTAAATTTCGCTGCTTTTTACTTTTATTTTCAATTTTGTGGGTTGCCGTGCATGGGTTTTTGTGTGTGCTTATGGGGATCAGTTTAATTGTTTGGAGATTGCTGAAAAGATTAGTTCTTTTATTTTATTTTCTCTTGTAGAAGTAATATTAATGGTTTTTGTTTGAGATTTTTTTGGATAATGGGTCAAAGATGGAAGATATATAGTGGGGTTTAAAAAACTCGGTAGAGAATTATGGTAGAATGCGTAGCCAAATTTGGAGAAGTTGTTAATAGTTTCTGCCAGTGTTTATTATGCCGGCTGAAAATTTGGGCCTTGAAATGTAGAACACAATCAAATTTGACCAAATGTGAAGGAAACAAAGATAAATAAGTTTTACTTAAACTGGGGCAAAATCGAGCAATTGAACTGATTGGTTGAACTGTAACTTGAGGTTAGCATATTGTTAAGCTCATTGCGTAATTGACCTTGGTGTTCATGTTTGTTAAACTCATTTCCAAATTGATAAGTTTTGAAAACATTTGCATGTAAATGTGGGTTGATGCAAAGATGAACTGAATTTGGCGGGACAGAATAAGGCTTTCTTTTCCTGAAATGCTTAAGTTGAAATGAAACACCTGGGATACATGGCATAAACATTGACTGAAACAGTATTGTTTTCTAGGTCACACCCAGGAGAAAGGGATAGATTCTTAAGGGGCTTTTATGAAATCAGCTACCAGTTAAAGATGCAATGCTATCAACCACGTATCAATTATAGTTGTGCAAGTGTTTTGCTTCCCAGAGTGTGTCTTGTGTCTTTTTCTTTTTGGGTTAATATTTTTTGAAATGAATGCTTAAATTCTTCAAGTGAACTAAGCTAATTTTAGTGATGGCTTGAAATAAAGTTAGAGTAATTGAATTTTAAGTGAACCGGTGTTGGATATGCAGATATTTAGCTGAGGCCCATGTCCAAGCAATGCAGTTTGAAAGAGCAGAGGAATTGTGCAAGAAAACTCTTGAAATTCACCGTGCTCATAGTGAACCAGCATCTCTTGAAGAGGCAGCTGACCGCCGGCTGATGGCTCTCATATGTGAGGCAAAGGGGGATTATGAATCAGCACTTGAACATCTTGTCCTTGCCAGTATGGCAATGATTGCAAATGGGCAAGAAAATGAGGTTGCTGCTATTGATGTCAGCATAGGTAACATTTACATGTCTCTTTGTCGCTTTGATGAGGCCGTCTTCTCTTATCAGAAGGCACTCACTGTTTTAAAGTCATCAAAGGGCGACAACCACCCTTCTGTTGCCTCTGTCTTTGTTCGCCTTGCTGACCTATATCATAGAACTGGAAAGATCCGAGAGTCCAAATCATATTGTGAGAATTCCCTGAGGATATATGTGAAGCCTGTGCCTGGAACAACGGCAGAAGAGATTTCTGGTGGGTTGACTGAAATTTCAGCCATTTATGAATCCATGGATGAGCCTGAGGAGGCACTAAAGCTGTTGCAGAAGGCGATGAAGTTGTTGGAGGATAAACCAGGACAGCAAAGCACAATTGCTGGAATAGAAGCACGGATGGGAGTGATGTTTTGCATGCTTGGGAGATACGAAGAAGCAAGGAGCTCTTTTGAGAGTGCTGTAGTGAAACTTAGAGCTAGTGGAGAGAAGAAGTCGCCCTTCTTTGGGGTTGTGCTGAACCAGATGGGATTGGCTTGTGTACAGTTGTTCAAGATAGATGAGGCTGCTGAGTTGTTTGAAGAAGCGAGGGGGATATTAGAACAAGAGTGTGGTCCATGTCATCAAGATACTCTTGGAGTATATAGCAATCTTGCTGCAACCTATGATGCTATGGGGAGGTAATATATTGAGTCCTCTGCTTGCATTTTTTTGGCTCAAGATGTTAGCATGTTTCTCATTTGCTTGAACACTCCATGCAAAAGCTATTATTTTGTTCTATATGGGTTGTCCCTTTGTTGTTCATCTTCTTTAGAATCGGAAAAATGTGTATGACCCTTGTAGCCAGGGTGTTGATAGTCAGGAATTGGGTGTTAGCACCTGCAATTCCCCAAATTTGGCACTAGTGGATTGCAAATCCATATTCCAGACTTTTATCATATCTTGTTACTGGCCTTGAATGAGGTTTTTTGACTGCCTCAGTCATGTCTGTCTTCCAGGTTTACATCATTTAAATAGTCTGGAAACATAATTTTCTTTGCTCCTTTCGCTTTTATTATGCCAAGTATTCTATATGTGTGTTTACCGAGAATGTGCCAGTGCCACTGATAAACGTAGGGACTTGATTATTATGCCTTGAAAATTCAGTTGTTAACAAATCTTTTGTGGATCTTTTTCAGAGTTGAAGATGCAATTGAAATTTTGGAGTATGTCCTTAAACTGCGAGAAGAAAAGCTCGGAATTGCAAATCCTGATTTCGAAGATGAGAAGAGAAGACTAACGGAGCTTCTGAAAGAAGCAGGTAGGACCCGAGACAGAAAAGCAAAGTCACTGGAAAACCTCATTGATCCAAACTCGAAGAAGACAAAGAAAGAGGGCACAAAGAGGTGGGGTGGCTTGGGCTTCAGACTTTGAAAGGAAAAACCCGGCAAGATTTTATTCAAAAGAAAAAAGATCTCCACTTCCATTTCTTTCTGCTCTCCTGCACCTGCACATTCTGTAACATAGTTCAAGATCATGTATAGGCTTGAAGTTTTAATTTGGCGAGGTTTTCTGTTTCTCGAGTTTTGAATTTCTCTTCTTCTTTTTTTCTGTTTTTTTTTTCCTTCTCTGATATTGAATGTCTGCATTGTAAGCTTGAAGCTCTTCACTGAAAAGAAAAATATGCATTTGAGTGAATAAAATTCACATGTATGTTTTCCCCTCTCATTCTTGAGTTCTTACATTTTTCAAGCATCTTAGTACTCTCTACTAAATATCCTAATAGTCCAAGAGGTTAACTAAAATTTCACCTCTGCCACCCAGCAGTGCAGAGCCCACAGAAAAGCCTTGACTTGCATCTGCGATGTACATGTAGACCTCAGACTTAAGAGAATCAATAAACAGACCAGACTTGACTAATTTTAAAACATTGAGAAAGTTTACCAATGGACACTTTTGCCCAAATTGATGCATGGGTGGGCACAACTTTAGGCAACTTCAAATTAAAGAACTTTTCTTTTTTATTCTTTAGTATAATTCGGCGAGACGGATTTTGTCAAGGTCTGTGTACCGCGCATGTGTGGCGATTTCTAACATTTGATAAAATGTTGGGATTTTGCCAAGATTTGTGTACCGCATGTGTGGCGATTTCTAACTATTGATAAAATGTTGGTTTTCAATAATTTACAGTAAATAATCACTCACTTAAATATCAATTTCTAATAATTTGCGGTCAGAAATCACTCACGTACGTAAAGTTTTAAAATACAGATAAATGGACGTGAAGTTTTAAAATACAGATGTCTCTTCATATAAGAATGATTAATTGTCAGACTTTGAATAACTTTAAGACACATTCTTGCTGTGTTTCCCAACTTGTGTTTGTATACCACCTTAATCGAAATCACATCACTTATCGGTGCCCATGATTTTGCCAGGAAATGCCAGCACTCATTATTATACCCGTTTCCTTAAGAATCTGGTCTCCATTATTTGTACTGAATCATATTCTCAACTCTTTATAACTGACAAGATATAAAATACTCGTGCAATATTAGTTCTCTGGATCAAGCAAATAGTTCCTGGGCCATTTCGGCTGAAGAGGTATATGGGATTAATGGGTTTATGGCAAACCAATTAAAGTAAAGGAGAATTTAAAAAGGAGAATAATTAAAGACACATAATAAAAGAATTCAAGTTTCTCATCAATTATTAGAAACTTTAGGTAAGTTTTTTTCACCACTACTACGCTCACCGAATAATGTCCTAACTTAACTTGTCGTTTGCTTAAATCCGAGAGCCATTTATACCAAATACACAACACATAAGGTTCGATAAACATATCTGATTAATAAATTTGATGAACCTAGCATTATACTGAATAGTATTACGCGCCAACATTTTGACAAATGAAATTAGATGAGCATTAGCCTTATATTGGGTCCATCAACACATTGGCATGAAATACTTGAGTGATGAAGAGAAATATTATTCCTCATTTGGATATTAAGATAACAAAGAACAAGAATTTGAAGGTAGTGATTAGGAGAAAAGGTGCGTAGTTCCATAATACACTACAAGGGGCCATGGGTCATCGACATAGTAGAATATAATATTTATATATATGTCTATGACTTGACTCGAAATGAAATATTTGCCAATTCTTTTTTCTTTTTGGTGCTGTAAATTTTTGAGCCTCACACTTTGTACACAAAGTCATGTCCCATCTTACCTTCTTCATGTCAGTCCAAATATTAGTCTTTATCAGAATTTGATTCATAAGACAGATAGATATATACATCATTAATCTCATAGATGAAAGGAATATGTTCACATCAAACCCTAGGCCGGCCTAATATGCAAATGCAAGCCTTGCCATTGATTTGAAACACTGCCTGTTCGTTGATAGAGACTCAATTCTTCTGCCACTAGTTGATGTCTCAAGTGTGTGCTGTGACTTAACTATTGGTCTGCATCATGAGTAGGTTGATTTTGGATGTATTTGTGTGGCTAAACTTCTGCTTGAGACTCAAAAGATTGTATTGTTCTTTCCAATTTCCATTCCTATCATTAAAGAGACAATTAGTAAGTGTCAAAGTTGAGTTTGAATTCTCTGTGGAAGCTTTTGTAGGGTGTTGATTGTATGTCTACGTTTAAAGCTAGGTCACTTTAGACTTTTTTTTTTCTTCTAGTTATTACTTGTTGAATATAAATCCTAAACACTATTTAAAACAAGAAACGGAATTATTTATATTCAAAAGCACAAAATTAGTACCAAAAAGATTAGCAGATGATCCTAATTTTTCAAAATTGGCTACTAGGGGCTTTAGAGAGTTTTCACCCATTTATCATGGCAAAGGATAAGGACAAACAAGGGATGTTACTATTCACGTGAATTGTGTATACCCAAGCAATTTTTTGTTGTTGTTTTCCCACCCATTACCATGGCAACTCGAGTAATCACTATTGACATGAGATTAATTTTATTTATACTTATGAGATTAATTTTTATAAGATTAATTTGATTTATACTTATGATATGAGGAGAGGAATTTGTATGGAGTTTTGGTTTGGAAAGTGAAGAATATTGTTAGTTTTTTTTTTTTTAAATTCTGAATTTTTTGGTATAAATTGGTAGCCGTTGAATGAAGGAAAAAAAATTGCATCGGACTCCCTAGGGGACGCCACGTGGCCCACACCACTTTTTGTTTGGTGTTCACTGACACGAAGCACACATGGTAGCGTTAAAAAACATTAAATTTATTCGTTGACGTCAACGCCTTTAGGTACCAGCTCGGGATGATCTTGCCTTTGGGCTTGGCTAGTCTTGGTGGACCCCACCTCCTGCCCAGGCTGGAAATTCATGGTGGGATGGGTTTTGCCAGCCCGCCTTTTGTCATGGTAAAATCCATCGATAGAAGTACTCTTAGAGCATTTCCACCCATTTGTCGTGGCAAAAGGTAAGGGGAGGCAAGGGTTGTTACTATTTACATGAATAATGCATGTTATGTTAATTTTTTTGTAGGTTTTTCACCCATTGCCATGACAACCCAAGGGCAACTACTATTCACATGAGTTATGAGGAGAAGAATTCGTATAGAGTTTTGATGTGGGAAGTGAAGAATATGGCTATGTATTTATTTTTTTTTAAATATGAAATTTTGTATTTTTTTTCGATTTTTTTAAATTTTTTTTGTTGCTGACGTCATCACTAAAATCACAGCCATCATGCAACAATTCGGGCTCTTCTTGCCTTCGAGCTTGCCAGGGCTTAGTGGAACCCACGCCTTGCCTGCGCTGTTTTGTACCGCTGAAGCTGTATTTCTTGAACTGGATTGGACAACCTTTTGCTAGGGCTGGGCTGTCCGCTAAAAGTGCTTAGAACTGTAATTATAAGCTAATGAGTGATATCAAGTGATTTATTGTCCCACTATTTTGGGTAAAAATTAAAATATCCATACATTACACCAGTTTTTGGGTTTAATAATAGAAGCTTCCACAAAAGGCATGAACCATTTATAACAGAAAAAATCCGTGACTCTATGTCACTGGTGGCAATGGCATGGTGCCATAGATTGATAGAGGTGCACTGAAAGTCAAAAAGGGTTCTGCAAATAATCCAAATGCACTTCATATAAATTATTATAATATGTGAATAATGGTTAAATGAATATGAATCGAAATCCGTAGGCATTTTTTTGTACACGTTCATGAAGGGTTAAATGAATATGAATCGAAATCCATTAGGCATTTTTTTGTACACGTTCATAAAGGGTTAAATGAATATGAATCGAAATCCAATTCAAACATATAATATAAATCAAAACATGCATCAATTGACACTAGAATATTACCATCATGATCAAAGTGAGAGTGGAATTATATATAATAATGGTGCAATTTCTCTATTTTGTGCACGTAGCAGGGCACCTTCTGGATGATTTGATGAACAGAATCGTATCAAAGCAGAGAGAATTGTTCATGCAAATCGGTCTTGGACATTGGCCATTAGGCCTACCTTAAAAAATTATTACAAAACCTCCACGCACAAAAAAACACAAGTAAAAAAAAAACCCTTTACAAAACCTATATATTCTCCAACAGTTTCAACGAAAAAGATAGTTAACTGTCTCTGAAATTTTTGGACGGCTTTAAGGTCGATTCTGTGGACAGCGTGACCTAATTATTAGTCTATATGTGTCTGTTATTAGTCGTTTTTTGGACAGCAAGCTCACTCACTTTAACTGAAATCTTGATGCCTGTGTATCTGATATTAGTTCTTTTTGGCCAGATTAAATGTCCCCCGTGCTACAAATCAAGATCAAGTTAATATAAAAGTTTAAAAAAAGTGAAGATGTGGGCCCTATAATGCCACGTAGACAACTAATGGTGAGATCTGACAAAAACCCTAACGGCGGAACCATATTGAAATAAATTTAAAAGACCGGAGTATCTAATTGTAAGAATCGAAAAAATAAAGACTGATGTGTCTTAAGGGTATAGCCACATGGTACTAAACTGTAATTAACCATATTTATTTATCACATCTCTTATAAAAAGGCGATATGGAGACTCGTATAAGATATGATCAACAATGATATTTGGACTCGTATTATTTATCACATCCCTCTCTCTTTTTGGGGATTGTGATAGAGTCGGATCTCATTCATATTTGTTATTATTAGAACTGATTTTGTACACATGCTTTTGAGTTGAACTTGATGCTAATTAAATTAACTTATTAACTTAAAATGCAAGTTAATTATTACTTAACAAAAACAAGATATCATGATTAATAATAGGCAACGTTAATTGAATGCATGACCAACTCACATTCGAACTTAGACGGTGTGACTCACTTGTCACTCACCATTGTACTTGTCATGTGGACCTCTCGAATTTAATTTCTTCCTTTTCGCTAATGATAAATTGGAATTTTATTTTATTTTATTTTTTAAAAAGGAAGTCGATGGTCGTCCAGTTATTGAAAAAAACAAAAAATCTAAGCCCCACCTGCTCTGCTCAGAATTATTCTTAGAAGAAAATAAAATATATAAAAAAGAAAGCCGAATCCGTAATTATATGGAGCATCTGATCTAAGTTGTACCATCAAAAATTGCACCAACTAAACTTGACTAGCTAGCTATGTGGTACAAAAATTAATATATATTTTGTTTATAAAAGTAAAAAATGTGAATTTTTTATCCCACGTGATTTTTCTAACGAGGCAACTTTTTCATGCTCTTTTAATCACTGTAAATTTGCACAAAAAAATCAAGAAATTAACTAATAACTGGACTTCTGTGGACCCAAATAGCAAAAATGCACCCAAATAATGGATTCAGTGGGAAAGCAATGGATAAATCTATGAAAAAACCTCTGATAATTTTTTATTAATAAAAGTCACTTTCTAAGCCCTGTAACGTTTGCTAGCAGAGAGTCTGGTAACGTTAGGGTTCTGAGAATCTTGAAGGTAGTGCCAAAGCCAAAGGCAAACACATACACACACTCTCTCTCTCTCTCTCTCTCTCTCTCTCTCTCTCTCATCCTTTGGATGAAGGGCATTATTCCCTTAAAATCAATCGTTTAAAGGGCACTTGATCCTCTTCCATGTGTTGCTATAAGTTGCACCACCCAATACATGCCATGCAAGTGACCTAACAGCTCTGAGGGTTACAAATTACAATCCAAACCACCAAAACTAAACAAGACAATCCTCCTGTCCCTCATTTTCTCTTTCCTTCCTTCCATCTCACTCTCCTTTCAGCTCATCTAGTTTCATCACCTTATTTCTTTCTTTCTATTTCTTCTTCTTCCTTCTTCCTTCTTCTTCAGTTAGCTTAATTAAGTAGATTTAGTCACAGCCATGGTTTCTCCAGATGTTGTTCGAACCGTGGTCGGTATCATAGGTGAGTTAATTAGAGTGTAATTAGCATCTTTAAACTCAAAACAAGTGTAGAGTGAGGAATTGAAGTTCATTTCTTTCAGTTTCATGTATATATAGATTGCTTTATCTTCTGAGATTCAAACTTGATGTCGGCAATTGTTTTATTTTTGCTTATTTTTTCAGGAAACGTTATCTCACTCATTTTGTTCCTGTCACCAGTGTAAGCATGGTTCTTCTCCATTTCTTTAATTCTTCAAGGCAGAGTGATATTTTTTTTTAAAAAAAACAGAGAATATAAACAAATTTACAGGTATTAAAATTTTGTTGAATTGTACACAAAATTTGGTAAATGCATGATTTTACATTATCTTAAGTTTTTCTCAAGATGGTTTAATACCGGTACTAATTTACAGTATCCGATATATTGTGAATATTTAGTTGATATTTTGTCAATATCGTCTTGATATTTAGTGATACCAAACTATATACGAGTAAATTGGTATCCAACACCAAACAATCACGGCATTTTTAGATAAATGGTATTAGTCATAATTATATCTTAAATTTGTAATTTGCCATAATTAAGGTTGGAAGGGAATTTACTCGTATTTATCCCAATGAAAAAGTAAAGTTGAATTATACTTTTGGGTATATAGCACCATTAATAAAAGATGTGTTGCCATAATTAGGACCTCCACCTCATCCCTTTTTCCCATATTTGAAGTTGACAACATTTTTGTCCTAACACACAGTACACTAATAATTCTCATTTCCAGGCCGACTTTTGTTCGAATATGGAAAAAAGGTTCAGTGGAGCAATACTCACCAGCCCCATACCTTGCAACCCTAGCCAACTGCATGGTGTGGGCCCTCTACGGATTGCCTATAGTGCACCCCCACAGTATTCTGGTGGTGACCATCAATGGCTCTGCCATTTTCATTGAGCTTTCCTACATCATCCTCTTCCTCATCTACGCGTCTGACAAGAAGCAGAGGCTCAAAGTGCTTCTGGGTTTACTTGTGGAGCTCATACTCATGGCTCTTCTTGTCCTCATGGTTCTCACTGTGGCCCATACACACGAGAGGAGGTCACTTATTGTTGGCATCGTTTGCATTCTATGTAACATCATGATGTATGCTTCACCTCTCGCTGTCATGGTAAGTAATTACCCTAATCATATTTTTTTTTTAAAATTATTCTCATTTGATCATATTCTAATTCTATTGTGTTTCTTGTGCGTGACAGAAATTGGTGATTACAACAAAGAGTGTGGAATTCATGCCGTTTTGCCTCTCGTTATTTTCCTTTGCCAATGGTCTTGCCTGGTTTTCATTTGCTCTCATCCGTTTCGACATCTTCTTGACTGTAAAGTTCTCAAACTCTAATTATAATAATTCTCCATCCATCTAAAATATAAATTAATGGACAAATAATTTTATATTTTAAAATAATTAAAAACATTTCCGAATTATTTATTTCCATGCATTTATTGCTTATGTCCTTTTGGGTCTGGATAAACCTGAAAAGGCAAACATGCACACGGGTTTCTTCATGAAATAAATATAAAAAAATTCTTTGTAGTTTCTTTGTGTTTGATCTTCGGCCCCCATTTTACCCCTAAAATAAAATAAAATAAATGAGGCCTGTGATGTGTTCATTTTCAGATTCCCAATGGGCTGGGCTTACTTTTTGGGTCGGGCCAGCTGATTCTCTACGCCACATACTACAAGAATACAAAGCGACTGTTGGCAGAAAGGAAAGGTAGGCAGGTGAGTTTGACAGAGGTGGTTTCCGACGGAGATGAACCCAAAAAGATGGGTCGTACTACTCAGAATGGTAGTGCTCCTCACCACGGGACATGAGCAACTCCGCCGTGTATCATCTCCGCTGCCGTCCAATGAGTCGGACAAGCGGACCCTATGAAAGAAATATAAGTTTTTGATAAAGGTCGGACTTTATTTATGTTTGTGTTGTGTGAGACCACAATATGGTCACTATGGAACAAATAGTTTCATTTCATAACGACAGATACATGGTTACATGGTTTTCTGTGTCATTCTGTGGCATGAGTGACTTTATACTTATGCCATATGAAATGTTATAATTTCATAATTGTACCAGGAACCATGAGGACCATGTATCTATGTTTACCTTTAAATGATCAAGGATCAAGGCAGAAGCCTTGTTTATAAAAAAAAACCAGCTTTTTGTTTTGTGGCTATATTTTCCCCTTTTAATGCAAGAAATATTAAGGAGGTAGCATCGAAATAATGGCCTGATTGTAAGGCACCTTAACCACTTGACGTACAAGTCTCTCGCATTTTGTGGTGGTAGAGAGTAGCTAATGCTCCAAGCTCTTATAAACGGTACTTCAGACAGCTGCAATGTTGAGGCTAAAGGAGGTAACATCAGAAGGAAAATGCTTGCATGTCAATCTGATTAACATGTGTGTAGATATTTTTCTTTCCAACTGTAACAAATAACACATTGAAATCGAGGCAATGAGGGGGCAAAACTGAAGCAACCTCAAAGAATCAATACCTACACTTTGTCAGACAAAAAAAATAGAAAAGAAAAAGTACTTATATCTTCACTTAAACTAAGTTACTAAACATATTTACAATTTAATCCTGATTCCTACATGCTCCCGCAAGAGCTTCCAAAATTGGACATAATGTCATGAACCGAGAGTCGGATCATATTTCTGCCTAATGATCTACAAATTTCCATAAACTCCTGCAGGTCTACATCACAGGCTATCAGAACCCACTCCAGGTCATCATCCATATATTTGATATCAAATGTGCCCATTTCCAGTTTTAATCTCTTTGCCACTTCATCTTTCAGCTCCACAATACCAGAACTCATAGATATACGAAACCGAATAATATCTTCTTTATACGTAGCCTTTATGGTCACACTCTTCATTTCTTGCCTAGCTATGATATGTGGCATTGTGTTGGATGGCTTTAGAGCGGAATCAGAACATGGGGGGTTTGTGCAACAAGCTTCTGGAACTTGCTCGTCCACCATGGCGTCTGCTTGAGGACACAGATTTTTCAAATCTTTTGAACTTCCAGCATCCTCTATTAGCATTCCTCTACATGGTTCTTCGGGATCTGTCATCAGGACAGCATCGGGTATTGAGCATGCAACTGATAAATTCAGTTCCTTTGGTGGTCGAACTGCTGATTCAGGGAAGCCATTCACTTCGATGCATTGACCATGGATGGAAGAAACAAAGGTATTGTTTACCAACGCATTTCCATTTGCAGGACTACCTTGGCATGATCCATGAGAAGTAGGGGTACCAGCACTCGCCTCCCTTGAGCTGCTTCCCGTTTTGGATGTGTTTGAGCCTTTACCATCGTCTAGCAGAAACCTGCCATGTTCCAGAAGAAGTTCCTCCTGCAGAATCCCTCCATCTAGCAACTGATTTTCTATCCAAGCCTGCTCCTCTTTTCCTGGTGTAGTAGGGGTGGGTGAGTCTTTCTTTTCACCATGAAGTTCACTGGGTTTAGACCTTGGTGAGCTTTGCTGATTAGACCCATTTAAGATATAAGGCCGAGAAATTGACCCGACAGCACCAGAACGTGGACTTGCAGTAAGAGAAGTTAAACCAAATGCTCCTTCAGCACCTTGGACTGATTCAATTACACGCTGTAGCTTAGAGAGAGAATGGTTGACCTTCTTGATCTTGCGAGATGGCCAGCGGGAGATTCCATGATGCCTACATATGCGCTTCATTGTAGTAGGACAAACTGCAAAGCAAGAATTTCGTTCAGAACAATTTATCTCAATTGCTACTGAAACCAAAAAAACAAGCTTTTTGTAAATAAAGATTTTAGCATTTGTTGAGACAACATGAGCATAATTGTAAGAAACAATATGTTAAGTGCATAAGCATACCTCCAAGGCTCTTAGCAGCATCTTTAAGACTCCCAGCAAAATATTGTTGGAGAACCTCTAGACTAATTGATTTCTCTGCTTTTCCTCGTTTCTTTTCTGATTTCTTTCTTATGTCTTTATTCTCTGGACAAGAAATATTGTTTTCTCCACCCTCATTAACAGCATTGCTCCCATCATTTGCAGGATCAAAGTCCACCATTAACTGTGGCTTTGATGAATCTAGCTGCACCATCTCTTCTCCATTAGGTAAGGTAGGCCCTGGTGGTGTTTCCGCGGAACGGGGTATACGTATACATTCAAGTCTTGACTCAAGTTCCTTGTTTGTAGAAGCTTGAACCATTTCGACAAGCCCTTCCTCTTCAAGTATAATTCCGGAAGCAACCTTGAGACTCTGGAAATGATTCTTTATTATTGCCAATAAGGAGCCCAACAAAGTTTGTTGTTCATAACTGTCTGTGATGCTCGGGGGAAGAAAAAATTCTAGAATGTAATCATCATTTCCAGTATGAGTGCTCTGTAAGCAGATTGCAAAACAGCTGGTTAACTTAAACATGCGTGCGTAGTGTACTAAAGGGTAGTCAGTTTTGCAGAACTGGGTAATGTCTCTGCAGAAGCATGCGTTATGGGACAAAAAAGCCCTCCCAGCAACCCCTTGACCCTTTTGTAAGTGATGCTCAACACAGGCCTCTCGAAAATGCCACATAGGAGCATCGACAATGTAGAATGCCGCATCAGTTGTGGACATGCAAACCTGTTCCATGCAACTACCATCAAAGCTAGTACAGCTCTTCTTCAGGCCACCACCATATGCCAAAACATTGCGATGCATACAAGGAACCCAGGTCTGAGCAAGCGGTAATTTGTGAGTTTCACAAACCACTGTCAGTATCTCCAAGATTTCAGTCAATGCAGTTTGGCGACCTTCATTGCATATTTGAATCTGGTTACAAGAAGTGCCAAGCATATATCTGTGAGAATGGAGGAGGAGGAAATGAAAGAAGAAATCCATATTTACTTTCTTGTGTTCCAAAAGAATACCAAATTAGGCACACATTGTAATTGCAGCTCACCTGCATGCTTGTATGATCCAATATCTCTGAACTTTTCAGACTTACTGCCTGCAGGAGAATTGCAATTTTTTCACTGACAAACCTCTTCGTGTTTGAAGCTCACTCATATAACAGTATTAGTATTCAAATGAAAACAAAAGCCATCAATTTACCAAATAAGTACACTAAGCTTGTTTAAATAAGAGCATGACACAATATGTAATACTAATATATGCTCAGAAAATAAAATAATAAACCAACCTCAAGTGCTTTGCAAACTTTATCAACCTCAGAAGCATAGTTGATCTTCGGAGAAGTCATTATGAGCTCAAGAACACCAACACAGGACCGTCCAGAGGGTTCAAACACGGGCAAAGCTAAGGTTCCCTGAACATTGTAATGCTGAGCATGACCAAGCCGTGGATACTCTTTGATGGAGTAGTATTGAACATTTGGGGTCCATTCTGGCAATTTTTGCTGGAAAACACGGCCAGGGAGCCCAAGCATTCCATCACTCTCTCCATCCACAGAAAACATATACATCAGAGAAGCCATCCTATACTGATGAAGTCCATTAGTATGAGGATCAAGAACAAAGGGTTGCCCTGAAGTTGTGAGCACATACCGACCCCCATTCTTCACTGGTGCCCAAACCTGTGCTAGAACATGTTGGTCAGTCAATTCCTTGAGCTGTCTCAGAGCTTGAGTGATCTTCTCTTTAATTAAGCAATAAGCTTCAGGATTTTCAACAGGATCCAGTCCCAAAGAGGGGGATGTAAGCATTCTTCTGTCCTCATTCTCTCTTGGTATTTCCCTTCCCGGATCAGGAATACCTGCATTTTTGTGATATTATATGAGAGAAAACTCAAATGAGTGAACCTCCTGACTGCTACTCAACAACTGCAAAATGCTAACTGAAGCAATATGTTAAGCCAGCGAAATGTGTTTTCAATTCCAAGGAATTTCAGGCCAAAAAGACAAAAGTTCCCATAAACTTTTTATTTTTTAGATGGTTGACATCAAATTCTAAGAATATTCAAACCAGATAGAATTAAACAAAGATTAATGAACAAGGAGAACTCATTTCAGAGGAACCAAGGTCTCCGAATCCAATTCCTGGCCCAGCAGGAATGTAAACATGCAACCTTTTCAGTATAACAGGGTATAGTCTCTTTAGTTGCAGAGAATTGAGAAACGAGTAAAGGAAACACTTTTTGACCCTTAACTATTCTATTGTTTAATTCTAAGAGTACAATTTTATTGCTCAATACCAAATAAATGTTTAAAGTCAGGAAAAAAAATCTATTTATATAAAAAAAAAATTAAAAAAGGACACGACCGCCTAGCCGCCTAGGCCGATTTTTCGAACACTGCCCAGGAAAGCATTTGTTCAGCTGAGTTCTATGATTATCATAGTGAACATACAAACTTCTAAAACATTTCTGATTCAGAAAAACCAAATTCAATGGTAAGACAGAGAAAACTGATCGACCCAGAAAAGAAAAAAACAAAAGAACACAACCCAATATGAAAAACTCACAGGAACTGAAATGAGGACGGTCAGAAAGAGCTTGATCAACTTGTCCAGCGAGCTTATCATCCTTATCAGCATCACCATCAGGAAAACCCCATAAAGGAGAACAGGGCTGGTCAGTGGACGAGAACAAAGGCGGGGACGTGGGGTTAGAAGGAAAGTGAATCGGATCCAACGGCCAAAAAGCATCGAGGTCAAGATCAAAGTCCATGAGCGCAGCTTCTCTGTCGTCCACTATGTTCTTTGACTTTGGCGGAATGGCTGGAGTTTGGCTTTCGTCTTCTGGCTCGACCATTTTCTGGGAAAGCAGTGATTTTTCTTTCGTTTTCCGGGAAAGTTGTCTCTCTAGGAAAAAAGATTTTGAGAGGAAGAGAAGGATTCAGTAATGGTAATAATCTGCAGGGTCGGTGTGATTCCATGGAATCCATTAGTTGTTTTTTAAGTTTTTTTACAACTTGCAGCTGAGACCGGAGAGTGAATATAGTGTATAAAGTATTCCGGGGAATAATCATCTGTTGCAATCAACTGCCAAATAAGTCTACAACTTGGAACTTGTTTGCTCTCTTCTTTTATTCTTTAATTTTACTATTTGCTTAGGTGTGGTTGCGGTAATATGGCATGACATGTGTGGAATTATGATTTCATTAAAGTAATCCGGCTATAGTTTAGACGTCCATTCTTTATCAAAAATGAATTGTTGATATATCATTTATAATGGGTCGATATTATTTTCGACAACAAAATATATCAACATGTTATCAATACATTTTTGACAATATTGCATATAGAATTTATGTCTAAGAGAATCTTACTTGCAATCTGGGATACATTCCTTTGTGTTTATAGCACTTGTCACATAACATGGTCGCATAATAAGTGTTGTGGACAAAGAAATATACTCCTTGTTAGAAATTAGATTTTCTTATAAACCTATATTATAACACGTGTATAATTTTAGAGTTTATAATTTGAGTGAACTTATAGCAGCACATAACATATGCCACATGATATTACCGTAACACATAATAACATGCGAAAGAAGAAAAGGGAACGCAAAAGTAAGTGCCGACAAACTATGAGGCAATTAGAAAAAGGTAATCCCAATTTTTTACCTAAAATTATTGCGCAACCTGCGTCACAGAGTCACTGTTATTGTTTCTTATAACAAAGTGACAGGCTTTTTACAAGAGGCTAATGGGTCACTGCCTCGGGAAGTATCTTAATTAAAGGAGTTGTTAGCTTTTAAAAAATGCTAATTAGCTTGACTAGGTCATGAACTAAGCTTATTTAGTTCTCAACAATGGAATATAATTATATAATTTTTTGATTTTTTTAGTTTTATTATTATATATAAGTGTGAAATAGACATCTGGAAGTTGATGTTGGAATTATAAAATATGGATATCAAGAAACTACTAATACACAGTTGTTTATTTGGACGCCATCGAATAAAATATAAGTAATTTGGATATAATTGGATCCATTAGTGACAATGACAAATCCACTGTATCTATTAAGATAATGATTTACTGAAGCATCAATAATTTAGTGATGCTAATTACCATAATTAATAATTTGGTGACACAAAATCAATACGTTTACTTTTTCTGCAAATAGAAATTACCGATTTTGGTTGGCTTATATGGATCCACATCCACACTTGTACACTTGTCTCCCAACAGCTTCTGTTTGTTTGGTAGCAGGTATAAGCTCCTCTTGTCTTTTGGGGAAATCACGGCTCACAAAGCCGCGTATCTTATCTTTCGTTTGGACCTCAAATTTATTCGGCAATGTTGTGGGATGAGATTTTACCAAACTCAAAAACATCCACACACAAAGTATGCCGCAATTTTTTAGCCAAGGGATTGAACTAAGTTGGATAAAACGACACAATCAACATATGCTTATAAGAAGTTTAGTTCAACTTGTTGTTGTGTATTCATATTCGGTACTTTAGTTGCTTTGTACTTATTTTCTTATCAATAAAATACTATCGCTCTTTAATTGAATTGAGCATACTCAATCAAAGAGAGAGAGAGAGAATAATATCATTGATCAATATGAAGATTTCAAGTCCCATTGTGTTGCTTTTTGTGTGCTCGGCATTGCTGTTCAATGTAGGGTTAGGGAGACAGTAACCCTAATGTTGATCATGAGGCACATCCGAAGGCAGTCTCACGACTTTGGTTCTACCTTGGGCCGCCTTTGACTCCACCGCCACCACCGGCTGGTACAAGTTCCGGCACCGCCAACATGGAAGCCACCAACGCAAGAAGATTATGAAAAGTGTTGGTCATCACTAACTGACATAGACAGATTAGTGGGAGACCTCATTTCTGCACTTTTAACTGGCGATTATAGTCGCATTGGACCAGATTATTGCGCTGCCATCGATGGAATTGATCAGAATTGTTTTGGCGTGATTTTAGACAGTTACGCTGATCAAAGCTCTCCACCCAAGGCGCCTTCCAAAGCTTAATTAGTTATTTCAATTCGTAGATCATATAGATCATCTAGCTAGGTTTCTTTTTAATTGTTTCTTTTATGTTTTAGAATTTTCTTTTTAATTGATCATATAGATCATCTAGCTAGGTAGGTTTTTTTTAATTATTTTATTTTATTGATTTAGAGGCATGTTTACAGCTTGCTCAATTTGCAATGACTAAATACATGTCTTTTTAATTATGTTTATTTTTCATAAATTAGTTAAATGTTGAGTTTTCAATTTTTTACACAATTAATTTTTACCTCCTTCCTCACCCCACCCACCCCCCCCCCCCCCCCCCCCAAAAAAAAGGAAGAAAAACAAATGCAAAAAGGTATATAGAATTTTGTATGCATAAAATTATTACATATACAAGAGAAAAATATAACAGAAACAAAATGAAACACTAAGGAGGATATTTAGGAAAAATGTTGCCGTTAATTATCATAAATAATCACAACTTAATTCATCAGTTTTTATTTACAATAAATAATCTATATCTGCTCGAGTAGGGATGGAATCGGTCGAATCGGGGGTGGGTATGCCATTTCCATCCCCGTCAAGCTTTTTCTCCCATCTCCGCCTTCATACTCGCAATATTCATATAAGGGATTCTCCATCCCCACCTTCATTGAGGAATGGGTTCCCCGACCCGCGAAAAAAAAAAATATAGGACTAGAGCAAGATAATGATTATATATATAATATATATACGTATAAAATAATATAAAAATGTTTACATATTAAATGGAAGTTAACTAAATATATAAATAGTGTGGCTTAAAATTCATATAAATTATATAAATATATAATATAATAATAGGAAATATAAAACTTAGTCGGCACAGTCACTTTAATAGATTATTTATTTGTACTATATTTTATATATATATATAGGATCATGATCGACAATGGTAATATTTCCCCTTCAACTTGGCAATATGATGGGTGGGACGATCTCAAATTAAACTTGTAGAGGAGCCTGGGATATATGCTAGAGATTAGGGGATTTATTGATAGCTTGTGAATCACAACAATAGTAATATTTTCCCTTCAACACCAATATGGGATTATATGCTAGAGATTAGATTACAAAAATATAACAGTTGAACTTTAGATAAACATGAAAATCTGAGAACTTGCACTACTACAAAAATCGAAATAGACGACGGTAATCCACCGTCGTGTATTCGGTTTTTCAACCGTCGTAAAATCGAGCGACGTCTTTTCATGCATAAAACCACGACGGTAAATCCCCGTCGTCTATTATTTTTAAAGACGACGGTTTTTTTATAAAAAGGGTCGTCTATTATATGTAAAGACGACGGTTTTTTTATAAAAAGGGTCGTCTATAATATGTAAAGACGACGGTTTTTTTATAAAAGGGGTCGTCTATTATATGTAAAGACGACGGTTTTTTTATAAAAAGGGTCGTCTATTATATGTAAAGACGACGGTTTTTTTATAAAAGGGGTCGTCTATTATATGTAAAGATGACGGTTTTTTTATAAAAGGGGTCGTCTATTATATGTAAAGACGATGGTTTTTTTATAAAAAGGGTCGTCTATTATATGTAAAGACGACCCTTTTTATATGAAAATGGTCGTATATTATGAATTAAAGACGACCCTTTTCATATAAAAAGGGTCGTCTATTATATGTAAAGACGACGGTTTTTTATAAAAAGGGTCGTCTATTATTAAGTAAAGAACTATGTGTTATTATATCCAAAGACGTCGGTTTTGTTAAAAAGCCATCATCTATTAAATGTGAAGACGACGATTTCTTGAAATATTGTCGTCTATTAACTCTAAAACAACGATTTTTTAGTAAAACCGTCGTTGATTGTATATAAAAAGACGTTATGGTGTTAAAAGAGGTCATTGATAATATATACAGATGACGGTTTTTCCAATAAAACCATCGTTTTATTATCTTTAGTTTTTTGAAGAGTCAATAGTTATTACATAGTCAACCAATCTTTATTCTATTACATACATACTTCCTACCTATAATTAGAAATAACGGAGCTCACAAATTCTACTAATTTGATTTTAACTTCATCAATTTGTTCTTGGGTTGACTTAGCTCTGCCTTCTTGCACATTTTCCAAGTTGTTGGTGTCGGAAAAGGAAAGACCTGCACGAAAGAGACCCCAATACTCTTAAACATAAACTTGTTTAGCAGTAACCTAACCTTAGCAAAAAGATCTATGCAGCTCTAGAATGACAACAGAACACAATTGGCATAATTGGCAAAGTACCTGTTCTTGTGGTGGCACCATAACAAATGAAAAATCAGAGATTCAGAAAATTAACAATGAAATTCCAAAATAATTAAAGTAAACAACAAAAACAAAAAGTATTTTGGACCTGATGATGTTGTCGGTCCAAAAACAAACGGATCTAGTGAGGGATGGGTATGTTTTGCCTCATCTTCTTCGTCAGCTTCTTCTTGATTACGAAGGCCTTGTGGGACGGCTGTGCATATTTATAAAAAACCCAAATGAGAAACTCACTTAAATCCCACGAAATTAGCACAATACATGAACAAACATATATATATATATATATATACACACATATATATATATATATATATATATATATATATATATATATATATATATATATATATATATATAGACCGATTTCCATAAGTCTTTCTAGATCTAGTCGCTGAGTTTGATGAGCGAGTTGAGTGCCTGAGAGCGAGATCTTCTTTGAAGAAAGTGAAGGTCGAGATCTTTCAAATCAAACCTTTCAACCAGCTTTGATTCTCAAATACAGAACCTCCCTCTACATCTTATGGATCTGCGAAGACCTCAATCTCTCAACTCCTTCATTGATATCGATTTTTTGATGATTTTGTAGAGAGTTTCATGAGGGTGTTTTAGAGAGTGCAGGAGGGTTTCAAGGAGGGAGAGATAAGGTTTTCAGAGACGGGGGAAAATCTGAAACTTTGTCGAGCGCGAATTCACTTAAGTAGCCTTTTTTTAGCGTGTTTTAAAAGACGACGCTTGTTAATGAGAGATAAGGTTTTCAAAGACGGGTGAAAATTTGAAAATTTGTCGAGCGCGAATTCACTTAAGCGGCCATTTTTTCGCGTGTTTTAAAAGACGACCCTTTTTATCAAAAACCGTCGTCTTTACTTAATAATAGACGACCCTTTTTATAAAAAAACCGTCGTCTTTGTATATAATAGACGACCCTTTTATAAAAAACCGTCGTCTTTACATATAATAGACGACCCTTTTTATAAAAAACCGTCGTCTTTACATATAATAGACGACCCTTTCATAAAAAAACCGTCGTCTTTACATATAATAGACGACCCTTTCATAAAAAAACCGTCGTCTTTACATATAATAGACGACCCTTTTATAAAAAAACCGTCGTCTTTACATATAATAGACGACCCTTTTTATTTATACTTTCATTAAATACAACATAAGATTTTGTGGTATCCACTAGTGTAAATATTTTAAATTGAAGATCAAATTGAGTCATTGTATTCATATAGGGTCAAGGAGTGTAGCTGTAAAAAATCATCAAAATCGGAGTTAAAATAACCGTTAAATCTTGATTTTTCGTTTATAACCGTCGAAATGTTTTGTCCCATTACTTGATCTCTGATTTATTTTTTTTCCCGATTTTTGGCGTATATGATCACGATGTGTAAACAAACAAGTTTGACGGTTGGATCGTTGAAACTAGTTTCGTAGAATGCGTATGCCATCAAAACAATATATTCACTAACAATTAAGAGTTTATTTATACTTTCATTAAATATAACATAAGATTTTGTGGTATCCACTAGTGTAAATATTTTAAATTGATGATCGAATGTAGTCATTGTATTCATATAGGGTCAAGGAGTGTAGCTGTAAAAATTATCAAAATCAGAATTGAAATAACCTTTAAATCTTGATTTTTCGTTTATAACCGTCGAAATGTTTTGTCCCGTTACTTGATCTTTGATTTATTTATTTTTTCCCGATTTTTAGCGTATATGATCACGATGTGTAAACAAACAAGTTTGACGGTTGGATCATTGAAACTAGTTTCATAGAATGCGTATGCCATCAAAACAATATATTCACTAACAATTAAGAGTTTATTTATACTTTCATTAAACATAACATAAGATTTTGTGGTATCCACTAGTGTAAATATTTTAAATTGACGATCGAAATCAGAGTTGAAATAACCGTTAAATCTTGTTTTTAAAAAACCGTTATCTTTACTTCACAATAGATGACCCTTTTTAAAAACAAACCGTCATCTTTACATATAATAGACGACCCTTTTTTTAAAAACCGTCATCTTTACTTCATAATAGACGACCCTTTTCATATAAAAAGGGTCGTCTTTACTTAATAATAGACGACCCTTTTTATAAAAAACCGTCGTCTTTACATATAATAGACGACCCTTTTATATGAAAAGTGTCGTATTTACTTCATAATAGACGACCCTTTTCATATAAAAAGTGTCGTCTTTACTTAATAATAGACGACCCTTTTTATAAAAAAACTGTCGTCTTTACATAATAGACAACCCTTTTTATATGAAAAGGGTCGTCTTTAATTCATAATAGACGATCATTTTCATATAACAAGGGTCGTCTTTACTTAATAATAGACGACCCTTTTTATAAAAAAACCGTCGTCTTTACATATAATAGACGACCCCTTTATAAAAAAACCGTCGTCTTTACATATAATAGACGACCCTTTTTATAAAAAAACCGTCGTCTTTACATATAATAGACGACCCTTTTATAAAAAAAACCGTCGTCTTTACTTAATAATAGACGACCCTTTTTATAAAAAAAACCGTCGTCTTTACATATAATAGACGACCCTATTATAAAAAAACTGTCGTCTTTACATATAATAGACGACCCTTTCATAAAAAAACCGTCGTCTTTACATATAATAGACGACCCTTTTTATAAAAAAACCGTCGTCTTTACATATAATAGACGACCCTTTTATAAAAAAACCGTCGTCTTTACATATAATAGACGACCCTTTTCATAAAAAGGGTCGTCTTTACATATAATAGACGACCCTTTTATAAAAAAACCGTCGTCTTTACATATAATAGACGGCAGTTCTTTCAAAACAACCATGTCTTTACCAAAAAAAGGACACTTGATTTTTAAAAGACGACGCTTTTCATACCTGCTGTCGTTGTTTTTTGGTCAGATTTTAACTATGAAGAAAAGCTTTTTAATAAGACGACGCTTTTTTATTTGTGTGCGTCGTTATAAAAAAATTCTCAACAGTATCTCAATTTTTTAGTTGTTTAAGTCACTTATCCACGACGGTTTTTTGTTACCGTCGTCTTTTTAAAAACAACGACGGTTTTTTGTTCTTCCGTCGTCTTTTTCTGGTCGTCTTTTGCCCTTTTTGTAGTAGTGTTGTAGCCCAAAATATGTAAAGGGAGATTCTCACTATAGTTATCTTAATTAGTGGAATAAGATATTTTCCAAGCATCTTATGTACTATCATGGCTTCAAGTTAAGAGAATATCACAGAGGGAGTTGCGGAGGGAACAGAGCTGCACAGGGAGATGGGTTATGAAGTCGTAGAGGAAGAGAGTGAATAAGATTGTTGGGAACTAGACATGAAATCAAATTAAAGAAGAGAGATAATCGGAAAAAAAAATAATAATAAATAAATTTCTATTTAAACTCCATACTTTTCTTTGTTCACCCCAATACTTCAATAATTAAGCTCTTAAGTTTTATTATTGTGTAAAAAGACAAAAAAAAGTCATCCAACTTAATACTTAACCCTAGTACATCTATACACACACCCCATACACCCCACCACTCTTCATATTAAGTTTTAGAAAAACATAAACTCCTCTACACACCATATTGTCAGATTACTATTCTCTTTCAATCCAAGAAACCAACTACACTCTCATTGTCTTTTTATCTCTTTAAGTAATGTAAGGTTGAGATGAACTTAGAGTGGTGAGGGGCAAGATAGCGGGGTGTGGGGTGTGAGGTTGATGAGTTTTTTATTTTTATTTTTCTGTTAAGTGTGTATTTAGAGGTAGTTTGGGAAGATAGTGGGGTTTTCTTAGGAATTGTGAAAATTTGAATTAGAAGTTAAGGTGAACTTAGAATATGGGGTGAATAAAGAAAAATGCGGGGTTTAAATAGAAAAACTCAAAAAACAAAAACAAAAAAGAAAAGAAAAGAAAAAGAATGAGAGAGAGAGGAGTTTTAGAAGTTTGTGTTTAGAGTGCTGCTAAACGAACCCTAAAATTAACTGAGTACACCCTATGATATAAGTATACCCTAATATTTTAATTAAAATATTAAATTAACTAACTACACCCTATTTAACTATCAAAAATACCCCTATACACCTATACACTCTATCACACAACACCTTAATACCAATCCTAAACCAAATTTCTCTTTTTACTTGAATTTGTGCCCTATGTTTATATTTATATTTGTATTGAATTTATAGACACACACATTGAACTTATTATTTGATTTCACAAGTTATATGAAGGAATTTTCATGGGCCCTCAACATATTATTTGGATCTAAACCAGAAAAGCTATAAAGGCATTTCCGATGTTTGTAGCATGTCTGTAGCATACCCACATGGTCATGGATCTCTTCAAATCATCAATATTAAACAACCCAGAAATTGCTCCCTTTGAAGAACAAATTAAAACCAATTTCCAGAGGAAGGTTACAAAACATTGTGGGCAGTGAAGAACAAATCAAGATAGTTTAACCCATTTGATAACAAAATCAAAATGAGATTTACCAATATCAGAGGACCACAACGCCAGTATAATGGTACGACGAGGGCATTGTTGTAACGGTGGAGAAGCGAATGCGACGACGGTGTTAGTGTGATGGTGGAGGAGATGATGTTATGAAGGAGGCGTTGTTATGTCCAGTGGAGGAGATGACAACGGTGTTTGGGGTTTAGGGTTTAGGGTTCATAATTCAATATATCCTTTTTGGTCATTTTATATTAGGGTAAATTAGTAATTCAATAAATAGTTTGTTAGTAAGGTGTACTCAGTTAATTTTAGGGTTCATTTAGCAACACTCTTGTGTTTATTGCCAATAAAGTAATAAATGCAAAGTTAAGTGCATCTTAAATGAATTCTGAACCGTCAGATTGGGATAGATCTAAGGGTTGAAGATGTGTGTAAAAACGTATGGTTTTATGTATGTCCCCCGATCCTGATCAATATATGTGTATATATATATATCGGGGATTCAAATATCATCCCTGTCCCTCCCGAACACCATACGCAATAAATTCCCCGTATCCGTTCCCATACCCATTTTTTACCCTTCATACCCAACCCATTAGGGGTCGTCGAGAGGTTGCCCATCATCCCTATCGAGTGCAAGAGCACAACTTCATCAGAGTTTTGATTTTTGTAAATTTTCCAATGGTCGTCTTTGCTTCTAATTTTTAAATCATACATGCTTTTGGTTACCATGAATTTCATTTTACAACACAATTCAAACAAAATTACGATTGTGATAATAGAAAAAGACTAATTAGTTAAAAGTAGAAGCAAATAGCTTATATATATATATATATATATATATATATATTATTTGAGGGACACCATTTAGGGTCCCCTACTAATTTTTTCTCCAAAGATCAAAATCATATATTTTTTAATTCTACATTCATAGATTATGTAGGATACAATTGGATATCGAACTGGTTTTCGATTTGTCTAAGTTTTTTGCAAGGATGATCTATGAATATAGACTTAAAAAATAGATGGTTTCGATTGTGATAATAGAAAAAGACTAATTAGTTAAAAGTAGAAGCAAATAGCTTATATATATATATATATATATATATATTATTTGAGGGACACCATTTAGGGTCCCCTACTAATTTTTTCCTAAAGATCCAAATCATCTATTTTGTAATTCTACGTTCATAGATTATGTAGGATACAATTGGATATCGAACCGGTTTCCGATTTGTCTAATTTTTTGCAAGGATGATCTATGAATACAGACTTAAAAATTAGATGGAAGGGCCCAACCGGGTTCGAACCGGTGACCTTTTGATCTACAGTCAAATGCTCTACCACTGAGCTACGGACCCAACTGTTGATAATGTTCCCCCGCAAAGAACCAATTTTCACAACTTCTATTCTAAAATAGCCTCCCTTACATTAAAGAGATTGTATGGGACAGTGACTATTATAGAATAAAAATTGTGAAAAAGGGCTATTTTAGCACAAACCCCAAATTAGCAAGCCTATCCAATTATAATGTTAAAAAAAATTATGTACTTCACAGCGCGGTTATGCTACTTTTTATTTATAAGTATAGTATAGCCGAGTGGCTATACTGTTTTTAATTTTATTTTAAGTATAGCCGTGCGAAATTTCTATCTGAAACAGGTATGGGTATCCCTTCTTGTGATTTGGGGGTTATGTGTTAGGTTTGGACTGGGTTCTAATGAACAAGGAGAACTCATTTCAGAGGAACCAAGGTCTCCAAATTCAATTCCTGGCCCAGCAGGAATGTAAAAATGCAACCTTCTCAGTATAACAAGGTATAGTCTCTTTAGTTGCAGAGAATTGAGAAACGAGTAAAGGAAACACTTTTTGACCCTTAACCATTTTGTTGTTTAATTCTAAGAGTACAATTTTATTGCTCAATACCAAATAAATGTTTAAAGTCAGGAAAATAAATCTATTTATATTAATAAATAAAAATTCAAAAAGGACACGACCGCCTAGCCGCCTAGGCCGATTTTTCGAAGACTGCCCCAGGAAAGCATTTGTTCACCTGAGTTCTATGATTATCACAGTGAACATACAAAACTTCTAAACCATTTCTGATTCAGAAAAACCAAATTCAATGGTAAGACAGAGAAAACTGATGGACCCAGAAAAGAAAAAAAAATTAAAAAAAGGACACGACCGCCTAGCCGCCTAGGCCGATTTTTCGAACACTGCCCAGGAAAGCATTTGTTCAGCTGAGTTCTATGATTATCACAGTGAACATACAAACTTCTAAAACATTTCTGATTCAGAAAAACCAAATTCAATGGTAAGACAGAGAAAACTGATCGACCCAGAAAAGAAAAAAACAAAAGAACACAACCCAATATGAAAAACTCAGAGGAACTGAATTGAGGACGGTCAGAAAGAGCTTGATCAACTTGTCCAGCGAACTTATCATCATTATCAGCATCACCATCAGGAAAACCCCATAAAGGAGAACATGGCTGGTCAGTGGACGAGAACAAAGGAGGGGACGTGGGGTTAGAAGGAAAGTGAATCGGATCCAACGGCCAAAAAGCATCAAACTCCATGAGCGCAGCTTCTCTGTCGTCCACTGTAGAAAAGATACTTTTTCATATATGCAATTCACGGGTACAGGCCTTATATACAGGCATAGGAGGTAGGTAAATGGTTTTACAACGGTAGTGCAGTAATTATATCAAACCTAAATGCTGTAATTACAATACAATAAAGCTATAATTAAGATACAATAACAATGTAACGGAAATACTCCTTGAATGGGCATAACTATGATTGAATGTCATGATTGTGGTGGTAACTCCCTAACACTCCCCCGCAAACTTGACGCCGGATAGGTGACAAGGTTGGACACAAGATGCGCAAAACGGGCTGCAGGTAGGCCTTTTGTGAATACATCAGCAAGCTGATCTTGAGATGAAATGAACCGCACTTGATGACTTCCAGCAGTAAGACGTTCACGGATAAAATGATAATCAATAGCAACATGTTTAGTGCGGGAATGAAAGACAGGATTGGCAGCCATGTAGGTTGCAGATAAATTGTCACAATGAAGAAGAACTGGTTTAGAAAGAGAGAAGTGAAGTTCATGAAGAAGACTCTGAATCCAAATTGTATCAGCACAAGCATGGGCAAGTGCACGATATTCGGCCTCCGCACTGGAACGAGATACAGTGCGTTGCTTTTTAGCACTCCAAGATATAAGAGTCTTGCCTAAGAAAACACAATACCCAGTGGTGGAGCGTCGAGTATCGGGACATCCAGCCCAATCAGCATCAGAGTATGCGACAAGAAGAGAGGGGGCAGGAGAAAGGTGAATGGGTAGACCATATCCGAGCGTGCCTTTCAGGTAACGGAGAATGCGTTTGACAGCCTCAAAATGAACATCAGTAGGGGAGCCCATAAATTGAGAGACATGTTGAACGGCATAGGAAATGTCGGGTCGTGTGAAGGTTAAGTATTGCAAGGCACCCACAAGTTGCCGATAAGGAGTGGGATCTGAAAGTGGTGAACCATGAGAGCGTGATAGAGAGGTCTTGGAAGCTGTAGGAGTAGTCGCAGGTTTGCACTCAAGAAGGTTGCTGCGTTTGAGAAGATCAAGAGTGTACTTGTTTTGAGTAAGATGAACTGAATCCGGCAAATAAGAAACTTCAACACCCAGAAAGTAATGCAATCTACCAAGATCCTTGATTTCAAACTCAATGCCCAATCTGTGAATGAATGTACGGAGTTGATTGGAGTCGCTACCTGTAAGAACAATATCATCCACATAAAGTAACAGAATCATCATAGAATGTGCATCTTTGTAAACAAACATGGAAGAGTCAGCTTTGCTATTAACAAAACCAACACGAAGTAGGAATGAGCTAAAGCGATGAAACCAAGCACGAGGGGCCTGTTTGAGACCATAGAGAGCCTTATGAAGCTTGCACACATGGTGAGGGCGACTAGGATCAACAAAACCAGGAGGTTGTTGCATGTAGACTTCTTCAGTAAGAAGGCCATGGAGAAAAGCGTTTTTGACATCCAACTGTCGGAGAGACCAACCAGAAGAGATAGCTAAACTGAGCACAATGCGAACAGTGGTAGGTTTCACAACGGGACTGAAAGTATCAAAGTAGTCCACACCGGGTTGTTGATGGTAACCCTTGGCAACAAGCCTAGCTTTGTGACGTTCAATAGTCCCATCAGAATGGCGTTTTACTCGGAAGACCCATTTACAACCAACTGTATTGAAATGAGGGGATGAGGGAACTAAAGACCAAGTCCCTTGTTTAAGAAGAGCATTGAACTCTTCAACCATAGCATTTTTCCATTCAGGAAAGCGAGAGGCCTGTGTGTAAGAAGTAGGTTCATCATCAGTAGTTAAAAAAGCAGCAAAAGCTTGAGGCAGGGGATAACGGGTGGAGAAATTGGCATGATATTTGGGATTGGGTTTATGTATCCCAGATTTCGAGCGAGTGTGGATCGGGCTGGAGCGTGAGGGTGGTGGTTGAGTAGAAGCAGTAGAAGGTGCAGAGGCAGGGGCTGTGTCCAGCGCTGCCGTTGAGGATAAGGAGGAGGACAGAGGCTCGAGAGCTGGTCCAACGTCTGGAGCAGTCAGGCAAGAAGGGACGTTGTGACTGGCACTGCCGGATGCTGGGAGCAGCATGGCGTGCGATCTGGGGAAGTCGGGGGCAGGGTTGGAGGATGGGATTAGAGGCACGGGATCAGGGGATGGAGGCGTGATGGCTGAGGACGGAGAGAGGGCAAGTGATGAGGTATGAGATGTGGCTTCGGGGTGAGTTAGGTTGGTGGATGAAGGAGGAAAAGGCTCATGGGCTGAAGGCAAAGAGGAGAGGGAGGATTGGGCCGCAGAGAAGGAAGGAGGGTTGGGCTGGGCCGTGGTGTGGGGTTGAGGGGAGGGGCTGGAGCTGGGCTGCTGGAGGTGTGGCTGGGCTCCTGGGGCTGTGGCGTGGGCCGGGTGCACTGTGGGAGGATTTGATGCTGGTGGGGGTAGCGGAGAGAGCAAAGGGTCAGGGTCAATGCCAGCAGGAACAATATCGAAGGTGTGTGATGGAGCCGGGGAGGAAGCAGCAACAGGGACAAAATAATAAAATCTGTCTTCATTGAAAACAACATGCCGAGAAGTGTAAAGGCGACCGGTTGGTGGATGGAAGCATCTATAACCACGATGACGATCACTGTAGCCAACAAAAACACACTCAAGAGACCGAGGTTGTAGTTTGTTAGAAACATAATCACCTAAGAAGGGATAACAAGTAGAACCAAAAACGCGAAGCAAGGAATAAGCAGGAGGATGACCAAATAATTTGTGATACGGAGAGACCCATTGGAGAACAGGAGTGGGTAGTCTATTGATTAAATAAACGGCCGTACAGAAGGCCTCGGCCCATAAATTATGAGGGAATTGGGCAGTAAGAAGGAGGGTGCGACCCATGTCAGCAATATGACGGTGTTTGCGTTCGGCCAAGCCATTTTGTTGAGGGGTATGGGGACACGAGAAACGATGAACAATACCATTTGTAGCACAAAAATGGCGAAACTGAGAGTTGTCAAATTCTTTGCCACCATCACTTTGAAATGTTTTGAGAGAGATGGAAAAATGATTGCGAACATACATGACAAAAGTGGAAAAATGACCAAAGACTTCAGATTTAAGACGCATGGGGAAAATCCAAGAATAACGGGTGAAATCATCAGTGAACAAGACATAGTAACGAAAACCAGAAATTGAAGCAGTGGGAGACATCCAAACATCCGAGTGTATTAAGTCAAAAGGAGCAACAGTAGAGTGTTCTATGGGAGAGAAAGAAAGTCTTATTGATTTTGCCAATGCACAATGTTTACAATGTTCACGTGGTAAACGAAAGGAGGAACCAAGTAAAGATTGAGAAACAAGAGTGCCGAGCACTTTATTGGAGGGATGTCCAAGACGGTGATGCCAGAGAGACGAGGACGAGACAACGGTGGTAAGAGCAGTTGGAGAGGTAGGCAAGAGCTGGGGAAAGATAGGATAAAGACCATCTTTACATGGGCCCTGAAATAGAACAACACCAGTTTTCAAGTCACGAATAATATAACCCCATGGAAAGAAAGTAATACTGACAAGGGAATCCTGAGTAAACTGAGCAATGGATAAGAGATTTTTACGAAGAGAAGGAACACGAAGAACGTCGAAAAGACGAAACAAAAAATTGCCAGAAGAAAATGAAACGTTACCAGAATGAGTAATGGGAAGGGAGTCACCATTACCAAAGACAACTTGATCATGAGGGGAAATAGTGGCGGAGGAAACGTTGGTGGAGCGACGGGCATCATTGGTCATGTGATTGGTCGCACCGGAATCCAAGTACCAATTAGGATCAGATGAGGCAGCAACATGCATGCCGGCGAAAGCACGGGACTGAGGGCACTGAGAAGCAATGTGACCATACTGGCTGCAAGTCCAACACTGGACAGGGGAACGAGTAGCAGGAGACGGACCCAAAAGGCCAGAAGAGTTCTGATTAGGACGCTGGCGGCGGTTGGAAAAAGATGACGGAGGATTCGAGCGAGGCGAACGCGAGTCCTTGGGCGCACCGCGGGGGCTACGCTGATAGTGCTGGTGGGCATGGTGCTGGGTCAAAAAGGCAGTGGGCTGTGGGGAAGGCGAAATGGCAGCATGGTGTTGTTGCTGGGCTTCAAAGGCCAGAAGGCGGGCACGCAATTCAGCAAAGGAGGGTAATGGAGAAAATGTGGTGATGGCAGTGACAAGCATCGCATATTCCGGACCTAATCCCCGGAGAACATAAGTGACTAAGTCAATAGGAGAAACGGGAGAATTGATAGCACTGAGTTGATCCGCCAGATTCTTGGCAAGAGAGAGATATTCTGTAATTGGTTTAGAGCCTTTGGTGAGAGAGAGAAGCTGAAAACGAATGTGCGTGGCATTCGCAAGAGACTGTTGGGAAAAATTTTCCCGAAGACAATCCCAAATTTCCTTGGAGGTAGAACAGCCAACAACCTGAGAGAGGATGGATTCCTTGAGAGTGGAGCGAAGCAGACTCATGAGATAGTGGTCAGTTTGAAACCAAGTAAGATACTCAGGATTGGGCGTGGGATCAGAAGAAGGAATGTCGGTTGCTTTGGCGGAATCAGAGGAAGTATCAGGAGAGAGGAAAGGGGAGGGGCAGACATAAGAGCCATCAACGAAACGCCACCAATTTTGCCCAATAAGAAAGGGCTTGAGTTGACTTTCCCAAAGTAAAAAGTTGGATTCTGAAAGTTTGTAGGAGGCAAAGGAGGAGATGTTAAAGGGAAGAGTGGGACCAGTGAGAGAAGAAGACGAGGAGGCTATAGTAGAGGCCATGAGAGTAGAGAAAAAAAAAGAAGAAAAGAAGCGAGGAAAAAGAATAAAATGCCGAGGCTCTTAGGCTCTTGATACCATGTAGAAAGTTGAGGTTCCACCCCAAAACCAATTGGCAATGGAGGGAGTAGCCCAACTCCTTATAAACCCAGGCTAGGTCCCTTAACATTTCAATGTGGGACAAATACTCTCAACATGAAGGAAGTTGAGGTTCCACCCCAAAACCAATTGGCAATGGAGGGAGTAGCCCAACTCCTTATAAACCCAGGCTAGGTCCCTTAACATTTCAATGTGGGACAAATACTCTCAACACGCCCCCGCACGTGTGGCGAACTTTCAAGCCTAACACGTGGACAACACATATTGGGTGACGTGAGAGCACGTGTGGCCGTTGGGCCCAACACGTGAAGCCTTGCTCTGATACCATGTAGAAAAGATACTTTTTCATATATGCAATTCACGGGTACAGGCCTTATATACAGGCATAGGAGGTAGGTAAATGGTTTTACAACGGTAGTGCAGTAATTATATCAAACCTAAATGCTGTAATTACAATACAATAAAGCTATAATTAAGATACAATAACAATGTAACGGAAATACTCCTTGAATGGGCATAACTATGATTGAATGTCATGATTGTGGTGGTAACTCCCTAACATCCACTATGTTCTTTGACTTTGGCGGAATGGCTGGAGTTTGGCTTTCCTCTTCTGGCTCGACCATTTTCTCGGAAAGCAGTGATTTTTCTTTCGTTTTGCGGGAAAGTTGTCTCTCTAGGAAGAAAGATTTTGAGAGGAAGAGAAGGATTCAGTAATGGTAATAATCTGCAGGATCGGTGTGATTCCATGGAATCCATTAGTTGTTTTTTAAGGTTTTTTTACAACTTGCAGTAATGAAAATAGTGGATAAAGTATTCCGGGAAATAATCATCTGTTTCAATCAACTGCCAAATAAGTCTACAACTTGGAACTTGTTTGCTCTCTTATTTTATTCTTTATTTTTACTACTTGCATAGGTGCGGTGGGGGTAACATGGCGTGATATGCGTGGAATTATGATTTCATTAGAGTAGTCTGCCTATAGTTTAGACGTCCATTCTTTATTAAAAATGAATTGTTGATATATCATTTATTATGTGTCGAAAAATATATCGCACATAGAATTTATGACTATGAGAGGATCTTACTTGCAATTTGGGATATATTCCTATCTGTTTATAGCACTTGTCACATAACATGGTCACATAATAAGTGTTGGGGACAAAGAAATATACTCCTTTGTGAGACATCAGATTTTCTTATAAACCTATATTATAACACACATATAATTTTAGAGTTTATAATTTTACAAATGTTATAATTTGAGTGAACTTATAGCAACACATAACATATGCCACATGATATTACCATAATACATAATAATATGCGAGAGAAGAAAATGGAGCGCAAAAAGTAAGTGTGGGCTGTGAGGTTGATGAATAAAAAATCTATATCTGATCGGGTATGGATGGAATCGGTCGAATCTGGGGTGGGTATGTCATTCCCATCCCCGTTAAGCTTTTTTCCTCATCCCCGCCTTCATACCCGCAATATTCATATCGGGGATTCCCCATCCCCACCTTCGTTGGGAATGGGTTCCCCGACCAGCCCCATTACAGAAGAAAAAATCAGTATAAAACTACTTTGTTGAAGAAAAAAAAAAAGAAAAGAAAAGGATATCCCCTATTGGATTTCATTGAATATGTAAAGGGAGATTCTCACTATAGTTATCTTAATTAGTGCAATAAGATATTTTCCAAGCATATTATGTACTATCATGGCTTCAAGTTAAGAGAATATCACAGAGGGAGTTGCGGAAGGAACAAAACTGCACAGGGAGATGGGTTATGAAGTCGTAGAGGAAGAGAGTGAATAAGATTGTTGGGAAATAGACATGAAATCAAATTAAAAAGAAGAGATAATTGAAAAAGAAAAGAGTTTTTATTTATTTAAACTTCACACTTTTCTTTCTTCATCCCAATACTTAAATAATTAAGCTCTTAAGTTTTATTATTGTGTAAAAAGATAAAAAGGTCATCCAACTTAATACTTAACCCTAGTACATCTATACACACCCCAATACACCCCACCACTCTTCATATTAAGTTTTAGAAAAACACAAACTCCTCTACACCCTATTGTCAGATTACTATTCTCTTTCAATCCAAGAAACCAACTACACTCTCATCTTCTCTATCAAAACCTCCTAGTTCATTCTCAAATTTTTAATAATAATAATAATAATAATAGAATAATGCTGCTACTATATTTGATAACAGTGTTTTTATCTCTTTAAGTAATGTGAGGTTGAGATGAACTTGGAGTGGTGGGGCAAGATAGCGGGTGTGGGGTGTGAGGTTGATGAGTTTTTTATTTTTTATTTTTCTGTTGAGTGTGTATTTAGGGGTAGTTTGGGAAGATAGTGAGGTTTTCTTGGGAATTGTGAAAATTTGAATTAGAAGTTAAGGTGAACTTAGAATATGGGGTGAACAAACAGAAGCGCAGGGTTTAAATAGAAAAACTTTATAAAAAAAAAAAAAAAAGAGAGAGAGAGAGAGAGGAGTTTTAGAAGTTTGTGTTTATTGCCAATAAAGTAATAAATTCAAAGTTAAATGCATTTTAAATGAATTCTGAACTATTAGATTGGGATAGATCTAAGGGCTAAAGATGTGTGTAAAAAAGTATAGTTTTATGTATGTCCCCCGATATATATATCGGGGATTCAAATACCATCCCCGTCCCTCCTCGACCATACCCAATAAATTCCCCATACCTGTTTCCCATACCCATTTTTTATTCTTCATACCCAACCCATTAGGGTCGAATCCCCCTGAAGACCCTTACCCGAGGGAAAATTGCCATCCCTAGCTAGGGAGCTCCACTAGGGTGTTTTAGGTTCATGTTGTTCTTTTTACCCCCCAACAAAAGAAGCAAAAAATTTACATATATTATGCAAAATAATTTTTATTTGGAAAGAAACGACATAAGAAGTTTTTAACAAAAATTTAAAATTTAAAATAAAATTTTTATGATCTATGAATGTACACTTAAAAAAATAGATGGAAGGGCCCAACCAGGTTCGAACCGGTGACCTCTTGATCTGCAGTCAAATGCTCTACCACTGAGCTATGGACCCAACTATTGATCTTGTTCCCCCGCAAAGAACTATAAACGCTACACATACGGGTGACTTAAAAAAGTAGCTAGCTTTTCTTTTTTTTTTTCTTTATATGAATAATTTTATTTATAGAAATTTAGTTATATACCCAATCTTAGACATAGTCTTATAAAAAAACCCTATACCATTTAAAAACTATAAACACACAAAAAAAAAACCCAAAAATTGACAGCTGTCAAAAATTTCAATTTAATAACTGTTTTTTAGTTTATTTGTGTGTGTTAAATACCTATATTGCCCTTGTACTACGGATTTGAAAGAGAAAAATCAGATATGCCCAGATTTGCCAAAAAAACAAGATCTGCCAAAAAATGAAATCAAATTTATTTTCTCCTTTCTCGGTGGTGCTTTCTCTGGTGTTGGAGCAAGAGGAGCTTCCATTGAAGCTCAGTCTCAGGTCCAACTATATTCTTCATCTTTAATCTACAATTTTCAATATTTCACCTTCGATTTCTTGTTCTAAAATCGTGCTTCTATTGATATTTTTTTTTTCCGAATTGTTCAAGACCTCGAACGAACCTAGATCATATGCTCTTAGCTCTACTCCTCATCTTGGAGCTCTACTCCTCTTTCGCCATGTCGTCGTTGTTGTCATCATCATCATCGTCATCGTCGTTTGGTTTGGACTTGAGATTTTTTATCGTTTGCTTCAATTATGTGTTTATCTTCGGATTTTAGTTGATTTTCGAAATGTAATTTAAGCTTTGATGATCGATTTATCTTTTGTTACTATTTCAGTTATGGATCTCCTTTTTGTTTAACGATGTACTTCTATGACAAAGTATTAACAATGTACTTATATAACAAAGTATTAACAATGTACTTCTATGACAAAGTATTAACAATGTACTTCTATGACAAAATAGTATTAACAATATAGGCTTGGCTTGTTTTGAGTTGGTCTGGTTTGTTCATTTTTCATCTTTTCTTTGGTGGACATGTATTAGAAATAGCAACATGACAAGCATTAATCATGTCATGCCCCGGACCCGGGGGTTGGTGGAAATCCCACGCCCGGTGCGTGAGAAAAAAAAAAAGAAAAAAAAAAAAGAAAGCCGAAACATAAAGTAAACTTTTCTTATAAAAATAGCTCCCAAAATCTTACAACTTTACAATTAATAAATAAAGCTCTATCACTCTCATCTAATTCAGCCTCAGCTGGTTTAGTCCTTGTCTTACTCACTAATTCATCTGAAAAATTAAACAGGGTGAGGGGTGAGCAACCACCGCTCAGTAGGGACATGAGACCTTACCATAGTAGATTGATATAACTAAATTAAGTGATATGCAATCACACAGCCAAATATCACATTATTAATAATAATGCATGGATGCTCTTCATCTAATCCTGTTAATTCATATAACTGGACAAGCAGACTTGCATGTCCCATACCATGCTTATACCACTTGGTCCCGAATGTCCATTTATATGAACTAACACCCATCTCAATCATTCCATAATTCCCTTTTTGTTAGTCATCTTGTCTAACTCCCTTTCGCCAGTCCCGAATCACCCAATAAAAACCATGTGCACTGTGGGATCCCTAAGACCTGGTACCTACCAAGAGTTAGACTCAACTACACAAAAGATCCTTCCCATTACCCTCTTTTCCATCATTATTTTCTCCACCCAACAACTCCATATAATTCCCATGACATGATATAATTATACATTTCACATATCCATATATCTCACAACAATGTAACATTTAAAACATCACCAACATATATATATATTTATATATATATATATATTATTCAATCAGTCAAGAACACATAAACATTCCATGAAAAACATTCAATTGTAACAAGAATATTAATCAAATAATCACATCACGCATAATATAATGCTCATGAAATTTAATTAAATCAATCCCCGTAAAGGGCCCCCAAGAAATCCCTACCTCGTTTTCATAGCTAATTCCAAGTTAAGAAAATACACAAGCTGGGACCTCTATTCCTCCAGGGACTATATCACCACTAGCTTTCTTTCTTCCTTTATCTTCTTCCTCTCTCTCTCTCTCTCTCTCAAGAACTCTTACTTTGCATGCAATGCATGCAGTGTGCAACCTCAATTAGTACACAAGGTTTTTTGTGTGTTTTCACAAGATGCAACGGATAGGCCTATTTATACTAGAAGAAGTTGGTTGCTACTAGCTTCTATTGGTCTAATAACTAGAAGCAACTATTAAACAATTAAAAGAGAACCTATGTACTTATTCTCCAAGGAATAGAACCTACTTATTCTCCAAGGAAACACAAATATCTACTATATTTAAAGACTAAGTATTTGCATGTTTGTGCATGTGTCGAAGGATGAATTTAGACAAGCCACCTCAAGTTAAGATGAATTCCTACGTGTTGTTTCACCAAAATTCTATTGCTAAGAATGCATGTGAAAGCTCCACATGCTAACTCCAAGCCATGGCTTGTTGACAAGGAAAAAGTAACTTGATAAAACACAAACTACACGTCCACTTTAGAGCTTAGTTAATTGTTTAAAAATATATAAGTATATAAAGCACCCAATAACCATCTAGTGACATCTCAAGCAATAATGAAAAAATATATAATTTAAATAAACCTTTTTATTATTATTATATATATATATATATATTTATATATATTTAATTGAATAATATATTATACATATAACTACTGAAATGATATTATAAAAGTAAAACAACTATAAATATACATTTCTTTCTTACTAAGATAATTACTTATATAATAACATTTATTTTTCTTTAATCAACATTTAAGAAAATGGACTCTCACAAATCAGCATGACAGTAAACTAGTAGTGTTATTACCCTAGACTGGAACTTTACAGGGGTAGACATGCATTAGAAATGGGATGTCATAGGAAACTAGCAGTGTTATTACCCTAGATTGAAACATTACAGGGGTAGATATGCATTAGAAATAGGATGTCATAGGAAACTAGAAGTGTTATTACCCTAGATTGGAACATTACAAGGGTAGACATGCATTAGAAATAGGATGTCATAGGAAACTAGTATTGTTATTACCCTAGACTGGAACATTACAGCCATTAATCAACATGACAGTAAACTAGCAGTGTTATTACCTTAGACTGGAACATTACAGCCATTAATCAATAAGACAGTAAACTAGCAATGTTATTACCATAGATAGGAACATTACAAGGGTAGACATGCATTAGAAATAGGATGTCATAGGAAACTAGCAATGTTATTACCTTAGATTGGAACATTACAGCCATTAATCAACATGACAGTAAGCTAGTAGTGTTATTACCATAGACTGGAACATTACAGCCATTAATCAACATGACAGTAAAGGTGTGGAACATTATAATCATTAATCAACATGACATGTAAATGAAGCTATGGTTTTCAAGACATTTTGTTTGTAATGAATTGCTTGGGTTTTTTTTATAAAATTGGGTTGGGCTTATTTTGGGTGCTATTTAAGTTTTTTTTTGTTGAGCTTCTTTTTTCAGTTGATCAATGGTAGTCATGTAATTTATAGGAACTTAAACACCAATTTCTTATGTAGTAAATGAGTTTTGGGTGTGTTTCTAAAGTGCATTCAATGTGGGGTTTTAAAAAAAAATAATTTCAACCCCTATTTTGGGTATATTAGTGAAGCTCCCTTTTATTTAAATGTTGCTCTATAATTATGAATTCCAATAATATTTCTATTTAAAAGATTCTCTATATATTTCGTTCCCATATATTAATGGCTTCAGTGGTGTCATGTGACAAGATGTATCCCAAAAATGTTTCTTCCTTGGAAGCCATTACAATACTTGAGTGCAAACCTAGCAATGAAATGGTCCAAAATAACCATTTTTCACAACTTCTATTCTAAAATAAACCCCTTTACATTAAAGAGATTGTATTGGACAGTGACTATTATAGAATAAAAATTGTGAAAAAGGGCTATTTTAGCACAAACCCCAAATTAGCAAGCCTATCCAATTATAACATCAAAAAAAGTATGTACTTCACTAATAGGATTATGAACACACAAGTATAGCCGCGCGGCTATGCAATTTTTAATTTATAAGTATAGTATAGCCGGTTGCTATACTATTTTTACTTTTATTTTAAAGTATAGCCTCACGAAATTTCTATCTGAAATGGGTATGGGTATCCCTTGTCGTGATTGTTTCAAAATTTTCTCTTTGGTTCTTCGATTTGGGGGTTATGTGTTTAGGTTTGGTATGGGTTCTAACGGGTAATTCTTGATATGGGTTGTAATGGTTAAATTTTATAGGGGTTGTAATGGGTAAAAAACAAAGCATATTACTCTTAGAAATCTGCAGTACAAGCATATCATTATTAGAAATCAGTACTGTAGTATAAGCATATTATTCTTAGAAATCTATTTTCATGTGTGTGATTGTTTATTCTTTTACGCAAGTTTGGCTTTCACATATGACTTGTTGTGGAGGAGCTTTCTAGTGGTTCTCGGATCATGATGTCTTTTCTTTTGTAAATTGACAATATCATGATGTTGTAATGGGTTCTAAAGGGTAATTTATACGACTACAAAACAAAATTGTTGCTGTGATTGTTTCAACTGGGGTTCTGCGAAGGGCTTTTAGTATGGATTGTTTCAATTGTTGCTGTAATATCAGAGTGCTTGCTATTGTTGATCTTTAAGATCTATGCATGCATTGTGATTTGATATGTTGGAAATTTGGTGCTCATGTATTGATCAAATTACACTGGTATTAGGCTGCTGCAATTCAGTTGGAAATTAGAGGTGGGGAGCGGAGAAATGCATATATGCAGATGGATGGGAAACCATGGAAGCAGCCAATGCACGAGGAGTATTCAACACTAGTGGAAAAAATGAGCCATCTTGCTGCGGTTGTTCCCTGTTGTCATTATTCTCTGGACAAGAAATATTGTTTTCTCCACCCTCATTAACAGCATTGCTCCCATCATTTGCAGGATCAAAGTCCACCATTAACTGTGGCTTTGATGAAATCTAGCTGCACCATCTCTTCTTCATTAGGTAAGGCAGGCACTGGTGGTGTTTCCGCGGAACGGGGTATACGTTCAAGTCTTGAGTCAAGTCCCTTGTTTGTAGAAGCTTGAACCATTTCGACAAGCCCTTCCTCTTCAAGTATAATTCCAGAAGCAACCTTGAGACTCTGGAAATGATTCTTTATTATTGCCAATAAGGAGCCCAATAAAGTTTGTTGTTCATAACTGTCTGTGATGCTCGGGGGAAGAAAAAATTCTAGAATGTAATCATCATTTCCAGTATGAGTGCTCTGTAAGCAGATTGCAAAACAGCTGGTTAACTTAAACATGCGTGCATAGTGTACTAAAGGGTACTCAGTTTTGCAGAACTGGGTAATGTCTCTGCAGAAGCATGCGTTACGGGACAAAAATGCCCTCCCAGCAACCCCTTGACCCTTTTGTAAGTGATGCTCAACACAGGCCTCTCGAAAATGCCACATAGGAGCATCGACAATGTAGAATGCCGCATCAGTTGTGGACATGCAGACCTGTTCCATGCAACTACCATCAAAGCAAGTACAGTTCTTCTTCAGGCTACCACCATAAGCCAAAACATTGTGATGCATACAAGGAACCCAGGTCTGAGCAAGCGGTAATTTGTGAGTTTCACACACCACTGTCAGTATCTCCAAGATTTCAGTCAATGCAGTTTGGCGACCTTCATTACAAGAAGTGCCAAGCATATATCTGTGAGAATGGAGGAGGAGAAAATGATAGAAGAAATCCATATTTACTTTCTTGTGTTCCAAAAGAATACTAAATTAGGCACACATTGTTATTGCAGCTCAACTGCATGCTTGTATGATCCAATATATCTGAACTTTTCAGACTTACTGCCTGCAGGAGAAATGAAATTTTTTCACTGACAAACCTCTTCATGTTTGAAGCTCACTCATATAACAGTATTAGTATTCAAATGAAAACGAAAGCTATCAATTTAAAAAATAAGTACACTAAGCTTGTTTGAATAAGAGCATGACACAATATGTAATACTAATATATGCTCAGAAAATAAAATTATAAAAACCAACCTCAAGTGCTTTGCAAACTTTACCAACCTCAGGTGCTTTGCAAACTTTATCAAACTTTATCAACCTCAGAAGCCATCCTATACTGATGAAGTCCATTAGTATGAGGATCAAGAACAAAGGGTTGCCCTGAAGTTGTGAGCACATACCGACCCCCATTCTTCACTGGTGCCCAAACCTGAGCTAGAACATGTTGGTCAGTCAATTCCTTGAGCTGTCTCAGAGCTTGAGTGATCTTCTCTTTAATTAAGCAATAAGCTTCAGGATTTTCAACAGGTTCCAGTCCCAAAAAGGGGGATGTAAGCATTCTTCTGTCCTCATTCTCTCTTGGTATTTCCCTTCCCGGATCAGGAATACCTGCATTTTTGTGATATTATATGAGAGAAAACTCAAATGAGTGAACCTCCTGACTGCTACTCAACAACTGCAAAATGCTAACTGAAGCAATATGTTAAGCCAACGAAATGTGTTTTCAATTCCTAGGAATTTCAGGCCAAAAAGACAGAAGTTCCCATAAACTTTTTATTTTTTAGATGGTTGACTTCAAATTCTAAGAATATTCAGACCAGATAGAATTAAACAAAGATTAATGAACAAGGAGAACTCATTTCAGAGGAACCAAGGTCTCCGAATTCAATTCCTGGCCCAGCAGGAATGTAAAAATGCAACCTTTTCAGTATAACAGGGTATAGTCTCTTTAGTTGCAGAGAACTGAGAAACGAGTAAAGGAAACACTTTTTGACCCTTAACTATTTTGTTGTTTAATTCTAAGAGTACAATTTTATTGCTCAATACCAAATAAGTGTTTAAAGTCAGGAAAATAAATCTATTTATATAAAAAAAAATTAAAAAAAGGGCACGACCGCCTAGCCACCTAGGCCGATTTTTCGAACACTGCCCGGGAAAGCATTTGTTCAGCTAAGTTCTATGATTATCACAGTGAACATACAACTTCTAAACCATTTCTGATTCAGAAAAAACAAATTCAATGGTAAGACAGACAGAGAAAACTGATCGACCCAGAAAAGAAAAAAATAAATAAAAAAAGGACACGACCGCCTAGCTGCCTAGGCCGATTTTTCGAACACTGCCCAGGAAAGCATTTGTTCAGCTGAGTTCTATGATTATCACAGTGAACATAAAAAATTCTAAACCATTTCTGATTCAGAAAAACCAAATTCAATGGTAAGATGGAGAAAACTGATCGACCCAGAAAAGAAAAAAAAATTAAAAAAAAGACACGACCGCCTAGCCGCCTAGGCCGATTTTTCGAACACTGCCCAGGAAAGCATTTGTTCAGCTGAGTTCTATGATTATCACAGTGAACATACAAACTTCTAAAACATTTCTGATTTAGAGAAACCAAATTCAATGGTAAGTCCATCTGATCTCCTTACATTAGATCTTGCACTGATATGAAAAACTCACAGGAACTGAATTGAGGACGGTCAGAAAGAGCTTGATCAACTTGTCCAGCGAACTTATCATCATTATTAGCATCACCATCAGGAAAACCCCATAAAGGAGAACAGGGCTGGTCAGTGGACGAGAACAAAGGAGGGGACGTGGGATTAGAAGGAAAGTGAATCGGATCCAACGGCCAAAAAGCATCAAACTCCATGAGCGCAGCTTCTCTGTCGTCTACTATGTTCTTTGACTTTGGCGGAATGGCTTGAGTTTGGCTTTCCTCTTATGGCTCAGCCATTTTCTGGGAAAGCAGTGATTTTTCTTTCGTTTTGCGGGAAAGTTGTCTCTCTAGGGAGAAAGATTTTGAGAGGAAGAGTTTGCTGTCTTATTTTATTCTTTATTTTTATGTGTGGAATTATGAATTCAGTAGAGTAGTCCGGTCGGTTATAGTTTAGACGTCCATTCTTTATTAAAAATGAATTGTTGATATGTCATTTATTATGTGTCGATATTATTTTCGGCAATAAAATATATCGACATGTGATCAGTACATTTTCAACAATATTGCACATAGAATTTATGTCTGTGTGAGAATCTTACTTGCAATCTGCGATATATTTCTTTCTGTTTATAGCACTTATAACATAACATGGTCACATAATAAGTGTTGGGGACAAAGAAATATACTCCTTGTGAGACATCAGATTTTCTTATAAACCTATATTATAACACATACATAATTTTAGAGTTCATAAATTTACAAATGTTATAATTTGAGTGAACTTATAGCGACACATAACATACGCCACATGATATTACCGTAACACATAATAATATGCGAGGGAAGAAAATGGAATGCAAAAAGTAAGTGTGGGGTGTGAGGTTGATGAGTTTTTTATTTTTTATTTTTCTGTTGAGTGTGTATTTAAGGGTAGTTTGGGAAGATAGTGAGGTTTTCTTAGGAATTGTGAAAATTTGAATTAGAAGTTAAGGTGAACTTAAAATATGGGGTAAACAAAGAGAAGTGCGGGGTTTAAATAGAAAAACTGGAAAAAAAAAAAAGGAATGAGAGAGAGAGGAGTTTTAGAAGTTTGTGTTTATTGCCAATAAAGTAATAAATGCAAAGTTAAGTGCATCTTAAATGAATTTTGAACCGTTAGATTGGGATGGATCTAAGGGCTGAAGATGTGTGTAAAAAGGTGTGGTTTTATGTATGTCCCCCGATCCTAACCCATATATATTACCCGGGGGATAATTGCCATGCCTAGCTGGGGAGCTCCACTAGGGTTTTTTAGGTTCATGTTGTTCTTTTTACCCCCCAACAAAAGAAGCAAAAAATTTAGATAGATTAATTAATAATTTCAATTCTTAATGTTTGAATTAACAAGGGCATTTTCTAGTATTTTGAATATTTCACCATTCTCTGCCTTTTGCTTTATATATATAGATTATATTTTAATTATTATTTATTTAGTGAATATTTAAATATTTTACTGATTTTGTAAATTACTTGGTAAATAGTAATTAATTGTTTTGAATTATTTTGTGAACTTTGTTTTTTGTTCTTTGATATTAAATAATCATTAAAATACTAGCGTACGTGTACAATACATGTATTATACATTTGCTTTCATTATACCAAGTCTTTAAGATGTATACGAAAAATGGAAGTATTATTGAAAAATACGTACGTACGTGTATAATACGAATATTAAATGGGAAAATGCTAAATTCTTTATATGGGTAAAAACTTTGGAAAAGTAAGAAATCAAAAGGGGACAATAGCTATACCTTGGGAATGGCCTAAACGTAATTGATAATGCTCTAGACTAGCCTTATCGACAAAGGAAAATCAGGGACAAAAAATTTATAAAAAAAAAAAAGAGACAAAAGGCACCCATTAGATATTTAAAGAGTATAGGCACGCGGCTATACTATTTATTTTATTGAAAAGGACCCACACAGCGCCTAGCTAGGCAGCCCAATTTATTTATGTATTTATTTTAAAGAGTATAGCCGCGCATATATCTGAGCAAGCGGTAATTTGTGAGTTTCACGCACCACTGTCAGTATCTCCAAGATTTCAGTCAATGCAGTTTGGCGACCTTCATTGCATATTTGAATCTTGTTACAAGAAGTGCCAAGCATATATGGAGGAGGAGAAAATGATAGAAGAAATCCATATTTACTTTCTTGTGTTCCAAAAGAATACCAAATTAGGCACACATTGTAATTGCAGCTCACCTGCATGCTCGTGTGATGATCACACTGTGATCCAATATATCTGAACTTTTCAGACTTACTGCCTGCAGGAGAAATGAAAATTTTTCACTGACAAACCTCTTCATGTTTGAAGCTCACTCATATAACCGTATTAGTATTCAAATGAAAACAAAAGCCATCAATTTAAAAATGGGGTTCTTAGATCTAGGTCCAAAACGATTAGCTGTCATTGGGTCTAGTCCTCGTATTTTTGGTTTTAGATGTAGGTCCTTTGATATTTATTACTTTTTTGTTGTGTCGATTTTACCCTTTAAGGTAAATAAGGAAAACACATTGAAAATCTAAATTTAATGCATTATTTCCTTGAAATTGAATTCCAATTTTTTATTTTTGATTTTTTTTTCCTTGATAATATTCCTAATATATAGATAAAATACAATTTAATCAATAAAAAGTAAAGACTCACATATTATACCAATCGATCAGACAAGCACCCACATTAAATTATGTACCTGACATACAGGTAAATAATGTTAATACATACAGGTATATATGTACCTGCCTTACAGGTAAGTGTTTTTTTCTTGAGTTTTCTTAAGCAGTTTTTTCTGGGGGTTCATATTTATATACATATGTACATGTCTTCCATGTAATAGTGTTTTTTTTTTTTTTTTCCAAAGAAATTTTGTATAGATTTTTATCTCAGTTGAGTTTAAAGATCCATACCAAGATATTATATGAGTTCAATTAGCTGGGCTAGAGGGTATAACTACCTAGACTAGAGGTAATTTATGGATTTAATTACCTGGACCAGAGGTAATTTATGGGTTTAATTACCTGCATACTACATAAGAGGTGTATGCATAGGTACCTTACCTATTGTTAAGGTATGAAGTTTTTATGAACTCTTATTACAAATTTTGATGTCGATATACCTTGGGAAAATTTCAGAATTCAATAAATAGATTTGCAATTAAATTCAAATCAAATATGATAATTAATATCCTACAAATCAATAACTTACCAGTTTTCGGAATTCATAATTTACCTTATTTATGTTTTAGGTGCATAACTGGAACAAAAAACAAAAAATAAAAAAAAGTAAATATCAATAAATTGAAATAGGCATGTAATCTTATGTGGCGCAAAAGTCAAAGGACTTGGATCAACAACAATTTCTGCGTGGATTGCACCCAAAATCTCTCATCATAATTGGACTTGAGCCAAATTTTCTATTTAAAAAATAAGTACACTAAGCTTGTTTAAATAAGAGCATGACACAATATGTAATACTAATATATGCTCAGAAAATAAAATAATAAACCAACCTCAAGTGCTTTGCAAACTTTATCAAACTTTATCAACCTCAGAAGCCATCCTATACTGATGAAGTCCATTAGTATGAGGATCAAGAACAAAGGGTTGCCCTGAAGTTGTGAGCACATACCGACCCCCATTCTACACTGGTGCCCAAACCTGAGCTAGAACATGTTGGTCAGTCAATTCCTTGAGCTGTCTCAGAGCTTGAGTGATCTTCTCTTTAATTAAGCAATAAGCTTAAGGATTTTCAACAGGTTCCCTTCTCGGATCAGGAATACCTGCATTTTTGTGATATTATATGAGAGAAAACTCAAATGAGTGAACCTCCTGACTGCTACTCAACAACTGCAAAATGCTAACTGAAGCAATATGTTAAGCCAACGAAATGTGTTTTCAATTCCTAGGAATTTCAGGCCAAAAAGACAGAAGTTCCCATAAACTTTTTATTTTTTAGATGGTTGACTTCAAATTCTAAGAATATTCAGACCAGATAGAATTAAACAAAGATTAATGAACAAGGAGAACTCATTTCAAAGCAACCAAGGTCTCCGAATTCAATTCCTGGCCCAGCAGGAATGTAAAAATGCAACCTTTTCAGTATAACAGGGTATAGTCTCTTTAGTTGCAGAGAATTGAGAAACGAGTAAAGGAAACACTTTTTGACCCTTAACTATTTTGTTGTTTAATTCTAAGAGTACAATTTTATTGCTCAATACCAAATAAGTGTTTAAAGTCAGGAAAATAAATCTATTTATATAAAAAAAAAAATTAAAAAGGGCACGACCGCCTAGCCGCCTAGGCCGATTTTTCGAACACTGCCCGGGAAAGCATTTGTTCAGCTGAGTTCTATGATTATCACAGTGAACATACAAACTTCTAAAACATTTCTGATTCAGAAAAACCAAATTCAATGGTAAGACAGAGAAAACTGATCGACCCAGAAAAGAAAAAAACAAAAGAATACAATCCAATATGAAAAACTCACAGGAACTGAATTGAGGACGGTCAGAAAGAGCTTGATCAACTTGTCCAGCGAGCTTATCATCATTATCAGCATCACCATCAGGAAAACCCCATAAAGGAGAACAGGGCTGGTCAGTGGACGAGAACAAAGGAGGGGACGTGGGGTTAGAAGGAAAGTGAATCGGATCCAACGGCCAAAAAGCATCGAGGTCAAGATCAAACTCCATGAGCGCAGCTTCTCTGTCGTCTACTATGTTCTTTGACTTTGGCGGAATGGCTTGAGTTTGGCTTTCCTCTTCTGGCTCGATCATTTTCTGGGAAAGCAGTGATTTTTCTTTCGTTTTCCGGGAAAGTTGTCTCTCTAGGAAGAAAGATTTTGAGAGGAAGAGAAGGATTCAGTAATGGTAATAATCTGCAGGGTCGGTGTGATTCCATGGAAACCATTAGTTGTTTTTTAAGTGTTTTTACAACTTGCAGTTGAGACCAGAGAGTGAATATAGTGGATAAAGTATTCCGGGGAATAATCATCTCTTACAATCAACTGCCAAATAAGTCTACAACTTGGAACTTGTTTTGCTCTCTTATTTTATTCTTTATTTTTACTACTTGCATAGATGTGGTGGGGGTAACATGGCGTGATATGTGTGGAATTATGAATTCTTTAGAGTAGTCCGGCTATAGTTTAGACGTCCATTCTTTATTAAAAATGAATTTTTGATATATCATTTATTATGTGTCGATATTATTTTCGGTAACAAAATATATCGACATGTTATTGGTACATTTTCGACAATATCGCACATAGAATTTATGTCTATGAGAGAATCTTACTTGCAATCTGGGATATATTCCTATATGTTTATAGCACTCACATAAAATGGTCACATAATAAGTATTGGGGGACAAAGAAATATACTCCTTGTGAGACATCAGATTTTCTTATAAACCTATATTATAACACACATATAATTTTAGAGTTTATAATATTACAAATGTTATAATTTGAGTGAACTTATAGCGACACATAACATATGCCACATGATATTACCATAACACATAATAATATGCGAGAGAAGAAAATGAAACGCAAAAAGTACGTGTGGGGTGTGAGGTTGATGAATAAATCATCTATATCTGCTTGGGTATGGATGGAATCGGTCGAATCTGGGGTGGGTATGCCATTCCCATCCCCGTTAAGCTTTTTTCCCCATCCCCGCCTTCATACCCACAATATTCATATCGGGGATTCCCCATCCCCACCTTTGTTGGGAATGGGTTCCTCGACCCGCCCCATTACAGAAGAAAAAATCAATATAAAACTACTTTGTTGAAAGAAAAAAAAAAAGGATAGCTCCTATTGGATTTCATTGAATATGTAAAGGGAGATTCTCACTATAGTTATCTTAATTAGTGCAATAAGATATTTTCCAAGCATATTATGTACAAAGAGAGTTGCGGAAGGAACAGAGCTGCACAAGGAGATGGGTTATGAAGTTGGGAAATAGACATGAAATCAAATTAAAAAGGAGAGATAATCGAAAAAGAAAAGAGGTTTTTTTATTTAAACTCCATACTTTTCTTTGTTCACTCCAATACTTAAATAATTAAGCTCTTAAGTTTTATTATTGTGTAAAAAGACAAAAAAGGTCATCCAACTTAATACTTAACCCTAGTATATCTACACACACACCATACACCCCACCACTCTTCATATTATAAGTTTTAGAAAAACACAAACTCCTCTACACCCTAATTTTGTATGGGAACTCTACACCCTATTATCATATTACTATTCTCTTTCAATCCGAGAAACCAACTACACTCTCATCTTCTCTATCAAAACCTCCTAGTTCATTCTCAAATTTTTAATAATAATAATAATAACAGAATAATTCTGCTACTACATTTGATAATAGTGTTTTTATCTCTTTAAGTAATGTGAGGTTGAAATGAACTTAGAGTGGTGAGGGGCAAGATAGCAGGGTGTGGGGTGTGAGGTTGATGAGTTTTTTATTTTTTATTTTTCTGTTGAGTGTGTATTTAGGGGTAGTTTGAGAAGATAGTGGGTTTTCTTGGGAATTGTGAAAATTTGAATTAGAAGTTAAGGTGAACTTAGAATATGAGGTGAACAAAGATAAGTGTGGGGTTTAAATAGAAAAACTCAACAAAAAAAAAAAAAAAAAAAAAAGAATGAGAGAGAGGAGTTTTAGAAGTTTGTGTTTATTGCCAATAAAGTAAGAGTAATGCTATTTGGACACACAACATTGACACACTTAGTGACACCCGCTGATGTGTCAATGTATCATTTGCTCTTCTTTTCTCCTCGTTTTCTATTCAGCGAATGATACATTGACACATCAGCGGGTGTCAACTAAGTGTGTCAATGTTGTGTGTCCAAATAGCATTACTCATAAAGTAATAAATGCAAAGTTAAGTGCATTTTAAATGAATTCTGAACCGTTAGATTGGGATAGATCTAAGGGCTAAAGATGTGTGTAAAAAAGTGTGGTTTTATGTATGTCCCCCGATATATATATATATACCATCCTCGTCCCTCCTCGAACACCATACCCAATAAATTCCCCATACCCGTTCCCATTCATACCCGATCCATTAGGGTCGAATCCCCCAGAAGATCCTTACCCGAGGGAAAATTGCTATCCCTAGTTGGGGAGCTCCACTAGGGTGTTTTAGGTTCATGTTGTTCTTTTTACCCCCCAACAAAAGAAGCAAAAAATTTACATATATTATGCAAAATAGTTTTTATTTGGAAAGAAACGACATAAGAAGCTCTCTTGTTTTTAACAAAAATTTAAAGTTTAAAATAAATTAAAGGTTGTATCTTTATTGAACACAACTACCCATTTAATCTTTTTTAATTCTAAATAAAAAAAACGAAATGACAAGCATGTGTGAAGGAGCTAGTGATAATGATGAGAGTGCTACATTTACAAGAGTGTATAAAGCTTTTTAAAGATTAAAAATATGAGCTTCCACGTGGAATATGGAGTTGTGCTTAATCAATGGGGTCGTCGAGAGGTTGCCCATCATCCCTATCGAGTGCTAGAGAGCACAACTTCTTGGTTCATAATTGTATATCATTTTGTACCCTTCTAGCTTATGATTTGGTTATGTTTTTGAGTTAAACTTGTGCTTTTAATCCTTTTTGTGTTTATCTTTCAGTTCATTGAGCTTTAGGTAATAATGATGGCTTTGGATAGTAAATGATGCAATCCGTGCATGTTAGGGCCTAATTTGGATGAATGGATGAAGAGCTTAAAGACAAACTCAATTTTGGCTACAGTCCCCTGCCAGCCCAGTTTCGTAGGTCATATTGCAAGCTTTGTTTCAGCAACCTACATAGCTCGGATGAGGCCACATTCTTCATGAAAGTTGTTCCAATGGGTGTATACTATAACATATCCGAAATTCAGCCCCATTGGATAATTGTGGAGTCTGTTACCTAGCAAACACAGAGCCATGCTCAGGATGGATTTTATCAGCGCGCAAAATGAGTTAGCATTTTGTTTTGGCCTTAACTTCCTCCTCCGATCTTGGATTGGCCCAAATGATATATGGCTGGAAAGAAGACATTCTGAACTTCAAGTTTGAGTGCTTAAAGTCTTAATTTCCTTAAGGGAAGCCCAATTCGTAAGCCCTTGAAGTTGCTGGTCATGCTGACCTCAGGATGAGCTATTATTTCTGGTTGGAAGCTTGGTCATGGTGACATGAAGATGAGCTAGGGCTGCTGGTGGGATTTATTAGTGAAGTGCATCAACCATTTCAGATTTTATAATGCAAGTGTTGTATGCATTAGTGAAGTGCATCAACCATTTCAGATTTTATAAAACAAGTGTTGTATGCATTAGCCATACTTAATTCAGATTTTCAGCTTCCTTAGGCCTATATATAGTGAGGTTTCCCAAGCTTGTAAACACACCCCAAGGGGGGGAGCTCTCAAACACTTCTCTAGAGCTCCCTTCCCTTCTCTCCCTCAAATTCTCTTAGTTTCTCTTTCTAGTTTTCAATTGTTATAATGAGATCTTTGTGCTGAAATTCTCCTTAAGTTTTTCCAAGTTCTACTTAATTTTCATTGTTATGTAAATTCTTTTCTTTAGTTTCAAGTTTGATTAGTTTCCAAGTTTCAATTATGGTTTTTGTTCTTATTCATTATGCTTATAAGTTAATATGCTAGTTTGAATGATTGATCACCATTTAGGCTTGCATGTTAGCTATCTTGGTTTGAATTAAGAGTAGACACCATGCTTTAATTCGAATTGAACTATGAATAGGAAGAGTATGTATGGACATTCGACAACAGGGATTAGATACATATTTGGTTGTTTAAAATGTTCTTCTATGCTTAATGGGTTCCTAATGCTTAATTTTAGGTTAGACAACAAATGATCAAATTAGGGAATTAGGAACACAAGGTTATGACCACACACCATGGCTTAATCATACTTTAGCTAGAATCAATCCATTAATCTAATTGAACTTGGGAACTTATCTGCTTGAGTTAGTTATTTCTTTCTTCCTTGTTTTATTTATTTCCTTTCTTTTTCATTTCTGTTTTGTGTAGGAGAAATGAATGGGATCATTCAATCACCAATCCTCGTGGGATCGACCTCGCACTTACATACGCTATACTACCGAACGGCTCGTGCACTTGCGAGTATCACAAGTTGAGGATGCAGCTTAATCCATTTTGATGCAGCTGAAATCCACACAACAAGTTTTTGGCGCCGTTGCCGGGGATTGGCAACATAGTTTGGTTCTATTTCTTTTCCCTACTTGTTTTATTTTTATTTTTCATTTTCATGTTTTTCTAGACAATTTCAAGTTTTAAAGATAATGACGTTAATGGACAAGTTGTGTTTGTAGTCCAACAGAAAAGGACAATTGCCCAACAAGCAAGAGAACTGGGTTTAAGTCCCAGCTTACACAACCCATTGGTGCTTGTTGCTTTGAAGCATGGAATTGGATGTGTGTTGATTTTCCTTTTCATTTTAGTTTTTATTTCCTAATCCTTTTAATTCCATTTCAAGTTTGTGTGTTTGTTTTAGCAATTTATGATAGCTTAATAAAAATGGAGAGATATGGCAACCTCAATCATAAGAATGGGAAGTGTGGAGCAATGGGAGAAGTCGCGACCTCCAAGTGCATCACATTCGACCTAATTGCTTCAAGGGGGAGCATTTCAATCCTTTCTCTTATTTGAATTATGTTTATTTCCGTCATTGTTTTTACCTTTTGGTCCGCGTTGAGTTCTTTTTTTTTCTGTGCTGAATCCAACCATATAAAGAACGTGAAATTTGGACTTACGGTTGGAAAGTTATAGCCTAAAAACTGAACACAGGTCGAAGCTGAAAAACAGAGAAACGAATCTGTCCAAATGGTGATAAACGGGTGATAGAAAGTGCTGTTTGTGTTTTTCTTTGATTTATTGGTTTGTTTCTTTTAGTACAACAATTTATGTTGTTTGTTTGAATTTGTTTTGAGTACTTAGTTCATTTTCGTTTATGGTTTGTTGTTCCATTTTATCTTAATTTGTTTTTGTTTCTTATCTTAAAAATTTTAAAAAGATTTTTCATATGAGCTGACTTATGGTAACTCCAGTGAGCACTTCCGTCAATACAGTGTCTAGGAGTTCTATAGGCGACACCTTCGGTGTCTAAGAAGTTTGGGTTTTAAGCGGGACCATTGTGACCCCTCCAACCTTCCCGGATCCCCTGGCTGTGTTTTCTGAGGCCCTTAACTGGTCATCCGTGAGTTGCTTGTATATTCTTGTGTTTTTAAATTAAGTTTATTTTTATTTTCTTTGTTTTCTTTTCTGTTGAGTCTTTGTTTTTTATTTGTTTTTGTTTTGTTTCGTTAAGTTAGTTTATGTTTTTATTTACGTGGTTTGGTTGGTTAGTTTATTTCTGAGTGTTAAAACACATTTTTATTTCAAACATTGCATAAAAAAAAAAATAAAAAAAAAAACCACAAAACAACAAAAACAATAAAAAAAAAACAAAACAAAACAAAAAAAAGAAATATTCTTCATCTTCTTCATCATCATGGCTTGCCTCTATTTTCTCGCACTTGTAGAATCTGCAGCAGCTCCACATGGTCCTCATTTTTTCTTTGCAGTGCTTCCACGTGCTGATTGGCACAGTAGAGCCGCTTCTGCAAGTCCGCCACCATAGCCTTCAAGGAAGCTATTTCCTCGCTCATCGCGGCACACTCCCTTGTCCTCGCTAGTAGGCGCATGCCCAAATTGGTAGCGGAGACCGTGTGGAGCACAGTTAAATTGTGGGACTCCTCTACCGCTGCCTTGTCAGACCTCTGTGCCACATGCAGATGATCTGTCGGAGTGAGCTTGCTGCTAATCATGCCTCCTAGCAGCACTGCTCTGTTCGGCAGTGCCTCAGAAAAGTTCGGTATTGCCTCAGCAAAGTTTGAGGCCGTACCGTGATGATATGTGGAGTTTGGGAAGACACGGTTTGGAGGAGCCCTTATCTGGGCATTCGGAGGTGCAAGGGACAGCTCAAGGTCGAGATCATCAAGGTGAGTGCATGAGGATGCCATTTTTTTGTTTCTGGATTTTTTGATGTTTTTCCTTGAGTTTGCAGGAAGAAATGCTGGGTATCATCCGCTTGTAGAGGCGTGCTTTAAATAGACATATGCTGATGAAGGTGCCAACACCATTTCGGATTTCCCGGGCATGCTCGACCTAATCGCTTCAAGGGGGAGCACCTTTACTTTCACTTTACTTTTCTTTTTTCCGTGTTTTCTGGTGTTTTATTGTTTTGCCCGTTACTTTCATTTTCTAGAGCTTTGTGTTTTTTCCTTTCCCTTTCGGCTATCATCTTTATTTTATTTTAGTTAGGGAACTGTGCTTCCATTTCCGTTTGTCGTCTTCGTTTGATTTAAGTTTGGAAAGTGTGCTTTCTTTTCCGTTTTCTTTTTCCTTCTGCAAATTTACTCTTTTATTTCCAAAACAAAATAAAGACAAAAACAACCAAAAAAATAAAATAAATTAAAATAAAAACATCAATAATGCAGTAGGAAATCATTTCTTCTCGGTGCTTGGTGTCTCGACCATTGGAGCTTTGAGTTTGGCCCTCTGGCTGTCCTCTTCCGGGGCTTCACGCACAGCTTCTTGGGGCTCATCACTTGAGCTCCCAAAGATCGCAATCTTAGCTTGAGCGTAACTACTCTCGCGATCTGCTTGTTTGCGTTTACCCGGTCGGTCTAGGTCCTCCAGCTGCTTTCGCATGTCGCGAGAATACAACTCTACCATCTTTGATAGGTTTCTATTCTCGTCCCGCAATACTTCTAGCTGGTGTCGATTCACCTCCACTATCCTTGACCTTTCCCTTTTCAAGCTTTTTATAGCAGTCTGACACTCCTCAACCATACTTCGCTCTGCCGCCAACTGACCTTTCAGCACCTCTACCTCATGGGACTTCGCAAGTAGGCGATGACCCAAACTTGCGACTGTTGCCGTACTCTGCACGCTCAGTGCCAGGGCATCGCTCACGACCCGGTTGTCATCCCTTGTCCCCAGAACACGTATATCTTTAGGAGTCACCAGATTTCTGCCCACTCCAATGGCAACATCGTTGTCCAGGAGTATTGAGTCAGTTACTGTCACAGGCCCCCGTGCGGAAGCAAAGTAGGGCATCCATACTGGTGCCGCTGCTTGGCCTCGTGTCTGAGTCGGTGGAGCTAGGTTGAGATCCAACGAAAATGGGTAGTTAGAGGCCATTTGATTTCTCACTCTCTTTTCTTCTTTCTTTCTTTTCTCTTTTGTGTGTTCCTGAGTTTGTTTTTTTTTTACCCTTTCTTTTTACCTTTTATAGACTTAGTCTGCTAAACCCTAGCCGCTGCGGTTCTGAGTTCTGTGCGGCCCTTACCACTTATCTCTATATGTCGCCGCACCCGTTTCCCAACCCCCTTAATTGCATTTTCACCTTTCACCACCTTCAAGTGAAAAAGTCGTCGCGCCTTCCTACGAGTCTAATAATTCTAGCTTGGGGGATGTGAAAGCGGCCTCTGCACGCCGACACGTCCCTCACCTATTTTCCCCGTGACTTCCCAGGAACCAAGGCATCAAGGACCACACTTTTTCTGTTTCGTAAATACCCGCCTTCGCACTCCCAATTCACGTTTCATTAAATTAAAATAAATAAATAAATAAAAATAAATTAATAATAACATGTGGGCTTCGGACTTCATTGTGGGCTTTGGGTTTTCACCGTTGTTAGGTTTCAAAGTGTGTTAACTTCTTTTGGGTTGGGCTTTCAATCGTTTGGGTTTTGGTTTGTGTAAGACTGTTTGTTTTCTGTTTCGAGTGTTTTACTGTTTCGTTTTTTTATTTTTATTTTTTTTGTTTGTTTGTAATTTTTATTTTGTAATTATTTTATTTCAATTCTTGTGTGTTTTGTGATTTTATATTTACTTTAGTACCTTTCATTTCTTGTTATGACATTGCTTGTTCCTAATTTTTAAACATTGAGGACAATGTTCATATCTAGGTTTGGGGGTATTGGAGTTTACCAAGTAAATTTAGTTTCTCTTATTAAAAAAAAAATATATATATTTCTTGCTTGTTTTTTTTCTTTTTCTATATTTTGAGTCTTGTTTTGTTTTGAGTCACTTTCCGAACACATTTGATGAGATTGTGATAAATGTTTGCATGACTTAAATGAAAATTGAATTTTATTTATTTATTTATTTATTTATTTGTGTTCCTTGTAAATTCTTCTTGTAAAATAAAAAAAATAAAATAATTCATTAATTAATTAATTTGGCATCGTTCTAGCATGATATGTTCGAAACCTTCTTTGCACTTGCCATTTGTTTCATAATTTTCCAATTAAAGGATTTGCATGACCCAAAGAATTGTATCAAGCATAAATTAGACTTATATAACCATATAATGTGAGCTTTTGAGCCTTGTGCTTCATTTCATGAGTGTTATACACATACTCTTATTTTCTTGTCATCAAAGTTGTTGTTTGATCTCATTATTCATTGATTTGGTTGAACACTTAAAAGTCATTCATTCTTATGCAATTTGATTTCATGACATTTAAAGAAATGATATTAAGGCCTTCTTTGGATCGTTTGTGCCTTTCAAGCTAACCTTATGCATGCTTAAGCATGATTTTCCATTGTTAACCATTTTGAGCCTACATGTAAACCTTTTCTTTCATTTTACCAATTATATTTCCTCGCCTTAGCCCGAAAAACAAATATTTACCTTTCTAAGGAACTCATGAGCTCTAATTTGGATGTGTTTTTCATGCTAAGTTTGGGAAGGGATATTACATAGAAGAAAAAAAAGAAAAAAAAAGAAAATCACACAATTGGTGAAAGAAAAGAAAAGAAAAAAGTTATGATTAAATGGTAGTTGAATGAAATTTTGTTTTTGGGTTTCATTGGTGTTTGGAAAGGAGTTTAAATCATTGTAAATGAAGGTATAAGGAGTTTTGATCGTGTAAAAGAAAAAATCTAATCGTGATGATTCGAAGTCTTGTAAACAATTGTTTTATGCTCTTATATTTTGAGTTTCTTGGACTTTGTTTTATCCATACCCTTCATTTCTTACTCACCTTACACCCTTGGCCCCATTACAACCTATGCTAAAGACCTAAATTGATCTTAAATCTCATGTGGTTGAATTGCATTCATTTTTCTACTTTTAAGTGTTTGGCCTCCTTCTTGAGATCATATTAATGCAAGTTCTTCATCTTCCTATTTTTGAGTTAAGTACCTTATGATTTAACTCTAATCCCATGTCTATAACTGAGTGTTGCATTGTAGCCCTCTTCTGAGTGATTCATTTGTGAGAGGACAACTTTGGTGAGATTTGAAGTTGCATTTGTGCTTGGTATGATTTTTGAAATTGTGTGGAAACTAAGATTGGGGAATTTGTTGCATTTGGCTATCACACTACTACACTTTGAGCATATTATGTTTTGAACTTTGCCGCTTTGTGAATAATGTCTAAAATTGAGCTTTTATTGTCAAAACGTTTAAGTCATGTGCATGAGTCATTTCTCTTCACAAAATGTTCGGAAAGATTGTTTTGAGTTTTTATTTTGATTTTGTTTTTTTTGTTTTTTGTGTTTTGTGTTTTGTTTTTATTTTTATGTTTGTTTTTGGTTTTGGTTTTGCTTAAGAACTAACAAATCTAATAAGTTTTCTAACCATTTTGTTTTGTAGAGTTAGAAAAACGTTTGTGGGTATCGTAACTGTTAAACCCTCAGGAGACACAACTCCTCCTACTAGGGATGTCTAGAGGTTTAAAGGCTTGTTGCATTCGCTCAATGCAATCGAGTTACCTACGAAAGTGGTCTAGTTAACTTCTTGTTTTGTTTTTAACTTTGTTTTGTGTTGTTTTGCTCGAGGACTAGCAAAATCTAGGTTTGAGGGTATTTGATTGGTTCATAATTGTATATCATTTTGTACCCTTCTAGCTTATGATTTGGTTATGTTTTTGAGTTAAACTTGTGCTTTTAATCCTTTTTGTGTTTATCTTTCAGTTCATTGAGCTTTAGGTAATAATGATGGCTTTGGATAGTAAATGATGCAATCCGTGCATGTTAGGGCCTAATTTGGATGAATGGATGAAGAGCTTAAAGACAAACTCAATTTTGGCTACAGTCCCCTGCCAGCCCAGTTTCGTAGGTCATATTGCAAGCTTTGTTTCAGCAACCTACATAGCTCGGATGAGGCCACATTCTTCATGAAAGTTGTTCCAATGGGTGTATACTATAACATATCCGAAATTCAGCCCCATTGGATAATTGTGGAGTCTGTTACCTAGCAAACACAGAGCCATGCTCAGGATGGATTTTATCAGCGCGCAAAATGAGTTAGCATTTTGTTTTGGCCTTAACTTCCTCCTCCGATCTTGGATTGGCCCAAATGATATATGGCTGGAAAGAAGACATTCTGAACTTCAAGTTTGAGTGCTTAAAGTCTTAATTTCCTTAAGGGAAGCCCAATTCGTAAGCCCTTGAAGTTGCTGGTCATGCTGACCTCAGGATGAGCTATTATTTCTGGTTGGAAGCTTGGTCATGGTGACATGAAGATGAGCTAGGGCTGCTGGTGGGATTTATTAGTGAAGTGCATCAACCATTTCAGATTTTATAATGCAAGTGTTGTATGCATTAGTGAAGTGCATCAACCATTTCAGATTTTATAAAACAAGTGTTGTATGCATTAGCCATACTTAATTCAGATTTTCAGCTTCCTTAGGCCTATATATAGTGAGGTTTCCCAAGCTTGTAAACACACCCCAAGGGGGGGAGCTCTCAAACACTTCTCTAGAGCTCCCTTCCCTTCTCTCCCTCAAATTCTCTTAGTTTCTCTTTCTAGTTTTCAATTGTTATAATGAGATCTTTGTGCTGAAATTCTCCTTAAGTTTTTCCAAGTTCTACTTAATTTTCATTGTTATGTAAATTCTTTTCTTTAGTTTCAAGTTTGATTAGTTTCCAAGTTTCAATTATGGTTTTTGTTCTTATTCATTATGCTTATAAGTTAATATGCTAGTTTGAATGATTGATCACCATTTAGGCTTGCATGTTAGCTATCTTGGTTTGAATTAAGAGTAGACACCATGCTTTAATTCGAATTGAACTATGAATAGGAAGAGTATGTATGGACATTCGACAACAGGGATTAGATACATATTTGGTTGTTTAAAATGTTCTTCTATGCTTAATGGGTTCCTAATGCTTAATTTTAGGTTAGACAACAAATGATCAAATTAGGGAATTAGGAACACAAGGTTATGACCACACACCATGGCTTAATCATACTTTAGCTAGAATCAATCCATTAATCTAATTGAACTTGGGAACTTATCTGCTTGAGTTAGTTATTTCTTTCTTCCTTGTTTTATTTATTTCCTTTCTTTTTCATTTCTGTTTTGTGTAGGAGAAATGAATGGGATCATTCAATCACCAATCCTCGTGGGATCGACCTCGCACTTACATACGCTATACTACCGAACGGCTCGTGCACTTGCGAGTATCACAAGTTGAGGATGCAGCTTAATCCATTTTGATGCAGCTGAAATCCACACAACACACAACTTCATCAGAGTTTTGATTTTTGTAATTTTTCCAATGGTCGTCTTTGCTTCTAATTTTTCAATCATACATGTTTTTTTGGTTACCATGAATTTCATTTTACAACACAATTCAAACAAAATTACGATTGTGATAATAGAAAAAGACTAATTAGTTAAAAGTAGAAGCAATTAGCTTATATATATGTATATATTATTTGAGGGACACTATTTAGGGTCCCCTACTATTTTTTTTTTCTTCCAAAGATCCAAATCATCTATTTTTTTAATTCTACATTCATAGATTATGTAGGATACAATTGGATATCGAACCAGTTTTTGATTTGTCTAATTTTTTGCAAAGATGATCTATAAATGTAGATTTAAAAAAATTTATGGAAGGGCCTAACCGGGTTCAAACCGGGAACCTCTTGATCTGCAGTCAAATGCTCTACCACTAAGCTATGGACCCAACTATTGATATTATTTCCCCCGCAAAGAACTATAAACGCTACACATACGGGTGATTTCAAAAAGTAGCTAGCTTTTCATTTTTTTCTTTATATAAATAATTTTATTTAAATGTTGCTCTATAATTATGAATTTCAATATATTTCTATTTAAAAGATTCTCCATATATTTCGTTCCCATATATTAATGGCTTCAGTGGTGTCATGTGACAAGATGTATCCCAAAAATATTTCTTCCTTGGAAGCCATTACAATACTTGAGTGCAAACCTAGCAATGAAATGGTCCAAAATAACTATTTTTCACAACTTCTATTCTAAAATAAACCCCTTTACATTAAAGAGATTGTATGGGACAGTGACTATTATAGAATAAAAATTGTGAAAAAGGGCTATTTTAGCACAAACCCCAAATTAGCAAGCCTATCCAATTATAACATAAAAAAAAGTATGTACTTCGCTAATATGATTATGAACACACAAGTATAGCCGTGCGGCTCGGCTATACTATTTTTAATTTATAAGTATAGTATAAAATTATGGTACTTTCTAATTTAGGCCTCTAATTTATATATCATTTTATTTTGCATGATTTTGGTATAAATTTATAATTTATAATACAAAATAACAATAATAATAAAATATAAAAAAGGCCCCGTCTGATGCCGGCCTACCACCTAGCGATTTTTCGACCATTGGCATTTTCATGTTCTTTTTTCCTAGATGAAATGCATGTTGCTTTATCATACAACGCATTCCAAACAATAAGCTTACGTGCATTAACAAGATACTCATCAAGCACCATGAGTGTTTGGCCAGACAGACTTGATATGCAGGTATGGGAGGTGCTATTGGTTTCCATTTCAACGACAATGAGGAAGACGATCTGTAAGATGAGCTTTAGCAATCATTCAACAACTCAATTAGCTGGGCATTCAGATCTGTCACCCAAAATTCAATATATTTTAATTTTCAGAAAAGGCTACCTGGGCTAGAGCCCATGGTAGCCCTTAACTTGGTTTCGCCAGTGTGTTCAACTCGAAACAAATTTATAGTTGGTGGAAAGGCCCAAGAATATTGAAACTATTAATGCAAAACTTTCATCCTTGACGTGGAATACTGTCAACAAATTCACAACAGTTTCTGAAATTATGATTGAAATCACATGGGATTATCATATCAAATATTTCAACGACATTTTCAAAAACTAATGCCATTGAATGGAGGATTTGAGTCTCACACGCCTTGAGCAGTAAACATAAGACCAAGAGGGATGTCTACACGAAAGGCAATACGGTTGTGTTGCGTACTTGGATAAATTTTGGACCTTGGGATAGACTCCTTCGCTTAAATTGCTACTACGTACTCTCTTGTTCTTGTTTAAAATATCAGTAAATTTTGGTGCCTATATGGTTAACTATTACTAATCCTGAATTACTACAATTATCATGCTATTTTGCCTAAATAAGGGTTTGAGCTTAATTATGATATGATCTTGCTTGCTTGCTGCAATATCATCTTCCTTTTTTTTTTTTTAATCAATGGGTATCCATGTGTAGATGACGGGGATTTGGATTTTACCTTTCTTTAATATTGAGATTAAAGATAGTAGAAACACTAAAAAAGACTTCACTCTTGAAAAAACAGTAAATCCCACATTGGAGAAGTATAATACTTGTGAAGTACTTAATATTGTTAACTCCTAAAATTTTGATTGCCGAGCCTAGTAACGTGGGCTTGTGATTCAATGTGGAGGTAATAAAGATGGAATGTGAATTTGGTCTTATTAGGTAGAAAACCTACGGCCCAGTGCCCTAAGTTCAGCCCATTATTTAATTGCACTACTTAGTGGCCCAGCCACAAAAGTAGCTTTCTGCAAAGACGCCAGTGCCCAGGAATTTGTGGTGACCTATGTTGGTGGCTTATTTGTGGAAAGGCAGTTTGGCTTATCAGAGCAGCTGAGCCCGCCCACTACGAACTTACTGGGCCAGGCCGAGGTGGTCCACTCTTGACCTCTGACCGCCACCTCTTAACAAGTTTTCTTTTTAACTTGAATTTTAATCATTTTTATTTATTTAACTTACCCTTTTTTTTTCTTTTCTTTTTTATGGCATTAAAATTTAATTTGTGTAACATCAAGCTAGTGCCATCCATTAATTCAAGATCGGAGGAAGGGAGTTGAATGCAAATACATCCTCTGATATCAAATTCAAATCATGTTACCTCTCTCAGGGTCTTATATATTAAGCAGACACATATTGAAAAGAACATTAGCCACAACTTCTTCAAGGTCTTATATTCTATCTTCTCCCAAGACACAACAAGAAGAAATGGCTTTCCACATCCGCTCCAACAGCTTCCCCTCAAGGCCACACCCGTTCAAGAAGTCGATGAACATTTGTGTGGATTGAGATTCTTCTGAGGCCACCTCCACCCTCCTCGTCAATCAGAGCCACAAACTAAGTGGCCTCCAAGACTTGCACGATTGTATTGATAGGTTGCTTCAGTTGCCCCTCACTCAACAAGACTTGGCCCTTAATTAATTAGAAATTGACTAATGAGCTATTAGATAACTCACCTAGGCTCTTGGATGTTTGCTGCAGTGTCAATTATGCCCTGTTGCAAACCCAGGAATGTGCACAAGAACTTCAATCAATCCTACGAAGAAGGCGGGGAGGGAGGTGAGAAACTGGAGTCACAAGTGAGATTAACAAATACTTGACCTTTGGATGAACCTTAAGGCTCGGGCTTCCTTCTGTTAAAAGGACAAACAGGATACAATTTGGCGTGTTCCCCTTGGTATAATCATCCTTTTAACCAATGCGGAAGGAAGATTGTTTTGTAATTAATATAGAGTCCTTTTCTCCTTCTATCTTTAAAAAACAGTTATCCCACATTGAAAAAACATAACCCTTGTTAACTACTTATATTGTTAACTCCTAAAATTTTGATTGCCGAGCCTAGTAACGTGGGCTTGTGACCCAACGAGGGGGCATTAAAGGTGGAATGTGGGAAGGTCTTGTTAAGACGCGACTAACAGGTCCAGTGCCGGTGTTTCCCCTATGGTTATAGTAGGCTTCTACAAAGATGCTCCCAAGTTGATGGCTAATCTCAGTTGGCTGGTTGGCAGCATTGTGGAAAGGCAGTTGACTTATCAGAGCAGCTGTGGCAGACATAACGGCATCTGATCTCACTCTGGGCCGATTGAGACCCGCTCTTGACTTGACCAATGACCACCACCTTTTTACCTCCCTCCTCCCACAACCCACGATGCCAGCCCAATTCCTCTCTTTTTTTTCGTTTTTATATGTATTAGCTTTTCGATTTTGAACATAAAAAAACATACCTTGCATGCAAATACATCATCTATCGGATATCAAATTCATGCCCAATCTGCTTTGTAAATATTCCAATTATTATCATGCTATCCATGGCGTCAATTAAAGTTAATTCAGAGAACATCTTCCTAACGGATAGAGACCAAGATTAAGAAAAATTACAAATAAAAGGAAAAAATAATTTTTTTATAGAAAGTCAGTGTTTGACCCGAAACAAATTTGTAGAGGCCAAGAATATTTAAACTATTAATGCAAAAGTTTCATCCTCACGTGGGATAATCTCAAAAAATTCAAAGGAGTTTTTGAAATTATGATTGAGATCACATGGGATTTTTGCAAGCAAATCAAATATCTCAAGGGAGATGAATAATCAACAACTAATGTCTAATAGCATTCAAAGGAGTATTTGACTACACGCTTTGAGCAGTAAACATTATACCAAGAAGAATGTCTAAACTCGGCCGTACGGTTGTGATGTATATATACTTGCATGAAGCATACACAATAAATTCTCCAAAGGCCTTTAATTCTATACAAGAAAATTACTGAACTGCTCGAAATAGAGTTTTATTCCTTTTCCTCTTCTCTCTTGAAAAAACCGTAGATCCCACATTGGAAAAATATAATAAGTGTTATGTACTTAATATTGTTAACTCCTAAAACATTGCTCGTCGAGCTTAGTAATGTGAGCTTGTGACCCAACATGGGGGCATTAAAGGTGGAATTTGGAACTTAGTGTAAGACGTGGACAAACTATGGCACAATGCTCTCGGCACGGTTGCTCGCGGGCTACCCTACGAGCAACCATGGTGGCTTATCAGAGCGGCTGTCGATCATGCTAGGCCTAGGTCCGCTCTTCACCTGACCGCCACCTTTTTTAGTTTTCTACGATTTTCCATTACCTGTACAGATTTAATTCAAAACCTATACATTTTCTTCTGTCAATCTCTCCAACCACAGTAGGCAGCCAATCCACTTTTGCTTTGCTTATTAATTCGAAATAAAATGTTTGGGGAGCAGTCCAATTCATAGAGTCTGCTAGCTACAAACCATTTTTCATCATCATGGAAGCATAACGCAATTGCACATGATCATTGAAAAATACAGATTGCAAATCTTGCCTGCTATTACTTGCTTAACAATCATGCCAAGGACCTGAAAAATAATATGAACTTGATCAGCATATAATTGAGTTTATGCATTAGAGTTAAGCATGTTAGTTTATAGAACTCTATCCAATATGTTAGTTATGAGCTAAATTAATGAGTTCATGAGTTGGGATCCAATTCAAATCATGTTACCCTTCTCACTGATATGATTGAAGAGGATGACCATGTCCCCCTCCTCAACCAACACTATATATTAAACAAACACATGGAAAATATATTACATTAACCACTTCTTTCAAGGTCTTCTATTCTATCTTCTCACAATACACAACAAGAAGAAATGGCTTGCCACATTCGCTCTAACAGCTTCCCTTCAAGGCCACACCCAATTGTTCAAGAAGTTGATGAACATTTGTGTAGATTGAGGTCTTCTGAGGCCACCTCCACATCATCAACATCAATCAGCCACAAACTAACTGGCCTTCAAGACTTGCATGATTGTGTTGATAGCTAGGTTGCTTCAGTTGCCCCTCACTCAACAAGCCTTGGCCCAAGAGCAGAATGAGAAATCGACTAATGAGCTATTAGATGGTTCTCTCAGGCTCTTGGATGTTTGTAGCAGTGCCAAGGGTGCCCTGTTGCAAACCAAGGAATGCGTACAGGACCTTCAATTGATCATGCGAAGAACGCGAGGAGGTGAATCTGGAGCACTCACAACTGAGGTCAGGAAATACTTGACCTCAAGGAAGATGGTGAAGAAGGCAATCCACAAGGCTATGGTAAATCTCAAGGGATCCAGTTTCTCATCCCTCAGCAAGGACAATGAGACTATTGCCGTGGTTAGCACGTTGAGAGATATTGAGGCAGTTACTCTCTCAGTGTTTGAATCACTCCTGTCCTTCATCTCTGGTCCAAATTCAAAGCCGAGCAGCAGCTGGTTATTGGTTTCCAAGATTATTCGCACCAAAAGAGTAGCTTGTGAGGAAGAAACAGAAGCAAATGAATTTGCCCTAGTGGATGCTGCTCTGCAATCATTCTTTAAGACAAGCAAATCTGACCACAAGAATGCAGACAACCAGCTTGACAATCTGGAGTCATGCATTCAAGATCAGGAAGAACAACTTGACTGCCTATTTAGGCAGTTGATTAAAACAAGAGTCACCCTCCTCAACATCCTAAACCGCTAAATACATAGATTAGCTTTTTCGATTTTGTACATGAAAAACACACGTGTATACAAATCATCCTCTGGATACGAAATGATTACTCATTTGCTTAATTGTCAATTATTGTCCACCATTTCCATCCTATATATTGATCCTCTTATCAATATCTATACTTGGTCTATTTGCAAGAGACGATGAATTAACTCTGACTCTAAGTAACTCAGAGGAGTATCGAAAAGTATCATTGTCAAGAGCAAAAAGGTTTTGGTTCAATTGGGACAGTCTAGTGAGCCATGATGGAGCCCTACAATGACAAGAGGTTTGACCGATGAGTTATCACTGGCAAGACGCATAATCGCTTGAGCCTACAATGACAATATCTATGGGAATCAATATAGCAGATAATTTTATATAATTATTCACAATTTGGTAAGACATAACATTATAATAAATTGTTTGAGAAAATTATTTTCAGGAAAAAGAAGTTGAACAGTCAAATATGGCAGTCACAACATAGACATCATGGATTTCAAGCTTTGGGCACATTATTATTTCCTGAAAATTAAAAATTTGTGTGCATTTCTTTGAACTATTCACCTTAGCAGGAATATTGTCATAGACATTGATAATCCCATCATAAAATATTTTCTGAAGTCCTGTTGGATTGATCATCACATCTGTGTATGACACACACAACAAAAATTGAAGAGGACTAACTTCAAAAGGGAAACTAATGTTATAACACAAGAAAATAATTAGGGTAACGATTTTGGCACTCCTAGTTTAGCTTATAGAAATTCAATTTAATTCCTTTTAAAGACTCTCGGTGGACGTTCTAGAAGCATAAACGGAGAGTGTCAACATCGCTACCCAAACATAATAAGCATATATAATGACGAATGTAAGGAAAACATACCGCAATCAAGGAAGCAACTGTTGCTCTATCAAAGATAGCCGGTGTCCTGGGAAATTATTACTACCAAGAAATTTAGGTGGTAATAAAGGGCGAGGTGATGAATGCCTTTTGATAATTTCTGATTCAAATTCAGCTTCCATGCTGGTTTTAGCCACGTTATTTTGACTTCTTGTAAGAAGATACTTTCTGAATAACCAAACACTTTGAGACATATATTATTCTCTCCATCCATTGATCTTAAGCTGATGTCTCTTTGCTGGTCATCTGGGGTCCTTATAACTTTTTCAAAACCAGAACTATTTTATTTTCGTCTTCTCCATACAGTTCTTGGTCTGTTTTCATGAAGAAGTCCTTTGGTATAATTGGAGTGTTACAAGCCATGATATATATATATGCTGCTCTCTCCCAACTTATTCCCAAGAAGTGAACAGAAGTCTTCAAACATATGTATATATATATATACACACTTGAGAAAGAAAAACAAAATTGTTGAACATCGAACCCATATAAAGGAAATGAAAATTTTATATATATATATAGCCAAATCCCCATCATCCCATGACTAGCACAAAACTGAAATGGTATACAAGAAACCCCTCAAATATTACTCTGTGTCGAGGACAAAGATTGGTTGTTTGAAACAGAACAGGTTCAAGGTGACTTAACCTGCATGGTGTTCATTGACAGTTTTGCAGCATCCACAGGGACGTAAGTCCCTGCCAATATCTTTGTTAGTAGAGGAGTCAGGGGTACTGCCCCAAGAGTTGTGCATACCGTCATTACAATAGACAGAGGAACATCCCCTTGAGCAATTAAGGTCACCTGAAAGGCTATTTTATAAAAAGCATTGAATGGAGTTGAACAAATGGGCTAGGCGGGCGCTAGGCGGGCTAGGCGGTCTAGGCGGGCGCTGGAGAGAGAGAGAGAGAGAGACGAGGATGACGATGGCGCTATGAGGCGAGAGAGATAGAAACGAGGATGACGATGGAGTTATGTTTAGGGTTTAGAAAAGGGCCGCGCGGCTATACTATTTATAAAAAATAAAAAATAATAAAAAAGACCATAGTAAAGCCGTTCGGCTATACTGTTTTTATAAAAAAATCCCGAGTCTATTTGTTTAAAAAAAGGAACGCATAGCGCCCAATCAAGAGGGTATAGCCGCCCGGCTATACTAGTTTTTTATAATAATAAAAACCGAAGTATAGCCCTGCGGCTATATATAAAATCTAGTGCATTAAACATGAAAAATACATACGTACTTGTAAAATACGAGTATTAAACATGGAAATGCTAAATTTTTTATACGGCCAATAACTTTGGAAAAATAAAAACTCAAAAGGGTACAATAGAGACTCGTGTAAAGGCCTAATAGTAATGGAAAATGCTCTAAGCTATCGATAAACAAGCATATCATTATTGGAAATCAGTACTGTAGTATAAGCATATTATTCTTAGAAATCTATTTTCATGCGTGTGATTGTTTGTTCTTTTACGTAAGTTTGGCTTTTGCATATGAATTGTTGTGGAGGATCATGATGTCTTTTCTTTTGTAAATTGACAACATCATGATGTTGTAATGGGTAATTTATACGACTACAAAACAAAATTGTTGCTGTAATATCAGAGTGCTTGCTATTGTTGATCTTTAAGATCTATGCATGCATTGTGATTTGATATGTTGGAAATTTGGTGCTCATGTATTGATCAAATTACACTGGTATTAGGCTGCTGCAATTCAGTTGGAAATTAGGGGTGGGGATCGGAGAAATGCATATATGCAGATGGATGGGGAACCATGGAAGCAGCCAATGCACGAGGAGTATTCAACACTAGCTAGTTGAAAAAATGAGCCATCTTGCTGCGGTTGTTCCCTGTTGTCATTATTCTCTGGACAAGAAATATTGTTTTCTCCACCCTCATCAACAGCATTGCTCCCATCATTTGCAGGATCAAAGTCCACCATTAACTGTGGCTTTGATGAATCTAGCTGCACCATCTCTTCTCCATTAGGTAAGGCGGGCCCTGGTGGTGTTTCCGTGGAACAGGGTATACGTATACATTCAAGTCTTGAGTCAAGTCCCTTGTTTGTAGAAGCTTGAACCATTTCGACAAGCCCTTCCTCTTCAAGTATAATTCCAGAAGCAACCTTGAGACTCTGGAAATGATTCTTTATTATTGCCAATAAGGAGCCCAACAAAGTCTGTTGTTCATAACTGTCTGTGATGCTCGGGGGAAGAAAAAATTCTAGAATGTAATCATCATTTCCAGTATGAGTGCTCTGTAAGCAGATTGCAAAACAGCTGGTTAACTTAAACATGCGTGCATAGTGTACTAAAGGGTAGTCAGTTTTGCAGAACTGGGTAATGTCTCTGCAGAAGCATGCGTTACGGGACAAAAAAGCCCTCCCAGCAACCCCTTGACCCTTTTGTAAATGATGCTCAACACAGGCCTCTCGAAAATGCCACATAGGAGCATCGACAATGTAGAATGCCGCATCAGTTGTGGACATGCAGACCTGTTCCATGCAACTACCATCAAAGCAAGTACAGCTCTTCTTCAGGCCACCACCATAAGCCAAAACATTGCGATGCATACAAGGAACCCAGGTCTGAGCAAGCGGTAATTTGTGAGTTTCACATACCACTGTCAGTATCTCCAAGATTTCAGTCAATGCAGTTTGGCGACCTTCATTGCATATTTGAATCTGGTTACAAGAAGTGCCAAGCATATATCTGTGAGAATGGAGGAGGAGAAAATGATAGAAGAAATCCATATATACTTCCTTGCGTTCCAAAAGAATACCAAATTAGGCACACATTGTTATTGCAGCTCACCTGCATGCTTGTATGATCCAATATATCTGAACTTTTCAGACTTACTGCCTGCAGGAGAAATGAAAATTTTTCACTGACAAACCTCTTCATGTTTGAAGCTCACTCATATAACCGTATTAGTATTCAAATGAAAACAAAAGCCATCAATTTAAAAAATAAGTACACTAAGCTTGTTTAAATAAGAGCATGACACAATATGTAATACTAATATATGCTCAGAAAATAAAATAATAAACCAACCTCAAGTGCTTTGCAAACTTTATCAACCTCAGAAGCATAGCTGATCTTCGGAGAAGTCATTATGAGCCCAAGAACACCAACACAGGACCGTCCAGAGGGTTCAAACACGGGCAAAGCTAAGGTTCCCTGAACATTGTAATGCTGAGCATGACCAAGCCGTGGATACTCTTTGATGGAGTAGTACTGAACATTTGGGGTCCATTCTGGCAATTTTTGCTGGAAAACACGGCCAGGGAGCCCAACCATTCCATCACTCTCTCCATCCACAGAAAACATATACATCAGAGAAGCCATCCTATACTGATGAAGTCCATTAGTATGAGGATCAAGAACAAAGGGTTGCCCTGAAGTTGAGAGCACATACCGACCCCCATTCTTCACCAGTGCCCAAAACTGAGCTAGAACATGTTGGTCAGTCAATTCCTTGAGCTGTCTCAGAGCTTGAGTGATCTTCTCTTTAATTAAGCAATAAGCATTAGGATTCTCAACAGGTTACAGTACCAAAAAGGGGGATGTAAGCATTCTTCTGTCCTCATTCTCTCTTGGTATTTCCCTTCCCGGATCAGGAATACCTGCATTTTTGTGACATTATATGAGAGAAAACTCAAATGAGTGAACCTCCTGACTGCTACTCAACAACTGCAAAATGCTAACTGAAGCAATATGTTAAGCCAACGAAATGTGTTTTCAATTCCTAGGAATTTCAGGCCAAAAAGACAGAAGTTTCCATAAACTTTTTATTTTTTAGATGGTTGACTTCAAATTCTAAGAATATTCAGACCAGATAGAATTAAACAAAGATTAATGAACAAGGAGAACTCATTTCAGAGGAACCAAGGTCTCTGAATTCAATTGCTGGCCCAGCAGGAATGTAAAAATGCAACCTTTTCAGTATAACAGGGTATAGTCCCTTCAGTTGCAGAGAATTGAGAAACGAGTAAAGGAAACACTTTTTGACCCATAGCTATTTTGTTGTTTAATTCTGAGAGTACAATTTTATTGCTCAATACCAAATAAATGTTTAAAGTCAGTAAAAAAAATCTATTTATATAAATAAATAAAAAATTAAAGGACACGACCGCCTAGGCCGATTTTTCGAACACTGCCCAGGAAAGCATTTGTTCAGCTGAGTTCTATGATTATCACAGTGAACATACAAACTTCTAAAACATTTCTGATTCAGAAAAACCAAATGCAATGGTAAGACAGAGAAAACTGATCGACCCAGAAAAGTAAAAAACAAAAGAACACAACCCAATATGAAAAACTCACAGGAACTGAATTGAGGACGGTCAGAAAGAGCTTGATCAACTTGTCCAGCGAACTTATCATCATTATCAGCATCACCACCCTATAAAGGAGGGGACGTGGGGTTAGAAGGAAAGTGAATCGGATCCAACGGCCAAAAAGCATCAAACTCCATGAGCGCAGCTTCTCTGTCGTCCACTGTGTTCTTTGACTTTGGCGGAATGGCTTGAGTTTGGCTTTCCTCTTCTGACTCGACCATTTTCTGGGAAAGCAGTGATTTTTCTTTCGTTTTCCGGGAAAGTTGTCTCTCCAGGAAGAACGATTTTGAGAGGAAGAGGAGGACTCAGTAATGGTAATAACCTGCAGGGTCGGTGTGATTCCATGGAATCCATTAGTTGTTTTTTAAGTGTTTTTACAACTTGCAGTTGAGACCAGAGAGTGAGTATAGTGGATAAAGTATTCAGGGGGATAATCATCTGTTGCAATCAACTGCCAAATAAGTCTACTACAACTTGGAACTTGTTTGTTCTCTTCTTTTATTCTTTATTTTTACTGCTTACTTAGGTGCGATGGGCAGTAATATGGCGTGACATGTGTGGAATTATGAATTCATTAGAGTAGTCTGGCTATAGTTTAGACGTCCATTATTTATTAAAAATGAATTGCTAATATATCATTTATAATGTGTCGATATTATCATTTATAATGTGTCGATAATATATCATTCTATGAGAGAATCTTTCTTGCAATCTAGGATATATTGCTTTGTGTTTAAAGCAATTGTCACATAACATGGTCACATGATATGGGTTGTGGACAAAGAAATATACTCCTTGTGAGAGCATCCACAATGGGCTCCGTAAACCACCTCCTTAACTAAAATTTAGGGAGGAATTGAAAAAACCCACCTCCAATCATGCTCCCTATTCAGCTCCTAAAATAGGGAGACCTTTAGGAGCTTATAAATCTGAGGAGAGAGAAAGGATTCCTAGTAACTCCCTATAATTAAATGCTTCTTTATTTAATATTATTTTAAGCATTTATTTAAAGCCAACTATTTTTTATTGTTGCTTTTGTGTCTACACTTTATTCAAAATTTGAATTAAAAAACATTAAAAAAAATTATGACTCTTTAAACTAGGGAGTATGGTTGGAGTTGAAATTTTATAGAGAGCTCCTAAAATAGCTTTCTAGTGTTTTTTAGCTACATTTTAACTAAAAATTAGAGAGCATGATTGTGCATGCTCTGAGACATCAAATTCTCTCATAAACCTATATTGTAACACACGTATAATTTTAGAGTTTATAACACAAGAGTAGTAATGAGTATGCATGCATTTCTTTAATTTTACAAATATTATAATTTAAGTGATCTTATAGCGACATATAACATATGCCACATGATATTACAGTAACACATAATAATATGCAAGAGAAGAAAATGGAAAGCAAAAAGTAAGTGCGGATAGCCTATGAGGCAATTTGAAAATGGTAGAGTTTGTATAGGAAAAATACACCATTCAAATTTTCTTGTCACCTTCTAGAATCAAATTGAAAGATTATGACGTTTTATAAATTACTCTTAGTATTACTCAATGAGTAAAGCCACAACTGTAGAGTTTGTATAGGAAAAATACACTTTCATTTACTCCCACATTGGAAGGGAGTTGTTTCCTTTCATGGTTTATAACCACCAACACTTCAGAAATACTAAATAGGGTATGGGCCTAGTGGAGACAAAGTTGAGCCTCATCTTGGTTTGGACTTGGATATATATTTGGGTAATAAATAAAAGTATATAATTGTCAAAAGATGGGCATTGGGCCTTTTGGTCCATGTTGATTTAATTAATATTTCTTTTTAGTAACTATTGGATGAAGAGGTATCAGACCTATCAAACTGTGGACAAACTCCTATCGAACTACAAGCACAAGGGTAGAGGAGAAATATTGTCTAAAGGACACTGCAACTTTGCAGGACTCTATCATCTATCCAAGTCAGTACTGTGTAATTTATTCATTCCATTGTTGTATTGATTTGATTATATATATAAAATATATTTCGTCTTGTTTTATTATGTTATTTGGTTATATTCTGATTGTTTGTCATTAACAACAATCCTTTAAACTAGTCTATTATTTTTGTGAAACGATCTTATTTTTCTTCATATAGAACCAACTTAATCTCATGAAAAGCCGAATGATGTAAGAATCGAGTTATCTTTGAAGTCAGAATTTTTTTTTTTTAGGATATAGCCGGGCGGCTATACTATTTTGACACGTGACAATAGGCGGGTCCTGTTTTTGTTTATAAAAACTAGTATAGCCGTTCGGCTATATACGGGTATTTCCATTTTAAAAAATAGTACAGCCGTGCGGCTATACTCGGTTTTTTTATTTTTCCATTTAAACTAAACTATTTAAAGCGTATAGCCGCACGGCTATACGGTTAAAATTTCTATTTATAGTTAACTTCATAAATTACATTACTTGATAAATAGTAATTAATTTTTAAAATTTTTTTTCTTTACTAAAATATTTAGGGTTAATTTCAGTTTGGTACCGTGAAGTTGTACTCTTAAGGCATTTTTGTCCCCATGTTTTCAATTTTAACAATGATGTACCTCCACATTTAAAATTTGTTGCAATGTGGTTCTACCGTTAGAAGATCCGTTAAGTGATGACGTGTAATTTATTCGGTCCCATTTTTTTGCTTATGTGTAATAAAATATTAATTAAAAAATTAAAAATAAAATCTCTCCTCAACCCTCTTGATTTAATTAATATTTCTTTTTAGTAACTGTTGGATGAAGAGGTATCAGACCTCTATATATTAACTGTGGGCAAACTCCTCTACAAGCACTAGGGTAGAGGAGAAATATTATCTAAAGGACACTGCAACTCTGCACGACTCTATAATCTATCCAAGTCAGTACTCTGTAATTTATTCATTCCATTGTTGTATTGATTCGATTATATATATATAATATATTTCATCTAGTTTTATTATGTTATTTGGTTATATTCTGATTGTTTGTCATCAACAACAATCCTTTAAACTAGTCTATTATTTTTATGAAACAATCTTATTTTTCTTCATATAGAACCAACTTCATCTCATGAAAGGGCGAATGATGTAAGAATCGAGTTATCTTTGAAGTCAGGAAATTTAAAAAAGAAACAAAAACAAAAAAATGGTATAGCCGAGCGGCAGTACTAGTTTTATTTGTATTTCTCCGTACAGCCAAGGCCATACCCTTTAAATAATGTATTTAAATAGTATAGCCGGGCGGCTATACTACTTTGACATGTGAGCACCTAGGCGATAGGCGGGTTCTCTTTTTGTTTTTAAAAAAAATAGTATAGCCGTCCGGCTATACCCGGGTTTTGCTATTTAAAAAAAGGTACAGCTATACCCGGGTTTATAAGGAAAAAATTATTTAAGGGATCCGTCAATATATATATATATATATATATATATATTCAAAACAACATAAATTTTATTCAAAATGATTATAGTTTTTGTTTTTGGATCAAGAAAATGAACTGAGCAACGTAGGAAGAACCACAATTATTTTTATTTTCAGGGGATATTGGTCACATATTAAAAACCCTTTTATGAGTTTGAATAGAAGACAAGTGCTTGAGTGTTTCGCATAAAAAATGTAAGCTGATGAGGTTGTAAACTAGTCCAACTCTACTTAACAAACTATAAAAACCCCTACGAGAGCAACATGTAGAAGCACAATTGACAGGGAGAGAGAGAATAATATCATTGATCAATATGAGGATTTCAATCTCCATTGTGTTGCTTTTTCTGAGCTCAGCATTGTTATTCAATGTAGGGTTTGGGAGGCATAACCCTCCCTATGTCACCCAATTCCTTATTGATCGTGCTGCACATGCACATCCAAAGGTAGTCTCACATGCGCCACATCCAAAGGCAGTCTCACGACTTTGGTTCTACTTTGGGCAGCCTTTGACGCCACCGCCACCACCCTTACCGGCTGCCACAAAACAGCCGCCGCCACCACAAGTTCCGGCACCGGCAACATGGAAGCCACCAACTCAAGAAGATTATGAAAAATGTTGGTCATCACTAACTGACATAGACAGATTAGTGGGAGACCTCATATCTGCACTTTTAACTGGCGATTATAGTCGCATTGGACCAGATTATTGCGCTGCCATCGATGGAATTGATCAGAATTGTTTTGGCGTGATGTTAGACCAGTTCAACAATAGATATTATGTTCCTGCCGTTAGACAAAGTTGCGCTGATCAACGCTCTCCACCCAAGGCGCCTTCCAAAGCTTAATTAGTTATTTGAATGAGTAGATCGTATAGATCATCTAGCTAGGTTTTTTTAATAGTTCTTTTATGTTTTAGGTAGGTTTTAAGGTTTTGTTCCAGGTGGATTTTTGTTTTTGTTTGCTTGATTTAGTCACATGTTTACCGCTTGCTCAATTTGCAATGACAAAATACTTATCTGGTGGTTAGTTATAACCTTTTTTTTTCTTCGGGGTGTATAGTTTTTTAGTTTTTGTTTTTTGAGTAGAAGCGATTGGGAAAAGAGAGTATGAGCTATAAAACTATTCATTGAGTGCCTAGGGTTTCGAACCTCTATCCATATGGTTTCGAACGACTGAGCTATAAACGTATAACAGAAACAAAATAAATAATTCATAATTCAAACGAGTTCTTATTCGCCCAGGCCAATGAGTTGAAGATGCCATAAGAAAAATAAATTCCCAATAGATATAGAAAAAAATTATCAAAAGAATGTATGTTATATTCATATTTTCCCACTATAACAAAAGAAAACACAGTATTTAAGGTCGTTCGATCCCTCCATATGCGAGGTATGAAAGTATTAACACCAAAACCCTAACACCCTAGTAACCAGTTTGACAAACTCTCTGGTACTAGCCAATTCAAATTAGGAGTTGAACAGAGAGAGGCAAAGAAATAAGAAGCTGAATTTCCATTCATTCATGATGTGGAGATAGAAATAACTGTAACACTATCTATATACAAATCAACATGCAAGTTATACAAGTTTGTGTCGCAAAATTAAACCACCAATTAGATGTTCAAATCATTTAAACCAGAAACCTAATATGTAAAATTCATTAGCATCGCAATTCCTACGAGGTCATGAACAAGAACCAATACATGTGTTAGGCCAAAAAAGAGACATTAACAAAGACCTGCAGCAGCTTCCTGGAGCACAAAAGCAACCTGGGCCTAGAAAAATAAGATTGAAATTCCCATTGTAAAGCATCCAGCAGCAACCCAAGGACTCAAGCGTTCACCTGTTCCAAGTGGCAACAAAGTCATCCACCACACCCATGAACTAGGTAATTCCAACTACTCTAGCAGCAACATGATAGATAATAAGTCAAAAGAAAATCGTAGTAACCTACCTATTCTTGCTGCCTTCCAAAAAAATCCCCGGAACCTGCCAGCACCAGACATGGAATCAGAACATTGACCCAAAAAAAAGGCATGGAATCAGATCAGAGCTAGAACTTGAATTTTGACATATCATACAAAGGCATGGAAGCATGAAGGAAAGTATGACACAAACATCACCGAACGGAAGAAAATAATCAGTAAATCAAGTAGAAGAAAAGCAAGTATCCTACGGAGAGAACTCTTATAGCGTAAGCAGGACGACAGAATGCATAAAGAATACTACACTGCACGTGAAAATCAGAGTCCAAATAGCAATCATCTAGTATGTGTGTGTGTGGGCGTGTGAACAACCATTGCCTTTCAAACAAGCCAGGAAGAAGACATATCCAGTTGGAAAAATTGCTACCCTTTTGTGTTTAAGCAATCTTTACTGCGAAGCAATGCTTAAACCAAGCAGAAGGGCTGAATTACAGATTTCAATGAAGTATTTTAGCCTCACCTAACAATGTGCGTAGGCAGTGATCATATATTGCAAACTTACAAGTTACAATTAGGGTAATAGTTTCCAAGCCTGGACATTGTTATATAGGTTTTGCAAACAACATCATTCAGGACTTTTATCAAACATATTCCGATCAAAGCAGTACCCATTCACATAAACAAAAGCACTTATTGTAAAGTTCAATGCAATTAATGGAAAACAAATATTAACAAACAACCCATTAAAGTAAGTAATTGTAATTAGAGAAGACATGGAACTGTGACTGACCCAGTTTTCTGCTCGAGGACGGCCGGGAACTGCATCTTCAAGAACGTGCACGTGCAAATCACGAGCAGCACCACCGTCAAAAACGAATTGAAATTGAAAAGCGCCGACTGCATCCAAAGAAGTGCAAATCAAAACCCTAATTTTTAATATAAACACCCAATTTCGATCAAATTTGAAATAAGTCAATAACAAAATTCACTGATTCTGACCATGTTCGAAGTCTGGGTCTTTGAATTCGTACAGATCCACGAGAAAGATTGGGAGATCTGAGCAAAAAAACTGAAGATTCGAACAGAGCTTTGCGCTTGCAAAATATACAAGCTGAAAGCAGTGCTTTTTAAACGACACGTCGTTTGTATGGCGGTCGAATAAGCCAGCGTGGCGGTTATTAAAATTACTGAAAGACTCATGAATTTGGTTAAAATTACGAAGTTGAGCACCGCCAATTCGAAAATTTTCGAGGGTAGCCCCCCGCCATAAGAAACCAAATGCTCTTTTGGTGAAGATTTCGATCATTTTCTGGAATCTTCGTCGCCCTCCTCCTCAGAGACTGAGAGTGAGTGAGAAGACGGCAATGACGGAAGTGAAGCGGTGGAGCGTCACCTACACCAAGCACATGAAGCAGAAGCGCAAGGTTTACCAGGACGGTTTCTTAGAGCTCAACACCTCCACTAATAAGGTATTTAATTCACAAATTTTCAAATAAATCCCAAAATTACTTCAATTTTTTCTTTCAATTCATAGTTTTGTGCTTAAATTTTTTATTCTAATGCACAGGTGTTGCTGTACGACGATTGTGAGAAGCTCTTGGAGTGCAGGCTCTTGAAGAAAGACGAAGAAGTTAGCTCAGGCGAAACACTCACATTCAATGCTTTTCTTGTTGACGTGAACGAAGCTGATTCAGCCGAAGGAGATCGCAAACCTGTACCTGGTTTCAATTCTCAAGCAAAAGATATGAAATTCAATGAGAAACGCGCAAAGCCGTTTGTGAATACAAGTTCAGTTTCTACTGTTATTATCTCAATAAATTTTGTTCAATTCCATAGCATTGTATATTTTTTGCTTCCTTGCTTTTGAGATCACCAATTTTGAGATTCTTACAGGGAATAAGCCGCAGCCAAATTCGAGCCCGTCGCAAAAGATAATTAGAGGTTAGTCTGCCTCCCATTATAATCTCCTTTCACATGTGAAAATTTTTAATTTATTTTATTTTTATGTTTCACATTTCAGAGTTCAAGAATAGGGAACAGCACAAGTATGGTGCAGCACAAAGTAGTCCAGAAACGATGAAAACTAGCAAGACAGGTTTGTTAGTTATCAGTAGCTCTATTTATGTAAAAGCAATTTTAACTCTAAAATGTTGAAGCATAGCAGAATTTTATGATTTCTGTACTGCAATATATTACAAGTCCCTTTAATTGGGAGTTGTTGCTTCACATTTGGCATGTGTTAGTTTCATTATAGTATCATGGTTTCTCTGGGACTCACTGTGTTCTGTTCTTTATATTCCCCACTTCCTTCCTTTTATAATTGTTTTCACGGTCTACCATTTACAATCCAGAATGGCAGGTTCTATACACCACACAACTAACTCAAAAGGCCAAGAAGTATCATGATGGTTTCTTACAACTTGCAATTTCTGGGTCTTATGGAAAGCAGGTTGACTTATCCTACTACCCATCTGTTCTTATTTGCAATCTCAAGTTTTCCTATAAATCCTTAGGCCACTCCTCACTTATGGAAGTACAAATCCTTTGTCGAGTCGTGTGTGTAATTGCACACAAATTTACCTAAGGGAAAATTGACTCTCAGGCTTTACCTTTTCTCTCTCTGTACAGATAATACTGTTGGATGAAAGCAGGAATCACTTAGATAGCAGGTTCCTTAAGAAAGATGAAGTCCTAGCATCCGGTGAATCAATAGGATTTAGTGCTCATTTAGTTGAAATTGGAGAATGTGAAGGAGATAATAAACCCGGGAAAAATTTGCATTTCAAAGAAAATAAACGTAATGTTGTTAGAGAGGCAGGAGTAAAGCATGAACAAAGTAATGGTGTTATCACTGATAAAGGTGCTGAGAAAGGTTCGTAAGGGAATGGTATTTTCTTGTTCCAGATTTAATTTTTGTATCTCTGATTGCAACTGTTTACATATTTTCTTCATTTATCTTATCTGTCCCCCCGCCCCCAATGATCGGGTCCAAGGTTGACAACTTTTTTCCTTTCTCTAACTTAGAATGGAAGGTCCTGTACACTACACAATTAACCCAAAAGGCCAAGAAGTACCATGATGGTTTCTTAAAACTAGCAATGTGTGGCTCCCAAAGGAGGCAGGTAATATATTAAGAAACTTTAGATGTTTTCAGTGTTATCATCTTGTTCCCACACCTAACAATGTATGATCTAACTGATTGTAAAATTTGTTCTTTTTTCCCTTCTTATTGTTGGTTTCACTTTCTACGAAATTTGATGATTACTGTTCCATCTTTTGTTCTGCACAGGCCCTGCTGTTTGATGCGACTAGGAAACTCATAGATAGCAAGTTCCTCAAAAAAGATGAAGATATAAGATCTGGTGAATCATTTACATTTGATGCTCATTTGGTTGACATTGGAGAACCTGAAGGAAACCATGAAGCTTCGGTAGATTTGAAATTTCGAGGAAAAGACGATTGCTATGTCCAGGAAACAAGGAAATTAGGTGGTGGAGATGACTGTGTTATAGTCAATAATTTTGAAGTAAAAGGTTAGTGTGACATATATTCGCTTTTGTTTGGCTTTTGTTTTTGTTGTTGTTTACATTTTCATGGTTTTTATGCAATGGATCCTTCTATCTATTTCTATAAATGATGTACAGGTTTCCACCTTTCATGTAATCCCTTATTTTAAATCTTAAATGTAATGGAATAAATCTTAAATGTTGTTTTATTCTTAATAACCAAAAGCAGAGTCTTCAAGGAAAAGGCAACGGTTTTGATGTTCTTCATAGTTTGAATCAGTGTTCACCTTTAAATTTGGAAATTAAGTTAACAAGTTGAGATCATATAGTTGAAGGGATCAAATTTACATTATAGTTGAAGGGATCAAATTTACATTATTCTGGGACCATTTGGATACGTTTTACAGAATTGGAGGATGGAAATTGCATGATATACACTTTGCACATAAACACTACCCTTAGTTCTGTCTGTGAGAGTTATCCTTCTAAGATTCCTATTGCACTTATATTCTCTAAAATGCAGAGTGGCATGCTCTTTACACCACTCAGATTACTCAAAAGGCCAAGAAGTACCATGGTGGCATTCTCAGACTTGACTTTTCTGGTTCTTACCGTAAGAAGGTTGTTTACATTTATCTCGAGCTCCCTGTAATTGGTGTTGCTTTCCTATCTATGAGCTATTTCTACTGTACATGATGTGTCACATGATGCCCATCTATGCCTTGCATGAAATCCTATAAGCCTTTAGAGCTGCATCACTTTTGTGGGATACTGAATTCAAAACTAGCTTCTGACATTTTGAGTCATTGTATGTATGTCAGGTTAGTTTACTTAGTGAAGATAAAACCATGCTGAGCAGTAAGTATATCAGTTTGTCAGAAGATATAAGAACAGGATGTATGTTTGAGCTGCCAAAATATTTGGTGGAGGTTGGTAGACTATATACAAGTTCTGGAGGTATGGTTCTGTTATAATATGCTAACTTAGACATTGATGCTTGCTGAGGTCTTGACTATGTCTGCGGCATTTTTGGCCTGAAGGTGAAGGAAAACCTCACAACAAAGATTATTTCAGGAAAGCTTCAGAGTCAAATCTTAGCATCTCTAGTGTAGAGGAAACTAAATCAAGCAGGGCAGTCCATACAAACAAGCCTTTACGTGATGGTGAGTCTAGGATTACTTGGTGAATCAATTAGAATAATTTATTGAATTTGAAGTATTTTCTTCTCCTTTTGTAATTTATTGTTTGTTGTATTTATTTTCTGCTTTTCATTTTTTGGCGCCTGAGGTAGGCGTGCCACGTGGGAGCTTTGATCTGTCTATCTTGAGTAATTTCCTTTACATCTTACTGCATTGCTGATTCTTTATCTGTTTCCATATCTGCAGCCAATCAGATTTTGTCCATTCTCCAAAGACCTATGGCTCAGGAGAGGATAGTTTCAGGCCATGCTAATAACAGCACAGCAAGACCAATTGCCTCCACTAAGGAGTCTCAAGTTTCAGATGCTATAATAGTGAATTTCCCTGAAGATGGTCGACCATCACAACCACATAGATCAGTTGAAAGAATAGAGCAAAGTGAAAATATGGACACTGGAAACCCCCCTGATCCTATGTCTTTCAAAGGCAAGTTTTATCAGAACTGTTTAAACTTGCATCACCTTTTACTGTTATATTTTCTGAAATTAATTATGTGGCAATTCAATATGAATTGGAATATGCAGCAATATCCAGTGGTAGTGGCAGTCAAGTAGCTGATGGAATCGACATGAGAAACTCCGACCAGGTCTAGACTGTTCCCCACACCACAGTATCTATTGCCAAATTTCCTTTTTCTGCTTGTACTATTCAAATTTGGGTTGTCTGCCTCTTTCATATTGAGATCCTTGTTAGCCAACAAATTAAAGGGGAAATAATTAAAATTATTGTATTGCATAAACAACCAGTGTAAATCCTGCATAAACGAAGAAGTTTGGGATATAGTTAGTTGAACCCAATCCATGGAGGACTTATATCATTCAAGTATATGTGGAATCCCACTATGGCACACGATCTTCATTCAATGTTTGAAATTTATGCAGACAATACATGGTTGATAGCTCTCTTTTATCTATTTCTTTTATTGCTTTTACCATGGATTTCACTCCTATAGCACCCATCGTTGAACTTTGTAGTTTTGACATGATATATCGTGTTTGCAATTGTCTCAAGCAGTTTTGTCCAGGACATGTGAAAGCTGACACCAGACGGCATGACACAGCATATACTTCCGACAAATCGAATTTGAGTTCTTGTGTTTCTCATGATGCTGCGGATGAGAAAAGGAGTAGTTCTGAGGAGCCTACTTGTGAGCAAATCGAAGAATGCCCTAGTTTTGATCTTGGATTTTAAACAACACCTGGCACTTTGCTTTGTATATGTTGTGTGATAGCTTTTAGTGAGTCCTTGTTTAGTGAGAGTTAGGAATCTAATGTTCTGTATGGCCTGTGCTTCAATGTTGTGGCTTTGATGATTTTATTCACTCTTTTACTCTTAGCAGATGGTCAAAAATGAGAAACAAACGAGACGTAGATGCAACCAAAGAAGTTGAACACTTAAAACTTATGAATGATTTAGAATTTTGGTAGCAAAGAGCAACACAGGCATGAAAGTGTAAACTGAAATTCTGATAGGCTTCGTGATACCTCTTTCTGTTTTGTTCTCTCAATTCTCATCCAAATATTTGTACAATGTGGCATCCTTTCTAGACTTGCGCATGCTAAGCAAGGCCTTAAACAAATGTTTATTTTTGCTTGAGTGCTGATCAGTGTCTTTGGTCCTGTCTCTTTCAGCATGAAGAGACAATGAAATTGATCTCCTGGTTCGGGGCTCCGACATGTACTGAAAATATAATCCAATATATTTTCTAAATCTCAAGTATTTGATTATTCAAAAAACTAGAGCTGAAACTTGCAAGTGCTTACCCGCTGTTTGACAGTAGAAGAAGAGTTCATAGTGCTTGATCTCTTAACAAGAGAGCCACAACGGGGAAGTGGAAACCGATGCGGTGAGACCGTTCTTTTCTCTGATTTTATGGGGAAAAAATTGAGGAAAATTGCATTAAAGATGTTGTATAGCTAACAGAAGCTTAGCAACATATTAAATGGAATAAACATTTTATACAAACCATGTTTGGCTGAAATTCTTGTGAACTGAAATGCTCCAGGTGAAGATTGCGCAGGGTGTGATGCAGAAGGCTCTTTACTGCATCAGAAATAAAGCACACAGGCTTGGTGAAAAAAGTTCAGACTCAGAATAAGTTTGGCCATTATGTTGAAAAAAAAAAGGTGTTCACAGATAACATTTACCTGACAATTGTTGGAGCAATCTCCCTCATTGTTTTTGCTTCAGCAAAATATTCGCATAAACAAATTATTAGATTTTCCCCAGTAATTTAACAATTAAAATGAAAATTACAAAATATTGAAGGATGAAATTGTTTATGATGAAATGAATACCTGTAATCTCATACAAATCCTCTTCAGCACTTTGTCTCAATGCAGACTGGCCAACAGTATCCACGGCTACTCCCACTGAGCACCAAAGTACCAACATAAAACTATATTTTTAATCAAGCAAAAAGTTCAAAGGGTAGGCACCCCAAAAAAAAAAAAAAAAATCAAAGTTTCATGATGAGAACATACTTGCCTGGAAAGATGTATCTCCTGTGGTGCTTGGGAAACTTTAAGGCTAAAGAATTTTGGAAGACACCCCCTTGAGTGACGAAATCTTGGCACGTCCTTAGTCGCTAGAAATTCCGGAAAAAAAAAAAGTTTAGACAGGGTTGAATTAACAGAGGAAAAATGTTCAGCTCCAACCTGTTCAATGCAAGACAACCTAAGCCCAGTTTGTGAGACTTGAGTGACATTTTCATCCAAAAATCCATTGACCTTATAGGCCATTGAACCCAAGTGATCCACAGTATTGACAACTGCTTTGAGGACATAATCCTTCAAGGTCTCCATCACTCTACCAGTGCAAAACATAGAAACAACAATCAGAATTAGCAAATGCCATAATTCATTTTGGTCCTCTGTGCTGTAACTCACAATTGTTTTTGGTCCTCTTTGCTGTAAGACATTTCGAAATATTCGGCTGCTGAGTACAACTGTTTCCTCAGATTCTTCAGTTCCTGAATTAGCAAATGCCATAAAATGAGTTTGGAAAACTTCATGGACAAGACTAACATGGAAGAGAGGTGAAACATACATTCAGATTCTCTGAAAAGCGCACCCTCTGCTGCATGAAGAGTTCATCATCATGGTGGGAAGCTTTTTTTGGGACAGACTGCATTTTGCCACCTGCAGAAAACACAAACTTCTGATATCAGTCACAGAGCTGAAAGCAAAGACATGCTAATCTGAGATCATTTTGAACCAGAGAAACCATGATTCTGTGCTGAAAGCAATACAAATATTTGGCTTACTTGAGTCAGAAAATCAGAAACCAGCACAACAAGACAGTATGGTTACTTTCCTTTTACTATAAATTCCCGGAAAGAAAGCAAACAAGAAATAGCAGATAAAAACTAGTGAGATGGCAAAGAGCACAGTCACCTGGGTGCTCAGGAAAAATCAACTGGCCTTCATTCATGGAATATTTATGTCTTTTGTTGACAAGAAACTGTCAGCATAAGGAATAGAAGATACTGACTTTTCCACTCAGAAAAGTGAGAATGAGAGAATGCTGTTACTGGATTTATTAAGAAAGTGACAACATCAATCAGAACTAAATATCATTTTTTCTATTCTTGAAAGCAAAACATCAAACAGTTGAGTCACTAATCATTTTTGCTACACTGCTTATTATGAGTTCCTTTGCAAAGAGGAAAAAGCCTACCAATAAGTCCATCAAAACAAGCCACTTGTCAGCCATGTGGTGGTTTGATTGTTTTCAAACCTGGGACCCCCAAAGTTGATGGGAGGAAGATGAATCTTTACTTTGATCCCAACTTACATAAGTGATGGTGTTTGCTAGCTTGGCTGCAGAAAAAAATCATTTAATCCAGTGGTTCTATATCTTATGATGTCTTGCCTTAAGAGCCAACTACTTCACCCTCTGATTAATTATGAATGGCAAGTTGGTAACCACTTAATTTAGTTGTTTATTATTACTGCAAGTCTGCAAACTATAGGACCAGAAGCTGAAGCTGAACATAGTTGATCCAATTTTCTTATAAAGTGATGGATCATGGAAAATCAAAGTCAAGAAATTGCATTTATTTTGGTACAAAGAAAGGTTGAATGTAGCAGCAGGGCATCCATGTCAAAACGCTACCGGAAAATGCCAACAAGATATTTTTTAATCGTACGTCAGTGGGGGATTTGACATTAGACATTGGATTTATATGGCATTAAAAATGAGACTGATGGGCACATATAAACCACTATTAATCAACTTGCATTAGCTTTGTCTTTTAGATCATAGGGTCGAGAGTGTTACCGACAATGCTAAAAATGCTATACTAATGAGGAAAAGGTTGTTTACCAAAAAAGAAGGAAAAAGTTTCTTTGTAGCTTTTAAATCAACTATACAATGTTGTTCATCCATATATCACCCGGAAGGGTCGATTGACAATGCATCAACAGGTAAGAGTCACACACTCGATGCATAGATGGCTGGGAAAATGGCCCAAGCACTGCTCTTGAGCTTTCTCTATTTCTCTTTCCATCACATAAACAGAACCATTTCAAGTAATCAAAAGTACCAACCATCTGATTAATGAAAACGCGAAGAACATAAATGCTGAAAAATATTGCCACCAGTGTGGTCAAACTAAAGTACAATAGTAGACAAATTTTTAATCTTCGCACTAAATTGAGAAGAAAATTTTGAAGGTGAAAAGTATGAGCAACAGATGTTAGGTGTCGTGATAACAACACAAACAACCACAATGCGGCAGTATTTTTAAACAATCCGCTCCAACTCTCTCGCATAGCTGAGAGTTTGGTTGATGAGCTGTAGAGAAGGTATCTCCTTGCAAGGCGCAGTCTCCTTTGCCTTCTGGAAATAGACAGCGTCATTCTTTACTTCCCACTCAGGATGATCCTGTATTCAAGGATCAGAGTTAAAAATTTGTAGAACCAACAGAGAAAGTAAATCGTATTTCTAATGCTGGTGTAAGAAAGTTGAGCGTATTCCCCTTGTTCAAATATCCGTATGCTCAATGAGCAGGAGGCTCATCGTATTTTTCACTCAATCGAAATCATTGGAAACTTCTACATGTGCATGGTGCCTTACCCACCCATGATTTTGCAAGGGTATGCATAATCATTTTATGCCAGACAGTAATAAGCATTACATGTGATTGCAAAAACAGAAGATTGATCCCTCTGAAGCAGTACAGTCAACTTGAATAATATATGAAAAAAGGAAAAATACATGTTATAGTGAACGTTACCTCCTCCACATATGCCAAAAGGTCACGGTCAGAAGGGAACAGCAACATCTGACATGCATCCTTAATGGAGAGATAATCATATGCCTTCTCGCTGCATCCAGCTATCTCATCTCTAAAATTGACAGAACAAATCAACCAAAAAGCCCATTAAGGCATACAATTCGTAAATAGATGCAAACATATTATTTAAATAGCTAAGCTACACAATAACAGGAAGACGATGGGCTCTAATCGTTCACATATACCTAGGAGCCACAGATAATAAATTGAACTGCATTGATGCAGAACTCCAAAATTCTAGCCTTTACATTTTCTTTTCGCATGTTTGTATAACTTTTGCAACTATTCAAATATAACCATATAGAAGCAAAACAAAGTACCTGACTGTTTTTGCCAGGAGATCCATAAAATAAACATAAGTCTCATGTGGCACCGTCTGCCTAGCACTCAAAACACGGTTGTAAGCCCCCTCCATGAAAGATTGCTCCAGCTCCACAGCATGCTTAATGCAAGGGTTCTCCAAAGCAGCGGATGAAAGCAGTTCCAGTTCAGTGTGGAACTCAGCAATTCTATTCTGGACAAGGAGTCTTAACAGGTTGAGACCTAAAATTGGGTACTCTTGAGGGGATGGCGGAAGACGGTCACTGCTCCAAAAGAAATGTAAATTCATTAACAATCAAACACTTATTTTTCTTTTAAAAAAGACTGAATAAATATAAAATAAACAAAGTCAAAACTGCATAGGGAGAAAGAGTCAACAGAAGTTCAGCAACATCAAACGTGAGAAAATAAAACTTCATAGGTAGCTTAATGGGGTTGATAAATTACCGAGCATCTGTGTAATAGGACTTCAACTGAAAGAAATCCCTTTCAAATGCATCCTGATCCTCAATCTTCACACTAAGAACAACAGCATGCTCATATATATCCCCTGAAAGTTTTCAAACATGAGAATAAAAAGGTCAGCAAGGCAGTAGTTGGAAGGTGACCACACCAATGAACAATCTTAAACTAGCACACATTTTTGCTACAATGTAATTACGCAGCACAATGAAGTATAAAAGCATATCTCCTTCTTACAACAAGACTTGAAACTATGCTTTACCCCTTCCCTTCCACACCCCAATGCCACTTGAGCAGCTCATGGGAAACTATAAAGCAGTGTTTGTTTTTCCTTGTGTATTTGTCATGCTATTTACACAAAGAATTTGGGAACTAAACCAACAGAAAAGTAAGAAGCAACATGTTTGGGTAAAGAATGCTCTACTTGCTAATGTTAATTCACGAATCGCATTAGGAGTGTCTTCGAACAAGGGCGGTAGGCTTCTGAATTCAGTCAGCTTGACCTGAAAAACAACAACGAATACAACTCAGCCCACATACAACAACAGAATTCCATATGTCTTACAAAACCAACAAATAACTTAAAAATTCCTCCAAACGAGCATTTCACTAACTATCAGCTTAAAAACCGAGACTGGTAGCTCTACAACACGTTACACGAAATCAGGAAATTTTGAAACTTTAATTCACCAAATCCATAATGTAATTAAAAGGTAACTAGCAAAAGAAAGAAGCAAAACGATGCACCCAACACTCTGATTGACCCAAAAACCTAATCACATCGCGGCAATATACAAAGAATCATACTTTAAGTAGACAAACAATAGAATAAGAGTTACTAAATCATGTGCAGGAGCAGCTGACAATCTCAAATTTGGCAGAAAATTAGGGTTTTGGAGATTGGTACGTTACCTTGAGCTGGGAGAGGAAATTGGAGCAGGTATCGAAATCGTTCCGCACAAATGCCGCTTTGAACCGCTCGAAGAGCTGCGCCACCTCTGTCAGCTTCGGATCCATATCTCGTCTTCCTGTGCTTGCTTGCTTGCTTGCCTCCTCTTCTTCGTCTTCTTCCTCTGAGTGGTTTTGCTTTTCGCTTGCCTTGAGCTTTTATCACTCTTTGCTTCCTCTACAAGAAGAAATTGTATTTTATGGGGCTTTCATTCTGGGTTGGGCTTGGTCTTGGGCCTTAAGGCCCATCACTAATATACTAAGTGTCGTAAAATAGAACATAAAGTACGACGAGTCGTTAAGACTCAATTGTCCTACTGCTCCGTCCCCTTATCAATATCCACTCAGCGAGCCACTGACCCAGAAGCTTTCTTCTGCTCAAAACAGAGCTTCAAACAATGGCTTCCACTTCTTCACTCATTTCAACTCTAGTCACTCCTTCGAATTTCCAGTTTTGCCCCAAAGCAATTTCCCAAATTCCATCTCTACCCCAGACCATCTCATTCACTCATTTCAACCGAACCAGACCGGGTATCGGTTCGGGCCTGACCGCCAAAGTCCAGTCACTGGAGTTCTCGGGCTCGTTTTTCGAGGGAGGGTTCCAGTCAGAGGATGATCCGACTTCACCACCCGGGTCGGGTTTAACCGCAGTGGAGGAGAAGGAGGAGCCACCGTGCCCACCGGGGCTCCGACAGTACGAGACTATGGCGGTTCTCAGGCCAGACATGTCGGAGGATGAAAGACTTACTCTTACCCAAAAGTACGAGGAGGTAAACGGATTTTCTATATTTGGGTGAAGTAAAGTTGATTACTTTGGTTCTTAAGATAGGTGGGGTTTATCTATCTGTTTCAATTTTGCTTTGTAATGTGTTTGGTGGCTGAGAAAAAAATGGTGGGAAAGTGAGGAATGTGTTAAATTGAGGTTATTTGAAGACCAATTAACAAAAATGAAATTTTGAATTGAATTGAATGGCTCTACATAATGCATAGTGCATGCCCATAACTATTTAGGCATAGCACAAAGCTAGATTGGCCTTAAGTTGGTGCAATGTAGTTAGTCCTATTGCCAAAGTGAAGCTGCTTAACTAGTCTCTCTTTATGTCCATTGGAAGAGAAACTAGTGTGTAATAAGAGTTGAAGGTTTGTGATGGCAGAGAGTACTTGAATTTTGATGCACTAAATGCTGAAGGAGTTCGGACACTCCATGGATGTTTAACTCTGAAAAGCTTACTTTCCTGTGCGGGATGCTTTTCTTTGTTAGAGCTCTATTTTTCAAGACATTACTTTGCTAATGGAAATTGAATCCTCAAACTGCAGCTGGGCTCATCGGTTGATTTAAATTCCAGACTTAAAGAGTACCTTTTCTCCTGAAACTGTGTTTAGGTACCAGTTGTATTTAGTGAGAAGCTGTCATGTCAGACAGCTCAATTTTTGTGTTAGCAGATATGCCACTTATTGATTTACCCTATACATCCTGTCTTGTTGGAGATATAAGTTTACCCAATACATCCACTTGCTCGATCACATCTTAAAATAGTGGCAAACCAGCACTATCTATCATGATATCAAAGTGGGAGATCCTGAATCTGAATTTGTACACCTTCAACCTCCCAATTTATGTTGATTCTACGTGTTGGAATCTCTAGTGATAGGGGGAGGCAGAGGGCCACACATGAGAGGGAGTAGTGGTAAACTAAAGGCATTTTATCATTGTATCATATTAGTTTGTTGTCTGTTATTGTTTTCCATGCTTGGATGTGCAATAACTACTTCTCCTTTATTATACGATAGAATAAATCTATTGTATGGGATGGGAATCTAGTAGAGTGATGATGATCATGGAGCAATCGATTACAGCGAGAATGGGAAAAACTACACAAGCCTGCTCTTATTAAGACCCTATTTTCTTAATTTTTTAAATGATGTGGCCTTGAACAGTAGGACATTGTTGGGCAAAACTGATTAGATTATGACTGTATTTGGACCAAAAGCTTGGAAAAGCTCAGTGGAAATTGTATCATTCTCACGGGTCACCCAATAATCCCTTAATTGTCAAAAAATGCCAGATTTTTATGTTGTTTGACTTGTCATGCCTTATTTCACCCTCTAGTTTCTATCTACGCTTTTCATGCCATATTTTTAGCCATGAACATCTGGAGAACTAGGATGCGGACTTCCTGCTGGTTTTATCATGACATAATTGAAGTTTCATAGTGCATGGATAGCGTATAAGCTTTTTGACATAAATGTACACATCCGATGGCTCCATGATTTTATTTACTGTTTAAGAAGAACTTATCGGAAATATGATGAGGTTTGGCATATGCAATTTACTTAGAGCAGCCTGATATTCCATGCTGAGGATACAACGCCTTTTGTCTTTTTTACTGATGGCCTGTAATTTGCAGTTGCTTATAGCCGGGGGCGGCATGTATGTGGAGGTCTTCAACAGAGGGGTCATTCCACTAGCCTATGGCATCCAGAAGAAAAACAAAGCTGGGGAGTCTAACACTTACTTGGATGGTATCTACCTACTCTTTACCTACTTCACAAAACCTGAGTCTCTTGAAGTTCTTGAAGCGAATCTGAAAGCTGATGATAATGTCATCCGATCAATGAGCTTCAAAATAAGGAAGAGGAAGTACTAATTTAGTTTTGAATGTACAATGTAATTTCACATGTTTCGAATCTTCCATCCTTTCCTTCTTGTTGAGATTCAGGTCATTCAGTTTGTTTTGTAACATAATTGGATTAATGACCGAAGCAAAAATATGCAGTTGCTAGAATTTACTTGCAATGGTATGACCACACCTTTTAATGACCAACTATAAACATCAAGTTATATGAATATGAAAATGCATTTTCAACATGAACTCATTTGGTGACTCGACTTGGATTGTAATGGAATTCAAGCCGGTCTTTATGTCGACTCACCAAACATTGTCATGAATGCCAAAACAAGAAAGCATTATCAACACGCTGAATCTCCGCTTTCTTTGTACATTAGAACTTCTGAAATCATACAAATCATACAAATCTAACACTAAAATCATAAAAAAGTTGAATGAGATGCTGAAATCATAAAAATCTAACACTAGAACTTCTGCAATCAATAGAATATATGTATGAGTGATGTCCTAGGTTCATCTCATTGCTCGAAAGGTCTTTTCTTTTCAAGACAGCAGACTGCACGATCGCAAAGGTGGGAGTTTGCTTTTTGACAAAAATTGAACAAAATTCATATTTAATTGTCTTATTTTATGTTTTTCTATAGTTTTGGCTATAATCCCCTCCTTGGATTAGCACTAATTAACACATCATGCCTTTAATCATGAGAGCTATGGTGTGTCAGCATGATGACACAGCCAAAAGCCGCCGCTTAATAGTAGCTAGATTGGAGTCATTCTTTTCATTTGTACATGCAGATTCCACAGGCTGCTAAAAAATTACTGAGATGTAAAGCAGGAGCACTTTACTCAGTAAAAACAAATGCGTGAAGTAGGAAATGGGCCAGACCAAAAATTTTAGAAAGGGCTTTTTTTAATAGCTAGAGAATCTGATTGTGCTGCAGAAAGAGATATGATCTTCAACCCACTTTGTGAGAGAGAGCTTTCTTCATGATCCACCAACGGCACTGAAATCTCCCCAACTCAATTAAGGGTCACCCCCAACCCAAATTGCATCCTAGAAAAGCATAAAAGAGGACAAGTTGAACCAATAAATAACATAAAATAAATGTGAAATACATTAAAGAAATATATAGCAGAAAAGTGGAGAACTGCGAAAAAGTTGTTCTGAAATCATGTAGACCAAGATTCTTTTATATAAAAAAAAATTCATTTCTTTTTGGTCATGCTTGCATAAGTGGTGAGTTAAAGAATGATTTGGGTCTTTGTACATGAGAATATGGATGCTTTGCACTTTACTTCACGTCTTCAATTTCTCACTGCACAGATAGCTACTAACCTACTCTGAGCAGCTGTAAAAAATTCAGTCATTCAAATCTCTACCTGAAGCCATCTTTGCCTTCTGCATGTTAATAACCCAAAATAAGAAAACAACAATGTTTTTTTAATTTATTTTTAGGATTTATATTTTTCTCTTCAAGTTTTTATTTGCTTCTTTCACAGTTTATCTCCCGGGGTCCTGAAGAGTGCTCTCGTAGACTCTGATTATTTTTCCTTATTTCAAACTTCCATTTCTTAAAAAAAAACAAAACAAAACTCTCTCTCTCTCTCTCTCCAATTTTTGTTGTCTCTTCTCACTTTAGTATGATCTGACTTGATAAATTCTTAGGTTCGACATTGGAGATGCCATGCTTTAGTATGATCTCACTTGGTAAATTCTTATGTATGGTGATACTATATGTTGCTCAATCTCGTGTTTATATAATGATGAAAAGCTCACAGCACCAACCTCACTTTACTCTAGTGCATGAAAGAAATAATTCTTCTTTTTTCTTTCTTAGCTAGCTAGTCATGAGATAAAGGTCTAAAACAACTTGAAAGGGAAACAATTCTTCCTTTGATCATTAACAAGAATAAGTTCTTTGCTTATATGATATAAAAACAAAAGCTTAACTGGCCCCAGTATAACCCCTTCATCTGTGCCACAGTGTATCCCTTTAAACGCTAGTTAGATATAGACCAAGATTAAGGGATAGCAACTCAAGTAGTTAAGAGCAATTATTTTTGGCACCCGAGGTTCTGCGTTCGAATCCCCCCTCAATATCGCTCGTATACAAAGTATATAGAAAAATTAGGCTGATATGTATTAATATGCCAACAACTTGATGTTCATTGGTGAACATGCAGGCCTAATTATATATAATTGTAGGCTCAGTTACTCATGATGTACCAAAAATATATTTAAGGTAGAAAAGTGTCAATTAATTAGTTGAAGTTGAGACAAACCATACCTTGCTAACAGCCTAACTCCATACATACCTGTATTATGGCTTTATAGGTTTGTTAGGTCATCGACCTGCCAACCATGGATGATCAGATCGATCAACAACAGCTCAAGTAAGACCAATGCGACCTTTCTTGACCTAACCGTAATTTTCTTCTATTTTTTTAATTGAATTCAACCTTTTAATATATCATAATTAGCATTAAGGAGAAATCTGGGCCTCAGTGCTTCATGTTTTAGCTAGTGATAGACATGGGTGTCCCATCATTGAAATTACTTTCTTTTTTTTTGTCGAACCATCATTGAAATTACTGGAAATAAGGAATATAATACCATCATGTTCATGGCATCATGTAAATTTGATCTCAAAAGCTTACTGCTATGGATTTTTTTATTTCTTTGATAAGATGATGGTTCCTATTATATATTAACAAAGGTATATTGTGTCCTTTCCCCAATCTAAAAGCAATCATTGTGTACCTTGCCCTTGTGTGTGTTCTCAGTTCTCTTTCAACCCAAAAAGAAAGAATACAAACTTAAAAAATTTTAAAAAAAACTCATGTTCCTTCTATCCAGCACTGTAAGTAGATCATAGTTACCTCTAAAACCTTGAGTTACTGAGTCATGGAAACTCAGATCTTTTCTTTTCGGTTACATTAAAACGAATCAAACCTTGAGTTACACGTTTCAATTTTTATCAGTAGTTTAAAACATTGACTATCGGTAAGATAACATGTTAAATTGTCGGACGAAATAGAATTACTATACACATATTTAATACTTTAAATATATAAAGCGAAATAAAATCTCTCAGCACTTTTTTGGTATGAAAATGATCTATACTCTCATCGTACCTGAACCAATCCCACCCAAGCTCTCTCCATAAATACACTCAACAAGCCTTTTCTACTTTCCCACACATATCTTCACCTAACAGGAAAACTAATCTCCCACTTTCAGAAGCTAGCTCAGCTAGGGTGAGAGATGAGTAGTCTTCCTCAAACTCCAGCCAGTTCTACCAATTCTCACCTTTATCCTCAAGCTCTCCAACTTAAACTTTACCAGGCCTTCATTTTCTCAATTCCTATCCTTTTCTCCATCATTCTCTTTCTCTTGTTCTACTTGTTCTACCTCAAAAGGAGAGCCTCCACTCTCTCATCTTCTCCACCAATTCTTCCCAGAAGTTATCAGGACCAATCTGCAGCTACCACCTATCATGTTTCTTCTGTAAGTCCTCTGTTTTTCTGCTACATATATTTACATGCATGCATGTTGTTCATGTTGTTCTTCAATATATACTGAGTTCCAATAGCATTGCAAATTGCAATTACAGATCATTTCAACTTAATTAATTATAGAGTTAAGATGATTATTTCACAATCCAACTTAACATGATCTAATTATTTTTCTTTTCTTTTTGCTTTATGTTGTCTAGGATTGTCCTGTGGGTTTGAAGGGGGAGCTGAAAGAGAAGCTTCAGACAATTCTATTTGATGAAGAACAGAGGAAAAAGGATGCACAGTAAGTTTAAATTACTTCTTCTACCATTGATTTGATTTTCCTCCATATTGAGTTTTTGACACCCCAAAATGAAATTGAATTGGTCTTTTTATTAGAGACACCTACCAATGCGGTCTATAACCAATCATGCCCTACAACAAGTGGCATGTGCCAAGATGGTGTCATTTCACATCTTGAAGTTGAAAAGCCAATGCACTTAGCAACCAACTTCTCAGATATATGACCACTTAAAAGAAAACCCAATAGCGCAATGACACGCGGTATAACTTTTTCACATATAATTGCATTATTGGCCGGGGATAGAAAAACAGTGTTATTCCCGTTACAAGAAAGTTTTTCTGCTTACTTAGACAAAGACGTATCCTAGTGATCAACCAATTTTATTCTTGCAACCAGTTATTGCCTAAAAAGGCTAGCATGGTAGAAGTAAGAACCTTTAATTCTCTTCCCATGTCAGTTTAGAACCTCTCATGGCAACCACTATTTTCTCAAAAGTGCTTTTGAGAGAGAGAGAGAGAGAGAGAGAGAGAGAGAGAGAGATAAGTAGTAGAATATATGACAAGACATCTTTGGAGGAGACAAAACGTGAAAAAAGTTTGAATACAATTGTGTGTGCAATCGCTTTCTAAGATTCTTCACTCAAAGTGGATAAACAACACTGAAATCTCAGCACCCATGAACAGCCTCTCATTAACTACTTCTCTATCTTTCTGGCCACTTTTTAATTTGGTGCTTTTTCTAAGTGTTTTCTCTGTCTTCTGAAATTGATCAAATTATCAAATTTCAAGTTAGGCTAAAATTGGGTTGGTTATAAGCCAAAATTTGGTTTTGTGACAGATGCTGTGTTTGCTTGGGAGATTTCGAAATGGAAGAGGAGTTGCTGCAGGTTATATCGTGCAGACACGTGTTTCATGTTGATTGCATACATCACTGGCTACACAACAACACAACTTGTCCACTTTGTAGATGCTCTGTGATCCCCATCAGTACCAAGCTTGATAGTCCTGCACTACAGGCACTACCTAGTGTGTCCAGTCCAGGACAGCACAACCCTAGCATAATAGTCTCCAACCATAGTCCTGGGATTATATTATTGGACCAACAACATCAACAACAGCATCAATTGGTCAGTAATGTTACTTCAAATGTAACAACACCAGTTGAGGGTTCGTCAAGTGAGGGTGGGGGTGCAATTTTGAGGGACTCTGGCATGTCATCTGGGCATTATACTAATGAAGATTTGAGAGAGCCAGTTGTTGTGTGTATCCAAACGCATGATTTGTCATGAGACAAATCATGTTTCCATCTCTTTCTTCACAAATAACAAGGCATGAATGAGAGAACACTCGATAGTGTTGAATGAGAGAACACTCACGTGCCGATTGACATATTCTTTTAGCAACATTTCCGAGTGAGCATTCCAGTTTTGGCGGAGCAACTAGCTAGATGAAAGACTAGTTATATTTCGAATTAGGGAATGGGAGAGAAGGTCAGCTTGTTTTTTTCTTAAACCTCAATGAAGGTGGCAGCAAATTTGTAATTGTCATAAACCTCAATCGAGAGAGTTTAGTGTAATTTGAAGTACCTTTTTTGAACTGGAAGTTCACAACATGTATTATAAATGTGATAATGGGTTCTTTTTCTTGAATGGGAAAATCACACTATTTTCTGCTCACAATTTACAATAATTCACACCCAAAAAAAAGAGGTCTAAAAATGATCGTCGACAGCAGGGTTCGAACCTGCGCGGGCGAAGCCCAACAGATTTCAAGTCTGTCTCCTTAACCACTCGGACATATCGACCACTTGTGATACACTATTAAATTCAACCTATAAATCTATAGCGCAGTGAAACGTGCAATGTTCGCTATAAAATTGTTGATTACTAAAATACACTTTTGGCAGCTGAGTTCCTTAGAGTAACATGAGCTGCCAGATAAAGAAGAAATGCTAGAAATGTTGCAACAACGCTAGTTTTTCTAGGAATTTTTCCTCCATCACTCCTAAAAATTATGGCTTCATAAATTGGTATGCAGTTCACTACGCCAAAACCAGCAATAAACATCTGCACAAACAATCCCTCCAGATTATTATTGGTGCCTCTGAAAACCTCTACATGGCCCCAAGCAAAGGCAGCTAAGTTGACAATGGCAGCCATTGTTAAGGGCACAAACAAGGGCGATGAGACACCAAACTCCATGGTCCCTTGTTCATATCTTTTTCTTTGGTCTTCGTCAAGGACTTTGCTTGTCAGATTAAACCCATGTGTGGAAATGCCTGAGTACTTGAGCAAGAACTCAATCAACCCAAACAGGTAGCTAGAGAGTCCCCTAATGATCCACATCCTTTGGTCATTCCACCACCTATAGAATGTTCCTCCGGCTAACACAAAGTCTAGCAAGTCTTGAATGTATGCTCCGAGGAAAAGATACACGTACAAGAGAAACCATGGCTCCGAAACCTGCAATGTAAACACATAAACCTTATCAAATTGAACTGAAGACATACATGTACCACATTTATTAATAGCATTATCCATATATACATGAATTTCACGTTGATGTGGTACAAATAATTTTATTAATGCTTGTATGTTATTACCTTCGGGAAGATAGTGAGTCCATTGAGGAGAGTTAGCTGGGGAAGGAAGGCATACGAGATGATTGGAATTGACCAAATGGGCCAAAATCCAGAGTGAGCATAAGCAAGGCCCATCAAAGGGCCCATGGCCCGAGTGCCAAATGTGATTGGACTGAATTTGGAGAAAGCCACCTCAAGGAGGCCTATGGCCCATCGCTTGTTTTGGTTCAGCACTTCAACAAGGTTGATTGGGATATCTCCATAAAATGCTGCCCTATCAGGATGACAAAATATTGACTTCCATCCCTCACACTGCAAACGATAGCCAGTGAAGTAATCCTCCACCAGTGAGCCATACCTTACACCTATCTGCACAATTAAAACAACATAACTGATCAATATACCACTGTTGTTGCTTCGCATGAAATTGCTCGATGTTCTTTTGATGTTGATCATGAGTATGAGGGTGTTCGACAAAATGCCTCAAAAATGCTAAGGTTAGGATAGAGAACCAAATGCAATCAGGGAAAGTGATGTTTGGGCTTCATCTTATTCGTCTTAATTATGTGCTACTAAATAATGCAACGAATACGCATTGACAGTCAAATCATGTTGAATGTTCATGTGATTAGAAAATGCGATCCCTCTAGCATTATTCTATAATAAGCAAAAGTTTAGTTGACTTACCTTCAAGCCCCAATTGGTGTTGTTCTCATAATTGCAAGCAGCAACGCAATATGCCAATTCCATAACTTCCGAAGACCAAATGTGCTTGTCCACTAAATTGTTAGGACTTAGCTGAGGGATTTCAGGAGGCAAAAAATTTGAGGGGCATCCAAAAAATGCTCTTCTAGTGAAAAAGCAGCCTGTTCCCAAATGATTTGATCCAGAGAGCCCATTCATTCCCATTGGATCAATTTGAAACAGACGCTTGTGTTCGCATGCATATATGTCGTTTTTGTTAATGCCACGAAAAAGCTGAGGAAATTGGACGTAGCCTAGCTTGGGTCGAACTTCAGGATCTAATATGTAGCATAGGGCACGACGTGCAGTTTGAGGGTCATTAGAGTGCATGTCACAATCTAGGGTCAAAATTATTGGAGCATTGGTCATGATGGCTGAAACTCGAAGCTTTGATTTATATATATATAATAATAATAAAAAAGTAAATCAGTAAAATGTGTAACATAAATTATGTTCGAAATTTCAAAATTAGTTATTTATGTAAAGAAGCTTACCAGGACATTAAGCGCACCAGCTTTGAAATGGTGGGTTGATGTCTTGCTTTTTTCTCTCGAGACATATATTAGGTTTGGCATTAAATTGCCTGTGATGTCTTTGTCTTTGTTACTCTCCAATAAAACCTGCTCACGGTTATTGACAAAATGATTTTAATGGAATGGAATTTTATTTTATTTTTTTACTTTTATACTACTGGACTAGAACCCATTGGCGAAGCGAAAAGAAATTTTTTAGTGTTGACAAAGTCAGATATGTTTGGCAATATCAATTACATTTACCTGAATGACAGTGGGGTGATCTTGGCGGGTAAATTCCTCCGTCCATTTGCTAAAAGCCTGGATTTCTTCTTCTCTGGTTATATATTCTTGGGCAACTTTACCTCTCTCAATTACATTTTTAACCCTCACTTCCATTCTTTTGTACATCACCTGTGAATATAATTACATAATCTTTTAGTCATCTATCTTACCTACCCATGTAAATTTTTAAAAAGAAAAAAGAAAATAGTATGTAACATTATTTTACCTTAATATTCTCAACTTGATCAGAAAGGTGAGAATCACGATCTATAGCAAAATAAGCTTCCGGGCTGCAATCAACTATGTTGTTGTTCCTGCAGAAAGGTAACCAATGTCTTGCAAACTTGGCAGCCTCCATGAGAGCAAAGAGAGTCAGAGACGAGCCCCCGTCATCCGAAACGTACACTGAAACTTTCTGTATCGGATAATCATAAGCCATGACAGATAAGGCCGTGTTCACAACGTTCATTGGGGGCTCTTTGTAGGGATCGGCAGTGCTTATGAACACGTCCAGTGCTGGAAATTCCGATTCTTCAACGACCCTTATGAGGTTTTCGGGGAATTCCTTGCGATAAATCGGACGCATGCGGAAAGACTGTGTGGTGGCGAACATGAAAGCAAGAATGGAGTCCGAGATGAGGAAGGTGAGGGTTATGAAGAAGGAGGTGAGGGTTGTGGAGTTGAGGAGAGAGAGTGCATGGTGAGAAAGTAGGGCTAAGGTGGCACACCCGTAAAGCACCGCGAAGATGCGGTTTGCGGTGGTTCGGCGAGAGGGCTTGTGAGTGTGAAGTGGGAGACCATGGGTGTTGGAGGACATGGTGTAACATTTGAAATTCTAACGAATCATTTGGATTAAAAGTTAAGTTATAGAATGAATGTCGCAGTAACTATGAATCATGTGGAAAACGACCTCCAATATAAGTAATGGAAAAGGGACAAGATGTACCAACTACCAGTCGTACCCATAGAAACTGGTGGATCAATAATTGTTAAGATGAGTGCCGTTAGGTCAAGATCCACACTCAAAATTCATCGTTAAAAAAATTCTTTTATATATATATGTCAAAACCAGAGAGTAGTTTATACTTAATTTGCGAGATCCTTTTTTTCACTGAAAAAAAATTACACCCAAGAAAGAATATTTGGGTTGATGATTGATGAAGGATATACAAATACTAGTCAATGCTGACAATATAAAATAGAAAGGAGAAAGAAAATGGACGCTAGCATTCGTATGACTGATCTGATTATTTTACTTTTTTATTTTGTCTGAGTATATGACTGATCTCTTTGACTGTGAATAAATTCTGCATAAGATAAGATATATATATATATATATATATATATATATATATATATATATATATATATATATATATAAGTATTATCCTCTATTCAAAAGAATATAGAAAACAAAAAAACAAAAAAAGATAACTTGTCTACGCAAACAACTTCGCCATATAGCATTTCACTATAACCCCTTTGGACTTTAATAATGTTTTAATGTTGTAAAATTAACGTTATATGCGGAATATTGAGTTGGAAGTAAAGTAAATGAGATATAAAATTTAATGAGGTTTAGCCATGCTTACGTCCTCGAAGAACAGCAACAATAACTTTTCCACTGTGTAAAATAATAGGGCTACAACTTTAGTGTTTACAATCTTTATGGCTCATTGATTTTTCTCTATGCTCTCTTTTCTCTCATCTCACTCTCTTTTCTTCCTTCCTTCCTTTCTCTCTGCTTGGGCTCTCATTTCCTTCTCTATTAGTTGTTGTGCTCTCTTTTTTTTTTTTTTCTGGAGAGGTGCATTATATACTGACGGAGGTGTCTATTTATAAGCTAAAATATTGGTTGTTCACTCACAAGCCTTTGGCTTCACGTGAATGTTGGTAGATAAGAAGCTTCATCATCTTTCTTCAATCAATTTGTTAGTGGGCTTTATTATTTTGGGCTCCATTCTTAACTTTACAACACTCCCCTTTGAAGACCACAAATAATATGTCGGTTACCTCATTAAAATCTTGCTTGGAAAAAACTCTGTGAGGTAGAAAATTAGTGGAAGAGGAAGAAGAGTACATCAATCAATGTAGCATACTTCTGGATGCTCCCTCTGATATCTTCATGACTATCTTTTTAGAGGAAAATCTTTCGGAGTGAGTGGCCATCATATATTCCTTAGTTGGGTAAGTAAATATATTTCCAGTGAGCGATCTCTATGTAAACCATAAAAAAATTCAGAGTCCGCGTATCCAACAAAACCTAAGCTATTTATAAGTTCGCTTGAAAAGAACATGCCTGTATGTGGTGTGATGCGGAGATAGCATCAAATATGTATCACATCATTCCAAAATGATGGTGATGTAGCTGAGCTTTACGTGGAAAATACAATGTCCGTTCTAGTATATTTCCGGAAAATTATTTAAGTGCCCAACAGATAATCCACATAAATATACTTCAATACTTTCTTAGCATAAGCAAGAATCTCATTGACATAATGTTCGATCTTGAGGCTAAGACAAATATTTCTTGAACTCTTCAAGAGTTTTAAACAAGTATAACTCTTCAGGAGTTTTGATCAATTATCAAGAGGAGTTGTAATATGTTGCAACCATATCTCTCATAGGACAGTAGAACATTTCTTCTCTTAGAAAACAAAACAATGGTCCACAGCTTTGTCGTCAAGCTTTTGGGATCTCCCATAGGGACTCCAAAGTCATTATAAAATTGTAGGGCTCCAACAACGTTTTATTCGAAATCGTTTTCTCTAAACATAAGCTAAAATACAATTTATCCAATTCTAAATAAATCTAAGAATTAATGGTTTTTAAGGCTAAAATTTATTAAGACAGTTTTTGGGGTTCAGTTCCTAAGAGTAACATAAGCTGCTGCATAAAGAGCAAATGCTATAAATGATGAAACTAAAGTAATTTTTGTAGGAATTTTTCCTTTATCACTCCTAATTATGCCTTCATAAATTGGTATGCAATTTACTATCCCAAACCCAGCTATGAGCATCTGCATCAACAGTCCCTCCAGGCCATTGCTGCCTCTGAAAACCTCTACATGCCCCCAAGCAAAGGCAGCCAAGTTGACAATGGCAGCAGTTGTTAGGGGCACAAACAAGGGTGATGGGACTCCAAACTCCATACTTCCTTGTTCGTACCTTTTGCTTTGGTCCTCGTCAAGGACTTTGCTTGTCACATTGAACCCAAGTGTGGCAATGCCAAAGGACTTGAAGAAGAACTCAGTGGCTCCAAACAAGAAGCTTGAGAGTCCCCTAATCAGCCACATCCTTTGGTCACTCCACCACTTTTGGAATGTTACTCCAGTTGAGTAAAAATCTAGAAGATCTTCACCGTAGGCTCCGAGGAAAACAAACACATATAAGAGAAACCACGGCTCTGAAACCTGCAATAAGTACTTCAATCTTAGTGCACATCTTTTCCGACCCTTGTGTATTTAGATTACTACATTAGACACTTATGAGATGTTGTCAGAATGTTAATAAGAATCTTAATTAGGTTAAATTAACATTCTAACATTGTGACATCATATATCAAACTGTCGAATTATAGAAATTAAATTACCCATTATTTAGAAAGTGAAATTGTGAAAAGGGTTACCGTTGGAAATATAGTGAGTCCATTGAAAAGAGCTAATTGGGGTAGGAGGGCATATGTGATGATTGGAATTGACCAAAGGAACCAAAATGCATACTGACAATAAGCAAGGCCCATGAGCGGGCCAATGGCTTTTATGCCAAATGTAATTGGGCTATACTTAGAGAAAGCCACCTCAAGGAGGCCTATGGCCCATCGCTTGGTTTGATTTAAAACATCAATAAGGTTGATTGGAGAATCCCCATAAAATGCTGGCTTATCTGGATTGCAAAATATGGACTTCCATCCCTCACACTGCAAACGATAACCAGTAAAGTAGTCCTCCACCAGCGAACCATATCTCACACCAATCTACACAATTTAAGAACTTAATTCATCAGCTTTCGAATCTAAGTGCACGATGACTTTTTTGGAGAGGAAATAACAACTCGCTCAAAAAGAAAGAGTGTACCTTTAATCCCCAATTGGAGTTTTTCTCATAGTTGCAAGCTGCAACATGGTGTGCCAATTCTAGAACCTCTGGACTCTGAATGGGCTTGTCCACCACATAGTTTGGGCCAAGTTGGGGGTTTTCGGGTGGTAAAAACTTCGATGGGCCGCCAAAGAAAGCCCTTCTTGAGAAAAAACACCCAGTTCCTACATGATTTGGCCCTAAAACCCCATCCATTCCCCATGGATTAATTTCAAACAAATGCCTGTTCTCAGATGCATACATGTCGCTCTTGTCGATCCCACGAAAGCGTTGAGGAAACTGCACATACCCTAGTTCAGATTGAATTTTGGGGTCTAGGAAGTAACAGAGGACACGATGAGGTGTTTGGGGATCATTGGAGAACATGTCACAGTCTAGGGTTAAGACTATTGGAGCATTGGTCATGGCGGCTGAGACTCGAAGCTTTTGTTACAACACACCATCAGATAAATATAAATTAGTTGGTCAAGAAATGAAGATGATTGATTAATTAATTGGGAATGAAATGATTATGTGAGTATAAAAAAAAAAAGGTATGGAAGCTTACAAGGGCATTAAGGGCACCAGCTTTAAAATTGTGGTGTGATGTACTGCTTTTCTCTCTAGAAAAGTATATTAGGTTTGGCATTGAATTGTCTGCAATGTCTCTGTCTTTGCTACTGTCCAAAAGAACCTGTCCACGTACATATATGCTTTGAAGTACATACATATATATATATATATAAGTTTATAGGAGTGCTCAAATGCGATGGTTGATTAGTGGATGATACTGAATTGCCAAAGGACAATATATCAAGCCATGCCCATAGCCTCATTTTCTCGGAATGCCTTGAATGATGATATAATTGAATTTTCTAGTTCTTGTTTTTTTTCTTTTACAAGATTGTTAGTGATTAGTTCCTCACAAATAGAATTTATATATGTAAAAATAGAGATAAGTTTTTTTGGTTTAAAATTCAAAGGAAGAAAGAATCAAACTCTTATCATGTGGATCGTAAGTGTGAGGATAGAAAAATATACCTGAATGATAGTGGGATGATCTTGTCGGGTAACTCCATCTGTCCATTTCCTAAAAGCTAGCCTTTCCCGTTCTCCAGTTATATATTCGTCGCCAACTTTGCCTCTTTCAATTACATTGTTTACCATCACTTTCATGCCTTGGTACATAATCTGTGCCATGATTCAGAACAAAACATAATTAATTAAGCTTAATCTGGGTTAATTAGGCCAGTCCTGAATGTGATGCGATGCGCCCATACAACTTGGTGTTGGCTGTTTGTGCCGTCATTGGCTCATGCATTATGAAGAGAATAGGGACCCAAACAAGGTGACAAATAGGTATTGCAGCCGACGTCACGTTTCTGTGTGTTTTCGTTTCTTTATAGCAAGACTCCATGTCTATTTGTTTCTTGCTTAATGCAACCTTTTGTGTTCTGAATACATGAGCAATTTTGGTAGGGCTTTTCTAAAGATTAAGAAGGTCCCCTTTTCAATTTGAGCACAAATATAAACTCCTTTTTATGTAATACCCTAATTACGGTGTAACTAAGAAAAGTCATAACAATTAGTATTCACAGTCTAATAACATAAGTATTATATGATGTTCTCTTATCACAAGATATAATCCGTCACTATACTTATTTATGTGACAATATAAACCTGATAAGAGGATATTAATACTATACATATTGATTTAGCTAAATATATTTATAGTTAATAATTAAGCAACATTGAAATATGATACTATTACCTTGATCTTGTCAGCTTCAGGTAACCGAGAATGATCCGTTTCAAAGTAAGCTTCAGGGCAGCGTTCCACTATGTTGTTCTCTCTGCAGAAAGGTAGCCAGTGTCTTGCAAACTTGGCGGCCTCCATGAAAGCAAAGAGAGTGAGAGCCGAGCCCCCATCATCCGAAACATACACCGAAACCTTATCGGTCGGATAATCATAAGCCATGACCGATAAGGCGGTGTTTACCACGTTCATTGGTGGCTCTTTGAATGGATCAGCAGTGCATATGAACACGTCCAGCGCTGGGAAATCCGATTCTTTGACAACCCTTTTCAGGTTTTCGGGGAATTCTTTACGATAAATCGGTGTCATACGAGAAGCTTGTGCGGTACTGTACATGAAAGCCAGAATAGAGTCGGAGATGAGGAAGGTGAGGGTGATAAGGAAAGAGGTGAGGGATGTGGAGTGGAGGAGAGAGAGTGCATGGCGGTAGAGAAGGGCTAGGATGGCACACGAGTGAACCACCGCAAACACGCGGTTCGCGGTGGTTCGACGGGAGCGCTTGTGGGTGTGTAGTGGAAGGTCATTATGGGTGGTGGTGGTGGACATGATGGTGCAAGAGTGGAAATTTTTTGAGTCTGAGTCTCCCTTCTTGTACTTCTGCTATTTCATAGGCAGGGCATGAGGTTTAGAGGTTCTTATAAGTGTTTCTCATGCCACAGGCCCCAACACCTTTCGTACGTTGTGATGCATTTCTATCAACCATCAATCATTTTAAATATTTATTAGACACCGAAAATACTAATACAAATCATAATTGTGAACACTAATACCCATGCTCATTGAATATTTATTTTAGTAGTGAATTTTGATTATTATTTTAATAAAAATCAGGCCATGAATGAAACAAATCATGTTCTACCAGTCAATGACAGAGTGATCTGGTTGACTGTTAGAATTTGTGCACAGAAATAATTGAAGATAACATTATCAAATGGAGCTGAGGCCAAGAATTGAAAAATAATGTGCGTTGGAAAATGGAAAGTAGCAACCTCGCAAATTCCATATTTGGCGTTTTAAATTAATAATACTGGATGCTGGCGTGGTGTGGTGGTACGACACTAGTCAAGCACACATGGCTGACTTTCTGATCAGCAATCAGACAAATAAGACAAATCTTATCAGTAAAAGTTAAACGAAATTATTAAAAAGAAAAGTTCTTGCCTCCCAGAAAGATAATAGTACATATAGTATTTTTTTTTGTCTTTCTTTTAATTCAATTTTGTGAAGAAAAAAAAAACTGATTTTGTTGAGGTCGTGTGGTTATTGAGTGTTTATATCTTCTTGGTATGAAATTTTCATAAGAATGAGATCCATGTAAACGGCTTAAAGATTTTCGGAAGTTTGAATTTTATTATAAAAAGATGTATATATGTTGCAAACGGCTTATAGATCAAGTGACTAGGAGGATCGGCATCTGCCACCGAGGTCCTGTGTTAAATTTTCCAGCATTCTAAGAGAGTAGTTGATATGTCTACGGCTAGTTTTGGTCGCAGTCACACTCCCACTTGGCCCTGGGCCTGACTCAATTATTTTGACAAGGGTGATGGTGGTGGGCAGGGCCAACGACGATATGACAATGTCCTTGTTTTCATGGGCCAGTATAGCAAGAGGATATGTCTTTCTCAAACATATGAGAATTTATTTATGTTAGAGCATCCACAATGAGTTTCCTAAATTACCTCCTTAAATAAATTTTAGAGAGGATTTGAAAAAAAAAAACTCCAATCATACTCCTTAACCACCTCCTAAAATAGGGAGACCCCTAGGAGCTCCTAAATTTGAGTAGAGAAAAAAACTTCCTAATGGCTCCTTATAATTTAATGCTGCTTTATTTTATAAGTATTTTAAATCTTTAATTAATGCTAATTATTTTTTATATTATTTTTATAGAGATTGACCAATTAAAAAAGAGTTATAGCATTTATGAGTCCCAAAATTAGAGAGTATGATTGGAGTTAAAATTAGAGAGTATGATTTTGTATGTTTTTACATAAATTTTAACTACAAAATAGAGAGAATGGTTGTAGATACTCTTATGTTCTAACTACTAGCTAGTCTTATAATCCTTCCCTAATCAAACACCTACTCTCTCTCTCTCTCTCAATAAGTTTATTGTTTTTAATGTAGAGGTTTCTCATTAGTTGAATTCATTTTTTCGGGTTCACTTTGATGTAACTGGCTTTCATCTTCTATTTAATGAACTCGATAATGACAACAACAAAAAAAGAAGAAAGAAAGACGCAATGACTGGGTGGAGGAGATTGGTAGAAAACTTAGCAGTGGGAAAGACGAGAGTGTCAAAGAGAGAGCGCATGCAGCTCCCTAAACCTAACGGCAAGGCCAACCGACAAGAACCAATGAATGCAACTTGCAAGGTCTCTTTTATGATGCTGAGCTTTCTTTTTCTTTTTTTGTCAAAGACGATGCCGACCTTATATGGATGAAAGACAGGCTTTCTTCCAAATTAGTAAAACAAAACGGTGGTCCACTGGTACTACTGACACTACCAACAAAACCTGCTCACGGTTATTGGCAAAATGATTTTAATGGAATGGAATTTTATTTTATTTTTTTCCTTTTATACTACTGGATTAGAACCCGTTGACGAAATGAATTTTTTTAGTGTTGACAAAGTTAGATGTGTTTAGCAATACCAATAACATTTACTTGAATGACAGTGGGGTGATCTTGGCTGGTAAATTCCTCCGTCCATTTGCTAAAAGCCTGGATTTCTTCTTCTCTGGTTATATATTCTTGGGCAACTTTACCTCTCTCAATTACATTTGTAACCCTTGCTTTCATTCTTTTGTACATCACCTGTGAATATAAATACATAATCTTTTAGTCGTATATCTTACCCACCCATGTAAATTTTCAAAAAGAAAAAAGAAAATAGTATGTAACATTATTTTACCTTAATATTCTCAACTTGATCAGAAAGGTGAGAATCACGATCTATAGCAAAATAAGCTTCCGGGCTGCAATCAACTATATGTTGTTGTTGTAAGATAGTTTACTATCTTAAACTCGCATAAAGTGGTCTTCTAATCATTATCAAATTGCAAGAACTCCAGATTAATCAAGGACTTAAAACGACTCATCTAGCAAACTTTGTATCAGTGTTTTAATTGGATTACAAGGCTAAAGGGGTTTCTAGTTCTGTTAGAATTGGGATTCATTGTTCTATTGCAATAAGGAGGCTGCCAAGCAAGGCTGAGATGAAGGTGTTCGTGGAAAATGGAGAAAGAGTCAAGGTGGAATACATTGGTTTAGCTAAGATTAAATTGGAGTCTGGTTTTATTTTGGAGTTAGTAGATGTAGTTTATATTCCTTCTATGAAAAGGAATCTTATTTCAGTTAGTAAGCTTGTAAAATCAAACTTACATTTTGAGTTTGATGAGTCTGGATTCTCCATTTTAGGAAATAAAGTTATGATTGGTAATGGTTTTCTAGATGATGGCATGTTTCGTTTGAATTGCAAGAAACCAAATCCAAGCAATACTAATCTAAGCATCAATGTGATAAGCACTAAACGAAAAGCAGATAAAGAAGAATCGTATAGACTTTGGCACAAGAGACTAGGACATGTCTCGAATGAAAGAATGAGCCTGCTAAACAAAGAAAATTTGTTGCCACCACTTAACCACCATGACAAAGACAACGTTTGCATTAAATGTGTTAAAGGAAAGTTAACGAATTTGAGGAAAAAAGGTGCTACAAGAAGTGAGAAACTGCTGGAAATTATACATACTGACATATGTGGTCCTTTTCCCACTCAAACACATGATGGTTTTAAGTATTTCATAACTTTCACAGATGACTTCTCAAGGTATGGTTATGTATACTTAATATCTGAAAAATCCAACGCATTAGACATGTTTAAAGTCTACAAAGCAGAGGTAGAAAACAGCTGGATTCGAAAATAAAAGTGGTAAGGTCAGACAGAGGAGGTGAGTTTTATGGCAGATTTGATGTGAAAGGAAGAAATCTTGGACCTTTTGCCAAGTTTTTACAAGAAGAAGGAATTGTGGCTCAATATACTAATCCATGTACACCACAACAAAATAGAGTGGCAGATAGACGAAATAGAACATTGATCGAAATGATAAGAAGCTTAATGTGCTGTTCTAAACTTCCAAAATTTCTCTGGGGAGAGGCCTTGAAAACAGCAAACTATTTGCTGAATAGAATTCCTACGAAAAGTGTTAACAAAATTCCTTATGAGATATGGTGCAACAGAAAACCAAGTCTCTCACATCTCAAAATATAGGGAAGCAAAGCAGAAGCAAAGGTCTATAATCCATTGGAAAAGAAACTAGATTCCAAGACAGTTACTTGCTACTTCGTGGGATATCCAGATAGAACAAAAGGGTACAGGTTTTACTGTCCCAACAATACCACAAGGTTTATGGAAACACAAAGAGCAATTTTCATTGAGGATGAAAGTGAACAAGGCACTGATGAAAATTTTGATTTTGATGAAATTTTGGAAGGTGAGTGATTTACAGGAAAAGAAGATCTGATAAGAGAAACAACAGTCTTGCCCTTCACTGTTTCGAGTGACAAACAAGTCTCACCAGTTCATGATGAAAGAAATTTAGAAGAAAATCAAATAACTGAAGCTCAACAACTGCAGCAGAAAATATGCAGATAGATCAACAAGAACAACAACCTCACAACTCAGAATTGAGAAGGTCACAAAGAACTAAGAGACCTGCTCTATCAAATGATTATTATGTCTATCTACAAGAGTCAGAACATGACATCAACACCACAGAAGACCCTGTGTCTTTTAAACATGCTATGCAAAGTGAAAAATGTGAAAAATGGATAGAAGCAATGGAGTCTGAGCTTCAGTCGATGAGTAAAAATGGTGTATGGAAGCTTGTAACATTGCCTCAAGGATGTAAACCAATAGGATGCAAATGGGTTTACAAGACCAAAAGAAACTCAAATGGACAAATAGACAGATATAAGGCACATTTGGTGGATTACAACAAGGAGTGGATTACAATGAAACATTCTCACCTGTTTCAACTAAAGATTCTTTAAGGGTGATAATGGCATTAGTGGCACATTTTGATTTGCATCTTCATCAAATGGACGTTAAAACTGCATTTTTGAATGGAAACCTTATTGAAGAAATCTATATGAAGCAACCGGATGGTTTCATTCAAAAAGGGGAAGAAGATTTGGTTTGCAGGTTACAGAAATCAATATATGGATTAAAACAAGCTTCAAGGCAGTGGTATTTGAAGTTAGATGAAGTTGTGAAGTCTTTTCATTGATAATCCCTTAGATGAATGCATTTATCTCAAATTTCATGGAAGACATTATATTTTCATGCTCCTTTATGTTGATGATATTCTCTTAGCAAGCAGCAATTTGTCATTATTACGTGACACTAAGAGAAAGTTGTCAAACTATTTTGAGATGAGTGATTTAGGTGAAGCAAATTATGTATTGGGGATTGAAATAAGTAGAGACAGAGAAAGGGGATTACTTGGTCTATCACAGAAAGGATATATAGAAAGGATACTCAAAAGATTCAATATGGAGAACTGCACAGGTTGTGATGTTCCATTCTCAAAAAATGATAAACTGAGTTGTGAACAATCTCCTAAAACTGAGCAAGAGAAGTTGGAAATGCAGGACAAGCCCTATGCTTCACTTGTAAGAAGCTTGATGTATGCACAAGTTTGTACAAGACCAGACCTTGCTTTCTGCATAAGTGTTCTTGGAAGGTTTCAATCTAATCCTGGCCAAGCACATTGGGTAGCAGGCAAGAAGGTTTTGAGGTATTTGCAGAGAACTAACGAGTACAAACTAGTTTATCGAAGAGTTGAAGAATTAAAACTGGAAGGATATGCTGATGCAGATTTTGCTGGTTGTCTGGATACTCAAAAGTGTACATCAGGTGTTGTATTCTTATTTGCAGGAGGAGTAGTGGCATGGAAAAGTGTCAAACATCAATATATATCAATCTCAACTATGCAGGCTGAATTCTTAGTAGTTTATGAAGCTACTTCAATAGCAATGTGGCTTAAGAATTTTATGTCAGTGTTGAGAATTGTGGAATCCATACATAGACCAATCCAGCTGTGGAATGACAACAGTGCTGCAGTTTATTTTGCAAAGGGAAATAAGAGATCGTCAGGTATGAGACATCTGCAGTTAAAGTTTTTGTTGGCAAAAGAGAAGATTGTTCGGTTCATTTTTACACATGATTTTTCATGTTATTCACCCACTATTTTGAGTTAGTTCTTGACATTTTATAGCTTTTTACTTCTTTTTTGTGTTTTAATAGGTTTTACTTTGGTTTGTATGAAAATGAGCTAAAAGTGCATTATTTGATATAAATTCTGTTTTTGTTCATTTTCGTAGGTCAACTTCGTGGCCTTGGATCAGCATGTTCCGGTCCTTGGATGAGGTGATGATCTTCATAAGACTTGTTCCAATGGATGTTGACTACAACATATCCAAATTTGAGCTCCATTGGATAAGTATTGCCTATCCAACCAATCCAGCATGTTACCACAGCTCTGGAAATCCGAGTTGGCCAGTTTTCACCTCCACTTAGTGTGATCTTACTTCTACTTGTTACCATGCCTTTCGTAACAATATTTTACTTTAGTTAAGTGGAATTTTCTGAGAGTATATTTGTGAGGACAAAACTTCATCATGAGAGGAGACAAGAAAACAAAGGCAAAAGTGTGCCATGATGAAAAGGAGGAGAGAGAGGAGCATAGAGAGGAATCAATTGACTTTGGGGCAGCAGCTAGGCAACGGATCATTCATTCAGTTTTTATTACAATTTGCAGAGACTTTCTAAAAGCTGGGAGCTAGAGAGCTAGAGGAGGAAGACAAAGTCATCCAAGCAAGAAGTGGAAGAGATTTCCACCATTGAAGACCTTGAGCTTCCACCTTCACAAAAGCTGTAACTTCTTTCTAGTTTTATTTCGAATTTGTGTTTGAAATGATTATGAGGAACTAAACTCCATAGCTAGGGCTTAGGTTGAAGCCCTAAACATGAATACCTTATTGTTTTGATGCTTGAGTGTATGAATTTCTAGATATTGTTGATGAATTCCAATTCACCAAATTAATCTATCCTTGATGTATGTTCTTCTTTGATTGATCACCTTTGAAAGCATGCTTCTTGAGATTGTTGGGATTATGTGTATCCTCATGTTATCCTAAGCAATAAATGGATGAAGTAAGAATCATCCATGTGAATTGGTTTCTTGAATACCTAATGTAAACATCATGCTATTAGGATTCTTGTGATGTTCATATTCTCTTTGAACTTAATGGGTTCTCCTTGTAATTGAATCGAAGTACGAACCATACCTAGGTTCGGTTATGAGGAGGGCACAAGTATTGTAGCACGAACCATGCACTTTACGTATATTAGAGAGAATCAATGCGTCTTGAGCCACGACCCATGGTCTTGATTGCGAACATCTTCATCAACACGTTTAGAGTTCATCACTTGAGTATTCATGAACTTGGGTAGAATTGTTTAGGGTGGATTCCGAAACCCTAGTGTTTGTTACATTTTGATTTCACATCTTGATAATTCATCTCTTCCATTCTCATTTAAATTCGAAGTCCATTTACTTACATGCAATAGAAATAGATCACTTGAACTAAATCAAAACCCCCCCCCAATGTGTGTGTGAGTTGCGTGTTTGACACGTTACGTGTCTTTGTTACTGAATTTTATTTCTTTCTGTAATTATTTTGGACTTTTGGTCCGCTTTGTGTTCTTCCATTTTCTGTGCTGAATCCAACCGTATAAAGAACGTGAATTTTGGACGTACGGTTGGAAAGTTATAGGCAAAACACTGGACAGAGGTCGAAACTGAAAAACAGAGAAAACGAATCTGCCCAAAAACGACCGGTCGCTTTTACCTGACGACCGGTCGCTTTTCAAGTCAAATTTTGAGTTTCGAATCTGCCCAAAAACGACCGGTCGCTTTTACCTGACGACCGGTCGCTTTAGCACTGTTCATAGGTGATAAATGGGTGATAAAAGGGTGATAGAAAATGCTGTTTGTGTTTTTGTTTAGTTTTCTTGTGTTGTTTCATTTCTTTTACACTTCTTTACTCATTTTTAGTTTCCATTTTGCATTTGTGCATTTGTGGTGTGTCAATTAAGTGTTCTTTACGTACTCAAATTAGAACTTATAGGAAGCCGACAAGTTCTTCGTGGGATCGACCCCGTACTTACATAATCTATACTTCAATAGATTCGTGCACTTGCGGGTATTTTTAATTGGTTGTTTGCACATTAATTTGTGTCCTCTTAGGAATGCAACAAAGATCCGAGATGGTTACACGACTTTGGATCACGTTGGGACAGATTCTATGATTGCAGACCCCTTGAACAAAGGTTTGCCTAATCATGTTTTTCATAGGCATGTTAGAAGCATGGGTTTGCATATCAGTTTTGATGTTTAAGTCAGTGGGAGTCAGTGGGAGCCAGAGTTAGTTTTGTTTCATTTAACTAGTTTCAATCGAAGTTGTTATTATAGTTTTATTTGATAATGTTATTCAAGTTTTTCTTAAAATTGTGTTTTTCAATTTATAAATGTTTTGGCATATGGACGAAGGAAGAATCTACAAAATTTTGCTAGCACTTGTGTTTTGCATTTTCGTATCCATGATAGTTTTATTAAGACCTTGGTAGTCTTGTAAGAGTGAGCTAAGAACTGTTTTGATCATCAAACACATTCTACAGCATATCTCAACAATTCTTTTATCCTAATTCAGTTGGCAGCCTCATGTGTTGTTATAAGCTTGTATGTGTGGTTGTAAAAGACTTGAATGTTATTTATTCAATGTGCCTTGACAGTTCCATATGAGTTTATATCAATGACAGTGGCTTGATAAGAAACTGAGAACTTTTAAAGTCCTAAATTGGCCATTAAGTGATTAATCTTGAGTCACAATGGTTATTTGACCAAGTGGGAGAATGTAAGATAGTTTAGTATCTTAAACTCGCATAAAGTGGTCTTCTAATTATTATCAGATTGCAAGAACTCCAAATTAATCAAGAACTTAAAACGACCTCATCCAGCAGACTTTGTATCAGTGTTTTAATTGGATTACAAGGCTAAAGGGGTTTCTAGTTCTGTTAGAATTAGGATTCATTGTTCTATTGCAATAAGGATACCTCAAGGAGTTTCTTGATGGGCAAGACTCCTTGAGTGATGCGTATAAATAGAAGAGCTCCATCTAAGAGCCGAGACACACAACTCATCAAGATATTCACCCCATCTAGAATATTGAGCTAAGGCAGTCGGTTATCTTAGAGAAGAACTCTCTCCCTCAAGCGTTCATTCCAATGGCAGAACAAGGTTAGTGTTCAAGTCTAATAGCTTATAAGGTTTACAGTTGCTCTTGCAGAAAGGTAACCAATGTCTTGCAAACTTGGCGGCCTCCATGAGAGCAAAGAGAGTTAGAGCCGAGCCCTCGTCATTCGAAACGTACACCGAAACTTTCTATATCGGATAATCATAAGCCATGACCGATAAGGCCGTGTTCACAACGTTCATTGGGGGCTCTTTGTGGGGATCGGCAATGCTTATGAACACGTCCAATGCTGGAAAATCTAATTATTCGACGACCCTTATGAGGTTTTTGGGGAATTCCTTGCGATAAATCGAACGCATGTGGAAAGACTATGTGGTAGCGAACATGAAAGTAAGAATGGAGTCCAAGATGAGGAAGGTGAGGGTGATGAAGAAGAAGGTGAGGATTGTGGAGTTGAGGAGAGAGAGTGCATGGTGAGAAAGTAGGGCTAAGGTGGCACACCCATAAAGCACCGCGAAGATGTGGTTCGCGGTGGTTCGGCGAGAGGGCTTATGAGTGTGAAGTGGGAGGCCATGGGTGTTGGAGGACATGGTGTAACATTTGAATTTCTAATGAATCATTTTGGATTAAAAGTTAAGTTATAGAATGAATGTCGCAGTACCTATGAATGGTTTAATTTAATAAAATTATTAGATGTGGAAAATGACCTCCAATATATATATAAGTCCATCTCCAGTCATAGGGTTAAATGTAGTCCAGGGCTAAATTTTTCCATCTCCAGCCATGCAGAGCTATATTTTAGGGTCCTTCATATTTTATTATTTTGAGAAAAACTATGGTACAACACTCATACATTCCATAATTATGTATTGTTTAATTTAATTAAACTACTATTTAGAGACAATATTCTATGACCGGGGATTTTTTATAATTTTTTTTAAACAACACTTGAAAACATTTAAAAAGGTGACCACATTTATAAATTTAAAAAAAAAAAGTTGGGTTTCAATGGTCTAACCTCCAACGGTCATGACCAGTAATTTTTTATAATATTTTTACGAATTGAAAACATTTAAAAAGGTGACCACATGTAAAATATAAAAAAAGGTTGGGTTTCAATAACCTCCAAAGGTCATGACCAATAATTTTTATAAATTTTTCTTAAACAACACAAATTGAAAACATTTAAAAAGGATTTTAAAAATATATCGATGACATCAACGCTTTTATTGTTGGTTGTTGAATATACATTTGCACGAGATGATTTGTGCTCTTGCCCACACTTAATAATTTATCTTCTTCAAAAGCACATGCATGAGGCCCACAAAAAATTTGACCTAGGCAAAATTTGGGCTAAAGGTGGCCCAATTAGAGGGCTAAAGGGCCAAATATGGCCAAAATTTTATTCAACTCATGACCGGTTTTGCATTATTTTAGGGCTATATTTGGAATATAGCCCATGGCTGGAGATGGCCTAAGTCATGAAAAAAGGACAAGATGTACCAACTACCAATCGTACCCATACAAACTGGTGGATCAATATTCATCGTTAAAAAATTTATTTTTATATATATATTTAATTTGCGTGAACCTTTTGTTCACTAAAAAAAATTACACCCAAGAAAGAATATTTGGGTTGATGATTGATGAAAGATATACAAATACTAGTCAATGCTGACAATATAAAATAAAAAGGAGAAAGAAAATGGATGCTAGCTTTCGTATGACTGATCTGATTTTTTTACCTTTTTATTTTGTTGGAGTATATGACTGATCTCTTTGACTGTCAATAAATTCTACATAAGATATATATAAAAGCAGAGTGTTGTTAAATGAATTTTAAAATTAACTGAGTACACTCTTAACTTAAAAGACAGACGCCGCCACTGCGAGGCGAGAGAGTCGCTTGTCTGGTCTTGCGGTGCACTCACTCCCGTTATGAGAATGAAATCACGCCCCACCTAGCTCGAGACTTTTAGGAACATGGCTCGTTCATTCACTTGCTCATGAACTCGCAGCTTCACCAAAAGCGACAAAGGGGGGAAGCTGTCTACGAAGCTTTGCCCCTTGCTTTACAGAGATTGTTATGAACTGACTAAATGACTAGATTCTCCCGAAACGCTAGCTAAGCTCTAAGTACATCTTAATATTTTAATACAAAAAAGTAATGCTACACTTATCACATTTTTATCTCACATTTCTATACCACATGATATGGCATGTCCATATCATATGCCACTTCAATTAAATCAATGAAGTGTATATTTGTTTCACAATTCAATATATCATTTTTGGTCATTTTATATTAGGATAAATTAGTAATTCAATAAATACTTTTGCAGTAGGGTGTACTCGGTTAATTTTAGGCTCTATTCAAAAGAATGTAGAGAAAAAAAAAAAAAAAAAAAGATTACTTGTCTACGCAAACAACTTGGCCATATAGCAATTCACTGTAACCCCTTTGGGCTTTCATAATGTTTTACCACATTTATTTATGATATTGATGACGGTCTCTCTAATACAGGTGGGCTTTACTAATATTGATGACCGTCATTTTAATGGAGGTCGGCTCCACTAGTGTATGTGGAACCCACATATATTAGAGAAGTGATCAACAATATAGTCAGTGAATACGGTCCAAATATCAACACCCTTTTTTATGTGCCTAAAACTAAAAACACACTTTTTGGCAGTGTCACTTCCTTAAGAGCAACATACGCTGCTGCATAGAGAGCTAATGCAAGAAATGCTGAAATTACAGTAATTTTTGTTGGAATTCTTCCTCTATCTCTCCTACTGATTATGGCTTCATAAATCGGTTTGCAATTCAATATGCCAAAACTAGCGATAAACATCTGCAGGAACAGTTCCTCCAGGCTATTGCTGCCTCTGATAAGCTCTACATTCCCCCAAGCAAAGGCAACCAAGTTGACAATGGCAGCCATTGTTAGGGGCACAAACAAGGGTGATGAGGCTCCAAACTCAATGCTTCCTTGTTCGTATCTTTTGCTTTGGTCCTCGTCAAGGACTTTGCTTGTCACATTGAACCCATGCGAGGCAATGCCTAAGGATTTAAGAGAGAACTCAATGGTTCCAAACAAGAAGCTTGAAAGTCCCCTATTCATCCACATCCTTTGGTCATTCCACCACCTATGGAATGTTCCTCCAGCTAACACAAAATCTAGGAGATCTTGACCGTAGGCTCCGATACAAAGATACACATACAAGAGAAACCATGGATTTGAAACCTGCCCGAATAAACATTACGTATAACTGTTTGACAATAAAATAATTCACATTTCTCTAGAAGAAGAAATTGAGAAGGGTAAATGTACATTACTTTGGAAATATAGTGAGTCCATTGATGAGAGCTAGTTGGGGGAGGAAGGCGTATGTGGTGATTGGAATGGACCAAATGGGCCAAAATGCATAGTGAGCATAAGCAAGGCCCATAAAAGGGCCCATGGCCCGAGTGCCATGTGTAATTGGACTATGCTTGGAGAAAGCCACCTCAAGGTCCCCTATGGACCACCTTTTGTTTTGATTCAACACATCAACAAGTTTCATTGGCGCATCCCCATAAAATGCTGCCCTATTTGGATGGCAGAATATAGACTTCCATCCCTCACAATGCATTTGATAACCAGTGAAGAAATCCTCTACAAGTGAGCCGTATCTTACACCAATCTACACAATTTACACAATTTATTATTATTTTTTTTTTTTTTTACAAAGCGATATTTTAATAACTGTAACGTACGGTGAGAGGGATCGAAGTCGGGTGCAAGGAGACCAGCACATTACCAAACCAATTGGCCTAACCCACAACTGGATCAATTTCCAAATTTAAAATAAATAAATAAAGGAGAAGTTTAAAAGAGTAATTACATATTTGGCCGAATTACCTTTAAGCCCCAAGTGGTATTCTTCTCATAGTTGCAACCGGCAACATGGTGAGCCAATTCCAGAACCTCTTGAGACTGAATGGGTTTGTTCACAACATTGTTTGGACCAAGTTGGGGCATTTCAGGAAGTAAAAGATGTGAGGGGCCTCCAAAGAAAACCCTTCTAGAGAAAAAGCACCCTGTTCCTAAATAATTTGGTCCCAATAGCCCGTCCATTCCGAAAGGGTTAATTTTGTACAAACGTTTGTGCTCACATGCATATATGTCCTTCTTGTTGATGCCACGAAAACGTTGAGGAAACTGCACAAACCCTAATTTGGATCGAAATTTGGGGTCCGATAAGTAACATAGGGCACGATGGGGTGTTCGAGGGTCTAGGTGTCACAGTCTAGAGTCAAGATTGTTGGAGCATTGGTCATGGTGGCTGAAACTCGAAGCTTTTTGTTACACCACACCAATGCATACATGAATGAAATGAATTAATAAAAGAGATGTTTGAATGGGAAAAATAAGTACGTCGGAAAGCTTACAAGGGCATTAAGGGCACCAGCTTTAAACTGGTGGGGTGATGTCCTGCGTTTTTCTCTCGACACGTATATTAGGTTTGGCATCGAATGTGCTGTGATGTCTTTGTCCTTGCTCTTGTCCAAAATAATCTGCTCGATCATGTTACACACAGATACGCATATGCATTAGATTTGAACTCAGATCATCTTTAACAAGGGCACAGATCCAGCCATGTCTAGATAGGGCTATAGCCGAACTGAAATTTGGGAGAAAAGGTAATTACCTAGGTATAAGTTAGTCTATATTTTTTTTGAATCCTGGATTGATGTATGTTTTCTAGCAAAGTATAAAATAAGTGTCACTAGAAAAAATAATCATGAGTACGTTATTTTTTTGAAGACCTTTCCTATTGAGAGGGGCGATAGCATACTAAACTCACACACACTACACGGATGCTAGGACTCAACAAATTGTCTAGTACGATTATTGCGTGATTAATTCTTCATAGAAATGCTTAGTGTTGCTTTGAGGTAACCTTTGTTCATTTTTTAATGATTACGGAAAGGGGTGATAGAGAATCAAAGTAGTCTAATCATATCATCAGAAAAGTGAGAATAAAGAGCTTCACCACTTGAGATAGAAAAATACCTGGATGACAGTGGGATGATCTTGTCGGGTACACTCATCCGTCCATTTCCTAAAAGCTTGACTTTCCCCTTCTCCCGTTATATGTTCATGCCCAACTTTGCCTCTCTCAATTACATTGTTTACCCTTACTTTCAGGCCTTGGTATATATCCTGTGCCATGGCATGATTCAGAACAAAATATAGTTAATTGATCTAATGGTTTGCTCCATAAATCTAATATCATTCTATGAAACAAGGGAGTTTCCCATCTTAGGAGTCCCGTTTGGCCTATCTACTTGCCTTCTCTCCCTCTCATTGTATACTCTCCGAAGGTTTTTTTTTGGTACAAGAGGGAGGTGGTTTACACAAATATTTATTGGGTGTATGGGGTTTCGAATCTTTACACAAATGTTCTCATATGAACACACCGTGCCGTAATTCACATTTACAGTTTAACAACATAAGCATACATGTATATATATATATATATAATAATTAAGATGTTAAATTAAATGCACACTTGTCTTGAAGAATTTAGAAAAATCTAAAAAAAAGTAGAAACCTCAAGAAATGTCTACCAACTTTGACAAAGTCAAACTTTAAGACATAATTGTTGTAGACATTCTAGAAAAGTCCTAATAAAAATCTTGTAATAAAGTAATATTATTATATTGTAAACTATTTGACAATGGCGGCAGCCTATATCTATAAATAGGTGTTGCCTCTTGTATAAGTGAGCTATAAGCCAGAAAATAGGAAAAAGGCCGATAAGCCTAGTAAACAGTTTCTAGTTATTGAAGGCCAATAAGCCTAGTCCTCTATAAAGCCTTGTACCCATCTATTGTTAAATAAATAAAAGGGATTCTTAGATCTAGGTCCAAAATGATTAGCTGTTATTGGATTTAGTCCACACGTTTTTAGTTTTAGACGTAGGTCCTTTGACTTTATTTACTTTTTTGTTGTGTCAATTTTACCCTTTGAGGTAAATAAGAAAAACATATTGAAAAACTAAAATTTAATGCATAATTTCCTTGTAATTGAATTTTGAATTCTTTCCTTGATAATATTTACATAATATATACCATTTAATCAATGAAAGTAAAACCCACATATTATACCTATGCAATGGACAATAGGACAATATATCTATACCGTGAGATAATATATCTACATCATAGGTTGAACAAACCACAAAACATCTTACCTATAAGTAAGGTGGAAAAATAAACAAGCAGAATATTAAATTACCTATAACTTAGGTGCATAAAAACATAAGTCGGACAATATATGCTACCTATATCTCCAGTACATAAAAAAGATAAGTGGTAAAGCGTATGTTACCTATAACTTAGATTCATAAACAAAAAGGCAAAAAAGTTTGGTACCTATATCTCATGTATGTAAAAACACAAGTCAATTAATAACTTTAAAAAAAAAGCAAAAGGAATATGTTACCTATAATTTAGATATATATATGAAGAAAAATATATCAAAAAATGTATTACCTACATCTTAGGTATACTATACATAAAATAACAACTATAAAGAACAAAATGACTGAACCTGATTTAAAGCTGAGCATATATTCAACATAAAATAATAATAATAATAAAAGAAGAAGCAGAAAAGATAAATAAGAATAAGAAGAAGAAAAAGTCGATACTATGACTGCATAGCAAATGGATATTAGACCATGCTTCAGCGGGTCATTTGTGCCTTCGGATGAACCCCAAGTCTGAATCTCCATTATTTTCTCATCTATTTTAACGAGTGTTTGGCTTCCTTTGAGCACTAAACTCATTCCATTATTTCTTTCTTATGTCAATGTACAACATTTAAAAAAGAAAAAAAAAAAAAAAAGAGGTCTTCCTAATTAGGTGCTTTACTTACCATAAATTTAGTAATTTATTATAAAACCACCATAAAATTTGCTGCAATTAATAACTTCATTATTCCGTACGTTTTATGTGCTCAAGGGTAAATTGGATAAGGAAAGAAATATAATATTGGCTAATTATCTCATTAAGGTAAGTAATCTAAGATAATGGGAAATATTGGAAAAAAAAATGATTTTAAAAATATAAAAATAAAAAGATTGCATCATACAATATTTAAAAAGGAATGTAATCTTATGTTGCACAAAAGTCAAAGGACTTGTATCAAAGTCACCAAATCCGAGGATTAAACCCAACTCCAGAATGGGAATTTGGATCTATATAAACTTTTCTATAAATAAAATCACTTTATTGTTCTTCTAAAATCCCAACATAAGGAAATTGATATATGGTACTATACTATTTGTAGCTATTACCTTGATCTTCTCAGCCTCAGCAAACCGAGAATGATCCATTGCAAAATAAGCTTCTGGGTTGCACTCCACTATCTTGTTCTTTCTACAAAAAGGCAACCAGTGCCTTGCAAACTTGGAAGCCTCCACCAAAGAGAGTAAGAGCCGAGCCGCCATCGTCCGAAACATACACTGATACCTTGTCGATCGGGTAATCATAAGCCATGACCGATAAGGCCGTGTTCACCACGTTCATTGGCGGCTCCTTGTCCGGATCAGCAGTGCATATGAACACGTCCAGTGCTGGAAAGTCCGATTCTTCCACGACCTTTTTGAGGTTTTCAGGGAATTCGATTCGATGTATTGGATTCATCCGAAAAGATTGTGTGGTGGTGAACATGAAAGCGAGGACAGAGTCGGAGATGAGGAGGATGAGGGTGATGAAGAAAGAAGGGAGGGTTTTGGAGTGGAGCAGTGACAGTGCATGGTGATAGAGTAGGGCTAAGATGGCACACAAATGAACCACCGCGAACAGGCGGTTCACGGTGGTTCTACGAGAGGGTTGGTGAGTGTGAAGCGGGAGCTCATCATATGTGTGGTGGACATGGTGGTGTTGCTATGTAGCAGGCATTGGATGAGTTTATAATAAAATCTATTTGTCCACCTTCCCTCCACCTTCCCTAGAGAATCTGCCCTACAACGGGGGATATACTTGTCCTATGGCCATAAACAACTCGGATTTGGACCATGATGATTATCTTCTTGTTGGAATATATGATCTGCAATTATTCTTGTTACAATCTTTTGTTTGAAACGTAGCATTATGTGAGAAGCTGCATAAGAGTGCGATCCATGTTAGGCCAATCACATTCAAATCCACAATAACAAATAATTTTCAGATTTTTGCAATTCCATTATTTATAGAAAGAGATGGTCAGAATTTGTGTTTGTAGAGGGTTCACGTTCCCCACTTGGCCTTGCCTTAATTCTTTAATGACGATTAGGGTAGTGGTGGGTGGCAGGACCTTGAACATTTGGACATTATCACATTTTTGCTCAAATTTTAGCTGTAGTGATAACAAATTAGCAAAATCATACAACAATGTCTCTTTCTCAAAGCATCTGAGAATTTGTTTACTATAACTAGGTTAGATTCTAACTTCTAGCAAGATCCATATACAAGAATATGTCATAATGAAGTAATTGTCACCCACTAGCTTCCACTATGTTGATGTTGCTAGACTGAGAATATATATGTACTAATCAGATTGATTTTTATTCATAAAACTTTTACTCATAAAACGTAGTTAGTTTCTCCTTTGAGAAAACATTTTGACCATTCTAAAGTGTTTTTTTTTTTTTTTTTTTTTTTTTTTTTGGTAAAAAGGAGGGCCAAAGGCCCAGCAACAGCAGAAAGACTACAAAGGAAGAAAGCGAGGTCTGGAGGTGCCAATGGCATCAGCAGCCAGAGGATCAATAATAGAAGTCGGAGGCAGGTCAAAATAGTTAATGCCAGGAGCCAAATCAGCACACATTGCAGCCAAGGCATCAACAGCAGTATTCATCTCACGGTAAATATGCTGGACAACACAGTTCCAATCACCATGAATCTTTAGTTTGCAACAATTGATGATATTATAGAGAGGATGGTTGGCTCCAGTAGGGTTATTAATTAAGTCCACAGCAATACTGGAGTCACACTCAATCACCACATCCCGAACCCCAGCATCCCAAGCTAAGGAGAGCCCCCAAAAAATGCCCCATAGTTCTGCCGCAAGGATAGGACCCACTCCCAAATTTCCAGTAAAACCTTTAAGCCAAGCACCATCAGCATCTCTTAATAAACCACCAGCACCAATCATTCCAGTAGTATTATTACGACTTCCATCAGTAGTATTATTACGACTTCCATCATTCTAAAGTGTTTTTGACTTGTGTATGGTTGACACTTTTTTACTTTGTAGCATCTCTATCTCATAAAATAGTGTTTTCATTTTCTTGATTTCATATTATAATAAGTTCTATAATTTAGATGTCATGTGTTTATGGGAACTCCTTTTCTTAAGTTATTAAAATAGATATGTGGATGATTCCATAATTTACAAATATGATTTAATAGTTTTCTTTTTTGTTTTTAGGTAGCTTTCATGAGGGTTTGTTTTTTGGGCATTGGAGTTCTAAAATAATTTTCATCCAATGTTACGTCATTGGTTATTTCAGACTCGTTCAGTCAATGTAAGCATTCACCTCGCAACATAAATCTGGCAAAAGATCGTTAGCCTCATGATCTAGTAGTACCTTCAATTCAATATATGTAGGTCCATATACATCCCCTTTAAATTTAACATGACTCATTAAGCTTTTCATTGTTTATATTAATGTTACAAAGAAGTTTCCCAAAAGACCTAAAAGGAAACCTAACACAATGGCGGCAACCAAGTGGTCAGATTAACTAAACTTTCTTTTGCAAAGAAGACTGAGTGGAGATAGTAGAACATTTCTTCTCTTAGAAAACTTAGCATTGAGGCCAATGATTAAACAAAACAATGGTCCACAGCTTTGTCGTCAAGCTTTTGGGATCTCTCATAGGGACTCCAAATTCATTATAAAATTGTAGGGATCTAACAACGTTTTATTCGAAATCGCTTTCTCTAGACATAAACTAAAATACAATTTATCCAATTCTAAATAAATCTAAGAAATAATGGTTTTTAAGGCTAAAATTAGTACAGTTTTTGGGGGGTTCAGTTCCTAAGAGTAATAACATAAGCTGCTGCATAAAGAGCAAATGCTAGAAATGTTGAAACTAAAGTAATTTTTGTAGGAATTTTTCCTTTATCACTCCTAATTATGCCTTCATAAATTGGTATGCAATTTACTATCCCAAACCCAGCTATGAACATCTGCATCAACAGTCCCTCCAGGCCATTCCTGCCTCTGAGAACCTCTACATGCCCCCAAGCAAAGGCAGCCAAGTTGACAATGGCAGCAGTTGTTAGGGGCACAAACAAAGGTGATGGGACTCCAAACTCCATACTTCCTTGTTCGTACCTTTTGCTTTGGTCCTCGTCAAGGACTTTGCTTGTCACATTGAACCCAAGTGTGGCAATGCCAAAGGACTTGAAGAAGAACTCAGTGGCTCCAAACAAGAAGCTTGAGAGTCCATTAATCAGCCACATCCTTTGGTCACTCCACTTTTGGAATGTTACTCCAGTTGAGTAAAAATCTAGAAGATCTTCACCGTAGGCTCCGAGGAAAACAAACACATATAAGAGAAACCACGGCTCTGAAACCTGCAATAAGTACTTCAATCTTAGTGCACATCTTGTCTGACCCTTGTATATTTAGATTACTACATTAGACACTTATGAGATGTTGTCAAAATGTTAATATGAATCTTAATTAGGTCAAATTAACATTCTAACATTGCGACATGATATATCAGACTGTTTGATTATGGACATTAAATTACCAATTATTTAAAAAGTGGAATTGTGAAAAGGGTTACCTTTGGAAATATAGTGAGTCCACTGAGAAGAGCTAGTTGGGGTAGGAAGGCATATGTGGTGATTGGAATTGACCAAATGGCCCAAAATGCATAACAATAAGCAAGGCCCATGAGCGGGCCCATGGCTTTTATGCCAAATGTAATTGGGCTATACTTAGATAAACACACCTCAAGGAGGCCTATGACCCATCGCTTGGTTTGATTTAAAACATCAATGAGGGTGATTGGGGAATCCCCATAAAATGCTGGCTTATCTGGATTGCAAAATATGGTCTTCCATCCCTCACACTGCAAACGATAACCAGTGAAGTAGTCCTCCACCAGCGAACCATATCTCACACCAATCTACACAATTTAAGAACTTAATTCATCAGTTTTCGAATCTAAGTGCACAATGACTTTTTTGGAGCGGAAATAACAACTCGCTCAAAAAGAAAGAGTGTACCTTTGATCCCCAATTGGAGTTTTTTTCATAGTTGCAAGCTGCAACATGGTGTGCCAATTCTAGAACCTCTGGACTCTGAATGGGTTTGTCCACCACATTGTTTGGGCCAAGTTGGGGGTTTTCGGGTGGTAAAAACTTCGAAGGGGCGCCAAAGAAGACTCGTCTTGAGAAAAAACACCCAGTTCCTACATAATTTGGCCCTAAAACCCCATCCATTCCCCGTGGATGAATTTCAAACAACTGCCTGTTTTCAGATGCATATATGTCACTCTTGTTGATCCCACGAAAGCGTTGAGGAAACTGCACATACCCTAGTTCAGATTGAATTTTGGGGTCTAAGAAGTAACAAAGGACACGATGAGGTGTTTGGGGATCATTGGAGAACATGTCACAGTCTAGGGTTAAGACTATTGGAGCATTGGTCATGGCGGCTGAGACTCGAAGCTTTTGTTACAACACACCATCAGATAAATATAAATTAGTTGGTCAAGAAATGAAGATGATTGATTAATTAATTGAGAATGAAATGATTATGTGAGCACCAAAAAAAAAAAGGTATGGAAGCTTACAAGGGCATTAAGGGCACCAGCTTTAAAATTGTGGTGTGATGTCCTGCTTTTCTCTCTAGAGACGTATATTAGGTTTGGCATTGAATTGTCTGCGATGTCTCTGTCTTTGCTATTGTCCAAAAGAACCTGTCCACGTACATGTATATGTATGCTTTTAAGTTTATAGAGCGTGAGGAGAAAGTGGTCCACCAGTTGGGATAGAAAAATATACCTGAATAATAGTGGGATGATCTTGTCGGGTAAATCCATCTGTCCATTTCCTGAAAGCTAGCCTTTCCCGTTCTCCAGTTATATATTCGTCGCTAACTTTGCCTCTTTCAATTACATTGTTTACCATCACTTTCATGCCTTGGTACATAATCTGTGCCATGATTCAGAACAAAACATAATTAATTAAGCTTAATCTGGGTTAATTAGGCCAGTCCTGAATGTGATGCGATGCGCCCATACAACTTGGTGTTGGCTGTTTGTGCCGTCATTGGCTCATGCATTATGAAGAGGATAGGGACCCAAATAGGTATTGCAGCCGACGTGATCACGTTTCTGTGTGTTTTCGTTTCTTTATAGCAAGACCCCATGTCTATTTGTTTCTTGCTTAATGCAACCTTTTGTGTTCTGAATACATGAGCAATTTTGGTAGGGGCTTTTATAAAGATTAAGAAGGTCTCTCTTTTTTGGTATGAACCATGAGGTGGTCCTGAATGGGCCCCAACTATGGGTGACACCTTTAAGCCTTAACCACAACCCAGACTAATCCCCACTCACACCGGATCGGCCCGTAAGGGGTAAAGTGTTGGTCAAAGTGGTCCCTAATTACGGTGTAACTAAGAAAAGTCATAACAATTAGTATTCACAGTGTAATAACATAAGTATTATATGATGTTCTCTTGTCACACAATATAATCCGTAACTATACTTATTTATGTGACAATATAAACCTGATAAGAGGATATTAATACTATACATATTGATTTAGCTAAATATATTTATAGTTAATAATTAAGCAACATTGAAATATGATACTATTACCTTGATCTTGTCAGCTTCAGGTAACCGAGAATGATCCGTTTCAAAGTAAGCTTCAGGGCAGCGTTCCACTATGTTGTTCTCTCTGCAGAAAGGTAGCCAGTGTCTTGCAAACTTGGCGGCCTCCATGAAAGCAAAGAGAGTGAGAGCCGAGCCCCCATCATCCGAAACATACACCGAAACCTTATCGGTCGGATAATCATAAGCCATGACCGATAAGGCGGTGTTTACCACATTCATTGGTGGCTCTTTGAACGGATCAGCAGTGCATATGAACAAGTCCAGCGCTGGGAAATCCGATTCTTTGACAACCCTTTTCAGGTTTTCGGGGAATTCTTTACGGTAAATCGGTGTCATACGAGAAGATTGTGTGGTGCTGTACATAAAAGCCAGAATAGAGTCGGAGATGAGGAAGGTTAGGGTGATAAGGAAAGAGATGAGGGATGTGGAGTGGAGGAGAGAGAGTGCATGGCGGTAGAGAAGGGCTAGGATGGCACACGAGTGAACCACCGCAAACACGCGGTTCGTGGTGGTTCTACGGGAGCGCTTGTGGGTGTGTAGTGGGAGGTCATTATGGGTGGTGGTGGTGGACATGATGGTGCAAGAGTGGAAACTCTTTGAGTCTGAGTCTCCCTTCTTGTACTTCTGCTATTTCATAGGCAGGGCATGAGGTTTAGAGGTTCTTATATAAATGCGTAAAGGTCCTTAGTTTCTGTCTTTAGTATGTGCCACACCAGAAAACTTGTATGACACGGGGATAGTATTGTTTTGCTATACCCCGCCAATCACAATCTGTCATGTGAAAAAGTTATCATTCGTGGCATACCATGATTGATCGGAATAACAAAATAATGTTATCCCCATTTCATATAAGTGTTTCTCATGCCACAGGCCCCAACACCTTTCGTACGTTGTGATGCATCTCTATCAACCATCAATCATTTTAAAACCAAAGACTCTGGAGATCAAGAATAATATACACAATCATGCACATTATTTGTAAACAAATCAGCTTATAATAATGTATTAGATGGATGTAATTAACAAGTCAGATAATGTTTTATTCTTAATTCGTGAAAATTACGACGAGAAAAAAATTCAGTAAACATGAATATTAGTGTTCACAAATATAGTTTGTATTGACACCTTTCGTTCCCAATATACTAAATAACAGTCTTTTAATATATTAGGCACTGAAAATGCTGATACAAATCATATTTGTGGACACTAATACCCATACTCATTGAATATTTATCTAGTAGTGAATTTTGATTATTATTTTAATAAAAATCAGGCCATGAATGAAACAAATCATGTTCTACCAGTCAATTGACAGTGTGGCTGTAGCTTAGTATGAGTGATCTGGTTGACTGTTAGAATTTGAGCACAGAATAATTGAAGATAGCATTATCAAATGGAGCTGAGGCCAAGAATTGAAAAATAATGTGCGTTGGAGAATGGAAAGTATCAACCTCCCAAATTTCATAATTTCTGGATCCTGGCCAAGAATAAAATATTCATTTGACATTTTATTTTTGGGATGTCAAAAATAACATCTCAACTTCCAGCCTTCATTCCACATCAGCTTTGACACATCGGTTGGAGTGATGTGAGATGTTATTTCTAGCCGTTAAATGTCTACGTGGCACTTTTGACACATCAGTTGAAGATGCTCTAAGAAAAATCTTTTCAATAAAAAACAAAATTATTAAAAAGAAAAGTTATTGCCTCCCAGAAAGATAATAGTATATATAGTATTATTTATGTCTTTCTTTTAATTCAATTTTGTGAAGAAAAAAGAAACTGATTTTATTGAGGTCGTGTGGTTCTTGAGTGTTTATATCTTCTTGGTATGGAGTTTTCATAAGAATGAGATCCATGTAAACAGCTTACAGATTTTCGGAAGTTTGATTTTTATTATAAAAAGATGTATATATGTTGCAAACGGCTTATAGATCAAGTGACTAGGAGGATCGGCATCTACCACCGAGGTCCTGTGTTTAATTTTCCTGCATTCTAAGAGAGTAGTCGATATGTCTACGGCTAGTTGTGGTCGTAGTCACACTCCCACTTGGCCCTGGGCCTGACTCAATTATTTTGACGAGGGTGATGGTGGTGGGCAGGGCCAACGATGATGTGAGGATGTCCTTGTTTTCATGGGCCAGTATAGCAAGAGGATATGTCTTTCTCAAACATCTGAGAATTTATTTACGTTAGAGCATCCACAATGAGTTTCCTAAATTACCTCTTTAAATAAATTTTAGGAGGATTTGAAAAAATACAACTCCAACCATACTCCTTATCCACCTTCTAAAATAGGGAGATCTCTAGAAGCTCCTAAATCTGAGGAGAGAAAAAAAAAACTCCTAATGACTCCTTATAATTTAATGCTGCTTTATTTTATGAGTATTTTAAATCTTTAATTAATGCTAATTATTTTTTATATTATTTTTAGGGTTAATTACAATTTAGTACCATGTACTTACACCCTTAAGACATGTTAGTCCCCGTATTTTCAATTTTAACAATCGCATACCCTTAGTTTGTAAATTTTTTGCAATGTGGTTCCGCCGTTAGGGTTTCTGTTAAAACTCTCTGTTAACTGCCTACGTGGCATTGTGGGTCCCACATTTTTTAATTTTTTAATTTTAAATTGATTAAAATATGAATAAAATATTAAAAATAAAAAAAAATCAATAAAATCAATAAATCAAAAAATAAATAAATCTCTTTCTCTCTCTCTCTCTCTCTTCCATTGTTTCCTTTGATCTTGGCTGGTCTTTCTGCAGTCCAGAAACCCATTTGATCCATCTGGGTCTTTCATCATCTTAGCTTTTGTCCTTTTTTTTTTTGTTGTTACAGTTGGGATTTTAGGGTCAAAATCCACAAACCAATCTTGAAACCCAACTGCTCCCTCTCTCTCTCTCTCTCTCTCTCCATGACAAGAACCCAGAACCTCATCCCCCACGAACCCATAACCCACCTGCAATTTTCTTCTTCCCCCTCCCTTTTCTCCCTGCATTCCCCATGACCACCACTCTTCAAACCCCACAAACCCAGAACCCATGACCCCATAACCCACAGAACTCATCCCACCCCTGCGATTTTCATCTTCCCCCTCCCTTTCTCCTTGTATTCCCCATGACCACCACCCTTCAAACCCCACGAACCCAGAACCCAGAACCCCAAACCCCATGAACCCATAATCCACATAACTCATACCCCCCCACGATTCAAACCCAGATAATGAAAAGCACAAACAAGCATTTGGATTTTGGGGTCAGAACCCAGAACCCCAACCCCCACGAACCCAGAACCAGAACCCCCACGAACCCAGAACCAGAACCCCCACAGAACCCATCCCCCCCCCCCCCCCAAAACCCCAACATCATCTTAGCTTTTGTCCCATTTTTCTGTTAAAGTTGGGATTTTGGGGTCAAAATTCCAAACCCATCTTGAAATCCAGCTGCTCTCTCTCTCTCTCTCTCTCTCTCTCTCTCTCTCTCTCTCTCTCCATGACCAAAGCCCGGAACCCCAGCCCCATAACCCACAGAACCCATCCCCCCTCCCCCCTCTCTTTCTCCCTGCATTCCCCATGACTACCACCCTTCAAAACCCACGACCTCAGCCCCCACAAACCCATAACCCATAGATCTCATGCATAAATTGATCGCGAATTCGAGCCCAATAACTGGTGTTCTTGAGAAACTGGGACAATTGCTCACGAATCTGGGTCCAAAACGTTGACGTCGCCAAAATGCTGAAGCCCTGCTATTCGGAAAAGCTTGGAAATCCGATGGAACTCCGAATACAGATTGTCTTGGTATGAGGGTACGGTGAAGGATTCAGATTGGGGGGGAGGGGAGGGGAGGGGGGAGAGAAGAATCGTGTGTTGTTTCTTGTGGTACTATGGGGAAGAAATCGGGAGGAAGGAGGGGGAGGAAAGAAATCTTGGAGGGGGAAGAAATTGGGGGGCGGGGTAGAAGAAACTGGGGGAGGAAAGAAATCTGGGAGGGGGAAGAAATTGGGAGGAAAATGGGGAAAGAAATCGTGGAATTGGGGGAGAAAGAGAGATTTTTAAAAAAAGATTTTTTTTTTTTGGTTTTTTAATATTTTAATCAATTTAAAATTAATAAAAATTAAAAAAATATGGGACCCATAATGCCACGTAGGCAACTAACAGAGGATCTGACGGAAACCCTAACGGCGGAACCACATTGCAAAAAATTTACAAACTAAGGGTATGCGATTGTTAAAATTGAAAATACGGGGACTAACATGTCTTAAGGGTGTAAGTACAGGGTACTAAATTGTAATTAACCCTTATTTTTATAGAGATTGACCAATTAAAAAAGAGTTATAGCATTTATGAAAACCTAAATTAGAGAGTGATTGAAGTTAAAATTTTATGGAGAGCTCCTAAAATAGTTTTTTATATATTTTTATATAAATTTTAACTACAAAATAGAGAGCATAATTGTAGATTCTGTTACGTTCTAACCACTAGCTAGTCTTATAATCCTTTGATGTAACTGGCTTTCATCTTCTTTTTAGTGAACTCGATAACAACGACGACAACAATAACAACAACAGCAACAAAAGACGCAATGACTGGGTGGAGGAGGAGATGGTAGAAAGCTTAGCAGTGGGGCAGACTAGAGTGTCAAAGAGAGAGAGCATGCAGCTCCCTAAACCCAACGGCAAGGCCAACCGACGAGAACCAATGAACGCAAGGTCTCTTTCTTTTTTTGGTCAAAGACGATGCTGACCTTATATGGATGAAAGACAGGCTTTCTTCCAAATTAGTAAAACAAAACGGTGGTCCACTGGTCCCTAATGACACTACTGACACTACCATTGAAAATTTGAAAGTAATTGGTGCTACTAACTGAAAAAATATATATATATATATAAAAGAGAGAGTGTGACGCAGCATGAGAAATAAGTGGTTAAAACCTTAGTTTAGAATATAAAATTCCAAAATCTACCGTGAAGATATGAAGAAATTTTAAAGTTTATTTAATAAATTGAAAATAACAAAACATAACTCTAGTCACAGGTAAAATATGTTTAAATACTCCTAAAAACCATAGGAATAAACAAATGAATTAAAATAGGAAAATAACAAAGTTTCCAAAAACTGTAAAAATTTTAAAACTAGATTTCGGGCTACTAAATGATCTCGGATGCCTGGAAAAACCCATACATAATGGTAAAGCAATGAGTTTTTCTCGTGACGCCATTCTCTTCGAATTGACTGGTCATGGGCCCGATTCTGAGCTCATAGCCCAAATCTGCAATTTGCACGATTTGCCCTTGCAGGTGCGTGTCTCCAGCTCCTCTTTGATTGCTTCCACCATTTGTTCTACATCAGTCCCTTCCACTTCCGAAGAACTCGACCCCGAGTTATCATCAGAATAAATTGACTCATCGTCATGGAACTCATGTAGATCCGCAACATTGAAAGTGCTTGATATGCCCATGGAATAACGAAGATACACAACATAGGCATTGTCGTTTATCTTCTTCAAAACTTTGTAAGGGCCATACTTCCGAGGTTTCAGTTAGTTGTAGGTACCAATTGGGAAACGTTCTCTCCTTAAGTAAACCATCACGGAGTCTCCTTCCTGGAACAACTTCACACGACGGCACTTGTTAGCGATGACTTTAAATTTGGTTTTGGTCCTCTCTAGTTTTTCCTTCACTTCTTCCCTCGCAATCTGAACCTATTTAGCCATATTTTCAGTAGCTACACTAGTATTCTGGGCCCTTGGAAGCTTGACCAGGTCAACCACATGCCTAGGCACCGAAGTGTAAACAATGGCAAATGGTGATTTTCCTGTGGAAAAATGAACATCACTGTTGTAAGCAAACTCCACATGTGGCAGTGCAACTTCCCATTGCTTTGGCATGTCTCCACAAATGCTCTTAACCATGTTTCTGAGGGTTCTGTTGGTAATCTCAGTTTGACCATTTGTCCGCGGATGTGTGGTGCTACTACAATTCAAATCTATACCAAACATCCTTCACAAGGTTATCCAAAAGTGGCTAAAGAATTTGGTGTCAAAGTCTGATGTAATAGATTTAGGAACACCATGCAACCACACAACCTCCCTGAAAAACAATTTGGCTATATTGGAAGCATCTGCAGTCTTCTTACAAGCAATAAAGTGTGTTATCTTGGAAAACCTGTCAACCACTACAAAACATAATCGACTCATCGTTGTGTACGAAGGAGTCCTAGAACAAAATCCATAGATAAGTATTGCCAAATATCATCAGGGACATGGAAAGGCATATAAAGACCAATATTTTATGGGACTGTCCTTTAGATACCTGATAGTTGTAGCACTTCCACACAATAGTGCTGACATCTCGCTTCAAGTATGGCAAAAAATAACGCTCCTCCTGGTCATAAGTGCTCCATTTTTAACGTGCTTCACTGAGTTTGTTTTATAAAAATGCAACCGGTCTCTTCTCTTGAGACAAAATAGCTCCAACACCCACTCCACTCGCATGACATTTGACCTCAAATATCTTCTCAAAGTTGGGAAGGGCTAGAACCAATGTTGTGCTCAACTTTTCTGTAATGAGGGCAAAGCTTTGCTCTTGCTCTTCACCCCAATTAAAATTTTCACATTTTAGGCATTCAGTAATTGGTGCAGTCTGGGTACTGAAATGTCGAACAAAACGCCTGTAAAAGGTGGCAAAGCCATGGAAACTCCTCACATCACTGTCTATTTTCAGGGTAAGCCACTCCTGAATAGCTCGCACCTTATCGTCATCCACGTGGATACCATATGTACTAACAACATAACTCAGAAAAAGTAACTTGTTTGCAACGAAAGTACCCTTTTTCAGGTAAATAAATAGCTTGTTCTCTTGCAGAACCTTCAAAACCTCCTTCAAATGTATCAGATGCTCCTCATTGGTTTTGTTGTAAATTAGAATGTCATCAAAATAAACTACAACAAATGAACCAATAAAGGGACGCATAACCTGATTAATAAGCCTCATAAATGTGCTCGATGTGTTTGACAATCCAAACGGCATCACTAACCATTCGTACAATCCATCATTGCTCTTAAAAGCTGTTTTCCACTCATCTTCAGGTTTGATCTGAACCTGGTGGTAACCACTCCTCAAATCAATTTTGGAAAACACTTTAGAGCCCTCCAGAACATCGAGCATGTCCTCCAGGCGTGGAATTGGAAGTTTGTACTTAATGGTGATTTTTTTGATTGCACGACTATCTACACACATGGGCCATGTAATGTTCTTCTTCGATACCAACAATACAAGAACTGCACACGGACTCATACTTTCTCGGATAAACCCTTTTATTGAGTAAATCTTCTATCTTTTCTCCAAGAATCTCATTTTCTTTAGGGCTCATACGGTAGTGGGGCAGATTGGGAATACTAGCTCTTAGCGCCAAATCAATTTGATGTTGTATATCTCTCATAGGTGGTAGCTCATCATGTCAATCATCTGAAATCAACTCCTAAAAATCAATAAATAAAAAATTTACCTCTTTGGGGCAAGATACACCCTTTGACAAGACAGCCAACAACCCATTCACATACACAGGTTACACGACATCATCTTCTTTAATGTATTCATCAAACTCTTGCTTGTTGTTCGACATCACCAGAAAACCTGAGTTCTTTGGCTTCTCTAATTTTTTAGATTCACTAACATAAGCCATAGCGATCTTGTGGGAACCTCAATTGAACAAATACAACATTATCACGTCTTTTATGTGTAGGCCTAGCAAATTTGAGACTAAAAAGCCTAGTGAAAAATGGCATTGATTTGTAGACCAATGGTCTCGGGCTTGTACACCCATGAAACCTTGGTAGTGTTTGTTTGTGTGTGTGTGTATGTAAAAAACCTCATTCATCTTGTATTTTAGACTATCACTAGTATTCAAAAAAATACTAAGGCGATGTGATCGATCAACTTGGCCTTAGTGGTATGTATCATTTATCAATGTTACTTATGTAGTGAAAAAAACTTTTAATAATATAATTGTGCTCAACCCTGTTATTAATTTCGATCCAAATTGAACTTTTCATCCAAATTCTTGGTCCAAATCAAGCTTGAAGAAGCCCTTTGCCCCAGCCTAAAGTTATGGGGCCTCAATTTGTTTTATTGTAGATGCAGCTTCGTTTTCCTTTTTTTTTTTTTAAAGGGATAGAAAAAGGTCCGGCATTAGTATTTTGCGTGGACTCATGAACAAATTTTGATGGGAAGAAAACAAATGGTACAGATTATTATAAATCATTCAAATCTAAACACAGCAACAGAAGATTGCATACTGCATACTGTCACTCACTAACGTCCAAAAGATTACACTGCCAAAGTAAACAGGTACATAAATATTTACAACAACAACAACATGGAACAAAGACTCCCCATCCCAAAACCCCAAACCCCAAACCCAACTGCACCACAAATAGCTTTTAAGTATTCACAGATTCTAAATCCTACCCACTACCAAACAGATGCTGCTGCTGCATTAGGCCTCTTTTAGTTTCCAGTCAAATGTCTAGAGTTAGCTCTAAAAAACGAGCTATCAATTAGCCGACGTCCTCTTTCCTTCTTCCAACTTCCCAACTTCTTCTTCCCTTTGCCCAAAATTAAGTCTCTCCTCCACAAACAAACAACCAAAAGACATGCCCCAAAAATCGAACGAAACAAAAGAGACAACGAAAAAGGAACAACCAGCCATTGAGATGTTAGTCCGAGCTTGTTACGGTTCCTTCAACTTCTAGCGAAGACAATGGAAGTTTGCACCCTGCACTAATTTTCTTCACGTCCTGACTTGAACATATGAAGATTCTCTTCACCATGTCACAGAATTCCCTGCAAAGAAAATGACACGGAGGATTTAAATATAACCAAAGGCACACATTAAAAAATTCCAAACACAAACGCTTTGTTGCAATAAAGAATACTTACGCCCACGGGTCGTCACCCATAAGCATCATGTCTCCTTCATTATCAGTAAAGACAATCTGCCATATGTTACCGGGGTGAATCTGTCCCTTGATATCAAACATCTCCTCCAGTTCATCTATAAGCTGGTCATATCCTTCCAATATTGTCAAGTCCACTGCTCGGCCAACAGCCATCCCCTGCATTTGAACCTTTTGGGATATACAAACACCATAAATCAGTACTCAGCTAAATCGTCTACCAAATATTGAATATACATAATTCAAAAAACATAAACAAAATCTACTTTGAGCACCTTGGTGCGACTTCTGGTGGATGTGGAGCAACTCTGCTTGGCCTGTGTCTCTTTCAAGGATACTTGCAACTGTCCAGGTTTGCTTTCTTTAGAAGCCTTTGAAACGTCAGATTTCTGGTCTGACTCAGCTGCCAACGAGTTACTAACACGTCCTTCAGTGGTTCCAGTAGATGCACTGATTGGTTGTAGAGGTGTCTTCTCCATAGATGGGGAGCTTGCAGAATGATTAAAAAACTCTATACCAAAAATTCGGCAACTAGTGGCTGTCTCAGTTTTCTTCACATTTTCAACATGGTCACACATTGAGTCATTTTTCAGCTTTGATGAGTTTGGAGTTGAATATCCAGAGAAAACAGTGCCAGCAGAAAAAATTTTAGTATCGTCCATTGCATCCTGAAACATAAGCTTAGAACCACCTGTCTGAGATAGCCATCCCCCATCAGTCTGAGTCCTTGAGATAGAGTTGTTATTGCTGATCACGTCTGCCTGTTGATGATGCCATAGAGCATGGTTTTCACTTCTTTTGCCTTCAGTAGCAACACTCGGTGGTGACATGTCATGAGACTGCGTCAACCCAGAATTCCAGAGAGCTGGTGCAGTTGAACTCGTAGCATCTATTATCCAAATAAAAGAAAAGGTCAGAATTATAAAAATAAAATAAACTAATTACAAAATATTAAAAATAAAAATAAAACTTATCTAGTCCAAAACAAAGAAAAAAGGGGAAGGGGGAGGAAACAGAAAGTAAAAGGTTCTTACCGAGGGCTGGAATTTCAGCAGCTGGTCGAGGCCGTTTGTTCTTCACTGCAGATGGTTGAGGAACACTTGCAGGTATAGAAGCCACAAAAGGTTCTATCTCCCAAGGAGATACCCTATCAGGCCTTGGAACTGATGCAGACTCATCCCAATGAACCTGGAAGATATTTCAGAAGAGCAAATTGATGCCTGATTTTCATTTGAGATAGGGAAAGGAGCAAGAAGGGAGAGAGGGACAAGATAACAAGAAAAAAAAAAGGGAAATGATAAGAAAAGTTTACTTTAAGTGACCGCCATTTTGAATGTGACCAATGAGAAGATATATCTTCCAGACCAATTATTGTGCCCGAAAACCTGAAAAATCAAAGAGCATCAGAAAACTCATAAACAAATTTAAAGGGAAAAAATACTACGGAAATCCTGTATTAGACTTCTACCTTCTCTCAGGAGCATCCTCCCCCTCAAACCTCATCTTGAATCTCATGCCGACGGAAAACTTGTTGTTGACGGCCTCCAGATACTTATTTAAGCCGATAATGAACTGGCTCGTCCTGGACATTTTAAAGGAAATCATGAAAGAATATGAGAAATCCCATGCAAATAATTCAATACAAAAAAAAAAATCATTTTAAGTTCATCAGGTCTAATAAAATAACACAAACCTTGGCTTATAATAGACTACAAAGAGAGTTTGGGTTGCAACAGCATGGGTTGCAGTTGCAAGCACCCCTACATGCATGCTTTGACTTGAGATCACAGATGATGGCATGCTGCTCTGCTGACGAGCAAGACGCCGAACTCCAACACGCAACTCCCCATTGCCCCCTCTGAGCCACCAATTTTATATGTATTAGATAAAATTATATATGCCCCATGTACCCTCCTACTAGAAAATTCTTTTTTCCAGGCTACACAGTGTTAGATTTAGATGACGACTGATAAAAAGAAAGCAAGAAAAAAGAGATAAGAACAAAAGAAAATGTATACCTGAGAAAAACAAAGGAATCCCCGGCACTTAACCTCTTAGAAGTAACAAAAGTGCTCCATCCTGTTGTAAGCAAGTGCCTACGCGGCTGACCTGCTCAGTTAATCACAGAATGAGGAACCATGAGTGAGGATTGATTAATATGCTTATAATATTCTATCACTCAGCGTGTCTGAATTTTTACATACAAGACTGACTGTCCAACTCATGAGAAATGAAAAAATTACATCTCTTCTTAATTGTTATGAAATCACACATTTGGGACAACTGCAAGAGTGCAAAGCAGATGAGGCACTCACCTCTGAAAATATGCTTAAACCGCCATTCATAACCATGAAGATCCCTGGCAACCAATTCCTGAGTTGGGGTTGCCTGGGTCATGTCCTGGAAGAGAAGACACAGGCATGGAAATCAACATCAACGAAAATATAGAAAGAAAAGCCAACAAAAAGGTACAACGGGCAAAATAAATACCAGTGGAGGAAGACATTCAGTGGCATGTTTCCGTAGAACAGAAAAGCCACCATGGGTACTTGTATCTGAAGCAGTTAAGATCTTGCAGAATGAGTGAACTGTAGATCTTTGAGGTTCAGGAAGACTCGGATCAGGGCTAGTAGGCTCGGCTTGCTAAACATATAAATACTAACACTATTAAAAAACAGTAGTGACAAAGAAAGTGCTGCCCAAATATTGAAAGCTGTTAAAATATGAAAGCAGCTCAATTGGTTCTTACATTTGTGTCGGGTAGTAAAGTAATCTGTGCGTAAACCTCGTCTGTTTCTTGTTCAGCCTAAAATTGCAGAAAACTCAATGTAAATTATTGCCAAATAACCAACTTTCACAAATTATTCCTGACTTGTTTGGTTTCTGAGAAAACACAGGAAATGAAAAATATATTTCAACTAGTTATAAAGTTGGAGACTTTCCAATTATTAGGACTCCTGATCAGCTGGAGCTAAAATCAACTAACGGATCCAGCTGATCTAACTTATCATTTTTCCGCAATCAGAAACAGAGGCTTACTACTTCCCATCCTTCATTTTCTCAGTAACCAAACAGAATTTAGAAGAAGAAAAAAACAGGGAAATAAGAGGATTAACAAGTAATAAGATGAGAAAGAAGGAATACCATGAGGTTAATGTTAAGGACGCGACAGAGAATCTTTGAGGGAAGATTAAACTGAGGAATCTCCTGATTCAGTTCCTTATTTGTTGGTGATGATGCCTCCAACTATATACACACCAAAAGAAAACCCCAAAATGGCAAAAAGTTCTTCAATTTCAACGAAAAGAAAACACCCCATAAACAGAAAAACGAAGTTAAAAATAAAAAAACGAAAAACGAAAGAGCAAGAAGTAAAATTTACCTGTTCCATGTGCCCCTGTGGAAAGTAGAAGACTCTCTCGTTGCTGCGAGGGACTTCAACGAGTGGGCCCGCACAGGCCTTCCATAGCTCCGGATACAGATCACCACCTGCAAAACAAACGCCCCCTAAAAAGAGAGCAGAAATTATATTTATTTTCCGAGAAAATGAAAGAAAGTCTGAGAAAATGAGAGAAAATCAACGGCCATTTCACCTTCTCGATTCGCCATCGCTGAAACTCGAACTCTCCTGAGTCAGCAAATTCCAAAAATGCCCCAACAAAGCTCAGATAATCTCTCGGTTCTCTCTCCTTCTCCCTCTCCCTCTCGTTCTCTCTCTATCTCTCTATCTCTCTCCCTCTATCTGTCTCTCTCTGGGTCTAAGCAGACAAAGTTGAGCTGAATGTATACTTATAATTAAGCATAATAAAACGACCAATAATGACTCTTAATCAGCCGTTAATACGATTTTAATCACAGAGCTCCCACCACCACAAGCACAACCGCTTTTTCTCGCTGATCGAAAAACCGTTACGCAAAACCACCAATCCCCTCTCTCTGCAACCGTTACAATACCACCATCTCTGCTCGCAAAACCGCTTCTGCCTCTCTCACTTCTCTCTCTAAAAAACCCTCACACTCTTCACGCACTCTCTCTCTCTCTCTCTCTAGGGAATCCAGGTGTGAAGAAAACGCCGTTACAGAGAATCCCCAAACCGCTTTGCGCGCGTCTTATTATACGCGAGACTTTGTTTGCTTTAACTCTGACCCTCTCTCTCTCTCTCTTCCTTTCTGTGTAACAGTTGGAACCGAACTAACCGTAGTTAAGGGTTAACCGGAGGGGGGTTAACTGGACGGAACGCCTAACGGAGAGATGGGGCCCCCGGAGTGGTGTAAAGGAGCAGGGACACGACGGCGTTTCGTAACGGATGTTATAATTCAATTATCAATGATTTGGTGATGTGAACGGCGCTTCGGAATGCGTGCGGTTTGAGGTAACGGAGGTCCGTTAAGTTGAGTGCCGTTCCGTTTGTCGCCGTCCCTTTCGTTGTCTGCTTCGAAGCAGGCAACAGGGTTGGCTCGAGTTAACCCGGCAGAATTTTGGGGTGGGATTTTAAATTTTAAATATATATTATTTTTTTTTGTTAATTTTTGGGTTTTCGTGGAGGTTAGAATTAATTGCTTTTTTTGGACCTTTTGGGTTGATAATTACGTTACATGCCACTTCGTGATGGGAGTGGGGCCCGCCTGAACACGTGGTAAGCGTTTAGATCTTGATCGGTTTTTTTCACCTTTTCTTTCTTTCCCAGACAATCTGCGAGCGGTTCGGTGGTCCTTGTTCATGCACGTCAGCAGAGTCCCATTTGCGGCTCCACGTGAGTGGGTAAACCTGTGGGTCCCACTTCCACGTGTAATTACATTTCCTCTCTTTAACTTTCCATGTAATTTTTTTTTGTCTCCTCAAAGCAACATTTTCATTTTTAAAATAACTTGGATGATGAGCTACTTATCACGTGACATGTATCATCGAGTTAAAAGACAACATGTTACATATTTCAGGTAAACACAAAATGTCTCTTAATTTGCGGGATGTGGAAAACTCACGCATCACATGATTACATGTTTCTACTTTTTGCTTCCATGTAGCTTTTTACCTAAGTATGATAAGAGAACATTTTTGTTTTCAAATCTCAAAGCACGACTAAACTTAACATGATGTCGTTTTTACATAAGAAAAACTAAGTGGAGATTTCTCTGTTACGTAATAAGTTGAGTGACACGTATTCCAAAAAATATATATAGAGTCTTATAGATAATAAAAAATTATCATTACATGATTTTTCTTTAGTAAACACATGATATATTTTAATTGGACGATGCATATCACTCAATATGCGCAATTGGATAAACCTAACATAATTGGCCAAGTGTAATTACATTTCCTCTCTTTAGTTTCCACATAATATTTTTCTTATGTCTAATTATGACGAGAACATTCAAAGCACATCTACACCTAACATAGTGTTGTTTTTGGTGAACCTAACATCATGTCGTTTCACTTGAAATGTGCCACATCTTACATATTTGAATTATCAATACAAATTTGTTCGTATGACATATTTTAACTAGATGATACATGTTACTAAAACAATATTAGTTTGATCACAAATAAACTTAGAAAATTAGAGTGCCCCAATCCGCATAAAGACTTACAATCAGTTATTCAAAATTACTAAGCAATTAGTTGTCTTCTTTTTTCCTACAAATGAGGCCAAACCACCAGAGGCCGTCGAAATTCAAACTTTAGCCTTGAGAGGTATATAAATCACAACCATTGAATCTATAAACTCCCACAATTAACTATCTTTTAACTAATCACAATGGATTATCGTGTGAAGCATCCCCGTCAAATTATAGGTAACTTACCAATAAACTAGAATAAAGTCTATTCGCTCTCATTCTTTGGTTCAATGGAAATTGATGTTGAGAATTGAGCTCTGGTGGATTTGAGAATAAGTACTTTTTATTTTACTTTTATGAGAGATACCAATAGGAGAATGAAATGTTCGAATTAACTGTGATTTAGGACAAGGAGAGTAAATGCTTATTTTTTTTAGAAATTCTAGGATTGCATTTATAATTCAGCCAAAAAAGCTATTAGCCACAAAGGATCATTACAATAACAGAGCGATTTAACATCAAAATTAATACAATTTGGTGTGCTTTCATTAACGATCATGCAGAATCAAAGAAACTCTTACATGGGCATCCTAACTAAGATTGTGCTTATTTACTATTTGTTTGGTGTGGAAAGAATGTAACAGTCTTTTTGTATATAATACATGAACATTGAAATCTTTATATTAAAAACAAAATGATGTAAAAAGTACCAACCAACAAGCTTGACAATCACAGTAAATTGTAAAAAAAAAAAAAAAAAAAAAAAAAAAAAACAATGAGAAAGAAAGTATGCATGTTACGTCAGATTAGGGTGCTTTACCTCTCCCCTCTCTGGGAAGAACAATGAAAAGGAAGTGAGGATTTGTTTAAAACCCACCTTTGGTTTAAACAAATGACTAATCTAATCTTAGTCTTCCTCCCCCTACTTTGCATCTTTAACAACTTAAGCAACTCTCTGTCCCCCTACAAGAATATTTCTATCATTTATGAATATATCATTTATCAAATCCAAGATGCCTTCCACACACACCACTTTCCTATGCTCTCTTTATTCACTCATTAATTTAATTTAATCCCATCTTTTTGAATGTCTTACATAACATGGTATTAAGCTTCTTTCTTCTTCTTTTTTTATAAATATATTTTCTTTTCTTTTTTTAGAACCAATGTTTAGTATATATATAGTCTTGAGATTGATTGATTGTAATGGCAAAATATCCAAAGGTTTTGGGTCCTGGACTTGTTGCAATCACTTTGCTTCCATTATTTTATGCTATATCAATCACTTTGCATCCTCTTCCTCCCATGCCTCCGGTAGCCGGCCGGCCGGCCACCCCCAACCCCTCCCCAATGTTTGGCCGTGGCATTACAAGGTCATGGTGTTGTTCCATGGCTTGGCCTGCATGATTGGAAACATCACTTCGTTGAATCGATCATGGTCATCTAGTCAACACAAAAAATGAAGAAAAGAGTTAGAAAAAATAAATGAGTGCGTGAGGACAAGTAAAATGTACAAGTATGAAAGTGAGGGATGCGTAAGTAAGTGTGTGTGCGTGTGTGGGAGAGGTGGAGTCATTAAGAAGTCCCTGCAAATAATGGAGCTTCTAATTGCGGGAGAAAAATAATTAATTAGGCTCTTTGGTGATGCTAAGAGTGATTAACTTTTTGCAAAGGGCACATATTAAAATAAAATTAAGAAGAAAAAAAAGAAGAAGAGTGATTAACTTTTTGCAAAGGGCAACGCAATTTAAACCCAAGAGTTGTTTACCTTTTGGTTTAATTAAATTAATTATTTTCAAAAAAAAAAGGAAAAACAAGGGTTATATATACACTAATCATCACAATTAAGATTATGAAATTTGGATTAGAAATTTGTGTTGGTGGGGGATGCCATTTGGATGAAAGCAATGTGAAATCTGTTCAGCAATTTGTGGTGTTTATAATAAGAATAGAATTAGTGGTGCCGATAAGCGCAGAGGGTTTGGGTTGGGTTAGGGTCTTAATTATAATTACTTTTGTTAAACCTTTTTTCATTAGAGAACGTGGACGAGAGTAAGGACAAGCCAATCACAATTAGGTTATGTGTGTGTTTGGCTGTACCTATTCTATGTCGTCTTTGCATAATTAGGCCCCATCACTTAGATTAGGGTTCTTAAACGTAACTTTATTGTCCGACACCTGTCCTCTTAATATGATAATTGCACTATCTTTGTGCTAATAATTGGGTGTGTTTTACAATAACATAATAATATTAGTTTTGAAGTATGTGTTTAGGGAATTTAGTATTTTGAGTGTGATTAGATTGGGAATGGGAAACTTTGTTCAATTTTTGGATTATACCTTCTTAAGGAATCAATAGGAAAATTATAATCAGAAAGAACGCCTAAAGAAAATAAAAAATTATAATACTTGGTTTAAAAATGGAAGTTCAAGATATCACATCTATATTTGGAATGGGAAAAAATAATAATAAGGCTATAATTTCTCATTTTATTGAAGGGTCGAATGAAAAACCGAACTCTTGTAGTAGGCGTGGGAGGAAGATCGCTGTACCAAACTACTAGTAAAACCGAAAACAAACATATTTTCATGAAATGACCTATTTAAAATCTTTTTGACTCGGAAAATATTATTAGCACTCCAAAATAGTTACTAGTTTATTTATTGAGCAATTTTTAGTCTAAAATAGTTGAAGCGTGGTTAGAAATAGTCATTTGAGTAAAACTCTACAAACTAGAAAGTTACTAAATAAATTTACAGTGGTGAAACTCAAGCGTAACAACCAAACCAACTAATATACAAGATACGATGAACAACATAACTAGTAAATATAGTACAAATAGCAGTACTGGATGATGGTCGTCATTCCGCATAGAGGAGCTAAATCTTCTTTCTTGATTAGTATTAAATGCCATATTTTAAAGAAATAGTATGTTTTATCCATGCTTTTATTCTAGAGTCCAAATGATTAAGTGAGGCTTGGATGAGATCTGAGAATGGCTGCTCTAATCTTGATGACCTCAGACAGGCTTCTGTTGATCCACTCTTGGCTTGGGGTCCTGAAAGGGACATGCTGGGCATTTGCCCCACCACACCCCCTCAAACCAGGAACGCTCTTATCACTATGAACTACAGACAAGAATTCTTAAAGGAAAAAAAAACTCATTATTAAATTAATTGCGCTTCAAAAGAGAGAGAAAACATTTTTAACTTTTAATTTCTTTCCAAATTTTTGTCACAAGAGAGAGAAAAGTACCAGGATTGGTGGGGTTGTGATATTGTATATGCACACCCCATGTGGAGACCAATTTGCTTGGTGTTCCTTGGCTGCACTCACACCTGCGCACGAAAAATGAAATGATATGACTTTGGTTCTGGAAAACTACCCCCACAAAAAAACAAAAAAAAAGAGAGAATTATGTAGGGTAGGGTACCCTACTTGATGACCCAAAGAGAAAAAAATATAAAAGGGTACCCTACCAAAAACAGAAAAATTGTAATAGTGAAATGCAAATTAAGGAAGGGTTTATGGATACATTGTAAAGAATAAAGAAAGACTTGTTTTGGGTTGGAATCCATGTGAAGACAATCATGGGGCAAATGGGGTTGATTTTTCAGCTTGTGGGTGGGTGGAGAGCTACCCTGGAATTGCTTCCATGTAAGCATATATATATTTTTCTTTTTATTATAAACAAAAGAATTGATAGAGAAAGGTGAATAGGATTTTGGTCCCCACAGCCCCACATGTTGTGAGTTTGGACTTTCAACTTTGGACCTCATTTGAGGCCAGAAGAAATGATGTGGACTTGAAATTTTCTGGATTTTTGGTCTTGGAATTTACAATTTGATACTTGCAACAGAGATTTGGGACCTCAAAACACCCTGCTCTCATGTGTCCCTATCAAGTAATCATCAATATGATTTTGAAGGTTTATCCAATTATTAAGTAACAAGTGGTTTTTGAACTTCTTTTTTTCCTTCCTACTTTTAAGTTTTGTTGAGAAATTTTTTTTTTTTTGAATGATGAAATTTCATTACGAAAAACTCAACCAAGAGGATGGTACAAATACAGCAATACAAGGAAGCACAAATTTAATTTGCAATATCAGATAAACATGAGCAACATACTACCCCAGATAATGATATCAACATATAAACAAAACTAAAATTTGACAAAAACTAACCAAATTAAAAACCACAAAAAAGCACAAGCACCACCAAACATCTACCATAAACCAACAACACTCAAGGCAACCCCAAGGCAAAACAAATAGAACCATCAGGACAGAAAGGAGGTGGTGCGAGCATCCAAGTCATAGCAATGATGCGGCTCTACACACCTTCCAAGATAATCTCGAGAAATCGCTTTGCGGGTTATCTGCTACAATAAATGAAATCATGAACCGATTAGAGAACAACCAAGGGATAACACTGAGCGGAATGGAATGGTAAAGATTTGCGGGAACAATAAAGATAGGAGGCATGAAGCCCCAGCAAATAGGCAAGAAGCCCCAAAAACGAACAGGAAAGCTCGAGCACGAACCGCGAAATAAAATAAAAAACTAGAGAAGAGAGATGGAGGGGAGGGGTAGAGACCTTCTCCCCCACAAGGAGGAGATGCGGCTTTGTATCTGGAGAGCCCAAGTTTTGCTAGAAGTTTTGTTGATATTAGATTAGTTCAATTACTTAACAAGTTCTGCTAATGATGTGTTTACTAATTATGACATTCGACTTATGGAGGATTCTTGCATTTACCTCACATCAAGGAATTAAAAAGTAAGTGGGGCTCACACAAAATTTTGGAGAAATTCAATTCTTGGGTGGGAGGTGGTATTCTAATTCATGGAGAACTAACCCATTAGGAATTCATTTTTTTTTACCCATTATGTCCTCACACAATTTTCAAAATTTCAAATTTGTCATCTACTTTAAACCAACAACGATGACATTTTAGTAATTAATACCACTCCTTCCCCAATTCCATATGATTTAGTAAACAACTTTAATAGGAGTCTGTAATCTAACTCCCCTCAATCTATATGATTTAGTAAACAACTTCAATAGGAATCCAGAATCTAATTCACCTGAATTCAATTCCTCATAATCAAATTACGGATTAATAAACATGACAAAATACACTATAAAGAAGTATGTATGACCCCTACTATAATATCCGCACGCGTGTAAAGCAGCACACACCATAAGTTGGTATTTTTAAAATAAAAACATGTACTTCTTTAATCAAGCAATCCCATGAGTGAAAATTTTAAAATAAATTTATCTTTTAAGTAAGCAAAGATTCCTCCTAATTTAACTGCCTCAACATAATGCAAAGCAACTCATATCAGTACAAGAAGATTGGTCAACCGTGATTATTTATCACTAGTCAAGTCAAATCCCATGTTGCAAAGCTCTGATTGGTCAATCACAAACCTATAGGGGATCAATTAAGTGCTTAAATTAGGCCCCATGGATGCCTACATTTCCCAAGCTCTTGATAAGCTTCCTGGCATTTTCCAATCCAAATTCAGAGAGAAGCCCCAGAGAGAGAGGGAAAATTTTTAAGAGGCTCATATCTCAACTCAATCATCTAAAAGTGTATAAAACTCAAGCACTAATTTTCATAATTTTATTATTTTCTTCCACCTTCTAGGTGCCCATGAGAAACAGAACAAATGTTTTGGATTAAATCCAAAGCTGAGATTTTATGGGAAAATCTGAGGATCTCATAAGCATGCGCAGGAGGAAGAACATTTTTCCTCACACTAATAATGCTTTTTTCTGAAAGCACTTGCGTGTAATCCAATTAAGCTGCTAATTCTAAATTTTTTTATGGCTTTGCTTGTGGGGGAAATAAGGTTTACATTAGTTTTTCTTTTTATATTATTAAATTAATTAAGGTCGAAGAGTTTAATGTTAGCTTACCTACCAACAGTATGAGGATGAAACATAATTAGTCGTTGAACCAAATGAATTGGGCTGCATTTGACTAAATCTTGGTCAAATAAAAATTGAACACTCTGCAGGCTGCCATAGATTTTTGCTTATTTTCTGAAAAATTATTTAGTGGAGCTTACTGTTATTTATTTATTTTATTTTTATAACATCCACCATGTTTTTATGTTCATGTCCTTTGTTAAAAGAAGAAGAAGAAGAAAAACAAAATGGGTTTAATTTGGCAGCATTTCCAGATTGTGGGTGGTGACTAATGGGCACATTTTCTGGGGTCTTTTTATTAAATTACATGAAATAAAATCATCAAGGAAAATCTTTGCCATTAATTATGAGGTTAGTAGGGTCATCTGGCCTTCCCCAGTTGGTCCTTCTCCTCCACTGTACTATCTTAATACCATGCGCGTCTGAGGAAAAACAAAATTAGCAAAGTTGCTGGCCCACTGTCCTTTCTATTATTTTCTTCAAAATTTTAAGCTCCCATGGACAGCAATGGCCATAATGAATTTATGAGCATTTTCTGATAGATTATAGGATATTAATCTGATTTTTTTTAGAGAGACGTATAATTGGAAGTTAGATGGGACACGATAGCGTAGAATTTTGTTGAAGTAAACTGAGGATCTTTTTAGAGGCATATTCCTATACACAATATACTAAAGCTTATGATGCTTCAACATCAAGGGGCTTAAGAGTGTGAGCTTTTAGAACTAGAAAAAGATTAAAATAATTATATGCCTGTTAACAACTAACAAGGCCTAGTTTAATATACTAAATAGAGAGATTAAGAGATGCAAAGCTGTCCTAATTGTCAACATCAAGTTACCCATGTGCTAATAGTTTTGTAGGTCACATTTCACTGATTCACCAACAAGAACAGCAGCCAGCACCACCAAGAGCAAGTGGGTTTACTGTAGTGATTAAAACTTTAATGTCAGCCTAAAGCGGCGTTAATTAATTTAATCGGGGTGCTAATACGATCCACACATTGAGAGCCTCAGAAGCAACTTCAGCTGATTATAATTTTAATTTAGAGTGAAATGATTTAACAAGGCCTTGGTCTCTAACAAGTTGCAGCTAGTGGTTGAAAGGCATATCTTTCTACTTGTGATTTGAACTTTCCTTGGGCTTAATTAAATTAAACTATTAGTGAGAGAGTGGCCTTCCATCTGTATGCAAAAGTAAAAGGCAACACTTAATTAATCATGGCTATACATGAGAGCCATGGGTTTTTTTTGGGGTCAGAAGAATAATCTAAAAACCTATAAAAAGATTTTATATCATGATTTAAAATAATATGAATCTAAGAACCTTGTTTATGGACTGAAATCACCCTTAGTTAAATTCTAATTCAATAAACAAAGCCCAATTGAATTGAAATGAATGTTTTATTTAAGCCCAGAATTGTTTCTACAATTAGGCCATTTATGTTTTGAACTCCCTCAATAATTCATTTGCATTACAAACAGGAAAAATCAGAAAACAGACCCAACTGTTGGGCAAGAACAGCACAAAGAAAGTGGATTTCATGTTTTTATTCAATGGAAAAGAAAATTAAAAACTCTAAATCCTGCCTCATCAAGGATCATGATGAGATAAAATTGTACATGGTGAAAAGCGCTTCATGGGCTTGAGCACTCTCCACAGTGCACTTCATTCTCATACTCATAGCCTCTTGTATGCTTCAGAGAAGTGGAAACACTCACAGAAGCAAATGGTTCTAATTCGAGAAAGATTAGGGGAAGGTAAAGCTTTTCTTCTTGGCTTGAATGTTGTTGTTTAGGGACTGAAAGGGGCAAACACAACCACGGAATTGTGCCCGCCAAAGCCAAATGAGTTTGAGATAGCTGCAAGTGGAAAATCTTTGATTAGTCAAGACAGCTATGGATTGGAATGCAAGGAAACTCAGAGACTATATTTTGGCTTCTTTGTGAGAGTGTCAAGGCACTTACCAACATTAACCTCATGTTGCTTCTTCACGTTGGGGACGGTGTCGATTGTAACAGCAGGCTCCAAGTTCTATGAGCCACAAGTATCACAAGAATTTGAATCAGAATAGCAGTTTAAAAAAAATTAAATGAGCTAATTGAAGCAAAAGTATGGAAATTGAAGGTTGTGGTGCAATACATCTTGGTTAATTGTTGGGTGGAGCCAGCCAGTGTTGATGGCTTTAATGGTTGCAATGGCTTCCAATCCACCAGCAGCCCCAAGACCATGTCCAATCATTGACTGAAAGAAGAAAAAAGAACAAGATAATTAAAATGCACTATTTTCATGTGATTAAAGTGAGTGTGAAAAAATCTTCTTGCCAGGCTTTAAGTGTGAAAATTAGCCTGCATGCTATAATTTTCAAACAGATATATTATTTCCTTGAAAAGAAGAAACACAGGTTGTTTTGAGAATGCAAATTAGTCTATATTTCAGTTAATGGTTGTTAACATCCAACTGAAATCATTTCATCAAGAGTAAATGTGTAAATAAAAGATTCAGAGTTCTTGCCTTGGTCCCATTAATCTTGATCTCAGATGTGTCCTTGAAAACCTTTTTGATTGCACTAAACTCAGCCAAATCCCCTGCTAGTGTGGATGTTGCATGAGCATTCACATAGTTCACCTGTGAATTATATGTTTGTCCATTAAATCAGAATCTCGAATAGCCGTAAATAAATCAATTGGGGAACAAAGACTTCCTTAATTTAGGAGATCAGCAAATGCTCTTACCTCTTCAGGGGAAACACCAGCATCTTCTAAACTCTTGGTTATGCAAGATGATACTCCAAGACCATCTGACCTAGGATCTGTCATGTGATGAGCATCACACGTTACGGCACCTCCTAAGTACTCTGCAATTATCGGTGCTCCTCTGTTCAATGCGCTTTCCAAGCTCTCCATTACCTTTCCTCAATGAAAAAAGAAATCAGTAACAGCCAGGATATATATCAGACAAAATGTAGTCAGAATCAGAAGCTGGGACTAAAATACATGAAGTCACACTGCAGAAGAATGATATTATGATTTTTCAATTACCAGTACACCAGCACCTTCACCCATAACAAAACCATCACGATCTTTGTCCCATGGCCTGGAAGCTCTGTGTGGTTCATCATTTCTCTGAGACAAAGCCCGGCAAGCAATGAAACCACCAACACCAGTAGGCATGACTGCAGCCTCAGTCCCACCAACTACCATAATATCTGCTTCACCTCTTCGAATGTGATTTGCAGCTGCATAAAAGCAGTAGTTTGCAGTGGCACAAGCAGTAGAGATGGAGTAATTGGGTCCCATTAAGCCAGTGTCGATCGCTAACAAAGCTGACCCCATATTGGTAATGGAGTAAGGAATGAAAAATGGACTAATCTTTTTGTATCCCTTTTGAATAAGAGATTCCACTCCAGCACTAAAAGCAGTTAAGCCTCCCATGCCAGTCCCCACAATCACTCCAATCCTTGTTCTGTCCATCTGTGAAACATAAAGACAAGGGATTATATAAGCGCTCAATGTCATAATGGGTGAAAAACCGAAATGCATTTTACAGAAACTAGAATGTGACTGACAGTTTCAAGGACTTGAGGTCCAAGGCTGGCATCTTCAAGAGCCTTTTTGCCAGCAACTATACCGTATCTCCAGCAATCATCAAGACGGCGATCATTCTTCCCATCAATGTATCCTTTAGAAGAGAAATCACGTATCTGTCCCGCGAATCGAACTGAGAAGTTTGAAGCATCAAATCTATCTATCAGAGTAATCCCACTCTCTCCCTCCAGGAGGTTGTTGTAAAATGTATCAATGTCACTTCCAAAAACTGAGACTAGACCCATTCCTGTTATTACAGTTCGTTTCTTGGGATCTTTTTCTCGTTTCGGAGCAGAAACAGTTGGAGATGCCATGGCCTTGATTGTCCTGCATTTTGGTGCTGAGAATGGATAACAAAACTTAGAGCTGGACACCCAATTGGGAAAAACTCACTTTTCTCATCCTTAACAAATCTAAGTGCCTCACAACCCAAAGATGACAGTTTGAATTAATGGAATGATCCATTTTGCTTATAGCTCGCAAATTCATACAAAAATCTCCATGATCAGTAGTTCAGATTGACCAGACTGACATTTCCCAAGATAACATATATAATACTAGCAAAGCCATATAAGGAAGCAACCAATTTATGAAAACTTGGTGTTGACAAAACTAGTATCCAACCATGCAGCTCAAAGTACATTATAAACAAGACCATTAATGTCATTTCAATCTGTCTTGTCTAGGCTTGTTTAACTATAATGAACCTAGCTATGCATTATAAAAGAGAATGAAAATGGAAATTGACAATAACAGAACTGAATTACCTGAAGTAAAAGCAAACCCATTTGACTTGTTGCCATTTACAGGCATATGCATGCTCTCCACTTGCCTAAGGCCATCAAACTGTGCCATGGAAGCTCCATTAATGCTTCCTCCTGCTTCTCTTGCTCTAAACAGCACACCAGAATAACAAGGACTAGCAATACCAGCCATGACGATCTCTCTCTCTCTCTCCAACTCTATTTCCCAAACAAGAACATACGGTTTTAATAGATACAAGGAAATTGAGAGAGATTTGGGTTCTTAGTGAAGAGAAGGAGCTAAAAAAGAGAGGGTTTTGTTTGTTTTGGTTTTGAAATGAGTTGGAAAGTCCGCCACCTATCTAATTTAGACAGTGAACAAAGCTTTGGGCGATGATATTGATAGAGCAAAAAAGAAGGTGGCTTTGCATTGATTTTGCTTCATTTTTTTTCCTTTCCATTTTCTTTTGAGCCGCTTAACTACCACAAACAAGAAACAACTACTTGGGTTTCAAATATTCAATGCAAGACCAAAAGAGAATTATTCATATATTCATCAAGGAGAGGTGCCTTGCTCTTCAATGCTTACCTGTTTCTTGCGGTGTTTATTACAATGTTTGTGTGTTTGATGTCACAATGTTGCCTGCTGTGGTATGCACTTGTCAAAGTTGTCAATTGTCAATCCCCTTTGTCTAGTACTTCAAGGTAATGTTACCCTTTTTAAAAATAATATTATTCATCACATCGTATATATTTTTGAGAAGAGAATTATCGCTGAACAAAAAGCTAGTTGGTAAATGATTATGTTTTTCATTTTACAATGAATATAGCATTTGAACTCAATATATTCCATAATGTAAATGAATTGAAAATTTGGAATCTATTAGCACGCTCACAACTAACATAATTTCTTCCGCATAAAAAGAAACTAACATAATTTCTTGACCTAATTACAGAGACTAGCAGATTTAGGTAAACAATTTCCTATAACAAATTTGGTCATCCGTGTTTTAGTTATAATATTTCTTTTCTTGCTGATTTCTTAAATTATTCATGAACAATTCTAACGTCCATCTGTAAATAAGCAAACCAAATTCTAACGTCCAACTGTCCCAGGCCAAGCTGAAGTCATAGAAGCATAGTGTTGTTCAGATTATATACGAAAATCTAGAAGAATTAGCACCAATGGTGTCGTGGTGTAGTTGGTTATCACGTCAGTCTAACACACTGAAAGTCTCCGGTTCGAACCCGGGCGACGCCATTTGTCATCTCAATTAATGCTTTAATATTTTTCCGGTTCGTGGACCTATCCATCCAGACCCGCCCCATTTAGTCCTGCAACACGTTCAATCTCCTTCAGCCCTTGATCACATTATTGTGGACCAAAATTAAGAGCCAAAATTTAGTTGGCGGTTGGCTAATTTTTTAATTTTCCAGTCTCCAATTCTGGCCCACAACTCTACCGACTCTTTTTATCTTTTGTAAAGTGCTCGATTTAGTCGACAAAGAGCTGTTACCATCATCATCAAGATCAACATCAAAGCAAACACCTCATTATGTACAATTTTAATGGTGTGTCATGTTGTAAGCTAAGGTTTAAAACATTACGAACAACTTTTTCTCTAAATGTCCTCTACCTAGGCACACACGTCGAAAGTCTGACAATATAACATATTTTATAAAAATTGTGTCGATTAAAGCGTTAATCCTTTTTTTCTTTTTACAATGCTCTTTTATCTTCTATCAAGCAAGAATATTCTGTTGGCATTAGAAAAAAAAAAACAGAGCTTAGGATATTCGGTTTATGTATAATTTTGAGGATCATGTGAAGAGGATTATTAGAATTAGTTACATTTAACATCGCCTCATTGGTGTGTAAACTTCTTGCAGAATGGGACAAGTTGATATTCTTCTTCGTCTTCTTTCATTTTCTGTCAATTTAACAAGTGGGTGGTTTTTCTTTCCAAAAGAAGCTTGGTTCAATTGGTGCTTAAGCCTCCATGGCTAGCAATTGTGGGTTTGTTGTGGCATGGTTGGCTTTTGACTAGTTGACTTTGGATAGAATCATGATCCTAATCTGGGCCACAAGACCCACAAGCATTCATCTCAATGCTCTTCCATTTACTTTCGTGTGTTGTAATCCACAAATACAAACATTGGTTTATTTCAGTGTTTAATTCAAACATTGGTTGATTTGTTTATTGAATAACAGTTATGTGACTAAACGATTTTCAATTTGATTGATTTTTTTATATATAAATGGTTTACAAGAAGTGTTGCTTATGAATGAGACGATTATGAACCTTCAATTATAAACAACATCGCATAATGAGGAAAATTTGCATTAAAATTTCCTAAGTTAAGTCACATACTATACATATACATATGTCATTTGCTGAAGGATAATTTTTTCAATTCAATATAACTAACAAAATTAGAAGAAGAAGAAAAAACCTAATTATCCCACCTCTCCCGCCACCCCTTCTAACAACTTTAAACCTCTATTGCGGCAAAAAAATTTACATCTGAAATGGGAATAACACTATTTTGTTATTCTTGGCCAATAACACAATGACATATGGAAAAGTTATCATACATGTTATTGCGTTATTGGCCGGGATAGCAAAAAGTGTTATTCCCGTTGCATGAGAGTTTCGGGAGCAGCCCCCCTCTCTCTCTCTCTCTCGTGCAGCCATGTGTTTCCTACGCGTGTGTGGTATTCCTTTTATAGATATGTATGGTGAATGGTGAGAGTGCAATTTTGTGATTTGCCATACCCGTGGACTCATGACTTTTTTATATATAAAAAATTGGTAAGGGTTTTATAATTTTGAAGGAAGACGTTGACATTTCTTTAATTGCAAATAGAGATATTGGATTTTCTGTACGTATAATGGATATTTTTCATTAGGTAACAAGTGAATGTGAGTTTGTTTGAAGGTTGAGCACCAGGATTGATGAGATACTGCCCGAGACTAATTCATTCATGGTGGCGTGAGACTAATTCATTTAATTTGGCAATCAATTCTTCAAAAACCGATACTAATTTTTTTGGCTTTGGTTGAGATAGAAGGAGGGGAGTTAGAGGGAGGGTAGGGGACGGGACTACTTGGCAAGTTGGCACTGGGGGTTAGAAGGGGTTGGGGAGGTTGTGAGATAATTAGTTGGATTTTTTCCCCCAAAAAAAAGAATATTTTATTTTAATTTTAAAAAAAAATTTAGTTATAAATTAAACTGAGTTAGATGTAGGTAGTAAATTTCAACACTTTACAAAATTCAGGTGGTATTCATGCAAATTTCTCTATAATCTATAAAATAAGGAGTGAAATGGGAAAAATAGTTAGCATTTCTCTATCATAATTTAACCCTTTTTTTTCTTCCTCTTTGTTTTGTTTTCTAAATAACATAATGGCTTAGCATGCTTCTTATCTTATATCAATACCATTTCCTATAGGACCAAATAAGTATACACAACAAATATTTGGTAGGATGTCAAATACTATGAGAAACACCAGCATGAAATGAGGATAACACTGTTTTGCTATACCCATTCAACATGCGTGATAACTTTAACGTTATTGACGGGTATAGTAAAATACCAATTTTTTCTCCAAATACTATATAGCTCCCCAAACCCTCCTTCACGTGTAGAAGCTTGATTGAGACGTGTAAGCCCCATGGCCAAGTCACATAAATACTCATAGTTCTACGCGTCCTGTCCATTTTTTTTTGTTTTTTCAAGTCTTAGCTCCGAAGCAAATAAACTTCGCAGTCAAGTGTGAACTCTCTCTCAAACTCCACCGAACCTCCTAGACCTTCTAGAAATGGTACCAATTCAAAACACCCCCTCTACTCAAACACTCTCTCTCTCTCTCTTACTCTCTCTCCTCCTCTCCATCTGCCACCTCTCCCTCCATCTCTCTCTCTCTCTCTCCCACGTCTTAACGCGTTTTTGCTTTCATCACCCATCTTTTTAGCTCCAACTTAATATCACAGAAGCTTATTCTGTTCTTTATTTGGCTTAATTTCCCTCCAAAAAAGTAAATAAAATCTTTGGATCTTTCTTCCTTTGACAAATCAACACGCAATCTTTAAACCCCATTTGTCCTTTCCTAGAAATTTCCTTCCTCATGATCTCAATAGTAAAAGTTATACCCTTTATTTAACATTCCACACCTCACCCACTTCCTCTATCATATTTTCTCACCTCCCCTCTTCTTCTCTCTCTCCCTCTGTTCTGGGATCCTCTTAAACTTCACACACGCTGCATAAAGCTCGAATCTTTCAACAACCCAGATCCAGTTTTGTAGTTTCTTCATCGGATTTTGATACAAAATGGAGAACAACAACAACAACCAGTCGTTTTGGCAATTCAGCGATCAGCTTCGTGTTCAAGGCACCAACTTTGCAAATCTCACAGTTAATGATTCGATTTGGAGCAATTCGTACAGCAAGAGGCCTGATGAAAGGAGGAATTTCGATATAAAGGTAGGCGGCGATGTCAGTCCTCTGATCAATTTGACCCCAAAAGGGTCTGACTTCAATGGTTTCAACGACTCTTGGGTCGACAATCTGAAGCCAAAAGGGTCCTCTGACTCCAACGGCTCCAACGATGGCTGGAACAGCTTCAAGCCAAAAGCTTCAGAGCTCAACAATGGCTTCAACGACAGATGGAACAATTTCAAGCCAAAAGCTTCAGAATTTAACGCTTTTAACGAGGGCTGGAAGCTTGGTGCCTCTGCTGCTGCTGCTGGGCAGGTTCTTGGCGGCGGCTCGCAGCTCAATGGCGGCTTCAACAAGGGGATTTACTCCAAGCCTGCAATTTACAACAACAACAACAATATGGTCAATTTGAAGCCCTACAAGAACAAGGCTCATGAGGAAGATCTTGTTCATGGCGGCAAAGTTGGGAAGAAGAACAACAACAATTCTAGCAAGAAGAAAGCTGGTGGAGATGACAACAACAAGGACAGCAAGGGCGCTGTGGACAAAAGGTTCAAGACTCTGCCACCAGCTGAGTCTCTGCCTAGAAATGAAATCATTGGTGGATATATCTTTGTCTGCAACAATGATACCATGCAAGAAAATCTCAAGAGGCAGCTTTTTGGTATGTCCCTTTTGATTTTTATTTCCATAATTTTGTTTTTTCAATTGGGTTTGCTTCAAAAAAGGAATTGATTTGATGAATTTGTGTTAATTTTGTTTTTCTGCATAATTCTTTTGCAGGTTTGCCTCCACGTTACCGTGATTCAGTGAGGGCGATAACTCCGGGGTTGCCCCTTTTCCTCTACAACTACTCCACCCACCAACTCCATGGAATTTTTGAGGTTTGTAGTTTCTCTCCAGCCGACACCTGTCTCTTTGAAAATTTTAAATTTCATCCACTTGCCGACTTTAGACTTTTCAGCTAATATTTTAATGTTTTGTTGAAGAAGTAGGAATGTGTTTTGCTTGTTCAAGTTTTGTTTTGGCCAAACTTCTAGATGTTTATTTACGTTTTGTGCTGTGCACCAATTGCTTGCTAACAACGACCTTTCTTGTGGGTTTTAGGCTGCAAGTTTTGGAGGCACCAACTTTGATCCAACGGCCTGGGAGGACAAGAAGTGCCCCGGCGAGTCACGTTTCCCAGCTCAGGTTTGTGATCGATTTCAAAAGAATTTGAGATGAGCAAATTGAGTGCTCTCAAATTTACCATTTTACTGTGTTTCATTTGCTCACCATTTATCCTCATGAACCAACAGGTTCGAGTTTTTACCAGGAAAGTTTGTGAACCACTCGAGGAAGACTCATTCAGGCCAATTCTTCACCACTACGATGGCCCTAAATTCAGGCTTGAACTCAGTGTACCAGAGGTAAACGCCACAGAACCAAAGCTCACATTTTCCATAGCCAGAGATTTGTAATTTGTTTCTAAATTTCTAAATGCATTTTTTTTATAAAAATTTTGCAGGCGCTGTCTCTGTTGGATATATTTGCAGACCAGAACCCTTGAACAAGAACAGAAGTATAGAGGCGTACAGATAATACACCATACAAGTTAGTGAGAGGAAAGAGAATAGTGGATAGGGTTGCTTGGCATCATCAAATATATATAGATATATATATATTATAAATGTTGGTGGGGGAGTTGGGAGAGTTTGAGGAGAATCTGAAGACGGGTGAATATACAATATGTACGATATATATAATCATAATGTATAATGGTTTTTCTTGCAAAGGGGCTGAGAATTATATATTCCTTTGTCCTCTTTGTTCTTTCTTTTGGAATGTGTAAGCAAGTACAGACGATGAGAAGGGAATATTTATTATGAGTTGTATAAGGTTATAAAAATACATGGTGCTGAATGCATAGTAACTCGTGTGATCGAAAATAATTTTGTGTTACTTCATTTGTGTAATGTGTATGGAGACTCGAAAGCGAGTTTTCAAGAGATCAAAACCTGTTTTTTCTTAAGATTTTTATACAGGGTTTACTCCAATGTTATTGCTCTTGGTACCATATATGATATTTCCTTGATTCTAATTAGTTCATTATGAAAAGTAATGTTACGACACGACTCAAGTTCATACAAGTTTATGATGCTTGTACATAAATCTGGATCACATATTCATTTCACGACTCAAGTTCAATGGTTTGTCAATGTCAATCTGAATCACACTTTAATCTGAATCGCACGTTTATGTTCATGAGTAATTTAAATAAACGTTTAACCTAATGAGTAGACGAAATCCACACTCGAGCAACGGCAAAACTTAATCAATAGTCCAAATCCAGAAATTTGTAGGAGTAAATTTCTTAGCAACTATGATTTTTCCAGCCTTGTTATGTGATAAACACATAGGATTGGTGTCCCTTGGAGAAAGGCATAAAATTTGGTACATGTTGATGAGGAAATAGGTAACAAACAACAAATTGAAAACCGAGTTATGGTTGATGGTTGGCGTATAGTTATAGCAATTTAGCAGAAAAAGGGGGGAAGAAGAATCTTTGATGTGTATGTAGGAGGCAGTTTCTAGTTAGGCCATCTGCAGCAGAAAAAGGGTTGGTTTTGTTGCCCTATATAATCTATCTGTTTCCCTGTCTGCCTTTATTTATTTTCCATTATTTACTGTTTTTAATCAATAATAATTACATTCTATGATAGCAACTGCAAATTCCAAATATGATAAACCAAGTAAAATATGTGCATCCTTGAATTGAAATTTTGACTGGCTATCTCTCTCTCTCTCTCCTGGAAAACCAAAAATATTGACTCGAAAACCTGACTTAGTCTAAGCAAGATTTAATTAGCAGAGTCCAAAATGGGGGCCGTGCTTGAACCTCCAGAATGTTGATTGCTTCACACGAATCATTCATTCGTAATAGACGTCACCGTTTACCTATTATATGAGTTTTTTTATCTATACGTCAGTTTGTGTTTAGTTAAATATTATAAGTTTGGAAGTTTACATCAATAAGGGTCCATAGCTCAGTGGTAGAGCATTTGACTGCAGATCAAGAGGTCACCGGTTCGAACCCGGTTGGGCCCTCTAATTTTTTATTTTTTATTTTTTATTTTGGTACTTTTTGGCGCTAAATTGTACATTCTATATACATTTTACAGTTACAAATCACTTTCTTCGTCTTTCTATTTTACCACCAATCAAAAACTTATACACAAACATTGAAATAAAATATAATAAAAAGAGAAACAAATACCCAACTCCCATTGAAATTACGTTAAAGACCAACAAGCGACACACTGCACCAGCCCATTCTCATTACACTTGGGGCACCTCTCCCTCTTATCTCCAACCACCACCTTACAACTCCCGCCACACTCCATGCACGGCACGAACCGGGCCCCACCGCACCCCTCGCACGCTCGCCACCCCACCCCTCTCTCCACGCGTGCCAACTTCACCATCCTCCCAAACACCCCGGACTCGTTCAGCTCCACCACCTCCTCCGCCCCACCCAGATACCTCCCCTTCACGAAAACCCTCGGCACACCCACGCCGCCTTCGCAGTTATTGCTCTCCTCACCCAGCAATCTCCTCAGCTCACCCAGAAACTCGCCGTGCAGCGCAACGTCACGCTCGTCGTACACCACCTGATGGCCCTCCAGCACCCCCTTCACCTTCTGGCAGTCCTCGAACGTCCGCCGCACCCCTCGCAACGACGTCGTGTAGACCACCACAGAGTCGGCGCCGCCGGGCGGGCACCTCTCCGGGTACTCGCTCAGTGGGTCCCGCCTGCTCTTCATCAGCCTGTCGTAGATCGCCAGCTTGCCTTCCTTCTCTCTCTCCAGCCTGTCCCTCATTATGAATATGTTCTCCTTCACCGGCTTGATGTAACCCGCCGCCGACTGAGTCGACTGAGTCGCCTCCGAGTCAACTCGTGACTCGGACCGGGTCGACTCGGTGTTTAGCTTCCGCAGGGACTGCATCGACTCGCTCTTTCTCAAGTCGGCCGGTTTCGGAGCGAGCTGGTTGTCGAGCTCGTCGAGCGTGTGGAAGGACTGGCTCTTACGGGGCTTCCTACTACTGGTCTGTTCGTTCTGGGCCGGGGAAGGAGTTGGGCTGGGCTCGGGTTTGGACTTCGGGTTGGTCTTGGGCTTGAGGTCCTCTAGGGCCTTGCTGACCTCGTCCCAAGTGTGAGGGGCTGCTTCCGCTTCGGTTTCTAACGATTTGAGCTTGTCGAGGATTTGGGCCGGCACGTGCGCAGGCTTTTCGTGGCTCTGCTGCTGCTCCTGCAACGTCGTATTGTCGAATACGAGCCACGGCTCTTGGATGGCGTTGATGTCGAAGACCGCATAGCTCGCCGGCGCAGGCTTGTAGTCCACGGCAGCCTCCACTCTTTTGGAGGAAGCGCAGCCCATTTTCGGAAATGAGTTTGGTTTAATCTGGACCGTAGAAAATGTGTGTGAGCTAAGCTAGAGTGTGTTTTATGAGTGTTGGTTTTTAAACTTTTTATGAGAAGAAAAGAGAGCTCAAATGTTGTTTATACGTGTGGAGGGAATTTGGGTGGATTTGATGCCAAGGCTTGAGGTGATATATGTGGTGTTCGGATAAACAAGGTGAGCCTGTGTTGGCGCCACGTGGGAATATGATTTGAAGTTTGGTTTATTGGATTTATTGGGCCATGTTATCTTACAGAAGTATTAGTGGCTGGAAATGTGTGGTTTGTGATGAAAATCTTCGGATTACACCTTCCATATACCACAAATTTAAATTCAACCCAAAACGCGGGCAATTCGTCTCTTAGCAAGGCCGTTCTTATCATTAACTAGGCAAATAGGAGTCTTAAATCTTTCAAAACCAAAATCATGTTTCGGCTTTGTTTAGAATGTGGCTAAATTCTAAGGCCTCATATTCCATGGTTCCATATCTACACAAAGATTTTCATTCATTCTTATGGGTGTGTGATGAATAATTATTGCGTGAGTGAGTGTGGCTGAAATTCTACACTAATACATCGCCGTTACATGATAGTCGATAGTATTTATGCTTACGCCGTTACATGATATTTTCCGAGATTGCCAAACAATTTTTCATTTTTCCATTCATTTGTTGTGGGGTCGCATGATTAGTTTGTCTCCATATTCGACCTAACACATGCGTGAGAGGATGCAACCCGTGATACTGATATACATTGAACATATTTGCAAAATTGAAGGGCTAAAGAGATGACTATTTTCTTAGGGTGGAATACCAAACACCTACATTACCGCCAAATACAAATCCCTTGGCACTCAAAATTTGAACTTAGTCTTCTTCTTCTAACTGTCGTTTCCTACTATTATTTTAACTCACGAATCTACCTCTTACTCTGTTCCTTTGCCTTTGGATCGGCCCAAATTTAGGCTTAAATTATTGTCCCAACGGTCCAAAGTTTCACATGCAGCCATTTACACATTTCGAACACAACTAATGTGTCTGACTAATGTGTCTGTTCTGACACAACCCCATTGTCCGTCCACCGATATTTTGACAAAAGATTCCTCAAAACCTTACATATGGCACTGAAATTATGGCCAAAGGTAGGAAATTTTCACAATGGGGAATTGCTCTTCTCTCAAAGGAACCTCTGGGGAGTGTCCTAAATCCATCAGGGTTCTTACGGATTCTGGGGTAGTCTTACAATTCAAGGGCCCTAAACTAGCTTCCGAAATCCTCACTGATTTTCCAGGGCATGGCATTTTCCAACAGGGCAAGGCCTCATTGCCGTTGCCTGAGCAAGAGCTTCTAGTGAGTGGCCAATACTTCCTTCTTCCACTGAGGGAAGAAGATCAGTTGGTTTGTGAGAATGGGGTCATCGAGAAACTGGAGGCGGCTGCTCCTGAAGCTGAGCCTGTGAAGAAGTCATTTGGTGCAGGATCAGATTTTGTTGAGAATTTGGCAAATGGGTCATCTGCTCTTGAGGTCCTGCCTTCTGGTGGCGATGGGGTTTGGAGAGTGAAGCTGGTTATTGACACTAAGCAATTGGAGGAGATTTTGTCTGAACAAGGCATCACAGAGGCTCTGATTGAGACAATGAGGATGGCTGCAACTGCAACTGCAGGCTTGCCAAGCACTCCAAGGCAGACAAAAAGAGGGGCTTGGACTTGGAAGCCTATCTTCTCCAACTTGTTTAAGTTGCCCACTGATCATGGGATATAAGCCTATCTTCTCCATCTTTGAAGGGGGTCTTTTTTTTTCTACTTTTTCTTTCTAAATTTTTAAATTAAAAAAAAAAAAAAAGGGTTACTATTTACTAGGTGGTTTGTGGTGACATGAAACATCATGTTTCTCTCTGTCCCAATGTTTGAGGTTTTAGTTAGATTATGTTGTAGTGAACTATGTTTTAGTATTTTGTACATATGATGAAGGCAAGGGATTTATGAATAATTCAATGAGTATGTGTGTTTTCTCAGTTTTTTCCTTTGTTTTTGGACCTGAAAAGGGCAAAACAAATCTCAAACAAGTTAAATTTCACTTGGAAGGTAATTTAACGGAAGAACGACATTAAAAATTAGTATGCTAATTATTTCTTCACTGGAATACTAAGATAAAATGGAGTTTGGATTGTACAATCCATAACTCGACGGTGCACTAAACACAAACAAGAATCTCTCTTCAAAGATGAAGGATTAAGGATCATCCATTTCTATTTTATTTGTTTCCTTCTAAAAACTGAATATGACAACATCTCGTATGAACGTGTTAATTTGTAACAGATAACACAACAAGTTGACTTCTAACATTAAGGGCTAATTAGAAACATCACAGCAGTTTTCAAGCTCCAAAGAAAATATTCTGCCATCAAGAGACCAATATGAAGCCCTAAAGCTGAAGCCAGTACAATCGACAAGGTAATGGAGGTTGAAAAGGATAAGACATTCCGAAATTTTCAGATCCTTGACTCCATCTTACTGATGGCGTTCTCTATAGCAGGTACATTCTTCTTGAAGACTGCCCATTGCTCCTCTGTCAAACTTATTCCTGTAGGACAAAGATTTAAGCAAATACAACCATAAATAAGCTTAAGACAGTCATCGTTACATGCATCCGAAAGATCAAGTATACAAAAGCTAGGAACAAGCAATCTCTCTGGCTCAATTTTGGTAAAATGGCCTCTTGGGATTATAAAAGGTAAGCAAGGGAGAAGAGGAAAAAGAACTACAATTCTGAGTTAGCAGCACTGAACGTAAACAACAATGCAGAAAACAAAGTTGAGCAATCGGCGTTGGTGGTTTACGATGCCAAGATGACAAGCTAACCCATAACTTAGATGTTTGGAATGAACACAATCATGATGAGGCAGTCAGATTGTGCAAACTACAGCCCAGGGAAAAGCAAGTAATGTAAAAATTGAACAAAAGCTTATGACAACCAACATGGCACTTAAAATATTATATGACAGTGATGGCATCAACCATTTCCAAATCAAGACAAATGCATAGTAAGTGAGCTCTATAATCAGAAGTTGCAGCTAAATTAGATCATTGCCTGACATACATGCATGCATGTATTTGATCACAAACTCTCACATACCAGAAAAAGCTGTTAATAATAGGTAAGCAAACTGTCACAGACAAATCTAATGTAAGTAATTGAAGCTGCAAGCTTAAATCAATGCCTCATATGCATGCATAAATTGATAAATTAACATGCCATAGGACTAGGGAGGTGTTTCAAATAGGACATAAATAGATTACCTTTGGTAGTAGGAAGCTCTTTGCCATCTTTACTATAAAACTCCCTTATAGACACCAATGATTTCCCTCTGAATTCTTGAAGTGTCACCTTCCTCTTCGATGAAAGCTGCATCACAACCAAACCCCAAATCCCAAAAAGACCCAACAAGTAAATACAAAATTAAGGTGAACACAAAACAAGAAACACACTCATTTTTCATCTCTTGGGTTTTTTTTCTTCTTTTTCTCGGGAAACAAACAGAGTGAAGAGAAAGTCTGACCCTGCAAATGACGAGATCGCCATTATCATCATACTCCTGGTCCTGGGCATCACCAATTTTCGGGTTTTCATCTTCTTCTACTTCTTGTTGTTGTTGTTCCTTTTGATTTTGCTCTTCGAGGAAGGACTGGACGACCCGTTTGACGAGCGCCTTGTAGGGGGGTTTAGAGAGGTCTAGGTCGAGCACTTCAGAGGCCCGCTTTCGAATCTTGAACTCTGTCATCTCGTCCATGTCCGATTTTTCCAGTATTCCACGCACCGTTTTTTCGATCTTTTGTTCGGTTTCGGCATCCATTTTTTTGTCTTCTGAAGTTCTTGCACGGAGAGATTCTACGAACTTTTTTCTTTGCTTAATTGGGGAAGCTCTGTGCCACTGTGCAGCTCCGTGTTTCTGTACATTTGGGGATGCTGTCAAAGAGCGGGTTTTATTCCATGCGGACTGGTACACAGTAATGGAGCCACGCTTCACTATTTGATTGGTCAAAGGTGTAAAAGCATCTTAAGGGCTTAATCCCTGACGATAATACACTCAACATATTATTATCATGGCTTGGTCATTGAGAAAAAAAATTTAGCCAAATTAATTACTATATCACTCAAAGTTTATAATTTATACATTTGTTGTTAGTTTCCGTTAAGTGAGTAGGTTAAATACATTTTTGCCAAAAGATTCCTCAAAGGAACTGCTGGGAGTGCCCTAACTCCGTCAGGGTTCTTACAGATTTTGGGGTAGTCTTACAATTCAAGGGCCCTAAACTAGCTTATAAAATCCTCACTTATTTTCCAAGGCATGGCATTTTCCAACAGGGCAAGACCTCATTGCCAATGCCTGACCAAGAGCTTCTAGTGAGTGGCCAATACTTCCATTCCACTGAGGGAAGAAGATCAACAAACATTTATTCAAAAACCAATTTTAGCATGAAATATTGTAAACCGAGTATCCCTCTCGTATAGATGACTTGGCTTAAAGCTGGGGCCTGGGCCCGTGTCTAGTCCCGTGGAAGTATAATCTCCGAAGGAAGACCTGCACACGTGGAACAATATCAGAACAAGGGCGAACTGGGGTTGATCCCAATTGAACCCTCTCCTATGACTAAGTTAGGAACTATCTTTGGTGGGAGAGAATGAATGTAGGGTTTTCACAATGAGAATATTTATTACCTTTGTCAAGAGATTGGTGAGAAGTATTTATAGGGGAGAGAGAACGACCAAGATATTTAATGAAGGAGATTTTTATTCTCTACTCCCCTATGGTGAGCTACATTTAATGTTCTGCTTCTGACCCACATACTTCCTTGATAAGAGTCAGGTGGAGAAGTGACAAGTGAACAGGGATGTGAGATGTATTAAATGATCCCTCTCCATCACCAGCTTGTCCACCCGGAGATCGATGGGTAATGCGACATCTGGTTAAGGATGGGAAGTGTGTCCACTGACCTTTCCCTCCTGCCAGGCTGTTTCATTAATGCCCTATTGGTTTGAGATATAGAGCCACAGTGGTCGGGTCGGTGACTAGAGCTCCGATCACTGGTCCAGCCCTTGCTCCGTCATATCCTGCTCAGAGGAGCCTATCTGTTGATGCCAAGGATATGACATGTGGTTGGGTCAGTACATAAGCGACCTTATCTCTCAGGGCCACGTGGTGTCCTCTGGTGGGCTCGGCTCATAGTGGTGGTAGGATCCATTAACAAATATTATACAAAAACTCATATAGAACCTATAGTCATTTTCTAATTGATTCTTAGTGTGTTAAAGTTTGATAAGAACCAATTAGAAAAAAACAAGTGTCTAGTTTTGGGGTTTTTACCCCAAATAAGCTCTATAACGGCTTTTGTATATTATATCATGCTAAAATGAGTTTATTACTAAAATCCTTGAAAATCCAATTGGGTTGTGAGAATGGGGTGATTGAGAACCTTGAAGAATCCCTAAATCCCTTGGTGCGTCTTTCTCTCCGAAGATTTCGCACAACTACATGGTGGAGTCCTACTTCCAAAGCCATATCTCTGATCTCCTCAACATTCTAATATCTATTATGAGGAATGGGGAGGGTACCATTCTGGTCCCCTCTGCTTTATGTCGACCAGGCTCTCATATGTTCCCTCATTGTAATGTAGACCTCCTCATTCTCAACATGAACAAATGTTGCAAACTTGTCTCTAGACCTAGCAGCTGTGTGGTACGTTCTGGTGAGATCACCCATAATCTCCTTGTTTCGAGATATTGAGCCATCGAAATGGTAGACATTGAGTTCTTTGATGGTTTGTTCGATTAGGGGAAAAAGAGATAAAATATTGTTTCTTGGCCGGCAAGAAATGAAACGTCTAAATCCGACCCGGAAAACAAAATGAGAGTCGAATTTGATCTAACACGTTTGCAAATGTAATTATTCTCCAACATGGGATAAAATCTACGGTTACTGATCACTCATTTATGAATTTAATCAAACCAACATACCTAGATGAGTCTTCAGAGTCGTGTCTTAGAAACGAGTTGCAACCTGTAAAAAAGGTAAAATAGAAAATTAACTACATGTTTATCTTTAAACCCTAAAGCAATTAAACCCAAAACTCACTGTTTAGTCCCAAGAACCGCGAAACCTTCACTTTCAATTGTGACTTAACTTGAGCTGATACACCTTTTGTAATTGCAATGTTTCCACCAAGTGATGGAAATCAGAGTGTCCTAAGAATCACGTGTTTTTCATCACAACAAATTCGTTAAGCCCATTCATATACGCAATCTCCACTACATACACTGTCTTCAACTGTTTGAATAGAACAGGCCTATATGGCCATGTCGGTATTAATAGTAACATTATTATTAAGACACAATTCCAATCCAAAAATAATAATAAATTTTCAGAACAATATAATATTTAGAGATTCTAAATGCCTCAAAAATCTGAACTAAAAATTCAGTTAAAATCCCAATGGGGCTTTCGGCAAACCCAGCCAGAATTTCAAATGGCAAAGCCCATAGACAAATGCATGCTGACCCTTCCAAGCTTATGAGCAACTATTTACAAGGGTAAGAACAAGTGTGTTGATGTGAGTGACTTTCTCCTTCTCTTTCTTCCTTCCCAGCCTCCTCCTCCACTTTCTCTTTCTTTCTTCCCAGACACACACCCTTAGGAAGCATTTTAGTTCTGTCTTAGATTGTAATTGTCCCTATTTAGCTTTCCGGATCTAATTGCTCATGTGTATAACCAATGTTTTTTTAGAACATAATCCAAGGGATCATCTTACAGGCCTAGATCATGCTAGGGATCGTCAGTTTTCGTCAGATTGTCGTATAAAGTTAAGAGTGTTGAACTCTTTGAACACCTTGCCTCTAGCTTGAGGTTAAGTGCTTTGTAGTGGAGGGAGTTTTGATGGTTTTCTGTATAGGAAAATATAACACACATCATCTATCTTTTAGAGTCTTTTCAATTCAATGTGGTAAATATACCAGATGGTTTCACATACAACTCTACAATTTGGGCACTGGCTCCACACTTTTCATAAAAACTACATGCCGTGCCGTCAAAGCTCCACTCTCATGCAGTTATCTCTTCAGTATCCTTGGACCTCGCTTATTCTTTGCTCCACTAACCAAGAATTTGACAGAGTCAAAAAATCTGGCACAAGAATTTAACCAAGCATAACGTCAGAGTTCATGTATGGCAGAAGAAATGTAATTTGACAAGCAATAACCATTGATTACATAAGAAATGAGTGAACTGTTTTAATCCAACTACATTCTAGAGATGCCATGATGGAAGAACCTCAGATAGCAACCTCTGGCTCTCATCTTTTCGTACCGTTTAATTTTGGTTTTTTCTTATTTAGGTTGTAGTGAGAGTTGTGAAACATTGAAGTAAACTTTTATTTGTTCTTCTCATCTTTTCTTACTGTTTTTGTTAAAGAGAAAGAAAAACAGAAAAAAGAAAAGAAAAAAGAAACAGAAGCAAATCCAAAACCTGTGTTTTACAGGGAAATCAAAGCTTGCCTTAGTGCTAGTCTCCTCTTCCTCCCCTTCCAAAGGCAACCTCATCCAAGCTTTGTCCTTGCCGCCTATACCGGCCGCCTGATGCCAAAAATCCAGGACAGGGCCTGTATGCCTTTATTGGCCACCAACCAAAGCCTGGAATAGTTGCAATTCCACCTTGAATCCTTCCCTCTCCATTGCATCCCTTCTCCACTTCCTCTCTCCCACAGGACTTGCAACCACTGCACCAAAGTTGGTTCCAAGCAAAAACCACATATCATGATTATGATTAATCATCAAAATTCACAATCATAGAGGCAAGGCCCAAAAGATTCAAAATTTGGAAAGAAAAAAAAATCCAAAAAATCCAATCTATATCTCTCACACACACCTGCACACCAAAGTCCACAACTTTGACTAGTGAATGGATTTATGTGATAATTTGCATAGAAAACCTAAATTTGACTCGGATGATATCAATTTAAAATTAAATAAAGGGCAACAAGGGAAAGAAAAAGCATTCTACAAAAGATATAATTGACAGTGAATCCAAGTTCAAGCGGGTAGGTGTATGATAAATATTTGGTGTACCGTGTACCTCAGGGGAAGCTCTTTGGTGGGTTCAGTGGCAGATTCTGATTGGGCAGCAAGTGAATCATCAGGTGGAGGAGAAGCAGGGCCTTGGCCTTCTACAACTGAAGCGGCACAGAGAAGAATGGCAGACTTAGAAGGATTTGTTTTGAGAGTTGCTGAGCCATGCAACCAAGTCTTTGGGCTGGTGGAAGGAAACTGAGAGAGAGAGATGGGATGAGGGGCTTGCACTGAGAGAAGGGCTATTCCCATTCTCTCTCTCTCTGTGTCTGCCTGTCTGTGTGTTTGTTTTGAGAATGAGGGGACTGGATAATAAGCCACCAAACTTCCCTCCTTTTGTTTTAATTTGTGAGGCTCAGGCTCATACATTAATCAAGTATGAATTGAGAAAAATATATGTTTTTGTTTCTTATGCATACTTTATTATTTCTCCATTTATGTTTTCTTTTTTCTTGTTTTTGAAAGGGTACCTTTTATAACTTTCAAGCCTGATGCAAAAATAAGGCCTGAAAATTAAAAAGGAAAGGTTCCACCGAGACTTGAACTCGGGTTACTGGATTCAGAGTCCAATGTCCTAACCGCTAGACCATGGAACCTCAGATGCTTATTCATCTCACCTCAATGCTTTTGAACCCAAAATTTTCTACACTAGCGAAAGCTGCCATGTGTACACACGTCTATGGGTTGGTTGGTTAGTTCCACGCATTCAGTCCAGGGATTAAAATTCAAAGCCCGTCGAAATTAGCAAGGGATTATAAAGGAGAAGCTTATGGCTCACACTTCATGGGAAAGAACTGCAAAACCCTAGCGTGCCCCCAAACGGGGATTGATTTTAAATTTTGACTAATAATATTACAAACTTTTTAGATGAGCAAACAGAGAGCTTCTTGTTGTGAAATCCATGGAGAACGATTAAGATCAGTTATCTGTACCAGTTTTTCTGATGCATTGAAGGCAAATAGTTCATATAGAATGACCACGCATAAAGAATTACTTTCAAATCATTTTAATTCTGTTCAAAATCCAATTTCAGCCAGTTTGTACCATTTTTTCCTGCACAAACTTTTCCCCTCAATCTTTCAGACAAATAATAAAAAATAAAAAATAAAAATAAAACCCTCAATCTTCTCTTTTCAAGAGACCATAATTGAATAACTTTCAGCAACTTGGTTCCTTCAAGTATTCTCGAAACTCATTTTTATACCCAAGTAATTAATTTCGCAAATAATTTATCAACATTTATCACAATAACAATGAGAGGATGAGAAAAGAAACGGATAAACCTCTTGAACAGAAAACAACCAAAACTGAGGTTGGAAAAATTAACAGCATCTTGCAAGGAAAAATATAGTGAAAGTTAAAGCGACTTTGCTCCTGCAAAAGATACCCACTATTCTTTTTTTTTCTTTTCTTTCTTTTTTCAAAACTAGTATCAAGTATATAATCGATATCATCATATCTTCCTTTCTTTATTGCCCCTGCACAATCGGCTGTTCTACCTCTCCATTCATATCAGAGCTGTGATGATGCACCAGGTACCATCGCCCATTATGGAACTCAAAGACGTTGGTCACAATGAATGGCTTGATATCGATTTCAAAATAAGTTTTCATGGTAACCCAAGCCATGTCTGTCAGAACCCGAGCACGCACATCCCGAATCTGAAAGTTGGCCCCTTGCTCCCAATCAAACGCAAGTCGCCAACCCTGTATTACTGCATTATACCTGAAGAGGAAGCAAAAATGACTTAGAACAAAATGCACAGAACAACTGCCAAAGCTTTTTAGAACAACATGCACAGCCTCATTCTTTCAATTCCCCCCAAATCCCAACTGAAAGGCATCTCATGAGCTGCGAGTGGCCATTTCATTGACCTTTTTCTCTAAATCCGAGTTTGAAAAACAGAAATTCACTCCCATTGAAAAAAGAAAAAACCCTAAAGTCATGCATAGCTTTATTTTTCACAATGGATACAAAAAGCATAATCAAAGGACTAGCAGTGATTTAAAGAAAAAACAAAAAACAACATTTTCACATCGCGTGGATGAGGTTAACAGAAGAAAGCACTCGTGACAGAAGTGCAGTTACCATACAGTGTACACAAATAGGAGGCATCTTACCCTGAAAAGAGTTCTCCTGAGGCATGAACACACTTCACATAGTCTGCATTCAGCCATAAACGACTCATTTCTGCAAGTGACCTTTCTCTGATGAAGTTAAAGAATTCAGTATTGACATTCACAATCGCTCTTGTAGCAGCATAGTAAGCCTTCCACCCATTAACTGGTGTTATACCATCCTGTTCCAATGTGAAGTCCTAGAAGAGAATTTGAAAAACCCAAAACAAAATATTCTTAGGACCCGTTTGATGTGTGAAAATAAAGAACTGACATGCATTAGCATTTCAAAGATGGATAAATTTCTGTTTTCAAAATTAAATTAAACATCCATCCCAACAAGCAATCACACAATAACTTTCAAATAATTAAATCTTGCTTATCGTTTCAGGCGGAAAAATACAGAGACGCTCAGTCGAGTACTTCTCTAATTAAAGAGACATAAAAAAAGTAATATTTGTAACAATATTGCAATTCAGATCATACAGAATTTTTTGGTTCTAAGATCAGATACAAATTGGCTGCACATTAAACCAAGATAAAAGAAACGAAGATTAAATTTTTTGATATATATTTCATCATTTAATTGAAGGAAAACTTCATGCAGCTAAAATATGAGAATAAATCCAATGCAGTTAAAACAAGGTTCTTCTCAGGTACCCAAAATGTGCCATAAGTAAACACACAATAGCCTAATCTCATCCCACATGTTTCACATCCCAACTTACAAATGTAGCAAAGTAAAATGCAATATCCTAATCTCGCCCCACACGTCAAGCCACACCCAAAGTTCCAATACTATAAACAACAACAACAAAGCAAACAATCCCAACCAATTTCCGATTAACTTACATGCACAAAGGGTCCAAATTTTCCCACATTTTCTCTACAACCAAACACACCATCCCTTCAATTGGAAACCACCTCGCCTTCAAATCAAAATTCAACAAAGACCAACATACAAATACTTCAAATACAAGAAGTTCGATAAATTCACCAATAGCATACCTTATGATAAAGCGCTTTCCACGCATTATCATCATTCGCGGCCTTTCGCATGAGCGAATTGGTCATCGAAAGCCTACAGAGGCTCGGATAGTCCAAGTAGCTAAGCGCGTGCGTCGTAATCTCCGGAACAAGCTGCTCCATCATCGACGCGCCCGTCTGCCGCTCCGTAATCGCCTTCGCCGTCTTTTCCGTCACGTCTGGACCGGTCCCGCCGTTCAAGTGCGGCGTCCTCAGCGGCTCCGAATCGGAGCCGGAGACGACGTCGTTACAGTTGCAAGCACAGCAAGCTCGCAGCTTTTCGTTTTTATTCGACGTCGACAGGTCGGTAGCCGAGCCACCTGATTTGGGTTTGAAAGGGAGTGATCGGACGGCGAGGAGAGCGAGGAAGAAGGAGAGAAAAGTGATTACGAGCGCTACGAAGAAGTTTTGGGGAGATGAGAGACTGAAGGCAATGCTCTCCATTCATAAGACATGAAAGCTTTGCAGAACATGAAAACCCTAAATATCTGGTGCGGCAGGGTCCACGATAAGGGTGTATTGTGTGTGTGGCGGAGAGCGAAATTGCGCCGTTTCGTCTCGGCGTGGTTTGCTGTGGTGGGGTTGTTTGGAAAACCCTAATGCGGAGATTGAATTTTACAGAAGTTTCAGGCTTTCTCAGGAGATAAGTGGAGAGAGAGAGAGAGAGGGTGGTTGTGAGCTGTGACTCGTGAGTCGTAACGGACTGAGGTCCGAGAATCAACTCGAACCGTGTGTGCCGGGTCAATATTAAATAATAATATTAATTAATTAATGACCGATTATTCTTTACATAAATTTCTTGGGGGATGTTTTCGTAATTTAACTTCCTTATTTTTACTATTAAATCAATTTTTGTCAGTCAAATTTTAATTAATGTATTTTTAAAAAATTATCATTCGTTTCCATATAAAATGTTGTCATTAGAGTGAATAGTCTTGAATGGAAATTGGGTACTCAATTTTGCCAAGTCAATGGAGTGAATTGGAGGGTGCTTTGCCTTCATAGAGTATGGTTTAATAAATGGTTAATTATTTACAAATTAAAATTACAAATTAAATGGATTCTTTTATATATGTATAAGCGATAGTCTAACTTACTCTTTGTCAAAGTTAGAAAAGGGGAGTGAGGTTTTCTCACTCGGAGTGCTATGACAATACTTAAGACTACTGATCCATAAATCAAAGCTCTTTTTCAAATGAATTAGGCCCCATTACCCTAACTTACGATGAGGAGGATCGACTCGAGTGTAAGAGGAATGACACACTGCCCTAGCTCCCATCTGCCAAATAAAACGGAGTTAAGTGAAGGAAATGGCTCATTATACAAGTTTAATATCATTTCAGTGCAGACTGTGCAGTGCATTTTAGACTTTTTGTCATTTTGGTCGAGTTAAGAAGTTTCATCGTACAGAACAGAATAAAAGAATAATAGAAAAAGATTCGATTACAACGACACCAGATCATGGGTTGGACCAATGGGCTGCTGGCCAGCGAAGACAAGTTGGGCCTTGAGGCATCAAATTTTGCAAATTTGGCTGCAAAGAGCCCAGGATTGCCGATTATTTTCTTATTGTTTGTAATGATGTAGCTCAGAAAAAAGGAAAATGGAAATAAAAAGACAACCAACCTTTTTTTTTTCTTTCTCTACAACACCATTCTCTTCTTTTTATACAAAAGATCTAATGAGCAAGGAGCCAAAAACCTATGGCACTACAAGAGGGGAAAGACTAACTATAGATCAAAGTAATGAATATTGTCATGCTGCTGCTAACAATCATCAAAACCCAACCTCTACTTTTCCTGCATGCATTCTCAGGCTGAGAGGAGGTTCTGAAAAATGTCAAAACTTGCAATGAAACTAGTTTGAGAATGGCAAAGCACAAAAAGAAAAGACTAACGGCTAGAACAGCAAGCTCTTTACTTTCCAGGCTCGCTTGATCTTTCCTGACATTTTCAAAATCCAATCTGCAGTAACAAAGATTCATGTCAGTGAGTCAAAGAGACTGATATGAAGCAAAATTTAGTGCATAAAAAAAATTGTGCAGAACTGTAATAATATGTTGAGACATATTTCTAACCTTAACATGTTGTTTTCCCTGGCCAATGCATTCACTTGAGATGAGACAACAGCTTTCCATGATTTGAGGTCAGTAAATTCTTTTTCCTGGAGAATTGAAGGATGCCAAACGATTAGGCGAATAAAGTTTCCTTTCCCAAAAACTATATGCATAAACATTACAAATTGAAAAGACATTCAAGAAGAAAAAACCATGCAGTACCATATTTTCCTTCCATTGCATGAGATCTTTAATCTCCGTTTTGGTTTTGTCCAAAAGCAATGATAATCTTAATAGCTCTTTACCAACCTCCGGCAAGATATCCCCTTGTCTTCGATTTAATTCTTTGATATATTCCTCCAGCACAGATAAGTTCAGCTCAAGTGACCTCACCTTTTGCATCAAAATCTTCAGAACAGAATCACCAGGAATTCTTCCATTTGGCTGCTGTCTTACCTTCATAACAGGTTCTGGAATTTTGTTCGTAGTTACTGGATTTTTGGTAACGTCTAAATTGACTTTTTGTGTATCTTCAATGTTTTCCATCCCTACACCAGCCGTTTGTACCCCATTTTGACCTTCACCACTTGTCCTCCGGTCAGTTGAACCAACCTCTTCTTTTGGAGAAGATATTACAGTTGCATTAGGCTCTGCCAATTTATTGGCCACAGATTCTGCAGACGCCACAATCAGATCTTCAAGCATTCGCTCAATTGCATTAATACCATACACCTCTAGAACACTCAGTGTGCAGTAAAACTCTGATCCATAGTGACTTAGCAAATCTAACTTCAAGTATCTTACCCATTTGGGTTCTGGCAGCTTAAAGGTTTGAGCATGCTTGACATTAGCAGCAACAAAGCTTCCCAACGGGGACCATGCGTCTGCTGGATAGCTTAAACTACCTGACAATTCAAATTCCTTGAAATTAGAAGAGTAATGCTCAAAGTTTGCTATTTTGACAGCATCTACCAGAGTCTCTTCTGCAAGTTCAACGATAACAAACTTCCTCCCTACGGAACAAGGGTTTCTCAGGTACTTATCGTGATCCTTGCCCAATATGTTGCTTGCTCCTTTTGCTTCCTTATTGTGAGCCACCACTTTTGCACCCTTGGATGCAGAGGCATAGTTGTACTCCGTTCCATCAGGTTCAAGCCCATGGGTAATGTTAACGAGCTGACTAGGCACATCCTGACCTTTTTCTTGCTTTGTTATGTTTCGAAATTCATCAAAATTGAGATAGGTGGAATGAGAAGTTCTTCCATTCAGATATTGCCCTGAATGATTTGTGTTCTGCTCTTCTTGTGCTTGATGTACTTCACAAACCAAATCACCATAACCTAAAACACTCCAAACTAATTTTTCTAACCTCTTTGTCTCTGGAAGTGAGTACTTGGAAATTGCATAGTTGTGAGATACATCAGAATCATTACAGCTTTTAGACGAACCAAAATCTAATAGCATTCCATTAGTCTGCCTTCCGTTTCCGTTTTCTACAAATGAGCATGCATGATCACCGTGCTTACCATTGCGAACACTAGGACAATGTGTAGTTCTGTTATCAGGAGCTGAATTCCCTGAAGATGATATAGGCTCAAGTTAAACAAATTATGCATCAAATAAATAGACAAGGATAAAAGTTAAAATGCCACCTAAGTAGCTTATCCTAAAATCATGAATCTGAAAATAGAAGAATGGTGATTCCATAAGAAAGCTCTCTTAATTCCAGCTAGAAGATAAGATTTGGTAAATCACAGACACAATTTCATTCATGACCAAGAACGTAAGGGGACCAGTAGAAGAGATTTTCCCAACAGTACACATCAACTAAGGAAGCAATTGACAAACCATGGCAGAGATGTCGCATACGAAAAAATCAATATATCTAAAAGAAAAAGTCAGAAAACCCTACTTGGGAATTTCAGAGTCTAGTTTCTAAAGATTAACATTTTTAAGAAAAAACCAAAACCACTAAAAAATGAAATAGTGAATAAGAAACGAAGGCCTCTTCATGCTACAGAAAATTGTTGAAACCAAAAAGAAATTAGAATCTTCTAACACTATCATACCCAAAGAGAAAATTCACCTCTTCAATTCATTCACATGTAACTTGACTATGCTATGACAGAAAAGTCTAAAGCCACTAATTGGATAGTTATTCTCTAAGAAACTTATTAGGGGAACATTAAAGGCTTCAGCTTTCTTTCTGCGCTTCAACTTATTAGTGAAATATTGATACAAAATGCAGATTCAGGAAATGGGTTTGCTAGAAATACAAAAATGAAAATTGGGTATTAAGGAATTAGATGAAAGTGGGAGAAAGTAGAGCCAAAACCACCAAAAATATATATATACAAAATTTACTAAGAATCCAAATCCAAAAACCAAATAAATAAAAGTTCTGAATCAGAATAAGAAATAGAGAAAAGCCAAAGCAAAGAAAAATGGAACATAAATCATAAATGGAAAAGATAATACCTCCATTCCCATGGCCAAGACCAAGTTTAGAGTAGAACAGGAAGACAAGGCACCAAAGTGAGAAGATCAAAGACACAGATAGTTCATAGAAGCTCTTGCTCTTATTGGTGCTGTAGTTGTTCTTCTTGTTTTTGTTCTTGCAGCTGTGATTGTTTTTCTGAAAATTGCAGCTTTCATTGTGTTTCTGAAAATTGAAGGTCTCATTGGTGTCTTTGCTTTGGCTTTTGATATATAAGGAGCCATTCCGAGGCTTCTTCATCTCTCATCTGTGCAGGAAGGGCCGTTGAGTTGAAGGGTTTTGCTGGGCCCTTCTGTTGCATCAAAAAGCATAGCGACAGAGGGAAGAGGGGGAGAGAAAATGTGGTCTTTCCTCAGAAGTTGGAATCACGAAAAGTCCTTGTCTGTTTTTTGTGGCTAAATTATTCCCATTCGTGCGGGAACTGCTCTTTGCCGTTGAATGGCGCATAAGTCGGTTTTAGAGCAAGTTTAAGTTGAACTTTAAGTTTAACCCATATCTTACCAACGGCTTAATTTGGTGTGTCCAGTTTCAACGGCCACTTCCACTGCCACTAAGGGCTTGAAAACTAAAATGTTCAAAGACACCAATGTTGGAAGAGAACTCAAGTTCGAATCTTCTAGTCTCCGATTGATTAATAAAAAAACTGCCAAGTTTGTTCTAGTAAATTAAAAATTGAATAAATGAGTCATTGCCACATCATAATAAGCAAAGTTGATAAACAAATTTAGTGAGCGAAACAGTACTCCATATTTTAGACACCGTGCCTAACTTGAATGTAGTTTTGGAAATTTTGTGACACAAGATTTCACTTATAATGTTCATTAGGTTTAAAATTTGATGATTGTATCCAACTATCGGAGTTCTGATCTCATTGATGTTTAAATGAAAAAAGTACAGATGAATTTGGAATTCTTAATCCTTTACATTCCGGCTTTTTCTAATAACTACAGCTGAGCTACATCTATCAAACACAAGAACAAAACAAATTAACAAAAATAAAAAGCCCAATAAAAAGGAAAAATGGGCTTGCTTTGAATTACAAAAGATAGATTACACCTTCTGGGTAGCACACAACAAAACTACACGACACAATCTCATTCATGCTCTTCACGCTCTTGATGGCAATGAAGCTGCCAATGCAGTCCTCATGCATGCACGGTACACAAAGAACACGGAGAGCCCCCATGTATGGGATCTTTCATTTAATCATAGGGTTTCTCCTTTGGATTGAGTTAGAAGGGCATACTCTAACTCACGTTCCTGTTCCTGTTTGAGGAACTTAAGGCTGCCAGGATTTTCTTCCTCAAAAAGAAGCTTTAAGGGTGTCTGTGGAGGGTACTTGTTCAAGATAAAATCGATTTCTTCGCCGCTAATTTCCTTGCGTTCAAGAAGAACCTGAAATGAAAGTCAAAGAAGCCCGCAAGTCATTACACCGCTTAAAACCTCATCAGATATTCAAGAAATTCAATCATATGCACTTGAAGGATAAATATCGGTAACACTTCCAAGATGCAAATTTACATGCAGACCAATTACCTTCACAGTTTTAAGCAAGGCTGCATGGTGCCTTTTAAGCAAAGAAAGTGTTTTGTCATACATATTATGTATCAGCTCTTCAGTCCTTTTCGCAACCTCATCGTCTAAATTGAAGTTCACCGGTGGTTCAATTAGGTCATAGTCGTGGTACAGTGATCCCTCAAAGTCCAGCCGAGGGCCTACAAATTGAACTTTCTTCCTCCAAGGTGGTGGCTCTCCGTGTATGACCATTGGATTCTCCAAATTCCAACTGTAAGGAGTGAACAATCAGTTCATTACAACATCACATAAAGCAGGGAGTTAGAAAAACAGTAGTGAATAAGGGCCTAACATGGTTAAAATTTTACGAGCAAGCCAAGATGCATCAGCAAGGTAGTCAACTGAAGCCCTTGATGTGTCCCGTCCATATATGACCTCTTCAGCGGCCCTCCCTCCAAGTAAAACCTGCATGGGGAAAGAAAAAAAAAATCAAAATTAATGAATAGGATACAGTTAAAAGGAAACCATAAACAATAAAAAAGCTAACCTGAAGGCGATGCAGCAATTGTGGCCGGCGCTCAAACATGTATGATTCATCATCAAGTCGATGAAATACAACTTGCGATAATGTCTGAACAAATCACTCCATAAGTAACAAGTGATAGGAAAGATGACTCCAGAGTCAAATACTACTATTATAGTTATATCTTTTTTGGTCATAATACTATTATAGTTATATCAAATTAGTCATTACGTGCAAATGAACAGTGAAATTAATTTAAAAAGACAAGTTTTAAGTAAAATTAATTTTTCATCTTTTAAGTATGTAATGAACCACACAACTGTTAATCCATCAGAAAGTGTTGAAAACATATAAGAGCAACAACTTACAAATCAGCCTATGGGCAAAAAAGAAGATAAAGAAGCAGAAAGAGCACCTGACCACGAGGGATGATTGAGATACGATCACAGCATTCAACTTCTGCATTCTCATATTGCCTAAGCAGATGAGAAGTTATTGCAACTCCAACTTCAGTAGTGGCTCGACGACATTGTCCCTGATGACCTAACTCTATTCCAACCCGTTTTGGTCCTACAGTAAGTCTATCAACTGCATCATCCAAGTCCGACTGACGAATTGACTCATGCCCCTTCCTCACCGCTACAAGTGCAGCCTCTTGGACCAGCTGAGCCAACTTTGCTCCCGTCCATCCTAATAATTATCAAATGTTTAGTCATCCAAATACCAAATTATATGGAACAGCAAAGACGGATGCATACCAGGTAAGTTCTGTGCATAGCTGGACAAATCAACAGACTCTGACATTTTCACTTTGCTTGCGTGGATTTTCAAAATATCCAATCTCCCCTTTGCAGCAGGAGGACGAATTTTTATCTACATGATAAAACCCAAATAACAATAAACCAGTAAATTTCATTGATTCATTCAACAGAGCTAACATATACAATTTATGGATAAAGCAGAAAACAGATACATTTGGACCTGCAATTAATTTATATCCACTAGTTCTTAAAAAGTCGCTAAATTATCCAATAGAGAATCATCCAGCAGGACAATTCCAACCAACAATTAGAAAATAGTTCAATGGCTCATTTAGGATCACATAAAGATGTATGATGTCTGATTAAAAAAAAAAGGTATGATGTGACTGATAATGTGTCAAGCTTAAACCAAAGAGTTAAAAGTCCCTGAACTAACAGAGTGGACTAATTCTAACTTCTAACAGTCTTTTACTCAGAACGAAACAAACCTTGCGATCAAAACGACCTGGTCGGAGAAGTGCAGGGTCTAACAAATCCCTGCGATTTGTAGCAGCTAAAAATATAACACCTTTACCAGTATCAAACCCATCAAGCTCTATTAAGAGCTGGTTCAGTGTAGTTTCCCTCTCTTGAGTGGCTGCATTATACAGGTGGTCGGAAGATTCCTTAAAAATCCCTTGACGCCTGATCATACGATAACAAACATGTAGTACTAGTATTAGCATCCAACTAAAAATTATGGACTAGACACTTTTCAGCCAGCAGCTTGCACAATGGTGATATGTCATGAAGCCATGTTCCTCACAAAATTTTAAAATCCACACAATTCATTAAAATCCACCAAGAGAAATATGCATACCTCGTAGCCAATGCATCAATTTCATCAATGAAAATAACTGATGGTTTGTTTACCTGCACCGAAAAATAAGATCATTATGTAGCAATCTCAACAGGACTTCAAGAAAGCAAATATTCCATGCATTAATTGATGAAGAAACTCTACACTAAGAACCACTTATTAAAAGGGAAGTATACTTTCTGTAAAATTACTGATAAAGGAGAATGACTTGCTTGTTGTTCCCGGTTCTCACTTCTGGGTGACAAAGTGGGATAATATCGGGAGAACCAATGTTGTTAGCCACACAGTTCTATGCATTAAATATGGACGAGCACAATCACAATTTACAGAATTCAACTACAAATGGGAAGTATAATCACCTTGGCTCTTTTGAATAGATCCCTAATACGAGCAGAACCAACACCAACTAAAACTTCAACAAATTCAGATCCAGCCATTTGGTAAAATGGAACACCAGCCTCACCCGCTATGGCCTTAGCAACCAGGGTCTGGAAACAGGCAAGTAAACTGAAAAATTACTACGGGCTAATTTCATGTGCACATATTGAAGATTAGGACAAATAACAAACCTTGCCGCATCCAGGTGGGCCCTCTAAAAGAACCCCATGCGGAGGCTTTATTCCCATTTTATCAAACAGTTCTGGGTTCTTCAAGTACCTCACCAACTAATCAGCAGAATATCAAAGATATCAATAAGTTATCATTAATTTCAAATTTACAAACAAGAATTATAGTTAAGTTAAGACTGGGGGACAAATTGCAATACACAAGCAATTGATTCTTAACAATTAGTGAAAACGAATACCTCCTGGAGTTCCTCTACTGCTTCATCAATCCCTGCCACGTCACTAAACTTAACTCCAGTTGACCCCTGAACACATACATGTCAATACAATATTGAATTCTAAGAACCTCAGGAAGAACTTCAGCATGCTAAGAAAGTTACACAAATGAATAACTCTTAGAAACTAACATCAACACGAGCTTCTGCTTTAGACCGTGAAAAATCAATCCCTTGCCACAGATCCTGCAAATATTAAGTGCAACTCATGGCGATCAGATCCATGGCATAAATAAGGCAAGGCATGAATGCGCGAAGAATAAGGAAAGAAACTGTAGAAATGACGCAGCATTACCCACTTCCTGAAGTTCTTAGGTCTTCTAGAGAGTGTGAAACGGACAAGAAGGACCATGGTCAAAAGGACAATTGTAATTGGTTTTAACATCTCAATGCTGGAAGATACACCACCAAAAGTGTAAAAATCAGAAAATTTAGAGAAAATGCCTCCGTCACTGAAGAAGTCAACAAGATTATCCCATACTCTCTCTAAAATTCCAAAGATGAGACCAAGAAAAAGTCTAATAAATGGTTTGACTATAGGCCATATGACATATACAGTCGACACAAAAACGAAACTGGTAACAGCAAATACTGCAGAAGCCAGGAACCCTCCAACAACAACTGCAGCAGCAGCCATTACAGCTGTTACCATTCCAAGCTCTACCATCATTCTGCTAGATATGGAAGATGCCACTGGATGAGGGTACTGTGGTAATTTTCCAACCCAAGACTGCAACAGAGGAATCAAACAGTAAGGAAAATATCAATTTTCTGTCGGAATAAAAGGAAAATTTTGACTCTTTAAACATTTGGTTCCAATTATATGCATCAATACAATACATTGTTTTCTATAATCCAAACCTCATGTCTGGAACATATACAAGAAGAGATAGCTGCAAAAATTTAAGTTTGAGAAAATAGAAGCTAATTCTTGAACCAGAGTATGTCCATACAGCTAAAGGTTTTCTATCATTGATAATAGAATTTAAAAAGGAAGGTCAATACAGCCATGCTCACTTTCTAAGCACTCAAACCAGAACCTCCAACTGAATGGGAGTACAATAGAAACACTCTAATTTCACACCATGAAAACTAGTGCTACAAGATAATTCACAATAACTTTTGCCTTTCTTAAAACCAATTTCAATTGATTCACAAGTTATAATTAACTAAGCTCAAAAGAGTTCAAAGATTGATCACCGTAGTATGCCCCTCTATTACATATCTCGGGCCCGTATACTCCTCCAGAAGAGCCTGAGCTTCACCCTCATCCAGCCTCATTGCCCTAAAAAATTGCAAACAATATCACTGAACTGTCAAAACATCCACAAAAGCAGAACTCCTTAAGTAATTAAATGTTTTTTCATTTTTACCATTTGGTTCTATGCAAGCTCTTCTGGCCTGGGATCTCCTTCAAATCGACAATGAAATCAGTGAACCCATAAGAAGTCCCTGTAACTTCCTTAGAAGTCAACAACTTAACCTTATCACTCTTCAAAGCTTTCTGAAAATCCTCAAAGCTCATTGTGGGCAATTCCTCCAAACTCCTTTCAAATTCCTCTTCCTCCGGCAACTCAGTCCCAAAAATCTGCTCTGGCACATAGAGCTTTCCTTTATACTCCCTCAAAATGTCCTTCAAATAAACAGATTCATCCCTCACTTGACTATCATTTTGACCCTCAGTCCTCTCTTTCTTCGGTTCTGCCTTCGAAAATTTCAATCTCTTCGCCCAGAGTTCAATAAAACCCACATTGGAATTCTTGACCAAACTCTCTTTTTCTTTCGAAGTGTAAAACTTGTCACCAACTAAGTACCTGGGTTCAATCTGGCTTGGGTTCTCCTTCAAGACCCTGGTCACAAAATCGTCCTGGGGGGCTTTGCTAGTGTCACCCGACCGTGACGAGGGCCCCGAATACGACTGGCAAAGGAGGGTGAGTGTCCGGTGAGGGAAAGGTGGCTGTGGTTGAATTTTTCGAATCAAATTGAAACGCTTTGAGTGATTTGGGGATTTGAAGTGGGTGTGGGTTTTGGGAATGTAAAGCCTGGGTGAGTTGAGAATGTCCATTGAAGTCATTGCTGGGACGATAAAGAAGGTTGAACAATTGGTGGGATTAGAAGGGAATGTGAATATTTGTGCTCATTTTTTGGGGGTTTATCTCTTTTAGGGTTTATGATTTTTCATTTTGCCTCTGCAATTGTATTGCATGAATTTGAGTTGGAAGTTTGAGTTCTGTTCCAGTCTTTATCCGAGACCCAGGTTTATTTTTTTGGGAGTTTTAGTAGTAGGGACTTTCTCTATTGCGAAGTGCAAGTGTGCGGAGTGAATGCGGACTTCTATTGTCACCGTTAGATTCCTTGTACGCTGTAGATTTAAAACATCATTGAGAACTTCTATTTCTATCAAAGCTTTTCAGGGCTGGTTTGGGGTTGCTTAACTTAAAAAATAAGCAGCTTTAAAAAAAAGTTTTGAAGATTTGGGTGTTTGGTAAAACAAAAATAAGCTGCTTATTTAATAAGTTGCTGTCATTCAAAGCTGAAAAACAGAAGCAGGTGGGGAGCTGCTTCTGAAAACTGCTGCGAGGAGAAGCATGCGGAAGGTTTAATGAAATTTTCATATTACCCATATTGCCCTTATTTGTTTCAAACAATTACAGACTTTTATCCTCGTTATCCCGGTTCGAGCCTCCCAGTAGTTGTTCCTCTTGGATTTTTTGTAGTTGTTTTGTTTTCTCTCTGCAACTTGCTCACCTCATCCTCTCTCTGCAACTTTTTCCCTTCCTCAATCCCTCAAAGCTACAAACTCAACCCAAAACCCCACCAACCCAGCTTCCTATTTTACAAACCTAGAAGATCTGCGACTTGGAAGGGAATGAAGATATGCAACTTTGATGGGGAAAATAAAGAGAGATCGGAAGGGAGAGAGAGACAAGGATAGAGAACTAGGGAGAGAAAGCAACTGTGTGAAATCACAGCAAAAACAAGTTTTGTCTTGAATATTTTGGATGAGGAAGATGACGAAAGAAAAAAAAAGGGGGGGGGGGTGGGAAGGAAGAAGAAAGGAGAGAAGAGGGAGAGGGAAAAAAAAAATTGGGGCCCGTGAAGGAAGAAGAAAAGAGAAAGCAGAGGAGGGAGAAAGAAGAAAAAAAGGGGAATGGAGCCTGGAAAGGAAGAAGAAAGGAAGAAACAGAGGAAAAAAAAATTGGGGCCCGTGAAGGAAGAAGAAAAGAGAAAGCAGAGGAGGGAGAAAGAAGAAAAAAAGGGGAATGGAGCCTGGAAAGGAAGAAGAAGAAAGGAAGAAACAGAGGAAAAAAAAATTGGGGCCCTGGAAATAAATAACACTTTTGTATTATGCCCTTTTTGGTCATTATACACTCTCACAGCACTTCTAAAAAAAAGTTTACCAAACGCTATGACACTGCTTTTTTTACTCACAGCACTTTTACAAATACGAATTACCAAACACCTAGCTGCTTCACTTCACAGCTGTTTATTCTCGCAGCACAGCAGAAGCAGTTTTTTTAAAAAGCACAGCAATACCAAACTAAGCCTCAGTCTTTTGATAAGAGCCAAAATTTCCCGCACTTACACCTCCAATCTACTAACCTCTGTTTCTTTCTTCCACCACAACACCTTCTCTTCCCTGTGCTTTCATCCCTGTCAATATCACAGCTGCTCCTCCGGGTTATAATATTTTTATTTCTTCTTTTCAACACCTTCTCTTCCGTGTGTTCTCATCCCTGGCAATATCACAGCTGCTCCTCCAGGTTAGAATATTTTTATTTCTTCGTGTTTTTTTTGCTTTATGATATATGGGTATTTTCCATTTTGCTTATACAAAATTTTCTGATTTTCTTGTGGTATGGGATTGTTTACTAAAAAGATTTGGGTTTCTTCGGAAATCACGAAGGTTGGAATCGGAAAAATAGAAAGCACTGATGTATGGGTTATATGAATTTGGCTACTAATTGGTCTTTGTTTTTGTATGGTTTTGGCTAAGTTATTCTATTTCATTTTCTGGTTGAAAGTTCATCTAATTCAGGTTTGATGTGCACTTACGAGTTTGGCTTTTGGTTCAAGCATTGCTACAGTATTCTTTGCTATTGTTTACCAATGTTCCATTGACTAATATTTTTGTTATTTTTTGCTTTAATAGATGAAACTTTAGAGATGGGAAGCCCACAAGAAGGACTCGGGACATATGAATTTATGGAAGATACTAATGAAAATAATTCAGATTTAGTTTCCAATCCTCAAGTAGAAGATCAGCATGTACCAAAAATTGGTCAAGAGTTTGAATCACTTGAGGATGCCTATAACTTCTATAACAACTATGCAAAACAAGCGGGATTTAGTGTTCGAAGTTATTGCCAGCAAAGGAGTAAAACTTCTAATGAGATCTTGAGAAAAGAATATGTGCGCTACAAAGAGGGAGTATATTCCAAAGAAGTTTCTAATGGAAGTGAAAGGCGGCGAGGTGTAGTACAAAGTGGGTGTAACGCTAAGATTGCGTTTCTGAAGACAAGAGAAGGAACAAAATACATAATTTCTAACTTTGTGGAGGGCCACAATCATGCTTTGACAGCCCCTTAAATGGTACATTTGTTGAGATCGCATCGCAAAATTTCTGAAGTTAATAAAGCATTGGCACAACGATTTGGTGATGTTAATATCCCAACACATCAACAATTTAGTCTTCTTGAAGTGCAAGCAGGAGGGATGCAAAACATTGGATATACAAAGAAAGATTTATATAACTACAAAAGACAATTGCAGAGAAAGATGAAGGGGCATGATGCATAGATGTTGAGTGAGCATTTTATTGGTGAGCAAACAAAAAATGAATCTTTCTTTTTTATGATAGAGGCTGATGATGATGATAGGCTTAAACATTGTTTTTGGGCTGATCCAACATCTAGAAGAGCTTGTAAGTTTTATGGTGATGTGGTTGTATTTGATACCACTTACAATACTAATCGGTATGGTATGGTATTTGCCCCATTGGTAGGGGTTAATAACCATGGTCAAACTATTCTTTTTGGTTGTGGGTTCTTGAGCAATGAGACCACTGAGTCTTTTCTTTGGTTGTTTGAGCAGTTTAAGAAAGCTATGCCTGCTGGTCCACCCAAAATGTCAGATTCCGATAGGTTATGTGACGCACATATCCGCCTCTTCCAAGGGCGGTCTTGATCCGAACAGCACGCCTTGAGCTCCACACAAGCAGGTTCTCTACAGTCACATTTGAAACCCCACCAGACATCTCACTGCCTATTGATACGCCAGCACTGTTGCATTTCAGCCAAGGGTAACTTTGAGTTACTACCAGATAGACACAACAAAGACATATACAGACAAGGGAGTAAAGGAATAGTAACACTATTCTCTGATAGTATTAGGACATTAGTGAACTAATGGATGTCCGAAATATCTGACTACATGTTGACAATCAACTAAAGATGAAGTTTCTCCTTACTAGTGCAGTTGCTGCTATATGGCACCCAGCACTGGGCCGAGAGCCGTACAGGTAGAATGCCTAACAGTGTTCTATTCAAGACTGATGAACTGACCATTCCTCGCTTCCCACTCAGAAGCTTTGAAAGACCAGCAATTCTCCTCACCCTCTTCATCTCTTCTTTTTTGTTGTTTCTTTTATTATTCGTTATTATTCAGTATTTTTTGGGTTAGCATTTCAGTCCAAATTGAAGACCATATTCATAAATGCTAAAACCAATTGGAGCTAGAGGGCTTAGAATGCCTGGACAGAGGTATCAAGGAATTTTACAGGGAGTGCTATCTGCATTACCTGTTGCCTTCCGCACTCCAGTGTGTGAGGGTAAATACATACCCTGCACTGGAGCTGAATGGCTCCCCTCTATTTTAATGATTAAAGATACATAACATGATGCCAGGACCAGGATACAATGACAAAGTAGTATTTTTTACTCACAAGATGGCAATATACATGCAATTAAAGCCTGCTAGAAGCATAATATTCACCTGACCGTAGAGCGGACAACAAGATTTCTAATGAGTATATTCTTCGATGACCGTCCGTAAGAAATTCCATACTGATCCCAGCCACTTTTTATTGCAACCCCATCATCCCCCACGCTGATGTAACAGTCCTCAGTCACCATATCCTCACATGAATCTGTTTATACCAAAAAATCAAAGTTATTCAGTATTGATTAGATGATAAACCAATCGCTAAAATCACAAGAGCAAACCAACAAAATGTAGCTCAAATTATACATGAAGAGTGCCCAGACAATTTCATCACATGAGACTTTAAGCCAGATGTGGTCAGTTTTTTTTTTTTGGGGGGGGGGGGGGGGGGGGCGGGGCATACAAGAAAATTCTTCTCTCTCTCTCTCTAATACACACAGACATGAAAAAAGGATTAACAATTAACAAGTTGGTAGGATGTCGATGAAATAATATTATATATGTTAAGTTTAATTCTTTCTGCTCCAAGTGGCCTGGTTTCCATACTCAAGCAACCCATGCAACATCTAGGCAAAGAAAACCAAATAGCATGGCAAGCCTTTATAATCATCATCTCTCAAAAACACAATTGACTTCTCCCTGTTCATCGATCAAACCTGTTTAGTTGGTTAACAAAACTATGAAACCTAAGAATTGGAGCATTTCTGAACGTTTAGTGTAAACTGCACAGTTCACTTTTCACTTTATGTCTTTTGTGTCACGCAATATCTTTTTTTAGTGTCAAATGGTGCATTTAAATATTTATAAGCTCATCTGCAACGGATAAATAAAGAGAATGGCAACCCATACAAAATACACCAGTGCCAGAATAGCATTATTCAGCACATCAAACATAAAGTCGGGCGAAAAAACCCCCCCGAGTAGGATACGCTTACCAGATCTATTCCATCAGTATTTGGAGCTTCAACTACAGGAGCCAAAATCGTAACATTCCTAATAGTAACATTTTTGCAGTCATATGGATGAAGTGTCCAAAAAGGAGAATCATGCAAAGTTATATTACAGATCAAAATGTTGCTAGACCCCATAATCTGAACAAGTGGACCCCTAGTGTGGTTCAGAAGCTTCTGCCGGTACTTCTTCCACCACGTTTGACCCTGTCCGTTTATGGTACCATTGTGCCCTGTTGGTCAGTGAATACATAAATATAATTAAACAAGTCAGAAATTGAACACTTGGAAAGAAGAGAAGTGTACAACTTAGACGTGCATAATAATGTCCATAAGAGTGCACTGGATACGCCTACCTTCTGATTGACATACAAAGTATGCAAGTTATAAAACCAGCCACAACATGTTACTCTTGTAGCAAGATGGTCTGATTAAGTATCCATGGCAAAAATGACCGCCAGCAAGAAAGATGTCTAGGCTTGAAAACTATGCGATCTAATGGAAAATTAGGATCATCAACTTCCCTAGAACACATGATGGTCAAGTGGATGACGAGAAATGAAATGAAGGCAACTTCCTGCCTCTGGTATTTCAATCACAATAGACTAATATGCTTTATCAATCCATTTTTAACATAAAAATAATTTGCCAATTCTTTCATTGTCTTTGCCATATAAATTGTCAGGATCAATCAGGATCAACTTGGTTCAACTGAAGACCTACGGTGAAAATCTAAATGTTACCAAATTAAATAATGTTAATGAAACGGGAAACTATTAATCAACCTTTTATTTACAAGGTTCAACAGAAAATCATCATTGACTGCTAAGATGGCTAACTCATGTAATCTTTCTTGATTTTCACAAATTTCAACAAATGCTATATTCATGCTTACAGGCTATAACAACCATACGAAAACTTATTGGTGTTTAATATCAAATTGGATCCCACATAGATTAGCTTTTAAAACAATTACTTACTTCCAACTAAACAGTACTGCTATGAACTAAACATATAAACTCAACAGGAGAAAGGATGAAATATCTTACCTGTTATAACAATATCTTTAAGATTTTGACCATGAATCAAACTCCCATACCGAGACCCAGGATGCTATCTCCCATACCCATACGAAGGCAATGGAGGCATCAAAGGCCAATACTTCTCATCCTGTCATGCGCAAAAGAGAATGCATCATCAGAAATAACTGTAGTGATGTGTAGGAATTGTGTGTGTGTGTGTGTGTGTGTGTGTCTATATGAGAGAGAGAGAGAGAGAGAGAGAGAGAGAGAGAGAGAGAGAGAGAGAGAGAGAAAATCATGGAAGGATCTAAAGAATATTAGCAAAGCCACATAGACTGCAAATTATTTTTTTGGTGAAAATGAAAGATTTTTATATGCTAATTTGAATGAATCCATAACATGATGCCGGTATGTGTATTTGGGGTGAAGGTGTAACAGCTCCAAAGCTTGATTCCTAGTAGCCTTATGTATTTAAATGGTCAGGTGAAGCACCACATAAGTCTGGTTCAAGTCAAATTCTCATCTAAGGATATAAACATACCTCGTCTATTCTAGAGATCATGGCACTGGGATAAGCAGGCATATCATCTATAACTGTGTGCATGAATTGTTTTCTAGTTTCTCAATCTCCAGTGATAAGTTAACATTCCAACAAAGCCCAGAACCTCTAGGTTCTGGAAAACCCATATGCAGGGATCATTTTCAGGAAAAAAAAGATTAATAATTGTAGGGTCTTTTCACAAAAGCCATCTAAAAGAATACGATAAGGAAGGCCTCAGTGTTCAAAAAGCTTACCACCGCCTTTTTGGCCCAGCTTGGAAATAGCCAACACAGCCTTCTCGAAGGCCTCAGTGTTCAAAGTAACCCCATCACCCACTGCCCCAAAATCAGTCAAATTGAAAGACACAGGTCTCAGCTTTGGCATGGCTCTCACCGGAACTCGCTTAAATATTGAAAACCCATCTACAATATTCCTCTGCCACACAAAAACCGATGCGAATGCCGCGATCCAAAGCACAGTGAAGAGGGTTTTGTGCGAGGACAAGAAGGTCAGGAACCAGCGCTTCAAGTCCAGCCTTTGGTGGTGGAACCGCCCTAGTGGTAAGGTCCACACCATGGTCAATTAGACTGTACAACAATGTAAAGCAATGATCTTTTTCACAGATGAACTATTGGGTTGGACCGATTTGATGCAGAAAATCGAATGGAGCTGTAGACGGGTGGTTGGGGAAGTCGGGGTGTTTGATTTTTGATAGCATGGAAATTGTGGTGAGACGTTAATGTTGTTGGTGATCAGAGTCCGGTGGGTTTGGATTGTGAAATGGTGAACCTTGAGTGCAATTGAAGGAAGGTGGATAAGGTTAAAGAGGAAATTTTGGTTAAGATTTAAAAGCTCCGGGTTTTTGGGTCACTCAGCAACCAGAAAACAAAGTTTGGAGCTTTTGGATTTGAGAGGAGTTCTGGGAGAAATTATACAATGATACAGTATCACCACGTCAGCTTGTGATACTCCCACTCAAGATCTACCATGTGTCCTTTTTGAAAAGAAAATTAAAAAGAATTTACACCTGGACTTTGTCTTACAAGTTTACCCTTCAACATTAATTATCCTAACCCCTCTCCCCCCTCTTCCCTGTGCTATTGACGCCACCTAGCCGTCTAAACATCTCCCTCGCCACCCAGTCGTCTTCCCTCCTCCCTCACCACCCACCCGGCCTTTCCGTGCCTCCCATTCTTAGTAAAAAGTTAAACGTATTTAGAAAGCCCAGAAATTTTGAAAATCAGTGCAAACCCATTAACACATAAAACAAAAATCTTCAAAATCTCCTATGACGACAACCCACTAGTGAAAGAAGGGTATGTTTGATGTTGATATTATTGGAGGGGGACTGCAGCCAAGCGGCGGCAGTGCAAGGTAGGTAGATTGCCGAAAGGGGAAACTGCTACAGTCTTCTTGTTTTCTTTTTCCTGTTTTTACAGTTCTTATTTTATTTTATTAGGGGTAAAGTTGGAAGATAAAGTCTAACAGTGAAAAAAAGTTAATTTTCTTTTCAAAAAAGACACGTGGTAAGTTTTGAGTGGAAGTATCACCAGCTGACGTGGTGATACAGTATCATTGTATAATTTCTCGAGTTGTGGGGCAGTGACGCGAGTGACAGTTTAACAGGCAGTCTCATGGAAATTTCACGATGCCTGTATCAGGTCGCGCCACGTGTGCAGGAAAACAAGCTCTGTTTAATTATTATTATTTTTTCATTCACTACCAAATATACATAATACATTCAATACAGGTAGTCTTTAGAATGTGTTATTAAATAGGTGTTCATAAAACAAAATATCTAAGAACAGTCCACATTGATTGCACTACCGAAACAATGTGTTTAGATAGTCAACTTTAATGTTATTGACCAATTAATTTTTAGTAAGTTCAAATCTCTAATCCTATTTCTGTTAATTAAAAAAAATTATTTTGTGATAGCCTCTCTCTCTCTCTCTCTCTCTCTCTCTCTCTCTCCCCTCTTCTTAATTTATAGTCTCTCAACTCATAATAGTAGCATCCGCAATAGGATGCAAATGGAATGTGAAGTAACATTGCAGGAAATACGTATCAGATAATATCAACAAGTTAGTCGACTGGTGATGACAGGTTTCAATATTAATTCATTAATATGCCTGCTTGGTCGCTATGCTATGAGAAAGCAATGGATTGGATGAGCCACACCACCTACCCTTTGTATACTTACCCCACTCTCAACTGGTTGAGCAGATGTGACTATTTTGTTAACAAAAATGGTGTATAAGTCAAATTGGATTTCTTTATAAAGAATATTTAACAAATTGTTAGAATTGGTTTGTTACTTTTATTTTCCATTGCTTGTGACCCATTTATAAATTAAAATAGGATAAAGATTAAGTTTGATTCATCTATCAGAATAAATCAGAACTCATAAAAGTACTCCCACCCACCAGCTTCTCTCAACCCTAAAAAAACAGAAAAATCATTTCACTTTTTTAAAATACATGACTGATGGCATCTCAGAGGGACAAGAAGAGAGAATTTCCATGCAAATCAAGGAATGTACAAAATAAAGGCATAACATAATGGCTGAAAAATATACTCGAGTCGATTCGACGCACAACATAAAGGCATCGGTAGCACCCAGGAAGAAGATAGAGGACCAGGTGAACATGTACCAGCTTGAAATTTAAATGTCATTTACATGCAAAACAGTCAAAGTAGATAAACCATACTAGTCTGCAAGTACATTCAGCTACAGGAATTAACAGTACTTAGTAATTCTGCAGCATCGGAATGGTCCCCTGCAAAATTAAAAGTCCGTCCTTTCTTTTGAGGAATGCTACCACTTGAATTGAATAAGCAATCACATCTGTTTCAGTTATCCTGCTGAAGAAAAATTTGGCAAAAAGCATTGTAAAATCAAAATGTGAACTTTTTTTGTAACAGATTAATCCCAAACCCATCTGTTGTATATTGCAAATATATCATAAAAATTTCTGAAATTTAAACTACAACAAAATTGCAAGTTTACAAATTCAATTAATCATGCATGGAAAGCTGAAGAACAAAGTTGGAAAGTTAGAATAAGAGTCATACCTGTCCTTTAGACTTGCATATGTCAAACTGCAAAGTTGTAAACATCATACTAAACTGCCTCAACTCTTATCTATCTACTGAAAAAAATGCTTTCCCGAGTCAATAGCCCTGAGTAATTCACACACAAAAAAATTAGTTTGAAAACAACAACCAAAGATGCATTGTAGGTGTAGGGTACTTTCACTTTCACAAAAGCTATCTAACAAAGCCCAGAACCTCCAGTGATAAGTTAACATTCCAACAAAGCCCAGAACCTCCAGGTTCTGGAAAACCCATATGCAGGGATCATTTTCAGGAGAAAAAAAGGGTTAATAATTGCAGGGTCTTTTATCTAAAAGAATACCATAAGAAAGCAGATATTCGAAAACACATCTAGCATGCGTGAATGCTATCTCCAAGTAAATGCCAATCAAATGAACAAAGGAAAGTTACCAATTGACTTATATACAATTCCAAATACGAAAAACAAATAAAGGATAACAAAATCTCCCTAACTATTATCAAATGCCAAGTTCTAAACATTATTGTATAGAAATGGCCAAAACTTCCAGGCAATGAACTTTGTAAGTCTTGTAGCTGATGCTAACCAAACAGAAAAACATAAAAATTACCAATTGGGTTCCTACTATTACAAAGCTCATAACATAATTTAAAGGCAATTAGCATAGTAAGTACTAACCTTTACGGGAAGGAGCCAATATGAACAGACTCTTCCAAAATTTGTTCTAGGCCCATGGCAGCGATCCTTGTGGCTTTTCCAAGATTAAAACAAAAACAAAATTAGATTTATCCCAGAAAAATTACAAAAACAAGAACAAGAAAAAGATTGGAAAGAAATATCACCAAGTATATTTTCATCCTCTCTCTGTTTGTCGTCTCGCTTGGTGCTGTCATTGGCACTGACATTGCTCGCATTTGATATGCCACTGTTATTTGTAGCTTTGCTACTCTTTTCTTTAATCCTCCTCGGATTCCACATGACCTTTGCAAGCCAAACCATGAGAATCAGGTCAACAACCGAAGTCCCCAGTTTGGCGAAAACGGACCCTCTGCCAATCAGCCATTTTTGGGCGGTTTCGAAACATCTTCGTTTGATGGACGGAGGATTGCATGTTGATGGAGGAGTGAATGGTGGACTGAATGTGTATGGAGGAGCGAATGTGGATGTTGCATTGACCAAAGCAGAGGAGTTAGAAGTGGCCCCATTGACCAGAACAGAGGAGGTAGAAGTAGCGTATTCTCCAAGAAAGTTGATTATGTGCCAATCTTGGGCAGAAATTGCTTCTTCCAACGCAGGAATGGTCCCAATTTTATTCTTTTTCAAAATTGGAGAAAAGATCTGAAAGAAGCGTTTCCACAAAATAGTCTTTGCCTCAGAAGTAGAACCCAACGCTCTGTTCAAGGCATTACCTTCGTCATCCGTCCAGTTCATGCTCTTCAATTCACCGAAGTAGTCTTCAAATTCTGCGAGCCTTTTGAGGACATTATACAGATGCTGGAGCTCAGCATCTGTTGTTGGACTCTGAGCCATTTTCCAATTCGGGGGTTTTGTAACAATTGAGGGTAATGGATTTTTTTTAGGTAAGAATTTAGTAAAAATTGGGGAAATGGGTTTCGGAAAAGGTAGGCTACTCCGAGACGAAGACGATGAAGTGAAGCAAAGCAGTCTTAAAGCGGCAAAACTTCGCATCTGATGCATGCGACCTTACCCTAATTCTTATGGGAACCTGTAAACACCGTTAGATCAACTTTAGTTGATCTCATACGGCCGTGTCTGTTGCCGTTGGATCCATTAAGGGGATCTGGCAACGCCCCGAGATCAACTGGCTGTTGGATTGGGCTCAGACCATCGATCCAATCTCTGCTGAAAAGCACGTGGAAAAAGAATGAATTTTTTTTTAAAATTTTTAAAAAAGGTCTCCTGATTTCTGAACAAAAAAAATATGAATGAATAAATTAGGGGTATTTTGCTGAATTGCCCCTTGAACTTGTACATAATATCAATTTACCCAATGATATATATATATAGTCCCGATCTCTTGGACCACGGGGGTCCAAGAGATTTGTGGTCACTCACCGTTGGATGTAAATTCAACGGTTCACTCACTCTTGCACTCCTTTTAAGAAACTTTTTTGAACCATTGGATTAATATCCAACGGTAGATGACCACAATTTCTTGGACTCCTGTGGTCCAAGAAATCAGGACTATATATATATATATGCGGATCCGTGGCACCATATTTTTTACACAAGTTTTGACACAATTTTTGGGCCATTAAATTACTTTACTTTTAATGGTTGAGATTAAACCTAACATGACAAAATAATATATTTTTCTTTAATTAATATTTATACATTGAGATTAAAATTCTGATACTAATTAAGAATTCATTCTCTCTCATCTCATTAATTATCTTTAATTCATTCATTCTCTCTCTTTCTTCTATAGAGAATTGACGCCTCATCTTCCTTTGCTTCTTCTTTCTCACTCTCCCGTCCCCTTCTCATCCCCAAAGCCACCCTCACCACCACCACCACTCCAACCCCTATCCTACCTAAACCACAAATCCCAGGGACTCTCTCTCTCCCCTTCCTCTCCGGCAACTCTGTCGCACACCTAGGGCCAGTCAACACCTACAAAGCCATCGTATAACCCAGATTTATCCCCAGCACAGCCACTCTCTCTTTGACCCCGTCAATCGCTAGCCCACCCCACCCGGCCCTGTCTATTCTTCTATGTCTGAAATTGATTTTCTTGACGTGCTTCCTGAGGTGCTGAGGCACTCTTTGCCCTCGTAGATTTTCCACCAACCCTCTGCAATATCTTATTTCTGAGTGATATATCATTATACTAGTCAACCGCATTTCACATATAATTGGTCTTACTAATTAACAACCTTTTATGCATCTACAACAGTCATTTATGTGCCCTCAATTTGTTCTTCTTTGGATAAGATCTGGGGAACCTATTGTTAAATTCTCAATTTTTTACGTTGTGTTTCTATTCCTGTGCTTCAGTTCTTGTGGTGGTTGTGGTGGTATTGGTACTCTGAAAGACAATTCTAAGCTCACGTTTTCCTAATTCTGTAAAAATCATGAGCTTTGCTTGTTTTCTGTGTCCAAAGTCCGAATGTGCAGTGTTGTTCTGCTTCTCTGTTATTTCTCAGTGGCATTGTGAATGGCCGTGGCTACGTAGTTTGGAGGGTGGCTGGACTGACGGATTAAGGGAAACTGATAGGAATAGTGTTGTATGAATAAAAGATGCCTTTCCTTGAGGGCATGATGTTGTATAAGTGATACTAGTTGCCTGTATATACTTGTTTTGAGTCTCAACTCTTTTGAAAAGCCCTTGTATTTTTTTTATTTGGTTTTTAATAAAAACCACTCTCCAATACCCAAGAAGATGAATGTTTGTTCAAAGAGAAGAGACTGTAATTTAGTGTGAATGTAAGCGTGGTTCCATTTACATTCTCAGTGGGGGTTTTTTCCTTTTCGTCATTGTGTGGGGGTTTTTTCCTATGTGGGGGTTCCATTTGATCAGGTTCTGTGTGGGGGTTTTTTTCCTTTCATCATTGTCCAACCATCAGCCGTTTCCTGACCACCTCCAATGGAAAGATGATTGTGCATAGCTTCATTCAACATATCTTCTATAAATCATCTATGTAAAGAGAGAGAGAGAGAGAGAGAGAGAGAGAGAGAGAGGTGTGCGTGAGAAAGAAGAGAGATTACCAAGAAAGAAAGAGAATTAATGAATTAATGAGATGAGAGAAAATGAATTCTTAATTAATATCAGAATTTTAATCTCAATGTATAAATATTAATTAAAGAGAAAAATATTATTTTGTCATGTTAGGTTTAATCTCAACCATTGAAAGTAGAGTAATCTAATGACCCAAAAATTGTGTCAAAAATATGGTGCCATATATATATATAGGTATACTAGTGATTTACCCCTTAAACTTGTACCTAATTTTCGATTTGCCCCCTATCTATTTTTTTAAAGAAAATTAAGGACCTCAATTATTATTTTTAGTCAATTTTCCCTCTACCCTTAGATTCACTCACATTTCATCCAATTAGTGTTAAGAATGGTCACATGCCTAATTAATTATAAAATAATGTTATAAAACAATAAAGAAAAAAAAAATGAAAACAAAAACATTTCCTAGCCCCATCTTGCTCCCACCAATCCCTAGCCTCCCTCACCGTCATCCCCTAACCAACCCACCATACTCTCTCCCTCTCTCTCAACACAACAAGCACAAAATACACAAATTTACTTGCCCTTCAAGGCCAATCAAGAGCCACCATTCTCTACTCTTACTATTATTGCGCAGGCTTTTTTTATTTCCTTGTTTAATTTACTAAAAATAGAGAAACCATGCCTTCCACTGTTGCAGAAAGGGGGAGGTGAGGGGAGGGGTCTATGGGGTGGGGGATTGGTCTGGGAGTGGAGGGTGGTGGTCATGGGAGAATGGGAGGAGAAGAAAAACCTTGAGGAGAGGTAGGTTGGGCTGGGTTCGGGGGATGAAAAATACAGAAGGGGGAAGTGGTGAGGGTGTTTGGGTCAGCTGTTTTGGGAAGTGGATGTTGCTGCTCTTTTGATAGCAGAGCACTCTCCATTGTGTCCAAGGCCATGACTGCTGCTCTCTGTAGGAAGTTCCATTGCTGGGGCACTGGCTCTGAGGATTTAGAAGAAATTTGGGACTTTTGGGTTGTGTTTTCTTTTGGGTTGGAAGTGGTGGAGGGAGTGAAAAGGGTGGTTGATGAAGATGAGAAAGGCTACTGATATTAGGCTTGGAAAATGGGTCGGGCCGGGCTAGCTCGGCCCTAAGAAGTGTGAGCCCAAGCCCTATCTTTGATGGGCTTTTTTGGCCCTAGACAACTATTGGGCCGGGCCGGGCCAGCCCTCTATGAAATATACAAAGCTCAGGCCCTACCCACGGGCCAAACTCTTTCGGACTTTCAAGACGGGCCTATATGGCCCTTGTCTGTATTAATATATATAACATTAATAAATCTTGAAATCAATATAATATTTAGAGATTTTAAATGCCAATTAAAGCATTTACCAAAAATCTCAACTAAAAATTCAGTTAAAATCCAAATGGGGCTTTCAGCAACCCCAATAAGAATTTCAAATGGAATGCCGATGTAAAGAAACATAGGTAAAGTAAAGCTATTTATAAAGGAAAAAACAATTGTGTTGGTGTGTGAAGTTGATGTGGGACATAAATAGACACCCACCCCCACTTACTCTTTCTTTTTCTTCCTTCCCAGCCTCCTCCACTTTATCTTTCTGCTTTTGCTCCTTTTGTTTTGTTTGAACTTTGAAGTATTGCCCAATCCCACATCATTTTCTTAAGGCAACCTCCCATTTTTTATCCATTATAAAAGGCTTCCAAATATCAATATTATTGCTCACAAAATATCATTAAATATAAGTTAATTAATTATATTGGGCCGGGTCGGGCTTTTCAAGGGCCTCAAAACAAAGCCCAAGCCCTGCTCATAAGTTGTCGGGCCAGGCTAAGCCCGCCCAATGTGTCGGGCCGGGTTCAGGCTGGCCCATCGGGCTTGGGCTTTATTTCTAGGCCTAACTGATATGAAGTGGTGTGTTTGGGGATTTGGAGAAGGGAGGAGGCTTGGAGAGAGCAAGTGAGTGTGTTTGGGGTTGATTTTCTGTGAATGGGTTTTCTGCTGAAGAAAATTGAGCTTGAGGAGAAGAGGGGGAAAAACCCAATTGGTTTGTAGCTAAATTTGATGAGTTTGTAAAAGAAAGGTGGTGTCTTCTAGTAGTAACAGGCTTAACCCATGTGCCTGTTGTTGCTGCAGCAGTGGAAGGCAGATTGGAGCAACATTTGGAGCTTCTGGGCAACTAGACCCTCTACGACAAATTACCATAGAGAGAGAGAGCGTTTATTTCAATTTTCTGTTTTTTATTTTATTTTTCATTTATTTATTTATTTTTAATGTACAAAATGACCACTTTATCCTCATATTTAACTGCAAATTGGATGAAATGTTGCGGATTTAGACGGTAGGGGGGAAATTGGCAAAAAAAAAGAGTTCATATCCTTAATTTTCTATAATAAAAAAAGGATAGGGGGTTAATTGAAAGCTAGGTACAAGTTTAGTTTGAGTCTTATATATATAAGAAAATTAAAGACTCAAACTAAATTTTATTCTCAATTTCCCCCCGCCTTCTAAATTCTCAACATTTCATCTAGGTAAATAATTAAAAAAAAAAAAAAATTTGGGAAAAAATTAAAGAAAATAGAAAAAAAAAACCTCCCCATAGTCGACACCTTTCTTCCCCACCATCGCTATCACACCTCTCCTCACCATATTAGTACCTAATCGACCTTTGACCCAATCCTAGACCCAAGACCACCCCTTCCCCATCACCGCCTCCCCTCTTAGCAGCCCATCCTCCCACAGCCACCGTATTCTTTCTCTCCCCCCTAAAAATTTACTTTACACACCCGATCATCATAGCCAACCCCTCATCTCACCGACCCAAAACAACTCCTCCCCATCCCCCAGCTCAGCCACTCCAATCCTCGATTGAAATCACATCAGCCAGTCATCCAAAAAACAAAAAAGAAAACCCTATCCCTACCCACAAACCCAAACCCATTCGCGCCCCCTCCCCTTTGATTTTTTGTATCCCCCACAGCCTTTAAGGTCCAGACCTATTTGCCTCACAAGTTCATTGCCTCCTCAACCAAAATCTCGACCCCAAATTGCATAACCCATCAATGGATTCAAGATATGAATAAATAGGGCTATTTGGAGGTGGGGGCTGATGAGTTTAGTCGGAGAGAGAGAGAGAGAGAGAGAGAGAGAGAGAGAGAGAGAGGGAAGAAGGGGTCTGGTCACAGAGAGAGGGAAGAAATGGTGGGTAGGTCCCACCCCTATGTTTATTAAAATGATTTTTTATTCATTTTATATGTCATATCATTTTATTTTATAGTATTTAATTATTTTTAACATATGAAATGACCAAGTTGCCCTCATATTTAACGGCAAATTGGATGGAATGTTGAGAATTTGGATGGCAGGGGAGAAATTGAGAATAAAATTTAGTTTGAGTCCTTAATTTTCTGGAAAAAAAAGGTCAGAGTTAAATTGATAATTAGGTACAAGTTCAAGGGGCAATTCGGCGAAATACCTAAACTAAGGCATGCTTACTTACCTAGAAAGGGAATGAAAGGAATGAGAGTCATTCCCATTCCTGATCAATCCTTTCTTTACTTGCAATGGGAATGAAAAGTGACGCGGGATCATGACCCTAAATCATGACTTTGATTCTTGACATAGGGGCATTCTGGATGGGGGAAGTGATATTGGGCATGGGTGAATCGGAATGGACATTTTTCTACCTAAATTATCCTCATATATTTTGTGAAAACACTAAAAAATGTGCTGGGCTTGTTTTGGGTTTTTTTGTTTTGAGTTTTTTGTGTTGGGCTTGTTTTAAGTTAATCAATAGTAGAGATGTAATTTATAGGAACTTCAACACTCCTTTCTTATTAATAAATAGTTTTTGAATAGGTTTCTAAAGTGCATTCCATATGGTCCCAGCAATGACTTCAATGGACATTCTCAACGGCGAGATTGGATGTTTTGAAAATCCACGCAAGCAAAGTGAAAATGTCAGAGTCTGTTGATTTGTCCAGCTATGCACAGAACTTACCTGGTATGCATCCGTCTTTGCTGTTCCATATAATTTGGTATTTGGATGACTAAACATTTGATAATTATTAGGATGGACGGGAGCAAAGTTGGCTCAGCTGGTCCAAGAGGCTGCACTTGTAGCGGTGAGGAAGGGGCATGAGTCAATTCGTCAGTCGGACTTGGATGATGCAGTTGATAGACTTACTGTAGGACCAAAACGGGTTGGAATAGAGTTAGGTCATCAGGGACAATGTCGTCGAGCCACTACTGAAGTTGGAGTTGCAATAACTTCTCATCTGCTTAGGCAATATGAGAATGCAGAAGTTGAATGCTGTGATCGTATCTCAATCATCCCTCGTGGTCAGGTGCTCTTTCTGCTTCTTTATCTTCTTTTTTGCCCATAGGCTGATTTGTAAGTTGTTGCTCTTATATGTTTTCAACACTTTCTGATGGATTAACAGTTGTGTGGTTCATTACATACTTAAAAGATGAAAAATTAATTTTACTTAAAACTTGTCTTTTTAAATTAATTTCACTGTTCATTTGCACGTAATGACTAATTTGATATAACT